>NC_072032.1:12951644-14196669 GCF_027791375.1 Indicator indicator | reverse complement strand
CCCCCCCCCCCCACCCTATCCCCCCCCCCCCCAGACCCCCCCCCCCCCCACCCCCCAGTTGTCCCCCCCACCCCCTCGCCCACCAACAACCTCAACACTCCCCCCCCCTGCCCAAATCCCCCCGCCCCCCCCAAATACTGGTCCAGGCCTCTTGGCACCCAACCCCCCCAAATACACCACCCACCCAAAAAATACCCCCCCACCTACAAAACCCCCAATAAACACCCCCAACAAAAAAAAAACCCCCCCCCAAACCTACACCCCCCCCAACCAAAAAAAAAAACCCCCCTCACCCCCCCCATCCCTCTACACTCCAGCACTTCCAGGTCATTACTAAACCAGGTCCCTCAGCACCACATCTCCATGGCTTCTAAACCCCTCCAGGGTAGGGGGCAGCCTGAGCAGCCTCTTCCAGGGCTTGACAGCCTTTTTGGGGAAGAAATTGTTCCTCATGACCAACCTAAACCTCCCCTGAGGCAATTTGTGGCCATTTCTTCTTGTCCTGTCGCTTGTTACTTGGGAGAAGAGACCAACCCCACTTTGCTCCAATCTCCTTTCAGGGAGCTGTAGAGAGCAACAAGCTCTTGGAGAACATCTTCGTGGACATATCTGGAAGGGAACCCTGGTCCAAAGACCCTGTTGAGGTCAGTGCCTGAGAAACACCTTCCTGAAGGCTGTGAGATCCTTGAGGTCCTATCATGGCCCTATCAGAGCATTGCTCTCCAGAGCTGCTCCTCATCTCCCCACAAAGCTCAATCCAGCTCCAAAAAAAAAGAGGCTACATTGGGGAAAGGCTCAGGGAACCCCAGCAGCCTCCCTTGAAGGGATGTTCAAGTGCTCAAAAAGACAAAGCAGCAGCAGGTGCTGTGGTGCTGCCCATGGGGGTGGTGGGATGGCCCTTCCCCAGGGCCAGCTGCTGAGCATGGAACACCCACACAGAGCCAGACAACCTCCTTGGGTGCTCTGTATGGGGTCCTCCTATGTGGCACACACAGGGCTCAGCTGGGAAGCCCCACTGGGGGCTCCTCATCCCCCCAAGCCCCAGCAGCTCTAGCTCCTGCCCTGCCACAATGCTCCCCATTCAGGTGAGCCACGCTGCAGCCCTCACACGAAGACTGGGAATTTATGGCTTGCCTTAAATGTCACCTTTTCAACTCCATGCCTTGGCTCAGCCCCCTTGGAAACCAGCATGAGCCAAGGACTGGCACTGCTCAGAGGAAACCCTTCCAAGACAAACAAGAGCTTGTGCAATAAAGGGCATGAAAAGGCTCCCAGTCAAAGCTGGCAGCAAATACCTGCAGTCAGCAATGATGTCATCCACCAGCTGGGCACCCAGAGCATCCAGCTCACTTGGAGAGTGATTGGCCTTGAGAGCCAGGTGGATCTTCTCCAGGTTTGCTTCCTGCAGGAAAGAAGAGGAAGAGGAGATGGATAGCACAGACCTCCCAGGCACTTCGTTCTGCTCTGTGTCCAGAACCCTCCCAGCCAGTGCTTGGGACTGCTCCCCATGATGAGAAACTCCATCCTGGGGCTCACCAGGGCCCTGCACCTCTGGCTTTGCTCCTGTGAACCCCAACAAGAAACCCCACAAAGAGCTCAGGAGCTGAGGGAAGGTCCTGTCACCCAGTGGGGATGAAGGTGGTCCCTCACCCTCCATCAATCCATGGACTGAGTGAGACATTTGGGACCCTGGCAGTGTTCCCCTCCACAGCACAAGAGTCATCAGACCCCAGACCTGACCCAGCCTGAAGACAAGCTCTGTCCCTTGCCTGTTCCCCCAGGCAGGATGCAGGAGGAGGTGGGCAATGCCACCATGGCACTCACCAACCTATCTGCTGCATAGAGGAGAAGGTTCTGGGCGTCAGTCCGGTCGCTGATATCTTCCCAGTAGGATGACAATACCACCACAGGCTTCACATTGCCCCAGGGCAGGTAGTAATAGTGACAGCCTGGGGGACACAGCACCACTGGTGAGCTCATGCTATTGAAGTGACAGCAGACCCCACTCCTCAGGACCACAGCAGAGATGAAAGCCTTGAGCAGCATTTGGCCTCGGGCAGAAGCCCATCTCTGGGGCTTATTTTGGAGCAAGAGGATGGGGGTTATGTGCTGGAAGGTGTCCAGAGAAGGGCCACAAGGATGAGCAGAGGGCTGGAGCACCTCTGCTGTGGAGACAGGTTGAGAGAGTTGGGGTTGTGCAGTCTGGAGAAGAGAAGGCTCTGAAGAGACCTTCTTGTGGCCTCCCAGGACCTGAAGGGGGCTACAGGAAAGCTGGAGAGGGACTTTGCAGTAATAGGACTGAGAGGAATGGATCCAAGCTAGAGGAGGGGAGATTTAGATTAGGTGTTAGGAAGAAGTTCTTCCCCATGAGGGTGGTGAGACACTGGCAGAGGTTGCCCAGGGAGGTGGTGGAAGCCTCATCCCTGGAGGTTTTTGCAGCCAGGCTGGATGTGGCTGTGAGCAACCTGCTCTAGTGTGAGGTGTCCCTGCCCATGGCAGAGGGATTGGAACTGGATGATCCTGGAGGTCCCTTCCAACCCTGTCTGATTCTATGATCTCCAAGGATGGAGCCTGCCCTCGAGCAGCCCCTGCCAGGAGCTGGTTTCCCACCAGGTGGTGCTCACCATCGAAGACAGCCCTGCTGTACTGCGTGGTGGAGGCCAGCGGCAGGCAGGTGGTGTCAAACTTGTTGCCGTAGTTGCCGATGCTGACCTCGAACTGGATGGCATCGTCCACGTCCTGGAGCATGGTGGCCGAGTAGAAGGCAGCGAAGAGGCAGTACCGCCGGCGGCGCAGGAACTTCTGCAGCGGGCAAAGGGCCATGGCCACGGGGGGCACCACCACCACCCACCCCCTGCAGGCAGGGCACTGCCCGCCCCGCACACACCCGCCTCCAGCAGAAGCCTCCGAGCCTTCTCCAGGCCTCCAAGGGAGAGCAGCCATCTCCAGCAGCTCCCTGACCACTGCTCAAGGGACATCATCCGCCCAACAGCCATGACCCTTCCACAGTGTTCTGCATCCCATGGAGGGCAAAGCCCCTGAGCCCACAGGACTTGGTACAATTATAGAGGCACTTGGGTTGGAAGGGACCTTTCAAGGTAATCAACCCTTATTTTAATGGTAGGGGTTAGAAGGGGCATCTGGAGATCATCTAGTCCAGGGTCACCCACAGCAGCTTGCTCCGGATCACAGTGTCCAGGCAGGTTTGGAATCTCTCCACAGAAAGAGACTCCACAACCTTTCTGGGCAGCCTGCTCCAGGGCTCCAGGAGAGAAGCTTCTCTTCACATTAAGATGGAACCTCCTGGGGTCCAGTTTGTGCCCTTTGCCCCTCGCCCTGTCACTGGGCACCACTGCAAAGAGCCTGGCCCCATCCTCTTGCCCCCCCCACCTTTTAGGCATTGCTAAGCAGCAACACCCCCTGGAGCCCCCCCATTACCTCCACCCGCAGGATGTCATCTGCAGAGATGTCCTCCACCTTCTGCTCCACGTGCTCCACCACTTTGGTCTCCAGCTCCACCAGC
Source organism: Indicator indicator (assembly GCF_027791375.1). Taxonomy (NCBI): domain Eukaryota; kingdom Metazoa; phylum Chordata; class Aves; order Piciformes; family Indicatoridae; genus Indicator; species Indicator indicator. Next base: position 14,193,146 of record NC_072032.1, on the reverse strand, counting down.
ACCCTGCCACGATATGCAACTCCCTCGCCCTTGGGGTAGACCAGGGAGAGGCATCAGGACCCTGGTACCCCCTCCCCGTGGACTTTGTGGTAGAGGGAGCGAGGTCAGGCAAAGTATTTCTGCAAGAGCTTCCAAGGCAGAGAGTTTGTGCAGCAGAGCAATGGCAGGAGGTGATTATCCAGCAGGAAGAGCCAGAAAAACGTGCTGCAGGCTCCTAATGACAAAGCCATCGTGGGTTAAGAGCAGCTTGGATTGGGGCAAGGAGGGAGGAGAGGGTTGGGTTAGTTTCTGTCATGCTGGAGAGAAGCTGAGGTCACCTTTCCCAGATTGAGGGTCTCGTAGGGGTCGGGGAAGCCGGTGAACTCCCGGGGACTGCCGTACAGGTTGATGTAGCAGGGACCAAAGGTTGGCAGGAAGCCAAGGCCATCATCCACTGGGCACCATGGGGGCAAAAGGAGACATTAGAGGAGAGTCCTGAAGGCACCTCAGGGGTGCATCCCACAGAGACATCACCGCTGGGCCACGGGGATCCTATGTGTGCAGCTGGAGACCACCAAGATGGGGTTGGTCAGCCTGGAGAAAAGGAGGCTGAGGCTCCCCTCAGAAGGTCTCCTCCTCCATCTCTACAACTCCTTGAAAGGAGGCTGGAGGCAGCTGGGGGTTGGTCTCTTCTCCCAAGGAACAAGTGACAGGACAAGAGGAAACAGCTTCAAGTTGTCCCAGGGTAGGTTTAGGTTGGACATGAGGAAGAATTTCCTGCCCAAAAGGGTTATCAAGGCCTGGCCCAGGCTGCCCAGGGCAGTGGTGGAATCCCCATTCCTGGAGGGGTTTCAGAGCTGTGTAGCTGTGGTGCTGAGGGCCAGGGCTGGGTGGTGAGCTGGCGGTGCTGGGTTAGCTGTTGGACTCAGTGACCTTACAGCTCTTTCCCAACCAAACCAATTCCATCACTATGAGAACACTGCAGGTTATCACCCTTCTTGAGTCCTATGGCCACTTACCTTATTGCAGGAGAAAGACAAGGTAGAGGTGGGGCTGAGGTGGGGGGATCAGAGCTCCCCATTCCCAGGAAGTGTCCCCAGGGAAGGAGAGCATCACTTCCCTGTTGTGAGCCAGCACAGGGGATTCCCAGCAGCCAAGAGGCTGGCCCAGTGCTTCTCAAAGCAGTAAGGGAGGGCTTGGAGGAGGAGGACTCATATTTATGACACCTTGAGCAGAAGGAGCAGGAGCCATGTGCAGGGTCCTGCTCTGAGCTCCTGAGCTGGCTGCTCCCCGTGCCCAGCTGGCTCTGCACACAGCCAGACCACAAAGCTGTTGCTGCCCAACATGCAGACCCAAACTCGCTGTGAGGAGGGGCAGGAGAATCCCTTCCCAGCTTCCACAGGGCAGAAGCCATCTCCTCTTCCCACCAAGGTGCTCAGGCATGGTGCAGCCAGAGCTCCCACAGCTCTGTCTAGAGCTCCAGCCTGAGCTGCAGCCCTGCCAGCAGCTCAAGCAGCAGAACCATTACCAAGTGGTGACTGCAACCCGAGAGAGGAAGGGGAACGTACGGTCTGGGGCTTTCAGAGGCTTCACAAGAGCAGGAAACTCATCTGAGGCACAAAGAAATGGAGGGAGGTTAGGAAAGGCTGGCAGAGGAGCACATGGGAGGATGGAGGGTTATGGGAATCAGGGGGGATGCTCTCCTGGGCTTTCGGTGCCCAAAGACACAGCAGAGACAGAGAGAGGAAGGACAAGGTTGTTAAAGCACAGAATGGGAGAGGTTGGAAGGGAGCCTAACAATCATCTAGTCCAACCCCTGCCTTGGCCAGGGACATCTTCAACTAGATCAGGTTGCTCAGAGCCCCATCCAGCCTGGCCTTGGACACTTCCAGGGATGGGGCATCCACAGCCTCCCTGGGCAGCCTCACAGTGAAGAGCATCTTCCTCACCTTTCCCCTCTTTCAGTCTGAGACCATCATCTCTTCTCCTGAAAAATGTCCCACTCCAGGGAGCTCACCAGGGACCTATCACCCTGTTGCCCTCCCCAGAAGCTGTGGGATTCTGTGGGAAACAGGATTGCAGCATCCCTGAAGGGGTTGCAAAGGCTGGATGGAGCCACATGGCTGGTGGGACCCATAGCTCCCCAGCAGGTCTGTGGTGAGGTGAGGTGTGCTGGCCATGGGCAGACTCCTCACAGCCTCCTCCTCCCTCCCCAGCCTTTCTCTCTCTCTCCAGACAAGCCCAGGAGCTGCTCAGGAACTGGAAAGGAGTGAGGGTAGACACACAAGCACCATGGTGGAGAGCCCCAACTCCATGCCTGCATGCATGGCCAGGCAGTGCTGGAGACACACAGGTGGCTGCAGCTTGGCCCCAGGCTCATGTCCTGGCAGTTGGTGCCAGCTCCATCTCATGTGCCCAAGCCAGCAGGATGCTAGCAGTGGGGCAGGGGGTTGCAGAGGAGCCAAGAGACTCAGAGGCACAAGTCTGATGGGGTTGCAGGTGCCACCAAAGCTTGTTAGTAGCAGGAGATGCTCATGCAGGTTAGGGCAGCCTCTGCTCCTGGGGCTCTTGGCAGCCCCACAGCTGTGTCCCAGCTCTCTGCCCTCCAGCTTGGCACAGATGGCACAGTCAGTGGCACCCAGCCAACATCTCCATGGTTGTCCTTCACTTCAGAAAGCCTCTGGGACTTGAAACAGCAGCCTCAGCACAAACTGGACCTGGAGCCCCATCACACCCTCTGACAGCCCTTAAGTGTCACCTGAAGGGGAGCCACCAGCAGGGACAGGCAAGGGTGGGCTGTGGCATCTTCCAGCACCAGTGACATCCCTGCCTTTCACAGGGGACTGCAGCCCCTCCACTCAGCAGGGAAAAGAGGGAACAAAACCCCTGACACCCCATGGCCCTGCACCTTCCCCATCCCAATGCCCCTGGGAAGATCTGAAGATCTTCCAAAGCACATCCCAGGAGAGGTGAGCTCCAGCCAGACACCAGCCCACAGGACAGAGTCACCTTCAGCACTGACAACTTGACAGGGACCATGCCTGCTGTGACACCCTCCCAGCCAGCACCAACCTCCCAGCCAGCACCAACCTCCCAGCCAGCACCAACCTCCCAGCCAGCACCAACTCTAAGCCAGCACCAACTCTAAGCCAGCACCAACTCTAAGCCAGCACCAACCTCTAAGCCAGCACCAACCTCTAAGCCAGCACCAAACTCTAAGCCAGCACCAAACTCTAAGCCAGCACCAAATCTAAGCCAGCACCAAACTCTAAGCCAGCACCAACTCTAAGCCAGCACCAACTCTAAGCCACCACCAAACTCTAAGCCAGCACCAAACTCTAAGCCAGCACCAACTCTAAACCAGCACCAAACTCTAAGCCAGCACCAACTCTAAGCCAGCACCAAACTCTAAGCCAGCACCAACTTCCAAGCCAGCACCAACCTCCAAGCCAGCACCAAACTCTAAGCCAGCACCAACCTCCAAGCCAGCACCAACCTCCAAGCCAGCACCAACTCTAAGCCAGCACCAACCTCCAAGCCAGCAACAACCTCCAAGCCAGCACCAACTCTAAGCCAGCACCAACCTCCAAGCCAGCACCAACTTCCGAGCCCACACCAGCAACCTCCAAGCCAGCACCACCAACCTCCAGCCATGAGCATGCAGAGCTCCTCCACCACCCTGCCCCCCAGTCCCCCCTCCTGCCACCCCTCCCTTACCCTCCAGCTCCCCTCCAGGGGCCGAGATCTTGGCCATGCTGAGGTAGGCAGTGCCGATGACGTCGTTGTGAGTCACTCTGTCCCTGCAACACAACCCAGGCTGCCATCACCCCACAGACACCAGGGGTCTCCTCCTGCCCACCCCACTCCTCCAGCTCAGCTTTCCTCGTGGGCAGCCTCCCGTGGGGAGCCCCATCCCTGCTCACCAGTCGGTCACTCGGATCCTCATCTTCTCACACATGGAAGGGAACTGGGAAAAGAGAGAGGGAGAGGAGTGGTGAGGAGTGGTGAGCACTGGTGAGGGAGGTGGGGGGGAGGGAGGAGGAGTGGGTGTGGGAAGGGATGGGGATGGGTGGGAGGAGGACAGGGGGAGAAAGGATGGGGGAAGAGAGGACAGTGGTGGGGGTGGGAGAGGATGGGGCAGTAGGAGAGGACAGGGTTGGGAGGAGAACAGGAGGGTGGGTGGAGGACAGGAGGGTGGGTGGGAGGAGAATAGGGAGTGGGAGGGAGGAGGACAGGGAGTGGGAGGGAGGAGGACAGGGAGTGGGAGGGAGGAGGACAGGGAGTGGGAGGGAGGAGCCCAGGGGGTGTCTGTGCTCACCATGGCTGGCAGTGTCAGGCTCTGGTTCCACTGTGGGTTGGCATTCTTCTCCAGGATCTTTGAGTAGAGCTGCAGGTGTGAGATGGGGGAGGAGAAGTCAGAGCTGGAGGGTCTCAGACCCCCAGAATCCAGCTTCCACTCCCTGGGTGGCCTGGTGAGGCTCTGCACTGTGGGGTCAACCCCTCTGGGCAGCTGGTAGAGGATGGTATGAGCTGCTCGAGGTTCTCACCCCCCCAGCAAGGACCCCCTGGGACTCACCTCTTTCACAGAACCATTTTGCTTGGAAAAGACCTACAAACACCAACCCAGCACTGCCAGGTCCCCCTACGCCACTTTGGGGTCCTTTGTTGGACACACTCCAGCACCTCAATGTCCTTCTTAGAGTGAGGAGGCCAAAACTGAACTTGGGATTCAAGGTGTGCCCCCTCCAGTGCCAAGCACAGGAAGATCCCTGCCCAGCTCCTGCTGGCCATGCTGGTGCTGATCCAGGCCGGGATGCTGGTGGCCTTCCAGGCCACCTGGGGACACGCTGGCTTCATGTTCAGCTGGCTGCTGAATAGCTCAGGATACAATCTCCAGCCTCTGTCCCCAGTCAGGCACAGTCCCCAAGGGAAGATTTCTGAGCAAGGCAGACTCTCAGCTCCTTAGTGATGCTGAAGACCACAATACAAGTGGTGGCTCATGGCCATACATCTTGGTGAAGGTACTGGAGGAGTTGTGGCAGCAAAAGGAAGCAGGATGGGGCTCTGCAAAGCCACCAGAGTCACCTCCATGCCCTGGCTAGCCATGGGGGGTGGCAGATTTGGTGCTGAGAGGACAGCACCAAGAGCACCCTGAAGGAGATCAGCTTCTCCATCCCTATTTCTAATGCACCACAGGGAGTCCAGCAAAGAAACTACTCTGGTGCAGCAAATCATATCATGTCTGGTGGCACTGCTCAGCTCCAAATGTGCCATGAGCAGGGGGATAGGGCTGGGGACACCACCTGGGCTGCAGGACATTGCAGTCACAGAGTGGTTTGGGTTGGAAGGGACCTCTAAAGGTCATCTAGAAGCAGCCTCGCTGGAAGCCAGGGTGTGACAAGGACTGATGGGACCTCTGCAAATGCTCCATCAAAGAAAAGGACCAAATTTTGCCCCTGCTGGGACCAACTGCTTCCTGTGCTCAGCTGCCAGCCCAGCCCTGGGACCAGGGGGAGCTGTCCCCCTCTGGCCACTCACCGTCTTGCCTGCGAAGCTGACTTCCACGAAGGGATCCACCAGGTTCTTCTTGTTGCTCTCAAAGCCAAAGATCTGCCTAACGTTGTCCATGACAGCATCATCCACTGGGAGGGGAAGGAGAGGCTAAAAGCTCATGGAAGCAGATGGATGGCCCCAGCTCTGCAGGCAGGCTGTGCCACCAGGCAGGCTGTGCACCTCCGCGGAGCCAGGTGCAGAGGAAGAGGAGCACAAAGCCAGTGTGCACCAGCAAGAAGCTCCTCCCTCAGGGCATTGCAACTGACAAGTATCTGCAGGGGCTTTGGACCAAGGCTCCTTAGCTGAGCCCTGATTCTCTGTCCAGCAAAGGGGACACTCACTCTGGGGCAAGTCTTCAGCTTTGAAGATTTTCAGGCAGAAGTGAGCTGCTCGCAGGGTGACCCCAGTTGGGCGCAGGAGGTTGCTCTCAATGTCTTCCTTGTCTTCAGAGGCTTCCTTCTTCTCCAGCTGCAGGACAAGAGGACAAGAAGAAAACATGATGACCAAGCTTGCAAAAGATCCTGAAATCAGCAGCAAAACCCCCAAATCCAGCACTTTGCCCCCAAATCCAGCACTTTGCCTCCAAAAGAGATGAAGATCAAAGCCTCCTTCCTGCCAGCTTCCTGCTTGCTGCAGTGTGTCCAAAGCTGGGGAAGGGTCTAGAGCAGAAATTTTGTGAGGAGCAGCTGAGGGATCTGGGGTTGTTCAGCCTGGGGAAAAGTAGGCTGAGGGGAGACCTTCTGGCTCTCTAGAGCTCCCTGGAAGGAGGTTGGAGCCAGGTGGGGATTGGTCTCTTCTCCCAAGGAACAAGTGACAGGAGAAGAGGAAATGGCCTCAAGTTGCCTCAGGGGAGGTTCAAGTTGGACATGAGGAACAATTTCTTCCCCAAAACAGTTGTCAAGCCCTGGAAGAGGCTGCCCAGGGCAGTTGTGGAGTCCCCATCCCTGGAGGGGTTTCAAAGCTGTGTAGATGTGGTGCTGAGGGCCATGGTGAGCTGGCAGTGCTGGGTTAAGGGTGGGACTCCATGATCTTAAAGGTCTCTTCCAACCAGAATGATTTTCTGGTTCCCTGGGAACAGACATGGGTTTTGATGGCCCAGGGTGGTAGAGCAGCACAGTTGGAGCTTCCTCCCATCACAGCCACGGCAATACTCACAGGTGCTTCATCTCCAGGCCCCAGCACGAAGAGGCTGACTTTCAGATAGCCCTTGGCACCCGCAGAGAAGTCCTCTGGGTCAGAGAGCAACAGCCACTTCCTGAGAAAAGCATGTTCTGGGGGAGGGGAGAGACGGGGAGGGGAGAGACGGGGGAGGGGAGAGGAGAAGGAGAAGAGAGGAGGGGGAAAGGAGAAGGGGAAGGGGAAGGGGAAGGGGAAGGAGAAGGAGAAGGAGAAGGAGAAGGAGAAGGAGAAGGAGAAGGAGAAGGAGAAGGAGAAGGAGAAGGAGAAGGAGAAGGAGAAGGAGAAGGAGAAGGAGAAGGAGAAGGAGAAGGAGAAGGAGAAGGAGAAGGAGAAGGAGAAGGAGAAGGAGAAGGAGAAGGAGAAGGAGAAGGAGAAGGAGAAGAAGGGAGTTACATCTGGACTTGATCTTGAAGGTCTGGGGCTGCTCTGGCTGGGGCTGCACTGGCTGGGGATGCTCTGGCTGGGGACGCTCTGGCTGGGGACGCTCTGGCTGGGGATGCTTTTGCTGGGGATGATCTGGTTGGGGACGCTCTGGTTGGGGCTGCACTGGCTGGGGATGCTCTGGCTGGGGATGCTCTGGCTGGGGACGCTCTGGCTGGGGCTGCACTGGCTGGGGACGCTCTGGCTGGGGACGCTCTGGCTGGGGACGCTCTGGCTGGGGCTGCACTGGCTGGGGACGCTCTGGCTGGGGACGCTCTGGCTGGGGCTGCACTGGCTGGGGACGCTCTGGCTGGGGATGCTTTGGCTGGGGATGATCTGGTTGGGGATGCTCTGGTTGGGGAAGCTCTGGTTGGGGATGCTCTGGCTGGGGAAGCTCTGGCTGGGGACGCTCTGGCTGGGGCTGCACTGGCTGGGGATGCTCTGGCTGGGGACGCTCTGGCTGGGGATGCTTTGGCTGGGGATGATCTGGTTGGGGATGCTCTGGTTGGGGAAGCTCTGGTTGGGGATGCTCTGGCTGGGGAAGCTCTGGCTGGGGCTGCTCTGGCTGGGGCTGCACTCTTGGGACTTTCTGCCAGCCAGCCAACCAGCCAGTGGCACAATGGCTTGCAGGCCTCTAGGATGTCTGTCTTGGGCCAGGGAGTGGTGGTGGTGGATGCAGGGACCTGTCTGGCTTCCCAGGTGGCAGAGGTGTGTGTGGGGTTGCATTTCCCCTAGGCTTGGCCCAAAACCCAGGGGTTCCCCAAGTGATGCCAGACCCCAGCCCCTCCTTGGACTCACTTGGCTCCGAGTAGACAGCCTCGATGTCCATCTGTGCAGGGAAGCAAAGAGGAAATGTCAGTGCCCAGCCCATGGCTCAGCCTGGTGGGCAGTGGGGGTAAAGGGGGCACCTGGGGTGAAGGGGACAGGTGGGGGTGAAGAGGACAGGTGGGAGTGAAGGGGGCACCTGGGGGTGAAGGGGGCACCTGGAGGTGAAGTGGACTGGTGGGGGTGAAGGGGACACCTGGGGGTGAAGGGGACACCTGGGGGTGAAGGGGACACCTGAGGACCTCACCCGGAACTCCCCAAGCAGTGAGTCCGTCCGGAACGACCGAGAGTCCACAACCTGGGGGGAGGAAAAGGAGCAGACAAAGGCTTTCCAACCCAAAAAGCCTCCCAGGGTGCAGGGCTTGGCTGCATGGCTGTGCCCTGGGGAAGTGTGGGGACAGGGTGGCAGGGCCCCAGCTCACTGTGATGAAGATGGGAGCGTCAAAGAGCTCAGCTGGAGACTCGAAGACGTTGAAGAAGAAGGTCTGTAGGAAAGAGGGGAGAGGGTGCAAGGGGGAGGTCTGCCCCAACCTCCTCTCAGGCTGTGTTTGCACCTTCCGCCATCTCACATGTCCCCAGCTCCACAACCTGGAGCTTCTTCCCCTCCTCTCAGGTGAGACCTCCTGAGCAGCAACAGCCTCTCAAAGGGGCTGCCCTGGGTGACTGTGGTGCCCCAATGAGCAACATTCTCCAGTTTGCTTCTGCAGCTGGCCTGGGGCTGGTTCCCATCCAGATCAGCTCTCCTGGGCTTCTCCAAAGGAAGCACAGGGGCAGGCTGAAGCAGGCTTTGGGGACAGGGCTGGGGACAAGTCACCTGCAGCTTTCCAAGCATACTCCTCCTGCATGTCCAGCTGCATTGGACACCCCTCCCCAGGACATGCCACCTGCCTGTTACCAGTGGCTCTGGGCCATGAGCCATCTCTGGAAGGTGACCAAGATGAGCCCTGCCTGAAAGCAGGGGCTGCTGGACCTGCCAAAGGCAACCTGCTGCTCTTGGAGCTTCTCTCCCATTGCAGTCCCCAGCAGCACAGCCCAGCCTCAGGGCTGACCTGGGCTTTCCACCAACCCAGAGCATCCCTGAACCTTCCCTGATGCCCCCAGGCACACCCAGAGCCTCCCCCTCACCTCATCAAAGAAGGGGCTGTTGCCTTTCCGTATCCTGGTCCTCTTGGTCTGCCCAGCAACTGTCACCTTCACCACGGGCCTGATGTTGACCCCAGGGAGCTGCCTGCCCTCTATGACCCTCACCCTGATCTGGGAGGAGGAGGACAGGTGGTTGTTAGCATCAGTCCTACCCTGGGATAGGCACCCCCGGCGGGGATGAACCCCCTTGGGACAGCTTGGGGTGCCAAGGTGAGCAGCTCAGCCCCACCAGCCTTGTGTCACCTGGAAGTCCTGTGGCTTGTTGGACAGGGGCTTTTTGTGGGAGCTTCTCCTCCTCTTCAAGCCCTGCAGGTGGTGCATGTGGGGGGGCTTGTGGGGCACTAAGGGGGGTTCAGGTCCTGGGGGCCCTGAGGAGGAGGAGGGCTCTGTCTCATCTCCTGTCACCGTCTGATCCTCTGTCTCCTCCTCTCCGGCTGTCTCTGCATGGGGGAGAAAGGAGGTGGAGGACAGGAGTGAGGTGGGAGCAGGTGTGGGGCTGCAGGGTGAGGGGTCTGGGTGGAACAAACGTGGTGCTGGGGGGGACAGGGCCCCCAGGGTGCTGCAGGAGGAGGTTCCTGGTTACCAGTGACCGTGTCGGGCTCAGCAGCAGCCGGGGACGGCTCAGGGGCAGCCGGAGGGGGAAACAGGGGCACAGCTCCGGGTGGGGGCAGGTAGGACACTTGCAGGATGAGGAAAGCCTGGAAAAGAGGAAGTGGTCATTGTGTGGGGGTCCAGCAAGGCTCCTCCAGGGCGTCTGCCTCAGGGCTGGATGCCACCCATCACGTTCTGCCCAGACATGGGGGGTGGAGCTGAAACAAGTGCCAGGGAAAGGGGCAAAGCAGGGAGGTGGCAGTGAGAGGTGACCCAGGACTCATTGGGACACCAAGGGTGGGGATACTGCTCAGGCTGGTCTCAAACTGGGAGCTGTAACTGGCAGGACATCATCCTGACTGGTCCCCAACTAGGAGGTGCAACTTGCAGGGACAGTCCTCAGACTGGTCTCCAGCTGGGAGCTGCAGCTGGCAGGGACATGGCACAAACTGGTCTCCAGCTGGGAGCTGCAGCTGGCAGGGGTGTTGCTTGCACTGCTCTGACTGGTCCTCACGCAGGGACTCACCCCAGTGCTCTGCTTCTTGGTGTCCAGCAAGGGGATGTTGTAGGAGGCTGCCAGGCTGGGGGAGGAGAGGACATCTCGCAGGGGGACTCTGGCTTCTCCCAAAAATCTGGGGGGGAAGAGCAACAGGGGGTCAGGGGTAGCCTGACCCAGGGAAAGGGACTGAGGACCCATGGCTGGTGCCAGCCCAAGCACCAGTAACCAGCTGGAGGGGGATGGTGACATCTGCCAGCATCTCCAGTGAGGAACAAGCCCAAGGTGAGCATCCCTGAGGATTTTATCCCCTTTTTATCAAAGAAAACCCCCTAAAAGCCCACTCTGAGGAACCAAGAGCCATAAACCAAAGCACTGATGGACTTGTCTCTGCCAATGAAGCAAAGACAGGGACAGAAGGGATGGGGGTTCCACTGGGAGATCAGAGCCACCACCATCCAGGAGCATTTTAAACCTCCCTAAAACTGATTTTCTCCTGGTGAGTTTTGTAGAATCATGGAATGGTTTGACTCTGGGGGTGGGAGGAGCTGGGCAGCAGCTCTGCAGCCACTTCTCAGCCAGCCCTGCTCAGTGGAGAAATCATCATTGCTGGCTGGGCTGGGAAGTGGCATGGTGCAGGAAGGGTTAACCAGATGCCAAGCACCAGGAGATGATGATTCAAGGAGGAAGTTCTTCACTGTGAGGGCAGTGAGACACCCACCCCGGTGGCCCAGAGAGGTGGGAGATGCCTCATCCCTGGAAACAATCCTGGTCAGGTCATTTGGGGCTCTGAGCAACCTGCTCTAGTTGCTGAGGTCCCTGCTGAGTGCAGGAGGGTTGGAGGGGATGAGCTCTGAGTCCCTGCCAAGGCAAAGCAATCTGACTGCAGCCAGCCCCAGCAGCCAGCACAGGCCACGGAGTGCCTGTCCCTGGTCACTGTCCTGGAGGGTTCTCCTGCCAAGGGAACGAGAAGCAGAGCCTCACCATCCCCTCTGTGACAGAGGGCACCACAGTCCCTGTGGACCACAGAAGGAATCTCCCAGCACCAGGAGTGAGGACTCTGAGGCCATTCTCCCTCTATTTATAGACATGACACCCCTGAGCTGGACCAGACCCAGCTCCCACCTCCTTGGCCTCCAGCCCAAGAGCAAATCCAGCAGCAGCTCCAGCCCTGGAAATGAGATCCTTCATGCCAGGGTTGTCTTCCCCATCCCAGCTGGGTTCCCACCTTCCACTGCCCCCAAAATAAATCACTTCCCCTGGTTCTTGCCCTGTCCAAGCTGCAGTCCTGACCAAAGGAGCCTCCTGTGCAGACATGGGCCACTGGGTGTCCCAGAGCTGGAGCTGGCACCACCATCAGCTCTGCCTCTGCTCTGCACTGCAGCTGCTGGGAGGATGGAGCCCTCAGGGCCACGGTGGGACCTCCACTGCCCTCAGTGTGAGAGGCAGCAGGAGCTGCTGTGAGGAAGGAAGCTGTCCTGGGAGGTTTGTTTTGCAGACACTGCCCTTCCCAGCTCCAAGTGTCCTGGCCAGGAGCTGGGCCAGAGGAGCCTGGCTGCTGTCTCACACCTCCCTGGCCAAGTGCCCAGCACCAGGGCCTCCTGGTGCCAGCCTTGCTCCAGCCTTGCTCCAGCCCTGCTGGTGGAGCAGCCCGGGGGGGACAATGGGCACAAGGGTCCCCTTGTGTCCTCCCTGCCCTCACCCTGTCCTTGAGTGAAACAGCTCAGAAATGCAGCTCTTGCCTCCCACCAGCTACCCACATGGCAGCTGGCACCAAGGAGCAGCTCCCAGAGCTCCAGGAGAGCCCAAATGCCTCCCCTGGCCACCCCAGCCCTGGGTGAGGGTGTCAGGAGCAGGGCAGGGTGGTCAGAGCCCACACCTAATGCTTTCCTCACCTGTTTCTCCCCACAGTCTCATGGTCTTTCACAACCACAGTCAGCTCAGCACCTGGCTCCAGGGGAGTTCCCTTCAGGTCCCACTCAAAGCCCTGGAGGGGAGGAGAGAGGAGTCAGAATCAGCCCCCAGCTGTGATGCTCATGGTGGTGTCCATCACCTCCAGCACTGCCAGGGGCTCTTGATGCTGCAGCCACCCTGTCCTTCATCCCAGAAAAAACCTTGGCACCACACATGGGCCAGGTAAGATTCCACAGCTTCGGGAATCCTTTAGGCTGTAAAAGTCATTGGGTCCAACCCTTAACCCAGCACTGCCAGATCACCACTGTTTAGTGGCACCACATCTCCATGGCTTTGAAACCCCTCCAGGGATGGGGACTCCACCACTGCCCTGGACAGCCTCTCTCAGGCTTTGGTAACCCTTCCCATGAAGGAATTGTTCCTCATGATCACCTTGAGCCACCCCTGGCACAACTGGAGCCATTTCCTCCTGTCCTGTTGCTTGTTCCTTGGGAGGAGACTGACCCTCACCTTGCTCCAACCTCCTTTCAGGGAGCTGCAGAGAGCCAGAAGGTCTCCCCCTCAGCCTCCATTTCTGGCAGACCCCAGGGAAAAGCCTTCTCTCATCAAAAGAGAACCTGATGGGAGCTGGCACGCAGAGCTCTGGCACCAGCAAGGTCTTCCTTTGCTCACCAGAGCCCTTTGTTTTCTTACTGTGACCCAGGGCAGTGCAGGTCAGGGTTAGAAGGAAGAAGGTGCTGGAAAAAAAATCTCCTCCCAGTGGCCAGGCTGCTGCTGAGCCAAGCCCAGGCTGAGGAGCCAAGCAGGCTTTGTTTCCCCTTGGAGCTGCAATGTTTTTCAACAGCTCTTCCGAATGTGCCTGCTTGGCCCTGATAAGATCTTGATGGAAGGGGAAGAGGCTGGAGCAAAGGGCTGCAGCTGGCTCCATCCCTTCCTCCACTCCATGTCCACTCCAGATACAAAGCTGCCCAGGATGGAGCCCAGCCCCAGGCCCTCCATGGGATGACATCAGGGACTCATGGAAGCAGTTTGGTTGGTAAAGACTTTAAGGTCATCGAGCCCAGCCCTTACCCAGCACTGCCAGGGCACCACCAACCCATGGCCCTCAGCACCACAGCTACACAGCTTGGAAACCCTCCAGGGATGGAGACTCCACCACTGCCCTGGGCAGCCTGGGCCAAGGCTAGACAGCCTTCAAGGGGAGGAAATTGTTCCTCATATCCAAACTAACTCTCCCCCTGGTGCAACTTGTCCTGTGGCTTGTTCCTTAGGAGAAGAGACCAATCCCCAGCTGGCTCCAACCTCCTTTCAGAGAGCTGTAGAGAGCCAGGTGGTCTCCCCTCAGCCTCCTTTTCTCCAGGCTGAGCAACCCCAGTTCCCTCAGCTGCTCCTCACAGGACTGGTGCTCTGGACCCCACAGCACCCTTCATGCCCAGGCTGTGCCCCCTGGGGCTGGGGACACACTCACCTCGTTCCACACAGGGTTCACATTGTTCTTGATGACTTTAGTCCTCTTCTTCACCCCTGCAGGGAGCAGCACACAAAGCTCAGAGCAGCTTCCCCATCCAAACCACGAGGAAAGACCCCAAAAATTCCAGTCCCCTCCATGCACAGGAGTGGTTGGGAGACTCCAGTGAGACCTGCAGCTCCCAGGAGCAGGATCAGACCCTGGCCCTTGCACGTGGGCTGGGCTGTGCACAGATAGGCTCCAGAACCCTCCTGGGACCTCCAGCCCTGAAGGAGCCTCACTGGAAAACCCTGGAGAAGTCATCTCTTGGAGTCATGGAAGATCTCAAGTTAGAAGGGACCCATCAGGATGGAGTCAAAGCTCCCTGCTGCTCCCAGAACCACTGAAAACTGAACCACATGACTGAGAGCATCCTCCAGCTGCTCCTTGGATGCTGACAGCCTCTGCTCTAACCACTGCCCCAGGGAGCCTGCTCCAGGGAACCACCAAGCTCCCTGTTCTGGGAGGACTTCTCACCCCACACCTTCACAGATCTTCTTCCCTGGCAGATGTGGAGCTAACCCCCCCTCCCATCCTCACTTGGGGAAGCACCATGGCATGCCTCAGTTTCCCCAGGCCAGGAGCAGGGCACAGAGCAGTGGCTGCTGGGTGGCTTTTGAGCTGGAAGGTGCCATGAGGAGCAGGGACACCCAGCTGCCTCCACCCAAAACCAACATCCCGAGGAGCTCCAGCAGCAGGGGGCTCCAGCCCGGGCTGAGGAGCCCCCCTAAAGCTGCAGCCCCAAACCCTGACCCTCCCCAATCACACTGACAGCCTGCCAGGCCCCCAGGGAGGGACCAAGGGGAAGAGGAAGAGGAAGAAGCAAACAATAGCAGTGAGTCAAAGCCTGGGGTCACCAGTGATACCAGCAAGGCCTTATAGATCCAGACACACAGACAGGGGAGGGAGAGAGCCACACAGAGGTACAGAGAGAGGAACAGAGAAGCTCCCCAGGAGCCAGCAGTGCCCTCCTGCAGCCCTCAGGCAGCTGTGTGCTGGGCTGCAGCCAGAGGAGTGTGGGCAGCAGGGCAGCAGAGGGGATTCTGCCCTTGGCTCTGCTCTGCTCAGACCTCACCTCCAATCCTGCCTCCAGTTCTGGTGTCCCCAGCAGGAGAAGGACACAGAGCTGCTGGAGTGAGGCCAGAGGAGGCCACAAAGATGCTCCAAGGGCTGGAGCAGCTCTGCTGTGAGGCCAGGCTGAGGGAGCTGGGGGTGTGCAGCCTGGAGAGGAGAAGGCTCCAGGGAGACCCTAGAGCTGCCTACCAGCACATGAAGAGGTCCTGCAGGAAGGCTGCAGAGAGACTTTGCATGAGGGTGTCTAGAGACAGGCCAAGGGGGAATGGTTTGAAGCTGAGAGCAGGGTTAGACTGGATCCTAGGAAGAAGTTCTTCAGTATGAAGGTGGTGAGACTCTGGCACAGGCTGCCCAGGGAGGCTGTGGATGCCTCCTCCATTGGGATGCTCAAGGCCAGGCTGGATGAGGCCCTGAGCAGCTGAGTCTGGCTGAGAGGTGTCCCTGCCCATGGCAGGGAGGGTGGAGGAGATGAGCTCTGAGGTCCCTTCAACCTGAGCCATTCTGTGATTCTATGCAGTCTAGATTTAGAGATACAGAGAGAGCTACAGGGAGATTATAGAGAGAATACAGACAGCTGTGGAGATCTAGAGAGCTACATGGAGAGGGACAGAGAGAGTCAGAGGGATGTAGATGTATAGAGAACTATGGAGAGAGGGCTAGAGGGGTCCACAGAGAGCTATAGAGAGATTAGAGAGATCTATGGAGAGCTAGAGAGCTATATGGAGAAGGATACAGAGATAGAGAGAGAGAGGAATATACAGAGAGAACTATGTAGAGAGGGATAGAAGGATCCAGAGATACATGGAGAGATATAGAAATACACAGAGAAGAATATAGACAGAGAGAGCTGCATACAGATACAGAGAGCTAGAGAGACAGAAAGGGACAGAGAGAGGTAGAGAGACAGAGAGCGAGCTACATATGGATATATAAAGAGGGATATAGATATATAGAGAGTGAAATACAGAGGGCAATAGAGAGAGAGAGCTATACACAGAGGGATATAGAGATACATAGAGAAGGAAATACAGAGAGGGGTAGAGATAAAGAGAAAGCTATATCTGGAGGGCTATAAAGATACATAGAGAGCTCTACATGGAGTGATATATAGAGACATGCACAGAGATATGGAGACACATATCTAGAGAGAGCTATGAGAGAGAAGGACATAGAGAGAGAGGGAGTTAGACATATAGGAAGGAGAGAGAGAGATACTTAGAGATATAGAAAAAAAGGATATAGAGATATGGAGAGGGATATCCAGGGATAGAGAGAGGGATACACAGAGATGTGGAGCTACGGAGAGGTCCATACAGATGTACCTCTAGGCAGCCCAGGCTGTGGGTATGGCCCATGGGGCTGGCAGGGAGCCCAAGTTGCTCACTCAAAATATTCTCCTTTTTGTTCTCTCTTTTGTTCCAGCATCTCCAAATGGCTCTTTTCCTGTTTCCCTTTTTAAGGAGTTTCTGCTAAAGCTCCCAGCCTGGAGGCCAAGTGGCTGCTGGAGCCAGACCAGAGCCAGGGAGGTGGTCAAGCTGCCCCCACCCTGACACGGCACCTCTGGGCATTGTCACCCAGCCCAGGACACTCCAACCCCCTCGGGTTAGAGCCCATATCCTGCTTACACCTCATTCTCACGGGACACGGAGCCTGGAATTCCCCCCTCCCCCCCCCCCCAAGGCTCTCGGGATGGGGCCAAGGGGGAGGGATGGAGTCCACCCTGGGCAAGCACCCAGCACCCACCGCGGGATGAAGATGAGGGCTCCTGGGTGGGTGGGGGCCAGCAGCACCTTCCCCCCAGTCTGCACAGGAAAGGCCAAGTCAGAAGCTACTCAGCCTCTTCCTTTCCTTCTTTTTTTAATCTTTTTTTTTCCTTTTTGGCTAAAAATGAACATTTTCCAGGAAACAGCCATCTAAAAAAACCCTTCACATCCTGCAGCAAGTGCTTTCGAGGTGCTCCCTTCCCAGACATCCCCCCCTACCCCTATCCTCAGGGATAACCCTCTGGGTGAGGGCTTCTTCTTAGCCATCTCCTATTAATAATCAAGAGAAAAGCATCAGAGCAATCAGGAGCACTCCTGGGTGCAGCACCCTCCGGCAAAGCCAGCTCCTGATCCTGATGGCTACCCGATCGCTTCCAGAGGCAGTGAGAACCCTAAACGACCATCCCCACGTGTCCCAACACCACCTCAATCCCTGGGGAAACAAGATAGAGAGCACTCCATGGGTGCAGCATCCTGCAGCGAAGCCCTCTGCTGCCCTTCGCCGGGGTTCTCCCGCACATCCCAACACCTTCGGATGCTGTGACAGCCCCCCGAAGTGTCCCCACCCTGGGAAAAAAAAAAATCCCATGGGATTTCTCACTGTCGCCCACGCACCACAAAATCCTAGAGGAAGAGGGATAAAAACCACAGCCGTGGACGTGGTGGTGCCACAGGTGTGAGCAGGACACCGGGATGCATGGGGGAGGGCTTGGAGGGACGCGGGGGGAATGCGGTATGGAGCACTCAGTAGTGCGGTGGAGGGGAGGGGGTTTAGAAAGGAGTTAGGAGAAGGAGAGAGCTTAGCAAAACCCAGCGCTGCTCGAGGTGGCTGCAGAAGCAGGCAAGACAAACACCCCACCCCCTCTCGAGCCCAGATTTCGGGTCCCTCTCACCTCGGAAAGTCAAACTGGCCACCGGGTCGCTCTGCTTGTCCCCCTTCTCCAAGTTGGGAAGGTGGGTGGCTCGTTGGAGCAAGCACCGCAGCATGGCTGGCAGATGGAGCTGGGCACTGGCAGGTCAAGCTGTCGGACTTAGCCCTTTGGGGGCAGGATTTGGCCACCCCTCCACACCCACCCCCCCATCACCATTTCCTCCATCCCAGCCCTCCCCAGCTGGTGACACCAAGCGCCTCAACGCGGCAGCTCCGGAGGTTGCAAAGAGTTGGGATGCTGGGAGTTAGGAGGCTACTAAAGAACAGGGATTTGGGGATGTGAGAGCCCTGGGGATAGATTAAATCCCTGGGATCCAGGGAAGCTGCTAACCCCAAGGATGCTCGATCCATCCCTGTGGACTTGTGGACGCTGGGAACCCTAGGGATGCCTGAGCACTGGGATTGGGGGATGCTGTGAGCCCTGGGTGGGGTGAAGTAAATTATTGTGATCCAGGGATGCTGTGAACTCTGAGGATGCCCAAGCACCAGGATCTGGAGACGCTGTGAACCCCAGGAATCAATCACTAATACCCAGGGATGCTGCAAATCCCAAGGATGCCCAAGCACCAGGATCTGGAGACGCTGTGAACCCCAGGAATCAATCACTAACACCCAGGGATGCTGCAAATCCCAAGGATGCCAAAGCACCAGGATCTGGAGATGCTGCAAGCCCAAGGGATGGCAAATTAAATCACAGGGATCCAGGGATGCTGTGAACCCCGAGGACAACCAGACACCAGGACCTGGGGATGCTGTGAACTCCAAGGATGGCTGAGCAGTGGGATCTGGGAAGCCTGTAAGCCCTCATGGTAAATAAATCCCCTGGAGCTGGGGATGCTGCAAGCCCCAGAGATGGTGAATTAAATCATCAGGACCCAGGGCTGCTGTGGACTCTGAGGATGGGGAATAAAACACCAGGATTTGGGGATGCTGTGATCTCCAGAGAAGGCAAATTAAATCACTGGGAGATGGGAATGCTGTGAACCCTGAGGATGGCTGCACCAGGATGCAGGGATGAAACATCCCTGAGGATGCTGAAGCAGCAGGACATGGGAGGTGCCACACACACAGGATGCTGCTGACACTGGAGCACCCCAGGGGTGATGCACCACAGGGCTGCAGAGCTGCAGCAGCCCAGGGATGGTGGCAGCTGGGGAGGTCCCTGATCCAGGGATGGTACAGCACTGAGAGCATATCAGCATGGAGGGGTCCCACTGCTGGGCTGGGTTCTGAGCAACCTCACAGCACCCAAACCCCAGCTGGGCTCTTACCTGGGGGGGGGCAAGGGGCAGCAAGAACCTGATCAAAGCCCCCCACACCTCTGGGCCTGGCTTACGTTGGTGGCTGGGGGGCACAATAACTCTCTCAACAACCAACAACGGCAAAAACAAACAAAAACGCACAGCACACAAATACAGAAAAACAACAAACAAAACAAAATAACAAAACGCGGAGGAGGAGGAAACGCAGAGAGAAAAAATGTGCCCCCCCAAGCCACCAACGTAAGCCAGGCCCAGAGGTGTGGGGGGCTTTGATCAGGTTCTTGCTGCCCCTTGCCCCCCCCAGGTAAGAGCCCAGCTGGGGTTTGGGTGCTGTGAGGTTGCTCAGAACCCAGCCCAGCAGTGGGACCCCTCCATGCTGATATGCTCTCAGTGCTGTACCATCCCTGGATCAGGGACCTCCCCAGCTGCCACCATCCCTGGGCTGCTGCAGCTCTGCAGCCCTGTGGTGCATCACCCCTGGGGTGCTCCAGTGTCAGCAGCATCCTGTGTGTGTGGCACCTCCCATGTCCTGCTGCTTCAGCATCCTCAGGGATGTTTCATCCCTGCATCCTGGTGCAGCCATCCTCAGGGTTCACAGCATTCCCATCTCCCAGTGATTTAATTTGCCTTCTCTGGAGATCACAGCATCCCCAAATCCTGGTGTTTTATTCCCCATCCTCAGAGTCCACAGCAGCCCTGGGTCCTGATGATTTAATTCACCATCTCTGGGGCTTGCAGCATCCCCAGCTCCAGGGGATTTATTTACCATGAGGGCTTACAGGCTTCCCAGATCCCACTGCTCAGCCATCCTTGGAGTTCACAGCATCCCCAGGTCCTGGTGTCTGGTTGTCCTCGGGGTTCACAGCATCCCTGGATCCCTGTGATTTAATTTGCCATCCCTTGGGCTTGCAGCATCTCCAGATCCTGGTGCTTTGGCATCCTTGGGATTTGCAGCATCCCTGGGTGTTAGTGATTGATTCCTGGGGTTCACAGCGTCTCCAGATCCTGGTGCTTGGGCATCCTTGGGATTTGCAGCATCCCTGGGTATTAGTGATTGATTCCTGGGGTTCACAGCGTCTCCAGATCCTGGTGCTTGGGCATCCTCAGAGTTCACAGCATCCCTGGATCACAATAATTTACTTCACCCCACCCAGGGCTCACAGCATCCCCCAATCCCAGTGCTCAGGCATCCCTAGGGTTCCCAGCGTCCACAAGTCCACAGGGATGGATCGAGCATCCTTGGGGTTAGCAGCTTCCCTGGATCCCAGGGATTTAATCTATCCCCAGGGCTCTCACATCCCCAAATCCCTGTTCTTTAGTAGCCTCCTAACTCCCAGCATCCCAACTCTTTGCAACCTCCGGAGCTGCCGCGTTGAGGCGCTTGGTGTCACCAGCTGGGGAGGGCTGGGATGGAGGAAATGGTGATGGGGGGGTGGGTGTGGAGGGGTGGCCAAATCCTGCCCCCAAAGGGCTAAGTCCGACAGCTTGACCTGCCAGTGCCCAGCTCCATCTGCCAGCCATGCTGCGGTGCTTGCTCCAACGAGCCACCCACCTTCCCAACTTGGAGAAGGGGGACAAGCAGAGCGACCCGGTGGCCAGTTTGACTTTCCGAGGTGAGAGGGACCCGAAATCTGGGCTCGAGAGGGGGTGGGGTGTTTGTCTTGCCTGCTTCTGCAGCCACCTCGAGCAGCGCTGGGTTTTGCTAAGCTCTCTCCTTCTCCTAACTCCTTTCTAAACCCCCTCCCCTCCACCGCACTACTGAGTGCTCCATACCGCATTCCCCCCGCGTCCCTCCAAGCCCTCCCCCATGCATCCCGGTGTCCTGCTCACACCTGTGGCACCACCACGTCCACGGCTGTGGTTTTTATCCCTCTTCCTCTAGGATTTTGTGGTGCGTGGGCGACAGTGAGAAATCCCATGGGATTTTTTTTTTTCCCAGGGTGGGGACACTTCGGGGGGCTGTCACAGCATCCGAAGGTGTTGGGATGTGCGGGAGAACCCCGGCGAAGGGCAGCAGAGGGCTTCGCTGCAGGATGCTGCACCCATGGAGTGCTCTCTATCTTGTTTCCCCAGGGATTGAGGTGGTGTTGGGACACGTGGGGATGGTCGTTTAGGGTTCTCACTGCCTCTGGAAGCGATCGGGTAGCCATCAGGATCAGGAGCTGGCTTTGCCGGAGGGTGCTGCACCCAGGAGTGCTCCTGATTGCTCTGATGCTTTTCTCTTGATTATTAATAGGAGATGGCTAAGAAGAAGCCCTCACCCAGAGGGTTATCCCTGAGGATAGGGGTAGGGGGGGATGTCTGGGAAGGGAGCACCTCGAAAGCACTTGCTGCAGGATGTGAAGGGTTTTTTTAGATGGCTGTTTCCTGGAAAATGTTCATTTTTAGCCAAAAAGGAAAAAAAAAGATT
The DNA here is from genome assembly GCF_027791375.1 of Indicator indicator. Lineage (NCBI taxonomy): Eukaryota > Metazoa > Chordata > Aves > Piciformes > Indicatoridae > Indicator > Indicator indicator. The sequence continues at coordinate 14,172,099 of NC_072032.1, read as the reverse complement.
AAAAAAAGAAGGAAAGGAAGAGGCTGAGTAGCTTCTGACTTGGCCTTTCCTGTGCAGACTGGGGGGAAGGTGCTGCTGGCCCCCACCCACCCAGGAGCCCTCATCTTCATCCCGCGGTGGGTGCTGGGTGCTTGCCCAGGGTGGACTCCATCCCTCCCCCTTGGCCCCATCCCGAGAGCCTTGGGGGGGGGGGGAGGGGGGAATTCCAGGCTCCGTGTCCCGTGAGAATGAGGTGTAAGCAGGATATGGGCTCTAACCCGAGGGGGTTGGAGTGTCCTGGGCTGGGTGACAATGCCCAGAGGTGCCGTGTCAGGGTGGGGGCAGCTTGACCACCTCCCTGGCTCTGGTCTGGCTCCAGCAGCCACTTGGCCTCCAGGCTGGGAGCTTTAGCAGAAACTCCTTAAAAAGGGAAACAGGAAAAGAGCCATTTGGAGATGCTGGAACAAAAGAGAGAACAAAAAGGAGAATATTTTGAGTGAGCAACTTGGGCTCCCTGCCAGCCCCATGGGCCATACCCACAGCCTGGGCTGCCTAGAGGTACATCTGTATGGACCTCTCCGTAGCTCCACATCTCTGTGTATCCCTCTCTCTATCCCTGGATATCCCTCTCCATATCTCTATATCCTTTTTTTCTATATCTCTAAGTATCTCTCTCTCTCCTTCCTATATGTCTAACTCCCTCTCTCTCTATGTCCTTCTCTCTCATAGCTCTCTCTAGATATGTGTCTCCATATCTCTGTGCATGTCTCTATATATCACTCCATGTAGAGCTCTCTATGTATCTTTATAGCCCTCCAGATATAGCTTTCTCTTTATCTCTACCCCTCTCTGTATTTCCTTCTCTATGTATCTCTATATCCCTCTGTGTATAGCTCTCTCTCTCTATTGCCCTCTGTATTTCACTCTCTATATATCTATATCCCTCTTTATATATCCATATGTAGCTCGCTCTCTGTCTCTCTACCTCTCTCTGTCCCTTTCTGTCTCTCTAGCTCTCTGTATCTGTATGCAGCTCTCTCTGTCTATATTCTTCTCTGTGTATTTCTATATCTCTCCATGTATCTCTGGATCCTTCTATCCCTCTCTACATAGTTCTCTCTGTATATTCCTCTCTCTCTCTATCTCTGTATCCTTCTCCATATAGCTCTCTAGCTCTCCATAGATCTCTCTAATCTCTCTATAGCTCTCTGTGGACCCCTCTAGCCCTCTCTCCATAGTTCTCTATACATCTACATCCCTCTGACTCTCTCTGTCCCTCTCCATGTAGCTCTCTAGATCTCCACAGCTGTCTGTATTCTCTCTATAATCTCCCTGTAGCTCTCTCTGTATCTCTAAATCTAGACTGCATAGAATCACAGAATGGCTCAGGTTGAAGGGACCTCAGAGCTCATCTCCTCCACCCTCCCTGCCATGGGCAGGGACACCTCTCAGCCAGACTCAGCTGCTCAGGGCCTCATCCAGCCTGGCCTTGAGCATCCCAATGGAGGAGGCATCCACAGCCTCCCTGGGCAGCCTGTGCCAGAGTCTCACCACCTTCATACTGAAGAACTTCTTCCTAGGATCCAGTCTAACCCTGCTCTCAGCTTCAAACCATTCCCCCTTGGCCTGTCTCTAGACACCCTCATGCAAAGTCTCTCTGCAGCCTTCCTGCAGGACCTCTTCATGTGCTGGTAGGCAGCTCTAGGGTCTCCCTGGAGCCTTCTCCTCTCCAGGCTGCACACCCCCAGCTCCCTCAGCCTGGCCTCACAGCAGAGCTGCTCCAGCCCTTGGAGCATCTTTGTGGCCTCCTCTGGCCTCACTCCAGCAGCTCTGTGTCCTTCTCCTGCTGGGGACACCAGAACTGGAGGCAGGATTGGAGGTGAGGTCTGAGCAGAGCAGAGCCAAGGGCAGAATCCCCTCTGCTGCCCTGCTGCCCACACTCCTCTGGCTGCAGCCCAGCACACAGCTGCCTGAGGGCTGCAGGAGGGCACTGCTGGCTCCTGGGGAGCTTCTCTGTTCCTCTCTCTGTACCTCTGTGTGGCTCTCTCCCTCCCCTGTCTGTGTGTCTGGATCTATAAGGCCTTGCTGGTATCACTGGTGACCCCAGGCTTTGACTCACTGCTATTGTTTGCTTCTTCCTCTTCCTCTTCCCCTTGGTCCCTCCCTGGGGGCCTGGCAGGCTGTCAGTGTGATTGGGGAGGGTCAGGGTTTGGGGCTGCAGCTTTAGGGGGGCTCCTCAGCCCGGGCTGGAGCCCCCTGCTGCTGGAGCTCCTCGGGATGTTGGTTTTGGGTGGAGGCAGCTGGGTGTCCCTGCTCCTCATGGCACCTTCCAGCTCAAAAGCCACCCAGCAGCCACTGCTCTGTGCCCTGCTCCTGGCCTGGGGAAACTGAGGCATGCCATGGTGCTTCCCCAAGTGAGGATGGGAGGGGGGGTTAGCTCCACATCTGCCAGGGAAGAAGATCTGTGAAGGTGTGGGGTGAGAAGTCCTCCCAGAACAGGGAGCTTGGTGGTTCCCTGGAGCAGGCTCCCTGGGGCAGTGGTTAGAGCAGAGGCTGTCAGCATCCAAGGAGCAGCTGGAGGATGCTCTCAGTCATGTGGTTCAGTTTTCAGTGGTTCTGGGAGCAGCAGGGAGCTTTGACTCCATCCTGATGGGTCCCTTCTAACTTGAGATCTTCCATGACTCCAAGAGATGACTTCTCCAGGGTTTTCCAGTGAGGCTCCTTCAGGGCTGGAGGTCCCAGGAGGGTTCTGGAGCCTATCTGTGCACAGCCCAGCCCACGTGCAAGGGCCAGGGTCTGATCCTGCTCCTGGGAGCTGCAGGTCTCACTGGAGTCTCCCAACCACTCCTGTGCATGGAGGGGACTGGAATTTTTGGGGTCTTTCCTCGTGGTTTGGATGGGGAAGCTGCTCTGAGCTTTGTGTGCTGCTCCCTGCAGGGGTGAAGAAGAGGACTAAAGTCATCAAGAACAATGTGAACCCTGTGTGGAACGAGGTGAGTGTGTCCCCAGCCCCAGGGGGCACAGCCTGGGCATGAAGGGTGCTGTGGGGTCCAGAGCACCAGTCCTGTGAGGAGCAGCTGAGGGAACTGGGGTTGCTCAGCCTGGAGAAAAGGAGGCTGAGGGGAGACCACCTGGCTCTCTACAGCTCTCTGAAAGGAGGTTGGAGCCAGCTGGGGATTGGTCTCTTCTCCTAAGGAACAAGCCACAGGACAAGTTGCACCAGGGGGAGAGTTAGTTTGGATATGAGGAACAATTTCCTCCCCTTGAAGGCTGTCTAGCCTTGGCCCAGGCTGCCCAGGGCAGTGGTGGAGTCTCCATCCCTGGAGGGTTTCCAAGCTGTGTAGCTGTGGTGCTGAGGGCCATGGGTTGGTGGTGCCCTGGCAGTGCTGGGTAAGGGCTGGGCTCGATGACCTTAAAGTCTTTACCAACCAAACTGCTTCCATGAGTCCCTGATGTCATCCCATGGAGGGCCTGGGGCTGGGCTCCATCCTGGGCAGCTTTGTATCTGGAGTGGACATGGAGTGGAGGAAGGGATGGAGCCAGCTGCAGCCCTTTGCTCCAGCCTCTTCCCCTTCCATCAAGATCTTATCAGGGCCAAGCAGGCACATTCGGAAGAGCTGTTGAAAAACATTGCAGCTCCAAGGGGAAACAAAGCCTGCTTGGCTCCTCAGCCTGGGCTTGGCTCAGCAGCAGCCTGGCCACTGGGAGGAGATTTTTTTTCCAGCACCTTCTTCCTTCTAACCCTGACCTGCACTGCCCTGGGTCACAGTAAGAAAACAAAGGGCTCTGGTGAGCAAAGGAAGACCTTGCTGGTGCCAGAGCTCTGCGTGCCAGCTCCCATCAGGTTCTCTTTTGATGAGAGAAGGCTTTTCCCTGGGGTCTGCCAGAAATGGAGGCTGAGGGGGAGACCTTCTGGCTCTCTGCAGCTCCCTGAAAGGAGGTTGGAGCAAGGTGAGGGTCAGTCTCCTCCCAAGGAACAAGCAACAGGACAGGAGGAAATGGCTCCAGTTGTGCCAGGGGTGGCTCAAGGTGATCATGAGGAACAATTCCTTCATGGGAAGGGTTACCAAAGCCTGAGAGAGGCTGTCCAGGGCAGTGGTGGAGTCCCCATCCCTGGAGGGGTTTCAAAGCCATGGAGATGTGGTGCCACTAAACAGTGGTGATCTGGCAGTGCTGGGTTAAGGGTTGGACCCAATGACTTTTACAGCCTAAAGGATTCCCGAAGCTGTGGAATCTTACCTGGCCCATGTGTGGTGCCAAGGTTTTTTCTGGGATGAAGGACAGGGTGGCTGCAGCATCAAGAGCCCCTGGCAGTGCTGGAGGTGATGGACACCACCATGAGCATCACAGCTGGGGGCTGATTCTGACTCCTCTCTCCTCCCCTCCAGGGCTTTGAGTGGGACCTGAAGGGAACTCCCCTGGAGCCAGGTGCTGAGCTGACTGTGGTTGTGAAAGACCATGAGACTGTGGGGAGAAACAGGTGAGGAAAGCATTAGGTGTGGGCTCTGACCACCCTGCCCTGCTCCTGACACCCTCACCCAGGGCTGGGGTGGCCAGGGGAGGCATTTGGGCTCTCCTGGAGCTCTGGGAGCTGCTCCTTGGTGCCAGCTGCCATGTGGGTAGCTGGTGGGAGGCAAGAGCTGCATTTCTGAGCTGTTTCACTCAAGGACAGGGTGAGGGCAGGGAGGACACAAGGGGACCCTTGTGCCCATTGTCCCCCCCGGGCTGCTCCACCAGCAGGGCTGGAGCAAGGCTGGAGCAAGGCTGGCACCAGGAGGCCCTGGTGCTGGGCACTTGGCCAGGGAGGTGTGAGACAGCAGCCAGGCTCCTCTGGCCCAGCTCCTGGCCAGGACACTTGGAGCTGGGAAGGGCAGTGTCTGCAAAACAAACCTCCCAGGACAGCTTCCTTCCTCACAGCAGCTCCTGCTGCCTCTCACACTGAGGGCAGTGGAGGTCCCACCGTGGCCCTGAGGGCTCCATCCTCCCAGCAGCTGCAGTGCAGAGCAGAGGCAGAGCTGATGGTGGTGCCAGCTCCAGCTCTGGGACACCCAGTGGCCCATGTCTGCACAGGAGGCTCCTTTGGTCAGGACTGCAGCTTGGACAGGGCAAGAACCAGGGGAAGTGATTTATTTTGGGGGCAGTGGAAGGTGGGAACCCAGCTGGGATGGGGAAGACAACCCTGGCATGAAGGATCTCATTTCCAGGGCTGGAGCTGCTGCTGGATTTGCTCTTGGGCTGGAGGCCAAGGAGGTGGGAGCTGGGTCTGGTCCAGCTCAGGGGTGTCATGTCTATAAATAGAGGGAGAATGGCCTCAGAGTCCTCACTCCTGGTGCTGGGAGATTCCTTCTGTGGTCCACAGGGACTGTGGTGCCCTCTGTCACAGAGGGGATGGTGAGGCTCTGCTTCTCGTTCCCTTGGCAGGAGAACCCTCCAGGACAGTGACCAGGGACAGGCACTCCGTGGCCTGTGCTGGCTGCTGGGGCTGGCTGCAGTCAGATTGCTTTGCCTTGGCAGGGACTCAGAGCTCATCCCCTCCAACCCTCCTGCACTCAGCAGGGACCTCAGCAACTAGAGCAGGTTGCTCAGAGCCCCAAATGACCTGACCAGGATTGTTTCCAGGGATGAGGCATCTCCCACCTCTCTGGGCCACCGGGGTGGGTGTCTCACTGCCCTCACAGTGAAGAACTTCCTCCTTGAATCATCATCTCCTGGTGCTTGGCATCTGGTTAACCCTTCCTGCACCATGCCACTTCCCAGCCCAGCCAGCAATGATGATTTCTCCACTGAGCAGGGCTGGCTGAGAAGTGGCTGCAGAGCTGCTGCCCAGCTCCTCCCACCCCCAGAGTCAAACCATTCCATGATTCTACAAAACTCACCAGGAGAAAATCAGTTTTAGGGAGGTTTAAAATGCTCCTGGATGGTGGTGGCTCTGATCTCCCAGTGGAACCCCCATCCCTTCTGTCCCTGTCTTTGCTTCATTGGCAGAGACAAGTCCATCAGTGCTTTGGTTTATGGCTCTTGGTTCCTCAGAGTGGGCTTTTAGGGGGTTTTCTTTGATAAAAAGGGGATAAAATCCTCAGGGATGCTCACCTTGGGCTTGTTCCTCACTGGAGATGCTGGCAGATGTCACCATCCCCCTCCAGCTGGTTACTGGTGCTTGGGCTGGCACCAGCCATGGGTCCTCAGTCCCTTTCCCTGGGTCAGGCTACCCCTGACCCCCTGTTGCTCTTCCCCCCCAGATTTTTGGGAGAAGCCAGAGTCCCCCTGCGAGATGTCCTCTCCTCCCCCAGCCTGGCAGCCTCCTACAACATCCCCTTGCTGGACACCAAGAAGCAGAGCACTGGGGTGAGTCCCTGCGTGAGGACCAGTCAGAGCAGTGCAAGCAACACCCCTGCCAGCTGCAGCTCCCAGCTGGAGACCAGTTTGTGCCATGTCCCTGCCAGCTGCAGCTCCCAGCTGGAGACCAGTTTGTGCCATGTCCCTGCCAGCTGCAGCTCCCAGCTGGAGACCAGTTTGTGCCATGTCCCTGCCAGCTGCAGCTCCCAGCTGGAGACCAGTCTGAGGACTGTCCCTGCAAGTTGCACCTCCTAGTTGGGGACCAGTCAGGATGATGTCCTGCCAGTTACAGCTCCCAGTTTGAGACCAGCCTGAGCAGTATCCCCACCCTTGGTGTCCCAATGAGTCCTGGGTCACCTCTCACTGCCACCTCCCTGCTCTGCCCCTTTCCCTGGCACTTGTTTCAGCTCCACCCCCCATGTCTGGGCAGAACGTGATGGGTGGCATCCAGCCCTGAGGCAGACGCCCTGGAGGAGCCTTGCTGGACCCCCACACAATGACCACTTCCTCTTTTCCAGGCTTTCCTCATCCTGCAAGTGTCCTACCTGCCCCCACCCGGAGCTGTGCCCCTGTTTCCCCCTCCGGCTGCCCCTGAGCCGTCCCCGGCTGCTGCTGAGCCCGACACGGTCACTGGTAACCAGGAACCTCCTCCTGCAGCACCCTGGGGGCCCTGTCCCCCCCAGCACCACGTTTGTTCCACCCAGACCCCTCACCCTGCAGCCCCACACCTGCTCCCACCTCACTCCTGTCCTCCACCTCCTTTCTCCCCCATGCAGAGACAGCCGGAGAGGAGGAGACAGAGGATCAGACGGTGACAGGAGATGAGACAGAGCCCTCCTCCTCCTCAGGGCCCCCAGGACCTGAACCCCCCTTAGTGCCCCACAAGCCCCCCCACATGCACCACCTGCAGGGCTTGAAGAGGAGGAGAAGCTCCCACAAAAAGCCCCTGTCCAACAAGCCACAGGACTTCCAGGTGACACAAGGCTGGTGGGGCTGAGCTGCTCACCTTGGCACCCCAAGCTGTCCCAAGGGGGTTCATCCCCGCCGGGGGTGCCTATCCCAGGGTAGGACTGATGCTAACAACCACCTGTCCTCCTCCTCCCAGATCAGGGTGAGGGTCATAGAGGGCAGGCAGCTCCCTGGGGTCAACATCAGGCCCGTGGTGAAGGTGACAGTTGCTGGGCAGACCAAGAGGACCAGGATACGGAAAGGCAACAGCCCCTTCTTTGATGAGGTGAGGGGGAGGCTCTGGGTGTGCCTGGGGGCATCAGGGAAGGTTCAGGGATGCTCTGGGTTGGTGGAAAGCCCAGGTCAGCCCTGAGGCTGGGCTGTGCTGCTGGGGACTGCAATGGGAGAGAAGCTCCAAGAGCAGCAGGTTGCCTTTGGCAGGTCCAGCAGCCCCTGCTTTCAGGCAGGGCTCATCTTGGTCACCTTCCAGAGATGGCTCATGGCCCAGAGCCACTGGTAACAGGCAGGTGGCATGTCCTGGGGAGGGGTGTCCAATGCAGCTGGACATGCAGGAGGAGTATGCTTGGAAAGCTGCAGGTGACTTGTCCCCAGCCCTGTCCCCAAAGCCTGCTTCAGCCTGCCCCTGTGCTTCCTTTGGAGAAGCCCAGGAGAGCTGATCTGGATGGGAACCAGCCCCAGGCCAGCTGCAGAAGCAAACTGGAGAATGTTGCTCATTGGGGCACCACAGTCACCCAGGGCAGCCCCTTTGAGAGGCTGTTGCTGCTCAGGAGGTCTCACCTGAGAGGAGGGGAAGAAGCTCCAGGTTGTGGAGCTGGGGACATGTGAGATGGCGGAAGGTGCAAACACAGCCTGAGAGGAGGTTGGGGCAGACCTCCCCCTTGCACCCTCTCCCCTCTTTCCTACAGACCTTCTTCTTCAACGTCTTCGAGTCTCCAGCTGAGCTCTTTGACGCTCCCATCTTCATCACAGTGAGCTGGGGCCCTGCCACCCTGTCCCCACACTTCCCCAGGGCACAGCCATGCAGCCAAGCCCTGCACCCTGGGAGGCTTTTTGGGTTGGAAAGCCTTTGTCTGCTCCTTTTCCTCCCCCCAGGTTGTGGACTCTCGGTCGTTCCGGACGGACTCACTGCTTGGGGAGTTCCGGGTGAGGTCCTCAGGTGTCCCCTTCACCCCCAGGTGTCCCCTTCACCCCTAGGTGTCCCCTTCACCCCCAGGTGTCCCCTTCACCCCCACCAGTCCACTTCACCTCCAGGTGCCCCCTTCACCCCCAGGTGCCCCCTTCACTCCCACCTGTCCTCTTCACCCCCACCTGTCCCCTTCACCCCAGGTGCCCCCTTTACCCCCACTGCCCACCAGGCTGAGCCATGGGCTGGGCACTGACATTTCCTCTTTGCTTCCCTGCACAGATGGACATCGAGGCTGTCTACTCGGAGCCAAGTGAGTCCAAGGAGGGGCTGGGGTCTGGCATCACTTGGGGAACCCCTGGGTTTTGGGCCAAGCCTAGGGGAAATGCAACCCCACACACACCTCTGCCACCTGGGAAGCCAGACAGGTCCCTGCATCCACCACCACCACTCCCTGGCCCAAGACAGACATCCTAGAGGCCTGCAAGCCATTGTGCCACTGGCTGGTTGGCTGGCTGGCAGAAAGTCCCAAGAGTGCAGCCCCAGCCAGAGCAGCCCCAGCCAGAGCTTCCCCAGCCAGAGCATCCCCAACCAGAGCTTCCCCAACCAGAGCATCCCCAACCAGATCATCCCCAGCCAAAGCATCCCCAGCCAGAGCGTCCCCAGCCAGAGCATCCCCAGCCAGTGCAGCCCCAGCCAGAGCGTCCCCAGCCAGAGCTTCCCCAGCCAGAGCATCCCCAACCAGAGCTTCCCCAACCAGAGCATCCCCAACCAGATCATCCCCAGCCAAAGCATCCCCAGCCAGAGCGTCCCCAGCCAGTGCAGCCCCAGCCAGAGCGTCCCCAGCCAGAGCGTCCCCAGCCAGTGCAGCCCCAGCCAGAGCGTCCCCAGCCAGAGCATCCCCAGCCAGTGCAGCCCCAACCAGAGCGTCCCCAACCAGATCATCCCCAGCAAAAGCATCCCCAGCCAGAGCATCCCCAGCCAGTGCAGCCCCAACCAGAGCGTCCCCAGCCAGATCATCCCCAGCAAAAGCATCCCCAGCCAGAGCATCCCCAGCCAGAGCATCCCCAGCCAGTGCAGCCCCAACCAGAGCGTCCCCAACCAGATCATCCCCAGCAAAAGCATCCCCAGCCAGAGCGTCCCCAGCCAGAGCGTCCCCAGCCAGAGTCCCAGCCAGCGTCCCCAGCCAGAGCATCCCCAGCCAGTGCAGCCCCAGCCAGAGCAGCCCCAGACCTTCAAGATCAAGTCCAGATGTAACTCCCTTCTTCTCCTTCTCCTTCTCCTTCTCCTTCTCCTTCTCCTTCTCCTTCTCCTTCTCCTTCTCCTTCTCCTTCTCCTTCTCCTTCTCCTTCTCCTTCTCCTTCTCCTTCTCCTTCTCCTTCTCCTTCTCCTTCTCCTTCTCCTTCTCCTTCTCCTTCTCCTTCTCCTTCTCCTTCTCCTTCTCCTTCTCCTTCCCCTTCCCCTTCCCCTTCCCCTTCTCCTTTCCCCCTCCTCTCCTTCTCCTCTCCTCCCTCTCCCCCTCCCCCGTCTCTCCCCTCCCCCAGAACATGCTTTTCTCAGGAAGTGGCTGTTGCTCTCTGACCCAGAGGACTTCTCTGCGGGTGCCAAGGGCTATCTGAAAGTCAGCCTCTTCGTGCTGGGGCCTGGAGATGAAGCACCTGTGAGTATTGCCGTGGCTGTGATGGGAGGAAGCTCCAACTGTGCTGCTCTACCACCCTGGGCCATCAAAACCCATGTCTGTTCCCAGGGAACCAGAAAATCATTCTGGTTGGAAGAGACCTTTAAGATCATGGAGTCCCACCCTTAACCCAGCACTGCCAGCTCACCATGGCCCTCAGCACCACATCTACACAGCTTTGAAACCCCTCCAGGGATGGGGACTCCACAACTGCCCTGGGCAGCCTCTTCCAGGGCTTGACAACTGTTTTGGGGAAGAAATTGTTCCTCATGTCCAACCTAAACCTCCCCTGGTGCAACTTGAGGCCATTTCCTCTTCTCCTGTCACTTGTTCCTTGGGAGAAGAGACCAATCCCCACCTGGCTCCAACCTCCTTCCAGGGAGCTCTAGAGAGCCAGAAGGTCTCCCCTCAGCCTACTTTTCCCCAGGCTGAACAACCCCAGATCCCTCAGCTGCTCCTCACAAAATTTCTGCTCTAGACCCTTCCCCAGCTTTGGACACACTGCAGCAAGCAGGAAGCTGGCAGGAAGGAGGCTTTGATCTTCATCTCTTTTGGAGGCAAAGTGCTGGATTTGGGGGCAAAGTGCTGGATTTGGGGGTTTTGCTGCTGATTTCAGGATCTTTTGCAAGCTTGGTCATCATGTTTTCTTCTTGTCCTCTTGTCCTGCAGCTGGAGAAGAAGGAAGCCTCTGAAGACAAGGAAGACATTGAGAGCAACCTCCTGCGCCCAACTGGGGTCACCCTGCGAGCAGCTCACTTCTGCCTGAAAATCTTCAAAGCTGAAGACTTGCCCCAGAGTGAGTGTCCCCTTTGCTGGACAGAGAATCAGGGCTCAGCTAAGGAGCCTTGGTCCAAAGCCCCTGCAGATACTTGTCAGTTGCAATGCCCTGAGGGAGGAGCTTCTTGCTGGTGCACACTGGCTTTGTGCTCCTCTTCCTCTGCACCTGGCTCCGCGGAGGTGCACAGCCTGCCTGGTGGCACAGCCTGCCTGCAGAGCTGGGGCCATCCATCTGCTTCCATGAGCTTTTAGCCTCTCCTTCCCCTCCCAGTGGATGATGCTGTCATGGACAACGTTAGGCAGATCTTTGGCTTTGAGAGCAACAAGAAGAACCTGGTGGATCCCTTCGTGGAAGTCAGCTTCGCAGGCAAGACGGTGAGTGGCCAGAGGGGGACAGCTCCCCCTGGTCCCAGGGCTGGGCTGGCAGCTGAGCACAGGAAGCAGTTGGTCCCAGCAGGGGCAAAATTTGGTCCTTTTCTTTGATGGAGCATTTGCAGAGGTCCCATCAGTCCTTGTCACACCCTGGCTTCCAGCGAGGCTGCTTCTAGATGACCTTTAGAGGTCCCTTCCAACCCAAACCACTCTGTGACTGCAATGTCCTGCAGCCCAGGTGGTGTCCCCAGCCCTATCCCCCTGCTCATGGCACATTTGGAGCTGAGCAGTGCCACCAGACATGATATGATTTGCTGCACCAGAGTAGTTTCTTTGCTGGACTCCCTGTGGTGCATTAGAAATAGGGATGGAGAAGCTGATCTCCTTCAGGGTGCTCTTGGTGCTGTCCTCTCAGCACCAAATCTGCCACCCCCCATGGCTAGCCAGGGCATGGAGGTGACTCTGGTGGCTTTGCAGAGCCCCATCCTGCTTCCTTTTGCTGCCACAACTCCTCCAGTACCTTCACCAAGATGTATGGCCATGAGCCACCACTTGTATTGTGGTCTTCAGCATCACTAAGGAGCTGAGAGTCTGCCTTGCTCAGAAATCTTCCCTTGGGGACTGTGCCTGACTGGGGACAGAGGCTGGAGATTGTATCCTGAGCTATTCAGCAGCCAGCTGAACATGAAGCCAGCGTGTCCCCAGGTGGCCTGGAAGGCCACCAGCATCCCGGCCTGGATCAGCACCAGCATGGCCAGCAGGAGCTGGGCAGGGATCTTCCTGTGCTTGGCACTGGAGGGGGCACACCTTGAATCCCAAGTTCAGTTTTGGCCTCCTCACTCTAAGAAGGACATTGAGGTGCTGGAGTGTGTCCAACAAAGGACCCCAAAGTGGCGTAGGGGGACCTGGCAGTGCTGGGTTGGTGTTTGTAGGTCTTTTCCAAGCAAAATGGTTCTGTGAAGGAGGTGAGTCCCAGGGGGTCCTTGCTGGGGGGGTGAGAACCTCGAGCAGCTCATACCATCCTCTACCAGCTGCCCAGAGGGGTTGACCCCACAGTGCAGAGCCTCACCAGGCCACCCAGGGAGTGGAAGCTGGATTCTGGGGGTCTGAGACCCTCCAGCTCTGACTTCTCCTCCCCCATCTCACACCTGCAGCTCTACTCAAAGATCCTGGAGAAGAATGCCAACCCACAGTGGAACCAGAGCCTGACACTGCCAGCCATGGTGAGCACAGACACCCCCTGGGCTCCTCCCTCCCACTCCCTGTCCTCCTCCCTCCCACTCCCTGTCCTCCTCCCTCCCACTCCCTGTCCTCCTCCCTCCCACTCCCTATTCTCTCCCACCCACCCTCCTGTCCTCCACCCACCCTCCTGTTCTCCTCCCAACCCTGTCCTCTCCTACTGCCCCATCCTCTCCCACCCCCACCACTGTCCTCTCTTCCCCCATCCTTTCTCCCCCTGTCCTCCTCCCACCCATCCCCATCCCTTCCCACACCCACTCCTCCTCCCTCCCCCCCACCTCCCTCACCAGTGCTCACCACTCCTCACCACTCCTCTCCCTCTCTCTTTTCCCAGTTCCCTTCCATGTGTGAGAAGATGAGGATCCGAGTGACCGACTGGTGAGCAGGGATGGGGCTCCCCACGGGAGGCTGCCCACGAGGAAAGCTGAGCTGGAGGAGTGGGGTGGGCAGGAGGAGACCCCTGGTGTCTGTGGGGTGATGGCAGCCTGGGTTGTGTTGCAGGGACAGAGTGACTCACAACGACGTCATCGGCACTGCCTACCTCAGCATGGCCAAGATCTCGGCCCCTGGAGGGGAGCTGGAGGGTAAGGGAGGGGTGGCAGGAGGGGGGCTGGGGGGCATGGTGGTGGAGGAGCTCTGCATGCTCATGGCTGGAGGTTGGTGGTGCTGGCTTGGAGGTTGCTGGTGTGGGCTCGGAAGTTGGTGCTGGCTTGGAGGTTGGTGCTGGCTTAGAGTTGGTGCTGGCTTGGAGGCTGGTGCTGGCTTAGAGTTGGTGCTGGCTTGGAGGTTGGTGCTGGCTTGGAGGTTGGTGCTGGCTTGGAGGTTGGTGCTGGCTTAGAGTTGGTGCTGGCTTGGAGGTTGGTGCTGGCTTGGAGTTGGTGCTGGCTTAGAGTTTGGTGCTGGCTTAGAGTTGGTGCTGGCTTAGAGTTTGGTGCTGGTTAGAGTTGGTGCTGGCTTAGAGTTTGGTGCTGGCTTAGAGTTTGGTGGTGGCTTAGAGTTGGTGCTGGCTTAGAGTTGGTGCTGGCTTAGAGTTTGGTGCTGGCTTAGATTTGGTGCTGGCTTAGATTTGGTGGTGGCTTAGAGTTTGGTGGTGGCTTAGAGGTTGGTGCTGGCTTAGAGTTGGTGCTGGCTGGGAGGTTGGTGCTGGCTGGGAGGTTGGTGCTGGCTGGGAGGGTGTCACAGCAGGCATGGTCCCTGTCAAGTTGTCAGTGCTGAAGGTGACTCTGTCCTGTGGGCTGGTGTCTGGCTGGAGCTCACCTCTCCTGGGATGTGCTTTGGAAGATCTTCAGATCTTCCCAGGGGCATTGGGATGGGGAAGGTGCAGGGCCATGGGGTGTCAGGGGTTTTGTTCCCTCTTTTCCCTGCTGAGTGGAGGGGCTGCAGTCCCCTGTGAAAGGCAGGGATGTCACTGGTGCTGGAAGATGCCACAGCCCACCCTTGCCTGTCCCTGCTGGTGGCTCCCCTTCAGGTGACACTTAAGGGCTGTCAGAGGGTGTGATGGGGCTCCAGGTCCAGTTTGTGCTGAGGCTGCTGTTTCAAGTCCCAGAGGCTTTCTGAAGTGAAGGACAACCATGGAGATGTTGGCTGGGTGCCACTGACTGTGCCATCTGTGCCAAGCTGGAGGGCAGAGAGCTGGGACACAGCTGTGGGGCTGCCAAGAGCCCCAGGAGCAGAGGCTGCCCTAACCTGCATGAGCATCTCCTGCTACTAACAAGCTTTGGTGGCACCTGCAACCCCATCAGACTTGTGCCTCTGAGTCTCTTGGCTCCTCTGCAACCCCCTGCCCCACTGCTAGCATCCTGCTGGCTTGGGCACATGAGATGGAGCTGGCACCAACTGCCAGGACATGAGCCTGGGGCCAAGCTGCAGCCACCTGTGTGTCTCCAGCACTGCCTGGCCATGCATGCAGGCATGGAGTTGGGGCTCTCCACCATGGTGCTTGTGTGTCTACCCTCACTCCTCTCCAGTTCCTGAGCAACTCCTGGGCTTGTCTGGAGAGAGAGAGAAAGGCTGGGGAGGGAGGAGGAGGCTGTGAGGAGTCTGCCCATGGCCAGCACACCTCACCTCACCACAGACCTGCTGGGGAGCTATGGGTCCCACCAGCCATGTGGCTCCATCCAGCCTTTGCAACCCCTTCAGGGATGCTGCAATCCTGTTTCCCACAGAATCCCACAGCTTCTGGGGAGGGCAACAGGGTGATAGGTCCCTGGTGAGCTCCCTGGAGTGGGACATTTTTCAGGAGAAGAGATGATGGTCTCAGACTGAAAGAGGGGAAAGGTGAGGAAGATGCTCTTCACTGTGAGGCTGCCCAGGGAGGCTGTGGATGCCCCATCCCTGGAAGTGTCCAAGGCCAGGCTGGATGGGGCTCTGAGCAACCTGATCTAGTTGAAGATGTCCCTGGCCAAGGCAGGGGTTGGACTAGATGATTGTTAGGCTCCCTTCCAACCTCTCCCATTCTGTGCTTTAACAACCTTGTCCTTCCTCTCTCTGTCTCTGCTGTGTCTTTGGGCACCGAAAGCCCAGGAGAGCATCCCCCCTGATTCCCATAACCCTCCATCCTCCCATGTGCTCCTCTGCCAGCCTTTCCTAACCTCCCTCCATTTCTTTGTGCCTCAGATGAGTTTCCTGCTCTTGTGAAGCCTCTGAAAGCCCCAGACCGTACGTTCCCCTTCCTCTCTCGGGTTGCAGTCACCACTTGGTAATGGTTCTGCTGCTTGAGCTGCTGGCAGGGCTGCAGCTCAGGCTGGAGCTCTAGACAGAGCTGTGGGAGCTCTGGCTGCACCATGCCTGAGCACCTTGGTGGGAAGAGGAGATGGCTTCTGCCCTGTGGAAGCTGGGAAGGGATTCTCCTGCCCCTCCTCACAGCGAGTTTGGGTCTGCATGTTGGGCAGCAACAGCTTTGTGGTCTGGCTGTGTGCAGAGCCAGCTGGGCACGGGGAGCAGCCAGCTCAGGAGCTCAGAGCAGGACCCTGCACATGGCTCCTGCTCCTTCTGCTCAAGGTGTCATAAATATGAGTCCTCCTCCTCCAAGCCCTCCCTTACTGCTTTGAGAAGCACTGGGCCAGCCTCTTGGCTGCTGGGAATCCCCTGTGCTGGCTCACAACAGGGAAGTGATGCTCTCCTTCCCTGGGGACACTTCCTGGGAATGGGGAGCTCTGATCCCCCCACCTCAGCCCCACCTCTACCTTGTCTTTCTCCTGCAATAAGGTAAGTGGCCATAGGACTCAAGAAGGGTGATAACCTGCAGTGTTCTCATAGTGATGGAATTGGTTTGGTTGGGAAAGAGCTGTAAGGTCACTGAGTCCAACAGCTAACCCAGCACCGCCAGCTCACCACCCAGCCCTGGCCCTCAGCACCACAGCTACACAGCTCTGAAACCCCTCCAGGAATGGGGATTCCACCACTGCCCTGGGCAGCCTGGGCCAGGCCTTGATAACCCTTTTGGGCAGGAAATTCTTCCTCATGTCCAACCTAAACCTACCCTGGGACAACTTGAAGCTGTTTCCTCTTGTCCTGTCACTTGTTCCTTGGGAGAAGAGACCAACCCCCAGCTGCCTCCAGCCTCCTTTCAAGGAGTTGTAGAGATGGAGGAGGAGACCTTCTGAGGGGAGCCTCAGCCTCCTTTTCTCCAGGCTGACCAACCCCATCTTGGTGGTCTCCAGCTGCACACATAGGATCCCCGTGGCCCAGCGGTGATGTCTCTGTGGGATGCACCCCTGAGGTGCCTTCAGGACTCTCCTCTAATGTCTCCTTTTGCCCCCATGGTGCCCAGTGGATGATGGCCTTGGCTTCCTGCCAACCTTTGGTCCCTGCTACATCAACCTGTACGGCAGTCCCCGGGAGTTCACCGGCTTCCCCGACCCCTACGAGACCCTCAATCTGGGAAAGGTGACCTCAGCTTCTCTCCAGCATGACAGAAACTAACCCAACCCCTCCTCCCTCCTTGCCCCAATCCAAGCTGCTCTTAACCCACGATGGCTTTGTCATTAGGAGCCTGCAGCACGTTTTTCTGGCTCTTCCTGCTGGATAATCACCTCCTGCCATTGCTCTGCTGCACAAACTCTCTGCCTTGGAAGCTCTTGCAGAAATACTTTGCCTGACCTCGCTCCCTCTACCACAAAGTCCACGGGGAGGGGGTACCAGGGTCCTGATGCCTCTCCCTGGTCTACCCCAAGGGCGAGGGAGTTGCATATCGTGGCAGGGTGCTGGTGGAGCTGGAGACCAAAGTGGTGGAGCACGTGGAGCAGAAGGTGGAGGACATCTCTGCAGATGACATCCTGCGGGTGGAGGTAATGGGGGGGCTCCAGGGGGTGTTGCTGCTTAGCAATGCCTAAAAGGTGGGGGGGGCAAGAGGATGGGGCCAGGCTCTTTGCAGTGGTGCCCAGTGACAGGGCGAGGGGCAAAGGGCACAAACTGGACCCCAGGAGGTTCCATCTTAATGTGAAGAGAAGCTTCTCTCCTGGAGCCCTGGAGCAGGCTGCCCAGAAAGGTTGTGGAGTCTCTTTCTGTGGAGAGATTCCAAACCTGCCTGGACACTGTGATCCGGAGCAAGCTGCTGTGGGTGACCCTGGACTAGATGATCTCCAGATGCCCCTTCTAACCCCTACCATTAAAATAAGGGTTGATTACCTTGAAAGGTCCCTTCCAACCCAAGTGCCTCTATAATTGTACCAAGTCCTGTGGGCTCAGGGGCTTTGCCCTCCATGGGATGCAGAACACTGTGGAAGGGTCATGGCTGTTGGGTGGATGATGTCCCTTGAGCAGTGGTCAGGGAGCTGCTGGAGGTGGCTGCTCTCCCTTGGAGGCCTGGAGAAGGCTCGGAGGCTTCTGCTGGAGGCGGGTGTGTGCGGGGCGGGCAGTGCCCTGCCTGCAGGGGGTGGGTGGTGGTGGTGCCCCCCGTGGCCATGGCCCTTTGCCCGCTGCAGAAGTTCCTGCGCCGCCGGCGGTACTGCCTCTTCGCTGCCTTCTACTCGGCCACCATGCTCCAGGACGTGGACGATGCCATCCAGTTCGAGGTCAGCATCGGCAACTACGGCAACAAGTTTGACACCACCTGCCTGCCGCTGGCCTCCACCACGCAGTACAGCAGGGCTGTCTTCGATGGTGAGCACCACCTGGTGGGAAACCAGCTCCTGGCAGGGGCTGCTTGAGGGCAGGCTCCATCCTTGGAGATCATAGAATCAGACAGGGTTGGAAGGGACCTCCAGGATCATCCAGTTCCAATCCCTCTGCCATGGGCAGGGACACCTCACACTAGAGCAGGTTGCTCACAGCCACATCCAGCCTGGCTGCAAAAACCTCCAGGGATGAGGCTTCCACCACCTCCCTGGGCAACCTCTGCCAGTCTCTCACCACCCTCATGGGGAAGAACTTCTTCCTAACACCTAATCTAAATCTCCCCTCCTCTAGCTTGGATCCATTCCTCTCAGTCCTATTACTGCAAAGTCCCTCTCCAGCTTTCCTGTAGCCCCCTTCAGGTCCTGGGAGGCCACAAGAAGGTCTCTTCAGAGCCTTCTCTTCTCCAGACTGCACAACCCCAACTCTCTCAACCTGTCTCCACAGCAGAGGTGCTCCAGCCCTCTGCTCATCCTTGTGGCCCTTCTCTGGACACCTTCCAGCACATAACCCCCATCCTCTTGCTCCAAAATAAGCCCCAGAGATGGGCTTCTGCCCGAGGCCAAATGCTGCTCAAGGCTTTCATCTCTGCTGTGGTCCTGAGGAGTGGGGTCTGCTGTCACTTCAATAGCATGAGCTCACCAGTGGTGCTGTGTCCCCCAGGCTGTCACTATTACTACCTGCCCTGGGGCAATGTGAAGCCTGTGGTGGTATTGTCATCCTACTGGGAAGATATCAGCGACCGGACTGACGCCCAGAACCTTCTCCTCTATGCAGCAGATAGGTTGGTGAGTGCCATGGTGGCATTGCCCACCTCCTCCTGCATCCTGCCTGGGGGAACAGGCAAGGGACAGAGCTTGTCTTCAGGCTGGGTCAGGTCTGGGGTCTGATGACTCTTGTGCTGTGGAGGGGAACACTGCCAGGGTCCCAAATGTCTCACTCAGTCCATGGATTGATGGAGGGTGAGGGACCACCTTCATCCCCACTGGGTGACAGGACCTTCCCTCAGCTCCTGAGCTCTTTGTGGGGTTTCTTGTTGGGGTTCACAGGAGCAAAGCCAGAGGTGCAGGGCCCTGGTGAGCCCCAGGAT
Organism: Indicator indicator; assembly: GCF_027791375.1. Lineage (NCBI taxonomy): Eukaryota > Metazoa > Chordata > Aves > Piciformes > Indicatoridae > Indicator > Indicator indicator. The sequence goes on along the minus strand of NC_072032.1, from coordinate 14,153,421 downwards.
GGAGTTTCTCATCATGGGGAGCAGTCCCAAGCACTGGCTGGGAGGGTTCTGGACACAGAGCAGAACGAAGTGCCTGGGAGGTCTGTGCTATCCATCTCCTCTTCCTCTTCTTTCCTGCAGGAAGCAAACCTGGAGAAGATCCACCTGGCTCTCAAGGCCAATCACTCTCCAAGTGAGCTGGATGCTCTGGGTGCCCAGCTGGTGGATGACATCATTGCTGACTGCAGGTATTTGCTGCCAGCTTTGACTGGGAGCCTTTTCATGCCCTTTATTGCACAAGCTCTTGTTTGTCTTGGAAGGGTTTCCTCTGAGCAGTGCCAGTCCTTGGCTCATGCTGGTTTCCAAGGGGGCTGAGCCAAGGCATGGAGTTGAAAAGGTGACATTTAAGGCAAGCCATAAATTCCCAGTCTTCGTGTGAGGGCTGCAGCGTGGCTCACCTGAATGGGGAGCATTGTGGCAGGGCAGGAGCTAGAGCTGCTGGGGCTTGGGGGGATGAGGAGCCCCCAGTGGGGCTTCCCAGCTGAGCCCTGTGTGTGCCACATAGGAGGACCCCATACAGAGCACCCAAGGAGGTTGTCTGGCTCTGTGTGGGTGTTCCATGCTCAGCAGCTGGCCCTGGGGAAGGGCCATCCCACCACCCCCATGGGCAGCACCACAGCACCTGCTGCTGCTTTGTCTTTTTGAGCACTTGAACATCCCTTCAAGGGAGGCTGCTGGGGTTCCCTGAGCCTTTCCCCAATGTAGCCTCTTTTTTTTTGGAGCTGGATTGAGCTTTGTGGGGAGATGAGGAGCAGCTCTGGAGAGCAATGCTCTGATAGGGCCATGATAGGACCTCAAGGATCTCACAGCCTTCAGGAAGGTGTTTCTCAGGCACTGACCTCAACAGGGTCTTTGGACCAGGGTTCCCTTCCAGATATGTCCACGAAGATGTTCTCCAAGAGCTTGTTGCTCTCTACAGCTCCCTGAAAGGAGATTGGAGCAAAGTGGGGTTGGTCTCTTCTCCCAAGTAACAAGCGACAGGACAAGAAGAAATGGCCACAAATTGCCTCAGGGGAGGTTTAGGTTGGTCATGAGGAACAATTTCTTCCCCAAAAAGGCTGTCAAGCCCTGGAAGAGGCTGCTCAGGCTGCCCCCTACCCTGGAGGGGTTTAGAAGCCATGGAGATGTGGTGCTGAGGGACCTGGTTTAGTAATGACCTGGAAGTGCTGGATTCATGGTTAAAGATCTCTTCCAGCCTAAATGGTTCTGTGATTTCAGGGTTGTGTGGTTCCAGGGTTGTGTGGTTCCAGGGTTCTCTGGTTCCAGGGTTCTCTGGTTCCAGGGTCCTATGAACTTGGGCTTGCTTTTATTTGCAAAGGCAGCTGAACCATGACATGTCTTCCTGAGGCAGGAGGTGTTGTCCTTGTTTATCATGGAATGAAAACAAGGCTTACAGAGCCCATTCCCAGTGGGAACGCAGTGGCTGGGTCTGAGGAGAGCATTTCCCCTCAATTGCTGCATTTTACAGCAAAACCTCCATGTGGCTCAGCACAGTGATGATCTTCCTGGACTCCTGAAGCACTTCTTCACCAGCTTGGATCAATTTACACCAAACTGTGTGTGTGGGGTGCCTGACACAGCTCTGGCCCCATGCTGGCTGCTGTGGGTGGTGCGTGGGGCTGCCAGCATGGTTTGAAGCTCCTTTGCTCTTGGCATCACCACACTTCCAAATGTTTAAAAGGAGGGAAAGAACATTACATAAAGACAGGGAAGCCTCAGGAGAGGGTGACTGAGCTGCTAACACCATGTCCTTGCCTGTCCCCACAGCCTGAGCTTGCCTGATGTCCTGAAGAAGCCAGCCAGCACCCACCTGGACCAGAACATGTATCGGTTCCGCAGCACCAACCTGGAGCAGATAGTGAAGGCAGCCCTGAAGCTGAAGCACGAGGACTCGAGTCTGTCAGCAGCCCTGGAGCAGGCAGAGGACTGGCTCTCCAGGCTGAAGGCCATGGCAGAGGAGGTAATGCTGCTGTGATGGTGGCAGGAGCTGCTTTTCAGTTTGGGGAGGTCTCGTTCTTGCCAAGCTCACCATCACGGTGCTGGTCTGGCTTCCAGTTTGTGCCTGTTGTCCCCTCTCCTGTCACTGGGCACCACTGGAAGGAGTCTGGACCCATTTTCTTGCCCCCACTCTTTAGCTCTTGCTGAACATTGCTCAGATCCCCTCTGGGGCTGCTCCTCTCCAGGCTCTCAGCCCCAGGGCTCTCAGCCTTTCCTCCTCACAGAGATGCTCCAGGCCCCTCAGCATCTCTGTAGCCTCTGTTGGACTCTCTCCAGCAGTTCCCTGTCTCTCTTGAGCTGGGGAGCCCAGAATTGAACCTAGTACTCCAACTGTGGCCTCTCTAGGAAGGATAGAGTAGAGGGCAAGGAGGACTTCCCTCAACCTGCTGGTCACACTCTTCTAGAGGTATCCCAGAAGACCATTTGCCTTCTTGGTCATGAGGGCACATTGCTGGCTTACAGTGAGTTTGCTGTCCACCAACACTCCTAGGTCCTCCTCTGTGGAGTTGAAACCCTCAGCTGAAGTTGCTGCAGTAGCAACCTTGGCTGGCTGTGGAGGGCAGGACTTGGGGAAATGTGGGGCTGCTCTGCCTTGGTCAGACCCAGGTGGGATCTGGAGCTGCTGAGACGAACTTTGGGTGGATTGGTCTCACTCCATGGGCTTGGGTTGGCAGGGGGACATGGGGCACAGCTACTCTCCAACCTCCTGCATCCCTGAAGGGTTTGAAGCCCCTTGGTTAGACAGAGTGGCTTTTGTGTTTGCCAGCCCCAGAACAGCCTCCCCGATGTGGTGATCTGGATGCTGCAGGGGGACAAGCGCCTGGCCTACGCCCGGCTGCCAGCACACGAGGTCCTCTTCTCCAGGAACATCTCCAACTGCTGCGGCAAGAACTGTGGGAAGCTGCAGACCATCTTCCTGAAGGTACCTTGGCTTCAGTTGTGTGTGTGCAGGGTGGTGGGGTTTAGAACCTTTTACTCTATGAAAAAAAAAAAAAAGAGAGAAAGAAAATCAAAGCCAGGGGGAACCTCTGCTCAGCCCCCACCTGCAGTGCTGGGGCTAGCTCTGGAGTCCTCAGCACAGCACAGACAGGGACCTTCTGGTGTGGAGCCAGAGGAGGTCACAACAATGATCTGGAAGCCCTCTGCTGTGTGGTCAGGCTGAGAGAGTTGAGAGAAGAGAAGAGAGAAGAGAGAAGAGGAGGGAAGAGAGAAGAGGGAATGCAGAAAGCTGCAGGGAGACCTTCTGGTGGCCTTTCAGTACTTTAAGAGCTGATCAGAAAGCTGGAGACAGACTTTTGAGCAGGGCCTGTGGTGACAGGACAAGGGATGAGGGTTTGAAACTGAAAGAGGGAGATTCAGACTAGAGAGAAGAAAGAAATTTCTACTTTAAGGTTGGTGAGACCCTGGCCCAGGTTGCCCAGAGAGGTGATAGATGCCTGATGGCTGGAGAGATTCCAGGTCAGGTTGTTTGGGTCTCTGAGCAACCTGCTCTGGTTGCAGGTGTCCCTGCTGAATGTAGGGGGGTTGGACTGGATGTCCTTTGAAGGTCCCTTCCCAGCCAGACCTGTCTGTGACTGTTTTCTCGTGGCTCTCCCCCTGGCAGTACCCTCAGGAGGAGGCGATGGGGGCGAGGATCCCAGCCCAGATCCGTGTGCGGCTGTGGCTGGGGCTGGCGGTGGACCAGAAGGAGTTCAACCAATACGCCGAGGGCAGGCTCTCTGTCTTCGCTGAAACTGTGAGCATCCTCTGGAGGGCTGGCTGGTTTTCCTCTCTGGTGTGGGCAGCAGCTCCACCACATAGAGGTGAGGGTGGCCTGGACCATAGGTGGTGGTAACATCAGCCCCTACCCATCAGGAGAGGAGCTGCTGCCACCAGCACCCTGCCTGAAAGGTTGGGGAGTAGGCTGGTAACAAGTGAGGAAGCCTCCTCTTGGCCTCACATCTCCTTTCACCTCTGAGAGGGGGGAATCTGGAGGTGCTCATGGCAGCAGAGGGGCTGCTGGGGTTTGGGGTTAGGCTCTTCCCAGAGGTTTGTCCTCAGGATGGGGCTCTCCAGGAAGGAAGGGATCGTTCCAGGGGTTCCAGAAGGACTATTCGTGGGGTGCCAGGAGGATTATTCATGGGGTTCCAGAAGGATTATTCATGGGGCTCCAGGAGGATTATTCATAGGGCTCCAGGAGGATTATTCATGGGGTTCCAGAGGGATTATTCATGGGGTTCCGGAAGGATTATTCATGGGGTTCCAGGAGGATTATTCATGGGGTTCCAGAAGGACTATTCATGGGGTTCCAGAAGGATTATTCATTGGGTTCCAGAAGGATTATTCATGGGGCTCCAGGAGGATTATTCATGGGGTTCCAGAAGGATTATTCATGGGGTTCCAGAGGGATTATTCATGGGGTTCCAGAGGGATTATTCATGGGGTTCCAGAGGGATTATTCATGGGGTTCCAGAAGGATTATTCGTGGGGTTCCAGAGGGATTATTCATGGGGTTCCAGAAGGATTATTCGTGGGGTTTCAGGATTATTCATGGGGCTTTGTGACTCCAGTGAGAAAAACCTTTCTGCTTCTACTCCCTCAGTATGAGAACCAGACCAAGCTGGCACTGGTTGGGAACTGGGGCACAACTGGCCTGACCTACCCCAAATACTCAGATGTCACTGGCAAGATCAAGCTGCCCAAGGACAGCTTCCGCCCTTCCACCGGCTGGACCTGGGCTGGGGACTGGTTCATCTGCCCCGAGAAGACGTGAGTGATGCACAGAGCAGAGCCTGAATGGGCTACCCTGGGCTCCCCAGAAACCTGAGCAGGTGCTAAGCTGGTGGCAAAGCCACCCAGAAAGCTGGATGGAGGTCTAGGTTGCCATGGAGGTTCCTCATCTGCCTACCCTGTCTTTGTCTGTGTGCTGGGTGATGTCCCTGGGGTGGTGGCTGCTGCACTGGAGGTCATGGACATGGTGGCCCCAGCACCCAGCTCACTGGAGGGACTGTGCAAGTCCCATGCTGAGGAAATGGCATCTCAGTCGGGCACTGAGGGGGTGGGAGGGGATGGTGGATGCTCAGCACAGCTCTGCTGCCTGCATTTTGGGCTGGCATTGAAGCTCTGAGCTTCACCTGAGTTGGGTTGCTGAGGTCTCAGGAGAGCTTTGCTTGGTGCATCTGTGGTAGAAAGGGGTCTGGAGGCAAGGTGTGTGCTGGGGTGGCATGGCTGGCTCCAAGAGGACATGCTGCTGCCTGTGAAGGGCTGGGAGGGCAGGAGGGGGAACCCCTCACGTTGTGCATCTCCCTGGGGTGCAGGCTGCTGCATGATGTGGATGCTGGGCACCTGAGCTTCGTGGAGGAGGTGTTTGAGAACCAGGTCCGGCTGCCTGGAGGCCAGTGGATCCACATGACTGATGCCTACACAGATGTGGTAAGGGCAAAGGGGATAGCCTGGGGCCAGGCATCACCTCAGGCTGTGGGGACAGGAAGCTTGTGGGAGGGTTAGGCATCTGCTGGGCATCATTTGCTTGCAAACATCCTTGTGTCCCACAGAACGGGGAGAAGGTCCTGCACAAGGATGAGATTGAGTGTCCTCCAGGCTGGAAATGGGAAGATGTGGAGTGGGACACAGATCTCAACAGAGCTGTGGATGAGAAAGGTATCAGAGAGCAGTTTTGGGGGTGTGTCCTGTTTTCATCCCCTTTACTCTGCCCGTGGTGGCACCACCACCATCGTGGTGTTTTCTTCCCTGGTGCCATCCAGCACCAGGGTGGTGACATCCCCTTGGTGGCTGGATGAAGTGTCCCACTGGCTTTAGGAGAACAGCTCAGACCCTGGGGGGATCTCCTCTCCCTTGCTTTGGCTGAGGTGTGGAGGTTGTGGGGTAGGTAGCCACAAAGGCAGCACTTTCCTTGCTACTGGGGACAGTCCAGGATGTTCTTTTGGGTGATCTTAGCTGGCTTCTGGTGAAAGAGAGACAGAGGGGATCAGGCCAGAGAGCATCTGAGGTTGTCACAAGCACTGAGGTTGTCTGAGGACGGAGACAGTCCCATAGCTGTGACTTTGAGCTGGTAGGACAGCATGAATCCATCACTTGGGCACCCCCAGAGGGACCCCTCCATTGGGCAGCAGCAAGGGCAGGTCCACGTGGAGCAGCCAGCAGGGGAAGCAGCTTGCACCTGGAGAAACCTTTGCTATTCAGGCTGTTGCAGACTGCATGCACGTGGAGAGAGGTCCCTGGTGGGAGGCAAGGCGTGTGGGGGGGTTCTTCTGCCTTCACCCAGGTGTCACCTTGTCTCCAAGGCTGGGAATATGGCATCACCATCCCCCCTGAGCGCAGGCCCAAGGCCTGGGTGCCAGCAGAGAAGATGTACCACACCAACCGGCGCCGGCGCTGGGTGCGCCTCCGCCGCAGGGACCTGGCGCAGATGGAGGCCATGCGGAAGGTAGGGTGGGTGGGGAAGGGGAGGGGAGGGGGCTGGGGCCCCTGTTCCTGGCTCTCCATGTGAAGGTGGAGGCTACTTGGCCCCTACACAAACCTGCTGTGCTTTGCAGCCTGGTAGCCCTGGACTCTGGGCTGCAGCAGGTGGCAGCCTCTCTGATGTCCACCGAGGGGGTCGACAGCACCCAGAGGTGGAGATGAGTCCATGGGTGCTCGGTTGGACTGCGGGGTGGAATGGGGATCTCCATCAGCACCGTGAAGCCGGTCCGGGGACCGCGGCTGGCAGAGGTCCCCGGTCTGTCCCCTGTCCTGGTCCCTCCTCCCTCTAGGTGGTGCAATTGGACTGCAAATGCCGCCGCAGGGCTGCCGCTGCTCCTTCCCCCAGCCAGCTCCGCAGGACGCTTCTGTCCTTTCCAGCACTTTTTCTGGCTGAAAAGCTTGGAGATCCCCTGCCGGCCCATTGCCAAAGGGCTGCAAGTGTCATGGGGAGATGACACAGCTCTGGGGAGAAAGAGCCTTCGTGGGCTTGTGACTGATACCCCAGGGAGGCATTCCCCATGGGAAGGAAGGAGGGATCAGAGATGGTGGCAAAGTGGAGGGCAGGCTGGGAAGATGGGAGGCCCTGGTGCCATACAGGTCTGGGCAGGATGTGGCCCTCTCCTTGCTCAGAAAAGGCAGCCCCCAGCACAGCAACCCTTCTCCAAGTGGGGTACTCAAGGACTTCATCTAGAAAGCAGGAAACAGCCCAAATCACCTCCAGGGCTTTATCTCTCATTACTTTCCCAAGTAAGGTTGGACCAGATGATCCTGGAGGTCCTTCCCAATCTGGTATGATGCTGTGATCTTGGATATGGCAGAGGAGGCTCCTTGGAGGTGGGGTCTGTGCCCTGAGCACCAGCACAGATGGCTGAGGGACCTCAAGTGTCCTCTCCAGTGTCTGCATGGAGCCATAGGGCTCCAATGGGACACACACCTAAGGCTTAGCACCACTTGTGGGTAGTTGAGTGGGGCCAGAGGAGGTCACAGCAATGATCCGAGGGCTGGAAGCCCTCTGCTGTGAGGCCAGGCTGAGAGAGCTGAGGCTGCTCAGCCTGGGGAAGAGAAGGCTCCAGGGAGACCTTGCTCGTCGGGGTGGGTGAGACTCAGCCCCAGCCTGTGTGCCTTGCCCAGCTGCAGAAGCAGGAGGAGCTGGACGGGGAGGGCTGGGAGTACGCCTCGCTTTTCGGCTGGCGCTTCCACCTCAAGCAGCGCCGCACCGACAGCTTCCGCCGCCGCCGCTGGAGGCGCCGCATGGAGCCCCTGGAGCGCACCGGCGCGGCCGCCGTCTTCGCCTTGGAGGGAGCTCTGGTAGGTACCCACTTTCCCTCGCTCCAGAAGTGGGGTGGAAGGAGCCTGCTTGGATCTCCTGCCACCGCCCGTCCTACCCGAGAGGGAGGAGCCGGAGCCCAGCTCCTTATCTGCGGCTGTTATCTGCCGCCCGCACCCGCGGCTGTTTGCTTAACTGATGTCCTGGCTTTGGGAATCCTCTGGATTTCATAATCCTTTGGCTTTTCCAAGGCCTAAATGAGAACCAACCGCAGCAGCACAAAGCCCCTATTATGGGACTTTCTGTATTTTCTTTCCCCCATTTGGCTTTTTTCCCCTTCTTTCTCTGCTCTGTCCTTCCCTCCAGCCAGCCTTTGGACCCTGCAGCCCCTGTAAGACAGGAGCAGCTCTATGGTGTTTGCATCCATCAGCCCTGAGCTCATGCTGACCCCGTGTGTGGGCATTCAGCTTGCTGCCCACCCCTAGGGCTGCTGGTGGAACCCCAGCTTCTCCTTCTTCACCCCGGGGAGATTTTCAACCCTCTGCTTTATCCCTCAGCATTTCAGCAGTCCAGGAGCATACTGAGGGTGTTGGTCAGCAGTGGCTGAAGATGAGCCAGGGTGTGCCCAGGGGGCCAAGAAGGCCACCAGCATCCTGGCTGGGATCAGCAATAGTGTGGCCAGCAGGAGCAGGGCAGGGATTGTGTCCCTGTACTCAGCACTGCTGATGCCACGCCTTGAATCCTGGCTTCAGTTTTGTGCCTCTCGCTGCAGAAGGACATTGAGGTGCTGGAGTGTGTCCAGGGAAGGGCAGTGAAGCTGGAGAAGGATCTAGAGCACAGATCTTGGGAGGAGCATCTGGGGGACCTGGGGTTGTTCAGCCTGGAGGAAAGGAGGCTGAGAGGAGGCCTTTTGGCTCTCTGCAACTCCCTGAAAAGGGATTGGAGCCAGCTGGGGGTTGACCTCTTCCTGCAAGTGGTGCTGCTCCACTTGCCCTTCCCCATGCTGATGGTGTGCACGGGACAGGGCGGGGAAACTGGGAGGACCAGTGAGCAGAAAGATCATAAAAATAACTGAGGAGCTATTCAGCTTCTGTGGGGAGAGGTGAGGAAGGGAAGGCAGCACTGGAGGTGCCTTCCAACTCCTCATCACCATAAACACAGCACAGATCCAGGCCTTCCTCTGCAGACAGTGTCCTCGTGGGAAAGGTGAGGAGGGCTCTGCAGACCACCTCAGCTCCTGATGAATGTGTTTTTGGAACTAGACAGCTCCAGGCTCTGGAAACTCCATCCTGGACCTCCTATTTTTATCCCCCTCCTTTTTCTCCATCTTTCATTTCCCTCTTGTCCCTCCCTAACACTTGATAACTGAAAAATATTGAAAGATCAGACTTACACTCCCCAGGAAGTGACTTTTTTATGCTCCTTTTCCTGCAACTAAATATTTCAAGCCAAATGCAAGCAATTAGGAGGTGATAAAAAACCACCTCTCAGAGGAGAACACCAAAAGAGGGAAGAGAGATGGCCAAGGTTGGCTGAGCCTCCCCATGGGCAGCTAATGGGACACTTGGCTGCATTTGACACCATCTGTGTCACTGCTCACAGGGTTTGCACTCCATTAACTTCCCTTGCAAGGGGAGGCAGTGAAATGACTACTGAGTACAGCTCTGAGAGTGATGAACTTTTGGAGAAGGATATTGAGGTGCTGGAACCTGTCCAGAGAAAGGCAACAAAGCTGCTGAAGGGTCTACAGCACAAGTCTTGGAGGAGCAGCTGAGGGGAACTGGGTTTGTTCAGCCTGGAGACAAGAGGGCTCAAGGGAGACCTTCTGGCTCTCTACAGCTCCCTGAAAGGAGGCTGGATTGAGCTGGGGCTTGTCTCTTCTCCCAAGAAACAGCTGATGCAAAGCAAGGAAATGGCCTCAAGCTGCCCCAGGGGAGGTTTATGTTGGACACGAGGAACAGTTTCTTCCCCAATAGGGTTGTCCAGGCAGTGGTGGAGTCGCCATCCCTGGAGGGGTTTCAAAGCTGTGTAGATGTGGTGCTGAGGGCCATGGTTTGGTGGTGCCCTGGCAGTGCTGGCTTAAGGGCTGGACTCAATGATTTTGAAGGTCTTTTCCAACCAAGAAGATTTTATTGTATGATTCAAGGAGAGCCTTTTCCATGCTGCTGAGGTGCTAGGAGGTGAGTGGGGATGTGAGTCAGTGGTCCTTGGGCTGACTTGTCCTGTTTCCTCTGGGGTCTTATATGCCCTCCTTGGGCTGATGTGCCTGAGAATTCCTTCATAGGCTCCCTGGAGGCACTGGAAGCCTAAAGGTGTCACAGGAGGTTACTTCTGAACATGAGGAGGAACTTCTTTGGTGTGAGGGTGCTGGAGCCCTGGAGCAGGCTGCCCAGAGAGGTTGTGGATTCTCCTTCTATGGAGAGATTCCAAACCCACCTGGGCATTGTGATCCTGGGCAAGCTGCTGTGGGTGCCCTGCTTTGGCAGGGGGTTGGACTGGATGATTTCCACAGTTCCCTTCAAGCCCTCACCATGCTGTGATGCTGTGAGTGATACTCTGGAGGACCCAGTCCCTGTGTAGAAGCCCTCCAGCACTGCTGACCTTGCCTTGGTTTCTCTTGCAGGGTGGAGTGACAGATGACAAGAGTGATGATGGCAAATCCCTCTCCACCCTCAGTTTTGGTGTCAACAGACCCACCATCTCCTGCATATTTGACTGTAAGGCCCCAAGAGTTGGAGGGGAGAGGGGATGCCTGCAGTGAGTCCCAGCATGGGGGCTCTGCTGTGGGAGTTTTCTGTTCTCTTCCTCTCACTCACCACGAGGGAAGGTGTATGGCAAGGGGCAGGTGGGCAAGCTTGTCTCCTGAGTGAGGCTTCATCTCCAATACTGGGTCCAGGTCTGGGCTCCCCAGTTCAAGAGAACCATTGGAGAGAGTCCAGGGGAGGTTACAAAGATGCTGAGGGGCCTGGAGCAGCTCTGTGAGGAGCAAAGGCTGAGAGCCCTGGGGCTGAGAGCCTGGAGAAGAGCAGCCCCAGAGGGGATCTGAGCAATGCTCAGCAAGAGCTAAAGGGCAGGTGGCAAGAGGCTGGGACCAGACTCTTGTCAGTGGTGCCCAGGGCCAGGACAAGGGGCAATGGGCACAAGGTGGAACCCAGGAGGTTCCATGAGGAAAATCTTTGCTGTGAGGGTGCTGGAGCCCTGGAGCAGGCTGCCCAGAAAGGTTTTAGAGTCTGCTTCTGTGGAGAGCTTCCAACCCCCCCTGGACATTGTGATGCTGGGCAAGCTGCTGTGGGTGCCCTGCTTTAGCAGTGGGTTGGACTGGATGATCCCCAGAGGTCCCTTCCAGTCAGCACCATTGTGGGATTTTGTGACATGCTGTGAGGGCTCAGTGCTCTCTTGGGGAGCCATGGGGAGGATGCCGCCAAGCTTCCCTGCTCTCATCCCTGGACTCATCCCCTAACTGCTGCACGTTGCTCCATGCAGGTGGGAACAGGTACCACCTCCGCTGCTACATGTACCAGGCACGGGATCTGATTGCCATGGACAAGGACAGCTTCTCAGGTCAGCCCAAGTGCTCACACACACTTCTTGGTCCTTGTCATCAGTGCTGTAACAAATGCAGGGGAGCAGTGGGGGCTGCAAAGCTAATTTTGGGGTGCGTATTGGTAGAAATGAGGGGGGGTTCTGCAGCCAACCTGCTGAAGGCAGCAGCACGAGGCTTTCCCAAGGTGACCAACCTGGTGGCTTGATTTCCCAGCAGCAAAAAAATAACCCCAAAAGTGAGAGCTTCAAAAATCTCTTCTGTGAGAAACCAAGCAGAGACCACAAGTGAGGCAGGTCAGCTGTGAGTCAGAGCTGCTTGCTTTGCTCATGGCTCCTTCTCCTCCACCCGAGGGGAGGCTGAAGGCCCGTGCAAGGCTGGGGAGCAGACAGGGATGTTTACCATGGCACATTGCCTCCAGCCACCCCTGCCATCTGGTGCACTGCAGGGAGGGCTCTGGGCTGGTGTTGAAATGATGGAGCATGAGGTGGGAACCGCCATGAGATGAAAAAGGATGCAAGGGTGTAACAAGGGCTGTGGAGCAGTCAGGCACCATCCTTCCCAGTATACTCATGAAGTTCTGCCCAGGTGGCCAAGAAGGCCAACAGCATCCTGGCCTGGATCAGCAATAGTGTGGCCAGCAGGACCAGGGCAGGGATTGTCCCCCTGTAGTGGGCACTGCTGAAGATGCACCTTGAATCCTGGGTTCAGTTTTGGGCCCCTCACCCCAAGAAGGACATTGGGGGGCTGGAGTGTGTCCAGAGAAGGGCAAGGATGCTGGTAAAGGATCTAGAGCACAACTGAGGAGCAGCTGAGGGAACTGGGGCTCTTCAGCCTGGAGAAAAGGAGCTCAGAGGAGACCTTCTGGCTCTCTACAGTCCCTGAAGGGAGGTTGGAGCCAGGTGGGGGTTGGTTTCTTCTCCCAAGGATAAGGGGAGATGGTGTCAAGTTGTGCCAGGGAAGGTTTAGGTTGGACATGAGGAACAATTTCTCCCCCATGGGCTGGGCCTGAAGTGATGGATCTTGGATGGGATATACAGGGAGTGCTCCCCAGGGTGGTTGGACTTAGCACAGAATCACAGAATTGGTTTGGTTGGAAGGTTCCCCAAGATCACCAAGCCCAATGGTCAACCCAACACCACCATGGCCATTAAACCATGTCCCAAAGTGCTATAGCCACAGGTTTCTTGAACACCTCCAGGGATGGTGACTCCACCAGCTCCCTGGGCAGCCTGTTCCAATCCCTGACAGCTCTTGCAGGAGAGAAAATGTTCCTAATGTCCAACCTACACCTCCCCTGGCACAGTTTCAGGCCATTTTTTCTTGTCCTATCACCTGATACTAGGGAGAAGAGACCAACCCCCACCTCACTCCCATCTCCTTGCAGGTAGATTTGATGATCTTAAAGATCTTTTCCAACCTAAATGATTCCAGAGTGGGCAGCTGGGCGTCACCACAGCAGGCAGCAGGACCACAGCTCCAAGGGTGGGACTTTTGAAGCTGAGGAGCCTAGGGTGAGGTGGTGGTGGACACAAACACCCTGGAGAGGTGCAAAGCACCCAAACAATCACCCAGTGTCTGCTCCCCCCGAGGTCCTGCCTCCACAAAGGGTTTGTTGTTGAAGGTGGTGGTGGTGGGGACCGAGGTGATGTCATGGCCCCGCTCGGCGGAGCGGGAGGGGAGCTGAGTCCCTTCCTTGGGGAAAAAGGCAGCCAAGGACAACATGAGTAACACCATGGCACAATGTGGAATTGTGATCTCCACTGCCTTAACAAAGCATAAAGGAGTTCATTAAGGGGGCTTTACACAGCCAGACAAATAAACCTTCTGTGCACACGAGGGTCCAAACAAAGGGGCTTTGTGGAGGCCTCCTTGAAAAAAAGAAGAGAAGGGAAAGGGGAAAAAAAAAACCTCCAACCCCCCCCCCAAAAAAAAAAAAACCCCAACACCAAACCACTGAAAAAGAGCAAAAAGCAGCTCCAAAGCCGTGGATTTTGTTGTTGATTGTAAGGCATTCTGCTTCCCCTGGCTGGAAAAAAGCTCCTAAGTGGGAAAGGTTCTTCCCAGCGTGAGTGGGGCTCGCTCCAGCCCAGCCACCTCGGCCCAGCCCCGGCTCATTAAACACCTCTGCTGCTGCCACCAAGCAAAATACACCCCCCTGGAGCCCACCCCCCCTCCTCAGTCCATGGAAGAGGGGAGGGAGGGTGGGGGATGCTGCTCTGCTCAGCCAGCCCTGTGTTGAGGTGTCTGAAGGAGGTTTCTCCATCTCCGGTGCTGGCAGGACCTGGTTTGCTCTCAGCATTAGCTTGTGGTCTCCTGGCAGTGCTGGGGTTGGGGTGTCCATGGTGTTTTGGAGGGTGAAGGGACCTCTCATGGGACTGTTCCCCTCTGGCTGAAGCACTAAGGGTTGGGTTTGTAGGGTCTGCCATGCTCCTTCCACCAGTAGGTCTTCTGGGAATGGCTTTGGGGTGACCCTGCTGCATGCTGGTGGACACCCATGTACCGTCTGGTGCAGTTTGGAGCCCTTCACCCTGAAAAGGACATTGAGATGCTGCAGGTTGGACATGAGGAACCATTTCTTCCTTGTCAAGGCCTGGTCCAGGCTGCCCAGGGCAGTGGGGGAGTCCCCATCCCTGGAGGGGTTTCAGAGTTGTGTAGATGTGGTGCTGAGGGCCATGGTTTGGTGGTGCCCTGGCAGTGCTGGGCTAAGGATTGGACTGGATGATCCTAAAGGTCTGTTCCAACCAAAACAATTCTGTGATTCTATGATCCGGTGGAATGTTTCAAGCCTCTCACCCCGAGGTGAGACCTAGAACCTGCTGGTTTCACCACCACCCATCCTGCCCCCGTGCCCAGTGCCACTGCTAGTGTGGGCTGGATGTCCCCAGCAGGTTTGGGCCACAGGCTCTTTGAAGCTGTCTGGGAGAGGAGGTGTGAGAGGGGGCTCAGGTTTCATGCTTCCTCTGCTAATTGATCTCAGGCTTCCTGTGTTAATTGCTTTGGTTGTTAAGGGAGGCTGCTCCTCACAGCTTGCTACTGCCTCGCGGGGAGAAACCTCTGGCTTTGTCCCAAGCTGGGGGGTGAGACACTTTAGTCCCAGCTCAGTGCCTATGTGCAGGGCTCTGCTGAGACCCTGGAGTACCTGAGACATCTGTGTGGGGCTGGCAGATGTGGTGCAACAGCCCTAAGTGAGATGCATCTGGTGTGGCAGCTGGAGGCCAGGTGGGATCACTCGGAGCCCCAAACCCTCAAGACATGGAGGTTACCAAAGTTCATGCTGAGAGGATGACTGTGGCTGCTTGCTGGTGGCATCCTCAGCTCTTGTCCCTTCTGGAGATGTTCAAGACCTCAGCATTAACACCTCAGGCACCTTCTTTGTGGTCTGGTCTTCACAGTGCTCTCCCACAAGTGAGGTGCTGGCACCTCCTGCATCTCCTTGCCTTGTGGAAACAGTCTGTGCCCTCTGCTGTGCTGGAGGGTGACTCTTGGCACCACTGAAACCCTCCTGCTGGGTTAAGGGTTGGACTCAAGGATCCTAAAGGTCTCTTCTGACCCAAACGATTCTGTGGTTCTAAGTGTCAGGCAAGTTGGCCTCACTCCCCCCTCAGTGGGAGTGGCCTGGGTCATGCTGGGACTGCATTGCTGTTTCTAAAAGCTGCACAGCTCCTTCAGCCTGGCCGTGGCCTGCCCTGGCAGCCTGTTGGCCCCTGAATGCCCAGCAATTGCTTTCTCCTTCCTAGAGCCAGAGCTCTCACTCATCCTTTGCCTTCTGTCTTCCATCCCTTACAGACCCATATGCCATTGTCTCCTTCCTCCACCAAAGCCAGAAGACAGTGGTGATCAAGAACACCTTGAACCCCACCTGGGACCAGACCCTCATCTTCTATGAGATAGAGATCTTTGGGGACCCACAGAGCATAGCTGACTCCCCTCCTGACATCGTGGTGGAAATATATGACCAAGACACCTACGTAAGTGATGCCATGGGCTACACCCTCCTGATTGGAGTGTGCTGAGCTGCACAGGGCAAGTGCATGGCACCCATCCTGCCCTCTGGAGTGCACCCTCTGGGTGGCTCAGATGCTGAGCTGGGCACTCAGAAGATAAAGTTCAGCACACAGCTCTGCTAGGATGTCCTTAGTGGACCTAGTGTAGCCACCAGAGCTGTATCCGTGCTGGGTTTTGTTCCCTCAGCTGCCCAAAGGAATCCCAAGTGTCCTGTAATGATGGAGAGGGTGTAGAGCAAACCTTGAGTCCTCTCTGGGAAAACTGGGCTGTGTCACGATGCAGGAGCAGCAGAGGTTTCCAGCTGTGTGTGGGAGCAGTGCATTAGTGAAAAGCACTTAGAATACATCTCAAGAACCTTCCCTCCTCCAAAGGAAGCCACCAGCAATGGGCAAAGGCAACTGAAGATCTCGTTGCAGATCAGTCAGTGGGCACTGGAAATGCCTCAGGTTGCACCAGGGGAGGCTGAGGCTGGACGTGAGGAACAATTTCTTCCTCCAAAGGGTTGTTGAGGCTTGGGTGAGGCTGTCCCGGGTGGTGGTGGAGTCCCCATCCCTGGAGGGGTTTCAAAGCCATGGTGGTGGAGTCCTCATCCCTGGAGGGGTTTCAGAGCCATGGTGGTGGAGTCCTCATCCCTGGAGGGGTTTCAGAGCCATGGTGGTGGAGTCCTCATCCCTGGAGGGGTTTCAAAGCCATGGTGGTGGAGTCCTCATCCCTGGAGGGGTTTCAAAGCCATGGTGGCGGAGTCCTCATCCCTGGAGGGGTTTCAAAGCCATGCAGATGTGGTGCTGAGGGGCATGGTTCAGTGGTGCCCTGTCAGTGCTGGGTTCAGGGCTGGACTCCATGACCTTGAAGATCTCCAACCAAACCAATTCTCAGTTCTGTAATTCTATTTTTTTTTTTCCTGACCCAGTCCCCCAGTGCCTCATGCCTTGAGCCTGGTTTTTGGGTGGGAGGGTTTCAGAGGAGCTGTGTGTGTGGTGCTGGGCAGTGGGCTGTGAGGAAGGCCCCTGGTGGTGCTGTGCTTGCTTTCAGGGTGCTGATGAGTTCATGGGGCGCTGCATCTGCCGGCCCAGCCTGCAGCGCTCGCCGCGGCTCTCCTGGCACCCCGTCACCAGGGCCAACAGGAACGTTGGGGAGCTGCTTGCTGCCTTCGAGCTGATCCAGAGGGACAAGGTGAGCTGCTCCCCAGGGGAGGGTCCTAGAGCACTGCAACAGGCTGCCCAGAGAGGTTGTGCAGTCTCCCTCGCTGGAGACTTTCCAGCCCCATCTGGATGTGTTCCTGTGTGACCTGTGCTGGATTCTGTGGTCCTGCTCTGGCAGGGGGGTTGGACTTGATGATCTTTGAAGGTCCCTTCCAACCCCTAACATCCTATGGTCCTATGATCCTGACCCCATCCTTTCTCTGATTGCAATGCTGACTTCTCCTGTTGCAGCATCTGGCAGGATCCAGCACCTCTGTGCCTGCCTGCCCTTGGTTTCACTCCCATGAGTGGTGTGAGCAGACCTGGCTGCATCCCCAGCAGTGTGGGCAGCAGGTGGAGAGAGGGGGTTCTGCCCTTTTGCTCTGCTGTGCTCTGCTGAGACCTCCCTGCAGTTGTGGGGCCAGCTCTGGAGTCCTCAGCACAGACAGGGACCTGTTGGAGTGGGGCCAGAGGAGGCCACAGCAGTGATTGGACTGCTGGAAGCCCTCTGCTGTGAGGCCAGGCTGAGAGAGTTGGGGTTGTCCAGCCTGGAGAAGAGAAGGCTCCAGGGAGCCCTTCTGGTGGCCTTTCAGTGCTTAAAGGGGGCCTACAGGAATGATGGAGGTGGGACATTTTGCAATGGAAGTAGTGACAGGACAAGGAGTGATGGCTTGAAATTGAAAGAGGGAGACTCAGTCCAGAGAGCAGGAAGAAAATTCTTGGGCTGAGGATGATGAGACCCTGGCTCAGGTTGCCCAGAGAGGTGGTAGATGCCTCATGGCTGGAAACTTTCCAGGTCAGGTTGTTTGGAGCTCTGAGCATCCTGCTCTCATTGCAGATGTCCCTGCTGACTGCAGGGGGGTTGGACTGGATGACCTTTGAAGGTCCCTTCCATCCTAAACCATTCCATGATTCTATGATCTTGGAAAGGGAGATCCTCTCCCAGGACCTTGTCTAATCCTAGCAGAAAGCAGCTGGGTGGATGTTAGCCTCTGCTTGTGCCTCATTGCTGGAGGGAGAGCCCAGCTAGAGGCCTGCCCTTGTGTGCAGGCTTCTGGGGGCTGAGTGCTGGGCAGGGAGGGGACAGATGTGTGGCCATGGGAGGTCTGATGTTTCTCTGCCTGACCAAGCTGAGTTAGAACCAGGCCATGGAAAGTCTGTGATGTTTTTTTTTTCCTTCACAGCCAGCTGTCCATCACATCCCTGGCTTCGAGGTAATGCCTTTCTCCTCATGCCAGCAGCTCCTTGTCCCTGCACCCCTCAAACCTTGCCTGCATCTGTGGAGCTTCTGGGTCCTACCACCATCAGTTGCTCACACAGGGGTTTATAGTGGACTCTGCAGCCCAGCTTCTGCAGGCCACTTGTCCATCCTATCTTAAGATGAAGGAATCCCACTGCAGAGGTGCCAGTTTCCTTCAGCTGCTGGTAGAGAGCTGGAGTGAGTGGGGCAGCTCACTTTTGCCCCCTAAAGCAGGGCTGGTGTACCCCATGCCAGGTGTGATTCCTCAGCAGGCTGTCACCTTCCTGCCCTGATAATGTTAACATTATGAGGAGCTCTGCTTCTCAGCTGCTCCAGTGTGCTCCCTACCCCACACCCTGTCTGAGCAGAGGCATTGACTGCTGCTGGACTTTAAATGTCTTTAAGTGACCTGCACTGATTTCTTCTCAAGCTTTGAGGGTGGTGGTGTGCAGGCACCTGGGAAGCATCCTTGTTCCAGTCAGTTAGCAGCCACTGTCTGCCCCCTAGGATGGGTTTGAGGGTGAAGATTGCTCTAACTTCTGTACTCTCTCTTCTCCAGAGTGAGCTGTCCTCCAGCCTGGATGAGGTGAGTCCATAAGATTGACTTGTCTCTTCATCTTGGAGATGGTTAAAGTCATCCTTTCCTGGGGCTTTTCAGATGAGGCAAGCCAACAGCAGGAGGATTTTAGCAGGACAGGGCAGCTGGGCTCCATGCTTAGCCCAGGAGTTGTTCCCCAGTGGCAGGGCATGTTGGTTGATGCTTAAGCTGTGTGGGATGTGTGTGCATGAGGCCTGCTGATGTTCCACCCTTCCAAAGCATGCAAAAGCCTGGGCTGACCTTCAACTGGACCTCAACAGGAATCCCAGTTAGAAGGTTTGCATCCAGCATGGACTGGGGCATGTGCTGGACTGTTGCAGTTGTTCTGAAGGAAATTCTCTCATCAGGATCTCAAGGTGCTGCTCTCAACCTCTCAAAGCTGCTTACCCAGACCTTGTGCATCCTCCAGAGCACACCACAGGCTGGGCTGAACCGAGTGGTGTCAGGGTAGGCTGGTATCATGGAAAACAGAAGGCAGGGAGCTGAACAAGGGGCATGTCTGAGTGTCATGGTGGCCCTAGAGGCCAGTTAACCCCAAAGTCTGGGAGATGAGCTAGGAGGGACCTGGATCATGCCCAGAGCCTGGCCATATTTCCATGAAGGAAAGCTTGGATGGGATAAACAGTTAGGCAAGATGGGTTTCTTCCCCCCAAGCAGCCTTTCCTGGTGCTGTGGGGCTCATCTTGGTGCTCCACCTGGGCTGAGATGGATGAGCTCCTGTGAACATAACCATCTCTTTGCTTTCTCCATTTCTTGCCACTGCCATTTCTGGATGAGGCCCTCCACAGCTCTGCACCCCTGCCTTGTTCTCCGAGGGGCTCCTCCAATGGGTACCTTTTATGCTCAAGCACTTGGCTTTCCTTTGTTCCTCTGCCCAGAACCCAAGCAAAGTCCCAGCAGAGACTCTCAGATCAGCTCTTTCACACACAGCCTGCCCTGACCCACCTGCCCTGCAGGAACCCCATCCAGACCAACCCATGGAGCCTCCATCCAAAAGACTGATGCCAGCCTGAGGTCTCCAGTACCCTTAGCAGTAAATAATGAGCCTTGTGGAGAAGCTGAATGTGTCTGAACATCCAGGCTGGCATCACACTTCCTTCTACTGCCTTTCTGTTTGGTGCACAGGGGCCAGCCTGAGTCTCTTCTTGGTTCAGTTCATGCTTAAAGCCCTTTGATGTGCTCCAAGTGCTATGGGTCACAAACAAAAGCTCTTCAAGGGCCATTCAGGCTGTTCCTCTACCCCAAGGAAGGACCAGCTCATGTTGATGGTCCAGTGTCTAAGCAGCTTGAAATTAAGGCTGTAGGCAAGCAGGTGGGTTACTAGAAGTGCTGAGCACCCAAGCAATGCTCTGCACTTCTCCTTCAGCCCTCACCTCCTACTCAACCTTCCATCTCCTTGCTAGCACTAACGTTCAGCCCTCACCTCCTGGTCAACCTTCCCCCTCCCTGCTACCACTAACCATTTCTGCCATCAGCTGGGCCATGGGAGAGAACTGCCTGCCCCCAAATCCCCCATTTGTGGTGGAAACCTCTGCCCCTAAAGGGAGCTACTGAGGGTCTTCAGCTCATGAGCAGCTTGGTTCAGCAGCCACCACCAACTGCCAATGAAAATTGAAGCTTAGAGTCCCATCTACTTAACGTGCCACCATGGGGAATCCCTCTATAGATGCACATGGCCATCAGCCTGAACCAATCCTAGAACTGAAATCCATCTCTATGCTCCCTTTAATGCAAGACCATCCCAGTCTGAGAGAATTCCAGGCTCCAAAACTGCCTCCGACCACCCTTGGTTGAGGGTGGCATTTTTGGAGGTTTTGCTTCTCCTCCCTGCCCTTTTTGGTGAGGCTGAACTGCAAGATGCAGGTCAAGAAGAACTCCAACTCTGGGAGGGCTCAGAGCCTGTCCCCCAGGGGTGGCTGGGGATGTTTGGCTCCTTTGCTCAGCTCCTCAAATTTTGGGTCCCTCAGCCACTGCTCCAGATTAGGTCTCAACATCTCACTTTGTCCAGCTGCATTTCATTCATTAACCCTTTGCTGCTGCTTTGTCTCCTCTCCTCATCCCTAGTCATAACTCTCTCCCCATGGTCCTGGTGTGGGGTGGATGTGGTTTCATCTCCTCCTCCCTTAAAAGAGGCAGAAGCTTGATGGAGGGCAGACCCCTCTTAGTTATCACAGAATGGTTTGGAAGGGACCTTAAAGGTCATCTAGCTCCAACCCTGCTGCCACTGACAGGGACACCTTCTGCTAGATCCACTAGTTCCCTTGGGAAGGCTGAGGGATCTTTTCCAGGGTCACATTAGAGACGGATAAGCAGTTTGCAAGTCCCTTCATCCCTCCCAGCTCTCATCTCCTGCTGTCTCCTTCTGGGAGAAGATGTTTTGCAGGGAGAAGGAGACTCTGGGAGGGATGCAGTGAGGAGGAGAAGGTGATGGGGTTGGTGTCCTGTTGTGGCATGAGCTGATGTGTCCCTGGCACCTCTTGTCCCCACAGTCTGCTGACTCTGACCTGCCATACCCCCCGCCCCAGCGGGAGGCCAACATTTACATGGTCCCTCAGGGCATCAAACCCGTCCTGCAGCGCACAGCCATCGAGGTGAGTGGTTACCCTCACAGGGGAGCCCCCAGATGGGTGTCCCTAATGGGGAGATGACCCCCAGGAACGACCTCCAAGCCAGGCTGTGTGGGTACTGAGTCCCACCAGTGCTGGGAGCTGGTTCTGCTCGTGGGTTGTCTGTCCAAGAGTGTTACCCTGCTGGGAGCAGGAGTCTGAGCAAGCAGGAAAGCTCTAGGGCAGAGCACAGCCCTGGAGCACTCTTGCTTTGCAGAAAGTCAGTCTGCCTCAGGTGGGGGTGGTGTTTGCTCCAGACAGAGATGCTGCAGTGACAGATAAGCAGCTGTGGGCCTCGTGTGTTGGTGCATACAGAGAAACACTTGCTGTGTGACCTGGCTTCTCCTAGCACCACCTGTCCTACATGGTTGCTGTATCTCCCCTTGTGTCAGAGCTGAAATTCCCCCCCACTGACACCCCAACAAGCTGCCCCGACTGCAGACTGCAGAGTTTGTTTTGAGTAATAGTTCTTAAACATTTCTATCTATCCAATGGAAGTGTTTAGAGCAGTCATTATTTTGCTTTCTTATACCCAATAGTGACTTATTTACACTCTTTCACTTTCTCTGCTTGAACTTTGCAAAGAAAAATTAAAAAGACAGTTTCAAACCATCACACCCCTTCATGGTGGGCCAGCCATCAGGTCACTAAGAAGCTCAGTGAGAGACCTGGAGGCAGACCTTTAGCTCAGTCTTTGCTGTCTGTTCCCCTGTTACCCTTCAGACCCTGGCCTGGGGGCTGAGGAACCTCAAGAGCTACCAGCTGGCCAGTGTCACCTCTCCCAGCCTGCTGGTGGAATGTGGAGGCCAATTTGTGCAGTCCTGTGTCATCAAGAACGTCAAGAAGAACCCCAACTTCGATGTCTGTGTGCTCTACATGGAAGTGGTGAGAACCTGCTCCCCACCCTGCCGGGATGGGGTCCTAGCAGAGCTGCTTGAGCAGGACCTCTGCAGGTCCCATTACAAGAAGGCTTCCTAGGCGAAGCGAGTTCTGTGCTGCTCCCTTGGGGGAGGTGCAGAGCAGTTGTCCTGCCTGGCCTGCAGAGTTACATGGTGCCTCCCCTCCCCCCCCAGCGTCTGCCCAAGGAAAGCCTCTACAGCCCCCCCCTCACCATCAAGATCATCGACAACAGACCCTTTGGCCGCAGGCCTGTGGTGGGGCAGTGCACCGTCCGCGCCCTGCAGGGCTTCTACTGTGACCCCTACCGAGAGGAGAAGGATGGACCCCAAGAGCAGCCAGGTACGGGCTGCCACCAGCACCATGGAGTCCCAGCACGGACTGGGGAGGGGTTGGAAGGGATCTCTGGAGGTCCCAGGAGGGGCAGCTTGTCCAGGATCACAATGTCCAGGTGGGTTTGGAATCTCTCCACAGAAGGAGACTCCACAACCCCTCTGGGCAGCCTGCTCCAGGGCTCCAGCACCCTCACACCAAAGAAGTTTCTCCTCGTGTTTGTTCTCTTTGCACAGCTGAAGCTCAGGGGTGGTTTTAAATGATGGGATCTAAACAGTATCCATCACACAAGTGCTTGCAGGCTGCAGCACTGCAGCCCCTTTCCTCTTCTCCTTTCCTTTTCTCCTCCTGTTCAGATGGAACCTCCTGGGTCCCAGTTTGTGCCCATTGCCCCTTGTCCTGTTCCTGGGCACCATTGTAAAGACTCTGTCCCTATCCTCTTGCCCAGCATTGCTCAGATCCCCTCTGGAGCTCCTCTTCTCCAGGCTCTCAGCCCCAGGGCTCTCAGCCTTTCCCCCTCATGGTGATGCTCCAGGCCTCTCAGCAGCTTCGTAGCCTCTGCTGGACTCTCTCCAGTAGTTCCTTATCTCTCTTTAAATGGGGAGCCCAGACCTGGACCCAGTACTGCAGATGTGGCCTCACAAGGGCAGAGTAAAGGGGGAAGGAGAACCTGCTTTGACCTGCTGGCCACACTCCTCTTAATGCACCCCAGGACACCACTGACCTTCTTGGCCACAAGGGCACATTTCTGGCCCATGGTGAGCTTGTCCACCAGCACTCCCAGGTCCTTCTTCACAGAGCTGCTTTCCAGCAGGTCAATCCCTCCCCTGCAGTGCTGGCTGCACACCCATGTCCTTCTCCCAGGCGGAGCTGTGAGTCACTGTATGGTTGCTTTGATCTCTCCCCATCTGGAAATCTGATAGGAAAAGCCCAGGAGGTTCCAGGGAGGAGTTGAGGTTGGTTGGTGAGATGGGCTGCCCCTTGGCCAAGCTGCTCAAGCTCATGGGCATGAGCTTTGGTTGCTGTGAAGGCTCTGGGCAAGGGTGAGGTCACTGTTGGAGATTGATTCCAAGGGCATCTTGGGGTTGATTCCAAGGGTCTTTGGGGCTTCTAACAGTCTCCTGATCACATTCCTGCTTGCTCTGATTGCAGATGATGTGAGCCTCACACCCAGGGATGATGTCCTCATTGACATTGATGACAAAGAGCCTCTCATTCCTCTCCAGGTATGGAAAAATCTTGGTGGTGGGAAGACTGCATGGTATGGGGGAGCTTGTGTGGGTACAGGGCTGGAAGAGAGAGCAAATGTGAGGCCTTCTCTGGCTGGAACCTTCCTTTGGCAGCTTCCACCTCTGTTTTCAGCCCCTCTCCTCCACCACAACCAACAACCACAACCTCTTCCTTCTCCCCTGGGTTTAACCTGAGCTGTCAGGTTTGCTTTTCTGGGGCAGAGACAACAGCCTCCATGCTGGGCCCTTGCCTTTGGTGTCTCCTCCTCAAACCCATGGTTTGGTTTGAGGCTGAAGAAGGTTTTCAGCCATCCCCTCAGTGCTCTGCTCTGTGGGATGCTCTCTTGAAAATGACAGAGCCCCAAAGAGCTGACAGCCTTGAGGAGTCTTGCCCCAGTGCTGGAGAGGGTGGACTGCTGCTGGCACGTGGGACACTTTGCCCAAGGCCACACTAGAAGTGAAGGTTCCATGAGGTCTCTTCTGACCTCATGGCCAGGTCTCCTTTCCCCAGGTTTGCTCTGATGCTTTGCTGCTTCCAAACCTGCTCTCTGCTTTCAGCAGCTCCAGTGACTCTGCAGAAGGTCGTGGTGGGGATGGTGGTTGCAGCACAGCCCCCAGTGGTGGGATCTGGCCATGCCTGAGCAGGGAAGCAGGGAGGTGTTTCTGCCATTGCAGAAAGCAAACTTCTCTGTGCTTGAGTTTGATGGCTCTCAGCTGGATCAGGCTGGGCATGCCCCTGGGGTTGCTGTTTCCCCTTCCTGAAGCACAGCTGGAAGGTGCCTGGCCACCCTGGTGACACTGGTCCTGCTGCAGCTCCACGTTTCTATAGCCCTGGGGCTCAGAGCCCCACACAACCTGGAATGGTTCCAGGGCTAGGGCATCTCCCACCTCTTTAAAGAGCAGGTCTGTGGCAATGAGTGATGGAGGTGAAGGTAAAAAAGAGGCACCTCTGACCTAGTTGAAACGTGGTCCCTGCACCTTGGGTTGCCAAGGGAGGTGAGGTCTTGCTCTTGTTTGGCTTTCCTTTAGCCCAAACAAATGACACCATGCATTTCCTGAGGATATATTTGTTTTCCAAATGGCCAGCAAAGGTCAGAAAAATATTTCCCCTAGCAGTGTCCCCAGACCTGAAGGCAGAGCCTTCATCCCCTAGAACAGGCATGGGCAGCAGAAGGGATGCGCTCCGGAGGCTGCTCTGGGTGGAGCACCTCAGCTCTTCCCAAGGTCAGTCAGGCTCTGAGGCTCTCCCAGACCTTGCAGAGGCTTTGTGGTGATGTCACCAAACGCTCTCCCATCAGGCTTGTGGGGACACAGCTGCTGTTGTGCAGGTGGGCACGGCAGGGGCTGCCCCAGGGGCTGCAGAGGTCATGGAATCATCGAATGGTTTGGGTTGGAAGGGACCTTCAAAGGTGATAAAGTTCAACCTCCCTGCAGTCAGCAACTAGATCAGGATATTCAGAGTCCCTTCCAGCCTGACCTGGAAGGTTTCCAGGGACAGGGCATCTATGCCTCTCTGGGCAGCCTGGGCCAGGGTCTCACCACCCTCACAATAAAGAACTTCTTCCCTCCCCCCAGTCTAAATCTCCCTCTTTCTGTTCCAAACCATCACTCCTTGTCCTGTCACAGCAGGCCCTGCTAAAAATCTGTCCCCACCTTTCTGGTCAGCTCCTTTAAGCACTGAAAAGCCACCAGAAGGTCTCCTTGGAGCCTTCTCTTCTTCTGTTTGAGCAACTCCAACGGTCTAAAGCAGCAACAAACTCAGGGAACAGTTTCAGTGGGAGGTGGAGGGACAAGGAGGGGTAGAGGGACATGGCAACACCAAAGCACTCTGCTGGACTGGTTTCAAAGTGGAAGAATTGGACATTTCTTCAGTGAGAGCACCATTTCACATAGAGAACACCCTGCCTTGATTGGATCATTCAGTTTCACCCCAGGTTGAGCCTTCTCTGTTTGTTTGTTTGTCTTTCACTTTTGCCCTTTGTTTAGGGAGTGGAGGAGGAGGGAATGGTGTTAATGGAAAGCCAAACCCAAATTTCCACCATCTCCCTCCCTACCCTCTGTATCTTGGCCCTGGATGCTGTTCCTCCCATGCCTACCCTCTCCTGGACATGGCTTGGGATGACTTTTCCTTAGGTGGTCTGACACCCCAAAGTCATCAGAGTCCCTCCCCCCTGCTCTGCTCCCCTCTTGGGCCAGGGTTGGAGTGTGAAGGAGGAGTCTGTAGAGGCCATCCCACCCCTTCTCCCTGGGAAAGGGGATAAATCCCAGGCCAGGAGCCCATGCCCAGGGCTCTTCCCATGGTGACCTTGGAAGCAGGAGCTGGGATTGTTCCTGCCCGTGCATGTGTGCTTGGGTGTGTTTCATTGTGTGGCTCCAAAGCCTTTCTCCCTCTTTGCCAAGCCTGGCTTTGGTCCCTCCCCTGATGAGTGACTGGAACAAAGGATCACTTTGTTGTCCTCATCTGAAACAGAGAAAACAAACAGATGCAAAACTCCTCTGCTGTGAGGTTGTTGATTGTGTTGTCCACCTCGGCCAAGGGGGGTGAGAAGTTCAGCCTGAGGTCTGTTTCAAACAAATCCATGTGCACATGAAGTGGAAACATCATAGCACCACTTGAGAGGCTTTCCTCTTGTCCTCTTGTTTATTACTTGGGAGAAGAGAGCAACCCCCACCAGGCTCCAGCCTCCTTTCATGGACTTGTAGAGAGCCAGAAGGTCTCCCCTCAGCCTCTTTTCTCCAGGCTGAACAACCCCAGTTCCCTCAGCTGCTCCTCACTGGATTTGTGCTCTAGGTCCTTCAGCAGCTTTGTTGCCCTTCTCTGGGCATGCTCCAGCACCTCGAGGCCCCAAACCTGAACCCAGGATTTGAGGTGCAGCCTCACCAGCACCCAGTGCAGGGGGACAATCCCTGCCCTGGCCCTGCTGGCCACACTCTTGCTATCCAAGCCAAGATACTGTCAGATGTCTTTGCTCACTTCAAGGAGTTGGACTAGACAACCTTTCAAGCTCTCTTCCAACCCAAACCTTTCTCTAGCTCCATGATTCTCTGCAGCCATTCAACCCCAACCCCGCTGGCTGAGGAGCAATAGAACCACAACCCCTGCAGGCACGCCAGGGGTGCCTTGCCCAGGAGACACCAACCTCAGAAGGCAGTGGAGGGTGGGGGAGAGGCAGCACTTTTGGGGTTCATTCGTTGTTTTCCTCTGCTCTGCTGTAAGTTGGCCATGGTTCCCCTAAGCCCATTGCTAACCACTCCTTTTGATTTGTAGCTTGCAGAGGGTCTGACCAGCTCAGCATTAATTAACACGCCAGCTTCTTGGGCCCAGTCTCATGTATGTATGGCTTCCTTTCTAACTTCCTTGCTTGATTAATGGTTTTAATGAGTGGTGTCTGTGCAAACTGCTGTATTCCAAGATTTGCAGAAGCTGAGGCTTTGGGGAAGCTTCCCTTGGTGTCCCAGTAGAAGGGAATTTCGTCCTGCCCCAGGTCTGCCTGCGGTTCCCCAGCTCTTTGCCTTTCATGTCAAAGAAAGTGAGGTTGGTCTGGGGAGGAGGGATGAGAAAGGTTCATCCCTCATGTGGAGCCAGCAGGTTTGAAGCAGACCTGTCCCTTTGCAGAGGCCCTCCAACGTGAATCATAGGATGGTTTGGGTTGGAAGGGACCTCTAAAGGTCATCCAGTCCAACCCCCTGTGCAGTCAGCAGGGACATCCTCAACCAGATCAGGTTGCACAGAACCCTGTTCAGCCTCACCTTGAACATCTCCAGGGATGGGACATGGTTCATGCCTGTGCAGCTTCTCCACTGCCAGTTGTGAAATGGTCTGGCAAGATCTCCTCTCCATCAGCCTTCAGCTTCTAGCAGACATCAGGCAGTTCACGAGTGTCTCCCAGAGGAGAGGAGCTCACCAGGAGCCCTCAGACACCTCTGAACTACAAACCTGCAGTGCAGAAGCCTTCTCTGCCCCTCAAGGAGCACCAGGAGCTGCTTTCCATGCAGTTCTTCCCAGCCTTCTGCTGGCTTTGGTTGTAAGGAACACAAATAAGCCATCAAATGACAAGTTAGCAAAGCTGATCCTGGCCAAAGCCGAGGAGTCACAATCTGTAAACCATTTGGAGTAATTGGTTATTTGCTGTGTTTGCTGGTTCCAGAGCAGGGCACATATTTTACAGCTGATCCTGTTACTGTGAGCTGGAAGAGCTCTGGGTGTTGGATCCCTCCCGCTGGCGACGGTCGCCAAGCCGCCTTGCCCCCGGCAGCGTTCCTGCTGCCTTCTGTCCTCCTGGTGTTTCATAGAGCGCAACCATGGAGTGGTTTGGGTTGGAAGAGATGTTCAGAGGTCATCTTGAGCAGCACCCCTCCCTGCCCTGCAGTCAGCAAGCTCATTGCTCTCACACCAGCCAGGGCATGGTGCGCAGCAAGCAGATGGGGGACCCTGAAGGAACTTTTCCCTTCCATTCCATAAGGATCATTGAATGGTTTGGGGTGGGAAGGGACCTTTAAGGGTCATCTAGTCCAACAACCCAGCAGTCAGCAGGGACATTTTCAATGAGATCAGGTTGCTCAGCACCCTGTTGAACCTGATCTGGAATGGCTCCAGGGATGAGCCGTCAACCCTCACTCTGGGCAACCTGGGCCAGTGTTTCACCTCCTTCCTTGTACAAAATCTCTTCTTCGTGCACACTTGGGAGACAGCCCATGACCCTGCCATGGCTGAGGGGTGAAATCCCTCCTGGACCAACCTGGCTTTCCACCAGCTGTGTGACAGAGGAAAAGTGGAGACCAGAAGGTGTGTGAGTGGCTGCCTTTGGGACGTGGCTATGTCCGAGACTGAATGCTAGGCAGAGCAGCAGAGGGATTGAGGATGTGGTTGGGAAGCCCCAAGGAGTGGAGCTGTGGTGTTTAAAGGCATTTTTGTGTTCCCCAGCTGTCTGCAGTGGCCTCTCTGCTGGAGTTTCCTGTGCCCACAGGAGGACAGGGCTGGGCTGGGTTGGTTTAGCTGGGTAGGGATCTGAGCTGACCTGCCTGGCGTTGACACTGGAGCAGATGAGGATGCTAAGGTTGGAGTGAGGTGGGGATCAGTCTCTTCTCCCAAGGAAGAAGTGATTGGATGAGAGAAAACAGCCTCAAGTTGCACCAGGGGAGGCTTAGGTTGGACATGAGGAACAATTTCTTCACCAAATGGGTTGTCAAGCCCTGGAAGAGGCTGCCCAGGGCAGTGGTGGAGTCTCCTTCCCTGGAGGGGTTTCAAAGCTGTGTAGCTGTGGTGCTGAGGGCCATGGTTTGGTGGTGCCCTGGCAGTGCTGGGTTAGCTGTTGGGCTCCATGCTTGTAAAGGTCTCTTCCAAGCAAAGCAATTCTGTGCTCCTCTGATCTTCTAGCAGCCCCCTCTCCAAGGATGAGATGCAGGGTGTCATCTGCAACAGCCTGCTAACGAGCAGCTGGGGCAGCTGCATCTGTAAATGTCCAGGCTGTTTCCAGGGGGATCTGCTCAGCCCAGCTGTGGAGCTTTCAGACAGCAGGAAATCTGCCTCCCAGATGGGAGGTGTGAGTAGGGTCTGAGACTCAGGCTGAGCTTCTTTAGAGGCAGGATTTGTTAGGGCTGTAATTACCTGCTTTCCCCTGAGGGAAGAGCTGGCTCATCACTAGGAGAGCAAGCAGAAGTGGTAAGACTTCAGTTGTCTTATGCCTGCTCTTCCCTCTGGGCTTTGCTGTCTGGATGTGCCTCAGTTTCCCCTACAAGAGAGATAATGGTGCCGAGGGCCACGTTTCTCCAGAAGCCATTCTGTCTGTTGCAGGGTAACTCCTCAGGCTTCCACACCCCCTGTGGTTCCACCAGGGCCATTTCATCACATTTCATGAAAATTCAGTTGCGCTGGATGAGCTCAGAGTCCTGCTACCCTCACCTTGGAGTGCATCCAATGGGATAGTCTTGCAGGAACCCTGGACAGTAGGGAGAAAATTGCCCTGGCTCAGGCTTCCTGGGAAAAAGGAGGTGAAACCCAGTGATTCACAAAATCCAGCATGGGTTGTGTTGGAAGGGGTCTTGGGATCATCCAGTCCAACCCCTGTGCAGTCAGCAGGGGCATCCCCAACTACAGCAGGGTGCTCAGAGCGCCAAACAACCTGGGATAGGGCATCTGCCTCCTCTCTGGGCATCTGCCTCCTCTCTGGGCATCTACCTCCTCTCTGGGCATCTGCCTCCTCTCTGGGCATCTGCCTCCTCTCTGGGCATCTACCTCCTCTCTGGGCTACCTGAGCCGGGGTCTCAGCACCCTCACTGTGAACCATTTCTCCCTTCTCTCCAGCCTAAATCTCCCTCTTCTAGTTTCAAACCATCACCCCTTGTCCTGTCACCACAGGCCCTGCTCAACATTCTGTCCCCAGCTTTCTCATCAGCCCTTTAAGCACTGAAAGGCCACCAGAAGGTCTCCCTGGAGCCTTCTCTTCCCCAAGCTGAACAACCCCAGCTCTCTCAGCAGAGGGCTTCCAGCCCTCGGATCATTGCTGTGACCTCCTCTGGCCCCACTCAACTACCCACAAGTGGTGCTAAGCCTTAGGTGTGTGTCCCATTGCAGCCCTATGGCTCCATGCAGACAGTGGAGAGGACACTTGAGGTCCCTCAGCCATCTGTGCTGGTGCTCAGGGCACAGACCCCACCTCCAAGGAGCCTCCTCTGCCATATCCAAGATCACAGCATCATACCAGATTGGGAAGGACCTCCAGGATCATCTGGTCCAACCTTACTTGGGAAAGTAATGAGAGATAAAGCCCTGGAGGTGATTTGGGCTGTTTCCTGCTTTCTAGATGAAGTCCTTGAGTACAGTCACTTGGTGCTGGAGCCCTTGGTGCTGGAGCCCTTGTTGCTGGAGCCTTTGCTTTCCCTGGGCTTTCCCATTTGCACACAACTGGATCCATGTCCTCCACTATTAACATTCCAGTTGCTCCCTTTGACTCCTTTTTTTTTTTTTTTTAACTATTATTCCCTTTCCCCCCCCCACCCCCTTTTTATTTTTGGGTAACATCAGTAAAAAATCAGCAAAAAAAAAAAAAAAACAACCCCAACCCTCTAACCAACCTTTTTTTGTTTTGGTTTTGTGTCTTGGGGCTGCAGAAGATACCATGGGTAAGTCATCAGATTAGCTGAAGTGCTTTCTTTGTAACTTAGTACCTGTGGAATGTTGTAATAAAGCCACCATGGCCAGAGTGTAGCTTTGGAGACAATAAAGTAAGGGAAGTGATGAAAGGCAAAGGTTTCACTTTAATTTTTCAGCAAAAGAAAATAAAAAAGGGGAAGGAAAAAAAAAAAAGGGAAGGCAGCAGAGACCTCAGAGTTAATTTCTGTAATATTGCTCTTAAAAACAATGTCTCTCCAAGACAGCAATTCCAAGCCTGCACTCTTGGCTTCAAGTACAAATCCACTAAAGCCCTCTTATGATTCCTCCATGAGGTCAGTGTGAAGGAATTGGGGGGGGGACTTCTAAAATAAGACATCTTAATTTGTTCAGGAATGTGCCCTGAGTCGTGGTCAGAGCTCCTTGCTCTTTGCTTGCAGAAGCTGCAGGAAGGGTGCTGGTACAAAGCTGAGGTGTCTGCTGCAGCTGGCAGCTGCCTTTCTCCTTGGGACAGCAGCCTCAGGAGCTGGAATGCAGCTTGCTTGAAGGCAAATGCTCCTCCATGGCCTTGTGGGGCTGAGGTTGTGTGAGGTTTGCCTGTTGCTTGTGTGGTGTCACAGACCTCAGCCTGCTGGGGGCTTGCAAGGGACCTCTTGGGGGTCAGCTACCCTGCTCTTCTCCAGGTGAACCAGCCCCAGAGCTCTCAGCTTTTCCTCCTTAGAGAGATGCTCCAGGCCCCTCAGCATCTTCAAGCCTCTCTTCAGTAGTTCCCTGTCTCTCTCCATCAAGGAGAAGAGAGCTTCCTGAAGGGATTTGGCTGTTGCTTGTGTGGTGTCACAGACCCTCAGCCTGCTGAGGGCTTGGAAGGGACCTCTGGGGCTCATCCACTCTGCTTTTCTCCAGGTGAACCAGCCCCAGGTCTCTCAGCTTTTCCTCCTTAGAGAGATGCTCCAGGCACCTCAGCATCTTCAAGCCTCTCTTCAGTAGTTCCCTGTCTCTCTCCTGTTCTCTCCCTGTTCTTCCTGAGGGAGGTGCAGCCCCTTAGGACTACCTCATTGGTGTCAATGTATGCATTTGATGCATTTAGCTGTCTGCCCATGTGCTTTGATTGGGTGGGAAGTTTGGATGGTTCCAGGACACAACCCAGAAAGACAATCCCCATCCTAGAACCCCCAGTGCCTTCCAGACAAAGCCTAAAGCAAGGGCTGACTTCAACACCAGCCCTCACGTTCTCCCTGAATTTCAGGCTGTCAGGACCATGTTGGCACAAAAGTTGTATCATCTCCTGTGTGGTCCTTCACTGAGGTCCTCAGAATTCCACCACCTAAATGGCCAAAGTCTGCCCCTTTGGCCCCAAAATGCTGCAAAGCTTTTCTTGTGAGCTCTACCTCACCCTGTCATGGAGAATCACTGCCAAGCCCAGCCCATGGTGTTGCTGTGGCTGCAACAGCTGGATTTGGGCTGGAAGCATCCCAAAAGCACCTTGAAACCAGGGGTGAGGAGATGCAGGTTGGGGTCATGATGGCTTCATCACTTCTTCAGGCCATAGACCTCAAAGCCATGGGGTGAGGAGATGCAGGTTGGGTTCGTGATGGCTTCATCACTTCTTCAGGCCATAGACCTCAAAGCCATGGGGTGAGGAGCTGCAGATTGGGGTCGTGATGGCTTCATTGCCTCTGCAGGACAGAGACCCACCAAGGCCAGGGGTTGGTGCACAGGGCAGAAGGTCACCTCTAGCCATTATTGGAGATGCTGCTGTTGTTGATTGCTGGGGTTTGCTCGTGGAAGTTCCTGATTTTGGTTTCTCTTGCCACAGGAGGAAGAATTCATTGACTGGTGGAGCAAATTCTATGCTTCCATAGGAGAGAGGGAAAAATGTGGCTGCTATTTGGAGAAAGGCTTTGACACCTTGAAGGTAAGTGGCCTTGGTTCTGGCTTGTTGGACCTGCACTTGCCAAGGGTTTTTTCCATAAGCTTTGATAGTTTTTTAACACGGGAGCCCAAACAGGACTGAAATGGAGAAGACCTTGCCTGGTCTTAAAGAAGAAGGTCTCTTTGGTGATGAAAAGCACTCTGCAAGACCTTGGCTTGGTCTGTGACATCCCTGATGTGCTGTTTTTTATTGCAGGGTTGCCAAAGGTCTGTTCTTACTTATTGTAGGGTTGCCAAAGGTCTGTTCTTCATCACTGCCAAGGGTCCCAGGTCCCAGGACTCTGTCCCTGTGCGTGGCGTTTCCCCAGGACCGAGGAGCTTGGGTCAAGTCTTGACCCAGATTGGTAGAGTCACACTGCTGGTTCACCTGTGCCTGGGAGCAGCCCCTGCCCTCGTTCTCCATCTCTCCCCAGGTCTATGAGACAGAGCTGGAGAACGTGGAGGACTTTGAGTGCCTCTCTGACTTCTGCCACACCTTCAAGCTGTACCGCGGGCGGTCGCAGGACTCGAACGACGACCCCTCGGTGGTAGGGGAGTTCAAGGTGTGGTGGTCTCTCCCTGCCTGTACCTAGGAACACAAGGCTGCTGGCTGGAAGGTCTGGCTGCTGGGTGGGATGGTGCCAACTGACTGTTTTTGGTTAGGACTTCAGACAAGCAGAGCACTGGGTCCAGTTGGAGCAACCTGCTGGTGCAGGTCTGGCTGTTGTATTCCCAGCAGCAAGTTCCCTGTGTGCTTCAAACCAAGTTTAGGCTGCCAGCATCCTGGAGCAAAAACCCATCTGAAACCAATGCTGGATGTAAGCAGTGGAGCATCTTCTTCCTCTGGGGTGGGAGCATGTGTGAGCACAGTGCAGAGAAGTGATCAATCCTTTGCTCTTTTTGCCCTTTAGTAGCCTATTTGCAAGAGAAGAGGTCCCTGCAGCAAAAGTCTCACCTGAGCCTTTGGGGGAGGTTGGGCTAATTCATGTTGGCAACAAGGCTCCCTGCATAGGAGCTCTTTGAGAGCTTGAAGGCTAAACCAAGGGTGAAGAAGAGGAGGTAAAGGACAACCAGGCAGAGGTGTAGCAGAGTTTGCATTGATGTTCAAGCAAGGGATCACAGGATGCTGGAGTTTGGAAGGGACCTCTGGGGATCATCTGATACAGCTGCTCACCACCCTGCTCCTGGCTCCCTTGAGTTGAGATGCTGGCAGGACATGATCTGGTCTAGTAGACAGAGTCAGGATCTGGACTCTGTCGCCATCACTGTAGTAGGTGTAGATGCCCCATCCCTGGAAACATTCAGATTGGACAGGATTCTGAGCAGCCTTCTGAGTTGAAGGTGCAGGAGAGTTGGACTAGGTGACCTTTAAAAGTCCCTTCCAACCCAGACCATTCTGTTCAGACTGGACTTTATGATCAGTTTCTTCCCTGAAAGTATTGTCATAGCCTGGAGCAGGCTGCCCTGGACAGTGGTGGCCTCCCCCTCCCTGGAGGGATTTAAAAGCCATGGAGCTGTGGTGCTGAGGGCCATGGTTTAGGGGTGACCTGGCAGTGCTGGGTTGATGGTTGATGATCGTAAAGGTCTTTCCCAACCCAGATGATTCTGTGACCCTATGCAGCCATCCAGGCTGCTGCTGCAAGCCCCATCTGCAGGTGGCTGAACTTGTCTGTCCTTCCCAGGGCTCCTTCAAAATCTACCCTCTGCCAGACGACCCTCGAGCCCCAGTTCCTCCTCGCCAGTTCCACCAGCTGCCAGCCAGGGGACCCCAGGAGTGTCTCGTCCGCGTCTACATCGTCCGCGCCTTCCACCTCCAGCCCAAGGACACCAACGGGAAGGTATCCTGCTGGGGAAAGCTCTGCTGGACCTCACTGCTGCCTCAGGGGGTGGGCTCCTGTAGCAGAGGATCTGAGGACTGGAGCTGCTCCCCTTAGGAGCTCAGGCTGAGGGAGTTGGGGTTGTTCAGTCTGGAGAAGAGAAGGCTCCCAGGAGGACTTCCAGTTCTGAAGGAGGCTACAGGAAAGCTGGGGAGGGACTTTTTAGGGTGTCAGGGAGTGAGAGGACTGGGGAGGATGGGTCCAAGCTAGGGGAGAGGAGATTTAGATGAGTTTGAGATTTAGAGGAGATTTAGGGGAGATTGAGATGAGAGATTTAGATGCTATTGAAGTGACAGCAGACCCCACTCCTCAGGACCACAGCAGAGATGAAAGCCTTGAGCAGCATTTGGCCTCGGGCAGAAGCCCATCTCTGGGGCTTATTTTGGAGCAAGAGGATGGGGGTTATGTGCTGGAAGGTGTCCAGAGAAGGGCCACAAGGATGAGCAGAGGGCTGGAGCACCTCTGCTGTGGAGACAGACTGAGAGAGTTGGGGTTGTGCAGTCTGGAGAAGAGAAGGCTCTGAAGAGACCTTCTTGTGGCCTCCCAGGACCTGAAGGGGGCTACAGGAAAGCTGGAGAGGGACTTTGCAGTAATAGGACTGAGAGGAATGGATCCAAGCTAGAGGAGGGGAGATTTAGATTAGGTGTTAGGAAGAAATTCTTCCCCATGAGGGTGGTGAGACACTGGCACAGGTTGCCCAGGGAGGTGGTGGAAGCCTCATCCCTGGAGGTTTTTGCAGCCAGGTTGGATGTGGCTGTGAGCAACCTGCTCTAGTGTGAGGTGTCCCTGCCCATGGCAGGGGCTTGGAACTGGATAATCCCTGAGGTCCCTTCCAACCCTGACAGTTCTGTGATTCTATGAATTTATGCATATGGCTCAACCTTTAGAAACGATGGTGACAGCAGAAAGGATCTGCCTCTTCCTTCTGCCTCCATGGCAACATCTGGGAATCCCAGGAGCCAAGTCTTCCTCCATCCTGAGAGATTTTTCTCTAGGCCTGGGTAAAAGAGAGAAATGAGGTTTGGTTTGGGGTTTTCTTTTTCTTTTTTTTTTTTTTTTGGTATGTTGGTGCCAAAGGAAACAAAACGCTGCTTTTCACATGACTGCTTCTTGCAAAGCTTTGCCAAAAGGAAAAGTTGAGTGCAAGAAGAAAATTGCCTTGGTTTGAAAAGAAAAAAATGCTCATTTTTGGTTCAGTTTGCACAAAAAAAAAACCTCAGGGAAAAAAAAAATCCTTTGTTCCACTGGAAAATGGGGGGGAAAACTTAGAAAGATCAATTTTGACATGAAGAAAAAAAAAAAAAACAACAACCCTGGGTTTTATTCTGCCCAGTTTTCTGAAAATGCACTTGGAATGAAAGTTTGCAATGCCTTAGAAATCTCCCAGGAGAAACTCCTGGAGATCAAGAAGGAGCAGGAAAAAAATTGCCTATTTTTAAACACTGAACTCCAAAACCAATCCAAGCTTGCCCTACTGTCCTTCTCCCAATGCTGTGATGGGTCCTGAAGTCCACCCCAGTCGTGGGGAGGCAAAAGGAAAGGCCTGAATGCCCAGCAGGACCCTCCTCCCACTGCAAAGCTTCCCCCAGCTCTGCTTTTCCATCCTTCACTTCTTGAAGACATCAGCAAGGCAAGGGGAAGTGATGAGGAGCTTGGCCTGGGTGTTTTATCCAGTAACATACCTGGCTAATATCCCAGAATCCCAGCATGCTGGGGGTTGGAAGGGACCTTTGTAATCATCCAGTCCAACCCCTGCCAAAGCAGGGCACCCACAGCAGCTTGCCCAGGATCACAATGCCCAGGTGGGTTTGGAATCTCTCCAGAGGAGGAGGCTCCACAACCTCTCTGGGCAGCCTGAGACAGGGCTCAGCACCCTCACACCAAAGATGTTTCTCTTCATGGAAGTTCAGATGGAACCTGCTGGGTTCCACTTTGTGCCCATTGCCCCTTGTCCTGTCCCTGGGCACCACTGAGAAGAGTCTGTCCAACCTCTTGCCCCCTGCCCTTTAGCTGTTGCTGAGCATTGCTCAGATCCCCTCTCAGGATCTGACCAACATGCCCAGTGCCAAACTGGAGAATTATTCCTTCACCATCAAGACTGCTGTGTGATGACTCTGCCTTGCCTTTGTTTTCCTGCTTCAGTGTGATCCCTATGTGAAGATTTCAGTAGGAAAGAAATCCATAAATGACCAAGAGAATTACCTGCCCTGCACGCTGGAGCCTGTCTTTGGGAAGTAAGTTTGGGTTCACTCTGGAGTCCCTGGGAGTTTTTATGTCACATTGAGGGAGTGGAGCTGGGCCAGCCAGAGCTTCCTCTTCCATCCTACATTCAAGGCTGATGAACTTGAGTAACAGCAGGGTGCCCAGGACCACAGTGGGTTTGGAATCTCTCCAGAGAAGGAGACTCCACAACCTCTCTGGGCAGCCTGTTCCAAGGCTCCAACACCCTCACAGCAAAGAATTTTCTCCTGGTGTTCAGGTGGAACCTCCTGGATTCCAGTTTGTGCCAGTTGCTGCCACAGAGCTACTTTGCAGCAGCTCCAGCCCTCACCTGTCCTGGTGCAGGAGTTGTTCCTCCCCAGGTGCACCACCCTGCTTGAACTTCATGAGGTTCCCCTCCACCCAACCCTGCAGCTGCCCAACTCTCCCTGCCTGGCAGCACAGCCTGGCTGGATGTCAGCCACTCCTCCCAGTCCTGCCCCAGCAGCACACTGGCTGAGGGCACCCTGGCTGAGGGCACACTGCATGCCTTCACCCAGGCTGTTGGCTGACAGTGTGCATCAGGGCAGGCAGAGGGAGGTGGCAGCTCTGCCTTTCTGATGCTGATGCAAAGCTGCTGCTCCCTGTGCAGCGTGATGCAGCCCTAGCCTCTGGTGGGCCAGGGCCTCCTGCCCTGCTGCAGAGCCACAGCCAGCCCCTGTGGAGCTCTCCTAGGCTGAGCAAGCCCTTCATTGGCAGGTCTGGCTGCTGGCCAGAGGCCGTCTAGACAGCTTGCTGCACCTCCCACCTGGTCTTTAAAGCAAGATGTAAACCCCAGGTCCTGGCTGCTGCTGGCTATTAAAGCTCCCCCTGCTCAGGAGCTTTCCCTGGGCGCTGGCTGCCAGCCAGCCTCAGCTAATTACTTTCTGCTGACCCCAGTTCCTCCTCTGCTCTTAATTGGTGGCATAATCACTCACTTCCCCTCCTTAAAAGCTGCTGCAGGATGGGTGCTGGCTGTGGCAGTGGGGGTGATGTTTCTCCCCAGTCTTGCCTACCTTGCAGCAGCAGGTGGAGGGGTTCCTGCTGGGGCTGGGTCAGATGTGAACTGTTCTGCTCAGCCACTCCTGACCACCTTCCACATCACCAACATCCCCCCAGGAGCACTGCCTCAGCCTGGATCAGGGTGTGCTGTGTTTTGGAAGGGTCTTGGTGCTTTATCACAGAGTCACAGAAACATGGAGCTGTTTTAATTGGAAAAGATCTTTGAGTCCCACCCTTAACCCAGCACTGCCAGGTCACCACTAAGCCAGAGGCCTCAGCACCACATCAACATGGTTTTTCAACCCTCTCCAGGGATATGGACTCCCCCACTGCCCTGGGCAGCCTGGTCCAGGCCTTGACAACTCTTTTTGGGGAGAAATTGTTTCTCATATCCAACCTAAACCTCCCCTGGCTCCTCACATCCAACCTCAACCTCTTTTGCTGTTGTCCTATCTCTTGTTCCTTGGGAGAAGAGACCAACCCCCAGCTGGCTCCAGCCTCCTTTCAGGGTAGAGAGCCAGAAGGTCTCCTCTGAGCTGCACAGTCCCAGTTTCCTAGGCTGCTCTTCAGAAGACTTACTCTCCAGGTCCTTCACCAGCTGTGTTGCTCTCCTTTGGACACCCTCCAGCACCTCATTGTTACCTTATCTGAGGGCAGGGAGGAAGGTTTGCTCTTGCTTTATTTAATGCCAGTGTGTGGAGTGTGCTGTAGTGATGGCAGAGGAGACAGAACATTTGCTTAGGACTGGGAGAAGAGGACAAAGGAGCTTTGAGAGTCAGTCTGTGGCCAGAGGCAGGCTTGCCTGCTGTTTGGGACATTTGCTCTTGGGGCTCAGGGAGCAGATGGGCTTCCAAAGCTATCATTTCTTCCCTCAAATTCCATGTCCATGATGATTCCTGACTCTCACCTGCTGCTCTTTCCCCCTGGATAGTGCAGTGACTGCTGTCATCTCCAATTGGAAGGTGGAGAAGCCAAGCAGGGGCAAAGTTTGCTCGAGGATAAGTCACCCAGGC
The DNA here is from genome assembly GCF_027791375.1 of Indicator indicator. Classification (NCBI taxonomy): domain Eukaryota; kingdom Metazoa; phylum Chordata; class Aves; order Piciformes; family Indicatoridae; genus Indicator; species Indicator indicator. The sequence goes on along the minus strand of NC_072032.1, from coordinate 14,114,871 downwards.
AAAGCAGGCTGATAGTCCTGGACCCGTGTGACAATGATGCGCAGAGTGCTGCCCTGGCTGGCACTGGTGGGCTGGGGGGCATGCCCTGTGTGGCTCTCAGCAGCATGGATCTCCATCTCATGGGTATTTCTTGGCTGCTGTCATGCAGGATGTTTGAGCTGAGCTGCACCCTGCCCCTGGAGAAGGACCTGAAGATCACTCTCTATGACTATGACCTCCTGTCAAAGGATGAGAAGATTGGGGAGACCATCATAGACCTGGAGAACCGCTTCCTGTCCAAGTATGGGGCACGCTGTGGCCTCCCCCAGACCTACTGCATGTAGGTACCTCTGTGGCCTTGGCCAGGGACTCTCTCTCTCTACTGCATGTAGGTACTTCTCTCTGTCAGGTCTCTGCAGTGCTGAGCTGGCCACGGGGACCAGGGCGATGTCCACCATGCCAGGGGCACCTGAGCAGTGCTGTACTTCACTGCAGAGATAGTTGAGTCAGATTCACACCACAGAAGCCCCACATCTGAGGAACCTGCCTGAGCCCTGCCTTTCCTCCAGAAGCATGAAATGCTTCAGACAACAGAAATGTGCTTGGGGAGATCCTCTTAGGTCCCTGGTGCCTCTTGGGCACACCTCCCATGCACAGGGCCAGGTGCAGGGTGACGTGATGGGGCCAGGGGACCCACCAGTGAACACAGTCTCTGAGCCAGCTGCACCTTCACCAGACCAGCCCTCTTTGGGGTAGCACTGCTGCTGCTGCCCCTTCCTAAGGCTGGAAGATGTCTTCTCCCATGCCAAGCTTGCTGATTCTCCTCCTGTTTGGTTGCAGCTCGGGACCCAACCAGTGGCGAGACCAACTCCGTCCGTCGCAGCTGCTCCACCTCTTCTCCCTGCAGCACAACTACAAGGCTCCCATCTACAAGCCTGACAGGATCACCTTCAGGGAGCAGGAGTACATCCTTTCTGAACTGGGTAAGGACCTGGAGATGCTGTGGGGTTGCAAATGTGTGCTGGGTTGAAAATTCCACCCGCCCCCCCAAAACCCTGCCCCACCATTAAATTTGCCAGACCAGCTCAGTTGGAAGCAAATGAAAGCTGGGTTTACAAGCAAACCCACAATCTCCAGTGGAATGCAATGGGTATGTACAAAATATACAGGAGTCACAATATTTACAGGGATTTACAATTAATAAACAGCACAAGGACCCCCCTGGACAAAGACCAGGGGAGCTGCAATAGCTTCTCCCTTCCCTGCATCCTCCCCTACCCCACCCCTGTGCAAAACAGGCAAGAGACAGAAGCAGAGAATTTAATACCAGTGAAAACAATGCAGCCAAGGTCAAGCAGAAGCACACAGTTAGTATCTCCCAGCCTGAGGAAGTGAGAAGAGAAGAGAGATTGTTTCAGGAACCAAATCTTCTGGTAGCTCTCTCTCCAATGGGATTAGTTAGAATTATCTTTATGTTCCTTTTTACACCCAAGCATGATTTGTTTACATTTTACTACTTTCCATTCAAGATCTGTGAAACGTTTTCAAGGCACAGCCTGAAGCTACCACAAAATGCCTCTCCTCTATCCAGAGCAAAGGATGGAGTTGGAGGTCATGAGGTTATCCCAGTGCAGGGGTTATCATGGAGGTCAGGGCTGAGCAATGGCCCTGCCCTCACCCTCTTCCCCTTGCTGTCCAGTTTGGCTCTGCTCCTTTCCCAATCTTGGCTCTGCCCCAAAGGCTGCAGATCACAGCTGGAGCTGCACCAAACACCAGACCTGCAATCCAGCCACCCTGACTTTGGCCCTGAGTGCTTGGTTTGCTCACAGCAAAGCAAGTCCATCACAGCCAGAGAGGCTCCAGCTTGCTGCTGGGGCTGGAGGAGCAGTTGTGCATCTCTGCATTTCAGGGCTGGAGTCACTAGATGGAGACAGTCTCATGCAGACAGTGCCCAGCCTGTCCCACCACAGCTCCTGCTTCAGAGCTCTGCTCCTGAGGGAAGTGCAGAGTCAGCCTCTGCCAGCAAGGGGAAAACATCACCGAGTGTTGCAGAGGCACAAAAAGCCACCAGCACTGACACCTGCAGTGTCCTGGACATCAGCTCCTGACTGGCATCCTTGGGGGCAGAAGTTTGCCTTTTAGGGAAGACTCTAAAGCATGGAAGGGAGGTTTCATAGAATGGTTTGGGTTAGAAGGGAGCTTTTAAAGGTCATCTAGACCAATCCCTCTCTAATGAGCAGGTTGCTCAGAGTTCTGTCCAAGTTGACTTGGAATGTTTCCAGGAATGGGGCATCTACCACCTCTCTGTGAGGGTGTTTCACCACCTTCAGTGTAAAACCTCCATGGTTTGGCCCAGGGAGGAGGTGAAACTCCACTGTACATGGCTGAGGAGATGCAGTTTATCTTCATGAGGGCCACTACAGTATTGCAGAGCTGTCAAAGAGGACTTGGTCTGCAGAGACATGAGGCTAAAGGCAATGGACAGAAACTGGAACCCAGGGGGTTCCATCTGAGCTGGAGGGGAAAAAAAAAAGCTTTGGTGTGAGGGTGCTGGAGCCCTGGAGCAGGCTGCCCAGAGAGGTTGTAGAGTCTCCTTTTGTGGAGAGATTCCAGACCCACCTGGACCTTGTGATCCTGGGCAGCCTGCTCTGGGTGACCCTGCTTGAGCAGGGAGTTGGACTGGATGATCTCCAAAGGTCCCTTCCAGCCCGTACCCAGCTGGGATTCAGCAGTTCTGTGAAGGCACAACCCAGGGCTGATCCCTCTCCCTGCTCCTGGGGATCAAAGCACAATCCATGGCTGTCCCCTGAGGAGGAGGAGGAGTGGGGAAGCAGCAGCTCCTTTGCTGCCTCTCGTTACGTGAAAGGTTTCCAGCCAGGGCTGGAAAGGTGTTAAACCAAGCAGGGTCTTCCCCCCTTCTCCCAGCCCCTGCCTTTCACCTTCCTCTGCTTTAATGGCAATCAGTTCAAAAACCAGAACAAAGTCTGATGCTTGACCTCCAGGAGATCTGGAAACCAGCTGTGCTCGCAGAGCAGCAGCAGATCTGAACCTGGCTGCCTAAAGTGAAGCTATTAAACAGGAGGGCTGGGCTTTTACAAGCTCTGCACCCCCACCATTATCCATAGCCACACAGTTGTTGTGTGCTGAGAGGGGGTTTGCTTCTTCCTCTGCACACACACACACTCACACACACACACACTCACACCAGGTTTCCACTGCCCATCTGGCTGAAGTTAAGCACTTCAAGCTCTTGCCAAGGAAGGAGCTGGGATATATCACCTGAAAGCTGCAGAGCCACAAGGGTATTTCTGGAGAGCATTTCATTTCAGAGCTCCTCCAAGGTGCATGGCCTTCAAATGCTGTGCTTGAAAGGCAGCATCTCAGGGGTGATGTCCTCCACCAGCCCTAACTTGGCATGTGGGATCATAGAATCCCAGAATCCCAGCGTGGTGGGGGTTGGAAGGGACCTTTGTATCATCCAGTTCTTGCAAGGGCACCCACAGCAGCTTGCCCATCCTACATTCAAGGCTGATGAACTTGAGTAACAGCAGGGTGCCCACAATGTCCAGTAGGGTTTGGAATCTCTCCAGAGAAGGAGACTCCACAACCCCTCTGGGCAGCCTGCTCCAGGGCTCCAGCACCCTCACACCAAAGAAGTTTCTCCTCGTGTTTGTTCTCTTTGCACAGCTGAAGCTCAGGGGTGGTTTTAAATGATGGGATCTAAACAGTATCCATCACACAAGTGCTTGCAGGCTGCAGCACTGCAGCCCCTTTCCTCTTCTCTCCCTGAAGACCTTTAATCTCCTTGGATAAATCTCTGCTGGGGATGGGAATGGCAGCAGAAGGGCAGCATGGGCTAGAAGCCTGCTGATGACCCTGAAGCCCCAACTCCTGTGATTTTAGGAGGCCTGAACTTTGACCAGGACCAAAGCCTGGACTCTTTTTTTTTTTTTTTTTTTTTTTTCCCTGTGTGCTTTAATGTGGTCCTTGCAATGCTTCACTCATTGTGATTTGAGGTGGGGGGCTTGCAAGAGAGTCCCTGCAGGTCCCTGTCCCATTGCACAGTGGCTGTCCCACTGCTCATGGGTTGTCCTGTGCCCAGGCAGTTTGGTGATGATGGTGATGGCTTTGATGCTCCTTCTGCTCCCTCCTGGCTGCAGCAAGGGCTGGTGGGCTCCTGCTTGCTTCACAGGATCAGAGGATGTTAGGGGTTGGAAGGGACCTCTGAGGATCATCAAGTCCAAATCCCCTGCCAGAGCAGGACCCTAGAATCCAGCACAGGTTGCACAGGAACACATCCAGATGGGTCTTGAAAGTCTCCAGAGAAGGAGACTCCACAACCTCTCTGGGCAGCCTGTTCCAGTGCTCTGTGACCCTCTCAGTGAAGAAGTTCCTCCTCATGTTGAGGTGGAACCTCCTGTGCTGGAGTTTATATCCATTGCCTCTTGTCCTATCACAGGGTGCAACTGAGCAGAGCCTGTCCTCTCCCTCTTGACCCCCAGCCCTCAGATATTTATAAACATTTATTAGATCCCCTCTCAGGCTTCTCCTCTCCTGACTAACCAGCCCCAGGGCTCTCAGCCTCTACTCATAGGGCAGTGCTCCAGTCCCTTCAGCATCCTCATAGCCTTCCATTGGACTCGGTCCAGCAGATCCCTGTCCCTCTTGAACTGGGGAGCCCAGAGCTGGATGCAATATTCCAGGTGAGGTCTCAGCAGGGTAGAGTAGAGGGGGAGGAGAACCTCCCTGGCTCTGCTGCACACACTCCTCTGAACGCCCCCCAGGATCCCATTGGCCCTCTTGGCCACCAGGGCACATTGCTGACCCACGGCTAACTTGTTACCCACCAGCACTGCCAGGCTTCTGTGGCATGGCCAGAAGGGTGCAGCCATGGTGACTGCCTGGTGTAACACTGCTCTTTGTCTGCTCTCTGGCAGAGGACAGCAAACCCTTCAACCCCCACCTGGGGCCGGCGGAGGAGCGCCTCGCCCTGCACGCCCTGCGCAGGCAGGGGCTGGTGCCGGAGCACGTGGAGACCAGACGCCTCTACAGCCCTCTGCAGCCAGAGATTGAGCAGGTGAGGAGGGGGAGGGGGAGGGGGGGCCAGGACAAGACCAAAAGCAGCATCTCCTTGTGGTGCAGTGCTACCCAGGATCCTTGCTCCAGGAGATGTTAGGCTTTTCCCAGGCAGGGGACTCAGCTGGTGGAACTGGCTGTAAAACGCAGGCTGGAGCTCAGCTCCGTGGCTGCCATCCTCAAGGAGCTTGGGGACATTGATTCCAGCCTCCTGTGCTTATTTCCATTGGGTCACAGACTGCCTTGGATTGGAAGGGATCTTTAAAGGTCATCTAATCCAATTCCCCTGCAGTCAGCAACTAGAGCAGGTTGCTCAGAGCCCCAACCAACCTGACCTGGAATGGTTCCAGGGATGGGGCAAATCCCACCTCCCTGGGCAACCGGGTTTGGAATCTCTCCAGAGGAGGAGGCTCCACAACCTCTCTGGGCAGCCTGAGACAGGGCTCAGCACTCTCACACCAAAGATGTTTCTCTTCATGGAAGTTCAGATGGAACCTCCTGGGTTCCACCTTGTGCCCATTGTCCCTTGTCCTGTCCCTGGGCACCACTGGAAAGAGTCTGGTCCCATTCTCTTGCCCCCTGCCCTTTAGCTGTTGCTGAGCATTGCTCAGATCCCCTCTGGGGCTGCTTTTTTCCAGGCTCAACAGCCCCAGGGCTCTCAGCCTTCCCTCCTCACAGAGCTGCTCCAGGCCCTTTAGCATCTTCATAGCCTCTGTTGTACTCTCTCCAGTAGTTCCCTGTCTCTCTTGATCTGGGGAGCCCAGACCTGGACCCAGTACCCCAGAAGTGGCCTCATGTGCATGTGTGCTTTATTTGGACCAAAAAGTGGTGCTTCCTGAAGAACAAAATGATTAATGGCCATCTGCCATACATGTTCCACTTGCATTATGAAGGCAGTTTCAAGCTGGTGTAGAAGTGCACAGCCACTGAGCTGCAGGATTCCAGCTGTTTCCCATCACTGGTTCATTTTTAACCACACCACCTCTCAAGTGGTGGAAGAGGAGAGTTGTCTGCAGATGTAAACTCACTGACAACTGCTCTGACATCTTCTCGTGGTAATTCACCCCAGGAAACTGATGATTAGAGGCAGGAGGTGGCTGCTCTCTCTTGGGCTGTGCTGTTCTTACAGGCACAGGTGTCATGGTCTGGTTGGATCAACCATGGAGAGTGGGAAAGTTGCTTCTGCCATGCCATGGCATTGTGGATGGGCTGAGCAATCAGTACCTCCTAACCAAGAGTAGCCATGGGAGTGATGCTGGGTGCAGGGGGTCCACCTGTGTGACCCAAGACTTGTTGCATTCATGGCTCTGACCTGCTCCCAAGCCTCAGATCAGGCTGGCTCTGGTGGGAGCTGAACACCAGGTTGGGCTTTTCAAGTTCTCTGCTGAAATGGAAGATTTTCTTGCCAAAAAGCAAGCAAACCACAAACCCCTCTGTGATGAGCTACTTCTCAAAGGATGGGTTGTTGTTTGGTTGGGGTTTTTTTGACTTTCAGCTCTTGGGACTGCACAATAAAATGTTTTATTGGCACCCACTGGTGGTTTACAGCAAAAGAGACCACCTAAAACCACCCCCAGCCTGAGATTTCAGCTTTGTTTCTGCTGCTCTCTCCCTGGAAGGATGTCGTGAAAGGAGAAATGGATTTGTGGAATCACAGAGTCATTTTGGCTGGAAGGGGTCTTTAGGATCATCAAGTCCTGCTGGTGGCACAGCACTGCCAGGTCACCACATGGCCCTCAGCACCACATCTACACAGATTTTAAACCCCTCCAGGGATGGAGACTCCACCACTACCCTGGGCAGCTTGAGCCAGGCCTTGACAACCCTTTTGGGGAAGAAATTGTTCCTCATGTCCAACCTAAATCTCCCCTGGCACAACCTGAGGATGTTTCCTCTTGTCTTGTCTTTTGTTACTTCAGAGAAGAGACCAACCCCCATCTGGCTCCAACCTTTCTAGTTGGAGAGAGCCAGAAGGTCTCCCCTCAGCCTCCTTTTCTCCAGGCTGAACACCCCCAGCTCCCTCAGCTGCTCCTCACAAGATTTGTGCTCTAGACCCTTCCCCAGCTTCGTTGCCCTTCCCTGGACCCACTCCAGCACCTCAATGTGCTTCCAGCACTGTGTGATTCCCCTCTCCTCGTCCCATCCTGCACTCCCATGGCCAGAAGCCCTTAAACCAGCTGTGTTTCTGGTGACAGAAGGTAACTCCATGGAAAAGAAGTGAGCTGCTTCCCCTGCAGCACCTCCCATGGACCTGGGCTTCAGTCTGTCCCTATGTGAAGATAGTCAGCCAGGGGGAGTAAAGCCAGAGTACACCTTCAGGTGATCCAGACCAACCAGTTCCATATCAGAAGCCATTAACATACCCACCTGTCACTAAAGTAATTTAAATAGAATCATTAATGACACTTTTAGCCCTAGTCTTCAACTAAGGAACACTGGAGCCCTCCAGGGGCACTTTGCTCTCTCCATGGGCTGAGCAGGTGAAGGTAAGCCAGTGGGGGAGGCTCAGCAAGCTTCCTGTGTCCTTCTTTCCATACAGGGAAAGCTACAGATGTGGGTGGACCTGTTCCCCAAATCCTTGGGTCAGCCTGGGCCCCCTTTCAACATCACCCCACGCAAAGCCAAGAGGTAACTTGCTTTTCATTTGGTTCCAGCACCTTCTGGTTGGGGAGGGCTGAGGAGAGGGCTTGGGGGTGTCAGATCATAGAATCAGTCAGGGTTGGAAGGGACCACAAGGATCATCCAGTTGCAACCCCCCTGCCATGGGTAGGGACACCTCACACTAGATCAGGCTGGCCAGAGCCTCATCCAGCCTGGATGAGATCTGGGGCTGGGGCAGGGGGAGGGGGAATGATTCACCTGCCAAGCTGAGAAATGTCTGTGTGGGGTCCTCTGCAGAGAAAGGTGATTGAGGTCTGAGCTCCTTCAGCTGGCTGGCTGAGCAGTACAGCCCTGCTGCCTAGGGGGGATCTCTGGAGCAAGGTTTCCACCTTCTCAGGCTGCTTTGTTTGTGGGGCTGCTCAGGTTCTTCCTGCGCTGCATCGTCTGGAACACCAAGGACGTCATCCTGGATGACCTCAGCATCACTGGGGAGAAGATGAGTGACATCTATGTCAAAGGGTAAGCTTCTGCCTCCTCCAGGGGCTGGAGCCTGAGGGTACAAGAGCAGCAACCAAGGAGTTAACACAGCCCTTGCATCAGCTTTACTGGGGTAGACATCAGCCCCCACTGGGATGGAGGGGCCACTCACACCTCTCCAGCCATGGGCCCAGCTTCTGCTAGGCTCATAACTGCCTTGAGGTGTCAAGTTGTGGTTTGCACCTCTTGGATTTCAGGTGACAACATCTGTGTGCAGAGGTAAGATGCAGTGAGGCAGCCTAGAGTTGGAGAGAAGGGGATGTGGTCTGCTCTGGAGTCCTCAGCACAGGAAGGACATCAGCCTCTTGCAGGGGGTCAGGAGGAGGCCACAAAAATGATCCAAGGGCTGGAAGCTCTCTGCTGTGAGGCCAGGCTGAGAGAGTTGGGGTTGTTCAGCCTGGAGGAGAGAAGGGAGACCTTCTTGCAGCCTTTCAGAGCTTAAAGGGGATAATAAGAAAGCTGGGGACAGACTTTCTAGCAGGGCCTGTGGTGACAGGACAAGGGGTGATGGCTTGAAGCTAAAAGAGGGAGATGCACACTAGAGAGAAGGGAGAGATGGCTCCAGTGAGGGTGGTGAAGTGCTGGAGTGAGTTGCCCAAAGAGGTGACAGATGCCCCAAACCTGGAACCATTCCAGGTTAGGTTGTTTGGGTCTCTGAGCAACCTGCTCTAGCTGCATGTATCCCTACTGACTGCAGGGAAGTTACAGTAGGTGACATTTAAAGATCCCTTCCAACCCAAACCACTCCATGATTCTATGATTTCAGCTGCCAGCTCCATCCCAACTCCTTTCCTGGGACACCCATACACAGGTTGGCTTCTTTGCAGAGCTGCCTTGGGTTTGGTTGTTTGTTTTTTTTTTTTTAATTCCTCTTTTTTTTTTTTTTTCCCTTGAAGCACAGAAAAATGTGGCAAGCAGCAGTTAGCTCCTCTGGCACATTCCCTTCCCTGCCTGCCTCCATTTATGTTTTATCTGGTGTAAAATGGTGCAGTCCCAGCCAAGGGACTGACTTAGTTTGTGCATTCTTTGGATTTATGGGCAGGAAGAGGTAGGATTTTGAAACAGACTGTAAAGCCCTCTTTTACAATCCCAATTTTCCTCCTGTAAATCCAGAATGCACCACACTTACCTGGTATTCACATCAAGTGCTTGGTTATCAGCTCCAGTTAAGCTGCTCTGTGCACTTCAGGGCCCTGAAATGCTGCTTGCAGGGGGTTACTGGGAAGAGGAGAGCATCCACTGCATGCTGAGAGCCTTTGCCTGCCTTTTAGCATCCCCAATGGCCAAGCAAATCTCCCTTTTGGCATCCCCAGTGACCAAAAATATCTCCCTTTTGGCATCCCCAATGACCAAGCAAATCTTTTTAGCACCCCCAGTGACCAAGCAAATCTTTTTAGCATCCCCAGTGACCAAGCAAATCTTTTTAGCACCCTCAATGACCAAGCAAATCTTTTTAGTGCCCCCAAGAACCAAGCAAATCTCTTTAGCATTCCCAATGACCAAGCAAATATTTTTGGCACCCCCAATGACCAAGCAAATCTTTTTAGCACCCCCAATGACCAAGCAAATCTTTTTAGCACCCCCAATGACCAAGCAAATCTTTTTAGTGCCCCCAAGAACCAAGCAAATCCCTCTAGCATTCCCAATGACCAAGCAAATATTTTTGGCACCCCCAATGACCAAGCAAATCTTTTTAGCACCCCCAGTGACCAAAAAAATTCTTTTTAGCATCCCCAATGACCAAGCAAATCTTTTTAGCACCCCCAAGGACCAAGCAAATCTCTCCTTTGGCATCCCCAATGTCCCCAAGCACATCTCCCAGAGCTGTAAATGAGACAAAATCTTGCCCAGCTTCCTCATCTCTCCCTCCTCCTCTCCCCCATGCAGGGCTGCATCACCACCATCCCTGGGCAAGGTATGAAGAAGGTTATTGGGAGGGGCAGCCCTGGTCCTTCTTGTGCTTAAACATCCTCTTCCAACCACTGCTAAGCCTTATGTGTCATGATGTGGTATCTTTCAAACTCACCTACAGCTCCTTTTGGGTTCCTGAGTGAAAGAAGGTTCTGGGTCCTCCAAAATCTGACTTTTGTGATGAGCAAGGAGTGAGGTGTGTGAGGTTTGAGTCCAACCCTGCTGCAGTCAGGTTGCTCAGGGTCCCCAGACAGCCTGACCTGGATTGTTTCCAGGGATGGGACATCTCCCACCTCTCTGGGCAGCCTGGGCCAGGTTCTCCTCACTCTCACAGTGATGAACTTCTTCCTTCTCTCCAGTCTAAATCTCCCTCTTTTAGTTCCAAACCATCACTCCTAGCCCCATCATGACATACCCTGATAAAAATGTCCCTCCAGCTTCAGGCTCCCTTTAACTACTGAAAGACCACAGGGAGGTCTCCCTGGAGCCTTCTCTTCTCCAGGCTGAGTAACTCCAACTCTCAGCCTGTCCTCCCAGAGAGGTGTTTCTGTTTTCATGCTAACATCCTCCCCATCTCCTTGAACTCCACCAAGAGGGACTTGGTGCTGTTGGTCCTGGTCACAGGCAGGGTCCTGCCCTTGGTGGGCCTTTTGTTGGACCACCAATATAACCTAAGTCATATTTCTAGTTCTGGGGCACTGTGGAGTGAATGCTCTTGATTTCTGGCATCTTCTGCTGCAGTGAGCAAGCTGCAGCAAGTTCTGCAGGAAAGCAAACCCCCAGCTGTGCCCAAGGCATCAGAGTGAAGCACTCAGTTGTTCTTTTTGGTTGCCTGCAAGGAGAGGCCACTCAGACTGCATCCTCTGAAGGTTCCTGCCAAGCTTTGGAGGATGTGAATAAGCACATGGGCTCCCATTTTGATCCCCACAGATCCAGTCAGACAATCCAGCAGCAGCTCACCACACAGTCCCTGCTGCCACCAAGCCCTCCCTGTCCATTTAACACCTGTCCATGGGAGGTGGTCTGTAGGATGAACTCACACAGACCTCCCTTCCCTGTCTCCCACAACTCTTTTGGGTTGGGACATGTGCTCCTCTGAAGCACTGCAGAAGAAGGAATCATTTGTAGAGCTGGGCCAAACAAACTCTCTTCTTTTCAATTTAAGTGAAAAACAATCAAGCAAGATAATTGTTTTCATTAGAGAGTCCCTCTGAACCTCCTGGCTTTCCTCCAGAAGGGCTCTAAAGACACAAATGGATGCATTTTCATGTTGTGTTTTGTTGATTGCTGAAGATTGGAAAAAAAATATAATTCTTGGACAGGGAAAGAGAAACCAGACAGAAAGAGAGAGAGAGAAAAAAAAACGAGAAACTATCTCACAGTTGCAAAACTCCCAGCTGGAAAAAAAAAGTAGTTATGGAAAGTTTTCAGTTGTGGGGTGATCATGGCAAGGGTTTGTAGACCAGGAGGGGAACTGTGATCAGCAGTGCAGAGTTGGAGGCCTGTAGCTCACAGTATCACACAGCATCACAGTACATTGGAGGTTGGAAGGGACCTCCAGAGATCATTGAGTCCATCCCCCCTGCCAGAGCAGGATCACCCAGGGTAGTCTGCACAGGAATGCATCCAGACAGTTCCAGATGCATCCAGTGCTCACCAGGGCCAGGGCTGGGTCTAGTCTGGCTTGATATCTTCATCAACAACCTGGATGAAGGGACACAGTGGACCCTCAGCCAGTCTGCTGTGGTACAGAACTGGGAGGAGTGGCTGACACCCAGGCAGGGAGAGCTGGGCAGGCTGCAGAGCTGGGTGAGAGGAACCTCCTGAGGTTCAGCAAGGGCAGGGGTAGGGTCCTGGACATGGGGAGGAACAATACAATGGGCCAAGAACTCCTCTGGGCAAGCTGCTGTGGGTGAGCCTGCTTTAGCAGGAGAGCTGGACTAGATGATCCCCAGAGGTCCATTCCAACCCCCAGCATTCTGGGATTCTGTGTAACTGAGCTGTGAGGAGCTTCTTTAAGGAGAGTGGCTGGAGATCACCATGGCCACATCAGGGTCTGGCCACTCTGGGCTTTTCCTGGGGAAGAGCTTCTTGGCCATTTAAGGACTTGCAAATAATAATCTTTGAGAAATCAATGAAGAATAGAGGGGTGAAATGGTCCTTTGGTCCTTCTGCCTGCTTGCCTCTTCCACAGGACTGTCTTTAGAGGTGAGCTAGAGTGTCAGGTGGTTGGTTTGGCTGCAAAGGTCAAGGGACCTCTCACCAGGGCATGTTGGAAATTGATGTGTGCTTATGGATGGGTAAATGACAGCTTGAGGCCAGAGCTTAAGGTAATCTTGAGTCTGTAAAGCACCCATGACACTCAGGGGAGGGAGAAGAAGAGATTGCAGAGCTTCTCAGCCTGCTACCACCAGCACTGGTTCAACTCCCAGCACTGCAGGGACTGTTGCATTCCCTGTCAAGTCTCCTGTGGACTCCAGGTTATCTCTAGAGACAGCAGCCACAGGGATGAAAGACATTTTATTGCCTGCTCATGGCCTCTGTGATGCTGAGTGAGCTCCAAAATCCTTGATGTGTGTCTCATGCAATACTTTTGCATTCTGCAGCTGGCTGGTTGGCCACGAGGAGAACAAGCAGAAGACAGATGTGCACTACAGGTCCATGGGAGGAGAGGGCAACTTCAACTGGAGGTTCATCTTCCCCTTTGACTATCTCCCTGCTGAGCAAATGTGTTATGTCTCAAAAAAGGTGAGTGTCCCTGGACAGATGTTTCTACCTTCTCCTCACAGCTCTGGGGTGGATTTGTGCTTCATGAGCTACACAACTGCAGCACAAATGGAGCTGTGCAAGGCTCAGCTTTGACTCTGTGCTAACTGAAAGTGATCCACACCTGGGAGGAGTGGCTGACACCCCCTGGTGTGTCCTGAACACCAGTTGGGCTGTACCTGATGTGGGTATGGGAAGGAAAACTTTGAGTTGGGGTGAAGGGTGAAGTGGATGTGATTTTTTGACACCCCCCCCTCCCCCCATTCCTACCTCTCCTTCTGGTGTTCCTTAGATAAGTCAGGGCAATGTGATGATCAGATACAGATTGGGAGCTGCACAGAGAGTGAGGAACAGGGATGGAGCTGGGCTGCATACATGGCAAAGCCCTGGGGGATATTGGATTGGCTCTCATGGAACACTTCAGGGGAGAGAGATCTACTCACTTGAATTTCCTGCTCCTCACCTGGAGATGAAGAACAGCACTGTTGGATCTGTGTGGGCAGCAGGGACAGCCCCAGCTTATGAGACCTGGTCCTGTTATGTGACACCTCCCTCTTTTTTTTTTGTGCTGCCTCCCAAGGAGCAAGTGACAGGACAAGAGGAAACAGCCTCAAGTTGCACCAGAGGAGGTTTAGGTTGGATGTAAGAAGCAGTTCCTTCATGGGTCTGCAGAACAAGCCTCCTGAGGAGCAGCTGAGTGAATTGGTGATGTTTAGCCTGGAGAAAAGGAGGCTCAGGGGAGACCTTCTGTCTCTCTACAACTCCCTGAGAGGAAGGAGATTGGAGCCAGGTCGGGGTTGGTCTCTTCTCCCAAAGAACAAGTGATAGGACAACAGGAAACAAGGTTTAGGTTGGACATGAGGAACCAGGGAAAGTTTAGGTTGGACATGAGGAACAATTTCTTCCCCTTGAGGGTTGTGAAGGCCTGGCCCAGGCTGCCCAGGGCAGTGGTGGAGTCCCCATCCCTGGGAGGGTTTCAAAGCCATGTTTGTGTGGTGCTGAGGGCCAGGGTTTGGTGGTAACTTGGCAGTGCTGGGTTAAGGGCTGGACTCAGTAATCTTAAAGGTCTCTTCCAACCCAAATCATTCTGTTACTCCATGAATTGCCACCCAACCCTGAGTCTTCATCCCTGCTCCCTGCTTTGCTGCTGTGAACTCATCCTCAGGGTCTGTTGGAGTGTAAAGCTTTGTTGTGGCCGTGGGACCATCTGCATCCAGTAGGGCTCCCCAGGCTCCCCCATCCCAGCTTATTTCATGGGGCCAGCAAGCTCCCAGCACAGCCTGGCTTGGCCCTGGTGCTTTGGTGGGGGAAGATACCCAGCAAGTTCCCCATCCCTTGAGCCAAACAATCCCTGCAAGGAGGCCTGGCTTCCCAAGGAATGGCTGGGCAGTTAAAGTGAGTGACAGGATCATAGCTGTACCCATTTCACGCTTCATGTTAAACAAATCAAAAGTACAGTGTGTACTACATCCAATTATCCCCTCCCTCCCCCTCCTCCCAACCTTTGAAAAAGCAAAGACCACCCCCACCCCCCCCTTATAAACCCTTTAAGCAAATACATCCCACTGTGCTGATATTGATTCTCCTCCGACCACATGTCTGCCAACACTGTATCAGAAAATAAACAGCTTGTAAAAGCTCTCTGTAAAGGCACAAAATAATGAAGGAGAAGCTGTGCCTCGTGTTTGGGGGGACACATTCCTCTCTGGCAAGGTTTGATCTCACCATGTGCTGTTTGAACTCCAGGTTCATTACTGCTGCTGTAGCACACACACAAAAAAAAAAAAAAAGAAAAAAAGAAAAAAAGAAGAAGAAAAAAAGAAAAAAAGAAGAAGAAAAAAAAAAAAGCCCCCATGTGCCCAACTTGAAAAGCAGGCTGTGGAAAAAAAAAAAAAAAAAAAAGTGGAATTTCAATCCCAAAAAGCTCTCAGATGGCAAATCCTGAGCTGCTCAAAGCCACCTGCACCCAGCCCTCGGAGGGAGTGTGGCTGGTTGGGGGTAGGCAGAAAGCAGCTTTCAGGCTGCTCTCCTTTGTTTGCTTCCCTTTGCCTCCTCCTTCCAGCAAAGTTGGAGCTCCCTGTGGTGTTGCAGGATGGACCTCAGCAGTGGGTCAGCCCCAAGCAAGGATGCCCTTGGCCAGCAGGGTCTCTGTGGAGTTTACAACACCCCCAGCCTGGTGAGGGTTGAAAGGGACCTCTAGGGATCATCTGGAACAAGCTGCTCCAGGGGGGTTGTGGAGTCTTCTTCTCTGGAGATATTCAAAACCTGCCTGGATGAGTTCCTGTGTGATCTACTCCAGGTGATCCTGCTCTGGCAGGGGGGGTTGGACCGGATGATCTTTTGAGGTCATTTCCAACCCCTAACCTTCTGTGATTCTGTGATCTAGTCCAAGCCCTGCTAAAGCAGGGTCACCCAGAGCAGGTTGCCCGGGGTCACAATGTCCAGGCAGGTTTTAAAGATGACCAGAGATGGAGACTCCACAACCTCTGAGCAGCCTGCTCCAGGGCTCCAGCACCCTCCCAGGAAAGAATCAGCAGTCATGTGGCCAGCAGGACCAGGGCAGTGATTTTCCCCCTGTACTGGGCACTGGTGAGGCTGCACCCCAAATCCTGGGTTCATTTTTGGGCCCTTCACTCCAAGAAGGACATTGAAGTGCTAGAGGATGTCCAAAGAAGAGCAGTGTGAAGGGTCTAGAGAACAAAGTTGTGTGAGGAGCAGTTGAAGGAACTGGGATGGTTCAGCTTGGAGAAAAAGAGGCTGAGGGGAGACCTTCTGGCTCTCTCCAGGTCCCTGAAAAGAGGTTGGAGCCAGTTGGGGGTCATTCTGTTCTCCCAAGGAACAAGTGATAGGACAAGAGGAAATGGCCTCAAGTTGTGCCAGGGGAGGTTTAGGTTGGACATGAGGAACAGTTTCTCCTCCATGGGCTGGGCCTGAAGTTATGGATCTTGGATGGGATACACAGGGAGGAGGTTGGTCTCTTCTCCAAAGCAACAAAAGGCAGGACAAGAGGAAACATCCTCAAGTTGTGCCTGGGGAGATTTAGGCTGGACATGAGGAACAATTTCTTTCCCAAGAGGGTTGTCAAGGCTGCCTGGAGCAGCGACGGAGTTCTTGTCCCTGAAGGGAGTTAAAATCTGTGTAGATGTGGTGCTGAGGGCCATGGTTAGTGGTGCCCTGGCAGTGCTGGGTTAATGGTTGGACTTGC
This sequence comes from Indicator indicator, assembly GCF_027791375.1. Taxonomy (NCBI): domain Eukaryota; kingdom Metazoa; phylum Chordata; class Aves; order Piciformes; family Indicatoridae; genus Indicator; species Indicator indicator. The sequence continues at coordinate 14,098,796 of NC_072032.1, read as the reverse complement.
TGATCAGAAAGGTCTCTTCCAACACAAACACTGCTGTGTTTCTCTGTTGGAATGCTGCTGTTTGCCAGCCCAGGGTGGCAGTGTAGATTCAGCACCCCTGAGCTGTTTGTGTGACATTCTGCCCTAAGGAGGGGAGAAGCAGATAGCTCCAGGTCCCAGAGGAGTACAACACTTTGCTGCCAGCCAACAGAGAGAGAAGAGCAGATGCCTGCAGGGTTTAAACCTTAAATCCCCAGGTGTGAGCCTGGCAGGTCTTGGCTCTTGCAGACAATGTTATCAGATGGTCATGGTGCGACCAGAGCCTGTCGAGATAGGCTGGCTGGGGCTCACGTTTCACTGGGCACCACCTCAGAGGGGCCCTCAGCCCCCACCTCTCACAGGCACTGGGGAGGTGGAAAATGCATGAAATTGATTTAGAAATGTTGAGCTCCAAGTGCCAATTCCTGTGGTAGCTGCATCTTGCTGCCAAAGCTGAGTTCTAGCTGTCCTCCAGGGCAGAAGGAGCTTGACACTGAATGTCTGAACAAATGTCATCTGCATAAACCAGCAGTCAGGGTGGAATTTCAAGAGCATCTCCAGAAACAAGTTAAAAGCTGCTGGGGTTTGAGGGGACCTGCAAATAAACCACTAAGCTGGAGCTTCCAAGACCTGGCTGGGCTGTTCAGCTAACATCTGAAAAGTGTTGAGTACAAGAAATTCCAGGAGGTGAAGAGAGGGAGTGTGGAAGTGTCGTTGGAGGGTTCCAATCTGTGCCATGCCATGGGCAGAAACCAGACCAAGGGACGTAGCTGTTGCCTTCAGACTTGTTCTGCTACCAGGCTTCAGTGTTAGGTGTCAACAAAAAAATGCTGCATTGATGCCAGAGCACAGAATGGCTTGGCCTGCAAAGACCAAAAAGCCACTGGAAGAGGATCCATCCCACTACTGTAAGAGAAACTGCAGGCAACTCCCTGGCTTCTTCAGAGGGAAGGTTGGGGTAGTTCACAGGATCATGGAATGGTTTGGGTTGGAAGGGACCCCAGTCCAAGAGAGACAGAGACCTGCTGGAGAGAATCCAACAGAGAGCCACGAGGATGATTTGGGGACTTGAGCATCTCCCCTGTGAAGAGAGACTGAGAGCCCTGGGGCTGTTTAGTGTGGAGAAGAGAAGGCTGAGAGGGATCTGATCAATGTCTATCAATAGCTGAGGGGTGGGTGTCAAGGGGAGGGGGCCAGGCTCTTTTGGGTGGTGCACAGTGATAAGCCAAGGAACAATGGATTCAAACTAGAACAGAGAAGATTTCAGCTCAACATGAGGAGAAACTTCTTTCCAGTGAGGGTGACAGAGCCCTGGAACAGGCTGCCCAGGGGAGTTGTGGAGTCTCCTTCTCTGGAGACTTTCCAAACCCACCTGGATGCATTCCTGTGCAGACTATCCTAAGTGATCCTGCTCTGGCAGGGGGGTTGGACCTGATGATCTCTGGAGGTCCCTTCCAACCCCTGATACACTGTGAGACTGTGACCTTTAAAGGCAGAGTGAGACAAGAGAGTCCTGTGTGATGTGTTTCAGGGAGAGATGCAGCAGTCTCCTGTGATGGGACAGGGGCAGTGGTGATGGCCTGAGCTGCACCTTCACCCTCTGTGATGTTCAGTGGCTGTTGGGGATTTTGGGTTCCAGTGGGTGCATGGAGGGGGAAAGCGTGACAGTGTCTGGAGCTGAAGGTCAAACAGTGCTGTTCACAAACTGTCAGGAGCTCCCTAAAGGGCAGCAGGATGGTCCTGTGGCCTGGAAAAGCCTGATAAACTCTGCCAGAAGGGAAGCATGGGAGGCTGAGAAACGATGATAGAGTGACAGAATGGATTTGCTGGGAAGGGACTTCTGAAAGTCATCCAGTCCAATCCCCCTGTGGGCAGCAGGGACATCTGCAGCCAGAGCAGGTTGCTCAGAGTCCCAAACAACCTGACCTGGAATGGTTCCAGGGATGGGGCATCTGTCACCTCCCTGGGCAACTTGCTCCAGCACTTCACCACCCTCACTAGAGAGATTTCTTCCTTCTCTCCAGTCTAAATCTCCCTCTGTTAGTTTCAAGCCATCCCCCCTTGTCCTGTCATGACAAGCCCTGATAAAAAGTCTGTCATCAGCTTTCTTGCAGGCTCCTGAAGGTACTAAAAGGCCACCAGAAGGGCTCCCTGGAGCCTTCTCTTCTCCAGGTTGAACAATCCCAACTCTCTCAGCCTGGCCTCACAGCAGACGGCTCCAACAGGTCCCTGTCTGTGCTGTGCTGAGGACTCCAGAGCCGGCCCCAGCACTGCAGGTGGGGTCTCAGCAGAGCAGAGCAGCAGAATCTCCTCCCTCTACCTGCTGCCCACACTGCTGGGATGCAGCCCAGGACATGGTTGGCTTCTGAACTCCAGAGGTCCCTTCCAACCCCCACCGTGCTGGGATTCTGGGATCTTACTCAGTTGCCATCTGGTCCATGGAAAATGCAGAACACCAAGCACAGGGAGACCTGGGATGCAGGAGCTCTCCATGGACATGCTGGCCGAGGCCAGGCTTGCTTGGGCAGGACCACGCTGGAGCTTCACTGCCTCCCCAGAGCCACAGGTTGCTCCTTGCTTTGTATTCCACAGCACCTAAGCAGGAAATGCAGCCCTGTCAGCACTTGCCTGGTGACAGGAGCTTATTTTCTTTCCTGCCTCCCCTGCTGCATTATTCACGACCGTAAAATATTCACCAGCCTCCCCTCTCCCCCTGCCCCTGCTGCAAAACAAACCCAACCTCCCCCCAAACCAAACCAAGAACTCAAGCCTCTTCCTCCTCATGGCTTGCAGAAGGCAAGGGACTAAATGTCTTGCTGTGGGTTGTTTTCATAGTGAGCTTCTGCGGCGAGATTTAATCATGGAGGCAAATTTCACACTGCCTTGAAAGGGACCCCATCAGCTCAGCTCAGCATCACATTCCTGCTTCCCCAGCTCTCCTCTGCCATGGCTTCCTGGGGCTCTGAGGAGGAAAGCTCCTCCACCAGCCAAACCACATTGACAGCCTTTTTCCACAAGAAAGGCCAAAGCTGTGGAGATGGTGCTGGTGTGCAAGCTCTGTGCTGCCACCTGGGAAGGGTCAAACCCTACTGGAGTCATCCTTCATCAGGCAGGGAGTCCCCAGCATGCCAGGGCATTGCTGTTGGGGGTGGAAGTGGTGCTGGGGGCAGGGCAGGAGGATGCAGTGAGTGTCCACTTGAGCAGGGTTTGGTTTGCTTCAAGCCTGAGCAGGTCCATGGGCGTTGCACTGGGAAGAAGGGAAGGTGGAAACCCCAAATGCTGTGTTTGGCAGCAGCTGGTGGGTGAAAAGCTGGACATGAATTACCAATGTGCTCCCACAGCCCAGAACCAACTATGGCCTGAGCTGCATCCCCAACAGTGTGAGCAGCAGGTGGAGGGAGGGGATTCTGCCCCACTGCTCCACTCTGCTGAGACCCCCCCCCCCCTTACAGTGCTGGAGCTCTGGAGCCCTCAGCACAGACAGGGACCTGTTGGTGTGGGGCCAGAGGAGGCAACAGCAGTGCTGGCAGGGCTGGAAGCCTTCTGCTGTGAGGCCAGGCTGAGAGAGCTGGGGTGGTTCAGCCTGGAGAAGAGAAGGCTCCAGGGAGACCTTATTAGTGAGCTCAGCCAGCACCACAGACGGGGAAGGAACTCACCAAGAGGAGGGGGCCTGCAGCAGCAGAGCAGAGACTGGGAGCAGTAATTTGGGTCTTTAAACAGCCTGCTCCTTCTCCTGGTTCCTACCCTTTCCTCATGAGGGCATTCATGGGATGAGGTCTTCCAGCAGGCAGGACCTTTGTCAGAGAGCAGAGCTGCCACCACCTCAGCTCCCTTTCAGAGAGGCTCCTCATGCAGAGGGTTTTGCTCACGCTGAGTTTCAGGTGGGTGGAGTAGTGCCAAGAGCAAGCCAGCAGGTGCTTGGAGAGCTGCTTCTACCCAAGCAGCCACATAGCAATGCTCTTGGAGCATGGACAGGCCTGATGGATGCAGCTGTGGTAAAATCAGCCTCTGAGCTAGGGACAGTTGTCACTGGAGAGGAAGGGGCACTTGTAGGATATGTTTCAATCTCTTCCATGCAGAGCATAGAGCACAGAATTGTTCTGGTTGGAGGACACCATTCAGACCATCAAGTCCAGCTGTTAATTAATTTCAGGGGGCAACTGGAAGGAGTCTGTAGTGTCTTGCTGTGGTGCAAGCCATGGGAGATGAGTTTCCTACATCTTACAGGTGAACCCTTCCAACACATGAAGGGGGCTACAAGAAGGATGGAGAGAGACAGTTTACAAAGGCCTGCAGTGACAGCATGAGAGGCAATGGCTTCAAACTAGGACACAGCAGATTTAGATTGGATGTTAGGAACAAGTTCTGCACCATGAGGGTGGTGGAACACTGGAAGAGGTTGCCCAGGGAGGTGGTTGAGGACCCATCCCTGGAGATATTCAAGGTGAGGCTGGACAGGGCTCTGGGCAACCTGCTCTGGTTGAGGATGTCCCTGCTGAGTGCAGAGGGTCTTGGACTAGAGGACCTCTGGAGATCCCTTCCAACCCAGACCAGTCTGTGATTGTCTGAATCTGTGGTTCTCTGGTGAGATCACCTGGCTGTGGTTTTCTTCAGGCCTGGGCACATGCTTCCTGGGGGCCTTCTGCATGGCTGACAACCCTTCTGCAGCCCAGGACCCAACCAATACATGGGAAAGGGAAGAACCACCACAAGCACTTTCCCTTTTTAGCAGTTTTAATTTAAAATGACTTATTAGCTGGGAAAACATGAACCCCCCTCCCCTCCCCCTGGAGAAACAGCCAGGCCATGTGTGGAGGGAGCTGGGGGGGAAAGGAGATGGAAGTTTCCATTGCCTCTCTTTGATTTTTGCTAGATTCTAAACCATTTAAAAAAGCATAAATAAAATGCTCCATCACCCAAAGCATGGCCAGCACCAGGGTTGAACTGAAATACAACCATCCAGGGTGAGCTCTTCAAGTGAAACTGCTTTCAGTGGGATTTCAGTGTCCACAGTCTCCCTTGCCTTTGGATATTTATGTTCTTCTGGAGTGTGACACATTCTTCTTTTGAATTTTTTTTTCCTTGTATTTTCTTTTTCTTTTCTTTCCTTTTTCTTTTTCTTTTTTTTTTTTTTTAATTTAATATTGCACCACATAATGACTCAGAGCCTTGTAGCCACCGGGGTGGATTTATAGCCCTACGTATGTGTGGTGAATAACGCTGAAGTTTCCTGCTTTTAATTAAATCTGCTCCCTTTATGATGCTGCTGCCATGTTGCAAGAGCACCCACAGGACGCCCCTCTCAGCCCCTGCTGTCAGCAGACCCCAGCCCTGACTCTGCTCTCTTCTTGCCAGGCTTGGTTAGAGCCAGGACTAACAAGCCCCTCGCTCCTTTTGTGCGCCTCTGTCTCCTGGTGCGTCTTAGACCCAGCTCCCAGGCAGCTTGGGGTGTCCCCAGAGTGGCATTTTTGAGCCCTGCTGGGCCATGGTGCTGGTTGCCACCACATGAAGAGCAGATTTGGTGGTGTGGGCATGTCTCCAGCATATGTGGTCGTGGTGTGACCATGAGCTCCTTGTCAGGGTACAATGGGATTGAAATCCTCCCTGTTAGAGACGTCCAATTTGTGCCCCACTCCTGCTGAGCAGCCATTTTAATTGATGGGGTTTTTTTGTGTCCCTGGGTGTCTTCTCTTGCTGGGATTTTAGGAGCACTTCTGGAGCTTGGACAAGACAGAAAACAAGATTCCACCCCAGCTGATCTTCCAGATTTGGGACAATGACAAGTTCTCCTTTGATGACTATTTGGGTAAGTTTGGAGAGGCTCTGACTCCATCTCTGCTGATGCAGACAGGAGGGGAAGGGTTACTGAATCCTTTCAGGGTATGAAGAAAGTGTCATCAGCCTGGGCAAGGAAGCTGGTGAAGGGCACAAGCCTTGTGAGGAGCAGCGGAGGGAGCTGGGGTTGTTCAGCCTGGAGGAAAGGAGGCTCAAGAGAGACCTTCTCACTCTCTACAGCTCCCTGAAAGGAGGCTGGAATAAGATGGGACTGAGTCTCTTCTTGCAAGGAGCAAGCAACAGGGTGAGAGGAAATAGCCTCAAATTGCACCAGGAGAGGTTTAGGCTGGACATGAGGAACATTTTCTTCATGGAAGGGGTTGTCAAGCTGGGGACCAGGCTGCCCAGGGCCGTGGTGGAGTTCCCATCCTGGAGGGGTTTAAAACTCATGTAGATGTGGTGCTGAGGGCCATGGTTTAGTGGTGACCTGGCAGTGCTGGGTTAAGGGTTGGACCTGATGATCCTAAAGGTCTTTACCAACCTACACAATTCTATGATTCCATGATTCTATGACATTCTAGAAGGATTTCCTGGCCCAGGTCTTCCTAAGCACAATGGTGATGGCACTGGCTCATTCCTAGGAAGAGCCACTGACCCAAACTAGTGCTGTGCTTGAACATGGAGCCACACCTGGGCCTTGGGGCTGTCTGCCAAAGCTCCCTGAGGTCAGGAGGATGCCACAAGGAATCTTTCTTCTGGGCAAGAGTCTCAGTTTCAAAGATCTGTTACACCAAGGTGTCTCACCAGGAATGTTCTTCCCTCACAGGCTCCATTCAGATGGATCTCAACAAGATGCCTAAACCTGCCAAGACTGCTGAGAAGTGCTCCTTGGAGCTGGTAGATGAAGCTTTGTCTGCCAGTCGCTTTGTGTCCCTCTTTGAGCAGAAAACTGTCAAGGGCTGGTGGCCCTGTGTGGCTGAGCAGAATCAGAAGAGGATCCTGGCGGTAAGGTTCACCTGGGGAACTTGCTCAGAGCGTTGAGGAGAAACCTGGGCTGGGCCAAGCACATGCAGGATGCCCTGGGCAGGGCAAGCAATGGAGTCCTGGGCTGCAAATTTTCCAGTTGGATGTTTTCCAAGGTGTGTTCAGCACTGTGCAAATGCCTCAGGAGGAATTCCCTCATCTGTAGGACTTCTGCTGTGGTTTTTTTTCCTTTGGACATGCCACCGAGTTTGACTCTGTGTCACATCTGTTCTTAGTGGTATGGAACAAAGCTGGGAGTGAGGAGATTCAGACTGGATGTCAGGAAGAAGTTCTTCACCATGAGAGTGGTGAGACCCTGGAACAGGTTGTCCAGGGAGGTGGTTGAGGCCCCATCCCTGGAGGTGTTTGCAGCCAGGCTGGATGAGGCTCTGGCCAGCCTGCTGTAGTGTGAGGTGTCCCTGCCCATGGCAGGGGGGTTGGAACTGGATGAGCCTTGTGGTCCCTTCCAACCCTGACAGTTCTGTGATTCTGTGTGGTGGTGTGACAAGTGCAAGGGAGAGGTTCCAGCTGTCAGGTCAATGTACTTCAATGTGTCTGAACTTCTGTACATGTCCTGGGTGACTTCAGCACAACGTGAGGGAGTCCAGGCAGTGAATTAAGTCATTCAACCAAAGAGTCCTGAGTTGGTTGCCTAAACTTGGGTGACAGTGACCTCTGGGATGTGCTGGAGTGTCTGCTAAGAACATTGTGGTGGGCAGATGAGGGATCTGTGTGAAATCCACTCTTCCTGGGCTCCTCATGGTCCTGGGTTGCACTCAGAGTGGTTTGCCTTTCCCCAGGCAGTATTTTGCTTTGAACATTTACTTCTCCACTCTCCTTTTATTTTTTTTTTCTCTTTGCTGGGGGCCTGGTTTTTTTCCTTTTTAACTCTGTTTTGGTTTAACTCATGCAGGGCAAATTGGAGATGACTTTGGAAATCGTGGCAGAACAAGAGCATGAAGAGAGGCCAGCTGGCATGGGTCGAGATGAGCCCAATATGAACCCCAAGCTGGAGGACCCCAAGTAAGGGCATCTTGAATGGAAAAGTAACCAGCAGGGGCCCAGGTCTGCCATCTGCCATGGGCTTGTCCCCTGTAGGCTCCATCCTTCAGGGGGCCTACAGGAAAGCTGGGGAGGGACCTTTTAGGCTATCAGGTAGTGGTAGGACTGGGGGGAATGGAATAAATCTGGGAGTGGGGAGATTCAGACTGGATGTGAGGAAGAAGTTCTTCACCATGAGGGTGGTGAGAGCCTGGAATGGGTTGTCCAGGGAGGTGGTTGAGGCCCCATCCCTGGAGGTGTTTGCAGCCAGGCTGGATGAGGCTCTGGCCAGCCTGATGTAGTGTGAGGTGTCCCTGGCCATGGCAGGGGGGTTGGAACTGGATGATCCTTGTGGTCCCTTCCAACCCTGACTGATTCTATGATTCTATGATTCTCTGATTTCTGACTGGTTGAAGCTTAGACTGCATGAGCTCAGTCTATCCAGGGGGGCTGGGAGGCTGATCTGGACCACCCAGGAGGGTGCTGGACGTGTTCTGCCCTGAGGGATGTAGGTTTGCAGGGCTCTGCTCCCTGGCTGGGGATCCAGGAGGGTGAAACTGCAGTGACCTCAACTCTGTTTGGCTGCAGGCGCCCAGAAACCTCCTTCCTGTGGTTCACCTCCCCATACAAGACCCTGAAGTACATCCTGTGGAGACGGTACAAGTGGGCGCTGCTCCTGGCCCTCCTGCTCTTCATCCTGCTGCTCTTCCTGGGAATCTTCATCTACGCCTTCCCGGTAGGAGGGGTGTGGGAGAGGACAGGCAGGCTGGCCAAGGGCACAGCTCTTCATGGGGGTCTCTGTGGCTGCTGTGCTGCTGTGCTGACAGAGGTGGTCCCAGGGCAGTCCCATGCTGGTCCCTCAGGAGGAATTTGGGTGACCGTCACAGGCTCACAGGGTGTTAGGGGTTGGAGAGGACCTCTGAAGATCATCAAGTCCAAACCCCCTGGCAGAGCAGGACCATAGAATCCAGCACAGGTCACACAGGAATGCATCCAGATGGGTCTTGAAAGTCTCCAGAGAAGGAGACTCCACAACCTCTCCGGTGCTCTGTGACCCTCACAGTGAAGAGGTTCCCTCTCATGTCGAGGTGGAACCTCCTGTGCTGGAGTTTATATCCATGATGGCTCAAAAAGAGCTGCACAGACAGCAGGTGGAGGGAGGGGATTGTGCCCCTCTGCTCTGCAGTGCTGGAGTCCTCAGCACAGGCAGGGTCCTGTTGGAGTGAGGCCAGAGGAGGTCACCAGTGGTGGTGGAGGTCACAACAATGATCAGGGAGGGCTGGAAGGGCTGGAAGCCCTCTGCTGTGAGGCCAGGCTGGGAGAGTTGGGGTTGTTCAGCCTGGAGAAGAGAAGGCTCTGAGGGGAACCACTTACAGCCTTTCAGTGCTTGAAGAGGGCAGTCAGAAAGCTGGGGACAGAGTTTCTAGCAGGGCCTGTTGTGGCAGGACAAGAGGTGATGGTTTGAAACTCAAAGAGGGTGATTCAGACTGGAGAGAAGGAAGAAATTCTTTTATGCTGAGGGTGGTGAAACCTAGATTGCCCAGAGAGGTGGCAGGTACTCCATCTCTGGAAACCCTCCAGCTCAGGTTGTTTGGAGCTCTGAGCAGCCTCCTCCAGTTGCAGATGTCCCTGGTGACTGCAGGTGAGGCAGAACTCGGTGACCTTCGAAGGTCCCTTCCAGCTCCAGCCATGCTGTGATGACTCTTGGTGGGAAGGTCCCTGGCAGCCTAAGCAGAGCTGCAGCTGCTTCACAGGGGCTGAGCATGGCCTGGGATTGCTGAAAGGTGCTGGGAGTCACCAGGCACTGGGGCAGCCACATCTCCTCCTCTCAGGGCTTGGAGCACGTTCTACCAGAGCAGTGCCTGCAGGGAGGGGGAGAGTTTTCACCTCATCACTCAGCACAGCAGCTTTCTCTTGCCTGGCTGTCAGTTCCACTGGCAAAACAAGATAAACAAATATCAGAGCCCTGGCCTTCCAGTTTGGCTTAGGATGGGATTTTGATGGGATTTTGTATCCTCCTCTGTTTCTGCAGCACTGGAATAAGTCATGCTGGCTCTTAGATGCCTTTTCCCCTCCTCACAGACTGATAAGAAAAATGACTCACCTCTCTTTTTCCAGCACATCACAAATTCTGCTCCTTCTGTGTGATTATTTTATATATACATATATATATATTTTTTTTTTTTTTTGCTATAAAAGAACCCATTGGGGTCATTTCTAACTTCACAGGAGAGAATGGGGCTGCCTCTTGCAGATGGCTTTGTGTGCTCTCAGTGTGCAGCTGAGAAGTGTGGTGTGGAATTTCTCCTCCCCTGTTGTAATCACTTTCAGATGATTTGCAGTTGTTCTCATAGAGCAAAAAGAAAAGAAAGAAAAGAGAGGCTGGGATCACAGAGGATCATGGGATCACAGAGGATCATGGAATCACAGGAATCATTCTGGTTGGAAGATACCTGTGAGATCACAGAGTCCAACCCTTAACCCAGCACTGCCAGGTCACAACTTGACCATGGCCCTCAGCACCACAGCTACACAGCTTTGAAACCCTTCCAGCAGCTTTGATGGGAGCCCCACCATGAGGTGACCCTCCAGGACCCCACACAGAATCATCATTTTGGTTGGAAGAGATCTTTAAGGTCATTGAGTCCAGCTGGTAACCCAGCAATGCCAGGGCACCACTCAACCATGGTCCTCAGCACCACAGCTCCATGGCTTTGAAACTCCTACAGGGATGAGGACTCTACCACTACTCTGGGCAACCTTTTCAAGGCCTTGACAACCCTTTTGGGGAAGTAATTTGTCCTCATGGCCAACCTATACCTCCCCTCTTTTCCTCTTGCTTTTTCCTAGAGAGAAGAGACCAACCCCCAGCTGGCTCCAGTCTCCTTTCAGGGAGTTGTAGGGAGCCAGAAGGTCTCCCCTCAGCCTCCCTTTCTCCAGGCTGAACAACCCCAGCTCCCTACAAGACTTTTTCTCTCCTCATCTTTTTATCCTTGTGTCCATAGGAAGGGCTGGGATCTTTCTGCTGGCAAAATGATAGCAGAGCTGCTGCATGGCCTGAAGGAAGAGGGCGAGCGCAGAGCTGTGCTGTGTTGCCTCCTCCTTGTTCTGTACTCAGAGCCATTCCTGGAGACTCCACCTTCATGTCAAGCAGGAGATCCCAAACCTTTTCAACCAAGTACTCAGAGTTTCCCTTGAAGATGCAAGTGGCTTTGCATTCATTCCTGTGGTATCCTATAAAAACAAGGTTGGGAGGAGAGGGGGGAAAAAAAAAGCTCTCAGACTATAACTATTGCTCTGCACCCAGCTTTGCTTGGGATGTTTCCCTGTTTTTCCTGGGGAGATGTTGTTGTATTTCATTTCATGTTGGGTCAGGGCAGTTTTTAGTTGCATTTTGAAAGACTAAGGCCACGTTTCATGGAATTTTTCAGTTTCTCTGTCCTTGGCCAGCTGCCCCTGGATGTTTGAGGTCACTGCTTCTGTATCTGCTCAGAGGTCTCAGCTCCTTTCCTGTTTCATCAGGCACTAAATTTGACAGTTGTGCTGGAGGATGCCCCTGGCATCCTGGCCTTTGGCAGGGCTCAGCATTACCCCCCCCCCCCCTTGATTTAATGCAGAGGAAACCAATCCCTCCTCAATTCTGTTCTGATTCCTGTGCCAGGAGCACCATCAGGTCCTGTTTAAAATAAGGACCCTGCTGCCTGTAATCTTCCTAGAATCATGGACATGTTTGGGTTGGAAGGGACCTTTAAAGGTCATCTAGTCCAAGCCCCCTGCAGTGAGCAGGGACATCTGCAACTAGAGCAGGTTGATCTTGCTGCTGCAGATGCAGTTTGGAGGTCCCATGCTGCAGGTCAATAGCTTGGTGTGTGTCCTGCACCTCTCATCCTGGGCAAAGGGATGGGAGATGGGAGGGGAACCTGAAGGGAAGCCTGTGAGGGTACAATGCCCATCAGTCCAAACAGGCAGAGGGAAAGGCACAGAGGCAGAAGGATGCTGAGGTGGTGCACAGGGAGGTGAAGTTGCTCTTTTCCTGCTCTCTCTTGCCCTTCTTGTGGCCTTGCCTGAAAAGCTTTACCACAGCCTGCTGCTTTTGGGCACCTCCACTGGGACCTCTGGGATCCTCCCAGTCCTTGCTGGCTCTAGTTGTGGAGCCCTGAGAGCTGCCTGCAGTCTGAATATCCCTGTCTGCAGATGGATCAGCTTTCCATGCAGCCTTAACTCCACAGCCTAAGCCAACCCTGCCTGGGTCACCCTCCACCCCAGAGAGACAGGAATCTCCCCTGAAAACCAACCCAGGGCATTTGCCCTGCCTTTTGGGATAAAAATGGGCTATTTTTTTTTCATTAATTTCTATTTTTCATGCAGTGCTGAAAGCTTCCAACCACAGTTCCAGCTCTGTGGTCAGGGTAGCTGGAGGGTAAGAGCAAATGTCCCATTTGAAAGCTTTGTGCTTCCACCCAAACCAGGGAAAAGCTGTCAGTGGTTCCCAACACAGAATCACAGGATCCAAGGGTGGTGGGGGTTGGAAGGGACCTCTGGAGATCATCCAGTCCAACCCCTGCCAAAGCAGGGTCACCCACAGCAGCTTGCCCAGGAGCACAATGTCCAGGTGGGTTTGGAAGCTCTCCAGAGAAGGAGACTCCACAACCTCTCTGGGCAGCCTGAGACAGGGCTCCAGCACCCTCACACCAAAGAAGTTTCTCCTCCTCTTCAGTTGGAACCTCCTGGGTTCCAGTTTGTGCTCTTTGCCCTTTGTCCTGTCCCTGGGCACCACTGAGAAGAGTCTGACCCCATCCTCTTGATCCCACCCTTTAGCTATTGATCAGCATTGCTCAGATCCCCTCTGGGGCTGCTCTTCTCCAGGCTCAACAGTCCCAGGGCTCTCAGCCTCTTGCCCCCAAAGGTCCCTTCCCAACCCCCACCATGTTGGGATTCTGTGATTCATCCAACAACCCTAGCTGAGAAGACCTCTGCCTTCTGCTATGAGAATGGTCAAGTGAACGTCTTGAGCTAGAGAGGACATCAGAAGAAAAGATTACAAATGCCCAGCTTGGGTTTCTCCATCCATAACATGGCAGGGAACAGGGTGGTGAAGCTATTATGATTCTTGTCAAGATTTGAGTGGCTACCACCAGAGAGAAACCTGCCTCCTCTGCCAGCTGGAGCCAGCTCTGCTCTGCAGCACCATGAGCATGTTGAGTACCTTCTGAGGCTGTGTTTGTGTTCTGGGAGCCCAGCATTGCTTCCATCACCATCAGCTGTCATTACAGCTGGCTCCCCGTGCTGCTGGGTCATCCTGCCTGGCTTTCAGCACTTTGTTAACACAAGTCCAGAGCAGCCCAGCAAACCTGCTACCCTCCAGAGCACATCCCCAAAGCAGAACAAATGGGTTATAGAATCACTGGAGGCTTTTCTAATAAAGTGCCCTAAGGTTGCCTGCTTGATTTATGGCTTTGGTACAAATCCTCTGCTGGACAGCTTCCTTTCCCTTTCCCTTTCCCTTTCCCTTTCCCTTTCCCTTTCCCTTTCCCTTTCCCTTTCCCTTTCCCTTTCCCTTTCCCTTTCCCTTTCCCTTTCCCTTTCCCTTTCCCTTTCCCTTTCCCTTTCCCTTTCCCTTTCCCTTTCCCTTCACTTCCCCTTCCCTTTCCCTTTCCCTTTCCCTTCCCCTTTCCCTTCCCCTTTCCCTTTCCCTTTCCCTTTCCCTTCCCCTTCCCCTTCCCCTTTCCCTTCCCCTTTCCCTTTCCCTTCCCCTTCCCCTTCCCCGTCCCCTTCCCCGTCCCCTTCCCCGTCCCCTTCCCCTTCCCCTTCCCCTCCCCCTTCCCCTTCCCCTCCCCCTCCCCCTTCCCCTTCTCCTCCCCCAGGGAGGTGGTGCAGTCACCATCACTGGAGGTCTTTAAGAAAACATTGGCTGTGGCCCTTGGTGGCAGGGGTCTAGCTGATGCAGTAGAGTTGGGTCATAGCCTGGACTTGATCTCAGAGGTGTTTTCCAGCCTCTGTGATTTTATGATTCTATGTTAAGGGTTGGAAGGGACCTCTGGAGATCTTCCAGTCCGAGCTCCCTGCCAGAGCAGGACCGTAGAATCCAGCACAGGTCACACAGGAACACATCCAGACAGGGCTGGAAAGTCTCCAGAGAAGGAGACTCCACAACCTCTCTGGGCAGCCTGTTCCAGGGCTCTGTGACCCTTGCAGTCAAGAAGTTCTTTCTCCTGTTGAGGTGGAACCTCCTGTGCTGCAGTTTACGTCCACTGCCCCTTGTCCTAATACAATGATCTTGAAGGTCTTTTCCAGCTCAAAAAGCTCCATGGTTCTATCCATGGTAGAGGTAATGTGCTTTTGGCTTGCTTGTCTCTGCAGACTGGGGTTTTGGCCATCATGCCTGCCCTGAATGAAGTTCTCTGCCATGCCCCAAAGTCTCCTTTAGCTTCCACATGCCACCCTTCTGTACCTGCTTTAAATCCCTTTTCTTTTCCCACCTCTCCAGAACTACGCTGCTATGAAACTGGTGAAACCTTTCAACTGAAGCTGTGCTGGAAAATGTCTGCAAGGTCCAGTGCCTGCCTGGGGATGTTGGAAAAGGAGCTGCAGCTTCCTGTTGGATCACATCAGCAGCTGGAGGTGGAGAAGGAACAGCCTCACCTCCTGAGATGCAGCCCTGAGAGCCCCCTGGCAGAGCACCCAGAGTCCCTCCTACAGCACTCACCTTGGAGGCAGCCCAGAATGAATTCCCTCCCCCAAATATTTCTTATTTTCCTTATTTTTCTCTCTTTCCTTTTTTTTTTTCCCCTGTCCTTTTTCTCTTTATATTAAGCTGCTCTGATCTGTAAAGCTTGAATAACTGGTTCAAACCCAAAGAGAGTGGAGATGAAGAGAACCTTTCCACGAGCTGTTGGAGAGCTCAGCAGAGGAGCCACGAGCTGCCGGCGTGGGCAGCAAGTGCAACCCAAGAATCTCTCAGGTCCTGAGCACCCTTCTCTTCCTTCTCTTTGCACTCTGCACAAGCCTCAGTCTCCCCTTTGCTGTGCAATGTTTATTACCTGGTTTCTCTGCCTCTGAAGTCTGCTGGAGACACACAAAGTGCTGCACAGCCTGGAGGCCTGGGCTGAAAGAGCAAAGCCCATCAGATAGAGGAGCCAGGAGAAAGGCTGAGATGCAAAACCTGGGCAGCAGCTGGTGGTAAATGCTCAATCCCAACTCCCTCTGAGTTTTGTGCTCATGAAGGGCTGCACAGTCTGGCTCATGTGGTTTGGAGCTTGTTTTCCCTCTGAGCTGCTCCTTCACCTCCACAGTCCCACGCACCTCCCTTTCAAACCAGTGGCAGAAAATGGAGTCATAAAATCCCAGAATCCCAGCATGGCTGGGGTTGGAAGGGACCTCTGGGGATCATCCAGTCCACCCACCCTACTAAAGCAGGGTCACCCACAGCAGCTTGCCCAGGATCACAATGGCTAGGTGGGTTTGGAATCTCTCCAGAGAAGAAGACTCCACAACCAACCCTACCAAAACACCTCCTGTGTCACCTCTCCAGAGCCTCTACCATTAGTCAACCACATTTTATTCCCCAGCGCTTCCCAGCAGCCCTTCCCTGACCAAGTAGAATGGGTCAGCAGTGATGGGAGGGTGGGATCCAGGGCATCCAGCTCCATGAAGAACATCCCTGCTTACAACCTTCCATGCTGGCTGCAGGGGCAGTTTTCATGCCAAGAACTCTGTGGGATTGGGGTGGGTAAAAGCAGGTCTGAGGGTCTGAAAACACCAACTCAGTTGCATTTGGTTGCTACTTGAGCAGCCAGGCTCATCTCTGCCTGGCTGTGAGCCTTCCTTACCTTGGTTATGTCTCTTGACCAGAGGCAGCCAGGAGGTAGAACCTACATCAAGTATTCCCTGTGGCTCTAAAATTGCCTGGGAGATGTTTGTCTCATCTGTCCTATGCCTTACACACAGTCATGCAAAATGGTTGCAAATGAAATGCTCTGAAGCCTTCTCCTTTCCTGGTGTGGTTTATTGTGTGGATGGAACTGTGAGACCTTCCCTCTTGTGTGTGGGAATGCACAAGTCCCAGAACCCCAGAGAGTGCTGGGGATTGGAAGGGACCTCTGGAGATCACAGGATCACAGGGGCTTAGGGGTTGGGAAGGACCTCTGGAGATCACAGGATCACAGGGGGTAGGGATGGGAAGGGACCTCTGGAGATCACAGGATCACAGGGGGGCAGGGCTTGGAAGGGACCTCTGGAGATCACAGGATCACAGGGGACAGGGATGGGAAGGGACCTCTGGAGATCACAGGATCACAGAGGTTGGAAGGGACCTCTGGAGATCACAGGATCACAGAGGGACAGGGATGGGAAGGGACCTCTGGAGATCACAGAGGGACAGGGATGGGAAGGGACCTCTGGAGATCACAGGATCACAGGGGGTTAGGGGTTGGGAAGGACCTCTGGAGATCACAGGATCACAGGGTGATAGGGGTTGGGAAGGACCTCTGGAGATCACAGGATCACAGGGGGTTAGGGGTTGGAAGGGACCTCTGGAGATCACAGGATGAAGGGGTTGGGAAGGACCCCTGGAGATCACAGGATGAAGGGGTTGGAAAGGACCCCTGGAGATCACAGGATCACAGGGGGTTAGGGGGTGGAAAGGACCTCTGGAGATCACAGGATGAAGGGGTTGGAAAGGACCCCTGGAGATCACAGGATCACAGGGGGTTAGGGGTTGGAAAGGACCCCTGGAGATCACAGGATGAAGGGGTTGGAAAGGACCCCTGGAGATCACAGGATCACAGGGGGTTAGGGGTTGGAAAGGACCCCTGGAGATCACAGGATGAAGGGGTTGGAAAGGACCCCTGGAGATCACAGGATCACAGGGGGTTAGGGGGTGGAAAGGACCTCTGGAGATCATCTAGTCCAACCCAGCTGCTTAAGCAGGTGGAGCTCAGCCCTCCAGCTGACCCAAGCATGTGTGCATGAGTCTGGACAGATGCTCATCAGGATGGGCCTGAGCTGCTGGAATGAGACAGGTCCAGGTCCTTCTCAGGACTCAGCCCCAGCAGCTCTTAGCCCAAGTGAAGACCCTTCTCGAGCTTCTTTCTGTTGCTCTTCTTATTTCTGGACACCACACAAAGTCCCTTTGGGACTGGGTCTGTTTCTTCCCTAGAGGGAAGGACTCATGGAGCCAATGCAGCCATCATCCATTCTTCCCAGAGGGGGTTGTCAGACACTGGAATGGTCTGCCCAGGGCAGTGCTGGAGTCCCCATCCCTGGGGCTGTTCAAGCAGCCTGTGGGCCTGGTGCTGAGGGACATGGTTTAGTGGTGACCCTTCAGTGCTGGGTTGGAGGTTGGGCTGGATGAGCTGGGAGGTCTCTTCCAACTGGATGTTGTCTGATTCTGACCCAGAGGATTAATACTCTGGCACCTTTGTGGAGCTGGTCAGAACTCACAGCCTGTGTCAAGGAGATGCTCTGGCTGTGCAGAGAGGTTTTGCTGCTGAGACTGCTGCTGCTTGTGCCTGAATCACAGAATGTTAGGGGTTGGAAGGGACCTCCAGAGATCATCAAGTCCAACCCCTCAAATGCCTTCCAGTTGCTCTGGAAGGGCTAAGTTGGACACTGCCTGCTTTGGCAGGGGAGAACCCCTCCAGTGCTTCACATTTTGGGATGGTGCCTGGGCTCAAGGGAGGCAGGAGATGAGATCTGAATGTCCTGGACTTCATCTGAGGAAGACACAGGGGTTCAGGCATGCTGAGCTGGCATTGTCTGTGCCCAACCCACCCAGCCCCACCTCACCCTCTCATCCCCCCTCATCCTCTCACCCTCCCCCCCCATCAGCATCTCCTCATGGACAGCACTGTGCCATCACTGCTAGGACAGTGTTGCTGCAGCCTGATTTCATCCCAGGCAGGCCAAAAGCCATGGCCCTGGGGGGATGATTTGTGTTGATCTGTGTCTCTGTGGTGGCCATGGCATCTCCTCTTCTTGTCTTCAGCCACATCTGCCTGCTGAGTCTCAAGGACCTTGTGCTTTCTGTCCCTGCTGTGAGCTGCAGCACAGAGGCAGTGCCTGGGGTGGGATGAATCCTACCCAGTCTGTGCTCTCTGTCTCTCAATATCTCATGACCAGTGTGCTGCAGTTTTCAGGCTCAGGCAACGTCTTAGCAATGGCCTGGAGACTGAAAGGGTGAGGAGAGGATGAGCCTGGGCTGAGTGGTGAGCTGGGATTTGTCCTGGGTTGCAGGGGTAGAGACGTTTTCACACCACAGGTCCGGCTGTCGATGACAGCAGAAGAGTTTCTCCGAGCTGTGTGTGGCCAGGCTCTACCTTCCCTTTGCTTTCCCCCCCTCTCCTTGGTCTTTTCCCCTTCTCTCCATCCTCTCCTCCTTTTTCACTTCTTGTTTGCCATCAATTTGTGTCCAGACCTCACCAAAGAGGAGAGGGCTGGAGAATTACAGCCTCCTGAAGTAGGAAAGCTGCAGCTCTCTCCAAGCCTGCTTCCCTCTCTTGCCTCTCTTCTCAACACGTGTGAAAGAAATTCATCCCTTCTCCTACCTCCTGAGGATAGGACCTCTTTGGAGCTTTTCCTTGGAAGCAGCATAATCCCATGTTTATAAAAACCCCACGAAGCCAGGCCACTTAAAGTGGATTGAATGCAGGAGAAGGAACTGGAGGAGGCAGCAGCCTCTTTATCCCCCCACCCCCCCTTTATTTTTTTCTGTCCCTTTGGAGCAGACTCAAGGTTGTTCTTCTGTCTGAAGCAAATAAAGACAAATAGGATTTGGTGGATATGGAAAAGATGGAAGGGGGTGTGGGGGGGAAGACCTCTGAACAGGCAAGAGATTTATGGTTGCTGTATGCCAATGAAAACACAGTGGGAAGAGTCATCTGCTTGCAATGTAGATGGTTGCAGGCTGGAAAACAAAGCCTGGATTGATTGTCTTCCTCTGGAGTCACAGAAACAATTGGCACCTGTCACTGGGATGAGTCACAGCAGCTGAAGGCAGTGTCTCAAAGTGAAGGACTGGATCTGGCCAGGGCCTTGGAGCTGCCCAATGGCTCTAGAGGGGTGAGAAGGTCATGGAGGTGGTTTGCAACCTCCATCCTCAGTGCTGGAAGGCCAGCAAGATGCCTCCAAGCTCAGGTCTGGTGGAGCTCCCCATGTGGCCACCCATTGTGGTCCTGAGGACTGTGAGGGATCTGGAGTTCAGGTCCCTCAAAATACTTTTTAGCAGTTATGCAACCTGAAGAGAGGAGAATAGAGAGGATAACAGAGAGGCTGCTCCCCTTTCTGAGTGATCAGAGAGTTGGAGTTCCAAGGTCTTCTTTGTTAGTAAAAAACCCTAAACCTGCAGATCTTTTCTTTTCTCACTTGAGAGCTGCCATTCTGACCTTGCCCTCCACTCCGGCACCATGCCTTTGTAAGAAATACCAGAAAACATCAACTCTGTGGGCAATGGAGACAGCTGACATCATTGTCCTCATGGCTTGAAACTTGGAGTAGTGTTGGAGCCCTTTACTGATCCTCAAATGGTTCATAAAGGATAAAACCTTGACAGGACAATCCCTTCCTTCCTACCTCCACTGCTCATCTCAGCCAGGTGAGGAGAAGAGTTAGCATGAACTGGGGGGCTTGGCTCAAGTTTAGTCCATTCTGGGCAGCTTCAGCCTTCCTGCAAAAGTGGAGGAGGAGGGGGAGCCAGCCAAGGAGCTGGAGCAAAGGCAGAGAAGAGAGATGAGGCGTCTAGGAGATCCTTGTAGGAAGAGGTTAGAAGGTGTAGGCTTATTTAGCCTAGCAAGAGACAGATCCAGAGGCCCCTGACAACCACAAAACAGGCTGGAGGAAATCCAGAAGACATGAAGGAAAATCTCAGAATCACAGAATCCATTTGGTTGGAGGAGACCTCTGAGCTCCTCAGGTTGCTCACTGAGGGTTCAGTTCACAGAATCACAGAATCAATAAGGTTGGAAAAGACCTCAAGGATCATCAAAGTCCAACCTGTCACCCAAGACCTCATGACTGCTAAACCGTGGCACCAGGTTGCTTTCTTTCCTCTCTTCCAGCCCTGTTTTGAGGCCTGAGCAGAGGCAGGCTTGGATGGGGGAGCCCTGTGCCTGCTGCCAGCCATGCTGCAGGCAATCTCTTGCAGGTGAGCTGCAGAGCACACTCCACCCTGCACAGGTTACTGACATTCCAACCACCAGGGCTGGAGGCTCCATTGCTTTGAGGTGATGAGGAAGCTGACATATCTGCTCAGGGGCTTCCCAAGGCTGGGATGCAGGGAAAGGGCAGACCTGGTGTTTTTCCACCCTGCAGCCCACTAGCAGCTTTTGCTGTGCTTTGACTTCTCCTGCAGCGTTCCTTGCACAGCTCACTGTATATAAAAATAAACTGCCAGTTCTGAAAGCCTGCTGCTGAAAAGTAGCATTTAATGGTCTCCAAGTGCTTCAGCTGCTCTCCTGCACTCTAATAGCAAGCAGACCTCACTGAGCTAGGCAGCCTGGAGTGTCTCATCCCCTCGCCAGCACACCAGAAATGGATTTCCTTTGCTTCTCCTTGGCAGGGTGAGAGTGCGGAGGACTTGGACCTGAGGGCTTGTAATGTCCCCGTGGCTCAGAGTGATGCCTGTGGCTTCACTCGGGGCCATGGAGCAGGAGTTAAGAAGAGCCCAGAGCGGATCAAATGCCTCTGGTGAGGCCACACCTTGAGTATTGTGTCCAGTTTTTGGCACCTCAATGCAAGAGAGATGTGGAGGTGCTGGAGCCAGGACAGAGGAGGGCAAGGAAGCTGGGAAGGGCCTGGAGAAGAAATCTGGTGAAGAGAGACTGAAGGAGCTGGGGATGGTTAGTGTGAAGCAGAGGAGGCTGAGGGGAGACCTCATTGCTCTCTACAACTACCTGAAAGAAGGTTGTGGAGGGGCTGGTGCTGGTCTCTTCTCACAGGTGATGAGTGATAGAACAAGAGGGAATGGGCTCAGGCTACCACTGGGTAGGTCTAGACTGGACATTAGGAAAGACCTTTTCCCATCGAGAGTGGTCAGGGATTGGAATGAGCTGCCCAGGGAGGTGGTGGAGTCCCCAAGCCTGGCTGTGTTTAAATGTGGTTTGGATGTGGTGCTTGGGGCTCTGGTTTAGGGGTGACCCTTGTGGGGTAGGGTTCTGGGTTGGACTTGGTGATCCTGAGGGGCTTTCCCAACCTGAATGTTTCTGTGATTCTGTGATTTCTGTGATTCTGAGAGTTTTCCTGATGCCATGATGAGGGCAAGGAGAGAATCAGCAACTGCCCTCACCAGTGGGGCTGTCAACCATCCACGTTCAGGCTTCAGTTCTTCATGAATCATAGAATGGTTTGAGTTGGAAAGAACCCTTGAAAGGTCATCTGGTCCGATCTTCAATTGGAGCAGGTTGCTCAGCTTCCCTTGTGACAGATAAACACTTCAGCACCAGCCCCCCACGGCCCTCCAGCCTGGGTGAAATACAGTGGGGCTGGTCCCAGTGCAACCAGTCACAGCCACCTGAACCACCTGTGTGGTGCTTCTCAGGCTGCAAGTGTCTGAGAGGTTCTGCTTTGCTAGGAGGAGGGCAGTGCATGGTTACATTTGCCTTTATCCAGTCTTGTGGCATGTTTGGAGCCAGGTTGATGGGGAAAGCCTCCCTGTTTAGCAGAGCATCTTTCCTGTGGAGACAGTAATGAGCATCCCAGGGACACTGGAAAGGAAACTGACAGCTGGAGCTCTGGGCAGCTGAAGAGCAGCTCCTGTTACAGTGGGTGAAGCCAGCAGGAGCTGAGGGCTGTGCAGATCACAGCTGAGCCTCAGGCAGCAAACCCCTGGTGGTGGAAAGCCTGAGGCTGGGGAGATGAAGCACCATGGAGGATGGGCTGACCTTGAGGGAGGGTCAAGCTCCAATACAGCCTCAACTGGTGCTCTAGCTGCAAGAAAAGCCTGGATGCACCCACAGCCTTTTCCTCTCCCTTTTCTCTCTTCTGTAGAGAGTTCTCTGTTGGAACATGTAGTCCTTGTTATGGCAAGGGTTGTGATAGCACAAGAGGAAATGGCCTCAGATTGTACCAGGGGAGGCTTAGGTTGGACATGAGGAACAAATTCTTCCCCAAAAGGGTTGTCAAGCCCTGGCCCAGGCTGCCCAGAGCAGTGGTGGAGTCCCCATCCCTGGAGGGGTTTGGAGGTTGTAGATGTGGTGCTGAAGGAAATGGTTCAGTGGTGGACTTGGCAGCTGGACCTGGTGATCTTGAAGGCCTTTTCCAAGCAAAGCAATCCTGTGAGTCCAGGATTCTAATACCTAAAGGAGAACTTAAAATGAGACTCCTGGTTGCAGCAGGTCCCTTCCTCCCACTTTTCCAACACTTTGAACCATTTCTAATGCCAGAGGCTAGCTCTGCTGGGAGAAGAGACATTGCCAAAACCATGGGCAGAAGATGCAGGGAGGCTGAGGAACAGGTGAAGAAGCAAAGTGCTTTCCCTGACCACGTGAGAGAATGAAAAAAAAAAAAACCAACAAAACATTGCAGAATGCTCATTTCACTCAGAAGCTCCCAGAGGAATTTGGGAGGCTCCTGACAGCAAACCCCAAACTGTTCTGGCTTAAAACAGAATGAAAAATAAAAAAGGTCACATTTGGTGGTTTTATGTCACCCTTATTTTCTCTCCTGGTCTTGTGTGGTGGAAACAACAAAGCTCAAAATGGAAACATGCAACCAAATAAGAACTGTCTGCAGCCACTGGTCCCTCAGCCAAGGCACTGGGGACTCTCCCTGTCAAACAAGCTAATGGAAAGCAGCTCCATAGAGAAGGACCTGAGGGACAATGAGCCAGCAAATGTGCCCTTGTGGCCAAGAAGGTCAATGGTCTCTTGGGGTGTGTTAAAGAAAAGGGTGGCCAGCAGGTCAAGGAATGGTTTTGGCCCCTTTCTTTGGCCCTAGTGAGGTCACATCTTGAGTACTGGGTGGAGTTCTGGGCTCCCCAGTTCAAGAGAGGCAGGGAATGACTGGAGAGAGCCCACAGAAGGGCTACAAAGCTGCTGAGGGGCCTGGAGCATCTCTGTGAGGAGGAAAAGCTGAGAGCCCTGGGGCTGAGAGCCTGGAGAAGAGCAGCTCCAGAGGGGATCTGAGCAATGCTGTGATCAGTGGACAATGTCCTTCTGTCCCTGCCCCATGAGCATGGTGGAGCAGGAGGTCATGGCCTCACTGGGGACTTCTTAAATGTGGCATATTTGCCACCTTCCCCCCAACCCCCCCAGTGAACTCAGTGCTGGGGAAAAGCCTGGTCTGTGTCAGCAGCAAGAGACTGAGAACCAGGTAAAGGAGGGGATGAGGATGGACAGGAGAAGGGGAGGTTTATTGCCAACAGAGTGAAACAGTTGAGTTCTTCTCCTCCTCACCAGATCCTTCCAGCACAGTAAATCATCCAAACCTTGATGAGAGGAGAGTTGCCAACTTGGACAGAAGACTGATTGCATGACAGGAGTCCAGTTGCTCCAGCTCTGGGGATTTGGGGTAAGGGGAGCTGGGTCTGGCTTGACACAAATGCTATGCCAAGAGAATGGATGACTGAAGCTCTGCTCCCTGTGCCTTTATGAGCTCCATGATCCTGCTGAGGGGCTGCCAGCACTGCTGGCTCTTGGACCTCTGAAGGAAGGGCTGAGGGGGGGCCCAAAACCTGGCCTGTTTTACAGGACCAATAAAAGTCCCTAAGGAAGAGAAGAAAATAGATACTCATTGCCTGGATCAACATGAAAGCCATTCACACACATCTTGATGGCTCCTAGAAGAGGAGCAGTGGGGAGGGAAACCATTGCAGGGTGGATGGAGGAAAGAGTTTGCTCCTTGGTAGCAAACAGCTGCTGGTAAAAGGAGCAAAATAATTGCTGGAGGCATATAAAATGGGGCAGGTACCACCCAAACCAGCCCCTGCTGTGGCAGCTGGAGGCTGCAGCCCTGGTGAGACCTTGTCATGCTTCCCCCTGGGTCAAGAGGGGGCAGGAGGTGGACCATGCCTCTCCCAGTGTCTGAGCTTTGCTTGGTGTGATCTGCAATGCAGAAACAGGAGGAGACAGCAGGAGAAGGAGGGAGAGGACAGCCTGTCTGGGATGCTTGCTTGGGGCAGGAACAGAACCTGGCAGAGTGCTCCCATCTACAGCCTGAGAGGATGAGAGAGGTGGGATGTCTGGTCCTCATTAGCTGCTCCACAGTCCAGTAGGAACAGATCCAGTTCTGGGCATTTCATTGCCAACAAAAACAGCTTCTCTCCTTCTCCTTCTCCTTCTCCTTCTCCTTCTCCTTCTCCTTCTCCTTCTCCTTCTCCTTCTCCTTCTCCTTCTCCTTCTCCTTCTCCTTCTCCTTCTCCTTCTCCTTCTCCTTCTCCTTCTCCTTCTCCTTCTCCTTCTCCTTCTCCTTCTTTTCCTCTTCCCCTTCCCCTTCTCCTCCAGTTCTCCCATTGCTGACTCCCCCACCTCTGTGGTGGTCACCCATCTGGGTAGATGTTGTGCCCATCAAGCCTGCACTGAAACATTTCCTGCCCAGCCTGATCGTGACCCCTTGGCTGTTGTGTGGTGCCTGAGTGGCCACACACCAGGATGTGATGATGGAGTCTCTGTTACCTTGTGCTCCACTGACATCCAGCTCAGCAGACTCACCAGCAGCTGGCAGGGTATTCTGGGGACTCAGCTCACCCTATCTGTACCCCAGCTCTTAAATACTTCTCAAAGCCAGTTTGACTTGCCCCCAGGCATTCAGCATGGTACCACTCAGGGCAGGTACAGAATCCATCACTGCACTTGATAAAACAGCCTTTCTGGCTGGACCATGCTGGAAAAGTCCTTCCCCAGCAGGATCCAACCATCCCCATGCTCCTGGCCATGGTACTCCATGGAGTTACCACCTCCCCAGTGGGCTGAGTCCAAGCACTACAAGGAGGAGAAGGACTCCCACTGGGAACCCACTAGGAGCAGATGGACATTGTGAGGGCAGGTCAAAGAGGAGCTGGCAGCTTGCAGAAGAGCTTCCTTCTCTCTGGACTCATAGAATCATAGAATCAACCAGGTTGGAAGAGACCTCCAAGATCATCCAGTCCAACCTATCACCCAGCCCTCACCAATCAACCAGACCATGGCACTAAGTCATTCATGGTAGGGCCTTGGAGCAGCTCAGGCTCATGAGAGATGGGGGGAAGGTCCCAGCCAGCACCAGGCCAAACACTGGGATTTGCTGGGACCTTTTTTTTGTGGTAATAAATCGAGATTTGGTGGAAAAAAAAAAAAAAAGAAACTTCCTCTGAGTAGAGTTTGGTGTCATCAGATTGCTCTTTTTTTTTTTTTTTGGGGGTGGGGGAAGGGGGAGTGGAAATAAAAATTTTAAAAAAAGCTTAAAAAATCAAACCTGGAAAGAACAAGAAGGCCATTAAAAAAAAAAAGTGGAATGACTTTTTTTAGCTCATTTTGGGAACAAAGCATTTTGATGGTCTGATGTGAGGCAAAGCCTTGTTTTGAAATTTCCTCCTAGCTATTTCGAGAACACTATAAAAAGAAAAACAACCCCCCCCAAAAAAAAAAACCCCAAACCCAACCCCCACCTCCCCCCCAAAAAAAAAAAAAAAAAAACAAACCCAAAAAAAACAAAAAAACCCAATCCTGTCTGGAGCTGGAAGGAAAACATTTCATTTCTGGTAGAATTAATGTCAGAGACTGGGCTTTTTTTTTTTTTTTTTTTTTTTTTTAGATTTGCTGCTGAAGAGGAAAATTCATCACTTGTTTGATTTGCCTTCTTCTTGCCCCAGTGGCAAAGCACAGTCCAGGGACATGAAACAATGCATCCAGCAGCTCTCAGAGCTGGGACCTGGACTCCTGCTGTCAAAATCCTAGTTAAATATGCCAGCTGGGAGCACAAGGGTCTGAGCCATGCATTAAGCTGGAGGTGAGGCTTTGCCCTGCTTTCCCACCTCTTGCTCTCCAGCTGTTCAGGGTGAATCAAAGCCCTGGGTCAAGCTGTGCCATCTGCAATGTGCTGAGTTTCCATTCCCCTTTGTATAGAACTCATAGAATCACAGAACTGTCAGGGTTGGAAGGGACCTCAAGGCTCATCCAGTTCCAACCCCCCTGCCATGGGCAGGGACACCTCACACCACAGCAGGTTGCTCACAGCCACATCCAGCCTGGCTGCAAAAACCTCCAGGGATGAGGCTTCCACCACCTCCCTGGGCAACCTGTGCCAGTCTCTCACCACCCTCATGGGGAAGAATTTCTTCCTAATATCCAATCTGAATCTCCCCATTTCTAGTTTTGCTCCATCCCCCCATGTCCTGTCACTACCTGACACCATAAAAAGTCCCTCCCCAGCTTTCTTGGAGGCTCTCTTAAGATAATAATAGCAGCAATAATAATAATAATAATAATAATAATAATAATAATACCACCAATAACAACAACAATAATAACACCACCACCACCAATAACAACAACAATAATAATACAACACTTAGGATGATGATGATGATGATGATGATGATGATGATAAAGGGATCCTGAGAATGTTTCAAACCTGTTAATCATTCCCATCCTCTTCACTAACTCAGCACAATAATGGTCATCATTTGCCTTGGCCTTTGGGATGGGGGAGAGGTTCCAAACAGCGTTGGAGCCATACAGAACTCTGGGGAAATGTTTCCTTCAGCTCCCCCAGCAGCTTCCATGGGAGCCCCATCATGAGGTGAGCCTCCAGAACCCCACATAGAATTGTTTTGGTTGGAAGAGATCTTTAAGCTCATTGAGTCCAGCTGTGAGCCCAGCACCACCAGGTCACCACTGAACCATGGTCCTCAGCATCACATCTCCATGTCTTTGAAACTCCTAGAAGGATGAGGACTCTACTGCTACTTTGAGCAACCTTTTCAAGGGCTTGACAACCCTCAAGGGGAAGAAATTGTTCCTCACATCCAACCTAAACCTCCCCTGGCACAACTTGAAGCTGTTTCCTCTTGTCCTATCACTTGTTCCTTGGGAGAAGGGACTGACCCCCACCTGGCTCCAGCCTCCTTCCAGGGAGTTGTGAAGAGCCAGAGGGTCTCCCCTCAGCCTCTTTTTCTCCAGGCTGAACAAGCTCACTTCCCTCAGCTGCTCCTCACAAGACTTGTGCTCTAGATCTAATGGTGTTCTAAGGAGAAGGGAGCCTCTGCTGCTCGCCACTGGGCCACTTCAGTGCTGTGATAATGAATTTCAGTGGCTTCATGACTGGTTTTGGCATTCACAGTTGAGTTTGCTGTTAGTTTTTGGCACTGCTGCCTTTCTGACCCCCTCACCCCACCCCAGACAGGATACCTCATGCACATGTGCTCACATACACCCAATATTTATTGCTGCTGAGGCTCCACTTTCTCTCTCCAGCATGGGAGCTAATGTCCTCACTGAGGTCCTCAGGGATGCTCAAGGGGAAATTCAATTCTGCACCCACTGAGGGTGACTGATGGATGGGAGCAGCCAGCCCAGCAGCCCCTCTCCCAGCTGGTGTGATATTAAAGTCAGCATATTTCACACATCATCTTGGAGCCTGCTGCAGGCTCTTGGTTTTAATTGGAAATGCTGTGTGAATGCTGTGGAGATGTGAAAAGGTGTGGATTTTGGCCCTTGCAAAGGTGTAGGGGAGAACCTGAGACCTCGTGGGAAGCCTCTGAGCTGGACTTTTCTGCTCAAGCTCCTAGTAACAAACTGGGCAGGAGCAGCCTGTGAACAGCCTTCACTGGGTTCCCATGCTGAGGAGCAGAGTGGGGCCATTCACACCTCTAAAAATCCCCTTTCTGGGCTGTTGAACCCTCTGCTCAGCAGCAGCACCTCACATTTTCATGTTTCTTGCCCTTGTTTTAGTGCAAAGTGGCAAGGTCTGTGGGCAATGAAGTCTGAGAGTGTGTGGAAGCCCTCAGACGTGTTCCCTGCAGATTTAAAGCTTCTCAGCCCAGTCACCAGGCAGGCAAACAGATGTTCCCCATCCATAGATATATGGGGTGCCTTGAGCAGAGTGTGGCCAGCAGGTTGGAGAAGGTTCTCCTCCCTCTCTACTCTGCCAGAGGGAAGCCTGGGTCCAGCTCTGGGCTTCCCGGTTCAAGCCAGACACTGGACTCCCAGAGAGGCCAGCAAAGGGCATGAAGATATTGCTGAGGGGGCTGGAACATCTCTCTGACTCTGATCTTATAAATCTTAAAGGTTTTGACACAAATTCCCCCCCTCCCCCAGGTCCTCTGTGCTCTTCTGTATCCAGGCCATCCTCACCTGCCTGGCCATGCATCAGCTTTGGATCCCAGTGATTGGAACAAGGGAACACCAGCGGTGCTGAAGGTTTACATGGGAAAGCACAGCTTTGGGGCTGTTCCCACCAGTTCCTGCAGTGACTTCTGCCATCAGGCCCTTCCCTGCTTGGAGGAGAGCAGATTTCCCTCCCCTCCCTTCAGCAAGACCCTAGCAGGAGCAGCTCAGCTCTTCCCACAGCAGCCTCCGCTTCTATTTTTAAGCCTCCCGAGGACGAGGCTGTGGAAGGAATAGAAGCCCAGCTGCAAGGGGAAACCAGAAGAGAAGGTGCCAAGCAGACTTTGGTCTCAAATTCATGCACAAGAATCCCTGAGAAATTGGTTCCAGATAAGGGGTGACCTCTGCTGGGTTTGACAGCTGTGCCTCGGGCAGCTGCCACTGCACCAGCCCCGACTGCATCCAGATGTGCCACCCCCAGCCTCCCTCGGCGTGCTGCAGCCAGAGAGGAGAAACTTTCCACCCTGACCATGCTCCCTTGTGCCAAAAGAAGCCTGGGACTAGATGTGCTGACATGATGGATGGCTTGCTGCTTCATCCCAGTCTCCAGAGAGGGGCTAGTGTTTGGTGTGGGGAACATCTGGGCAGCTCAGTTCTCAGCACTGTGGCCTGAGCCTCAGCTCCCTGCTTGCTCCAGAGTGAACTGGGCCAGGCTTTCAGAAGGCTCTCCCTACCTTTTTTGGGCTGCCCAGGGAGGTGGGGGATTCAGTGTCCCTGGAGGTGTTTAAGAAAAGCCTGGATGAGGCACTCAGTGCCATGGTCTAGGTGATTAGTTAGGGTTGGGAGATCAGTTGGACTTGATGGTCCTGGAGGTCTCTTCCAATCTGGTTGGATTCTGTGACCTTCTCTGCTAACTGTGCTGAACCACTGCTGTCAAGCCCCTTTTCTTCCTCTTGTCTTAGTGCCTCTCCATCAGACTCTTCTGGGTGGACCTGCAAGACCTTTGAGGTCTGGACTCTTACACCTAGCACCTGGGAGAGCTTTTACTTGGGTCAGAGCATCCAGGAGCTACTGCAGAGTAACAGGAAGGAGCTCATCTGGTGGGTAACTACCACACAGTGGTGGAAATGGGCCTGTGTGGAGGAGATGACAAATAGTTTTGTGGTTAAAAATATAATAAACACACTGTAAAAGACAGCCCCTCAAAGAGTCCTTGCTAGAGACTGCTGCCAGCCAAGAAGTGCTGCCTGGTTCTGCTCCCAGGCCATTCTAAGATGACTCCTCCTTCCTCTCCAACCTGGAAGTCCTGCTGAACAACAAATTCACCAGGAGCCAGCAATGTGCTCTCATGGCCAAGGTGACCAATGGTCTCCTGGTGTGCATTAAGAAGAGTGTGACCAGCAGCAGGTCAAGGGACATTCTCCTTCCACTCTGCTCTGCCCTAGGGAGGCCACATCTGGAGTACTGACTTCAGCTCTGGGCTCCCCAGTTCAAGAGAGACAGAGAACTACTGCAGAGAGTCCAGCAGAGACTGCAAAGATGCTGAAGGGCCTGGAGCAGCTCTGAGAGGAGGAAAGGCTGAGAGCCCTGGGGGATTTCTAGGCTCAGTCACTCTATGTTCAGAAGTTCTGTGGCATGAGGTTTGTTACGGGCTGGACCAAGGCTCCTGGGTACCACCAGGATTTCTCAGCACTGTTGCACCCTTGGTCCAGTTGGCTGTTGGGAAGGCTGCTGGCTGATTTGGAGTTAACATGATGAATAATGCCTGCAGGACAACCATAACCCCACTCTTCCCTCCCCCAGAGCTAATTTTTTTTTCATCTTCCTCTGTTTATTCCTTCCTGACAAAGGTTCATTAGCAGCATTTTTAGCAGCTGTTGGCAATGGCCTTTGTTTGTCAATTTGCAGCCGGGGCTTAGGAGGAGAAGGAGAAGCAAAAACCTGGATTTAATTTGAAAGCAAGGCCAGGAGGCATTTGGGACTCTGGTTGCAGTAGGAGGTTGCTGGTGTGGAAGGTTTAAGTTTCCAAACAGCCTCGTGGTGCAGCAAGTCTTGGAGGCCTGCTTGCAATTTTATCCCCCAGCAGCCCCCCAAGAAAGAAAAAGAAAAGAGCTGAGCTGAGGTTTGATAGGAAAGGCCAGGGTCAGCTTGTGGCAACTGGAAAGGTTTTATCCCTCCCCTCCCCCCTTCCTTTTTCCTTCTTCCCTGAAGGGTCATAGCTTGTGAAAAGTCACAGTTGGATGCCATGGGAATCTGGCTTGTTGTGGAGCCTGGGTGCCATTCCCTGCTGCTTCATAACTACCTGTTGCAAAGTAAATTATGGGTTAAAGTCACTGGAGAGGCACTTTGAGATAATTCCAACCTTTGGGCTGTTTCCTGTGCCCTGAGCATGACCTTTGGGAAGAAGAAAGAGGAAATAAAAAAAAAAAAAAAGAAAGAAAGAAAAAAGAAGAAAGAAGAATGGAGAGAGAGAGAAAAAAAATCCCAGCTTCTCTCCTAATAAGAGGAGTGAAATATGAAATCATCACTAAACCATAATGGTTGATTTTCTTCTCATTAGTTTCCTGGGGGAGAGTGGAGCACCTGCATTCTGCAGCTGGAAGAGAGCTGCTGGAGTCCATGGGATGCTGAAGCATCACTGGGTCCTGCATGGCAGCTGGAAGAGAGCTGCTGGAGTCCATGGGATGCTGAAGCATCACTGGGTCCTGCATGGCAGCTGGAAGAGAGCTGCTGGAGTCCATGGGATGCTGAAGCATCACTGGGTCCTGCATGGCAGCTGGAAGAGAGCTGCTGGAGTCCATGGGATGCTGAAGCATCACTGGGTCCTGCATGGCAGCTGGAAGAGAGCTGCTGGAGTCCATGGGATGCTGAAGCATCACTGGGTCCTGCATGGCAGCTGGAAGGCAGAAGCAAGAATCATGGAAACACAGTCACAGATCATGTTGGGTTGGAAGGGAGCTTTAAAAGTTGTCCAGTCCAACCCTTTGCAGTCAGCAGGGACATCTGCAACTAGAGAAGGGTGCTCAGAGCTCTGAACACCTGACCTGGGGTGTTTCCAGGGATGAGACATCTAACACCACTCTGGGCAACCTCTGCTACATCTACAGCTTTCAAATCCCTCCAGGGATGGGGACTCCACCACTGGCCTGGGTAGCCTCTTCCAGAGCTTAATGGGGAGCAAAACCTAAACCTCCCCTGGTACAACTGGAGGTCATCCCCTCTTGTCTTGTCACTTGCTCCTTGGGAGAAGAGACCAACCCCCAGCTGGCTTCAACCTTCCTTTGAGAAGTTGTAGAGAACCAGAAGGTCTTCCCTCAGCCTCCTTTGCTCCAGTTCCCTCAGCTGGTCCTTGCAAGATTTGTGCTCTAGATCCTTCACCAGCTTCAGTGCCCTCCTCTGGACCTGCTCCAGCTCCTCAGTGTCCTTCCTGTGTGCCCTGGTGTAGGTGATCCTGCTCTGGCAGGGGGGCTGGACTGGGTGATCTCTTGAGGTCCCTTCCAGCCCCTGACATCCTGTGATTCTGTGATCTAGGCTCAAGTTCCCCCTTCAAACTGCACCACTGAGTTAGGAACCCCCAACCCCAGGTCAGGACCTGCATTTGACAGCCAAGAAGTGAAGTCCCAACAGCAGTCAGTGCCTCCTGCCTCATCCACATTAAATTATGTTTGAAAGAGAGGCTGCACCCCAAAAATTCCTTGGGGCAAAGGACAGAAAGGAGCACAGAGCAGAGAGCCACAGGTGGTGAGCATCATGAAGCTCTCCTGAAAGAACTTTGGTGTGAAGAATCTTGCAAGGCTGGAGGCAAGATCTGTGAGCTGTGCTGCACACAGAAGCTATTTTTAGCCTTGCAGCACAGCCATGCTTCAGCATCCTCTGCTCCTGCTGCATTTGGGCTTTCAAACCCCAGAACCTCTTTTTTATATCTGTGCCTCTAGCTGGGTTTTGATGTTTTTTGGCTAAAAAAAAACACAAAACACCCAACAAACCAACCCCCAACCTAACCCTCCTCCCCCCACCCCACCAAACCAGGCTTCCTGACAGTCTTTTAATGCTTACTTGACCCAAATCCAACTTCACTCCAGCTTGGCTCCCTCAGTAAGAGTTTCCCCCTCTCTGTTCTGTTCTGCTTTATGTGCTTTCCATGCCCTGACACGACCCCCATTAATTTCAGTGTAAAAAAGGTTTGTCTGAAGAGCTCCTCTGGCTTTTTTCACCTTCCCCCCCCCTCCCCTCACCCCCCTCCAAGCCTCTGTTCCTGGGCTAATAATTTTTTACGAGTTAAGTGATTTCTAGTGACTAATTTGCAAGCTCCGTTCATTATTTCCATGTTGGGCTTTTATTGGCAGGGAAGGTAAACAAATAACAGTTGTTGCCATACAGTCCATAACACCTCCCCCACCCCCCAGCCCTGTTTTATTCTTTACCTCCAAGCCTGGCTTCTGTTTGTCTCATGTCCCATGGCCATGTGGAAGGGATCTTGAAGCCAAAAGGTTTTGGATCCTGGCTTTGCTGGTGGCTCTGTGCAGACCAGGGCTGTGCTGAAAAGAAGGGAGGTTTAGACTGGATGGAAAGAAGAAATGTTTCACACTGAGGGTGGGTAGATCCTGGCCCAGGTTGCCCACAGAGGTGGTAGAAGCCCCATCCCTGGACCACTTCGGGTCAGGTTTGTGTGGGGCTCTGAGCAACCTGCTCTAGTTGCAGATGTCCCTGCTGACTGCAGGGGGGTTGGACTGGATGAGCTTTAAAGGTCCCTTCCACCCCAGACCTTTCTGTGATCCTCTGATTCCTGTGGAATGGAGGGGAAAAAGTTATTTTGGGGCCCTGTGTCACATTTGGAGGGTTCACCTGCTTGCTGTGCACCATGTCCTGGCTGGTGAGAGAGCAATGAGCCCTGGGCTGTGCTGTTTCACCAGGACCAACTCATTTCCTCCTCATCATGGGTGATGACCAAGCTGTGTTAAAGGCACAAATTCTCTTCTTTTGTCTTGTACTCTTTCTCTGCTTTCCCCATGGGACAGCACAAAGGTTTCCAAGCACTTGAGGGCTACAAAGCTGCTGAGGGTTCTGGAGCAGCTCTGTGAGGGGGAAAGGCTGAGAGTCCTGGGGCTGTTGAGCCTGGAGAAGAGCAGCCCCAGAGGGGATCTGAGCAATGCTCAGCAAGAGCTAAAGGAGCTGTGGGGGGCAAGAGGCTGGGGCCAGACTCTTGTCAGTGGTGCCCAGGGACAGCACAAGGGGCAATGGGCACAAGGTGGAAGCCAGGAGGTTCCATCTGAACAGGAGGAGAAACAACTTTGCTGTGAAGGTGCTGGAGCCCTGTCTCAGGCTGCCCAGAGAGGTTGTGGAGTCTCCTTCTGTGGAGAGCTTCCAAACCCACCTGGACATTGTGATGCTGGGCAAGCTGCTGTGGGTGCCCTGCTTTAGCAGGGGCTGGACTGATTGATCTCCAGAAGTCCCTTCCAACCCTCACCATGCTGGGATTCTGGGATTGTGGGAAGTGTGCTCTCCTTTAGCACAAGAGTTTAGCCTGGAAGGGGGTTTTCCATCACCCCAAATCAAAGAGGCTCAGCTAGGTTCACCTCTTGGCTTTGTCATCCCAGCTTTTGTCCTGGCCTGTGGTGCAAGGAACACACTGTTTAGCTTCATTGTACATAAACACAGAGGCCAAATCAGCTCTAGTTTAATGCCACATAATCCAGTGGAAACTTAGCCACTGTTGTACAGAAGCACGTTCAGCTCCATCAGAAAGTTTTCAGGCAGGGAGTCTTCAGTCCTATGGCCTGGGTTAAGAAAAGGGAGGGGAAAAAAAAGAAAAGAGAGAGAGAGAGAAGGAAAAATCCATCATTTGCTGCTGTTACAGCATCTTGAGTATGTTTTTTGAAGTGACTGCTACGTCCAAGAATCTGCCTCCTGACCACAGCCCTTTTCACATTTCAGTTGTGTGTGATTCCTGCCCTCTCTGGAGGCAGCCCTGGGACTCTGGCTGCTGTCCTGCAAAGGCTCTTGAGTGACACAGCTCATGGGCTGTGCACCATGGCCAGTGCCACCCCTGGAAATGTCTCAGGCCAAGCAGAGATGTGTCCCCAGGCACCATGGCACGATGCTCCTGGCCTGTGTACAAGGAGTCCTTGGGCTGTCACAGAGGGATGAGGCTCTCAGAGATGCTGAGCCAGGTTTAGAAGCTCCCCACTGCTTTGGCAAGAGGGAGGAGCTGGAAAGTCGCCTCCACTCTCCAGGAGATCCCAACTGGATGGGTCCAGCAGTCCTTGGAATCGCCCTGTGCCCAGTTCCATGTGGCAAATCGATCCCAGGTTTCAGGGCTGCTTTGGGGGGGAGAGGAATGTAAATAGCAGGCTCAGCTCAGAGCTAAGGCTGGACTCCACCTCTCTGTAGGCTGTGGGCATTTCCAGCCAGCCTTGCAGAGTGGGGATCTGGTGTGCAAAGGTTCTGCATGCTGGACCCCAGCAACACTGCAAGAAGGGGGAGGTGTCCCTGCCCGTGGCAGGGGGGTTGGAACTGGATGATCCTTGTGGTCCCTTCCAACCCTGACTGATTCTATGATTCTTTCTTTTTGATTCCTTACTTGATATTCATCTTCTGTCTCCCTTGATCATGTGCACCCTCTCTTCTCATTGCTCTCTACAACTACCTGAAAGGAGGTTGTAGAGAGGTTGGTGCTGGGCTCTTCTCCCAAGTAATTAGTGATAGAACAAGAGGGAATGGCCTCAAGCTGTGACTGGGTAGGTCTAGAGTGGACATTAGGGAAAAAATTTTCCCAGCAAGAGAGCTCAGGGATTGGAATGAGCTGCCCAGGGAGGTGGTGGAGTCCCCAAGCCTGGCTGAGTTTGAAGGTGGTTTGGCTGTGGTGCTTGGGGATATGGTATAGGGGTGACCCTTGAAGAGTAGGGTTCTGGGTTGGACTTGGTGATCCTGAGGGTCTGTTCCAACCTGAAAGTTTCTGTGATTCTGTGACTTTTTAGGCTATCAGGTAGTGGCAGGACTAGGGGACTGGGGGGAGTGGAATGAAGCTGGAAGTGGGGAGATTCAGACTGGATGTGAGGAAGAAGTTCTTCACCATGAGAGTGGTGAGACCCTGGAATTGTCCAGGGAGGTGGTGGAAGCCTCATCCCTGGAGGTGTTTAAGGCCAGGCTGGATGTGGCTGTGAGCAACCTGCTGTAGTGTGAGGTGTCCCTGCCCATGGCAGGGGGGTTGGAACTGGATGATCCTTGAGGTCCCTTCCAACCCTGACTGATTCTATGATTCTATGCAGCACTGTCTAGTGGTGGGGGAAGTGTAAATCTAGAGCAGCCAAGAGATATTCTTGGGGATTGGACTGGATGATCTTTTGAGTCCCTTCCAACCCTGACTGATTCTATGATTCTAAGGTCTCAACTCTCCTCTCTGGGATCACCATGGAGTCATGGAATTATTTAGGTTGGAAGAGATCCTTAAGATCATCAACCCAGCACTGCCAGGTCACCACCACTGGCCCTCAGCACCACATCTGCACAGCTTTGAAAGCCCTCCAGGGATGGGGACCCCACCACTGCTCTAGGCAACCTTTTCAAGGGCTTGACAACCCTTGAGGAGGCAGGGGGAGGGACAGAAATTGTTCCTAAGAAGGCAAAATCCTTGCCTTGAGGAGCACCACAGAAGAAGCAGCTCCAGCACACAGGTTGTGAGCAAGGATTGGTACAAAGGCCCAGTCCTGAAGCAAGCTGAGAAGGTTCAGATTCTCCCAGGCAGTGGTGGAGCTGATTTATAGTGCAGAGAGATAGGTGAAGAATGAATCTTTCTTTTCAGCAAATGACCTGGAAAATTTGGGGCTGGAGTCGATTAGCAAACTTGATTTTCTGGTGTGGAGAACAAAGAATCTCTCTCAGGAGTTTTGAGCCTGAAAAACACGAAACAAACCCAAACAAACCCAAGAGTGTGTGTGTGTAATGTAGCACAGTGTTTGGCTTTGACCTGAAACAACAACAACAAAAAGTTCCTTTAGACTGTGGAACTGCCTCTGATTGAAAACCTTTCTTTAGCTTGCAGAGCCAAAATGCAGCCTCTGGTTGTCCACCCTGAAACAACTGCAAGAAGAGGGTGATCCTTTGCAGAAGGAAACCTCAAGAGCAGAGGACTGAGCTCCAACCAGGCTCTGAGCCACCCTGACATGAGACTTGGGTCTCCTTGCCTGGAAGCTGCAGGAACAAAAGCTGCAGATCTGGTTTAAGTTTCTGGCCTTCTGAAGCTGCTGCCCCTAGATGGAGGCCAGACAGCTAATTGGGTGGTTAAAAATAGGTGAAAAGTTACCAGTCATCTTGACTAAATTAAAGGGCTTGGGTGCTTTGGTTTCCTGGCCATGCAAGGTGCATTTCTCAAGCCTTGAGTCATTGCCCTCTGCTGGATCCTCCAATAAATCATCATTCCTGGGCAAGGAAATGTCACAGTGCTGAGCTGAGACATGGGGCTGAGGCAGCCTGGGAGGACTGCTTGGCCAAGCTCAATGGCATTTCCTATTGTTGTGAATATAAAGAGCAAAGTGCAACTCTGTTAGGGCAGACCAAGCAGTGCCAGGGTCAGCAAAGAGGAACAGAGCTGCAGAGTGGCCACAGAGCCACACAGAGTGGGCTGGGCTGGAAGGCACCTCCAAAGCTCATCCAGTTGCACCTTTGTGTTGAACAGCCCTGGATGGTTTCTGCTCCATGAGCTCCTCCTGTCACCCCCCAGAAGCTGTGGAACCTTGTGGTTTTCACAGCTCCCCTGCACATCTTGGCTCTGCCATGTGTGAAGGGCCACTTCCTTCTTTTGCTTGGAATTTCATCCTGCTTCCAGCAGTCCTCTTGGACATTTCCTATATGTTAGTGCAGATGGCAACTAGTCCATGACATAAGTGGAAACTTGGGCTTCATAAATCCCTCGGCTGCTGAGGGCCAGAAGAATCAATCATCATAGAATGGCTTGAGTTGGAAGGGAGCTTAAAGATCCTCCAGTTCCAACTCCCCCCTGCCTTGGGCAGGGACACCTCCCACTAAGCCAGGTTGCTCAAAGCATCATCCAGCTTGGTTTTAAACACTTCCAGGGAGGAGGTGTCCACAACTTCTCTGGGCAGCCCATTCCAGGGTCAGATCCATGCAGTGTGTGCTATCATCTTGGATTCTCTCTGCTTCCATCTGATCTGGGCTCTGCAGGCAAAAGCACACTGGGCTAGGGGAAGATTTGGCCCAAGCCATTGTAGCTCTGATCTTATCGTGCTAGCAGGGGAAGCAGGGGGTGACATCCAGAAGATAACCTCTCTTTTAACTCCTGTCCTCTGACCAGGAATTCCTGCACAGTTCATTTCAGGAGCACAGGACACTTCAAGTCTGTATGATTACTAACCTGGAGCTGTATGAAGGTTCAAGTGAGGAAGTGTTTCCCTAAGAGCCCTGCCCCAGGGAAACCTCCAGCCTTGGTATCTGTGCTGTGGACACCCATGAGGTCTGGCAAAACCTCAGTGAAGTCAGGCTCCAGACACAATTTGCCTTTTCTCCCCTCCTTCTCCATAGACCCTGAGGGCACATGGGACTTCCTGGAACCCTGCTCTGCCTTCTGCTCTTGAGAAGAGATCAAAATAGTTTAGTGTCCTGCTCTGAGCCAGAACAGAACTCATTCTGCTCAGGGATTTGACTTCTCAGCTCAGGCTCTGCTCACTGAGGCACTCTCTGCAGTTCAGGGCAGGGTTGCACAGCCAGGGGCTGCTCCTAGCAGTGAGAAGCTGCTGGGGAGAGCTCCTGCCAAGGGCTGGGCTGCAGAGAGGCTCTGGCTGAGACTTGCTCCTGGGCACACCAAGGGCACTGCCACAGCTTGTGTGCCACCTTGGGGTGCAGGAAGTCAGAGGTGACACCTGCAGGGAAGAACAGACAGGACAGGTGACCCTCAACTGGGCAATAAGGGATTGCAGCCCATGGATGGCATCTTCAGGAGAAAGCTGAAGCTCAAGCCTCTTCTTCAGTGGTTGGTGTCCAAGCAGAACTCTGTCCCTTCTGCCTTTGATCCTCATCTTTGTATTCCTGAATCCAGTTTCAGAGCCCAGCTCCTAAATCTGGTTCCTGTCTGCTGCTGAGTCCAGTCTGGGACTTCCCCAGTGCCTGCCCCCAGCACCAGTGGTGACAATGCTGCTGTCATTGCCATCAGGGCTTGGGTTGGATATTGGTCTGTACCTCTCTATCTCTATTCCATTTGATTGTTCTCATTTCCATCCCAGCTGCTTTAGCTTCCTTCCCACCCCATCAGCCTCTCTCCCTTTTCCCCTTTCTCTTCCCTTTGGGAAGCAGAGTGGTTCATAGAGAGCCTCTGACACTTCTCTAGTGGGCAGCCCAGCCCTACCCCTGGACAATGTGACATTCCCAGGAGCTCTTGGAAGTCCAGACCCACCTTTGAAACAGCTAAGTGAGCTCCAGGTATGAGCAGGCCATGCCATGAGACATCATCCCACCAGCCTGCAAATGGGTAACCCCATGTACATTGTCCCCAGGCAGGCACCATCCTAGAACCAGTCCCTAGGAGGCTGGGATTAAATTTGGACTTTATCAGAAAATGCTATTTTTAGAGCCCAGTAGCTGAGCTTGATTTTAATGTGCTGGTTATTTGTTTTTTTTTCAATACCCCTGGCAAGTGGCCACCTTTAAATCAGCCTTGATTGGAAGCTAAATAAAATCACTGCACCTCTACATCTGCCTGCTGCCAACTGGGGTTAGGATTTTACCTTTTTGTTGCGTTTAAAAGAAAATAATTAAAAAAAAAAAAGAGCCACAAAAATTGCTCTCATTATGTTTTATGGGTCTCTATAATAGAAAAGTCTTTGCTCCTATTTGTTCTGGATGGTAAACCCAACAACTGTGGCCCCTGATGGAGAGCTGTTCGCAGCCCTGGCCTCAGCTGTCACAGCAGACTCTGGGCTTTGCTTCCTCTTGCACCCAGGGAGGAGGAACTGAGCAAGGGCAATGCCCAGGGTGAGGAGGGAAGGTGCAGAGCCCTGGTGTTCCTCCTGCTGAGGTTATTTGTGTAGCTGGAGCCTTGAAACACTCTGAGGAGGAAAGGCTGAAAGACCTGAGGCTGTTCAGCCTGGAGAAGAGCAGCCCCAGAGGGGAGCTCGGCAAGAGCTAAAGGGCAGGGGGCAAGAGGCTGGGGCCAGACTCTTTTCAGTGGTGCTCAGGGACAGGACAAGGGACAATGGGCACGAAGTGGAAGCCAGGAGGTTCCATCTGAACAGGAGGAGAAACAACTTTGCTGTGAAGGTGCTGGAGCCCTGTCTCAGGCTGCCCAGAGAGGTTGTGGAGTCTCCTTCTGTGGAGAGCTTCCAAACCCACCTGGACATTGTGATGCTGGGCAAGCTGCTGTGGGTGCCCTGTTTTAGCAGAGGGGTTGGACTGGCTGATCTCCAGAAGTCCCTTCCACCCCTCACCATGCTGAGGTTCTGGGATTGCATGAAGTGTGCTCTCCTTTTGCACCAGAGTTTAGCCTGGAAGGGAGTTTTTCATCACCCCAAATCAGTGGGGTTGCACTGGCTGATCTCCAGAGGTCCCTTCCAGCCCCCACCAAGGTGGTATCCTGTGATTCCATGAGTCTGTGAAAACCCAGCTGAATGCACAGAGGGCTTCACCATTCCCAGAGCCCAGCTCCCAGGTCAGGAAGGTCACTCAGCCTTATTCCAACCTGGGGCTTCCCTTTCTGTCAGAAGCCTTCCAGCAAGCCAGAAGCAGCTGAGCCTCCCTCAGGACCCTCAAGTCATTCCTTCCAGCCTTTGCTTGGGCTCACCCTGCCTGGGCCATGAAAATAGAAACTCTCACTATGAACTCAACTTTCTCCCACTTGTCTGCGAGCCAGGATTTAGGCTGCACTATAAATTATGATCCCAAGTCAGCTTGTGCCAGCCCTTAATTTGTGGTAACTTTATCCCATAAATGCCCTCATTGTTCAGGGAGGTGACACTTTTGCTTTCATTTCTATATTTATAACTTGCTTAATGACCCCTTTTACATGGGTTTGCTTGGATAACAAAAGGCAGCATGCTGCCTTCTTCCTCTCCCTCCCCAACCCACCTCAGCTCTCATCCTTCTGAATCGAGGAAAAGAAAAAAAAATTGAAAAGGGAAAGAAAAATCAACTGCAAAAGAAAGCTCCAGCCTAGGGGAGAGAATGGTTTGGGTGGGAAGGGACCTTCAGAGGTCATCCAGTCCAACCCCCCTGCAGTCAGCAGGCACATCTGCAACTAGAGCAGGTTGCTCAGAGCCCCAAACAACCTCATCTGGAATGGTTCTGGCCAGGGGGCATCTACCACCTCTCTGGGCATCCTAGGCCAGGGTCTCACCACCCTCACTGTAAAACAGTTTTTCCTTCTCTCCAGTCTAAATCTCTCTCTTTTAGTTTCAAACCATCACCCCTTGTCCTGTCACAGCAGGCCCGGCTCACAAGTCTGTCCCCAGCTTTCTGATTGGACCCTGTAAGTATTGAAATGCCACCAGAAGGTCTACCTGAGCCCTTCTCTTCTCCAGACACATCTCCCACCACCTGCTGCCACACTGCTGGGGATGCAGCTTGTGACATGATTGGCTTCTCATGTTGGCAATGACCTCACGTTGGCAATGACCTCATGTTGGCAATGACCTCACGTTGGCAATGACCTCATGTTGCCTCTCAGCAGTAGCCTGAGGACCTGCATCATCCAAGCTGCCTTATCTTCAGCCCTTGGTTAGAGCCCCAAAAGCTGCTGGGCACTCAAGCCTGGGGTACAGCCAGCTGCTGAGGGGTCTGCTAGGGTCCTGGTCACTGGTTTGAGCAAACCCTACGTGGAGAGTGTCCAAGAAGCAGCCCTTCCTCCTGAGGTTGGTGGAACCTTTCCTCTCAGTACCTAGGGAATACACAGCCCCAGGGATGTTCCTACCCCTCAGCTGGTTGTGTTGTCTACCCCACAGCTGAGTCTTTACATCATCAAGAATTTAATCAAGCCCTCAATCAAGGCAGCCCAGTTGGTTGCTCCTCTCTCATTTCCCATCTCCTCTGATCCTCCTTCAAGCTGCTGGTGCTCCATGTGTCCTAACCTGCCATCCCATAGAGCAATGCACATCTGCTGGATCTCCTCTCCCCCAGGGATTCAGGGAGGCTCCAGTTCCATTTGGGAAGGAGCAGGGAGAGGCTGAGCTGCCACCCCCTGTGCTGGACCAGGTTGAAGGGGTTCACTCCTTGTGGGGGCAGCAGATGTTTGGCTTCATAGCTCTCTGCCTTGATGACTGCATTTGATCTGAGTGAGCTTTGCATGCCATCATCAGAAGTTCATGTGGACTTCATATGTCTGGTGAGACCTCCTGCTGCTGGCTGGTGACTCATGGCTGTGAAGTTCTCCTGCCCACAGG
The DNA here is from genome assembly GCF_027791375.1 of Indicator indicator. NCBI lineage: Eukaryota > Metazoa > Chordata > Aves > Piciformes > Indicatoridae > Indicator > Indicator indicator. The sequence continues at coordinate 14,057,323 of NC_072032.1, read as the reverse complement.
ACCCTTTCCAAAATCCAAGGGCTGCTGGATGCATCTGGGCTGTGGCTGCTTTGTCATTGATTGTTTTTCTCTGCTGACATGAGGAAGTCCAACAGGACACAATAACTCCCACTCAATGTGGTGGAGGCCAGAAGAACACCCAGAAGGTCCAGGAGAGAGGCTGAGTGTTCCTCAAGAATGACTCCTCCAGGGTGTGGGTCTTGGGCTTCTGTTTTTAGGGGAAGAAAGTTTGAAACCCAGGCTGATGGAAATGCCAAGGTTTTGGAAATGATTTTTGCTCCCCCCAGGCTTGGATTTGGTTCTTGTCACAGCTCCCTGATTTCTTGTTGTGTCTTTGCTGCATGGAGCCCTCCCAGACAAGGTTTTGGCTCTTGCAGGTGAGTACAGTGGCTCTGTATAGAATCATGGAATAGTTTGTGTTGGAAGAGGCCTTTCAGATCATGAAGTCCAAGCACTCACCCAGCACCACCAGGTCACCACTAAACCATGTCCCTCAGCACCACATCTCCATGGCTTTTAAATCCCTCCAGGGATGGGGATTCCCCCACCTCCCTGGGCAGCCTGTTCTAGAGCTTGGCAATGCTTTTGGGGAAGAAATTGTTCCTCATGTCCAACCTGAACCTCCCATGGCACAGCTTGAGACTGTTTCCTCTCATCCCTGAAAGCCTGGTTCTGAACTCTTTAATCTCACCCCTTTGAGACAGGCTCAGTTTGAAGTCAGTTAAGTGGGAGCTGCCTTGAAGTTTGGGAAATATTGATGGAGAGGTTTCTGCAGCCCTGTGGCTTTGGCTGTAGCATTGCCTTGTGCTCAGGGAGGTTGCTGAAGGATCCATTTCATGCTGCCAGCCCCCTCAGGAGAGGGGACACATCCTTCCTGCAAGCTGACTCACCTTGCTAAGTGAGCTTATGTGACTTGAAGAGCCTGCTGGAGGAAGCTGCTTCTGAATTCATTCTCTGAGCTAACGAGGTGACCTTTATTACTAATTCACTTCAGAAGGGCTTTGTGCTCATTCCCTCTTCCAGGCACCTTGGCAAACAAGAGAAATGAGATGCTACTTGTAGGGATCAAGAGGAAAAATAGAGGCAGAAACTACCCATCAGAGAGATTTTGTTGAAGGCTTGGAAGGTCTACAGCAGGATGCCTCCAGAACTAGTGGGTTTTGTTCAAGAGCTGCTTCTTGCCTTGGATGGATTCTTAATTTAGTTAAATGGAAAAGAAGCAATTTCCAGAAAGCTTCAACAGGGCTCAAGCACCTGTGAGTTCCTGAGAGCCTTTGGATGATGTTGTCAGCATTGTTTTCTAACCAAATTACTGGGGGATGCTTCACTGAAAAGTCCCTGAGTGCCTTGCTCCAACAGTGTCCAGGGATGGGTCCTGCTTTGAAAGGTGGAAGTGATGCTGAGGAGTCCTTTTCTCTGCTGATCAAGGTTGGACTTGATGACCTTAGGAGGTCTATTTCCAACCTTAGTGACTCTATGATTGAATGATTCAAGAGGCAGAGAGTCCCCAGGAGCCCCTTAGCCTGGGCTGGAGTGGGATGGACAGGTCCTACCCAAGATGGTTGGAATTTCCTGCTTGACCTCAGGCTTTTGCCCCCCACCTCATTTCTAGCAGCCTCTCACAGTTTCCTATGAGGAATTTAATGCTGTAAAGAGGAAAAGTCACCAAAATCCCAAGGGGAAGGGATAAGGATTGGTTGGAGGTAGATCTTGAGACTCTGGAAGTGAGTCTCTCTTTGCTTGATGCCAACTTGCTATTTCCTCCCATCTGATCCTTATTTCTGGTCTGCTCTGGTCTGGCCTCTCTTGCTCCTCATCTCTTCAGCTCTGCAGATTCCCCTTTCTCCAAAACTTCATATCCTCATCCATGCAGAAACTCATCCCAGGGTGATTGTTGTCTCCTGGTGGGAACCCATCACACACAGAGACACCATCACCACAACCCTGGAGCCAGGAGAGGAGAAGCCTGAGAGGGGATCTAATAAATGTCTATAAATATCTGAGGGGTCAAGAGGGAGGGGACAGGCTCTGCTCAGTTGTGCCCTGGGATAGGACAAGGGGCAATGGATGGAAACTACAGCTCAGGAGGTTCCACCTCAACATGAAGAGGAACTTCTCCACTGTGAGGCTCACAGAGCACTGGAACAGGCTCCCCAGAGGGGTTGTGGAGTCTCCTTCTCTGGAGACTTTCCAGCCCCATCTGGATGCATTCCTGTGTGACCTGTGCTGGATTCCATGGTCCTGCTCTGCCAGGGGGTTGGATTCAGTGATTTTCAAGAGGTCCCTTCCAATCCCTAACATCCTGTGATCCTATGATCCTATGAACCCCACAGATGCCCCAGCTCCAAGGTGGGCTTCTTGGATCTGCAGCAGCAGCCAGTGAGTGCCCATGGCTGGAGGGACCATCCCTGGCTTCTCTCAGGGAGGTAATAAAAAAAAAAACCCAAACATCACCAATAACCTGAACCCAGCAAAGCCCAGAGGTGCCACTTGAGAGGCAGAGTAGCTGGTGGAGTTCAGCAGCATGTTCTGGGGTAAGAGCAAGGTTAGTTGCTCCCAGGGGGGGAGCTAGGTTTGCTTACTTACTATTAGTTTCATGCTAGAAAAACATTTACTGGAATTTGGAGTGAATTATGCTCAGATCTGCCTGTGGTCAGTCCCACATCTCCCTGAGTTGGTGTTACCATGGCACAAAGGCAAACAAGCTTTCCAGGGCTTCCTTTGGTCAATGAAAAAAAAAAGAAAAAAGAGCCATAAATGAAATATATGGAGCAAACCTGATAAGTGCAGAGGAACAGCAGCTTTGTTCACCAGCTTTGACTTTTTTTCCTCCTCCCCCTTTCCCTTTTGTTTCCCAGGGAAGGGCTAAAAGCCCTCCCAAGGGCTGGAAGATGTCCCTCACCCCATTTGAAGCTGATGTCCCCAGGGCTGTTTGAAAGCAAGGCTCCAGAGGAATTTCCCAGGTGTGAGGGAGCAGGCCATGGAGTTTCCATCCAGGCTGGTGGGTGGTTGGCCTTTGCTTTAAGCAACTGGAGAGATGGATTTATAGCCTTGCCTGCCACAGTGAGGCCCCAGCCCAGATGAAGTTTCTCCAGGTGAGTGTGCAGCAGATAAATAAGAAGGAACCCTGTGAGGCTGGATGGGGCTGGGCACCAGCACCCACCTCCAATCCTGTGTGCAAACACAGCCCTTTGCTTCTGCCAGCAGCAGGAGCTCTTAGCTATTAGAACACAGCTCTCTGAGGACCCTGGTTGTACCCTGCTCTAGCTCCAGCTGGAAGCCATCCTGGCAGATGCACCTTGCCAGAGCCTGAGGTCTCTGAGGGGCTCTGGGCTGCCTTTGGAGAGGACAATCCATTGGTCTGGCAGCTGGGAGATGGTTCCAGGTACACAGCATGGGAAGAGATCCTTCAATGTCCTACCCACTTGGTGGACTGAACAGAACTCTTAAATTCCCACAAAACTCCAAATCTAAATTCAGTGACTTGAGATCCATCATTTTTCTTTTTTTTTTTTTTTTAACCAAGCTGATGTCATTTTTGGACATTTAATCAAATAAATCTTGAGGACAGAGGGTCTGGTTCAGCCAGAGCCTGTTGGTTTGGTGGCTTCTAGATCACTGCCTATCACTGTAAGTCATTAAATGACAGTATCCCAGAATCCCAGTGTGGTGGGGGTTGGAAGGGACCTCTGGAGATCATCCAGTTCAGCCCCTGCTAAAGCAGGGCACCCACAGCAGCTTGCCCAGCATCACAATGCCCAGGTGGGTTTGGAAGCTCTCCAGGGAAGGAGACTCCACAACCTCTCTGGGCAGCCTGAGACAGGGCTCCAGCACCCTCACAGCAAAGAAGTTTCTCCTCCTCTTCAGTTGGAACCTCCTGGGTTACAGTTTGTGCCTCTTGTCTTGTTACTGAGCAACACTGGAAAGAGTCTGGCCCCATCCTCTTGCCCCCCACAGCTCCTTCAGCTCTTGCTGAGCATTGCTCAGATCCCCTCTGGGGCTGCTCTTCTCCAGGCTCTCAGCCCCAGGGCTCTCAGCCTTTCCTCCTCACAGAGATGCTCCAGGCCCCTCAGCATCTGTGTAGCCTCCACTGGACTGTCTCCAATAGTCCCTGACTTCCTTAGTGGTTTTGGTTGGATCTCTTCACTTTTTTCATGCCCTCACCAAATGTGATTCATAGCACGCTTCAAGGAGGAGGAATGAACTGGGGTTCAGCATATCCAGATTGCCTAGAAGCCTTCCTTTGTTTTATTTTTTCTTCCTTTTTCTTTCTTTTTCTTTTTCTTTTTCTTTTTCTTTTTCTTTTTCTTTTTCTTTTTCTTTTTCTTTTTCTTTTTCTTTTTCTTTTTCTTTTTCTTTTTCTTTTTCTTTTTCTTTTTCTTTTTCTTTTTCTTTTTCTTTTTCTTTTTCTTTTTCTTTTTCTTTTTCTTTTTCTTTTTCTTTTTCTTTTTCTTTTTCTTTTTCTTTTTCTTTTTCTTTTTTTCTTTTCCTTTTCTCTTTCTTTTTCTTTTCCTTTTCTCTTTCTTTTTCTTTTCCTTTTTCTTTTTCTCTTTCTTTATCATTTTTTCTTTTTCTATTTTATTTTTTCTTCTCCTTTCTCTTTTCCATTTTTGTCTCTTTTCCTTTCTATCTTTTCCTTTCTCCTAGTATCTTTCTCATTTTCTCTCTCCCTATTTCTTTCTTTTTTCACATGCCTATATTTTCTATATTTCAGATCTTATCCCACTGCTTGTCCTGTTCTGAATCCAGGTACATTTGATGACATCTTTGGAGGTGCTTTTTCCATACTGAAAGGAAATAAAAGGAACTTCAAAGCCCCTCTGTAACACATCTCCCACCTCTGTGGTGAGTTCTGTTTGCATTCCCTGCAGCAAATTGTCCTTTCCAGCAAGAGGAACATCTGAGAGGGAAGGGGTAGGAGGAAAGGGATGGATAAAATGGGAGAGGCACATCTGTGTCTGAGAAAAACCCAACCAACTATCCCTGAAAGTCTAGAGATGCGTGGCTGGAATGTAAAGTCCATTTCCCCAGGAAGGATGCTGTGATGGTTGGATACAGCCAAGAAAGGAGCTTCAGACGCTGAAGGGAGCTTTGAGTCTTTCACTGCTGCTGTTTTCCACTGCATTTGGTTATGGATTTGGCAGCTCTGCCAAACTGGAGTTCTCCCCTTGGCCAGTGAACAGCAAGTGCCCATTCAGGCCTCCCAGCACAGCCTCCTTCTCATGTAGCTTTGGAGAGATGAATCCAAGCCAAACGGAGGTTCATACACCATGGCCCAGCCAAGCACTGCCCTTCCTGCCAAGATTAAAAGCAAGGGGAATAGTGAGTGCAGACAAGGAGAGGACATGGAGGCAGGATGCAGTGTGGGGACTGGGGACAAGGGAGAACAAGCTGACAGCCCAGGCCTGAGTACTTGTTTGGCTTTCTGCAAGAAAAAAAGACCAAAAGATTCACCACTGTCCAGGGACTGCCTGGCCAGTGCAGGGTAGCACTGAAAACCACAGAATCCAAAAAAACCAGTGTGGTATGGACTGGAAGGAAATCCTGGGGATCATCCAGTCCAACCCCCTGCTAAAGCAGGGCACCCACAGCAGCTTGCCCAGGATCACAATGTCCAGGTGGGTTTGGAATCTCTCCACTGAAGGAGACTTCACAACTTCTCTGGGCAGCCTGAGACAGGGCTCCAGAACCCTCCCAGCGAAGAATTTGGTTCTTGTGTTCCTTATGGAACCTCCTGGGTTCCAGTTTGTGCCTCTTGTCCTGTTACTGGGCAACACTGGAAAGAGTCTGGCCCCAGCCTCTTGCCCCCCACCCTTTATCTCTTGCTGAGCATTACTCAGATCCCCTCTGGGGCTGCTCTTCTCCAGGCTCAACAGCCCCAGGGCTCTCAGCCTTTCCTCCTCACAGAGCTGCTCCAGGCCCTTCAGCATTGTTGTAGCTTCTGTTGGACTCTGTCCAGTAGTTCCTTGTCTTTCCTGAACTGGGGAGCCCAGAGCTGGATCCAGCACTCCACATGTGGCCTCATGATGGCACAGTAGATAGGGATGAGAATTTCTTTAGCCTTGCTGGCCACATTCCTCTAACACACCCAAGGAGATCATTTGCCTTCTTGGCCACAAGAACACTTTGCTGGCTCATGGGCAACACAGTGATTCCTCAGCTTTCTCCTGAAGATGCTGTCCATGGGATGGGATCCAGAGTTGGTCAGCTAAGGGTCACCTCTCTGCTCTTCTCCACAGGTGCCACCTCTGACTTCCTGCACCCCAAGGTGACACACAAGCTGTGGCAGTGCCCTTGGTGTGCCCAGGAGCAAGCCTCAGCCAGAGCCTTTCTGCAGCCCAGCCCTTGGCAGGAGCTCTCCCCAGCAGCTTCTCACTGCTAGGAGCAGCCCCTGGCTGTGCAACCCTGCCCTGAACTGCAGAAAGTGCCTCAGTGAGCAGAGCCTGAGCTGAGAAGTCAAATCCCTGAGCAGAATGAGCTCTGTTCTGGCTCAGAGCAGGACAGGTGGACAGAGCTGCTACCTTAGCTTGCAGCCACATCAATATTTCCCCCCCTCCCATCTCCTCTGCCAGTCAGACAATGCAGAATTAGACAAAGCTACAGCCTAAGATTCATCTCCTGAGCAAACCAGGTTACAAATAATTATGTAGAGGTATTAAATAACTCAGAGCCATTAAATATTATTTAGGGCTACGGAAGATTTCTTCCACTTGTGATTGCACTGGGGTCCACCTCCAAACCATTCACTCCCTTCCAGTGCCATTAACAGCAATTATTCCCTTCCTGTCTTTTTAAATTCTGGTGCCATCTCTGGCCATAATTAATCCATGCAACTGGTTGGCATCCAGCACATTCTCTCCCTGCAGGAGTGAAGCAGGAGTTGTAATTTTGTCAAGCCCCTTCTGAGTGCTCCTTTCCCTGGGGCTATCCAGGCTTCCAGGTTTTTACATTTGGTTTTGCAATCAGGAGAAACTTTAATTAAAAAGGAAAAAAAAAAAAGAAAAAAAAAGAAAGAGAAAAAAAAAATAAAGGGAAGAAAAGATGAAACAAACAAAAAAAAAATCATGTGGGAACTTTCAAATCCTCCCTTGCCAGATTGGTTTTTTGTGAGCTGAAGATGAATTAGCCCTGGATGGAGCTGTGCCCCTCCACATCTGTAAGACATCCGTGGCAGCAGCTGCTATATTGCAGCACCTTTGATCCTGGTCGCCTCCCAGGCCCCTTCCCTGTGATTTCAGGAGGGTGTTTTGCCCAGCACTGCTGTTCAGCCACCTCTGGCTGTTCACAGAGCTGAGCAATGATTCCCAGGAAAGGGAGGACCTACAAGCAGCCTCTGCACCCTCCTGGTGGGTGCTGTCCTGCTCTGAGCTAATGCTGCTCAGGGCTTTGACTTCCCAGCTGAGGCTCTGCTGAGTGAGGCACCTCCTGCAGTTCAGGGCAGGGGCTGCTCCAGGCAGTGAGAGCACTCAGTGTGCACAGTTACTGCTCAGGGATGGGTGTGCAGAAAGGCTTTGGCTCATGCTTGCTCCTGGGTCACTGCTAAGTCTTGTGCCCCATGTTGAGGTGCAGGAAGTCAGAGGTGGCACCTGTGGAGAAGAGCAGAGAGGTGACCCTAAACTGACCAAGAAGGGATTCCATCCCATGGATGGCATCTTCAGGAGGCAGCTGAGGGATCAGAAGGGTCAAGTTGTCTTTTTCAGTGGTCTGAGGAGGACTCCATCCAGTCTGCCTGAGATCCAGACCAATGTGTTCCCCAACCCACTTCTGGAATCCAGCTCCTGAATTCAGTTCCTGCCTTCTGCTGAGTCCAGTCTGGGATTTCCCCAGTGCCTGCCCCCAGCATCAGTGGTGACAATGGTGCCACCATTGCCATCAGGGCTTGGGTTAGATATCAGTTTGTATCTCTTTGTCTCTATTTCCTTTGATTGTTCTCATTTCCATCCCAGCTGCTTTAGTTTCTTCCCCACCCCATCAGTCTCTCTCCCTTTCCCCCTTTCTCTTCCCTTTGGGAAGGCAGAGGGGTTCAGACAGAGCCTCTGGCACACCTCTAGTGTCTGGCCCAGCTCTAAGATCATGTCCCTGTCATGGGCAGGGACACCTTCCACTAGATCAAGCTGCTCAAACTCCTGTCCAGCCCAGCCCTGAACACTTCCAGGGATGGTGCATCCACATCCTCTTTGGGCAACTCGTGCCAGTGCCTCTCCACTCTGCTTGTCTCTAATCTAAACCTCCCCCTCCTTCAGCCTGAACCCTTACCCTTGTCCTCTCACCACACTCCCTCATAAGAAGTCCCTCCTCACCTTTCCTGTAGCACCCTTTAAGTACTGGGAGGCAGCTCTAAAGCCTCCCCAGTGCTAGTTTGGTCCCCAGCCACTGGGATGTTTGTTAACTCAGGCTCCCACCCCACTGGACATGAGCACAATGGACTGGATGGTTTCAGGGCATGGAGATGCCAGGCTTGGTTCCTCTGTCTGGGGTGGGGATCACTGCCCTGCTCTGCTGGGGAAGATTTCCCAGGATTTTGGTGGCCATGGATAGGCAAGATATTTGGACAAAGAATTGGACGTCAGGGGGGGTGATGCCCACCCCTCTGGAGCAGGCATGCATGGGGCAGCTAAGATGCCTTTCTTGAAGGAGAAATTAAAAAAAAATACCGAAAAGGAGAAGGAAAGGAGGAGGCAGAGAGGATTCCTGGTTGCACCAGAGGGAGCCCTTCCATTGCAGATGAGGCAGAACTCAGGCTCAGGCTGGAGCTGGAGGACAAACCCGACCGTGGTGCTGCAGCCCTGGCCTCACCTTCCAGCCCTTTCCAGCCTGTGTTAACTGGGACAAGCAGAGCACCTCCAGCCCTGTCCAGGGCTGTCACTGTTACCCAGGCTTTGACAAGAGCTGGCCAGAGCAGCCTGTCTGCAAAGACCTGAAGATGAGGCAGCTCCTGATACGGTGCTATCCCCACCCCCAGCTTATACCCTGACTGGAAAATCCCTCCCCAGCATCTCCTCTCCATTCCCCTCCTCAAGACAGTTTCCACCCCAGTAGGACACTCTCAGTATGCTTGCCAGGCTGGAGGCATTGTTGGAAAAAGGCTCAGAAGCTAATGGGAAAGAGGATTCCCTCCAGTTCATCTTGGAAAAAAAATTCTCCTGGGATCACAGATTGATCCAGGAGGATTCTGATGCACAATTTCCCATCCCCTGCTGAGATCTGGATGCTTGGCCATGCCTCAGGGTTCCTGTGTCAGAGCAGAGGACAGCCCTCAGGTGCTGGTCAGACAGCTTGGGCACCACCCTGTTGAGCGCAGACCCCTCCGTGCCAGCAGGGGCTCTCCAGGGGGGTCCTCTCCAGGCCCCATCCAGGCACTTCCACTTTGGAGCTGAGACTCTTTTGCCTCCAGGTAGCTGAGCCAAAGGCAGGTGTAAGACAGCAAGAGGATGCCATGTTTTACACCAAGGCCCACACAGAGTGGGCTGGAGCCAATCCTCCCACATGGTCAAGTGCTGGGGACCGTTGCAAGGAATCTTTCCAAGTGTTATATTCCAAGAGCAGCCTTGGGAGAGGAGGATGGGCTGGGGGGGTCCTGGCTGGTGCCTCTGGTCTGCACTGTAGCCTGACAGTCACCTCCTGACAGTCTTACTGAGTGTGTTTAAGATGTACCAAGCCCCCCCTGCCTCCCAGGAAGGTTTGTGTGGACTCTTCCACCACAGGTATGTTTGGCCTCTGTGATGCTCAGTTGCCTTCAGCTTGAGACCATCCTAGACCTGCTCTCTAGCTCCTGACTCCTCTCTGTGCCTGCAAGCACCAACTGCCCTTGTTCTAATGCCCCTCTTCCCCTGTTCCCTGCCCCAGTGTCCTTTCCCAGTCACACCCAGTGTCCCCTTTTTCCTTCTCCTAAACTCTATTCCTCAACTATTCCATACCTCCTCAGATCCAGCTGCCCTCCCTTGACCATCCTTGGAAGCTGCAGAAGTGCTGGGAGCAGAACACAGAATCCTAGCATGGTGGGGGTTGGAAAGGACCTCTGGAAATCACCCAGAACCCTTATAAAGCAGGTTCAGGGACATCAAGTTGCCAGTGCTGGTCTTTCCTGACCTTGGGAAGCACACTGACTGGCACTGGGATCAGAACAACCCCACCTGGAAAAGCCTTGACCTGAAGCATTCTTCTTGTGGGACTTTGGGATTCAGTGGGAGTGAAGAGGAGATTTATAGCTTGGCCAGCCTGAACTAGGAGAGCAGAAAGTGTCTATGACTGGGATGAACCTGTCTTCAAGTCATTTCCCACCAGCTGGAATTCCTTGGGGAAGCTGCTGGGAGTCCTTTCTTTCCCTGGTATGTAGCCCAGCCTGCTCTGAGTGAGGCAAAAGGCAAAATCACTTTTGATGGAACTTGATGAGAAAAATGCTGCCTGGGGTAGACCTGATGAGAAGAAGGTCAGATCCAAAGGTAGGTTCACCAGCTGTTGAAACAGGGACTGCTTGGATGGTGGTTTAATGCTTATAACTCAATTACAGCTCCTCTAATCTGCTGTTCCACTTTCTCCTGCCCACCTGCTTGCTGGTGGTGTCATCTTCCCTCCAACCCTCACTGAGCATCATCATAACTTCCCACATGATGCTGCACTTCACCTGGATCAAACTTTGTGTCTTGGGTACCAAATATTCCTCACCAAATCTGTCTAGGGAGGACCATCTCAGCAGGCCATAGGGTCTCTATCCTGGTTCTCCCCACCTCAGTTACATCAGTGAAGGTGTTGGTGTGACCATGATCAGTGGAGGTGTTGGTATGACCATGATCAGTGGAGGTGTTGGTGTGACCATGATCAGTGGAGGTGTTGGTATGACCATGATCTCAAGCCACTCTAAGACATGATGCACTTTATGAGGAGCCCTCCTGAATGAGGGTGCATGCAGGAGAGTGTGGCCAGCAGGTTGAGGGAGGTTCTCCTCCCTCTCTACTCTGCCCTAGTGAGGCCCATCTGGAGTATTGTGTCTACTTCTGGGCTCCCCAGTTTGAGAGACCAGTGGAGGCTACAACAATGCTGAGGGACTGGAGCATCTCTGTGAGGGAAAAATAGACCTAGGGATGTTTAGCCTGGAGAAGAGAAGCCCCAGAGGAGATCTGAGCAATGCTGATCAATAGCTAACAGGCAGGGGTCAAGAGGCTGCGGCCAGACTCTTTGCAGTGGTGCCCAATGACAGGACAAGAGGCAGTGGGCACAAAGTGGAACCCAGGAGGTTCCATCTGAACAGGAGGAGAAAATCCTGTGTTGTAAGGGTGCTGGGAAAATTCTTTTCCTCATATCCAACCTAAAATTCTTTGCTGGAAGGGTGCTGGAGCCCTGGAGCAGGCTGCCCAGAGCGGTTGTGGAGTCTCTGTCTGTGGAGCTACCCCAAAGCCACCTGGCCATTGTGATCCTGGGCAAGCTGCTGTGGGTGCCCTGCTTTAGCACTGGGGTTGGACTGGCTGATCTCCAGAGGTCCCTTCCAGCCCCCAGCATGCTGTGATTTGGTGATAAATTGCATTGAGATCCCTGGCTAAAGGCTGCTCTGAAAGCACAAATATGTGCCAGGGCTGGCACATGGACAGAGGGACAGAGCCTTCCTCCTCTCCATGAAGAGCTCTCAAGCCTCTTGCCAAGCAGAGCAAAAGCCTCACTGGCCAGAGTGTGCATGCTCTGTGGGCCTGGGAGCTTCTGAACCCCAGACATATGGTTTAGATATTCTAATAGATGTGGTAATCCTTTTGGTTTCCAAATAATGTTATGGTCGAGTCGATTTATGGTAACGCTATCTTAAGCAATGAGAGCAATAAAAAGAGTTTTAAATGGGAAGAATTTTCTTCTTCTTGCCTGAATTTTTTTTAATAAGTTTTTTTTTCTTTTTCTTTTTTCCTTTTTTTTTTTTCCTTTTTTTTTTTTTTCTTCCCCCAAACAGACTTTTCTTTGTGTTCTGTTGAAAGTCGTCAAGAGTGGAGATCCTGCCAAAGGTCCTCGCTGCTTGCAAAGCAGACACACACACACACCTTGGGCCTTGCTGGAGCCAAGTGGTGTCCCTGTCCCCATCACTGCCCATCCTTCTGGTGACTCAATCCTTGGTGGAGGACAAGACCAATGTCATTCTGCCCTTATTGATTTCCTTTTCTCTTGTTGGGAATCCTGTGGCCAGTAGTGTTCTCCACTGGCCTGAAGTTGCCTGGCTTGGTACAATCTCCCCCTTCCTAAAGCTTTTCTCTCTGGAGAAGGTCTCAGGATGTGTTTGTGTCCTGAACTCTTCAGTCCCCTCCTGTCAAAAGACCATGGATGTATTAGAGGGCCTCTCAAGGGGACAACTGGACTTGCTTTGGTATGGCTGAACTCCTGAACACCCTTAGTCTTAGGTTTCCCTCCATGGCATGTTGAAATTCAGTCCTGGAGGTGGGACTGCACCCCAGGCACAGATTTTCTGTGTTGTTTCTCTTTGCCCTGGCACCTTGGGACATGAGCACAACTCTTGCAGAGGGCTTGCAGAGGTGGTCATGCCAGCCATGGCATGGGACTGTGTGGCTTTGAAAGAGCTTGGATGAGGAGAGCTCAGCCTTGGCCACTCAGACATTTCCAGTGCTGTGCACCAGATACTGGACACAGCAGAAGCCTGAAGGGAGCAGAAGGAAACTCTCACACTGCCATGAGCAGGGAAGGCTTCTCCATTCTGTTCCCCAGCATGGATGAAGACAATGATTTCATTTTTTTTTTTTCTGGGGGGGGGGGGAGTTAGCTCCCACCTGTTTTTTGTCTACAGTTTTACAGAAGAAACAGCACAATGCCAGAAGTGCTCAGCATGCAGATTAGAGAAGGATCTGTCCCAACCCACCAGAGACAGCAACTCCAGAGCTGCTCCACAAGACCCACCTCAGCTTACAAAGGCACTGGAGCAATTTTCAGGCCAATCTACTGACACATGAGCCTTGGAGACCACTTTGAATAAGTAGCTCTTTAAACAAAAGCCCTTTTAGTCTTCATTATGGAGTCAAAGGCTGCTTTCACGTAAGGCTGGGGCAGGTCAGGTTTCATTTGCTGGGAGATAAATGGCTTTGTCAGCAAACATCTTTTGTGGATTTGCTAAAAAAAAAGGAAAAATGAAAAAAAGAAAAAAGAAAAAGAAAAAGGAAAAGAGAAAAAGAAAAAGAAAAAGGAAAAGGAAAAGGAAAAGAGAAAAAGAAAAAAGAAAAAGAAAAAGAAAAAAGAAAAAGAAAAAGAAAAAAGAAAAAGAAAAAGAAAAAGAAAAAGAAAAAGAAAAAGAAAAAGAAAAAGAAAAAGAAAAAGAAAAAGAAAAAGAAAAAGAAAAAGAAAAAGAAAAAGAAAAAGAAAAAGAAAAAGAAAAAGAAAAAGAAAAAGGAAAAGAAAAAGGAAAAGAGAAAAAGAAAAATAAAAAGGAAAAGAGAAAAAGAAAAAGAAAAAGAAAAAAGAAAGAAAAAGAAAAAAGAAAGAAAAAGAAAAAGAAAAAGAAATTTAGTGAATTATTGGATTTCCTGGAAAATCTCAGCAAGCGACAGAAAAAAAATAGGTAAAGAAGTTAAGTTATATACAAGAAAGCTGAATATTCAGGGTTTTGTTTTTTTTTTCCACCTAAATCAGAGGATGTTAAACTTATAATGACTGAAAAAAATGCTCTTTCTTTGTGAACAATAATTTAAAGTTTGGCCTGATAATAAAAATGTTGCAATGCTACATTTATTTATTTATTTATAATATATATTATAGCATTATAATATTTATAATTTATATATATATTTATATATATATAATTTATATATATTTATAGATATATATTATATATAAATATATATTTATATATAGAATATATATATTTTATATATATTATATATATTTACATATACTATACATAATATATAATATATATTTTATATATAATATTATAGTATTTATAATTTATATATAATATATAATATATTTATATATTTGTATACATATTTATATTTTTAAAAAATATTTTTTTTTACCAGCTCTACTCCGAAATCATTCATAGTAATACCTCTGAAATGGAATTTAATTTAGGATGACCTTTAAAGGTCTCTCCGAACCCAAAATAATTTGTGATTCTATGATTCTACAGTGTTAACAGAACAAATTGGGATGCACAAAGAGATCTCAGCCTGGACCTGGAGTGGAACTAGGAAAGCTGAATGCCAGTCCAGGCTCCTGTCACACCACTAAATAAGCTGAGGGTTTAGAACACAATCACAGAGCCTGAGCTTGGTGGGAATCACAGCAGCAGCTGAAGGAGAGCAAAGTTTGTTTGAGTCTGCTGGAGCACATCTCATGCAAGGATGCACTGCAGGGGAGATGGCTCCAGGCTTCTACTCAGCCTGTCCAGCTCAGTCATTCTGGGGAAAGCTGATGGCAGCAGATGAGGGAAAGGCTCCATCCTGCCAGGCTGCAGCCTGTCTTCAGGCCCAACCTTTAGCAGCTCCCTCTAGGAGCCTGCATGGAAAGTTCTCTCCAGAAGGTGAAGGGATAGACATGCAGGACCCCACCTGCTTTCCTCTTCCTCTCTTTGCCAGCTTCCAAGCATGGCTTTTGGCCCTGGTTTTTTTATTATGCCAGAAGCTGATGGAGTGTGAAGAATGAGGAGTGCCTTGGGGCTGGGACAACAGAAAAAGCCCCAACCCCCTCATGCCCTTAGCTGAACATTGCCAGCAAGCTACATTTTGCCTGTGAGCCTTGCCACCTCTAGCTGTGTTCTCAGCAGCCCCTACAGGGCTTTGGCCTCTTTGCCACTTCTTGGGCAGCCAACCTCCAGGGAGAACCTGGAGTGCTGCAGGAAAGCAGGGACTGACCTGGAAGGGGCCATACCCTTCCCCTCTGTCAGCATGAACCCAAAGCTTGCTGGGGGAGGAAGGAGGGGTGCATACCATACTTCCAATGAGATGTGAAACCAAAGCCCTGACCCCCTTCCCTGCTCCCATGGAGACCTTTGCCAGAGTCTGTGGCTGAGCCTGGTTGATTTTCCAAAAGAAAAAGAGCCATTAATCCTCCAAACACCAAATTCCTCTTGGAGATGCAACTGGATCTAGGGCTTCTCTTTGCTGTCTCTGCTGCTCGAAGCAAAAAGCATCTCCCAGGACAGGTTGATCCCAGGATTCCCAAGGTGCTGGGTCTTGGAGGAAAGGCAGGTTCTCTGTCTAACAGTCCTTGAAACATTTTTCTTTTCTCCCTTCCAAGATTAAACTTCTCCTGTAGGCGCAGAGTGTCAAACACTGCTTGAGTAAGCCTTCCATGTGTCCTTCCTGGGGGCTCGTTGTTTGCAGGGAGACATAGAGTCAAGGAATACCCAGTTGGAAGGGACCTCAAGGATCACCTAGAGCAAACTTCATTGGAAAAAGCAGAGTGAAATTTTCCCGGGACTGTTTCACAGAATCCCAGCATGGTGGGAGGTGGAAGGGACCTCTAGGGGATCATCTAATCCAACCCCACTGCTAAAGCAGGGCACCCTCAGCAGCTTGCCCAGGATCACAGTGTCCAGGCAGGTCTGGAATCTCTCCACAGAAGGAGACTCCACAACCTCTCTGGGCAGTCTGAGACAGGGCTCCAGCACCCTCACACCAAAGAATTTTAGGTTGGATATGAGGAAAAAATATTCCCCCAAAGGGTTGTCAAGGCCTGGCCCAGGCTGGCCAGGGCAGTGGTGGAGTCCCCATCCCTGGGGGGGTTTCAAAGCTGTGTAGATGTGGTGCTGAGGGCCATGCTTTAGTGGTGACCTGGCAGTGCTGGGTTAAGAGATGGATTCAATGATCTCCAAGGTCTCTTCCAACCAAAATAATTCCATGATTGCATCTTCAGGAGACCCTTATTTCACATCAGGTGCCTAGCTTGATGGTGGAGCAATGGAGAACTTGGTGTGAGGTTTTAATGTCTTTGTTCCTGCTGAAACTCAGGCTGGCTGCACAAGGAACACCCACCCCAGAAGCCAGAGGTTGCTCCAATACCTCCTTTCCAGTCTATCCTGCCTGGAAGCTCAAGTAGCTGCTGAGAATAAAATAAAACAATACTCCAGCGTGATATGAGGCTGGAAATCAGGGGTGCTGGCCAAGACTGAGAGCTGGCCTGAAGGAGTAGTAAAAACAGCACAGATTCCAGCAGGCTCTATCCAAAGAGCAAGCTCATAATAGGCTTCTCCTGCATATGCTATCAGCTGGAAAGGGATCCAGGGCTGGATGCTGGATAATGGTGAGTCTGTAGGTGGGCCATGGCCCACTCCTAGATTGCTAATTGCCTGGATTATCATCTTTCCCCAGCTCCTTCTTGCTGCATCTGTTTTGACTGGGAAGCCTCCAAGCTTTGGGACTGGTACCTGCTCTGTGAGGGTCAGGGGAAGGGGTGAGGGTGGGTGGGTAACAGGGCAGTGAGTCAAACAGGGAGAGAGTGCCCACATCACTGATGCCAAAGGGAGAGTCAGAGACTGGTCTCCAGCCTCCCCAGCAAGCAGTGCCTAGCTGCTACCACACACAGAGGAAGGTGTTGAGGCTGCCAAAGGGTCATTTTCCAACCTAAACCAGTTTTGGCCAGCACAGAACCATTCTTATCAGAAATGGGTACTCTGGAAGGGGTAGGGTTTTTTCCATTCCAAACCACCTCATAGAATCAGAATCCCAGCATGGTGGGGGTTGGAAGGGACCCCTGGAGCTCATCTAGTTCAAGCCCCCTGCTAAAGCTGGGCACCCACAGCAGCTTAACCAGGATCACAATGTCCAGGTGGTTCTGGAATCTCTCCAGAGGAGACTCCAGAACCTCTCTGGGCAGCCTGAGACAGGGCTCCAGCACCCTCACACCAAGATGTTTTTCCTCATGTCCAGATGGAATCTTCTGGGTTCCAGTTTGTGCTCATTGCCCTTTGTCCTGTCCCTGGGCATCAATGACAAGAGTCTGGGTGCAATCTCTTGCCCCCTGCCCTTTAGCTCTTGCTGAGCATTGCTCAGATCCCCTCTGGGGCTGCTCTTCTCCAGGCTCAACAGCCCCAGGGCTCTCAGCCTTTCCTCCTCACACAGCTGCTCCAGGCCCCTCAGCAGCTTTGTAGCCTCTGCTGGACTCTCTCCAATAGTTTCCTGTCTCTCCTGACCTGGGGAGCCCAAAACTATTCCCAGTACTCCAGACACAGCCTCACTAGGACAGAGCAGAGTCCTGTCTTGGGCCATCACATGAATTACTCTACTCCATCACAGGCTGTTTAGCTCATACTTATTAATCAGAATCCACTCATCTTCTTGACTCCCCTTTTTGGGGGGGGCCAAGCAAGCCAGGTTAGAGCATTTCACAGCCTGTTCCTTGATATGAAACTTGTAATGAAAGCTTGCAGGAAATCCAACAACAAGCAGCAGCAGATATTTCGAGACCATCTTCTTTGGATGCAGTTCTCCTTTGTACTGCTGCCATGGCTGCCTTGGAACAGGCTGGCTGTGTATTAAGGAAGAAATTCATTTCATTTGTGGATCTGGGAGTCAAGGAAGAACCCAAACCTTCCTGCTGAGGGGAACCATAAAACCCTGCCTGGGCTGTGTATATATTCCTGAACTGTGCCTGACCCTTGGCGTGCTCCTTCTCAGCATGGATAAGGAAAAAGAATTAGAGAGGAGAAACAAAGCTTGACTCCAACAGGGACAATGTTATTCATTTGCTTTTGTTTTTACACAGCAGAACCCAAAAGAGAGGTGTTTTTTCTTTTTATCCATGTAAAACAGTTCTTGAAAGCTGGACACTTCTCATCCTTCAGAGTTGGCTCAGAGGGAGAAATCAAGGAGCCGGTTTTGGGTTTTTTTTGGTTGGTTGTTTTTTTTTTTTTTGGGGGGGGGTTTGTTTGTTTGTTTTTTCCTTGACTGTTTATTATTTTGGGTCCACATCTGTCAAGGCAATTAGATGGGTTGATAAAAACCAAACATATCCCTGGGTTTACCTGCCTTTGAAAGCCACCCAGCTGGCTGCATGGTATTCATTCACACCCAGGATTTCAACATCTAAGTAATTTGTGGTCTCCCTTGCTTATCATTTTCCTTTTTACCCCCCTCCAGTTTATTTATTTATTTATTTATTTATTTATTTATTTATTTATTTATTTATTTAACACCTTTCTGTATTTTTAGGAACAGTCCTGGTTATTTATTGGGGTCAGAGAGAAACAGGGTGGGGGTGAATGGGACTTTGAATGAAGGCAGAGGGATGTCTGGAAGTTGGAGAAGGCATGAGGTAAGGCATCAGCTTTATCTCCCTGGAAAGAGCCCTCGTGAGGCATTGGTGATGCTGGAGCTGTCCAAACGCTACAAGGTTGGAATTAGACCTCTGGGGAGAGCTCCAGACTGCAGACAGCCTTTCCAAACAGCAGCTGACAGCCAGACCACTGCCTTGGTGATTGCTTCTGCAATCACTGTCCCACTCCGTGCTACATGTCCCTGAGCACAAGGCACTTCAGGGCAGATCTGGAGACGTGGATGGCTTCCAGAAATGGCCAAAAGATCTGCAACTGCTTGGATAGCACTTGGATAGCACAACCTGATCTAGTGAGAGCTGTCCCTGCCCATGGTACTGGGGTTGGAACCAGATGATCCAGCTGTGATGGTCTCCCTGTGCTTGGGGATGGTCTCCCTGTACTTGGGGATGGTCTCCCTGTACTTGGGGATGGTCTCCCTGTACTTGGGGATGTCTCCCTGTACTTGGGGATGGTCTCCCTGTACTTGGGGATGGTGAGGCCATGTTTTGCATACTGGGGTTAGTGTTGGGCACCTTGTTGCAAGAAGGATGTTGAGGTGCTAAAGCATGTCCAGAGAAGGGTAAGGAAGCTGCTGAAGGGTCTACAGCACAGGTGTGGTGAGGAGCAGCTGAGGGAACTGGGGTTGTTCAGTCTGGAGAAAAGGAGGCTCAGAGGAGAACTTCTTGCTCACTACAAGTTGAAAGAAGGTTGGAGCCAGATGGGTGTTGGTCTCCTCTCCCAAGGAACAAGTGATAGGACAGGAGGAAATGGTGTTAAGTTGCACCCATTCCTTCTTGAAGTCCAGCAAAAGCTGGGCACAGTGGTGGGCCACTTGGAATTGGTGACACTTCCCAGAGGGATCCCCAAATCTGTAATCTTCTGGGCTAAAGACATGAAGCTGGGCTGCTAAGCACACACACAAAACTCCTCTGACACAGACTGCTCACAAACTTTTGTCTTTCCCCTTGTGTCACCTATCCACAGGCTGCTTTTGCAGGAGAGCTGAGGAAGTCAGTGGGAGGATCTCAAGCACCTTAAGTGGCTCCTTCTCTTTTCTCTTTTAGCTGTAATTGCTGCTCCCCATTTAGCATGGCCCCATCTCTGACCAACTCCTGCTCCTCCATCAAGCCTCACATTCATTCAGCTGCCATCTCTTCATCCCTTTCAGCTCATTTGGTTGTTGATTCTCTCTACCACCCCAAGGGCTTTTTAATCACAGAATGGTTTGGGTGGGAAGGGACCTTAAAGGCCATCCAGTCCAGCTTTCATTAGTGTCATTTGAGAGCCCAAGTGTGTTAGGATGAGGAAGGAGGTCTGTGAGAGCAATCTCACATCAGCTAAACGCAGATAATTTGGAGGACCATCAGAACACACAAAGCATCTCTAAGAAAAGGAGGGGAAGAGCAAAAAAAGCAGCTCACAGAGGAAGCAAACTGAGCCCTCTTCAACAGCTGAGCCCTAGGAACCCCTGATGCTCACAGAGGTGGTGGGAGGTGGGTGTGCTGGGGAGGCTGTATAAAGTGGGATTGATCAGTCTAGCTTTGGAAGAAGGGTGGGTGCTGGGAGGGAGGTAGTGCAAACCCCCTGAGGAGTTTGTTCTAGGTGGTTCAGCTCATTCTTGTGGACTGACACCTTTAGAATGGTCAGCATCCAGCTTCTTAAACACATCAACAAAGCTCCAGGCAGACACTGTGGGTGTGCTGTGTATGCAGAAATGGTCTGCTCTGGATAAAAGCATTTGCTGTGGAGGATTAGGCAGGTGCCTTGAAGTTCTCACAGAGCTAAGTATTCCTTGTATCTGCACCCCATCATCCCCACCTATTCCTTACATCTGCACCCCATCACCCCCAGCTATTCCTTACATCCTCACCCCATCACCCCTAGCTATTCCTTATATCTGCATCCCTTCACCCCCAGTTATTCCTTACATCTGCACCCCTTCACCCCCAGCTATTCCTTACATCCTCACCCCATCACCCCCAGCTATTCCTTACATCTGCAACCCTTCACCCCCAGCTATTCCTTACATCCTCACCCCATCACCCCCAGTTATTCCTTACATCCTCACCCCATCACCCCCAGCTATTCCTTACATCCTCACCCCTTCACCTCCAGCTATTCCTTCCATCCTCACCCCATCACCCCCAGCTATTCCTTACATCCTCACCCCATCACCCCCAGCTATTCCTTACATCCTCACCCCTTCACCCCCAGCTATTCCTTCCATCCTCACCCCTTCACCCCCAGCTATTCCTTATATCTACACCCCATCACCCCCAGCTATTCCTTACATCCTCACCCCTTCACCCCCAGCTATTCCTTATATCTGCATCCCTTCACCCCCAGTTATTCCTTACATCTGCACCCCTTCACCCCCAGCTATTCCTTACATCCTCACCCCATCACCCCCAGCTATTCCTTACATCCTCACCCCATCACCCCCAGCTATTCCTTACATCTGCAACCCTTCACCCCCAGCTATTCCTTACATCCTCACCCCATCACCCCCAGTTATTCCTTACATCCTCACCCCATCACCCCCAGCTATTCCTTACATCTGCACCCCTTCACCCCCAGCTATTCCTTACATCCTCACCCCATCACCCCCAGCTATTCCTTACATCTGCAACCCTTCACCCCCAGCTATTCCTTACATCCTCACCCCATCACCCCCAGTTATTCCTTCCATCCTCACCCCTTCACCCCCAGCTATTCCTTATATCTACACCCCATCACCCCCAGCTATTCCTTACATCCTCACCCCTTCACCCCCAGCTATTCCTTATATCTGCATCCCTTCACCCCCAGTTATTCCTTACATCTGCACCCCTTCACCCCCAGCTATTCCTTACATCCTCACCCCATCACCCCCAGCTATTCCTTACATCCTCACCCCATCACCCCCAGCTATTCCTTACATCTGCAACCCTTCACCCCCAGCTATTCCTTACATCCTCACCCCATCACCCCCAGCTATTCCTTACATCTGCAACCCTTCACCCCCAGCTATTCCTTACATCCTCACCCCATCACCCCCAGTTATTCCTTACATCCTCACCCCATCACCCCCAGCTATTCCTTACATCCTCACCCCTTCACCTCCAGCTATTCCTTACATCCTCACCCCATCACCCCCAGCTATTCCTTACATCCTCACCCCTTCACCCCCAGCTATTCCTTATATCTACACCCCATCACCCCCAGCTATTCCTTACATCCTCACCCCTTCACCCCCAGCTATTCCTTACATCCTCACCCCTTCACCCCCAGCTATTCCTTATATCTACACCCCATCACCCCCAGCTATTCCTTACATCCTCACCCCATCACCCCCAGCTATTCCTTACATCCTCACCCCTTCACCCCCAGCTATTCCTTATATCTACACCCCATCACCCCCAGCTATTCCTTACATCCTCACCCCTTCACCCCCAGCTATTCCTTATATCTGCACCCTATAACCCTGGTGGACTCCTCTGGCTCCCTCAGGGCTAAGGGAAGCCTGGTGAGGTTCCCAGTGTGACCTTTGGATTAAAAAACTTTCCTGCCCTAGCTTAGCAGCCCTGGAGGAAGGTTGAATCCAGCTCTCCTGCCTTAGGACACAGCCAGCCTCTCCAGCAGCTGCACCCTAATAGATGTGTGTTGGAGTCATCACTCAGTAACTTAATAAAGTGAAATAATTTCTCTATTAAGCTGGGCTCAAATTTATAAAGGTTATTATCCCAAATGAAGAGAATGAATATTGGAAACATACTTCTGAGGTCTTTAACTGCTCTCAGGCCATTGTTAACATGCTGTTCAAAATGTAAGTAGCTGCCAGGGTGCTCAATTAGCAGGAGCAATGACCTGCCAGGAGAACACTGCAAATGATGGAGCTGAAGTTTTTTGGCCCAGTGAGGAACCAGAAGAAATATGAAGTACCTTTCAAGGCTGACCTACAGGGCAAGCCTTCTCTCTACCAAAGAATTGGTTTCCCCTCTTCACTCCTCCCATTATCAGATGTTAAGGACTTTCTGCAATGCTTTAGCCCATAGAGAAGATCTGCCTGCAGGTTTTATGTGAATGTGACAAAATGAAACACTTTGTCTTCCTATATATATATTCCCGTGTGCTCATGCAATTCAGGACTAGTCTTTCTGACTTGGCTTTGTGTGCTTGGCAAAGAACAGGCTTCCAATGTGTTCTTCAAGCTGCTGTGACCCAACTAAGACAACCTAGCTACTCTGGTTTAATCCCCTTTCATGTATGAGGTAAGCACGGCCAGGAGTGTGCCTCTTGGCAGGCACAAATCACTGGGGAAATTACTTTTTGAGTGTCTGTGCTGCTGGAGCACACATCCAGAACCAAAAGTGGGAACTAGAGTCCCTGTGCTGGTGGTATTCAGTGTGTAATGAAGACTTAGCTTCTGTCCCAGGAAGCTTATGGTTATCACTCTTCAAGCAATGTTTCCTTAATCATACAATAGAATTATAGATGGAAAAGAGCTTTAAGCTCATCAATTCCAACCATCAACCCAGCATTGCCAGGTCATGGCCCTCAGCACCCCATCTCCACAGCTTTTCAGTCCCTCCATGGAAGAGGACTCCTCCACAGCCCTGGGCAGCCAGGTTCAGGGCTTGACAACCTTTTGGTGAAGAAATATTTCAGTTAGTTATAGCTGAATCCTGGCTACAGATTAGGTAGCCTTCTACTGCAGCAAGGGGTGGAAATGATCTGGAGATGTGGGCATGGCTGGATTCTGTGCTGGAGGTGCAAGACAATGCAGTAACTGTTGTGCTTCTCAGCTCTCTCTGCCATCTATACTTGTGAGGCATTTCCTCCAGTCTCATTTATCTATAGGTTGTCTTCTCAGCTCAGGCTGTTTGACAGAATCCCAGCATGGCACACATTTGAGGAAGGATCTGAGGAACACACATTTCTCAGGAAGGACCTGAGAAACATCACAACATCCACTTCAGGGAGCCTCCTCCCACTGTGGACCTTGGGGGATGGAATTGTTATGCTGTTTGTCAAAGAATAACTCAGGTTTGAGCAGTGAGAAGCTGGTTCAAACCCTTTCAGGCTTCCTCATTCATAAAGCAGACACTTGTGGAAAATATAAGCTTAGTTTAAACAAAGATGGCTTTTTTTTTTTTTTCCATGAACACCCAGCTTGCTCCCACACAGGAATGATGGAAAACCAAGCAGAAGGCCTCAGTAAAACAGCCTCAAGACAGAACATGATGTACTGCAAAGCAGGAAAGCCCAAGCTCTCCTCCTGCCAGGAGCACCGAGGGAACACTCTCCATCCACTGTGGAGCTGATGGAAGCCATCACAGTGAGCAAGGCAAAGGAATGTGATAACAGCTTCCCTGTCTGCAGATGGTCCCAACCTGCCCCACATTAATGTGCTGGCTTTGGCAACTGACCTGTGGGCTGGTTTGTAAGGGTGACATCTTAACAACCACGTGCAGCCAGGCTTTGGATGACTCCAGGGGATGCAGATGTTCCCTCTCCACCACTGCCCATTTTCCACTATGGAAGAGGCACCTCAAGCTCAGTTTATTACTGCAATGTATATACATAAACCACACCAATTTTAATTAAGAGCACTGCAAAAAAAAAAAAAAAAAGTGCTAAAGTTCAGGAAATTTAAAGATTAAGGCCAAGGGTTTGTTTTCACACATTCTTAAAAGGAACAGATTGGACTTTTCTCAGAAGTAATTTCCCTTTCAAAACCTTCCAATATTTATTGGAAGGTGAGTCAATCTTTCCCTGATACACTGATTTCACTCCAGTCCTGTTAGGAGCAGCCTAAGCACTCTTTAGTGATGAACCTGAGGATTAAGAGAGATGCACAGCAAAAGGCTTCTAGTTGTCCATGGCCAACAAGTGACTTTTTGTTTTCTTAGGCATTTAATCCATGCTTCAAAGCCAGATTCAGCCAACAGTCCAGTTGGAAAAAAAATAATCACAGAATGGTGAGGGTTGGAAGTAACCTCTGGAGATCATCCACTTCAACCCCCTGATGAAATAGGGTCAACCAGAGCAGGTTGCTCAGGATCACATCCAGAATCTGAAAGTCTCTAGGGAAGGAGACTCCACAATCACCATGGGCAACCTGCTCCAGAGCTCTGGAACCCTAACAGGAAAGAGGATGGAACATCCTTTGATCCAGTTTGTGCCCATTGTCCCTTGTCCTGTCATCAGGCACCACTGAAAAGAGTCCAGCCCCATCCTCTTCTCCCTCACCCTTTAGTATTTATTAGCATTGATCAGAGCCCCTCTGGGGCTGCTCTTCTCCAGCCTAAACAGCCCCAGGGCTCTCAGCCTTTCTTCTTCAGAGAGCTGCTCCAGAGCCCTCAGCATCTTTGTAGTCTCCACTGGATTCTTTCCAGTACTTCCCTGTCTCTCTGGAACTGGGGAACCTACAACTGGACGCAGTACTGCAACTGTGGCCTCACCAGGGCAGAGCAGAGGGGGAGGCAAACCTTCCTTGACCTGCTGGTCACACTCTTCTTAATGCACCTCAAGAGACCTTTGGCATTCCTGGCCACAGGAGCCCCTTCTGGCTTGTGGGCAACTTGTCCCCCAGCACTGCCAGGCCCCAGCTCTCTGGAGCTGCTTTCCAGCAGGTCAATCCCTGAGCTGTACTGGAGCATTATGCTGAAGTTAGGCTGTGTCTTAACTTTGCATTTGAACCACCAGTGAGGCACCACGAGGTGTGTGAGAGCTGGAATGAGCCCTCTGGGTGGGCTGTTTGATCCCTCTGTGCTTTTATGTGATTTACTATCTGGTCTCTCTTCCAACCTGAGTAAAAGCCTCTGCTCCTCTAAATACCTCTTAAAGCCACAGGTGGATACAGTCTTCTCCTTTCCTCTTCCTGATTTCTTGACTCTGCTGATGCTGCACTGCCTAGTTTTGCGTGAAGACCTCCCAGACCTTCATCCTCTCTTGGTGCAGCTTTGTGTCAAGCCACGTGTCTGATAGCTGCTGTCTGTTTAGCCATGCAAAGCCTCCCCACTGCTGCTTTCTGTCACTTTACCCCCCACCAGCTGCTTGCTGTCTTCCATTATTTTAAGTCTCTGAAACCATTTGTTGAAGGAATTGCTCCTAGATGCAAATTTGCTCCAGGCCTACAGGACTTCATTCCATGGCTTCAAGTTTAATAAGAAACTATCTTCATTAGGACTGAAAATGACTTCCAGTTTCTCCCAGGCCAACAGCTGTTTAGCTTCAGGTTGGCTGCCAGTTGCAGACACCTGTGGGTTGCAGCTGTGTGTGCTGCTAAACCACACCATGGACAGCTGAGTAGCCAACACCTGGAAGACATAAAGTATTTACAATTCGGAACAAGAACAAAACTCCCTCCATAAAAATACTTGTAGGTGATCTGTGCTCTTTCAAGTGGTTGATGCAGCAAACTTCTTTTTTTTTTTATATATATATATATGTTGGGTTTTTTTTACCCTTCTTCTGATTGCTGGGCTGCAGGGAAGATGGAAGGCTAATTTGTTATCAGGCTGGCTTGCATGTTTTAGTTCTGGAGGTGAATGGCCACCAGCCTCCTTTCTTGGAGCAACAGCAGGCAGAGATCAGAGGGATTTTGGCAAACAGGGACTCATTAGGTTGAGAGTCCAAATATGAGGAGAGAATGAGTGTGGCCAGCTGGACTAGGGCAGGGATGATCTCCCCAGGGACACCCTGCATTGAATACTGTGTTGAGTTTTGGTCTCCTCACTGCAAGAAGCACATTGAGGTGCTGGAGCATGTCCAGAGAAGGGCAATGAAGCTGGTGAAGGGTCTAGAGCAGCTGAGGGAACTGGGGTTGTTCAGTCTGGAGAAAAGGAGGCTCAGAGGAGACCTTCTGGCTCTATCCAGCTCACTGGAAGAATATGGGAGGCAACCCTAGGGCTCTCAATCTTTATTCTTCAGAAAGATGCTCCAGGGCCCTCAGCATCTTTGTAACCTCCTCTGGACTCTCTCCAGTACTTCCCTGTCTCTCTGGAACTGGAGAACCTACAACTGGACGCAGTACTGCAGCTGTGGCCTCACCAGGGCAGAGCAGAGGGGGAGGCAAACCTTCCTTGACCTGCTGGTCACATTTTTCTTAATGCACCTCAAGAGACCTTTGGCATTCCTGGCCACAGGAGCCCCTTCTGGCTTGTGGGCAACTTGTCCCCCAGCACTGCCAGGCCCCAGCTCTCTGATCTAAAGCCCTGTCCAAGCTGGTCTTGAAATCCTCCAGTGATGGGAGCTTCCTCACACACCTGGGGAGGTTGTTCCAGTTATTGCTTATTAAAAAAAAAGTGATAATATCCAGTCAAAACCTCTCATGATTCAATTTGTGCTTGCTGCCACGTGTCCTCCCTGTGGTGTCTGGTGGAGAGAGACCCTCCATCCTCTTGGTAGCCACCCTTTAGGTACTGCAAAGCTGTGCTGAGCTCCCCTCTGAAGCTTTGTTATGGGAGGCATAACAGAGCAACCAAATGTTCTCTGGAGGGAGTTCCCCTGCTGTCATCCCTTTGCTGTCAGGAACCATGATGCTGGCTGCTCCTTCCACTTTCTAGCATTAAATGTCTTTAAATAAAAGGGCAGCAGGAAAGAAACTGAATGGTGATGTAATTTTTCCACCCACTTTCCTTCCTGGAGAGGCAGCAGGCATACTGCAAGCTTTTTGTGTGAGCAAGGAAAGAAAAAAAAAAAAAAAAAGAGCATGGGTGGGATTTTGATGTGTTGAAACTGGCCTGGGCAGTGGAAGAGAAACTCCACCCTTCTGTTTGCTGTAGTGGATTTTCTTAGCCTGGTAAGGCTTAATGCAATTACAGTGTCTCTTTCTGTCACTCTGCTTAGTTTTGGGGCCAATTTAGACCATTTCCCTAGGATTTCATAAGGGAAAAGAGGTTCCAAAGGATTTAGGGTGGGATTTTTCTTTGAGATGAGTCTTACTCTGGAGGCACTTCTTTCCATTGACTATTAAAAACAAAATAATATTATTCAAGCTAAAATTGGGCCTCCAACCAGAAGTGGAGACAAAGGTTATAGAATCATAGAATCAGTCAGGGTTGGAAGGGACCACAAGGCTCAGCCAGTTCCAACCCCCCTGCCATGGGCAGGGACACCTCACACCACATCAGGCTGGCCAGAGCCTCATCCAGCCTGGCCTTAAACACCTCCAGGGATGGGGCCTCAACCACCTCCCTGGACAACCCATTCCAGGCTCTCACCACTGAAGAAGATAGTTTAGATGTCAACCACTCACCACTGAAGAAGATAGTTTAGATGTCTTACCACTGAAGAAGACATTTTAGATGTCAATGGTTAGACAAGAAGAATCCTACATCCTACAGGTTTTGAGACAAGAAAAGGTTTTTCTCTTCCAGCTTTTCAAAAAGGTAACTCCTATTTATTAGGCTTCAGAGGACTCTGCCCATTCATGTCATTGGTAACTAAGTCTTCATCAGATCTCCTGAGGAAAGAAGATCCACAGCCTGTTTCTGGCTCACGGTGAACTTGTCCACCAGCACTTTCTGGTCCTCCACCACGGAACTACTTTCCAGGAAGCTAACCTCTCACCTGTCCTGCTGCAGGAGGTTGTTCAGTGGTGTCAGCCACTCCTCCAGGTCCTGTATCCTCAGCAAGCTGGCTGAGGGTCCACTCTGTCTTTTTCTCCAAGTCATTAACGAAGATGTTAAAGAGCAAAACATTTAAGGGAGTGGAGTTGGAAGGACCCAGCAATGCAGAATAGGGATGGGAAGGATAAGGCATGGCCTGTTTTGGGGGGAACAAAGGCTTCATGATTTATTTTCATCAAAACAAATCAGCATTTTAAGTCCAAATTCCTACTAAAATAAGGATGGGAAATAGTAAACCCAATTCAATTCAGAATGTTTTTCCTGCTGTAATCCCAGCTTAGCATGGACACTCCTGTGGGGTTCCACTGAGGTGACTGTCTGCTCTGCACCTAGTCTTTGCTTCTTGTGCTTCTTATGCATTGCTATTATGTGCAAGTCTGTCAGATGGATAAGCTATTTCTGATCTTCCAGAGCAGTAAACCTCATGGCTCCCTTGACTCTGAGAAATTTCCACTGCTTGACATATTAAAAATATATGGAAGTCTGCAAGGAGAGCAGATTAAGCTTTATGCCTGTGGAAATTCATTTAGATAACTCCAGATCAGCTGGTGCATGGAAAAATCATTTGAAGAAAGGAAAGAAGAAAGAAAAGAAAGAAAAGAAAAGAAAAGAAAGAAAATAAAAGAAAAGAAAGAAAAGAAAGGAAAGAAAGGAAAGAAAGAAAGAAAAGAAAGAGAAAGAAGGAGAAAGAAAGACAGAAAGAGAAAGAAAGAAAGAAGGAAAGAAAGAAAGAAAGAAAGAAAGAAAGAAAGAAAGAAAGAAAGAAAGAAAGAAAGAAAGAAAGAAAGAAAGAAAAGAAGAAGGAAAGAAAGAAAGAAAGAAGGAAAGAAAGAAAGAAAGAAAGAAAGAAAGAAAAGAAGAAGGAAAGAAAGAAAGAAAGAAGGAAAGAAAGAAAGAAAGAAAGAAAGAAAGAAAGAAAGAAAGAAAGAAAGAAAGAAAGAAAGAAAGAAAGAAAGAAAAGAAAGAAGAAGGAAAGAAAGAAAGAAGGAAGGAAAGAAAGAAAGAAAGAAAGAAAGAAAGAAAGAAAGAAAGAAAGAAAGAAAGAAAGAAAAGAAAGGAAAGAAAGGAAAGAAAGAAAGAAAGAAAGAAAGAAAGAAAGAAAGAAAGAAAGAAAGAAAGAAAGAAAGAAAGAAAGAAAGAAAGAAAGAAAGAAAGAAAGAAAGAAAGAAAGAAGAAAGAAAGAAAGAAAGAAAGAAAGAAAGAAAGAAAGAAAGAAAGAAAGAAAGAAAGAAAGAAGAAAGAAGAAGGAAAGAAGAAAGAAGGAAAGAAAGAAAGAAAGAAAGAAAGAAAGAAAGAAGAAAGAAAGAAAGAAAGAAAGAAGAAAGAAAGAAAGAAAGAAGAAAGAAAGAAAGAAAGAAAGAAAGAAAGAAAGAAAGAAAGAAAGAAAGAAAGAAAGAAAGAAAGAAAGAAAGAAAGAAAGAAAGAAAGAAAGAAAGAAAGAAAGAAAAAGAAAGAAAAAGAAAGAAAGAAAGAAAGAAAGAGAAAGGAAGAAAGAAAGAAAAGGAAAGAAAGGACCCCAACCCAAACCCCTCCAAAAAAGGCACAGCTGATGCTGTGTGCTAAGGAGGAGGACTTTTTATAAAGCATCTTTCATTCCCAGAGCACTTGCTGACCTATATATAGAAATCATTTCCCTCTTCCCCTAAGAGCAGCCAGCTCTGGGGTGGAAGGCTACAGTTGATTAACCAGGCTCAGCATGACTGTCTGAGGGCTTAGCAGAAGACAAAATTTAGTCCACCTGGCTCTGCCTGATTGTAGTCTGCTCCTTTATGCAGCCTTGAGGACAGAACTGGCACAGTCTCCATGGCCTGGCAGATGTGGGGTGACCCTGATTGGTCTTCCAGGAGACTCTTTAGGTGCACATTACTGAGCAGATGGATACCAGGGCACTAGATGTGGCGCTGGGCTTTGAAGTGCCTGTATCAGACAGGAGAGAGCCCTGAGGGAGGTGTCAGTGGTCCTTCTTGGAGGCGTTTTAGTGTTGCTTTCTCTGTGTGCTTGCTAGGGAGCAATATGTTCCTTGAAGTCCCCCCAGGAGATGTCTTTTACTAGGCACAGTGTGGATGTAACTGGTGTGTGGAGCTGGGCCCAATGCTAGGCAGTCACTTCAAACATTGAGCAAGCAGCAATGGAGTTTTGGGAGTTCCCATTTGTATGGACTGCCCTCCCAGCAGGTAAATGTGATGGGGTTGAGGAGATGGGACATGGTGTCCCCCTTGTGCCCTTTCTACCTTGGGGGGGGAAAAAAAAAAACCCACCCAAACCAGAAAGGAAAGCCTGCTGGTGAGCTGACTAGCACTGGATTGCCAGCAGCACCAAGATTTGTCAGGTTCAATTCATGCTGAATTGTCCTGTCCTTGGCTCCCTGCTGGGTGCAGTGCTCCTGTGACACATCATGGACAGCTGGCCTTGCCCACTCTGCTTGTCTGCACATCATTCCTGCTCCTGGCTCAACCACTGTGTGAAAGCTTTTCTTTCCTGGCTTGTCTTGTGAGCTAACCAGTCAAGAGAGCTCTTGGTCTGGCTTGGGAGTCCTGTGGTACTAAAACCTTCTCTCAACGTCTGAATAAAATGCTTGGATGCATTTTCTCCTCGGATTTCTGCTGGCAGCAGAAGAGTATCTCTAGCTCTGGTGATGTGCAGTCTCCCCTTTCCAGAAGTGCAGCAATAAATCTGGCAAGCATGACACTTGGTGCAAGAGCATCCCTGGGTCTTTGTCAGCTGCTCAGGTTCGTGCCTCTGCTCTGTGGGGTTTTCATTTGCTTTCACAGCCTGCTGCCCCTCCTGTTAAATAGGGAGCTGCTCTATTCCTTGAGCATGTGTTTCCTTGCCTGATGTGAAGAGGTGATGCTCAGGCCTGTTTTAGGGTGAAGAGTAGAGGGGAAGTAGAGCTGAAGGTGATGTCTGTACAGCTGTCAAGATAGATTACTCCATGCTGGCTGGCATAAGATGTTGTTAGGCAGAAAAGGTGATGGAAAGGTGTAGATGTAGTGTTGCTCTCACAGAAGCCCAGAATGATAGGCATTGGAAAGGACCAGTCCAATCCCCCTGCTAAAGCAGGGCACCCACAGCATCTTGCCCAGGATCACAATGCCCAGGTGGGTTTGGAATCTCTCCAGAGCAGGAGACTCCACCACCTCTCTGGGCAGCCTGAGACAGGGCTCCAGCACTCACAGGAAATAATTTCTTCCTCCTGTTCAGATGGAACCTCCTGGAATCTACTGCCCATTGCTCTTTGTCCTGTCACTGGGCACCACTGAAAAGAGTCTGTCCCAGACTCTTGCCCCCTGCCCCTTAGCTCTTGCTGAGCATTGCTCAGATCCCCTCTGGGGCTGCTCTTCTCCAGGCTCTCAGCCCCAGGGCTCTCAGCCTTTCCTCCTCACAGAGCTGCTCCAGACCCCTCAGCAGCTTTGTAGCCTCCACTGGATTCTTTCCAGTCGTTCCCTGTGTCTCTTGAACTGGGCAACCCACAACTGGACCTGGTACCTCACCTGTAGCCTTTCTTGACACCCAAAATTCCCCTGGAGTTTGTGTAATGGCAGGACAGCCAAGTATCTATTGGAGAAGACCTGGTAGAAGTGGTCTACATGGCACTGTGATGGTGGGGAGGTTCTTTCTCCATGCTACTAACAACCTTCAGAGCCATGTCCCCTTTGCCTTGGCTGTCTCTCAGATCTCATGAGAAAGGCTTTGTATTCCTGACCAACACCATCTGTCCTGACACATCTGAACACTGCTGCTCCTGCCCATTCCTCTGGGGCCATCTTGGCTTCCCAGAGATCTAAAAAGAAAATAAGATCAGAATGTGAGACTTCAGGCTCCTCTGCTTTTCCATCTTAATCATAGAATCATAGAGTCATAGAATCAGTCAGGGCTGGAAGGGACCACAAGGATCATTCAGTTCCAACCCCCCTGCCATGGGCAGGGACACCTCACACTAGACCAGGCTGGCCAGAGCCTCATCCAGTCTGTATTTAAACACCTCCAGGGATGGGACCCCAACCACCTCCCTGGACAACCCATTCCAGGCTCTCACCACTCTCATGGTGAAGAACTTCTTCCTTACATCCAGTCTGAATCTCCCCATTCCTTCTCCTGTCCTTCCAGCAATCTTCACTGGGTTTGTACAAGCCATGGCCACCTCCCACAAGCTTTGTCTGTCCTGTATCCTCACAACCCCAATCACAGCTGAAACCCCACAGCTGCTCCTCAAGCCCCTCTAGTTTTCCTCCTCTTGCTCCTCACTCCCTGGGAGTGCTGCAAGTCCTGTGTTGTCCCAGACCCTCAGACTGACCTTCCAGCTCCAGGCTTGTTCCTCCTAACAAGGATCTTTGGGCTCTGCCATGACTGTGCTGCAGGCTTTCATTTTAGAGTCTATAACTTCAAGTTCCTTCCAAAAGAACCCAAGAGAATTTTTGCCTGCCCTTGATTTTCATTAATCACTGAAAACTAGGAGCAAAGAAACCTTCTTGCTCCTCTGCTTTAGCTGGAGGAATGCAGCAGGGAGGGACAGTTCTGGGGGTGAGCTCAAGCCCTGTGCCTGACACAGCCTTTTGGAGGTAGGTACAGGGACATTTGTCCTGCACTCAGTCTCCTGACCAGCTGTACAGGACTGGAAGCTGTGTACCAAGGGGAAAAGCAGCTCTTGGAGCTAATGATCTGCTGGCACCAGAGCTGCCTGCAGGCGTCTGGCAGGGCTGGTTTGCACCTTGCTAGCAACAGCTTCTGCAGAAATACTCCTGGGTGCAAACCCAGAGGGAAGCTCTGTGGAGGTTTTGGCAAATGTCTTTTTTTTTGGGGGGGGTGGGGGGGGTGGGGTAATTTTTGGTGAGGTTCAGTCTAACAACTTTATTCCTGGCTTGTTTGACTGTGCTGCTGTTGCCTGCTCTCCTCCTCCTCTGCTGCTGTTGCTTTCTGCCAGTGAAGACAGCACAGAAGGCATCGAGATCTCAGCATCCTAAAAGTAGAGAGGTGACAAAGTAGGTGATGTGATCCCATCTTTTTTTTATTTTTTTCCCTAGTGTGTCCCTTTTATTTTCTGCTGCTGAATTGAGGAGGAGGGAGAGAAAAGTGAAGGAAGTTTACTACATGGCTACCTACCCTGAGAGCTGATAAATCTGCCAGACAATTTATTTGATCTTTGAACCCTGGGGTCCCTCAGAGACAGGCTTGGAGGCCTGCAAAAGCAATCAGAGAGAATATAAAAACCTAATGAGGCCTGGACTTGATCCCTCTTCTCCAGGTGAGATTTATGGCAGCTGGCAGAGAATCAGAGCAGTTGAAAACTTAGACAATGCCTGTGTACAGATAGTGTAGGAGAACACCCCCAGTGGCTCAGGCACCATCCTTTGTGCTTGAGGTATTTTCTTTGAGGAGTGGCCCCTCTCTGGGTTCCACAACATCCTGCTAAAAAAGATTTGCCTAAAGCAAAAAAAAAAGAGAGGGGGAAAAAAAAAGAAAGAAAAAAGGGCAACCAACCCCCAGGGTGTTTCTTAGACTTAGCATCTTGCCCCAGGTTTGGCTTTGTAAGAGAGACTTTGTGCCCTAGATGGAAGGAGAGATGTTAAAACATCCCCATCTGACTTGGGGTTTTATTTCCAAGTAATTTTGGGGAGAATGGAGAACATTTTCCTCCTGCCCCTGTGCCATGGCTTCCAGAAAAGGCTGAGTGCAGCAGAAGTTCTCCCCCTGTGGCAGTAGCTGCTGGACTGTATGTCCCCAGTGCAGCATCCCTGCTCTGCTGTACCTCCAAAGCCCGAGCGGGGGCTGCTGGTTGTGTGCTCTCTCAGGGGGCAGCTGTATGATGCAGCTGGTGCCACAGCTCTTCTGCATGCTCTGGTGAGGGACACAGCCTCTGCTCTCAGCAGGAGCATGGGAGAGAGCCCTACAGCTCCCAATCCACTGAACTTTGCTGTCTTGGTGCTTCTCATAGGGCCAAATGTGGGTATAGAGGTTTCTGGAAGAGAGGTCTGGTGGAGTTGATGTCCCCAGCAGTCCTTTATAGGCTTAGGACACTTTCTGAGCTGAAAACAGCCTTGAATGCTGAGGGGAACCATTGTATCTATGATCTGTTTGCCCTCTTCCTGCTCTTCCCTGGGTGTCTCCTTGCCTGGATGGGCTGTTGGCCTGATGTCCCCTCCTATCTTCTGGTCAGGTCCTGTGTGCACTGCTTCCAAGTCACTGCTGATGGCAGCAAGATGTTACCTCATGTATTTTCTGCCTTCTGACTGCTGGGCTGGAGGAAGGATGGCAGGGTAATTTGTCAGCAGGCTTGTGAGTTCTGGAGGTGAACGGCCACCAGCCTCCCTGCTTGGAGGAACAGCAGGCAAAGACCAGAGTGGTTTTGGCAAACAGAAATTCATTAGGTTGAGAGTCCAAAAATGAGGAGAGAATGAGTGTGGCCAGCAGGAGTAGGGCAGGGATGGTCTCCCTGTTCTCAGCACTGGTGGGAGTGCATCCTGAATACTACATTGAGTTTTGAGCCCCTCACTGCAAGAAGGACATCGAGGTGCTGGAGCATGTCCAGAGAAGGGCAAGGAAGCTAAAAAAAGGTCTAGAGCACAAGTCCAGTGAGGAGAAGCTCAGGGAACTGGAGTTTAGCTTGGAGCAAAGGAAATTTGGAAGAGACCTTCTGGCTCTCTACAGCTCCCTGAGAGGAGGTTGGAGCCAGGTGGGGGTTGGTCTCTTCTCCCAAGAAACAAGTGATAGGACAGGAGGAAATGGCCTCAGGGGGAGGTTTAGGTTGGACATGAAGTACAATTTTGGTCAAGCCCTGGGGCAGGCTGAGTCCCCATCCCGGGAGGGATTTAAAGGCCATTTCGATGTGGTGCTGAAGGACAAGCGGTGACCTGGCAGTGCTGGGCTCATGGTTGGACTTGACGACCTTGCCAGTCCTTTATCCAACCTAAACCCTTCTATGAGCTCAGACTTCATAGCCATAAAAAAACCCTTTCTGTAGAGTCAAAGTAAAGTTCTCTTCTGAGATTTATGCTCCTTTTTATTTTCAACAAAGGCTTTTAATAAGTTGAAGGAAGAAACAAGACGTTCCCGTCCCAGCCTGGCGATGGGCTCTGTCCGACCCTGCACTGACACTTTTATGGTTCTCCTGGTTTGCTGAAAAAAAAAATTTTTTCAACATTTCTGTTTTGCTCTGACCTGAAAGCAAATCTCTTTTCCAGTTTCTCAGATCTGTTTGTGAATGGAGGGAATTGGAGCTTTGCAGAAAATAGCAGCACCAGCTGGCTCCGCTCAGCGGGAGCAGGAGCGCGACAAAACCAAAGGTTCTTCTTGCCTGGTGTTGGCACCAACCACAATGCAGTGAGACAGCAATTCCTCCTCCAGGACAGGAGACAGGGGCTGAGCCAGCACCAGAAAAGGTCAGCTGAGTCACTGGCTTGAGCTGGGCTTTGCCTTTGGAGGGGAGCTCCAAACAGGAGCTCTTTAGTGGATTATTGATGTTGTAACTGGATTGGGGTCCAGTCCCTTAACTCGGAGTGAAAGTCAAAAGTTTCCACTGCCCAGGAGTGTTTGGGTTTTGCAGATGTTTGTGGAATGGCTTAATCCCTACCTCTTCAGCTTTATAGGATGAGCATGCAGCAGAAAAGCTGGCTTCTGTTTCTAGTGAATGTGGCCATGAAGAATCACTGGAAACTGAGTCATTTGGCCATCTTGCATCATGAACTTCAAGACTAATGCTTCATGTAGCACCCCAGGACCTCCAAATAAAGCCTGGTTGATCTCTTAAAGGCCATGGCAGCTGGTTTTCACGTGGGCTGCTTTAACCTTGTGTGGTCCCCAACTCCCTCCCACCTCTGGTGCTTCCCTAAGACTGTGTGGAAAGTACACAGTGGCTTGGTACTGCACTGACCCTCCAGCCATGCTGACCAGAGGCGGCTGCAGGATGCAGTAGTTCCTTCCTCTCCCTCATCACCACCAATGCTGAGGTGCCTGCAGGATGCAGTAGTTCCTTCCTCTCCCTCATCACCACCAACGCTGAGGTGCCTGCAGGATGCAGTAGTTCCCTCCTCTCCCTCATCACCACCAATGCTGAGGTGCCTGCAGGATGCAGGAGTTCCCTCCTCTCCCTCATCACCACCAATGCTGAGGTGCCTGCAGGATGCAGGAGTTCCCTCCTCTCCCTCATCACCACCAATGCTGAGGTGCAAACAAGCAGCTGGGGAGAGGTGTGAGTGCTCTGCTCCTGCCCTGACAAGAAGCTGAGCTGAGGCCAGTGCACAAGTACCTGCTCTGGAGCAGAGAAATGCTGCCAGATCAAGGGGTTCAGATGTGATACCTGAGAATGAGGGAGATGTGAGCATGCAGTGAGCTTAAGGTGGCTTAAAATGATCGCACACTAAGAAAGGGACACGGGACACAGTGGCCTCTCAGCCAGTTTGCTGATGGTACAGAACTGGGAAGAGTGGCTGACACCCAGTCAAGGCTGTGCTGCCAGGCAGGGAGAGCTGGGCAAGCTGCAGAGCTGGGCAGAGGGGAACCTCATGAAGTTCAACAAGGGCAGGGGTAGGGTCCTGGACATGGGGAGGAACAACCCTGCAGCAGGACAGGTAAGGAGTTGGCCTGCTGGAAAGCAGCTCTGCAGAGAGGGACCTGGAACTGCTGGTGGACAGGAAGTTGCACTTGAGCCAGCAGTGTGCTCTGGTGGCCAAGGAGGTCAGTGGTCTCCTGGGGTACATTAAGAGTGTGAGCAGCAGGATGAGGGAGGTTCTCCTCTCCATCTGCTCTACTATAGTGATGCCACACCTGGACTGCTGGGTCCAGTTCTGGACTCCCCAGTGTAAGAGAGACAAGGAACTACTGGAGAGAGTCCAGCAGAGGCTACAAAGCTACTGAGGGGCCAGGAACATCTCTGTGAGGAGGAAAGGCTGAGAGCCCTGGGGCTGTTGAGCCTGGAGAAGAGCATCCCCAGAGGGGATCTGAGCAATGCTCAGCAAGAGATAAAGGGCAGGGGGCAAGAGGATGTGGTCAGACTCTTCTTTGTGGTATCCAGTGACAGGCCAAGGGGCAATGGACATGAACTGGAACCCAGAAGGTACTTCCTAAAAATACAAGAATAAACTTTTCTGTGAGGGTGCTGGAGCAGGCTTCCCAGAGAGGTTGTGGAGTCTCCTTCTCTGGAGAGGTTCCAAACCCACCTGGACATTGTGATGCTGGGCAAGCTGCTGTGGGTGACCCTGCTCTAGCTGGGGTGCTGGATTGGGTGATCTCCAGAAGTCCCTTCCAACCCCCAACATGCTGGGATTCTGTGTGAAAGAAGGAGAAAGATGTTAGAGGCAGGTCTGAACAGACATTTGACTGGTAAGCAGCTAAAAACCCCTCTTTGTTTTACAAAAAACCTCCAACCCCACACCCCCTCACAGCCTGAATTTTCTATGGAAACTATAAAAAACTCCAAGAAGTCCCCAAGCAACAATTGCTCTGTCTGCTGCTGCCTTTCAGAAACATGTCCTGGACAGCCTACTGGCTCCTAATAGCTCACTGGCTACTAAACCTAAATGGCCACGATTTATTTGGGGTGAGGGAGATGAAAAGGAGTCAAGTTTATGGTCTCCCTTTACATTTAGGTTCGTAACAACCCCAGGCAGTCACAACTGCCTGTGGAGGCTGTCATGCCCTGGATGGATTTGTGAAGCTAGAAGCACAGTAGGGAAAGGCAGTGGTGTGTTGTCTCAAAACCACTTAGCAGTGCTCCCAGGCGTTCATCTCTCTGCCCTTACAGCCCTTGGTGCTGCTGTCTTTGAGTGTCTCTCTGGTGCTAGTTAAAGGGAGGAATCCTCCAGCCCCTGTGCAGAGCTGTCAGCTACGGCAGATGAAGGCTGAGCTGGCCCAAGGGCTGCTTGCATTATTTGTTAAGCTGCTGCTTGTATCCAAGCTTCATCCCTTGGCTTGGAGCTGATTGGAGCTGCTGAGGCTCCTGCCTTCCCCTGACAGCTTGCTGGGGTGTGCTGAGGAGCCCCCCAGGAGCTGGATGCTATCACTGCTTCGGCTTTCCCGTAAATGGCTTTTGGACTGCAAGCCATGTGCAAATTCCCAGAACCAGCAGCAGCAGTTTAGCTTTTCCAGGTGACCTTTGTGCTGGCAGAGGGAAGGTGTGCTCCTGTACTTAGAGACATGTCAAGAGGGCTGGAGAATGGTCCCTGCTCTGGCTCTTCTAGGTTGTCTTCACTGAAGCATAGCGTCAGCAAGTCGGGAAGCTTAGTGGAGCTGTGGCTTCCAACTCAATGTGAAGCTGCTGTTGGTCCATGAGCCAGTTGGGCTAAGGCCCTCACATTTCACAGGATCCCAGCAGGGTGAGGGTTGGAAGAGACCTCTGGAGATTATCCAGTCCAGCCCCTGCTAAAGCAGGGCACCCACAGCAGCTTGCCCAGGGGCATGATGTCCAGGTGGGTTTGGAATCTCTACACAGAGGGAGACTGCACAACCTCTCTGGGCAGCCTGTTCCAGGGCTCCAGCACCCTCACAGCAAAGTTTCTCCTTCTGTTCAGATGGAACCTCCTGGGTTCCAGTTTGTGCCCATTGCCTCTTGTCCTGTCCCTGGGCACTACAGTTTGATAGGACCAGCACATGAGAAGCTCTCAGGAGGAAATCATATGCATGCCATGACCTGACCAATGTCCCATGAAATGTGGAAAGACCTGTGGACATCTCCCTATGCTAACCCAACTTGTAGGAGGGGAAAATCTAATAGATACCTCTTAAAACAAATTAAAGTGGGAGACAAATCATCCTCTGGAGCTTACCCTCCCTGGAGGTCATTAAACCAAATACTTGGGCTCCTCCTTTCCAGCTGCAGAGAAGAAAAAGAGGTCATGTGAATCCCACCCAGAGTTCTGGAATATACCTGGCTTCAAGCAACCAAAAGCCCAGGTTGTTTTGGGGTAGACTGTTTCAGCAGTCAGTTCCTGGCATTGTCAGGAAACTTTCATTTCAGGCCTGAATTTACCTTCTTTTGGCTTCTGCCACTTGGATTTTCTTATGTAGTCATCAGCTGGCTGATTAAAGAGCTGTCTGCTATCAAAACACTCTTCCCTCTGCAGGTACTTGTGGGCTGTGATCAAGTCACCTCTTAACCTCCTCCTGGATAAGCCATTAGTTGAGATACTTATGGCACATTTCCCAGACCTCAAATTGTACTTATAGCTCTTTCCTGAATCATTTCCAATTTCCTTTTTTTTCTTTTTTCTTTTTTTCTTTTTTTCTCCTCTCCCCCCCTCCCCTCTATATCCTTTCTGAAATGTGGATGCAAGGATGCCATGGTCTCTCTGGTCAGGTGTCATGAATATCAGATGGAAAGGACATGCCATCATCACTTGTGTGTCCACCCAAGGGCTGACTTTGGGCCCCAGCTCATTATCTGTAACCACATCAAATCTGTTGTGGGATTTCAGACTCTCTGGGAGTGTACTTGCTGCTTGTGACCTACTTTCCTTGTTCCTGGAATTGCAGCCCTGTAAGAGAAGAAAGGCAGCCCATGGTTGGGGTAGGCAGGGTTTGATGTGACCCAGGATCAGCTTCTTGCCTGCCAGAGGCTCCTGGAGGAAGCCCAGCTGACCCTCTGGGGTCTGAACACTGAGGTAGCTGCAATAGGTTTGACACCAGTGTTTCCAGTTTGGGGCAGCCATGAACTTCTTGGGGTGTCTTCATGCCCAGTTGTGTATCCCCCTTGTCTGTTGGCTGTGTGAAAGGGTCACTCAAATCAGCACCTACACAGCAGAGCTGCTGGGGAGAGGGAAATGGGACCTGCTGCCTCAGCCACAGGGAGCAGAATGTGAGTGGGGGTCAACCTTCTTTTATATAGGTCAGGAGGAAAACACCAGGAGAATCCCTGAGTCCCAGCATGATGGGAATTGTAAAAGATCTCTGAGGAGCATCTAGTCCAGCCCCACTTGATAAAGAACAGTCTCCCACAGCAGCTTGCCCAATGTCCAAGCAGGTTTGGAATCTCTCCAGAGCTGGAGACTCCACTACCTCTCTGGGCAGCCTGCTCCAGGGCTCCTGCACCCTCACAGCAAAGAACTTTCTTCTTGTGTTCCTTATGGAACCTCCTGGGTTCCAGTTTGTGCCTCTTGTCCTGTCCCTGGGCACCACTGAGAAGAGTCTGGCCCCAGCCTCTTGCCCCCCACCCTTTAGCTCTTGCTGAGCATTGCTCAGATCCCATCTCAGGTTGCTCTTCTCCAGGCTCAACAGCCCCAGGGCTCTCAGTCTTTTCCTTCAGAGAGCTGCTCCAGGCCCCTCAGCATCTTTGTATCTCTGCTGGATTCTCTCCAGTAGTTCCTTGTCTTTCTTGAAGTGGGGAGCCCAGACCTGGATCCAGTACTCCAGATGTGGCCCCACTAGGGCAGAGAATTACAGAATGTCTCTTTTCACTCCTTTTTTGCAGCATCTTTAACAACAATTATTTCATGTTTTCTGTTGCATCAGTGATCAAGATGTTGAGTAAGCTTAGATCAAGAGCAGATTCCCCCCTGAGGTCACTGCTCAAGCATCTGCACGAGGGGGAATCTCTTCCTGCTTACCAGGAGAGAGGGGCAGGGCTCACTTAGCTGCTTCTGTTGTTTGCACTTTCAATCAGGATGAGACATGTGCAGAAGTTCTCCTCAGGCAGAGAAGTTTGATGTTGGAGCTGCTGGCTTTCAGTCTTCTCTGTGGTTCACAGAATCATAGAATTGTTAGGGTTGGAAGGGACCTCAAGGATCAGCCAGTTCTAACTCCCCTGCCATGGACAGGGACACCACACACCACATCAGGTTGCCCAGAGCCACATCCAGCCTGGCCTTAAAAACCTTCAGGGATGAGGCTTCCACCACCTCCCTGGGCAACCTGTGCCAGTGTCTCACCACCCTTATGGGGAAGAATTTCTTCCTAACACCCAGTCTGAATCTCCCCATTTCTAGTTTTGCTCCAATCCCCCAGTCCTATAAATCCCTGACATCCTAAAAAGTCCTTCAGCAGCTTTTCTGTAGCCCCCTTCAGACCCTGGAAGGCCACAAGAAGGTCTCCTCAGAGCCTTCTCTTCTCCAGACTGAACAGCCCCAACTCTCTCAGTCTGTCTCCACAGGAGAGACCTCTGCTCATCCTTGTGGCCCTTCTCTGGACATGTTCCAGCACCTCCATATCCTTTTTGTAAGAGGGGCTCCAGGTTCTGCAACAAATAGTGTATTTACACATCAACTGTTACTTAATGGGTGATAGTTGATATAATATGGAATTAATATGATCCATTCCTGCACCCTTGTGACAGGATTTGTGCTCCAGAAATCTGTTCAATGTTATGATTTATGCTGTTCTCCTCTGCTGGTGCAGATGGGGCTGGGGAATAGCAGGAGAAAGGGGAAAGGCTATTGTTTAGGGATTGCTGTCGAGGGGGTAGTTGAGGGAATTGTAAATTATTCTAATTGCCTATTTCAGTGTTCTCAAGGTTGCCTAAAACCACAGCCTCAGAAGAAGAGAGCTGGATCATAATTCTGGTGAGAGTTAAATTTGTCTGGAAAAATGCTGGTTTGGAACATGGTGGAATTGTTTCAGGTGGAAATGAGAAATAAGAGGGGGGAAAAAAAGGAAACCAAAAGGTGGAAGCTCTTTATGTTTTCCATGGGGAAGTGGCTTTCTAAGATTGGGGTGGGGGGAGGAAGGAAAGGACAAAGTTAAAACAGGCAAAATAACCTGAGAAGACCACAGTGTTTTGGACCAGCTTGAGTTAATTGTCCGTTTTCAGGCAGCAAAGTGAAATGGTCATCTGCAGTGTCTGCTGGAGTGCAGGGGATGCACATTTGTGGCTGAGCAGAGGTCACAGCAGCTTCTCCAGCAATCCTGCTGAGGTTGTGAGCTGCTGGAGTGCAGGGGATGCACATTTGTGGCTGAGCAGAGGTCACAGCATCTTCTCCAGCAATCCTGCTGAGGTTGTGAGCTGCTGGAGTGAAGGGGATGCACATTTGTGGCTGAGCAGAGGTCACAGCAGCTTCTCCAGCAATCCTGCTGAGGTTGTAGGCTGCTGGAGTGAAGGGGATGCACATTGCTGGCTGAGCAAAGGTCACAGCAGCTTCTCCAGCAATCCTGCTGAGGTTGTGAGCTGCTGGAGTGAAGGGGATGCACATTGCTGGCTGAGCGGAGGTCACAGCACCTTCTCCAGCAATCCTGCTGAGGTTGTGAGCTGCTGGAGTGAAGGGGATGCACATTTGTGGCTGAGCAGAGGTCACAGCAGCTTCTCCAGCAATCCTGCTGAGGTTGT
The DNA here is from genome assembly GCF_027791375.1 of Indicator indicator. NCBI lineage: Eukaryota > Metazoa > Chordata > Aves > Piciformes > Indicatoridae > Indicator > Indicator indicator. The sequence continues at coordinate 14,015,229 of NC_072032.1, read as the reverse complement.
AGGCTGCTGGAGTGAAGGGGATGCACATTTATGGCTGAGCAGAGCCTTAGGTGAACACCTCAGTAAATTGGCCTTGCTGCATTTACTTCTGCTCAACACGTGCCCAGGAACACGTGGACAGATTGGAGAGAGTTAAGAGAAGCAGTGATAACTGCAGAGCTGGAAAGACTCTGACTAAGGAGAAAGATTTAAAGTACAACATCCTGCATGGGATCATCTGTTCTAGGGCCTGTGATTAATGCTGGCTGGAGAGGAGGTCCCAGCTAAAGCTGGGGACAGGATAATAGGTTAACAATAGTGAAGATGTCAGCACTGGGGAGGGGAAGGCATTGCTTAGTGTGGTCTGCTGAGCTTGTCAGGATGAGGTAATAGGAGGAGATGAAGACAATCCTTGAGGCCATCAGTGACATCTGTTTGGCTTGGAGGTGTCTTTGGAGGGGTGGGTTGTGGGCTGTGTGTGGAAGCCACGCTGGCTGCAGCTTTGGATGCTAAAATGGACACTGTGATGAGGGGCAGGAATCCACCTCAGCTGAGAGATGGAAGGGGTGATCCAAAGAGGGGGTTTGGGCTCTGATTATTGCTGGGTTTTTAAACCAGGGATTTATCCCAGACAGTTGGTGGAAATCTGATTCTGCAGCTTGCCAAACCAGGCCACAGGACATTTTTGTTTGTTTCTATGGTTGTTTGGTTTTGGTTGTGTTTTTTTCTTTGTTTGTTTGGTTTTTTTGGTTGGGGTTTTTGTTTGTTTGTTTTGATCTTTTTTTCCTGTTTTGGTTTGGGTTTTTTCTTCTTCTTTTTTTTTTTTTTAATTTATTTCTACTTCTTTTTACCTTTTCCAGGTGCAAATATCTGGGATAGCTCTAACACAAAGCACATGCTCATCTTTTGGATGATGAGTACCATTGAAAAAGTAAACTTTGATTTCAGCAAACTTTGATTTCAGCAAACTTTGATTTCAGTGAACTTTGATTTCAGAAAAGTCTGATTTCAGCAAACTTTGATTTCAGCAAACTTTAATTTCAGCAAACTTTGATTTCAGCAAACTTTAATTTCAGAAAAGTCTGATTTCAGCAAACTTTGATTTCAGCACCATCCAATGGAAGAGGACAAAACCAAAAAAAATCCCAATAGCTGCCACCTCAGCTCCTCCTCCATCCCAGGAGAAAGTATCTCTGGACTCCTGGCAGGGAAGTAATCACAATAGATGCAACCTGAATTGCTTTCTGAAAGGCCAATGGAGCCAAGGTCAGAGATGGCTTTATGGGGTAGCAGTGCTGATGCAGTAAGTGGATGTGCATCTGCCCATGTTGCAGCCCTTCCCTTTTGGTGATGCCTTTTGCATAACCAGACAGGTGCAGCGGATTTGGAGCATATTTTTCCCATTATCTGCTGGGGTAACTTCAACTTATCACTGGGAGCTGGATAGCTTTTGCAAGGGAATCTCTGGATGGAATGCATTAACTGCAGACTGGGGTTGCTGCCAGTGGCCTCCCAGTGAACTTGTAATCCTGGCCTCAGAGTAACAACTGTGAAAAATCAATGACGACCGCTTCCATTTTTCTTGCCGCCACTGCTGGCTTGCAGGACTCGTTTTGCTCTTCCCTTTACCCCAGCAAGCTCAGGAATGCTGCAGTAAACAGTCATGGGGAAGACAACACAGCTGGGGTTCCCCTCAGGAGGCTTGACATCTTGCTAGGCTGAAGAAGACTCTAAGCAAGTCCTGCTGCATGCTCAACAGCACCCAGTGGCAGCTTGCAAGACCAAACCAGGACTGATCTCTCACACTCCACAGCTTCCTGAAGGGAACTAGTAGGAAGGTGGGGGTCAAGCTCCTCTCCCAGGCAACTTGTGCAAGAGGAGAGGGCATTGCCTGAAGCTGCACCAGGGGAGGTTTGGGTTGGATGTTAGGAAGCACTTCCTCAGGGAAAGGGTAAGCAGACAGTGGAATGAACTCCCCAGGGAGGTGGTGGAGTCACTGTCCCTGGGGGTGTTTAAGGAAAGGATGTGCCACTCAGTGACATGGTCTGGTTGATGTGGTGGTCTTAGGTCATAGGCTGGACTTGAGGATCTCAGAATCTATCCCAGCCTTGATGATTATGTGATTCTCCAGTCTGGTGATTTAGATGGGAAGTTGATGGAATTGGTCTAGATTTATGGCCTCCAAAGGGTAAGCTGAATTTGGGCTGGTTATTGGGATTTTGGTCCAGGTCAGCTCTCAATGCAATTCCAGGAATGGCTTCTTCAGTATGTCTCCTCTGGCTCTCCCTGCAGTCTCCTGTAGAGCTCAGGATGGGTCCTCTGGCTCTGTCATTTCACCCTTCCAGATGAGGTACCACTGCTCCTGTACCACTTTTGCAGCTTCTTCTACATCATTAATAAAAATCCTGCTTGTTATGGTAGCTGGCACCAGCAATGATCAGTGATCCTCTGACTCTGGAAGTCCATCACACAGCACAGACTTTCAAGACAAAAGCTGCACGGTCAGCAGATGCTGAAAATGAGCATGAGCTAAAAACTTTGTTCTGGTGCACCTCAGCACTGTGTAAGCCCTGTGTGATGACATTAGAATCATAGAATCATTTTGGTTCCAAGAGACCTTTAAAACCATCCAGTCCAACCCTTAACCCAGCACTGCCAGGTCACCACTAAACCATGGCCCTCAGCACCACATCTCCACAGCTTTTAAACCCCTCCAGGGATGGGGACTCCACCACTGCCCTGGGCAGCCTGGGCCAGGGCTTGACGACCCTTTTGGGGAAGAAATTGTTTCTCATGTCCAACCTGAAACTCTCCAGGTGCAACTTGAAGCTGTTTCTTCTTGTCCTATTACTTGTTCCTTTCAGGGAATTATAGAGTGAGAAAGTGTCCCCTGAGCCTCCTTTACTCCAAGATGAACAATCCCAGTTTCCTCAGTCACTCCTCAGAAACTTTGTGCTGAACATGGGACATCCAGAAAGCAGGTACTGGAGGGAGGAGCTGGAAAATATTTAGCCCCCCCTTGTGCATAGAGGAAAAGAAAAATATTTAGAATAATTCTGAGTTGTTTTAGTAAGAAGGAAGTGTCTCTTCTTGGAGACTGCTGGCAATGTCTGAAGTAGCTCAGTAGACTCTTGGATGGTACTGCTTTGATCATTGATGTTTCTACAACCCCAAATGCATGAAAGGTATCTTTCTCCCACTACTTCATGATTTTTTTCCCTTCTTTGCCAAATTCCAAGCAAAATTTTCAATGTCTCTCAGCCCTTAAAGATGATTGAGGGACTGGCACGTAGATTATAAACCCATAAAATGAGATCATCCCCTGAAGACTTTCCGTGGTTCAGAAAAGTTCAATTAACTTTTCTTGCTCAGCCTTAGCCTTCCCCCCTCCCCCATCCTCTTTTGTGGCTTCTTTGGTGTTTCCTGGCCCCATCTGAGATCAAAAGCAGGGGAGTTGGGGTACTGTAAGGATGGCTATTTTAGAAGAACCACTGGGCTTGTGGAAAGCAGAATGGGGGGAAATGGCCTGGGTTTGGTTTGTGTGAATGCCAGTCGAGCCTTTCCCCCACAAAATCAAAACCAGGGACGCTTTGAAGCAAGTGATCCTCACATTGAGCTGGTGTCTGGGGATGGTCCAGAAATGCAACAAAGCCATACAGCTCATTGATGAACTCTGACTGAACAGGGGTAGGCTGTCTTAATCCATTCCAGGCTGACTTAAAGGACTTGCAGGACAGGATTCAGCTCTCTCAGTTCCAGAGGTATGGAGAGATCTGTGGACTCCTCAGGTGTTTTAAAGAAAATTGTGAAGGTCTTGAAGCAGGGATGTGCACACACTGCTAAAGGCAAAAGCCAGGTTGATCTCAACATGCAATTGGAAGACCATCACTGCAGAGACAACAGAATCCTGGCATGCTGGGACCTCTGGGGATCATCCAACCCACCCCCCCTGCTAAACCAGGGGCAGCCACAGCAGGTTGCTCAAGGTCATGTTCAGGTGGGTTTGGAATCTCTCCACAGAAGGAGACTCCACAACCTCCCTGAGCAGCCTGCTCTAGGATTCCAGCACCCTCACAACAAAGAATTTTCTCCTTGTGTTCAGATAGAACCTCCTGGGTTCCAGTCCAATCCCACCCAAAACCATTCTGTGACTCTCTGTGCTGGGGCAGAGATGGTGCAGCTAGGGACAGGGACGTGAAGTAACTTCCCAGAATCATGGAATGGTTTGCGTTGGAAGGGATGAAAGCTTCCCAGCAGCACCTTGCAGCATGTCACACTCAGACTGCATCTGTTCATGCTGAGCAGTGAACTATTTCTGTCCTCTACACACTGGTTTGGGTTTTTTCCCCAACACTCTTCTATTCCATCTTTCCCTCCCTTCCCTGGGTCGTTCAGCACCTTGGGCTGGGCTCGGAGGTGCCGCGAGCACGTCCAGCCTTGGCTGCCGCCAGCTCCCAGGTTCTTGAGTCAGCAGTGTCCACTCTGCTTGAAGGAGATGTCTTCAGCTCCAAGGTTTCCTCCCTCCTGGATTCTCACTTACTCTGTCACTCGCCAGGCCAGGCGGCAGCGCAAAGCCATCGCCGGGGTGGGGCTGTCCCTGGAGGTGGGTAGGAGGACCTGGAAAATCACAAGTGTGGAATCAGTGAGCCAAAGTTAATCACTTTTCCAGGGATGCAAGTGCTGGGGCCTGGGAACCCAACCCCATCTTCGTCAGATGGAGATGATGATGGCTGAGTTTCCCCATCTTAGGGGAGTGATGGCTGTAGACAAGCCCCAGGCTCCTCCGCACGCCCTTTCTGCACTGCTTGTCCGAAGCAAATGCTGCAAATAGCAATACAGAAAATCTCCCCATAGGGCTGATGGAGGGCAGTTTGTAAGTTAATGATTTAATAATGTTGTTAGAGAGTGGTTTCTGAGACCTAGGACCTTTCCAGAACTCTTCTAAACAAACAACATTTAGCTTCTCCGTCCAGTCTTGATATTCCTTTAACTCATATCCAGCATCCACCTCATTTTTTGGGTCTCTCAGTACTCTTGCCCTTAGCAAGTGGCAATCAGTTCCACTGTCTGATAATGCTTCAAGTAAGCCTCTGTGTGCAGGGGACCTGTTTCTTCAGTTTTGATTCAGTTTTAGTTTAATTGCTGGAGAGCTTACACTGAAAAGCCTCCTGCCATGTGCTTTCTCTAAAGAGAAGAACAGAGCCCTCATATGAAGATTCCATGTCAGCCACTGTAGGTGACAATGAATATAAACATTTTATAGCTTTAGCTGTGGAATTTTGGGGTGTCTTCTGTGTAGCAACCCTTTGTAATGCCAGAAGAGTCACAAGATTAAACTGTTTCATTGCAAGGAGCAAAGGGCACAAACTGGAGCCCAGGAGGTTCCATCTGAACATGAGGAAAAATCTCATTCCTGTGAGGGTGCTGGAGCCTGGAGCAAGCTGAACAGAGAAGTTGTGGAGTCTCCTTCTTTGGACAGATTCCAAACCCACCTGGATGTTGTGATCCTGGGTGACCCTTGGACCAGATGATCTCCTTCCAATCCCTAGCATGTTGGGATTCTGTGCTACTGCATTTTCCTTCCTAGATTCTTCCACAGGAAATAGAAGCAGTTATTTGAAGATGTTGTAGCTGCCCTCATGCTAAAGGTAAAGACCACAGAGGGACCAAGTGAAAATCAATTTCTTACTAAGCAACTGAGAAGAATCATGGAGAACTTCACCTCTGTTTTTGCTTCAGCTGAAATGTTTTCTGTAAACTTCTCACTGCTCTAGACTGCAGAGTTGAAGATATGATAGCCATGACTGGTCAGCTGCCACCTACTTCATCTACAGGCTGAAACTTTTCCTGACTTTTGAGAAGAACGTGGTCAGAGTCTGGATTATCACCTTCTGGGTTTCTTTTCTTTCCAGACTTCCTATGAAAAGCTTTCTCTGCATGATCAGATAACAGGAATTGATGCACTTCAAGAATATTACAGTTCTGGTCAGGCTGCCGCCCCAAAGTTCAGCTACCTGCCAGAGGATGTGCATGTACTTGGAAACAGAGTGGCTGAGAAGTTATTTGGCAACACCAGCTTCCATCTGGGAGAAGTGTGCCAGGACAGATGGTTAATATCTCCTTTTGGCCCTTTCCACTCCAATTCCAGACAGAGCTTGGGTTAAACCAAGGGTCTGGGCCAAAGAATTGATCAGTCTCAATTCCATGATGGGGTGCAGATGGGTTTTGTCACCCCTGAGACTCTATCTCTTCAGCAATGTCACTGTTTGCAAGGAGATAGGATCACAGAATGGTTTGGGTTGGAAGGGACCTTTAAAGGTCACCTAGCCCAATCTCTCCTGTACTCAGCAGGCACATCTGCAGCTAGTGCAGGTTGCTCACAGCCTTGTCCAACCTGACCTGGAATGTTTCCAGGGATGAGGTATCTACTACCTCTCCAGGCAACCTGGGCCAGTGTCTCCCCACCCTCACTGTGAAAAAAAGACAATTTCTGCTCTGTGACTTATCCAAGGGTGTAAATGAAGCTTCTAGTGAGGCAGGACCACAGCCTGGACCTTTCAGGAGCCCTCTCTCTGACCATTGTCTCCCTTGAGAGGGCAGCCTTGCAAAGGGAATGACTTTACATCTCTTTCCAGAGACCATAAGAAGGGCTGGAAACAATCCCCAGTGCTGTTTGCAGAGGGCAGGACTGCTGCACACAGCAACTTTCGGCATCTGTAGATGTTGAGGAAAGGGAAAGTGCAAACCTTCAGCTGTGGGTTCCACCAGTTTTCAGTTGTCAGCAGTGACACAGGATCATGTGCCTAGAATGATTGCCTTCAGTGGTTGGATGTGATGATCTTGAAGGTCTCTTCCAACTAGAATGATTCTCTGACTGGGAGATGTTACTCCTTTAAATTCTCGATTGACATTAATTAGGAGTCCCTTAGATGACCTTACAATAGTTTCCCCCCTTCCAAGTTACATGCAATAGAAAATCCTGGCTTGCCAGGTGGGTGACTTTTCCCAGGCTCTTGCAGCACTCATATTCATACTGATGAAAGCCTCTTAAGCTTCATGAGAACTTAGATCCAAGCAATGCGTTTTTTCCCTTCCATTTCCCTTGATTTTCCATTCCTAGAACTATGCTTTTGAACATATTGATTCCAGCTTGCAGAGTTCAAGGGCCCACAATCTGACACAACCTCTTCTACCTTCCAGATGCTTGTCAGAAAGGAGCTGAGCAACCTCCCAGGGGTTGTATTTTACAGGGCAGGGTGTGACTGTCTGTGCAATTTAAATCAGCAACAATCAAGGGAGACTGAGACCTCTGAATGTACCAAGGCAAGGGAAAAAGCAGTCCTCACCCTTTGCTTTCTGAAATGAGACATTTTCCCCATCAGCCAAGGCCTGAACTCTCAGTTTTTCTTCATGAAGTGTACAGATTCAGGGGCAGAGAGAGGAAATGGAATGTTGTGTCAAGTCTCCATGGCAGTCCTCCGACGTCTGTGCCCGACCTGAGCCGAGCAGCGCGACAGCGCCGTGCCAAGTCCACCTCCTCCCGGTGCCTGCCACTCTGACTTTCTAAGATGGTTTGGGCGAGGGACAAGGGGGAAAAAAATCAGAAACAGAAGCACTTTGGAGCCATCACCTTGTGAGTTACATGGACCTGAGGTGGAGTCATAGAATCTGGTTTGGGCTGGGAGGGACCTTGACAGATTCATAGAATGGTTTGGGTTAGAAAGGACCTTAAAGATCTTCCAGTTCCAATCCCCATTCCATGGGCAGGGACACCTCTCACTAGCCCAGGTTGCTCAAGGGCTAATCCAACCTGGCCTTGAGGACCTCCAGGGAGGGGGGCATCCATGACCTCCCTGGGCAACTTGCTCCAATGTCTCACTACCCTCACTGTAAAAAATTTCTTATTAATCTCCAGTCTAAATCTGCCCTCCTCAAGTTTCAATCCATTCCCTCTCATCCTATCACTAGAAGCATATGTCAAAAGTCCTTTCCTAGCTTTCCAGGTACTGGAATGCTGTTACAAGGTGTCCCCAGAGCCACTTTTTCTCCAGCCCCAACTCTTGTAGCCTGTTCCCATAGGGGAGGTGCTCTGATCATCATTATGGCCTCCTTTGGACCCACTCTAGCAGTTTGATGTCCTCCTTGTGCTATGGGCACCAGAAGTGGATGTAGTTCTCATCATCAGGTGGGGTCTCATCATCATCTAGATCATCTAGTTCAACACTCCTGCAGTCAGCAGGGACATCTGCAACTAGAACAGGTTGCTCAGATCCTCAGACAACCTGGCCCCGGGTGTTTCCAGCCATGGGGTCTATCACCCTTCTGGCCAACCTAGGCCAGTGTCTCACCACCATCAGCATAAAAAATTTCTTCCTGAATCTCTGCTCATTTAGTTTAAAACCATCACTTCTTGTCCTGTCACAGGTCCTGCTAAAAAGCCTGACCAGTCTTTCTTACAGGCCCCTTTAAGTGCTGAAAAGCCACCAGAAGGTCTCCCTGGAGCCTTTTCTTGCCCAGGTTGAACACCCCCAACTCTCTCAGGCTGGGCTCGCAGCAGAGGTGCTGCAGTTCTTGGATCATGTTTGTGGGCTCCTGCAGATGTGCTGCTGGGGGACATGCTTTAGTGGTGACCTGGTAGTGCTTGATTGATGGTTGGACTCAATGACCTTGAAAGGCCTCTTCCAACCTACGTGAATCAGTGATCAGTTGTGTGTGTTCAGCCATGGGAGAGAGGGATGCTCCAACAGCCAAGGCACGTGTTTGCTAGCACTCAGCCTGAAGCCCTCACTCCTCCACACACTTCCAGATATGATCTTTGTCAGGTCACTAAACCTCATTATCCACTAGTCTGAGAATATTGGAATTTTGTTGTTGTTGTTGTTTGGAAGAGGCCTTTAAGTTTATCAAGTCCAACTGTTAGCACTTCTAGGTCACCACTTAAGCATGTCCTTTGGGAGTCATTGCACTGCCTTGACTCCCAGGAAGGCTGGGTTGGTCTTTGCAGGGAGAGAGCCTAAGTCAGCATTTTAAACAGGAACAAATGTTAGGAACATTCCTGGACTTTTGCTGTAAAGAAGATCCTGAAGCAGTACTTTTTTTTTTTTTTATTTGAATCACGAACACAAGCAACTGAGACTTGCTCCATGTTCTGGAGAAAGAGATGCATCCAGGAGGATTAGTTCCTGGATTTGCTTAAGGCCTTGTGCATCATGGAAATGGCTCAGTGGGGGAGATTTAGTGTGAGCAGGTCCATTCCTTCCCCTCAGAGCCAGTTTCCCAGCTCTCATGCCAAAGAGTTGCGTTGTTCTCAGCTTCCTTGGAGCCCATCATTTAGTTGCCACTTGCTCCTTTTAACGTGGCTAAGAGTGTTTGGAGAGTGAGAAGCACAGATCTCAGGCCCAGGATTAGTCTTCTGGAAACAAAGTGGCGGCCAGCAACAACTGAAATTGCAAAATGAACATTTCTAGGAAAGAAAGAAAGAAAGAACAAAAATCTTCATGTTTTCAGCCCATGTTGGCCTTTCACACCTAAGACGCAAATTATTTTGATGCAAATAAAAGAACCAAACCCAAATCAAACCAAACTTTTGAAAGATGTACATTCTCAGGCAGAAATGCCACCTCTGTGCCCCCAAGAAATCACCTCTGTGAGATTCATCCCCTCTTCTGTCTTCTTGAAGGTGGGCACCACAGCCACTCTGTCTCTCCAAGCTGCCAGAGAACATCAGAAGAGAGCTGTAATGGTGGAACTTCAAGGGCAGATTGTAGGCTGGCTGAGGATCCAGGCTCAGGGGAGGACTGCAAAACCCACTGAGCACTGTGGCTGCCTCTCTCAACCAGAAACTGCAAATATGAGCTGAGAATGGTTTTGGCTTCTGATTGCAGACCAACCTCACTTTGATTGGAGACACCCTGGAGAAAAGGAGTGTGAATCTTTTCATCCTCAAACCTGTAATTAACTCACAGGTCACAGGATGTTAGGGGTTGGAAGGGACCTCTGGAGATCCTCAGGTCCAACCATCCTGCCAGAGCAGGCCCATAGAATCTAGTGCAGGTCACACAGGAACACATCCAGACAAGGCTGGAAAGTCTCCAGAGAAGGAGACTCCACAACATCTCTGGGCAGCCTGCTCCAGTGCTTTGTGACCCTTACCCTCCTGTGCTTACATCCCTTGCCCCTTGTCCTATCCCAGGGCACAAGTGAGCAGAGGCTGTCTCTTCCTTCCTGACACCCAGCCCTCAGATACTGATAGACATTGATCAGATCCTTTCTCAGTCTTCTCCTCTCCAGACTAAACAGCCCCAGAGCTCTCAGCCTTTCTTCATCACTTATGGCTCCGTAAATCAGAAAGTGCCTCTTGACCTCAGAGCTGGGATGTTCAGGGATGGGAAGAGGCAAGAGGTGTAAAGCAGGAGGTGTCTAACCAGGTACCCCCAGCGCTGAGCCCCACGGGCAGGGTGACAACCGCCATGTGCTCTCTGGGGTAGAAAGGCTGCAAGCAGAGTGGGGAGCACAGAACCACAGAATGTTAGGGGCTGGAAGGGACCTCAAGAGATCATCCAGTCCAGCCCCCCTGCCAGAGCAGAAGCACCTACACCACATCACACAGGAACTCATCCAGGCAGGTCTTGAATATCTGCAGAGAGGGAGACTCCACACCTTCCCCTGGCAGCCTGTTCCAGTGCTCTGTCACCCTCACAGTGACATAATTCTTCCTCCTGTTTCCATGGAACTTCCTATGCCTCAGCTTCCACCCATTGCCCCCTGTCCTGTCATCGGGCATCACCAAGCAGAGCCTGGCTCCATCCTCTTGGCACTCACCCTGCACGTCTTTATCAGCATTAGTGAGGGCACCCCTTACTCTCCCCTGCTCCAAGCTACAGATCCCTTAGCTCCCTCAGGCTCTCCTCATAAGGAAGATCTTCAACTCCCTTCATCATTTTCTTGGCTCTGTGCTGGACTCTTTCAAGCAGTTCCCCGAGGTCGTTGAACTGAGATGCCCAGAACTGGACACAATATTCCAGATGTGGCCTCACCAGGGCAGAGCAGAGAGGGAGGAGAACCTCTCTCGACCTACTGACCACGAAGGCAGAGCTTTTCGCCCCAGTGGGAAAACTTTCAGGAGGAGGAGGAAGAGAAGGAGGAGGAGGAAGAGAAGGAGGAGGAGGAAGAGGAAGAGGAGGAGGAGGAGGAAGAGAAGGTAGAGGAGGAAGAGAAGGTAGAAGAGGAGGAGGAGGAGGAAGAGAAGGAGGAGAAGGAGGAGGAGGAGGAGGATGAAGAGGAGGAGGAGGAGAAGGTTAACACCTTTCCCCTGGAAAGAAAAACAAAACCAAACCCAGCTGTGCCAGAGCCAGCTGAAGGTCTGAGCTGGGACAATGCCTTTTTCTGTCTGAGCACCCTCTGGTAGGGCGAGGAAGGTCCAGCGGGAGGTGGAAACCTGCCACCCATTGAGTCACCGCCGCCGCCTCCCACCTCCCTTTCCACCGTGCCTGTCTCCTAATTAGCCAATAAATTCACAAGCACTTTTCTGTCATCCCCAGGGCTGCCTGGCGCTGGGAAGGTTTCAATTGTGTGTCTCTGTTGCCTGCTGGCCCTGCCAGCTTCTGGGACTCGTGGGCAGCCGCCGGCGCCCAGCCAAAACCGCAGAAAGGCTTCAAGTGAAAAAGAATCTGCTCGGAGCACCAGCAAATTGGTGTGTTCCATCTGAGGTGGTATTCACTGCTCTCTGCACGGTGGCTGCTAGAGCATGGTGCCTAGGCCATGGAGAATAAGGAAAAAGGGGAAAAAAACCCCAAACTAATAGTCTTTTGGAGTGCAAAGGTTGCAAACCCCCGCAGCACACAAATGCTGCACCATGCTGAGCCCAGGGCACTTCACACTTGATTGTGTGGGGGTGTCCAGGTCATCCTGGGAGCTGTTTGTACCTCAAACAAACAGAAGGTTGAAGCTGGTGCCTCTCTCCACCTCCAGCTCTTGCTGCTAGAGGATTAAAGCACAGGCAAGCTCCTCGTTGCAGGAATCCTTCTCCACCCTGCCAAAAGACATTCAGTGCCTTGAGTCTGTCCTAGCTTGGCTGGCTGCAAGCAGTCAGAGGCTCCTGTTGCATGGCAGCTGTGACTGACAGCACTTTGTCCTGCTGATGGCAGCCACTGCAGCTGGATTAAACAGCAAAGGCAGCATCCAAATCTGTGGATCTGCTGAAGGTTAAGGAGGCTCTGGGCAGGCTGGATCAATGGCCTGAAGCCAGTGGGATGAGGTTCAACAAGACCGAGGGTTGGGTCCTGCACTTGGGACACAACCACCCCATGAGTGTTCCAGGCTTGAGGAAGAGTGTCTGAAATGTTCCTGGAAGAAAAGGACCTGGGTGTGTTGGTTGACAGCAGCTGGACTTGAGCCAGCAGTGTGCCCAGGTGGCCTGGCTTGAATCAGGAAGGGAATTGTATCTGTGGTTGCAAAGTCTGTATCACAAGGCAGGAAAGACAGAGGAGACAGCATCAAGAGAAGGTTTTCTTCAGTGTTTCTGCCTGCCTGCCTTATGTCCTCACGAGGAGATGGGCTGGAATGTGGTGCTGATGTTGTGTGCATGCTCTGGCACTCACACTCAGGAGGCTTGTAAGCTGAATTCCCAGGCACAGGAGCCTTGGAAACTGCAGGAGAATGTGTTTCCCTGGAGAAGAGGGAGCTGTGGGGGTTATATTATGTGAATAAGGGTTCACCTCCACAAGCAGAAAGGAGAACTCAGGTCCAGCCAACCCCAGGCTGTCCCAGGGATGTTTGCCCCATGGATGAGGTAACACTTGTCACTGGGAGGCAGGGTGAGGTGATCTCCAGAGATCTCACAGACCAAAGGGTTGCAGAGGAAGAGAATTTCAGGGTTGCACAACATTTATTGTGGTAAGTTTGGTCTATAAAGTGACTTTCAGGGGAGAAACCAAATGTGAGTAAAGAGAGGGATCAAGACGGTTTGTGAAGGAGCAAGTGTGGAAAAAGAGGGACAAAAGGGGTAGACTGTATGTCTGTGGATGGCAGGTTGGTACAAGACTTCTTTTCTCATTAAACTTAATTTCTAACTCCTTTTTTCTTGGGTGGGAGGCTCTCTGCTCTGTGTGCTTGTGTGTGCACATAGGATGAGGTACCAGAAACCGGAGTGGCACCGTGGGTCACAGCCCAGCTACTGCAGAGACCATGGTGCCTGAGAGTTGGCTGCTGGTAAGGTCCTGAAGTAGCTGACATTTGTGTTTGTTTGTCTGTGCATGAGGCACCTGGGAGACAAGGATCTGGGGCCAGCAGGGGTCCATCCATACTGTGTATGTGTTCATATCTACAGGCATTTTCCACCAGCAGGCTTTCATCTGCTTGCTGAACATTGTTGAACAGCCTCAAGGAGGCCACATCTCCAGGAGACATGTCCCAGAGTGAGGTGTGGACTTTTCTTAGTCAGTGGAGCAGGGGTGAAAAAGGAAAAAGTGAAAAAGGGGTGAAAAAGGAAGTGCTGGATGAAGCTGGAGTGAAGAACCTGAAACTTTAGTGCTAAATGGGTCCTGGAGCAAGACTGGAGACACTCCCCAAGAAAGAGAACGTGGCCTTCTCATCCCCTCCTCTCTTCCAAGTTTATGTCATCTGCAGACATTTATAGGAGGAACATTTCTTTTTATAAACCCTTCCATCAGCTGGCTGTGTCTCTGCAGGGCATGTTGACACATGAAATTAGGCTGTGGTTTGGGTGGGAGCCACCATGGGCCCGAGGATGTGACGATGAGAGTGGGAACAGAAATGTGCCCATGGGACCAAGAAGGCAAATGAGATCCTGGGGTGCAAGAAGAGTGTGACCAGCAGGTAGAGGAAGGCTCCTCTCCCCCTCTACTCTGCCCTGGTGAGGCCATACCTGGAGTGCTGGGTCCAGTTCTGGGCTCCCCAGTTCAAGAGAGACAGGGAGCTACTGGAGAGAGCCCAGTGGAGGCTGTGAAGATGGTGAGGGGAATGGAGCATCTCTGTGAGAAGAGCAGACTGAGAGGGGAGCAATATGTAAAAGGTAGGAGTAAGAGGATGGGGCCAGACTCTTTTCAGTGGTGCCCAGCAACAGGACAAGGGGCAGTGGGCACAAACTCAAACCTAGGAGGTTCCACCTAAAACACAAGGAAAAAAAGTTTTGCTGTGAGGGTGGTGAAGCCCTAGAGCTGGCTGCCCAGAGAGTTGTGGTGTCTCCCTCTCTGGAGAGATTCCAAACCCGCCTGCAGCTGGGCAGCCTTCTGTGGGTGACCCTGCTTTTGCAGGGGGTTGGGCTAGATAATCATCAGAGGTCCCTTCCAACCTCCACTATGCTGGGATTGTGTGAAAAAAGCAGCATGGAGAGGAGAACATCAACCTGGCACTGAAGTCAGTGATAGATTCCTCTACCCATCCAGGAAAGGGCTCAGGAAAGAGGAAAGAAAAGATGAAATAGATTGATAAAGGAATCCTGCTGGACATTAATCACTTGAAATGCAGCCTTTCAGAGGGGGGAAAGGATCCAGCTCCTGTAGCAAATGGTAAATTCATCGAATGTAGGGCAAGAAAAGATCTCTGACCTCCCACATAAATCCCTGCCGCCCGCCCCACTGCCCCTGCGCCGTAACTCACAGGGGGGCTCCTGCATGTGCTTTAGAGAGACATCTCGGCTGGAGTTCAAAGGGGGAACCCACACCAGCCTTAGGTAAGTTATTCCTGTAGTTAATTATGGCACTGAAAGAGAAAGAAGTGTTCTTTATTCCAGCTTGAATTTGTCTGGCTTTGGTTTCCAGCCATTGGATCTCGTTAAACTGTTGTCTGCTAGATTAAAGAGCCCTCTGCTGAGCACAGACAAATTGGCAATCTCCAGACAAGAAGGTCCAAGGCCAAGCTCTGTTCTTTGTTAGATATGCACAGCCCTGCTAAAAGCAGGAGCACGACATTTGAGGTTGTGGGGCACTAAGGACACCATCCTTAGCCATCTCCCATTGACCATGCCAGCTGCAAGGTCTCTCCAGTGTTTGGCTGGTAGGTCAAGACAGTGCCATTGGATGTAAGGGAGAAGAAAAAGCAAACAAACCTTCATCCCCCAACTGCCTTTTATTTGCTGTAGGCTAACTGTGCATGGAGGAAAATAAATACCTGGCACCTGTCATAGATCAGGGCTGGCCCCACCACAGGATGAGTGCCAGGGGCTCTCTATGAACCCCTCTGCCTTCCTAAAGGGAAGAGAAAGGGAAGGTGGGAGAGAGACTGATGGGGTGGGATGGCTGCTTCTGGGCTGGGCACATAAAGAGGTATGGGAGGAGAAGCTCATCCTTGGGATGCTACCATCCATGGACACTGAGCAGGGCATGGCATTGTGGTTTCCTCTATAAAGCTGACTCCAGAGGGAGGGCAGATAGGAGACACTTCCAGGAAGAACATGAAAAGAAGGATGAGCAAAGAGCCCCAAATTAGAAGGTGAGGAAGCACAGCAGTCCCTCTCTGCTCCTCTCTCCCTCCTCCTCCTTCTCCTGGCCTGATGCTAAGTACAAGCTTCCCCTCCCACAAAATAAAGACCTTGATGACAGAGTGTCTTCCCTGGAACGGAGTGCTGATTGAAATCTGGCCCTGAGGATTTGTGGTGGCTCGGGGCAAAGTCAAAACAAACACAAACACATTCCCCAGTGCCAGCGTCCCTGCCCGCCTGGAGAGGAGCCGGCGAGCTGCAGTTAACTGGCAGGGCAGAGTTCTGTTTGTCTGGTGGGGAAGATGGAAGGGGGCCAGGAAAGCAACTGTGGCTTTCCCTGTGCTGGGGCAGGGGGCTTTGAACCATTATCTTCTGGAGAAGATCATCTCAGCGTCTTCTTTCCAGTTGCAACACTGCTGCTTTGCTTTCCCTCTGCCCTTGAAAGAGGTTTTTGCCAAGGCGGCTCTGGTGGTAGCCAGACCTTGAGGGCTTTGCCAAGAGGTGGCAGTGCTGGAGCTTGGTGGCCTGTGCAGGCAGGTGTCTATGCCAGATGCCTACGTGTGTTCATGCACAGCACAAGTGGTGTCTCTGGGGCGAGGCACGAGGGTGTGAGTAAAGGCTTTGTAGTCAATACAAGAGGAGCAGTACTTGCTTAAGACAGGTTGGAGTGGAGCATTAAAGACTTTCCCTTTAATTAGCTGAGTGGCTGCTCAAGGCTTGGCTCTGACAGCAGTTCCTAGAATTGTTAGGGTTGGAAGGGACCTCAAGGATCATCCAGTTCCTGCCATGGGCAGGGACACCTCCCACTAGATCAGGTTGCTCAGAACCACATCCAGCCTGGCCTTAAAAACTTCCAGAGATGGGGCTTCCACCACCTCCCTGGGCAACCTGTCCCAGGGGCTCACTGCCCTCATGGTGAAGAACTTCTTCCAAACCTCCAATCTGAATGTTAGGAATGTTGTGCTAACAAGCAGTGTGGCTATGGCTCACCCAGCTCCTGTGGCTGTTTCTCAGTGAAAGACAAAAATAAAACAACCCCAAAAAAACCCCAACCCAGAAAGTTTTCCTCGTTTCTGTCCATTCATTGTCAGGAAGAATTCTGCTCATGTGGCACTTGGCTTGGGAATTAGGAATAGAAAGAGCTTTGAAATTCCTCTTTTTTTTTTTCCTTTTCTTTCCTTATTCCAATATAGAATCCCAGCATGGTAGGGGTTGGAAGGGACCTCTGGAAATCAGCTAGTCCAACCCATCTGTTGAGGAAGGGTCACCCACAGCTGGTGGTCCAGGATTGAGTCCTGAAGGGTTTGGAAGAGATGTGACCATGGCAGGAGCAGAAGGTATCCCTGTTAGTACACAGGTGAGTCCAGTTCAGAACTGGATTTTAATCAGGTTGCCTGTCTCATCACCACAGGATGTGGATGAGGCCAAGTGTTTTGGGAGAAGGTCTTATAGCTAGGGAGAAAAAAAAAAATGGGGTTCTGCAAGGAATATTAAAAAAAAAATCCACACTGCATGTTTCAGGGTTTAAACCAATTTCTAAGTAGAGGGATAGAATCATGGAACCATAGAATCAGAATCACAGAATCATAGAATAACAGAATCATAGAATCATAGAATCAGAATCACAGAATCATAGAATCACAGAATCACAGAATCAGAATCACAGCATCATAGAATAACAGAATCATAGAATCATAGAATCAGAATCACAGAATCATAGAATCACAGCATCATAGAATAACAGCATCATGGAATCACAGCATCATAGAATCACAGAATCATAGAATCACAGAATCATAGAATCATAGAATCAGAATCACAGAATCATAGAATCACAGAATCACAGAATCAGAATCACAGAATCACAGAATCATAGAATCACAGAATCATAGAATCATAGAATCATAGAATCATAGAATCATAATCACAGAATCAGAATCACAGAATCATAGAATCACAGAATCATAGAATCATAGAATCAGAATCACAGAATCAGAATCACAGAATCATAAAATGGTTTGGGTTGAAAGTAACCTCCAAAGGTGATCCAGTCCAACCTCCCCTGCACTCAGCAGGGACATCCTCAACTTGATCAGGTTGCCCAGAGCCCTGCTGAGCCTCACCTTGAATATCTCCAGGGATGGAGCCTCAACCACCTCCCTGGGCAACCTCTTCCAGTGTTCCATTACCCTCATGGTGCAGATCCTGTTCCTAACATCCAATCTAAATCTGCTCTGCTCTAGTTTGAAGCCATTGCTCCTTGTCCTATCACCACAGGCCCCACTTTGAATGTCTCCAGGGATGATGCTCCACACCTCTCTTCTGCACCTCTCCTACCCCATCCTCAGAAAGCACTGGGGTGTCACAGCTGTCAGAGGCAGGTTGCACCATGGGGCTGACCTGGCTTGACATCTTCAGATTTTCTGCTCAGTGGCTGTCAGGAGATGTCCTTAATTCTTCCACCAGTGGCACCTAAACCAGCTGGCCAAGCAGAGGGCAAGAATGTTCAATGTTTTGTGTGGGGAGAGGAACAGTTTAGCTTCATCAGAGCACAACATCAAGCATCCAGCCTCTCTCTATCCCTCCTCAGCCCCCAAATCAAGAGGACTTCTTGTAGCATTCCTGAACCCAGCCTCTGCAACTTTGTAGTCATACATTTAGCATTTGAAACCCTGTGTTTTACCCCAAACTTTATATTGTCCTCCTTCTCCTCACTGCTTCTCCCATCAGTGACAGTTGTAACCTATTTGATACAGGCCAGGTCAGTGAACCAGGGCCATGTAATTATGGTTGGAGCCACAGAGTTATTTTTATGCCCTGCCAGAGATTATTCACTTATCAGGAATGTGTGTTTAAGTGGCAGGCTCTGAACTGTCCTCTATAAATAGGCCAAGCCAGTGCCCTCTGTGTTTTCTTTCAGCTCTGTCATCTCTCACACCTTCCATTTCCACAACCACATCAACCTCTGTGCAGGGCAGGATGAGCCAGGCTGGAGGGAAGCAGCTGATGACCTTGCTTCCAGCAGGAAAAAGAGAAAGGAGGAGGAATGGGAACATGTAACACAACCTTCACTTGGGTGTGTTGATAACCTGGACACAGAAGAAGGGCTGTCTGCAAGGGGAAGCTTTCCTTCCAGCATGGTTGTCACAGCATCTCAGCATGGAGGGGGTTGGAAGGGACCTCTAGGGATCATCCAGTCCAACACCTCCCTGCTAAAGAAGGGTCACCAAGAGCAGGTTGCCCAGGACTGCAATATCCAGGCAGGGATGGAATCTCTCCAGAGGAGATTCCACAAACTCCTTGGGCAGAGAGCATGAAAAGAAAAAAAAAAAAAAAAAGAAACAAAATATATGAAGGCTCAGATCTATGTGCTCAAGACCCTACCCTGGTTGTAGCTTGCTTAGTAGCAAAGACAAAACCAGGTAGACTAACCTCTGTGCAGGAGAAAAGGAGACCATAAAAGAGAATCATAGAATGGTTTGGGTGGGAAGGGACCTTTAAAGGACATCTTGTGCCACCCCATGCAATCAGCAGTGACACCTGCCACTAGAGCAGGCTGTTCAGAGCCACAAACAACCTGACCTGGAATGGTTCCAGGGATGGGGCATCTACCACCTCTCTGCACAACCTGGGCCACGGTGTCACCACCCTCAACCTGGGCCAGGGTGTCACTACCCTCAGCATAAAAGATGTCTTGCTTCTCTTTAGTCTAAATCTCCCTCTTTCAGTTTCAAACCACCACCACTTGTCCTGTCACAACAGGCTCTGCTAAAAAGTCTGGTCCCAGCTTTCTTATCAGGCCCTGGAAGTACTGAAAGGCCACAAGAAGGTCTCCCCAGAGCCTCCTCTTCTCCAGGCTGAACAACCCCAACTCTCTCATCCTGTCATCACAGCAGAGGGGTGCCAGCCCTCTGATCACTTCTTGCAGCCCTGCAGGCTGAAGGATGCAGCAGGAGTAAAGCCTCCTTGCATCCCAGCCCAGTGCTGTGTTTAACTGCGAGCCACTCAGCGATAAACCCATCTTCTGCAGCCCAGGCTGAGGATGCAGCAGTAAGCTCCGTTTGCATCCACAGCCCAGATGCTGTCATTTCAACCTGCAGAGCCACTCAGGCTGATAAAATTCCCTCCTTCCAATCTTTCACGCAGCACATCCCATCCTTCCTGACTCTTTCTCAGAATTTCTGGCTGCACACATTCCTTGGACTGACTCTTCAGTCCCCTTTTTAGCACAGCTGATACTGCACAGTAACTCTGATGTTCTTCCCCGTCCCAGATCGCTCCCAGCGCCAGCGGAAGCTGTGGGGTTTTTGTGCAGATCAGAGGTTGTGGTTTTTTTGTGCAGATCAGAGGTTGTGGCTTTTTTGTGCAGATCAGAGGTTGTGGTTTTTTTGTGCAGATCAGAAGCTGTGGGTTTTTGTGCAGATCCTGGTGGCTTTGTTGTTTCTTGAAAGAAAAAAGGAAAAAAAAAAAAAAGAGAAGACAAGAAAGTTGCTGCAGCATCCCTGAGCTGATTCCCTGATTCCCTTAGTTTTGAGAACAGATTTAAAAGTGATAACACCAAGAGCTCCTGTGAGTCCTCCCAGGGCTTTGTTCTTTGGCACTGCACAAGAAAGGAATTGCTGAGGAGCTTATCCTGATGCTGGCCCTGACAGTATTCCCCACGAAGCAGTGAAAGGTCAAAAGTTGAAGTGTCAACAAAGCAGAGAGTGGAGGTGTGAAGACAGCTTTCAGGGAGGTGTAGAGAGCTAGAAGGTCTCCCCTCAGCCACCTTTGCTCCAGGGTAAAGATGCCCAGCTCCTTCAGGCACTCCTTGCAAGACTTGTGCTTCAGCCCCCTCATCATCTTCATTGCTCTTCATTGGCTGCACTCCAGCAGCCTGGGCTCTATGCATCTTCTCTCCAAGACAGTCCTTACTTTCTGGTGGCAGAGATGGGAATAGCTGCCACATCCCACAAAGCTCCTGGCTATGTAGGCCACTGGTTTGGTTCAAGCCCTCCAGGAGGATGTGATTTTCACCAGAGGTTTACACTGATTCCTCCCCATTCCTGGGATTGCAAATCATCCTTCCTAACTAACTGAGCACCAGCCCTGCCCCAGGCCTGGAGAAGAGAAGGCTCCAAGGAGACCTTATTGTGGACTTCCAGTATCTGAAGGGGGCTACAGGAAAGCTGCTGAGGGACTTTTTAGGGTGTCAGGGAGTGATAGGAGTGGGGGGAATGGATCCAAGACAGAGGAGGGAAGATTTAGATTAGACATTAGGAAAAAGTTCTTCCCCATGAGGGTGGTGAGAGACTGGCACAGGTTGCCCAGGGAGGTGGTAGAAGCCTCATCCCTGGAGGTTTTTGCAGCCAGGCTGGATGTGGCTTTGGGCAACCTGATCTAGTGTGAGGTGTCCCTGCCCATGGCAGGGGGGTTGGAACTGGCTGATCCTTGAGGTCCCTTCCAACCCTGACAATTGTGTGTGGTTCTGTGAGTCCAGAGGTGGTAGAGCAGCCTGTTCACTTCCATGGGCAGCAGAATTAGGAGCCAGGTCATACTTTATTTCCCTTGGCTGACACCTTGAAACAGGTTGAGACATTTCTTCTTCTTTCCTGCAGAGAGGAAGGGAATCTTTTGCAAGGGAGGAGAAGCAGCTGCACCTCTGCCAAGGGGGAGGAGAAGGTTGTGACTGCAGCACCATTCTCTCTGCACCCCTGTCCTGCCCTCTTCACAGAGAATGTGTTAATCTCTTAGTGATGTGTTGACATGAAGAGCAGCCAGTATCTGAAGTGGGCCATGGCGGGCAGGCTGCCATGCCTACAGGAACCACATCTGTATCCCAGCACTCCAGACACCGCTGGGAGGAATCCAAAGGTGGCTGGCACAGACATGAAGGGCCATGGAAACACCATCCTTGTGTGGTCTGACTTTGGGGTCACACCTCTTCTGCAAGGCGAATTTCACCCTGTCTGACCAGTCCTCCTCCTGCCAGCTCTTGGCAGCATCTCCAAATGCTTTGTAGAGGATGGACCCTCCAGCGTTGTAATGAGAGATGGGAGTGAGAAAGGCTGCAGCTGTGTCTCCCAGGAAGGAATATTTGGGAGCTCTCTTTCTGTCCATACAGGCTCCCTTTTCTCTTTTTGTACCCAGACAGCACTTCCTCTGGAACCAGACCACTGGAAGCTGCCCTCAGTTTTACCAGATGATTGCTTCTTGAAAACCTAACTGGGATTGTGTGTCTTGAGCAAGTTCCAGGAGATTTAGTGAGATGGAAGGGTCCAGTTGATGACATAAGAGCAACTGTAGCTCTTTTTTTCTCCTCCTGTTAAAATAAAATAGCAGTTCTGCAGAATTTTTCTCAACCTTATGACCACTTCCTAGCAAGCAAAGGTTTTTCCTCTTGACAAATAGCAGAGGGACCTAGTGACAGGTGGGGTGACTAAGGAGGTAACATCCAAACTCCCTTTAACATATGATGTCTTTAACCAGCACTGTCAAAACCTTCCCCTCCAAAACATACATTCACTCTCTTAAGAAAACAGTGGGGCCATGGGAACAATAAACCCTCTGTTGCCCAAACTCATTTATATTGCCTCACTTAAGCCCAGCACTGACACTGAGAGGAGTACATCATTTTTCCTTTCTTCTGCTCCTAAAACACACACTCTTATCCCACTGGAGTTACAGGAAAGAGCCAAATTGGGAGTGTGGTACCCCCATCAGGATACAACAAAGGCAAGTGCAGGGTCCTGGACATTGGGAGGACCAGCATGGGTGAGGGACTGACCTGCTGGAAAGCAGCTCTGAGAAGAAGGACCTGAAAGTGCTGGTGGGCACCAAGTTCACCATGAGCCAGCAAGGTGCTCTCAAGGCCAGAAGGCCAATGGGATCCTGGGGTGCATTAAGAGGAGTGTGGCCAGCAGGTTGGAGGTTTTCCTCCCCATCTACTGTGCCCTAGGGATGCCACTCCTGGAGAACTGGCTCTAGGTCTGGGCTCCTCAGTTCAAGAGTGACAAGGAACTGCTGGGCACAGTCCAGTGGAGGCTGGACAAAAATGCTGATGGGCCTGGAGCATCTCTGTGAGAAGAAAAGGCTGAAAGCCCTGGGGCTGTGGAGCCTGGAGAAGAGCAGCCTGAGAAGGGATCATTTTCATGCTTATCAATATCTAATGGGTGGGGTCAAGAGGATGGGCTTCAAAGGAGTCCAGTGATAGAGGGTAAGGAGCAATGGGCACAAACTAGAAGCCAAGGAGATAAAAAACCCCAAACCCTCTTTGCTGTGTGAAGGTGCTGGAGCCCTGGTGCAGCCTGCCCAAAGAGGTTGTGGAGAGATTCAAACCCCACC
Source organism: Indicator indicator (assembly GCF_027791375.1). Taxonomy (NCBI): domain Eukaryota; kingdom Metazoa; phylum Chordata; class Aves; order Piciformes; family Indicatoridae; genus Indicator; species Indicator indicator. Next base: position 13,992,488 of record NC_072032.1, on the reverse strand, counting down.
TGGATGTGATCTTGGGCAACCTGCTGTAGGCAAACCTGCTTTAGCAGGGGGGTTGGACTAGATGATCTCCAGAGGTCCCCTCCAATATCCATGATGCTGGAATTCTAGGATTCTGTAAAATCCTTGTGCCTGTCTTTGTCCCTGCTGTTTGTTGCCTTTGATATATTCCCTTCTCACATTCTGCAGTCCCCTCCTTGCTAATGACACTTCCTTTGTTCTGCTAGAGCTGGCACCCTACTAATGTCACATTTGCACAATCTCTGGAGCTCAGGAGCTTTTGCTGCTGCTGCTGGACATTCAAACCATCTGCTTTCTCCTCCAGATGAGGACAAAGATGCATTAAATCTGTCAGAGTTGGTTGGGCTCAGATGAAAATAAGGAGTTTTCTGTAACTGAAGGTTGCTGGGAACTGATGTGTGTGGTGGCCTTCCTGATTTATTTTTTTTCTAATGCATCAATGGGAAAGAAGAAACTTTTCTGCTTTTCTTTGAGAAATTTCTTACATCAAGGGAGAAACAAAGGGGGGAAAATGCTTCCCCCCCCCCCCCCCCATATATCTTTTTCATTTCTATCAGAAGGCAGATGGAAATATTTCACACAGAAGCAGAAGACAGCATTAGAGAATCAATGTTTACTGTGCCTGAAGTTGAAAGATCAGCTGAAGGTCTGGAATGTCCTCTCCTTGCTCATGAGATCTGCAAATAAGAGGAGGATAAATGGAAGAAACAAAGCTCCTCAAAAGCCTGTGCCAAGTTTTGATTCATTTGCAGATGAGCCATGTCTCAATGAGAGGAGGGTGGAAAAAAAAAGACTATTAATCTAGCAGGAATATGGTGAAAATGTCAGGCCTGAGCTGTGTCAACCAGCAGAAGTTGTTCTGGCAGTTCCAGCAGCACAAGTGTGTGCTGAAAGAGCATTTTCAGCCCTCAGATTTATCATTTGCTTGCAGACACATCAGATGACAGAGGATCTGTTAGATACTGTTTTCTTTCACTCAAACAAAGTGCTCTTCAAAAAAACCCAACCAAACAAAATAAAACCCCAAACCCAAACTGTGTTTATTTGACAACACCAAAAAAAGCAGTTGGAAAAAAATTGTCATTGAAGTTGGAAAATAAATGGATGGGCAAAAAAACCCCAAAAAAACAATAGCTTTAATTTTCAGTTTCAACACTCTGGTGTTGGGTGTTTGTTCTGACTGGTTCCTTCTGGTCACCAAACATTTGTTTTACTTTTGTGATGTCTTGAACTGGATCTGAACTCAGAGTGAATGCAACTAATCATGACCCCAAAATGAGGAGAAGAGAAGGTCCTTCAGCTCTGAAAGGCCTTCTCAGCTCCAGGACAGGTTTTGCATTCTCTTATCCTGGGAGAATTGCTTCCATGCTGGCTCCTCATCCAGCGAGTCAGGGGAGATACCAGCATTGCAGGTGAAAGAGGGAGTTCAGTGTCAGACCTAACCATGCTAGGAGTCTGATCCATGAAATGTCTGTCTCCCCCAAAAAGAGGAGAAGAGAAGTTCCTTCAGCTCTGCAAGGCCTTCTTAGCAGGTCTGCCCAGGTTGATAGCTTGGTCATCCCACTGTCCTAAAGCCACACTGACCCAAAGCCACACTGTCCTAAAGCCACACAGTCCCAAAGCTACACTGTCCCAAAGGTACATCTATTTTAGTAAATAAAATACATTAAGAGCTGCCCTTTGGTTCCAGTGCCAAGTTGCTTAGCCAGGATTACATCTCTGTGGCAAGATGCTTAGCCAGGATGGCATCTTTGTGGCTATTCTCTTCTTCTTCCAACGATGGTGACTTCAGCCATTCCATCAAGCCCTGGCCCAGGCTGCCCAGGGCAGTGGTGGAGTCCCCATCCCTGGAGGGATTTCAAAGCTGTGTAGATGTGGTGCTGAGGGCCATGGTTTGGTGGTGACCTGGCAGTGTTAGGTTTACAGTTGGACTCAGTGATCTTAAGTGTGTCCAACCTAAATGGTTCTGTTGTCCTCTTAGCTGTGCATGGGAATGTCAGGAAAACTGCTAGTGAACAGAGAGCATGAAAAATAACTATCTGTAGGCTCATGTGCCATTGTGCAAGACAATTACATCATGGTTACTGGTGTAGGCACAACCAGGTCATTTAACAGCTGTGCAGGAGAGGAGATCATAGAATCAGAGAATCAGTCAGGGTTGGAAGGGACCACAAGGATCATCTGGTTCCAACCCCACTGCCATGGGCAGGGACACCTCACACTAGAGAGATCATAGACTCATAGAATGGAATGGACCTTCAAAGGTCACCCCCCCTGCAGCCAACAGAGACATCTGCAACTAGAGCAGGTTGCTCACAGCCCCATGCAACCTACCCTGGAATGATTCCAGGGATGGGGCACCCACAGTCTCTCTGGGCAACCTAGGCCAGGGTCTCACCACCCTCACTGCAAAGCTTTCTTCCTTTTATCTACTCTGAACCTCCCTCTTTTAGCTTCAAAACATCACCCCCTGTCCTGTCACAACAGGCCCTGCTAAAGTCTGTCCCCAGCTTTCATATAGGTCCCCTGTAAGTACTGAAATGGTGTCCCTGAAGCCTTCTCCTGACTGCACGACCCCAGCCTGCCCGCAGAGCAGGGGGGTGTCAGCCCTCAGATCATTTTCGTGGTCCTCTCTGGACCTGCTCAAGCAGGTTTCTATATCATGCTCAGGATTCATCTGCCCAGGAGAACTCAGAATCACTGCTTTCTTCCCAGCATGGTCAGTCTCTGCGTCTCCTAAGAGCTTGGACTTGCTCCAGCCCCAAGGGTGATCCTGAGTGTGATCCACACAGGAGCCATGGGCATGGAAAGCAGTGCAGAGCGTGGGTGCAGGGCCATGTCTGTGTGGAGACATTCCATGAGGACAGCTCACCTTTCTGGGCAGAGGCAGCAGAGGAAAGGGCCAGGCAGGGGCTGTTCCTGCAGCACGGAGGCTTGGCAGTAACTTCATGGAAGGTGGCAGGTCTGCAAATGAGCTCACTTGATCAGAGTCGATGCCAAGCAACACTTCTGAGGTCAGCTGAGGAACTTGTAGGACAGATTTGGCTTAGTGGAGCTGTCTTAAAAGATAAGCAAACAAACAAATGTGGCAATTAACCCTGCTCCCCCCTCAGCAGAGGTTTGTGCTGGAGGGTTAACTTCAAGGCTTGTTTCATTTAAGGCTAGAAGATGACCTTGCTAACCTCAGGCAAAGGCTGGCTCTGCATTTAACATCCCAGCCAGGAAGAAGATGATTGGCTTTGTCTGATTCCTTCTGATCCTTGTCCAGAAGAAGTCATGTCTTAGTTTATTAACATTTAAAGTTCCAGGCTTGACTGCTAACCCAGACTCAGGAGTTTCCCTCAGAGATCCTTTATGTATATACAGAGAGATCCTCATTTTCACCAATGGTTAACAAAAAGCCATTCTCACACTTTGTGGCAACTGCTCTTGACTTTATAAACAGGAGAGAAAAACATCAGAGGCTGCCTGGCATGTGCTAAAATAATTTAAGCTAGATTGCATTCTGTGGCTCATTTCCACTTCAGATTTCATAGGATGACTAATTAAATGGCAATTCCTTACTGAGAACCCTCCCCCTTACGTAAGCCCCCAGCTCCTCATCCTTACCTCTCCATTCAATCTTCTTCCTGGTCTAAACATCTCTCTGTCCTACAAGTCCCTTCTCCTTTAAGTGACTTCTTTAGGGCTGGGGACCTAAACCTTTAGCCCTGCCTATGACTGCACACAGAACTATTTATCATGCATCATCATCCTCTCTCTTGATGAGAGGAGGCTGAGTGGAGACCTACTTATCACCCTCCACAGCTGCCTGCAGGGTGATGTGGAGGCTGGTTTCTTCTTCCAAGGAATAATGATAGGTTAAGAGGAAATGGCCTCAAGTTGCACCAGGGGAGGGTTAAATTGAACACGAGGAACGATTTATTCAGCAGAAGGGTTGTCAAGCTCTGAAACAGGCTGCTCAGGGCAGTGGTGGAGTCCCCAGCCCTAGGAGGATTGAAAAGCCATTGGAGATGTGGTGCTGAGGGCCATGGTTTAGTGGTGATCTGGCAGTGCTGGGTAAGAGTTGGATTTGATGATCTTAAAGGATTTTTCCAACCTAAACAATTCTATGACTCAGGAGTGAAAGGAAGCCTCCAGATATTGGTTATCCATCTGGTTAAGAAGCAGTTCACTGAGCTGTAATAGAAGGGATAAAAGGAAAGTCATTTAAACCATGAAAAACATGAAGTGAGAGTTCTTATTTGTTGGTTTTATTTTTTTTCCCTAGCAATCCATATTTCCCCCCATGAACTTTTCAAACACAAAGAGCCAGGAATTACAATTCAGATTGAATTATTTTAACATATCCCTGTCTGCTGAAATTAGAAGGTCTCAGATAAAGTAGGGAGGAGAAATCCATCCATGGTTATTAAGTATGAGAGTCCAGATGTAAACTTAATCTTAGTGAGTTCCAAAACTGTTGACTCCCTGAGTTTGGGGTTGTACAATCCCAGAGGACTGTTCTAATCTCACTTTCTTCTTCAGGCACTTTTCCTAGGTGTCTGGTGCTGGTCAATGTCAGAGATGGAGTAAGAGCTTTTGTTTGACTTGCTGTGGCTGTTTTTGTGCTCTCAAACACACTGCTGTAGCTGAGTGTGATGCAACCTCAGCAGACCTTCAGCACACACTGACCAAAACAGGAACAGAAGCAGAGAGTCACAGAATGCTGTGGGTTGGAAGGCACTTGTGGAGATCATCCAGTCCAACCCCACTGCTAAAGCAGAGTCACCCACAGCAGCTTGCCCAGCATCACAGTGTCCAGGTGGGTTTGGAGTCTCTCCACAGAAGGAGACTCCACAACCTCTCTGGGCAGCCTGCTCCAGGGCTTCAATACCCTCACAGCAAAGAAGTTTTTCCTCATGGAATCTCCTGGGTTCCAGTTTGTGCTGTCACTGAGCACTGCTGGAAAGAGTCTGGCCCCAGCCTCCTGTTCCTGCCCTTTATCTCTTGCTGAGCATTGCTCAGATCCCCTCTGGGGCTGCTCTTCTCCAGGCTCAATAGCCCCAAGGCTCTCAGCCTTTCCTCCTGACAGAGATCCTCCAGTTCCTTCAACATCCTAGTCTCAGCTGGACTCTCTCCAGTAGTTCCCTGTCTCTCTCGAACTGGGGGAGGCCAGATCTGAACCCAGCACTCTGGATGTGGCCTCCCTAGGGAAGAGCACAGAAGGAGAACCTCCCTTGACCTTGTGATCACACTCTTCTTCATGGACCCCTGTCCACTTCTCGGCCATGAGGACACATTGTTGGCTGCTGGTGAGTTAGTGAAGGCATTTTTCTTGCATCCCTTGTTTTATCTTATCAGTTATTCCAGGCTTGAAGGAAAAGGTGATGCTTTTTAGTGAATCTAATCAAGCATTTTGACAGATTAAAAAGGCAGAGCGACTGCAAACAAATTTCTTTTCCAGTTTGGAAACAAAAGCAACTAAGGGAAAGGTTAAGACTGAGCTGAATTGATCAGATTAGTCAGAGCATCTAGGAGTGAAAATGTCTGGTGCTGCTAAGAAAGACGGAGTGTTAGGAAGGTGAAATCTATCTATAAAAAGATATGTCAGTTAAGGAGGGGAAACATAAAGCCCCTGTAAATCTGTGTTTGAATCTGTTCCTTTCACACCATTTTACTGGCTGAATAATAATTTTTTCAATAACAGGTTTTTTTAAATGGCTCCCTCTAACCCAGATTATTCCTAAACCTTGTTGGCAAAAATCAGCTTTCCTCCCCAAGGGACACGTCAGTGTTTCTGCTTCTGCTTGGGATCCAAATTGGAACACAGAAGTGAACATCTGAACCTTCTTCCCAAATGGCATTTCCAAAAGAAGCTGAGCTGGAAAGGCTGGAAGGTTTCTGGTCAGGAGCATGGACTTGTGGTTAGTTCAGCAGCACAGGATTATTTCTAGTTGACACATGCACCAGTACAGGTTAGGAGTTGACCAGCAGGTCAAGGGAGGTTCTCCTCCTTCTCTGCTCTGCCTTAGTGAGACTAAATCTGGAGTGCTGGGTCCAGTTCAGGGCTCCTCAGTTCGAGAGAGACAGGAAACTACTGGACAGAGTCCAGTGGAGGCTACAAAGATGCTGAAGGGCCTGGAGCAGCTCTGTGAGGAGGAAAGGCTGAGAGCCCTGGGGCTGGAGAATAGCAGCCCTAGAGGGGATCTGATCAATGCTCAGCAAGAGCTGAAGGGCAGGGAGCAAGAGCCTGGGGCCAGACTCTTGTCAGTGGTGCCCAGCAACAGGACAAGGGGTAATGGGCACAAGCTGGAATCCAGGAGGTTCCATCTGAACAGGAGAAAATTCTTTCCTATGAGAGTGCTGGAGCCTTGGAGCAGGCTTTCCAGAGAGGTTGTGGAATCTCCTTCTCTGGATGCAATCCTGGGCAAGCTACTGTGGGTGACCCTTCTTTATCAGAGGATTTGAGCTAGGTGGTCCCCAAAGGTCACTTCCCAGCCATGCTGGGGCTTTGGGATGCTGCAAGTTCTTTCATTGGACAATGCTGAAGATTTCCTTTCCACAAGACAGAAACACTTTATGTTGAGATAGCACTGCCCTCTAAAATTTTAATGCCATCACTGAACACAACCCCTAAAAGTCATAACAAAACCACACAGAGCAGCAAATGTGCAGATGTTTGCCTTAGCAGATAAAGTCTGTTGACAATCCCAAAGTAAGCAGAACATTGCAATGACAAACTCAATGTTGCAGAGACCAGGCAGACATTTCTTTTTTTTCCTTTGACAATTTTTTGGTCAAGAATTTCAGAGAAATAGAGCTGCACAAAACATTTGAGTTTCGTTGATGCAGTTTTTTGCCAACGCAAAATTGCCCCATCCAAAATTTTCCACCAGACCTCCTCAGAACGTGCCTTGGCCTATAGAGTGGGCAGGCAGAGAGCCAGGGTTGAGAAACCTGGGGCCTGGTCCTGGCCTCGTGTAGAAGTCCAACAGGGACCTAAGAAAGAGTTGTGATTAATATTGGTCAGGCAAACCGTGGCTAAAAGCAGTAAGTCGGCAGAGAGCCTCCTTCAGAAGTGTTCCCTCTGCAACAGAGCTGTGAAGCTGCAGAGGGCAAGGAGCTACCTGGTGAATGAGCTTGTGATGGGTCCCATGCCACACAGTGACACAGGCTGGGGCAAGGTTTGTAAGATGTGAATCAACTTCTCCCATCAGGTCAGGCTGAGGGAGCTGGGGTTGGGCAGCCTGGAGAAGAGAAGGCTCTGGGGAGACCTAACAGCAGCCTTCCAGTCCCTGAAGGTGGCCTGCAAGAAGGCTGGAGAGGGACTGTTTGCAAAAGCCTGTGGTGATAGGGTGAGGGGCAATGGGTTGAAATTAGAGCAGATTTAGTTGGATGCTGGGAGGATGCTCTTCACCATGAGGGTAGTGGAACACAGGAACAGGTTGCCCAAGGAGGTAGCTGAGGGACCCATCCTTGGAGATATTCAAGGTCAGCTGGTCAGGGCTCTGGGCAGCCTGATCCTGTTGAGGATGCCCCTGCTGACTGCAGGGGGGTTGGACTGGATGAGCTTTGGAAGTCCCTTTCAACCCAGACCATTCTGTGGTTCTATGAAACAATTCCTTTGTGCAGTGCTAGGGTGCCTGAGTGAAGAGCTGCCCTGGGGGGGTGCTGGCAGTGTTGGGTGTTTAGCCCTCAGCAGAGCCATATCCTGTGTTTGATGTCTAACACTTTCCATTGGAGATTAAGGATGGGTTGCAAAACCTTCCCAGTGCATGAGCCTGGCTATGTTCATGGACAAATGAAACGGCAGAGCACCTGCTTTCAACCTCAGCCCTTGCTCTGATGGCTCACAACTTGATCAGAGAGGATTCCTGCACTTCCCAAGGTGCATGGGGAGAGGATGGGATGAGCCATTTCTATGAGCTTTCACCTCTTTTTTTTTTTCCCCATGGAAGGGCATGCTTGGCTGGGGAGCTGTGCCATTGCTCTCCCACTCTGCAGGCTGTGGCTCTGATGTCTTCAGCCGTGGCAGCAGGCAAGCTCTCCTCAGGACAGGGAGGAGAGCAAGGTACAGCCCCTCTAGCAGGGATGAAACACTTGTTCCAGGAGAGCCATGGGAGCAATTCCACCAAAGAACCCAGCCAGCCAGCCCTGTTTGCAGCTGACAGATCTTCAAGCATGGATGAAAACCAGCCTGTCTGCCTGCTCCATTCCTGGAATCCCCATGAGCCAACACCACGGAGCCATTCCCAGCAGGCTCCCAGTTTCTGCTAAACCACATCATAGGAGAGCAAGGCTGGCAAGGCCCAGGAAAGCCATTGCTGCATCCACTCAGCTGTCCTGGAGCACAATTAGCTGCTTCTAAGTGGTTACAAATGAACTGAGTTTGCTTGTACCCTAAACCTGGCTCCTGGGCTCCAGGAAGAGCAGCCCAATAGGTGGGTCTACCAAAAAGCCCCACTCACAAATTGCACCTTCTGCTCAGCATGGTCTGGATGGAGATCAATGATGTCCAAGGTCCAAAACACAGAAGAGGAGGAAGCATGAGGTACCATAAACCCTAGCTTCACTCTCCAAGGAAGCTGTGTTCTTGGCAGCTTTGGGGTGCCTCATCCATCCCCTTCAAGAGCCACACTGCTGTTGAGGAGCTGGGGGTGGCACAGTTGCAGAGAGCCTCTCAAAGCCAGACAGAAACTCCAAGGCCAACAAGATGTTAGGTTTACATTTCTTCGAGGGCCTAATAAGTCTTCCTTCCCTCCCTCCATCTCTGGAGAAATGGTTGTTTGGATTGTTACTGTCCTTAATTGTTGATGATATATGAGAGCTCATTGCAAAGGTTTGTTATTCTTGGAAGAGGCTTGAGGAGGACCTTTCCAGCAATGTGTCAGGGCTCAGTGCTCAGAGCTGTGTGGCTTTGGGCCCCCTGTCAGAGCCAGAGCTACACTGCAGCTGGAGGCCCTTTAGGATGAGAGGATTTTGCTGCAAGGACCAGAGAGTGGCCACTTGCCCTCCACAGGGAGGAATGGCTTCCTGGGTTCCAGCTTGTGCCCATTGCCTCTTGACCTGTCACTGGGCACCACTGACAAGAGTCTGGTCCCACCCTCTTGTACCCAACACTTTAGCTACTGATCAGCATTGATCAGATCCCTTCTAGGGCTGCTCTTCTCCAGCCCCAGGGCTCTCAGCCTTTCCTCCTCACAGAGCTGCTCCAGGCCCCTCAGCATCTTTGTAGCCTCCACTGGACTCTCCAGTAGTTCCTTGTATCTCTTGAACTGGGCAGCCCAGAACTGAACGGAATACTCCAGATCTGGCCTCCCTAGAGGAGAGTATAGAAGGAGGAGAACCTCCCTCGAGCTGCTGGCCACACTCTTCTTCATGAATCCCAGGATTCCATTTGCCTTCTGGTCCATGGGGCACATTGCTGCCTCATGGTGAACTTGTGGTCCATGTTGTGGGTAGATGAGAATACAGGAGCAAGGATAACAGAATCTGAGCGAGTGAAAAAGGAGAGGTTAATGCTTGCATTATTTAGTCTCCAGTTTATATGATGTTATAAATAATACCTTTTTTGCTGGCCTTTGGAAGGATGAAGAGAAGTTAATTCAGAACCTTCTGGAGGGTGGGAATGTTTGAAACCAATATTCCCATTGGGGTTGCAGTGGCCAAAAAGTGACTTTATCTGTTAGAACAGTGTGGCAGGGCACTTTAAAAGACCTGAGCTGGCACTTTAAAAGACCTGAGCTACTTAAACAGATCTTTGAGCCAGGTTCTCAGTTGCATCCCCACGATCCAGCCTCCTCTCACAGTGTCTGTCCCTCCCTGGATGCAATATAGGCATCTCAGCACTGCTGAAAACTGAGGGTTTGGTGATGATTAATAGCTAACAGATTTTTTTCCACCAGGGAAAAAGAAAACCCAAACCAAAACAACCCAACAACATTCAAAACAAAGCAAAAAGCAACAACAACAACCAAAACACAAACCAACTCACAACAATTAGGATGGGTTTCCAGCCTGTGGGCGTTTTACTGCTGATCAGGAGTGTAAACAATACTAAAACAATGTCCCACTGCCCCTCAGGGCTTTCTGTGGAACAGAGTGTCCAAGGTGCTGGAATTTCAGGGTAGGGAAGAGGCAGTGCTGTTCCTCATGGTGAGGACAAACCCGAGTGGAAAAGAGCAGGGGGAACCAACCACAGCAAGATACAAGCCAGATGAAGGAAGAGAAATGCCAGCTAGAAAGTGGGCAGATGTGGGATGCCTCCAGCATCACTGCTGGGGGAACAAGATGTGTCTTTGGAGAGTGAATGGTAGCACCACTGGGGCTCTCAAAGTGCAGGGTGGCTTCAAACTGCCAAAGTGCTGCCCTGCTTCTGCCTGGCATAAGAAGGTCTGGCCCTGTTTGCTCTATCCTTCACAAATGGGATTTCCATCACTGAGGGCAGATGGCCCTGCTGCTCCTCTTAGCACTGAACTCCTTGTGTCAAGGAGGCTCAGGGGTGACCTCCTTGCTGTCTACAACTACCTGAAGGGAGGTTGTAGCCAGGAGGGGGTTGGTCTCTTCTCCCAGGCAACCAGCAGCAGAACAAGAGGACACAGTCTCAAGCTGTGCCAGGGGAGGTATAGGCTGGATGTTAGGAGGAAGTTCTTCACAGAAATAGAGATTGCCCACTGGAATGTGCTGCCCAGGGAGGTGGTGGAGTTGCTGTCCCTGGAGATGTTCAAGAAAAGCCTGGATGAGGCACTTAGTGCCATGGTCTGGTTGATTGGGTAGGGCTGGGTGATAGGTTGGACTGGATGATCTTGGAGGTCTCTTCCAACTTGGGTGATTCTATGATTCTATGATTAAGTGTGGGGCTGATGGACCCCCTGCCTGAGTGTCAAATTTACTGAGGCTGAAGGTCTAGCTCTGCAGAAGGATTGGCAGGTACTTGAAAGTAAATCATCTAGGAGACTAGAAGAGGCTTGACCAGCCACAAGAGTTTTGGTAACTCTTTTACACATAGAATCGTCAAGTCACAGAATCATTTTGGTTGGAAGAGACCTTTAAGATCATCAAGCCCAGTTGTTAACCCAGCACTGCCAGGGCACCACTCCACCATGGCCCTCAGCACCACATCTCCATGGCTTTTAAGTCCCTCCAGGGATGGAGACTCCACCACCGCCATGGGCAACCTGTTCCAGTAAGGTCTCCTCAGAGCCTCTTCTGGCCACGAGGACGAGCAGAGGGCTGGAGCTCCTCTGCTATGGAGACAGACTGAGAGAGTTGGGGCTGTTCAATCTGGAGAAGAGAAGGCTCCGAGGTGACCTTCTTGTGGCCTTCCAGGGTCTGAAGGGGGCTACAAGAAAGCTGGAGAGGGACTTTTTAGGATGTCAGGCAGTGATAGGACTGGGGGGAATGGAGCAAAACTAGAAATGGGGAGATTGAGATTGGATGTTAGGAAGAAGTTCTTCCCCATGAGGGTGGTGAGACACTGGAACAGGTTGCCAGAGAGGTGATGGAAGCCTCATCCCTGGAGGTTTTTAAGGCCAGGCTGGATGTGGCTGTGAGCAACCTGATGTAGTGTGAGGTGTCTCTGCCCATGGCAGGGGGGTTGGAACTGGATGATCCTTGAGGTCCCTTCCAGCTCTAACAATTCTATGATTCTATGGGAGGGCTCCATTAGAAGGAAATATTCCCCCTTTTAAAGGGGAGACTGTAAGGAAACCCAAAAAAGCCTTTACCTTATTAAATAAAAAGTGTAATTAGCCAGAAGGAAATGTGAAAGGTGCTAAGAAAGAAAGGTGGAAAGAAAGAAAGGTGGAAAGAAAGGTGGAAAGAAAGGTGGAAAGAAAAGTGGAAAGAAAGAAAGAGAGAAACAAAGAAAGAAAGAAAGAGAGAAAGAAAGGTGGAAAGGTGGAAAGGTGGAAAGGTGGAAAGAAAGAAAGAAAGAAAGAAAGAAAGAAAGAAAGAAAGAAAGAAAGAAAGAAAGAAAGAAAGAAAGAAAGAAAGAAAGAAAGAAAGAAAGAAAGAAAGAAAGAAAGAAAGAAAGAAAGAGAGAAAGGTGGAAAGAAAAGTGGAAAGAAAGAAAGAAAGGTGGAAAGAAAGAAAGAAAGAAAGGTGGAAAGAAAGAAAAAGGAAAGGTGGAAAGAAAGAAAGGTGGAAAGAAAGAAAGGTGGAAAGAAAGAAAAAGGAAAGGTGGAAGGAAAGAAAGGTTGAAAGAAAGAAAGGTGGAAAGAAAGGTGGAAAGAAAGGTGGAAAGAAAGGTGGAAAGAAAGAAAGAAAGGAAGAAAGGAAGAAACCTTTTTTTTTTTTCTTTTCCTGAGGTGGGAAGACCACCAATAGCCACCAAAGTGGAGAGAATTTATGGCAGTGTGGGGGAGAGTCCGTTTGGAGATGCTTTAATGGTAATTTTTGAGGAAGAATTTACAAGCACACTCTGCTACCGAGTGGAAAAATACATTGGCCACAAAGAAATTGCTGTTTGCCAAGCCCTAATGATTCATTTCTGAGTCATAAATAATAGGTCCCTAATGACAAAGGGTAGAAGAGTGGTCGCCTCTTGCCAACTATTTATTAGAAAATAGAGCTAAATCATTAGCTGGGAGCTCTCTTACCGGAAAGCTGAAACCACATTTCTCTATGAAAGGTCATAAGCTATTTCCACAAGAATTTAGACAAAACATTATTGCATTTTAAATCTTTCATCTTTAGCACCAAAAAAAAAGAAAAAAAGAGGAAAAAAAAAAGGCAGCAATTGGTTCACCAGAGAACTCCAATTTGTCATGGGGCATCCCTTGAGATCCAAAAGGGTAAGTAAAGAGCAGGGGGAGTTTGGGAATGCCAGTGGCAGTGTCTTCTGAGGGAATGGGAATAAATTCACTTCATCTCCTCTGGAGACCCTCCTCACCCCACCCACCCAAGCCCACCTTCATGCTGCAGCTCTGGAGGAATCATAGAATGGTCTGGGTTGGAAGGGACCCCCAAAGGTCATCCAGTCCAAGCCCCTCTGCACTCAGCAGGGACATCTTCCGCTGGATCAGGTTGTCCAGAGCCCTGTCCAGCCTCACCTTGAATATCTCCAGGGATGGGACCTCAACCACCTCCCTGGACAACCTGTTCCAATGTTCCACTACCCTCATGGTGCAGAACTTATTCCTGACATCCAATCTAAATCTGCTCTTCTCTAATTTGAAGCCATTGCTCCTTGTCCTGTCACTGCAGCCCTTTGCAAACAGTCTCTTGTAGCCCTCTTCAGGTACTGGCAGGTTGCTATTATGTCTCCCCAGAGCCTTCTCCAGGCTGAACAACCCCAGCTCCCTCAGCCTGTTTTTGTAGCAGAGGTGCTCCAACCACATGCCTCTCCTTGAGGGAAATATCTCTGCCTGTCCCAGCTCCTGAATGCAAGGTTCCAACATCTGACTGAAGCAAGTGCACCTGAGGGCCACATCTCCCTGGCTTTGGACTGATCTGCCTTAGAGGCATTAATCAGCTGCAGCCTTTTGTTCTTTCCCAAACATGAGCTATATTATCTATTACTCAAATAAAGTCAGTCTTGATTCCCAGCACTATAAGAGCCAAGTGACTCCTTTTTTTAGTCCAACTTTGTGCTGTCCACTGGCAAGTGAAAAGATGTCAAATAAAGTTAAGGTCTGAGATGCCAGAGGAGGAGCTGACAAAATTCAGTGCAAAGTCAGCTTTTGGCATGGCCACCAGCACTTGGTTTTGGAGATGGAGTTTTATCACAGGATCACAGAATGCTGTGGATTGGAAGGGAACCTCTGGAGATCACCTAGTCCACCCCCCCCCTTCTAAAGCAGCATCACCCCCCCACAGCAGGTTGCCCAAGACTGCAGTGTCCAGGTGGGTTTGGAATCTTTCCAAAGAAGGAGACTCCACCTGGCCACTCTGTCCCAGGAATGTTTGACCCTCAAATTGTCTTGAGGAGATGATTGAGTGGGGCCCATCCTATGGCTGACCCACCCTGCATTTTCCTTTCCTTGCCTGAGCACATCCCAAACCTGTGGCTTTTCCACCTTGAGAGCAAAGTGCAAACTGCATGGAATAAAATGTAATTGCTGTGTGTGCAAACCACAGGGAACCCTTTAAATCTTTGAAGAACATTTCCCTGTTGGCTGAGCTGCTTTTGTTTTTCTTTTGTTTTCTGGTTAGCTCTGATAGTGCTGCATGGAGCTGAGGGATCACAGAATGGTTTGGCTTAGAAAGGACCTTTAAAGGTCACCTAGTCCAACCCCCCTGCAGTGAGCAGGAACATCTGCAACTAGATCAGATTGCTCAGAAACCAATCCAAACAGACCTGGAAAGATCTTCTAGAGGTTTATGATCATTCCAAAAGCAAAAGCCAAGCACAGTGCTGATGCTGGGTGTTGCTCTGCTTTCTTCTTTGCAGAAGAAATTGCTCTCTGCCTGTCCTGATAAGCTGCCCTGGTGCAGCTCTGCCTTGTGTGATAAGTGCAGCTGGAGCTCCACAGCAGTTCACTGTGTGGAGACACTAAACTCCCTGTGAACTCTGAGCTTTACAGGGAAAAACTCCTAGGGTCATAATTCAATCAGGAAGGTAAAAGCTGGAAGCTTGGTTAGCATTGCTGTGAGGGTTCTGCAGAGCATCTGGGCATGGGGATTCTGCCCCTCTGCTCTGCTTTCCTGAGACCCAACCTGCTGATTCCATCTCTGGAGTCCTCAGCACAGGACAGACATGGACCTGTTGGAGGAGGGCCAGAGGAAGCCACGAAAATGATCTGAGGGCTGGCACCCCTTTGCTGGAAAAAGGCTGGGAGAGTTGGGGTTGTTCAGCACGGAACAGAGAAGGCTGCAGGGAGACCTTCTTGTGGCCTTTCAGTACTTAAAGGAGGCTGATGAGAAATATGGAGACAGACTGTTAGCAGAGCCTGTTGTGACAGGACAAGGGGTGATGGTTTGAACCAAAAAAAGGAGATTCAGACTGGAGAGAAGGAAGAAAGGTTTTGCTCTGAGAGTGGTGAGACGCTGGCCCAGATTGCTCAGGGAGATGATAGAAGCCCCATCCCTGGCCAGGATGCTCCTGCTGACTGCAGGAAGGTTGGATTAGATGACCTGTGAAGGTCTTTTCCAACCCAAAGCATTCCATGATTCTGTGAAACACAAATCATCTTCCTGTACCTCGTCCCTGAAGAGAAATGATCAAACCTCTAACTGATAAGGACCAAAAGCAAAGCTCCCAGATGCCCTCCATCCTCCCTCACAGCGCAGCATTTCCTCCTCCTTCCAGGGAACAGCAGAGCAGCAGGCAAAGCTGGTGGCTTTGGTTTACAACAGAGAAAAAAACCCCAGGGTCCTTCTGTAACCCTACTCCATCCCTGTGCCAGATGCAACCCAACCTTCGGAGGGCTGGAGGGGCAGTGAGGAGCATCTCTCCTTCCGCAGCCATATCGTATTGATTCCGAGGCTAAACGTGACGATTTGGGGAACTATGTTTAGTAACCCTTATTGGGAAACTCCTGCCTGGTATGTGTCAGGAATATAGGGTTGGAAGGAGCATCTTGGCTCCTGCAGGAAACCATCTCCTATCATCTCCTCCAGAAGGTCCTGGCGTGCCAGGAAAGCACTTAAACACATTCTTAGCTCCCACATACGTCAATGGGACACACGCCTGTCCTTCCCTGACTCCTCTCCTGCTTACAGCTCTGCTTAACTGCTTTTCTGAACCAGGGCCATAGGGATCTTGGGAGCCTTGCCCTGTCAAAAGCAATGCAGCCAGATCCTACATTAGGTAATAACACAAGACAGCATGAAACAGCTGCATCTCCCTCCCCCAAAACCCAAAACCCAAACCCGCTGCATTGCTCAGGTCAAAGCTGGTTCAGAATGTGCAGATGACCTTCCCTTTGCATGACAAAGGCTTTTTTTCCAAGGGGAGATTGACTTCCAGACCCTGAGGTAGTGGAGGTGTGGCCATAGTTTACCTTATCTATGAAGCACAAGACTTCTGGAGCACAAGTCTACAAGCTGAGGGACCAAGGCTTGTTCAGCCTGGAGAAAAGGAGGCTCAGGAGAGGTGATCTCACTCTCTACAACTCCCTGAAAGGAGGTTCAGCCGGGTGGGTGTTGATCTGTTCCCCCAAGGAACAAGTGATAGGACAGGAGGAAATGGCCTCAAGTTATGTTAAAAAAGGTTTAGGCTGGACACGAGGAACAATTTCTTCCCTGAAAGGGTTGTCAAGCCCTGGAAGAGGCTGCCAAGGGCAGTGGTGGAGTCCTCATCCCTGGAGGAATTTGCCCCTTGTCCTAGCATTGGGCTCAACAGCCCAGTCCCATTCTTTTGACATTCTACCTGCCCTGACACCCAACCACCCTGTCACCAACCACCCTGACACCAACCACCCTGTCACCAACCACCCTGTCACCAACCACCCTGACACCAACCACCCTGTCACCCAACCACCCTGACACCAACCACCCTGTCACCCAACCACCCTGTCACCACCCACCCTATCACCCAACCACCCTGTCACCAACCACCCTGTCACCAACCACCCTGACACCCAACCACCCTGACACCAACCACCCTGACACCAACCACCCTGTCACCAACCACCCTGTCACCAACCACCCTGTCACCCAACCACCCTGTCACCCAACCACCCTGACACCCACCACCCTGTCACCAACCATCCTGACACCAACCACCCTGTCACCAACCAACCTGTCACCCAACCACCCTGTCACCAACCAACCTGTCACCCAACCACCCTGTCACCCAACCACCCTGACACCCAACCACCCTGTCACCAACCACCCTGACACCAACCACCCTGTCACCCAACCACCCTGTCACCAACCACCCTGTCACCCACCACCCTGTCACCAACCACCCTGTCACCCAACCACCCTGTCACCAACCACCCTGACACCAACCACCCTATCACCCAACCACCCTGTCACCCACCACCCTGTCACCAACCACCCTGTCACCAACCACCCTGTCACCCAACCACCCTGACACCCAACCACCCTGTCACCCACCACCCTGTCACCAACCACCCTGTCACCCAACCACCCTGACACCCAACCACCCTGACACCCAACCACCCTGTCACCAACCACCCTGACACCAACCACCCTGTCACCAACCACCCTGTCACCAACCACCCTGTCACCCAACCACCCTGACACCAACCACCCTGTCACCAACCACCCTGACACCAACCACCCTGTCACCAACCACCCTGTCACCAACCACCCTGACACCCAACCACCATGACACCAACCACCCTGTCACCCAACCACCCTGTCACCAACCACCCTGTCACCAACCACCCTGTCACCCAACCACCCTGTCACCAACCACCCTGTCACCAACCACCCTATCACCCAACCACCCTGTCACCAACCACCCTGTCACCCAACCACCCTGACACCCAACCACCCTGACACCCACCACCCTGTCACCAACCACCCTGTCACCAACCACCCTGTCACCCAACCACCCTGACATCCAACCACCATGACACCCAACCACCCTGTCACCAACCACCCTGTCACCAACCACCCTGTCACCCAACCACCCTGACACCCACCACCCTGTCACCAACCACCCTGACATCCAACCACCATGACACCCAACCACCCTGTCACCAACCACCCTGTCACCAACCACCCTGTCACCCAACCACCCTGTCACCAACCACCCTGTCACCCAACCACCCTGACACCCAACCACCCTGTCACCAACCACCCTGACACCAACCACCCTGTCACCAACCACCCTGTCACCAACCACCCTGTCACCCAACCACCCTGACATCCAACCACCATGACACCCAACCACCCTGTCACCAACCACCCTGTCACCAACCACCCTGTCACCCAACCACCCTGACACCCACCACCCTGTCACCAACCACCCTGACATCCAACCACCATGACACCCAACCACCCTGTCACCAACCACCCTGTCACCAACCACCCTGTCACCCAACCACCCTGTCACCAACCACCCTGTCACCCAACCACCCTGACACCCAACCACCCTGTCACCAACCACCCTGACACCCACCACCCTGTCACCAACCACCATGACACCAACCACCCTGTCACCAACCACCCTGTCACCAACCACCCTATCACCCAACCACCCTGTCACCAACCACCATGACACCAACCACCCTGTCACCCAACCACCCTGTCACCAACCACCCTGTCACCCAACCACCCTGTCACCCACCACCCTGTCACCAACCACCCTGTCACCAACCACCCTGACACCAACCACCCTGTCACCAACCACCCTGACACCAACCACCCTGACACCAACCACCCTGACACCAACCACCCTGGCACACCCCCTCCACACCACCCTGACACCAACCACCCTGTCACCAACCACCCTGACACCAACCACCCTGACACCAACCACCCTGTCACCCAACCACCCTGACACCCAGCTGCCTCCTAACCCTCTTTGTCTCCCTGCAGCCCCCCAAGCCCTGGCACACCCCCTCCACACCACCCCATTCCTATGGAGAGCAGCTGGCTCAGGAGCTGCAGCTGGTTAGGCTCAGCTGCGTTCCTGCTGCTTTCCCCAGTTTTCCCTGTGGGCCTGAGAGAGCCCCAGGGCCAGGTGACTTTCCAGAACCCAGGTGTTCCTGACACTGTTCTCTGCTCTGGCTGATTTCTGACATTCCTGCCTGGCCCTTGCTGCTGCCATGTGCCTTTGGCACTGCTGGCTGGGGAGCCCCAAGGCCCTAAAGGCAGCATCCCCCCAGCTGAGGCTTTGTGAAGGATACATAGAAGGATGCTGAGCTTGCTCTGGTTTTCTTAGCCATGTGCAGGGAAAGAGTTTGAGGGTCTGAAAGCCACTACTGTACTCTCTGTCTCCAGGGTAGTAAATGCTACCCTGCTTGCAGATAGTGCAGCCAGGGCTGTCTCATTTCACTGCTCTATTAACTTAAGTAATTCCAGCCATAAGTCCCTGATGAATAAAAAATGCAGTTTGGATGTTAAGGGGAAGCAGGCAAATGCACAGTGATTCCATGGGATCACACAAGAGGAGCTGGATGGAAGCTTGGAAAGGCTCTTGGGAAGGGAAGGGCAGGAAGGGATGGATGAGATCTCATCCCCTGCCAGCTCTAGCGTCAAGTCACTAAATGAATAGGAAATGTGATGATTTCACAGAATCACTGAATCCCAGCATGGGGGAGCTTGGAGGGGACCTCTGGAGATCCCCTAATCCAAACCCTCTGCTAAAGCAGGGTCACCCACAGCAGCTTGCCCAGGATCACAAGGTCCAGGTGGGTTTGGAATCTCTCCAGAGAAGGAGACTCCACAACCTCTCTGGGCAGCCTGAGACAGGGCTCCAGCACCCTCACACCAAAGAAGTTTCTACATGTTCAGAGGGAATCTCCTGGGTTCTAGTTTGTGCCCATTGCTTCTTGTCCTGTCCCTGGGCATCACTGAAAGGATTCTGGCCCCATCTTCTTGCCCCCTGCCCTTTATCTCCTGCTGAGCATTGCTCAGATCCCCTCTAGGGCTGCTCTTCTCCAGCCCCAGGGCTCTCAGCCTTTCCTCCTCACAGAGCTGCTCCAGGCCCCTCAGCATCTTTGTAGCCTCCACTGGACTCTTTCCAGTCGTTCCCTGTCTCTCTTGAACTGGGGAGCCCAGAACTGGACCCAGCACTCCAAATGTTCACAGAGCTCTTACCAGTCCCTGGGTTCTGGCCCCTTTCCTGTCAAAGAAGCAAATGCATTTAGGCTCAGCATTTAGGCTCACAAAACTCTTTCTGCACCTTGCTATGACTGCTGCTTTGCAGAGGGTAAGATGAGGCAGTTGGTGACGGAGAGAGTAGTTTGGGGCTGATGGGAAAGCCAAGGAGAGAAGCTCTCTTCTGCATCCACCCACAGGGTTATTTTGTCTCCCCTGATGACCTGTTTCTTATAAAGCTACAACTGAGATTCAAGGGGTCACCACCATCAGCTTGCTCCAGCCTGGATGGAAGAACACAAAACATTTCTGTCTCCCACCCTCCCTCATGACCTTCCTCAGGCATGGCCTGGAGACCTGTGTGCTGAAGCCAAACGTGACTGAGGACAAGGCTGAATTGTTTCCTTGTAAACAGCCTGCTCTCTGTCTCCACTGCCTCTGGGGACTCCAGCCCCAATGCCTCCTGCCAAAGGGCAGTGGGATGGGGGTCCACATGTGCATGGAGTGTGCCTGGGTGTTCCAGGAAGCCATGAGAAGGAGGGGAACCTCCTCTGAGGGGTTGCTCTTCTCCGTCTCTGCTGTAGGTGAGGCTTTCTGGGTGTGGAATTGCTCTCTCTGACCCCTCTGCAGCTCCTTGACCTGCAAAACTGGAGTGGGAAACCTGCTGCAGTGCTTGATTGTCCCAGTAGTGAAGAGGAGCTGCTGGGGTGTGAGGTATGCAGGGGCATGAGTCCAGTGGATGGGTTTCAGTAGGAATCAGGTTCCCCCAAACCTGAGGATATGAAGCTAGCTTCCCCAGCATGTTTGAATGAACAAAACACTGCACTAGCACAGAGTAGGCAGGAATTTTACCCCCAGCCCTCTCCTCTCCACCAGAACTGCTTTCTGCTGGATTTAGGAGGGGCCAGAAGAGGGCCAGGTCCTGCTCTACACCATTATTCACATGCATCAGTTGTCTCAAGGATACTGCATGGTTTTTACTAAAACATATGAGCACCATCCAGAGAAAACCAGGCAGAGGTCAGGAGATATCCAAACCCATCATCTGCTCCCACTGGGAATGATCACAGACACCCTGATTGGTGGAGACATGAATTTATGTGTGTGGAATGAGTCCTGACTCATTTAATGCATTGATACTGGTCTAAAAAAGGTTTCTTTAACAGGCTGGACCATGCCAGAGCTTGGCAAGACACAGCCAGCTATGGAAAAGTCTTCATTTGTCCCAATCTGGCCATTCTTGTTCCTTGGTTGGCTATGAGCCTCCAGGCAAACCACTTCCCTTTCCCTGGGTTCCAGTTTGTGCTCATTGCCCCTTGTCCCATCACTGGGGACCACTGACAAGAGGCTGGCCCCAGCCCCTTGCCCCCAGCCCTTTAGCTACTACTCAGCATGGCTCAGATGCCCTCTGGGGCTGCTCTTCTCCAGGCTGAACAGCCCCAGGGCTCTTTTCCAGTCCTCCTCACAGAGGTGTCCCTGTGCCCTCAGCGTCTTCATAGCCTCCACTGGCCTTTCTCCAGTAGCTGCCTGTTCCTTTTGAACTGGGGAGCCCAGAACGGGATTATCATGCCTTCTCCACTTCCCCAGATTATATCACAGACCCTCTGAGGCTGGAACTGCCTTTTGGCAGCTGCTTTGTAAGACCAAAGTGCTCTGACCTCAGCAGCAGCTTCTGTGCTGCTGCGATTGAGAAGGTTGGAGAACTTTTCAGAGTGCTGAGATCTGGGCAAGGAAATCTGTAGCCAGCTTAGAATTCAGGGTAGAAGTCACACTGTAAACCAGGCTCTAGTTCTGCCCAGCTGGTCCTTGCAATGCTGTATGGCTTTTCCTATTATCTATATTTTGAGGGAGCTTATTCCTTCCCAACCAGGCTTGACAGCTATTGACACTTACTTGGCAGCTAATCCAAGGGGAGAAAAGGTGGTGAAAAAATCTCTCCCTCCAAATATTCCCTGGAAGGGCTTTGGCAGCCCTGGCTGCACTGCTTTATCACACCCACGCTTGCATTACCTAAGAGGACAGTTAGGTTTGTGGTCTCCCAAAGCCACAAAAAGCAGTCAATTAACTTCTTAGCTTGAGTGGGGAGAGCAGCCTGGAGTTGGAATTTCACCAGCAGGCCCTGGGAAGATGCTAGCACACCTCCTCTGCTGGCAGCCTTCAGCCATGGCAAGAGTTAGGGCTGGGCTGGCAACTCTAAGAGTGACAGAAGCTCTCTGTAAAGCCCTCTGCCTTCCCAAAGGGAACAGAAAGGGAATAGAAGAGAGAGACTGATGGGTTGGGAAAGAAATTAAACCAGCTTTAATGGAAATAATAATGATGCCTCTGTGGATCAAATTGTGGAACAGAATCATAGAATTATTTTGGTTGGAAGAGTCCTTTAAGATCATCAGGTCCAACTGTTAGCCCAGCACTGCCAGGTCACCACTAAACCATGGCACTCAGCACCACATCTACATGGCTCTGAAACCCCTCCAGGGATGGGGAGTCCACCACTGCTTTGTGCAGCCTGGTCCAGGGCTTGGCTGCCCTTTTGGGGAAGAAATTATTCCTCCAATGTAATCCTCCTCTGGTGCTGCTTGAGGCTGTTTCTTCTTGTCCTGCCACTTGTTCCTTGGGAGAAGAGACCAACCCCCAGCTGGCTCCAACCTCCTTTCAAGGAGCAGTAGGAAGTGAGAAGGTCTCCCCCGAGCCTCCTTTTCTCCAGGCTGACTGACTCCACTTCCCTCAACCTCTTCTCCAAAGACTGCAGACATGGATGCAATGTTTGAGTAGTTCTTCTTGGTGACCTGCATGGCAGGAGCCGGGGGAGGAGGCTCTGTGACCACTCTGATTTCCTCCGTGGTGTGTTTCATCTCCCAAGCATGAGATGGCAGCTGTGAGCAGAGCTATTATCACTTGCTGCTAATTTATAGCTGAGGTCTGATCTTTAAGCTCCTAAAAGCAAGGGGTTAAAATGATTTATTTGCTGGAAACAGCCACAGGCTTGTGCTGAGAGCTTTTATCATAATTACAGGTGTAAGATGTCAGTGTCCATAATTTTTCAAAGAAATTGCACAGATTATGGTTCTCTTCAAAACATGCCAAGCATTTTATGTGGGAATTTAGTACCTTTAAAATGGGGCTGACTGACAGCCCTGCAAGCTCTGCATCCTGCAAAACACACTTTGCCCAGCCCTGCTGTGGCCACAGTATTCTCAGTGAGGAAGTTTTGTTCTGTTGTTTCTAAAGGGCTCTGTCTGGCTCTCCCAAAAATGATGCCCACAAGCCTCTGTGAATCTCCTGCTGAGACAAACCACACAGCCACTGCCATGTGGCAGTGAGTGGAACAGCTGCTGGAGCAACTTGGAATTGGAGCTCATCACCAAGAATTTAAGCATCCAAATCCTCAGTCAGTCTGCACCAGGTCCTTTGAAAGCAACTCAGGAAGCAGGAGCAAGCAGGGACTTAAA
Source organism: Indicator indicator (assembly GCF_027791375.1). Taxonomy (NCBI): domain Eukaryota; kingdom Metazoa; phylum Chordata; class Aves; order Piciformes; family Indicatoridae; genus Indicator; species Indicator indicator. Next base: position 13,969,359 of record NC_072032.1, on the reverse strand, counting down.
AGCTGCATCAGAAGGAAATAATCCTTACCTTCCAGCATGTAAAGGGGATCTACAAAAAAGCTGGAGAGGGACACTTCACAAGGACATGTAGTGATAGGACAGGGGGCAATGGCTTTAAAATCACAGAGAGTAAATTTAGATTAGATATAAGGAAGAAACTCTTCACTGTGAGGGTAGTGAGGCACTGAAACTGGTTGTCCAGAGAAGTTATGAATGCTCTATCCCTGGAAGTGTTCAAGGCCAGGCTGAATGGGGTTTTGAGCAACCTGGTCCAGTGGAAGGTGTCCCTTGCCATGCAGCAGGGTAGGAACTAGGTGATCTTTAAGGTCCCTTCCAGCCCAAACCATTCTGTGATTCTGTGCACAGGGTAAGACTCAAACCAGTAAAACCCTTCAGACCAGGCCAGTATCCTCACAGATGTCCTGATGTCATCTCCTTTTTAAAGACATCTCCTCAGTCACACAGGAGATGTTTGTAGTATGAGGAAGGCTCTGTCCTGTCTCTTTGCCTATCTCATTATGTCTCTGGGGAGACCTAATATCAGCCTGCCGATACCTGAAGGGAGCTACAAGAAGGCTGGAGAGAGACTGTTTGCAAAGGGCTGCAGTGACAGGACAAGGGGCAATGGCTTCAGACTAGAGCAGAGTAGGTTTAGATTGGATGTTAGGAACAAGTTCTGCATCATGAAGGTGGTGGAACACTGGAAGAGGTTGCACAGGGAGGTGGTTGGGGCCCCACCCCGGAGATATTCAAGGTGAGGCTCAACAGGGCTCTGGGCAACCTGATCTAGAGGAGGATATCCCTGCTGAATGCAGAGGGGGTTGGACTAGGTGGCTTTTGGAGGTCCCTTCCAACCCAGACCATTCTGTGATTCTATGATTCATAGCTCTGTAGTGACACATTTTGGAGAGCTTTGTGTCCTCCAGTTGCACCTTCACCCACATATCTCAGCCAACATGAGCACAGCCTAAGGGGATTGGAATCTGCCAGAGAGACAATCTGTGCTTTCCCTGCTCCAACCCATCCCTCTGCTACCCTTGTTTCTCCTTGTTTTCATCCTGTAGAGACCTAAACACTAAAAAATACAGGGAAAAAAACAGAGAGAGTTTGGGAAAGAAAGCCTGGAAGTGTCTCCATCACTGTGCATCTGCTTCGATGCAGAGAGGTTGGCACAGCCCAAGGTTTACACTGAGAGGGAGAAACTAATCCCTTTCCAAGCTATAGCAAGGACTGCAGGACAACATAACCAATGACTGATTAATTTGCCACTTGTAGTAAAGTGACATCACACTAGAAGCCACCAGACCACGTGGAGTCTTGGGCAAGACCTTGGTTGAGAGATGCTGTGGAAGGCAAAGGAAACTGGTTTTCTGTTACTGCCCATGTGGGAGGGTTGGAGAGCTGACAGCTTACTCAGGGTTTGGACAGTCCTGCTCTCTGCAACAAAGCAGCTCCTCTGCTGCAGTGCTGCTGGCCATGCCAGTTCATTTTCCCACGTTTCAGCTCCCCCACCAGCTGGGAAAAGAGAGCAAAAATAACAAACCACTTCCAGAGGTCTGACGACTTCAGACCAGTCTGCGAAGGGCTTTCAGATCCTCAGGAGGAGGTGGCTGAAGATGTGGTGTTGGATGAGAGATGGTTTTCTTCAGAAGCTTCCTCTGGGAAAATGGTGAAATTCCTCATCCTCTTTTGCTACTGTTTCCTTTTGCAAGTGGGGGTTTCTCTACCTCACAGAGTAAACATGTGAAAGACTTTGGTATTCTGGAGGTGAGGACCATGCCTATGCTCACAGGAGATGATAGATATCCCATTCCTGCCCCTGTTAGCAAGCATTACAACCTCATCTGCAGCAGTCCTGAAGTCCTATAAAAAAGAACTCATAAAATAAAAGTGCTAAAAGCCCCAGACAAAGGCTTTTATTTATTGTTTGTGTGCAATTAGAACCCTGGCAGAAAAAAAAAAAAAAAAAAAAAAAAAAAAGAAAGAAAGAAAAAAAAAGAAGAAGCAGAAGCAGCAGCAGCATTAATCCTCAGGGAATGATCTTCTGAAAATCAGGTTACAAATGGACAACTTGCTAAGAGCTTGTGAATGGAGAGCTTCCAAATTCCCTCTCCCTCACCAAAGTATTTCATTCCTGACTGTTTGATAGAGCTGAGGGTGGGGAGGGGATATCCATCGATCATCCTGATAAGCCTTGGTGCCTTATCTCAGTCACTGGAGCAGCCTCTGGGGTGCTAAAGACTGATTTGTAGGTCACCAAGGTACCTTTGCCATTAAAGTGTTGTTAGGTCCCGAATAGGGAACTTGTAAAAAAATGGAATTTGGCTTGTCTATAGCTGTCCTTGTGAGTGACTTTTGGCTGGTGGAGGAGTTTCTTAGTAGTCTGAGCTCAGCCAGGTCCTGTCAGGTCGTTGCCACTGCTATGCAATCAGGTTGGAGGAGGCTGGTGAGTAACACATGAGGGCATTCAGGACAGCCTCAGTAAGTTTGCAGATGACACCAAGTTGTGTGGCAGTGCAGGGAGGCTCCACAGAGGGATCTGCCCAGGCTGGGGCACTGTGGTGAGGCCAGTGGGATGAGGTTCAACACAACCAGGTGCTGGGTCCTGCACTTGGGTCACAAGAACCCCATGAACTCTCCAGGATTGGGGGAAAGTGGTTAGAAAGTGTCTGGTGGAAAAAGACCTAAGGATGATGGTTGACAGCAGCTGAGCATGAGCCAGTGTGTGCCCAGGTGGCCAAGAAGGCCAACAGCATCCTCTGGACCTATGGAAGCCCCTTCCAGCCCAGGCCAGTCTATGATTCTGTGTTTTGAAAGGAATATTCAGTTGGTCAAATTTCCTATTAGATATGGAAATGAGTTAAAAAATAAGTTTTGTCTGACTAAATCAGGCAGTTTGTGGCTGTCTTGTCCCTCTTGGTAGGAACAAACTCAACCTAACTGTTGTCAGAAGAAGCAAACCAAACCAAAACAAAAGCTTTCCTCTCATTTTTTTTCCTGACAGGGTTTTAACTGCAAAAAGCTGAGATTGTATAAGGGCAAAGAAAAGACCCAAATGGTTTTCCAGGCAACTGTACTCTTCTCTAGCTGCAGATGAGATCAGGATTTCATAATGCTGATGGGAAAAGATTCTCCAAAGTTTTAATTTTATTTCTTTCCTTATGTTTCTTTTTAAATTGATTTCTTTCATTATTTTTTTTCTTTTTTTTTTCCTCTCTATTTTTTACAGCCTGACCTTCTGGGCTGGAAACAGTTGAAAGTCACTGGGTTAGATCAGTTCTGAGAACCATCTGCTCTGGGATGGTGGCTGCTCTTGGAAAGGGAAAATATTGAGCATGGGCTTTTTGGAGGTTTTATTTTCATTTTTAATGAATCCAGATAACTGCCTATTGACAGGGCACTGGAATTAGGCAAGGTCAGGCAGCAGAACAGGTTTTTATTCCAAGAATTTCTCACCACTGCTGCAAACCCAGAATCTTCTAGTGAAAGGAGCATGGCTTAGCTACTGTAAACCCTGAGGGTACTTCCATCAGGAGAGGAGGCTTGGTATGTATCAAGGAGGACTCATATAGGGTAGTGGCCAGTGGCTTGATGTTCAGGTGGCGATTGGTGCCAAGTGGTGTCCCTCAAGGGCCCACAGTGGGACCAGTGTTGTTAAATATAACCGAGGACATACCCAGTGGGATCAAGGGCACCCTCAGCAAGTTTGCAGATGACACCAACCTCATTTGTGCACTTTGCACACTTGGAGGGACAAGAGCTGAATGAGCTTGAGGAGTGGGAACCTCAGGAAGCTCAGCAAGACCAAGTTCAAGGTTCTTCGATCCCTGGTATCAATCCAGGTTTGGAAATGAAGGAAGAGGTAGAGAGCAGCCCTGCAGAAAAGGACCTGGGGACACTAGTGGGTGAAAAGTCACTGGAGCCACTGCAGGGGAGGGCAAGGAAGCTGTGAAGGGCCTGGAGAATAAATCTGATGGAGAGAGACTGAAGGAGCTGGGGATGGGTAGTGTGAAACAGGGGAGGTTGAGGGATACCTCATGGCTGTCTACAGCTACCTGAAAGGAGGTTGTGCAGATGTTGGTGATGGTCTCTTCTCACAGGTCATTAGTGGCAGAACAAGAAGAAATGGCCTCAAGCTGCCACTGGGTAGGTTTAGGCTGGACAGTAGGAAGAATTTTTTCTCATCAAGAGTGGTCATGGATTGGAATGAGCTGCGCAGGGAGGTGGTGGAGTCTCCAACCCTGGATGTGTTTCAAGGTGGTTTGGCTGTGGTGCTTGGGGCTATGTGTTAGGGGTGACCCCTTGTAGAGTAGGGTTCTGGGTTGGACTTGATGATCCTGAGGGGCTGAATGTTTCTGTGATTTCTGTGAAAAGCTGGGCATGGGTTGGCAGCATGCACTCCCAGCCCAGAGCCAACCATGTCCTGGGCAGCAGGTTGTGATGGTTTAAACACTCTTTAATTTTTCTTCCCAAAGTTCAAGCAGAGAAAGTTAAAGAATGTAAATAAATCTCTGTTGGGTGTAAGAAAGCAAAATAATTATTGTTCTAAACACTTCCATTAGATAGATAGAAATGTTTAAGAACCACTACTCCAAACAAGGCTGGGGCAGTGGGGGTCTGAGTCCACAACTTGCTGGGCTGTCTGGCTGCTGCTGCTGCTTCTCTTCTGGCTGAAGATAACACACTGACCTTGGCAAGCTAAGTTTAACAGCCTCTCTGCTTCTTAACTCTCTGCCTTCTGCCAGGGGGGGCTGGGGGACTCTTTCTGGTCTGAGAGGGGAGGCCCCCTTTTGGGGGAAGCAAAGGGAGCTTGGTTGTGCTTTTCTGTTGACTGTACATATCTGCACATGTTGTGAATTGTGTCTATTTGTACATATCCATTGCATTTCATCAGAGATTGTAGATTTGCTTGTAAATACAGCTTGCATTTGCTTCCAGACTGAGCTAGCCTGGTTATTGTCAGTGGGGAGAGATTTCAGCTCCCACACAGGTGGAAGGAGAGGATTCTGCCTCTCTGCTTCACTCTGTTCAGCACAGCACAGGCAGGGACCTGTTGGAAGGGAGGCCAGAGGAGGTCATGAAAATGATCTGAGGGCCTGGTGAAGTGAAAGATTTCTTTCAAGCAACAGGATTATGAGATTCCACAATTCCAAACACACCATCGACCTCTCCACTCTTTTCAGTCCTAGGAAACTCTTTGTCCCTCCCTCGCCTGAGCCACCGGCGTCCCTGGAACGTTCTTGTTTGTCTCCTGGAACCTTTATTAACAACCCCAGCGACAGAGAGCCATAAATCCCTGCCTCCCCCTGAACTTTACTGCACTCCATACTGTTTGGATATTCAGTATCAACAAATCATCCCGAGAAATATGATTTCTCTGATGGCATTTCATCAAAATAGTTTACGACTCTGACGTGTGGAGCTCGGATTTACAGCAGCTGCAGCCTGTGCAGGACTGGCAGTCACCTTATTGAAATTCACCTAAGGAAAGGGAAAAACAACCTTGCAGTAGCTCCTCCATGCTAATTTTAAAGGGATTCTTTTTTTTCCCTCTTCTTCTTCTTTTTTTTGTTTTCTTTTTTTTTATTCCTTCCCACACTTTCATGTTAAAAAGCTGAAGTCTGGGGCTCCATGGCAAAGATGAGGGCTGGGTCAGTCACTAGATGAGGGCCAGAGGCTCTCTATGATCCCTTCTGCCTTCCCAAAGGGAAGAGAAAGGGAATAAGGGAGAGAGGCTGATGGGGTGGGAAAGAAACTAAAGCAGCTGGGATGGAAATGAGAACAATCAAATGGAATAGAGGCAAAGAGATACAAACCAATATCCAACCCAAGCCCTGATGGCAATGATCTCACCACTGTCACCACTGATGCTGGGGGCAGGCACTGGGAAAGTACCCAACTGAATTAGGAGGCAGGATTCAACAACTGGATTCTGGAACTGGATTCAGGAACAAATGGTTTAGGATCAAAGGCAGAATGGACAGAGTCTTCCTGGGGTGCCAGCCATTGAAGAGGAGGCTTGATCCTGGTGATCCCTCAGCTTTATAGTATAAGGGATGGAATCCTGTACTGTCATTTGAGGGTCACCTGTCCTGTCAACTCCTCCCTGCAGGTGCCATCTCTGACTTCCTGCACCCCAAGGTGGCACACAAGATTCAGGAGTGCTTTTGGTGTGCCCAGGAGTAATCTCAGGCAGAGCCTTTCTGCAGCCCAGCCCTTGGCAGGAGCTCTCCCATCAGCTTCTCGCTGCTAGGAGCAGCCCCTGGCTGTGCAACCCTGCCCTGAACTGCAGAAAGTGCCTCAGTGAGCAGAGCCTGAGCTGGGAAGTCAAATCCCTGCAGAAATAGTTCTGGTCTAGCTCAGACCAGGGCAATTCTCAAAGCAAACTATAGCTTTGACAACACAAATATGGGTCAGGCCTCCCACTCAAACTGCTCTTCATCTCTTCTAACTCCTGATGTGCTAACGTGAGGTGAATTCTGTCTAAGGTGTGCCAGGCAGCTGAAGACCATGAGTTCAGAAGAAAGGTGTTTGGATGGCATTGATGTTTGTGCAGAACAAAAGAGAAACTGAAGCCTTTTTATAGTTATTTGGGTGAAACTCCAAAGGGAAGTGCTGAATTCCTCAGTTCTGGAGAAGAGCAAGCTTGAATGGATACCAAGCTTTGATCTCCAGTGTATTTAGGGGGCCTGATGCCAGGAGAAATGTGATGACTTCAGAGGCATTCAAACTGGGTGATCCCACCATCCCTGTTGACCTTCCCCTCAGTCTGCAGCTCTCCTTGGAAGAATCATCTCTTTCCTTTCACTTCAAACCAGACCTGAAGGTCTGCTGGGTGAACCTGTGCTGCTGCAGACAGCTCCGGGGAATGCTGAGGGCAATGCAGGAAATTGCTCTTCCCTCCACGAACTGTTTGCTAAGTCAGAAGAAGGTGTGGTGATGGGAGAAGTAAAATATGGGTTCTCATCTATGCACCTGCTGCAATCTCCCCTCTCTCTGCTGATACAGGCAGCCTGGGCTCCTGATTTATGGGCACATGATTTATGTCTCCTTTCCACACCATGGGCTGCTTGTGCACTCTCCTTGAAGCAATCTAAGCCAAACATGATATGAAAAAGGAGAGACTGTGTCGTATTTCTGTCATGCTGCTTGTCAGACAGAACCAAAAAGCAAACTCTGGTGACTTGAACTTCCCTTCTGTTTAATCCTGGGAGAGTTTCAGCTCAAAGTGCATTTCTGTAAGTCTCTGAAGGAAGGATGAGGGGCAGTGAGTCTCCCAAAGTGAGTTCATGACCTGTGCTCTGCCTTTTGCCTTTGAGGCCAGGGAATGAGCCTTTGCTTATTATATTCAGTGACATAGATCTAGCAAAGGCAGAATAGATACAGACAGGCTTTGAGAAAGGTTTCCCTCCCCTTCCATGCTGCTCTAGGGAGGCAGTATCTGGAGTCTGGGGTCCAGTTCTGGTCTGTCCAGTTCAAGAGAGTCAAGGAACTACTGGAGAGAGTCCAGCAGAGACTAAGAAGATGTTGAAGGAACTGGAGCATCTCTGTGAGGAGGAAAGGCTGAGAGCCCTGGGGCTGTTGAGCCTGGAGAGGAGCAGCCCCAGAGGGGATCTGAGCAATGCTCAGCAAGAGCTAAAGCATGGGGGGCAAGTGTCTGGCGCCAGACTCTTTTCAGCGGTGCCCAGTGACAGTACAAGGGGCAACAGGAATAAAGTAGAACCCAGGAGGTTCCATCTGAACATGAGGAAAAAATTCTTTGGTGTGAGGGTGCTGGAGCCCTGTCTCAGGCTGCCCAGAGCTGTGGAGTCTCTTTCTCTCACCCAGAAAACTGTGAACTTGTGAACAGAAACATTGACCCTGGTTTATGCCCACCCAAGTTTGCCTTTCTTGTGTATGTGTCAGAAGGAGAGCAAAAGAGAAGGAGAGCAGAAGTAAGTGTCTGAAACAGAACACGAACTCCAGGCTCACAATAATCACTCCATGATGACCAGAGCACAGAATGGAGCCGATAGCTCATTAGACAATCAATGCTAATTTCAGTTGACAATGGTATCCTGATTGCTGACTGCAATGCCATCAGCTGCCCTAAGGAAACAGTTCTCATAGCTGTTTAATTAATGCTAAACAGAGCCTTTGTTCTTGCTGCTGGTAAAAAGAGGACAAGAAGACAGAGATTGGTGCAGCATTTCCTTGCCACGTGTACAAAATGCCTTCGGGAGGGCCAGAGCAGAGGAATCTTGGTGACAAAGCTCATGGCCATTGCTTCATCCTTTCATTCCAATCTCGTGAGCTGGGAAGTGAAGCATGGTGCATGATCTTGTCTTGGGAGCCTGGGAAGCATCCAGCCCAAGAGGAGCTGCTCCAAATGGGGTGGAAGTGAAACTCAGGCAGGCCTTGCGTGCTCTGCCGACGGTTCCCGAGGACGTGCCGACATCTCCTGGAAAGGCTTGACTCAGATCATTGTTCTGTCTCTCTGATGCCTCATCACATGTTTCCTGCATTGCTCTTCTTGATTGTTATTTGTTTTTGACCAAGGACATGTGTGTCTGTAAATAAGCTCTCCAACGAGTCTGCCTTCTGCTCTTTTTTACTCTGATTTCCAAATACCTTCACCTCAGTCCCCCTCTCAGCAACCTCCTGGGTATACCTGGGAGATTTGTGTGCCCCCCACCCCACAACTGAGCACTCCCAATGTGTATTTCATCACACCACCCTTACAGGTACTTCAGATGACAGGAGAGTTTTTTAGGTGGGGGCTCTCTCTAGCAAGGACTTGGAGTCATCATCTCTGTCCTGTACCACACAAGCAGCTCTGCCACAAATCAGAACATTCCAAGGAAGAGCTCACTGTGAGGAAGGAGGTGTACAGGAGATCCAGCTAGGGCCTCACCTCAAAGCCAACTCTAAGTCCTCCATCAGACAGGGAAATACTGATGATTAAAGCCTATGGCTTTGAAACCATCTTACAGGCAACCTGTTCAAGTGCAGGGTAGATTGAACTGATTTAGACCCTGCAGCAGATCCTGGTCCCTTCTCTGACCTCAGTATCATGGCAAGAGAGTTTTCACCACCCACCCAGCAGGTTTGAAACAATCTTGTTTCTTGCTTCCATGGATAGAAATATTTCCCTCTGTCACTCCAAATGACCACCAATGAAGGCAAGAGAAGGAGCATGAAGTGTGCTACTGGAAGGTCAGTTCTGCAGTGGGCTGGATCCCTGGCTAAGGAGGTCCTGCTGCAAGGCTAAGGCTCTGCTTCCCTTCACATCTGTGTCAGACAGTGCAACTGCTTGGCATGGGCTGAGAATTGTCTTTCTGGTGCAACTTGTTGAGCTGCTTGAAAGGTTGGCTGAGGACAGCTCCCCCCAAAGCTGGACAGCCCAGATTTGCTGTTGGCATGATGCAGGGCTCCACCTGCTCTCCTTTCAGCATCATCTCTGAATCTGATGCATACTTTGCTGTTGGCAGCAGGAGCTAAGTACCCCAACCTCCACCTAACCCACTACATGTTCATGCATTACCTCTCTGCCTCCTGAACTGCTGTGGAATGGTTTAAGTTGCAAGGGACCTTAATGATGATCAAGTTCCAGCCTTCCATTGCTTCTTCCTTCAGCTCCTGCACCTCCAGTTCCCTACTCACTGCAAACCCATGCCCAAGCACACAGAAGGAACATGTGAGGTGACATCTGTTTGTGAACAGCACCCAAGAGGCAGGGTGGCTGTCCTTTCCTCAGCCATCTGCCTTGTCCCTGAGTCTTTCTTTCCTTTCCTTTCCTCTCTCCATGAAGGACCCTCTGAACTTCTCCCCTCTCCACCTTCTCCACCATGTCCAGCAGCTGTTTCTGCCTCACAAAGATTTCTTGGTAGAGTCACTGGGTACTAATCTGAAACCACTTAGACCATAGCTGTAAATTCTCTCTTGGATCCCACAACACAGGAATTGTCATGTGCTCTGCCACAAAAGCAGTTAAAAAGCCCCTCCTTGTCAGACCCAAGAGCCCAGGGGTGTGAGGAGCCTTGTTTGCCATCATTTTGCAAGCACACAGGATCTCACTGTGGCCATGGCATGGCTTTGGAACACTGAGACCTCAGCTTGGACAGCTCACAGACCTGCAGAGCCTCAGGTCAGGGCTCTGTAACAGATCTGCAATAGATGGGATGGTGCAAGTGCTACAGAAGCATTGGGCAAATCTATGAGTCTTGCATAACTCTGACCAGGGGACCACACAAGGGACTGTGTGTGGAATGCTGAGGAGGAGAAGACAGAGGCCAGCAGTGCTGCTGAAGATGGCTAATCCTGCCACATCCCCAAGCCCCTGGTATGTTTACCCCACGGGAGGGTCGTGGCAGGGCATCCTGCTTGGAAGAGAAGACCATGAAGGGCCTCATGGGTTGAACCCCACCATGCTGGGCCAGCAGGAAAAGCTTTGGTTTTCTTCCAGCTCAGCCACTGCTGCTGAGACCTGTGGCTCTGAATTCCCTTCTCTCCTCTTCTCAGCCTGCAGCAGAGCAAACCCTCCATTCACCAGGCTGTCTGCTGACCTCACTCGTGTTTTCCCAACACCAGCATGGCTGAGTGAACAAGGGTGGGATTTGGAGTTACTGGGAGCCAGCCTGGGAGCCAAGATGATTAAGTCCATTGGCCCTGGCCCAAATCTAAAGTGAAAACCCTGCTCCCCATGCTCACCTTCCCCAGTCAATGATCCCTTTATCAGGCGAGCAGTTACTAACTCCCCTCTGACTCTGACCACTCCAAAATACCTCCATGGCCTGGCAAGGGGAAGAAGAATAACCCATCTCCTTTGAGACCTCACTGCTGCCTCTTAACTCCTCAGGTTTCTTGCCCAAGTCCTGGCTCTCTTTTATGTAGCTTCAAAAAGAATCATTATTGTCTCTTTGCCTATAGCCCTCCCTGCTCCAGCTCTATTCAGGCTCAATGGGGTTTCTCTGAGAAAAACCAGCTGATAACATCACTTCTCAGGCAAAGAGTTTAACTCTCCCCTCAGCAGGCCTGTGAGGGTCCTGGCATGGCAGTCTGGCAGCCCCAAAGCATGACTTGTCTCCAAGGAGCCATGCTCTGCTGGGTAGCTGCACAAACCCCACCAGAAGCCAGGAAGCCAAAACTACCAAAGCTTAGGGAACGCTGCTTATAGGTAGCACTTCCCCCCCTTGCCCTCATCACCACCCCAGAACTCAAAAAGAACAAAGAGTTCCATGGAATTTATATTATTTTACATAGTAAACATTAAGCAACTTGTGGTTGATGTAAAAGCTTCCTTAATAGGCTGGTGAAATTCCTTGGGACCCCTCCAAGTCCATGTATAACCTCCAGCTCTGCTCCTGCAGACGTGGTCTCCCTCATCCCCCCCTCATAGATGTTGTTTTTTCATGCCACAGTAGCAGAATGAAGTATTTTGCAGCAGAACAGATGCCTGCTGCACAGGAGCCTGAGGCTCAGCTCAGGACCTGCTCTCCTGCCCACTGTGACAACATTAATTCTCCTCCAGCTGGGTCTCCATCTTTACAGTGCTGATTATTGCAGTGCATTATTTAAAGTGAAATACCTTGAACAGGAGCTGTTGTGGTGAAACTCTGGACCCAGATATCTTAAAGGCCAATGGTTGGGTTTTTCTGGTGGTCACAGAATCAGTGGCAGCTAGAGGGGACTTCTGGAGGTCATCAAGTTTAACTCCCCTGCTAAAGCAGGGTCACCCAGAGCAGACTTCCCAGGATCCTGTCCAGGAAGCTTTGGAATGTCTCCAGAGGAGGAGACTCCACAACCTCTCCAAGCAGCCTGTTCCAGTGCTCCATCACCTGCTGATGGATTCCCCTAACCTGGGAATCCCACCAAGGCTTTCTTGGGAGTTAGACTGTTTAGGAGCTCTACAAGGATCTGGGTGTTTTAGGGTTTACCCTCCAACAAGAACTTGGGGGCCTTAGGGAAGATTTGGCTGCATCCAGCTGCAGACTGAGCCTAAGCTTTGAAGAGTTCTCTGATGACAACTGCAATTTCTGATTTGAGCAGACCATCATGCTCAGGCCATGAAGGTAATGGGCTGGAAGAAATGTCCTTGAAAGTGGTTTGCAAATGAGAATGGGCAGAAAAGACTTTGCCTGTCACTGTGCTGAAGCCTTGTGCACGAAGGTTTTGAAACCTGCCTTTTGCTTTGACTTGATGAATGAACACTAGGGAGAGCAATGAAGCATATGTGAAGGACAACTTCATCATCCAAAACTTTTAGAGTTTCTTTTGTTTGTTTCTTTCTTTCTTTCTTTCCCCCCTCCCCCCTTTTGCTCAATTAAGATCTGATTGAATTCAAGTTGTCAAGAATTTATTAGAATTTCTGCCCCAGTTCAAAGCTTTCTCAGCTTTCACAGAAGTTTCAGTCAAAACAATGTGCTTTGAACACTGTGACTTTGTTTTTTTCCCCACTGAGATACTGATTTGCTAAATAAAGCAAGAATTACAGAATTGTTTCTACAATGAAATTGATTCTATGAGTCAGTGCTTGGACTGGAGTCTGCAAAACCTTTTTTAGTCTGCTAGATACGTACCATGATGCATTCAATACTTCAGCCTGGAGAAGAGAAGGCTCCTGGAGAGGTGAAGACTCTGAGGAGTCTTTATTGTGGCTTTTCAAGACTTAAATGGGGTCTGGGAACAGAGATTAGCAGGGTCTGTTGTGACAGGAAAAGGAGTGATGAGTTTAAACTAAAAGAAGGAATTTTGGACTAGAGAGAAGGAAGAAATTCTTTATGATGAGGGTGGTGAGTCACTGGAACAGGTTACCCAGGGAGGTGGTAGGTGTCTCACAGACTCATAGAATCAGTCAGGGTTGGAAGGGACCACAAGGATCATCCAGTTCCAACCCCCCTGCCATGGGCAGGGACACCTCACACCAGATCAGGCTGGCCAGAGCCTCATCCAGCCTGGCTTTAAACACCTTCAGGGATGGGGCCCCAACCACCTCCCTGGGCAATCCATTCCAGGCTCTCACCACTCTCATGGTGAAGAACTTCTTCCTCATCCCTGCAAACATTCCTGATCACGTTGGAGAGAGCTCTGAGCAACCTGATGATGCAGATGTCCCTGCTGACTGTAGCAGTGTTAGGCTAGGTGACCTTTCAAGGCTCCATTCCAACCCAAACCTTTCAATGATGCTGTGATTGTGAGATTCAGATTGTTTAGCTCCCTCCATCCTCCCATAAATCAGTAGCACCCCCAAACACCACCCCCCCACACACTGCTCCTTCTCTGCCCACTGTTCTGCTGCTTTCAGCTCCACAGATATCTCCAGCCTCCTGCCCAGGGTCAGGTGTAAGTCAGAACTGTCTTGGTAGGGTCTTTTTCACCTTCTTGTTCAAAGATTCATCCCTATAACAAATCCACAATATTATTTTCCTTGCATGGATGGCTGTGAGTAAGAACACATTCTGCAAGGTGGCTTTTGATGGCCAGGCATTTGGTGTAGAAGCAACCTTGCAGTCCTTGGGGAAAGCTTCCACATGTCATGTCACTCCCAGGCTGTTTGCACCTCTCTTCCCCTGCCTCTCTTTCAGATGTCTGTCAAGCAGCAGAGTGTTTGTGGTGTCACAGGAGCCTGGGTCTGCGCCAGGCTGCCTGGCTCTGCAGGCTCCCATTGAGCTCCCTCTGTGCTGGGAACAGAGGGGCTGTCATCCCTGTGAAAAGCAGGTGCTGACTGAAGCCAGGGGCCAACCTCTCTTGAACTCCAGCACAATTATACCTGACTTCTCTCCCTTCAAGCCTGCAACAGGAGGAAGAGCAGCTAAGCTAACAGCTCCATCCCATATTTCTGTATAAGTTGTCCTCACTGCTCTTCCCTGTGGCGCTGAACTCAAAGCCAGTTGCCATGACCAACAAAGGAGTCTGCAAAGCTTCTCTTTGCTGCACATGGTCAAGGTGATAAATTTGGTCTAGCTGCTGAGGAGTGTGGCCCCCAAATCCCAAAATGATAGAGCTGGCTTGCCCAAAGAATCACAGAATTGTCATGGTTGGAGGAGACCTTCAAGGTCATCAAGTCCAGCCCTTAACCCAGCACTGCCAGGGCACCACCAAACCACGGCCCCCAGCACCGTATCTACACAGTTTTGAAACTCCCTTAGGTCTGGGGACTCCACCACTGCCCTGGGCAACCTGGGCCAGGCCTTGACAACCCTTTGGGGGAAGAAATGGTTCCTTGTGTTCAAAACAAACCTCCCCTTGTGCAGCTTGAAGTCATTTCCTCAAAGACTGAATGGACCTTGAGATAGACAACGAAGGGAGAAGGAACTGTCCTCTCTGCCTTCCACTAGGCACAAGAAGTGCTTATCTTGTGGTGTAGAAGGTCAGGTGAATTGTATATCCTCAGAGCTGGTTAGAAATGTGAGGTGTGAGTGTGGAGCAGACTAATAGAGTACCAGGGACCAAAGGGCAGAGGCAAGTTGAGATCTGCCTTGCTCAGTTCTGGTCCTCGTTAAAAGGAGCCTGATCACATCTTACAGAATCACAGCATGGTAGGGGTTAGAAGGGACCTGTGGGGATCCTCTAGCCCAGCCACCTGCTAAAGCAGGGTCACCCACAGCAGCTTGCCCAGGATCACAATGTCCAGACAGGTTTGGAATCCCTCAGAGAAGGAGACTGCACAACTTCTCTGGGCAGCCTGCTTCACTGCTCTGGCACCTTAACAGGAAAGAAGTTTTTCCTTATGTTTAGGTGGAAAATCTTCACCAAGTAGCAGCTGGACATGATTCTCCTCTTAGTCCTCCCCAGCACAATCACATATTTCCTGGTTTTGTTTTTTTTTTTTTATCTTTTCTTTTTTCCATTCAAAGCGTCCGAAATAATGTGAACCCTGCTGCAATACCTCAAGATGCTGCAGTTAAAGCATGGATGTAAGTGTCACAAGCCTGTTGGAGGATGCAAAGCCTTCCAGGCTAGATTGGGAGCAGCATGTGGGATGACCAAAGTCCATATGGCTGCAATCACATCCTTCCAGGCTACAGCCTGACTTCTCCCCATAACCACATTGCCCAGGGAGCAAGTTGAGGTGGTCCAAACCAGAGCCAGCAAGCAAGGCACGAGTGAAACAGGGTGAACAAGGAGAGCTCCAAGGCTCAAGCAACCTCTTTTAATTTTTTTTTCCCCCTCAGCAATGTCTCTCTGTCCAGAGTTTCCACTTTGGGGAAAATTCCACAGGTTTAATGTATTTTTTTTTTTTAATGCCTAAACCCCAAAGTGCAAAGTTCTTTGCCAAGAGGTGACATCTGGCTAAACAAATAACAATTCCTGGCTGGCCCAGCACATGTTTTGTTTTGAGCTGAAGCTTTGTTTTTAACAACTGAAAGACAGAATCTAAATATGTCTGTTGCATAGTCAGCCACACAAACACACAGAGAATCTGGGTTTTTTTATTATTTATTTTATTTTATTTTATTTTATTTTATTTTATTTTATTTTATTTTATTTTATTTTATTTTATTTTATTTTACTGTATTTTATTGTATTTTATTTTACTTTATTTTTATTTATTTATTTATTTATTTTATTTAGGTGCTTGGAAGGCAGAGTAAATTCCACTTGGAACCAAATAAAACACAGAACTTTTTTTTTTTTTTAAATCTATGTGTTTCAATTATTTATATCTAAGTGGATTATAAAAAAATAATTTTAAAAAAATGGTGTGGAGGTCGTTCTGCTTATTTTTAGTCATTTTGATTGCAATAGAAATAAGACTGAAGCTCCTGACCTTGCTTAGCCTTGCAGATGACAGCTCAATGGCTGGTGGGACTGGGGGGGGTTTGATGTCATGACCACTCCTGACATCTTCCTGGAGTACAGCTGGAGACAGAACTATTGGCTGTAGAGCAACTGGTTGCCCCTTTTGGTGGGAATCATTCATCTCCTTTCCAAATCTCTGCTCTTGGCTGACTGAAAAGGGAGATTTTATTCATTACCTCTGTCTCAGTGCATCAAAGCACCCCTTGATGGTCAGGAAAGAGGTCATTGTCCTTTCTATGAATGGGGAAACTGAGGCACAGGGTGTTGAGGAGGGGAAGGACTTACCTAGAATGCAGGAGGGAACAGGCTGCTGATGGTCTGAGCCAAACCGTGAGGTATGAACCTGGACTGGTGTAGAACTGGGTGCACCCCAAGGGTGGTTGGGATTTGGGACCACCCCAGGTCAACCCTGAGCAAGATCCTTCAGGGGGGATTGAGGGCAGAAAGGGTGAAAGATGGGGGACATTTTTGTAACCCACAGCAAGGAAAAAAAAAGAGAGGAATCTTCACAGGACAGGGTGGGAAGGGAGGGACAACTGAAAGGAGGAAATGTTCATGTCTGGGATCAATTCCTCCAGCTTCTCCCCTTTCACTCACAGCCCAGGAGGTTTGGGGTGGTGGAAGCACAAAGCCCAGGCACAACAGTGCTGGCCATTTATCCAGGAGCCTGCAGCTGGACAAGAGGACTTATTCTCCTGGCCTGGAGAATGAAATCTTCCCAGGCTAGGAGGCTGAGCCCACGGCCTAGGGAAAAAAAAAGAACCAACAAACCAAAGCAAACAACAAACCCAAACCTTTTCATTGGGAGTTATTAGGAAAAGACAAAGGTCTGCTTCGCTGGGTATTTGGCTTGCCCTGCCAGAGCACCTTCTCAGCCCTGGGACAACAGTGGGGCCATTTGAAAAGGCCTTTTAATTATCTATTTCCTCCCATTGCTGCTTGCAGAGGGAGCTAGAAAAAGGGAGGGGGAAAAAAGGAGGCTTATTTCAACAATTCTTATCTGATAGTGCATTCAAGATGAGTTTTTCTCTCTCCCCCAGCTTTCTTTTCTTGCCTTGCTCTCCTCCCGGTGCAGCAGGAGGGGGTTTTGTTTTCTTGGCCACCAGGAATAGGGGGCCGGGGGTGTGGGTGGAGGAGTGGTGACAGGGTTAACAAAGGGGACCTCACTTTGCAGATAATGACTGGTCCTCGGCCCTTTCAGCCAGGACACCCAAGCTCCCAGTACCAGGATGTCTTTCAGGCTTCTCCTAATTCAACGTCATTGTGCTGGCGTTTTCTAAAGGAGGATGACAGCTGACATCAGCTCTCTATCTGCGAGCAGGTTTTGTCCTTTTCTTCCAGCTCAAGCCATAGATTTCCCCGGTTTGTTATGCAAAAACCAACAGAGGCTTTTATTGATTTCCCCCCCTGCCCCAACTTTTTTTTTTTTTTCTTCTGTAAAAGCAGAGTCCTGATAAATGCTGCTAGACACAGACCTTCACTGAGCACATCCTGATCTGGGCTCTTTTCACGTCTGTGCACAGGGTACTAGTGAATTAGTGGAGATTTACAGTCTGCCAGCTACCACTGAGGCTGCCCCTGAAGTTGTGCCCATGGCCTTTCTGCTGGGCAAATCACCCTGAGGTTGCTGCAGCCTCTCGCAAAGTCCTTGAAATACGTTCAGACAACCTTTCCTAGGCTGTAGTACTCAGCCAAGGAGAAGGCTCTGTGTTAGTGGTGGCTCCTCTCACCCAACAAGGCTACTCTTGCATCTTCAGCCTGATTTTTTGCATAGAATGGTCTGGTTTGGAAGGGATCTTTAAAGGTCATCTAGTTGACCCTGCCCTGAAGCAAGCAGGGACATGATCCACTAGATCAGGTTGCTCAGAACCTCATCCAACCTGACTTGGAATGATTTCAGGGATGGGGCATCCACCAGCCCTCTGGACAACCTAGGCCAGTGTTTGACCACCCTCAGCACACAGAATTTCTTCCTGTACTGTGGGGTATCTTTCCACCCATGGTTTTCCTGCAACCTATGCATCATCTGAATCCTCCACATTTTGGTGGCATACAAAGACAGTGAGAATGATCAGCCTAATCCTCTGGAGACTGAGATATTCCTCAGTGATCAATAGACTGTCCATAAGTGCAATTGAATACACCTTTTCCTGCTTCCAATATCACTTCTTCCGGAGACAAGATCCTATCTGACTCCTTTCAGCTCTGGTCAGTTTTATCTGAGGTTCAAGCACCTCTGCAATGTAGCATTTGGTACCTTGTCAATACTAGATACAGACTAAAAGTGTTAGAAAATAGTTTAAAGATGTAAATTTGATCATTTAGATGAACTTTTGTTTTCAGAAACTCTTAATTTCCCCAAGATATCAATCTTCACAGCACACAGCTCTCTGCTGCAGAAAGATCCCCAGATTAAATGAGCTGCTCCTAAGAAAGATTCCATCCCTGCCCTGTGGAAATGTCTTCCCACAGCAATCTCCTCCTACTTCTCATCCAAGCTTTCCCAGCTCAGTTGCCTTCTTTTGCTTCTCCTCCTGCTTTTTCCTTCCAGTTAGGAGAATACTCCCAAGGAACTACAGGAGAGAGGCTACAAAGATGCTGAGGGGACTGGAGCATCTCTTTGATAAGGAAAGGATGAGACACCTGAGGCTCTCAGAAGACTGAGAGGGGATCTTCTCAATGCTTGTCAATATCTAAAGGGTGAAGGTCAAGAGGATGAGGCCAGACTCTTTCCAGTGGTGCCCAGCAATATAAATAGCTTTTAGGCTCATCTGTTCTTGAGGGACATCCAGAGAAATGCAGCTTGAGCTGCAGTACAGCGTTCAGAAGGGGATTTCAACAGCATAAGAAGTCCCTTAAAATCCATCCCCAATTTCCATGGCTTTGTTTTGTTTTGTTTTGTAGGGTTAGCAGGAACCTGATACCAGAAGGCTGTGATGAGGTGATAGCAGAGCTCAAGCCCTCCAGCCCGATGCGAAGCAGCAGCTCAGCACTAATTCCCAAGGTGCCAACGCAAACCAGACAGTGCAGGAAGAATAACAAACCACAGCTGCTTAAGATGTTACTGAGCTGGAGCTGCTCCTTTAGCTGGTCCTTGAGCTGCTTAGAAACATGGCAGGGAGAGGACCTGTGTCTCTCTGCCTCCCCCCACACATGGGCTGCAGTCTCACTCACAAAGAGAATAGGTCCTGGGTGTGGGCTGATGTAACAGCCAGGAGTGAGCCACACTGAGCAGTGTGTGTCTGCTGCTTGGCCTGGGCTTGGGCCAGCATCTCCCAGTCAATGCTGGCTGAAAAGGACCTGGAGGGTTTTGTTTGACAGCTGCTGAATATGAGCCAGCAGTGTACCCAGGTGGTCAAGAAGATAACAGCATGCTGGCTTGGATCAGAAAATGTGGCCAGCAGGACGAGGGCAGGGATTGTGCTCCTGTACAGAGTACTCATCAGGCTGCATCTCAAGTCCTGGGTTTGGTTTTAGACCTCTCACTCCAATAGGGACATTGAGGTGCTGGAGTGTGTCCAAAGAAGGACAATGAAGCTGGTGAAGGGTCTAGAGCACAAGTCTTGTGAGAAGCAGCTGAGGGAACTGGAGAAAAGAAGAGTGAGGGGAAACCTCTAGGCTCTCTACAATTCCCTGAAAGGAGGCTGGAGTGAGGTGGGGATTGGTCTCTCTCACAGGGAACAAGCTATAGGACAAGAAGAAATGTTCTCAGGTTGCTCCAAGGGAGGTTTAAGTTGAACATTAGGAAAAAATTCTTCCCCCAAAGGGTTGTCAATCCCTGGAACAGGCTGCTTAGGGAAGTGACAGAGCCCCAGCAGTGAAGGAGTTTAAAATCCACGTGGATGTGTTGCTGAGGTTTGATGCTGACCTGGTAGGTCCCTTCCAACCAAAACATTTCTATGATTTTATGCTTGGTCATAGCTCAGTGCACAGCACTGGGCGGTTAGAGCTCCCATAAAACCTCTGCATGCACAGCCATGTTCTAGAAGAAACTTCTCCAGAGCCTAACCTAATCTCAGGTCAGGATGCTTGTCAGCTGGTTCAGAAGTACCAACTCAGCTAGTAGAAAGCTTCCATAACTGGTCAGTAAGGCAGCCAAGCTTCACATGCAGCAGTTGGGCTAATGACATTTCCTTCTTGGTCCACAGTCCAGCAATCTTCAAATGGATAGAATTTCCCTTCCCACTGTTCTTCTCCTTGTGTAGTTACTGATGTGTTATCCTCTGAGTCCTAGAGAAGCTTCTCCAAGGTTCTACAGATCCTGCTGCAGACTCCTTCAAGTCCTACAGAGCCTCCTCCGAGGTTCTACAGCTCTTTATCATTCAAAGACTTGCCCTCCTCTGCTGTAACTCAGTTTTTAGGTTTATCCTGAGTGCCCGTCTCCATTTTTTTGTTGGTTACGTCCTTACCTCCATGGCAGTTAACAAGAGTTCTGTCGTGTTGTCTCCAGGTCTAGATCAGAAGCTTATACCTTCAAGATCAATAGTTTTCAGTAAATGAAGAAAATTAATTAGACCTCATGCTTTGAGATGCTCCTCAAAACCTGACCTCTCCCACCTTGGTGTACAAATTTCTCTCTATATCTTGGTCACATCTCCCACGCTCCCAACAGCCTCCACGTTGGATAAATTCCTATCAGAACCTGAAGCGACAAAGCCACCACAGACCTAAAACAGCCCCCCAAAAGGATGAAAATTCTCATTTTTCCTCATATCCAGTGACTGTTTAATGCTGGACACTCCTCAAACAAAATAAAAAAGAGAAAGTTTTCCACAACGTCATTTCAGAGATGGCTGCACTGTGGCAGAAATCGAGGCAATCCTCACAGCACACAACCACTTGCTGAGGGGAGGTTAAGGTTGCTGCAAATCCTATTTGACCTTCTCAATGGAGTTAATGAGTCAGAAGACTTCCTGTGGCTAATCCAATGAGGTGGATAAAAAGGTCCTGAACTACTTGGCATGAAGTCAGTGCCAGAGAATTCCCTCACCCTCTAATCCCTGTGAGCAGAACAGCACAATCCCATTGCCTCTCAGAGTTTCATGGGGCTGTCATCATTGATGTTGAGTTTTCTCTCTGGCCATTGTCTTTTATGGGAAAGCAGAGCATATAAACAAATAACCAAGTGCCTGCTATGTCAACCAGAAGCCTGAGATTACAAGGAGAACTTTGTCCATATTCTTGACATATATTCATGCATTGTTTTAGCTACAATATCCCTAAGGAGTCCTAGATATCAACCAGGACCCATCTGTACTGAGCTGAGCACCAGCTTTAGTTCAATTAAGTTACTAGGTGTACTACATGCTCTTCCAATATTTTAATTATTTGATTACTGGAACTTATTTTGATCTTAATTGAACAGATATTCAGAAACAAGTGAAGCAGTTTGCAACCTTCCAAGATTCAACTCAGATCCAGAGTCAACCACTGTAACAAGGACAAGGGTAGAGTCCTGCACCTGAGCAGGAATAACCTCCTATACCAGTACAGGTTAGGGGCTGGCCTGCAGGAAAGCAGCTCCACAGAGAAGGACCTGGGAGTGCTGGTGGACAGCAGGTTGCCCATGAGCCACCAATGTGCTGTTGTAGCCAAGAAGGTAGATGGTGTCCTGGGCTGCATAAAGAAAAGTGTGACCAGCAGGTTGAGGGAGGTTCACCTCCCTCTCTGCTCCTAGTGATGCCACATCTGGAGTACTGGGTCCAGTTCTGGGCTCCTCAGTTCAAGAGAGACAGGGAATGACTCTATAGGATCCAGCAGAGGCTACAAAGCTGCTGAGGGGCCTGGAGCATTTCTGTGAGTAGGAAAGGCTGAGAGCCATAAGGCTGTTGAGTCTGGAGAAGAGCAGCCCCAGAGGGGATCTGATCAGTGCACAGCAAGAGCTAAAGGGTGGGGGTCAAGAGGATGGGGCCAGACTCTTGTCAGTGGTGCTCAGCAACAGGACAAGGGGAATTAGGCTCAAAGCAGAACACAGGAGGTTCCACCTAAACATGAGGAAAAGAAGTACCCATCTCCTGTCACTGTGGTCAGAGGAAAGAGCCCAATTCAAAGTCAAGATCACAGAATCATTCCTGAGGTCTGCAGCAAGGTAATTCCTGCAGTTACTGAGGCTGGGGCAGAAGGAGGCTGCTGGTGTGATAAGAGATTTAGAGTTGCTCGGCCTGGTTAGCTTAGCAAATAAAATCTGTGAAGGGATGTAACTAACTGGTGACTGGAGATACATCTGGGAGTAATACACCAAAGTGGGGAGACAGCTATTAAAGCTAAAGGACAGTGTTGGCACAGGAATAAAAGGATGGGAAACTGGCCACAGATAGAAGTTGGGCTGGGAATCAGATGGTTAAAGTGCTGGTGATGTGAGATACTGGAAAGCCTCTGTGTTACTGGACCCCAGAATCCCAGCATGGAGTTGGAAGGGATCTCTGGAGATTACCAAGTTCAACTGCCTGCTAAAGCAGGGGCATCCAGAGCAGGTTGCCCAGAGCTGTCTCCAGGTGGGTTTGGAATTTCTCCAGAGAAGGAGACTCCATAACCTCTCTGGGCAGCAAAGCCCTGTAAAAAAACAAGGGGTAAATTCTTTTCAGTGGTGTCCAGTGAAACTTGTTTGCTGTGAGGGTGCTGGAGCCCTGGAGCAGGCTGCCCGGAGAGGTTGTGGAGTCTCCTTCTCTGGAGAGATTCCAAACCCACCTGGATGCAATTCTAGACAACCTTCTCTAGGTGACCCTGCTTTAGCAGGGGGGTGGTTGCACCAGATGATCTCCAGAGGTGCCTTCCAACCCCCACTCTGCTGGGATTCAAGGTTTCTGAAATGAATGTCATTTTTATTTCCACTCCTGTGTTCACATTTCCTTGCAGTTTGTTTTTTGCAGAGATTTTATCTCTCTCCATTTTGATTTTCTTTGGGTTTTTTTATTGTCTTTACAGCACACTCATATTTTCAAGCTTTTTCTAAGCAACTCCAAGGGATAAAGACTTCTTTAATGGAAGCTGGAATCCTTGCACAACCACTTGCTTCCAGATGCTGGGGATTACAGTAAAACACTCAATATTGCAAGACTTACGGTACTATTGCAAGAGCTGGCAGCAGGGAGGAAGTGGATCAAGGCAGAGAGGAAGGGGGGAAAAAGTAACGAGAGGCAATTAAGAAAAGAGCTAATTTAGGGTGAATACCAGGAAAGGAATTTCAGGAAACAATGCTTTCCAATAAATTCTCTCGGGCTATGGAGCAGTCTGAAGAGAGAACGACAGGATCAGTGTGACCAAAGCCCTGCAAATGAGCTGTCTGGAACATTCCTATTATTGGACTTTAACTTGAAATGCCTTTTTTTTTTTTTTCTTTTCTTTTTTGCCTTATTTTCCCTTCATCTTTCTCCCTTTCTTTCAGATAGTGAGAAGTGTGGGGCTTCTTTTTATTTTTTTGCTGCATGAGTAAAAGACCTCAGAGCGTGACCTAATCTACATCTTTGCTAATCATATCGCTTCACACGTCAGCCTCGGGATCAGAAGGTCCAGGGAGGATTTTCAGAGTGCCAGCCAGTCAGCATTTGTTCCAGCCAGTGGAGCACATCCAGCACAACAAAACAACAGCTACTGGAAGTAATTGGAGTCTGGTTGCCAATGGCTGTTGGAAAACCGATTTGGAAATCTCATTCCATTCTTCAGTGGTCATAAGAACACCACTGATGGGTCAGGCTGATGGTCCATCTCTCTTCATAGAATCATAGAATCAGTCAGGGTTGGAAGGGACTACAAGGATCATCTAGCTCCAACCCCCCTGCCATGGGCAGGGACACCTCACACTAGATCATGTCTTCTTTCTGTTAGGGGCCACAGCAGATACCTAAGAAAGAATGAAAAAACAGGGCAAGCAGTCAATGGTGCTTTACCCTGAATATTCCCTGAAGTGCTTTTAGATGTTGGTGTTTAACATGGTGAAGTGCCAGCTCACAAATCCAGCCCCCTTTCAATGCCTCCCTTTTTTTGCTCATTTCAGCTGAGGCTGGTAGGAGACTTTCCCATCCTAATGGCTTTTCCTCAAGGTCCTGATTCGGATATTGGATAATGAAGGGTCGGGGTTCAACCGTCACCATTCGTTTCCACAGCAAACACATAAATCAGAAGTGAGCAAGCAAGTGAGAAAGCTGCTCCTGTGATACCCACAGCCTGCCAAGGCCTGAACCACAGCTGACCTTCACTCCCTGGAATTCCACAGTTAATAATCTATCATTTCCTCCTTCTTAAGTGATGTCAAAGAGCGTCACCAAGGAGCAAGTGTCCCTTCAGGGGTCCTTAGCGCGTTAGTCAAGGGTGGCTTCACGATGTGCATCTCTGCCAGCATTCATGCCCATGCCAGCAACGCCCTGCAACCAGAAGACCTCCTACCATGAGGTCTCAGGGACAGGTGTGGAGGTAGTGAAAGGGTATTTTACCTCTCTCAGTAGCACAGCAGTTCCAGCACGATGGGAAGGTGGTTCAAGGTCAGTTCTTCCTTAGTAGAGATCAGATCAGGCAGCTCCCCAGCATGGGTCCCAATTTAACTCCGTTTCACGGCGAGGAACCGAGCAAGGGAGATTTCTCAAGCTAAATGAGCGCTGGCCCAGAAGTTGTTCCTGCTTAACATATGGTTTTTGTAGAGCCATGGGAGAGCAGGTCATTAGAGGGTGACCTGTCAAGTTAAATCATTCATTGATAGTACCAACCAGTGAGGTAGCACACAGCAATATTCTCTCCTGCATTTGGACTCAGATGCCTCCATTTATTGCAGCAGTATTATTACTATTTTATTTATTAGCATTGACTTTGGGGGCTTAGATGGAAGATGTCTGAGGGCATGGATATGTCGGACTGCCCTCTAGGGCACAGACAGCACAGATTGCCACGATGCAAATTTCTCTCTTCTCCTGTCTCCAGGGGTGTTCCCATTTGGCTTAGGGAAGCCAGGGGGAATCTGCTCTGTCGGTGTTGTGTGTAGGTTGCATCTCCCTAAACATCAGCAGTGTAATCACATCCATTCACACTCTTCTTCTGTGGTGAAAAACAGGCACTGTAAAAGGATTAAACGTCATCCCAGGGTCTTGCTTTGTGCCAGCAGCAAGAATGTGCTCTGAATAAGGGTCTGGTTGGAGCGTGGCTCAGAATGAGGGCATCAAGTAAGTCCTAGAAGAGGTTTGCTCTTAGCAGCGTTGATTCAGAGTGCCCCTCGATGCTTGGTTTGATTGCTCCTTGCAGCATGTACCTGAGGCAACCCAGTCAAGGCCAGACAACTCAACCCAGTCACCACCTTGCCTGTTTGCTGAAACTGCTAACTGCAGCAGCGATTAAGCAAGCAAAAGTTTTGGTGCTTGAGGTGAGTGCAAGCTGTGAGGTTCCAACCACAAGAATAGCAAAACCAAGAGCAAGAACACTTCAGCCATCTTCCTAAATGCCCTGCAAACGAACAGCTTCTCTGCAACTGTTGCCAAGTTCCATGAAGAACCTCAGTGATCCACAGTGCCACAAATGGTTGACTTGCTGGGTAGATGTAGACAGACTGAAAACTTCTACTTTAAACCCATGAGCGAAAAGATGCTGGCAGCCTACAGAAGTGGCCTTCTTGGCCACCAGGGACCATTGCTGGCTCATGGTGTTCACCAGAACTCTCAGGTCATCCTCCATGGAGCTGCTTTCCAACAGCTCACCCCCTGACCTGTACTGGTGTAGGGGGTTATTCTTGCCCAGCTGCAGGACTCTCCACTTGCCCTGGTTGAACTTCATGAGGTTCCCTTCCACCCAGCTCTCCAGCCTGTGCAGAAGAAGCTGGTTAATGAAGTGGCATTTGCCCTTGGAAGTTTGGAATGATGCTGCATGTTTTACTCCCTTTTTCTGTATATATGGGAAGGAATTTAAAAACATGAGGAAAGCTCAGGAGCATGGAATCAACCAAAGATGAGCCAGAGGGTGACCTGCTCCTGAATACCCACAAAGAGGTAAACCTGAAAAACGCAACCAGGCATTCATCCAGCACTGAGGCAGCTGTGTGTGAGGAGATGCAGCCTGAGTCCAGGAGCTTCACCCAGTGCCTGTGCAGGAGAAGAGCAAGAGGAACATAACTCTGCTAGAAGTGGGTGAAGCTCAGAGAGTGTGGCATTTTGCAAGCAGCTCAGATTTTAATTCTGTCAGCTTTTCAGAGCCCATCCTTGCTCACAAAACCCTCTGTACTTGTAATTGGAACTTCTGTTCCCCGAGGATGAGTCAATTAAGAAAATACAGAAGAATGCTGCCTAAAGGGGCTCCAGGGACAGAAGAGCTTACCACAAGTTCAGCCAGATCTGAGGATGGGCTATGTATGGGCTTGAGTTCAACTCTAGAATGCCTTGGTGGAATAAGTTTTTCTCTTTAGATTGTAAATTGGTAAAACTCCGGGGCAGAAAATTCTGCCACACTGACTTCTGATGGGAAAATTAACAACAGGGGCACCACATCTCCTTCTCTTCCCATTCCATGATGACCAGGGCATTACAAAAAGCAAGATCTAGATGAGGCAATGGAAGTTAAAACATTAGGGGTCTTGGAGTTTTCCAGTGGAACCTCCCAAAGTAGACGTTTTAAAGATTAATTTTACTGGCCATCTGTCAAAGATGACTTAGATACTTAGAGCCTTTGAAGAAGAGAGGTGCTGCCAAGCTTCCTGTTCCTTCCAGTACTCTTCTGGGCAATTATGTGGTAATTTACAGATCTTTCTCCTGTTTTAAAATAAAAATATTCTTCTTGGGTTGGACTTGATAATCTTTAAAGGTTTCTTCCAGACAAAATGATTCTATGACTCCCACATATATTCTTCTTCAATGCAGAAAGATTCTCTGGAGAACTCTTCCTGCAAATGTGCTATAGAAGGAGCCTTGATATGTCCTTTAGAGGAGTATTAATGCTTTCAAATTGGTCCTTCCCCTTAGTCCTATGGCCCTTGAAATTATTTCTTTTACCATCCCACAGAGACAAACAGGAAATTTCTATTATTTCTAAGTAAAATATCAAGCCTTGGATCAAGAGTATGTTCAAATCAGTCTAAATGAAACCTGGCATCTCTCTGGGTGAAAACAGTGGTGTCCCTCCTCCACCTAGACTTGACACAGAAGCAGGAGGCTGAAGATAGCGTGGTTTGGTTCTTAGGGATTTCCACAAGCCTTGATTCCTTTGAAGCTGAAACTTTACTCCATCATCAGGGCTTGTGGGTTCTCCTCCTGCTGCTCCTCTTGCTCTGTGGGATGAGTCAGGGTTGAACAGTGCAAACATTCAGACCCACAGTTGCCAAAGATATGCTGGGTTTGGGTTCAGAATCATGGCAGACTTGAGTGCCTTTCACCACAGGATCAGAGCTGGCTCTGAGTCTTGCATGAATCTAATTCTGATCAGGCTGGCCCAAGACTGGTTTTGCAAGGGAACCCAGCATGGAGCTATTTTTGAACAGCCTGGAAGCTGCAAGCTCCAGGGCTCTGCTGTGCCAGGTGCTGTACATATGAGATAATCCCTACCCAAGGCACTCACAGTCTAGACAAGCCCAGGTCCTCGCACCACATTGTGAGAAGTTAGAGAGTGATGGAAAGTCAAATCATAGAGCCACAGAATTGTTTGGGTTGGTTTAAGATCACCAAGTCCAACCCTTAACCCAGCACTGCCAGGTCAGCACCAAACCATGGCCCTCAGCACCACAGCTACACAGCTCTTAAATCCCTCCAGGGATTTGGACTCCACCAGTTTCCTGGGCAGCCTCATCCATGGATTGAACTTTTATGTTATGTATGCTCCTGTTAGAGGTCAGGAGAGGTGAGCTGGACCTAAGCTGAAGGCTGCATCTGACCCATCATGTTACTGCTTTGACTTGCCCTGTCTCTGCAAATGGCCAGCAGGTCAAGGGAGGGGATTCTGTCCCTCTGCTTCATTCTGCTGAGACCCCAGCTGCAGTGTGGAGTCCAGCTCTGGAGTCCACAGCACTACAGAGACATGGACCTGTTGGAGCAGGGCCAGGTGATGCCTCAAAGGTGAACCAAGGGCTGGAACTCTTCTGCTGTGAGGCCAGGCTGAGAGAGTTGGGGTTGTTCAGCCTACAGAAGAGAAGGCTCCACGGAGACCTTCTGGCGGTCTTTCAGTATGTAGAGGGGTCAATAAGACAGCAGGGG
Organism: Indicator indicator; assembly: GCF_027791375.1. Lineage (NCBI taxonomy): Eukaryota > Metazoa > Chordata > Aves > Piciformes > Indicatoridae > Indicator > Indicator indicator. The sequence continues at coordinate 13,941,424 of NC_072032.1, read as the reverse complement.
ACAGACTTTCTAGCAGGGCGTGCTGTGACAGGACAAGAGGTGATGGTTTGAAACTAAAAGAGGAAGATTCAGGCTATAGAGAAGGAAGAAATTTTTTTTACACTGAAGTTGGTGAGACACTGGCCCAGATTGCCTAGAGAGGCTGGAAAACCCATCCTGGAACCATTCCAGGTCAGGCTGTTTGGGGCTCTGAATGAACTGCTCTAGTTGCTGATGTCCCTGCTGACTGCAGCAGGGTTGGATGATCCCAGATTTGGTTTAAAAGTCTATTCCAACTCAAACTATTCTGTGATTTACTGATTTTATGGTTATAGACTCTGCATTATCTCTCCAGTGATGCACTGGGAAGCCAAAGAGGAGACATAAATGCCACCTAGCCTGCTCCCAAACTCTCCATGTCTCTCACCTCCAACATAACAAATCTGCTGCAGCCCCCTTGCCTCTTCCTCTCAGCCCTGCAAATGGAAACCTCCAGGACTCAAGCTGTCTGGTGTGGGGTCAGGAAGGAGCTCAGCCTCACTCCAGAAACAGATACTGGAAAAATGTGTGACAAAGCTGTCTCCTGGAAAACTATGAATGTTGGGGAGGAAAAAAAAAATGCTGAAAAGAAAATGAACTGAAGCCTTCCCAGATTCTGTGGTAGCAGAAGTCTGTGGGAGGATTCTGGAGGAGCCCTAGGGGTTGGTAGATAACTCCCTTAAGCTGTGCTCAGCTGGCAGAGCTACTGTGCTTCCCCAAGGCCTGTTACATCCTATCACCAATCTCCTCTGTGCAATGGCATCAGACAACTGGGTCCTCTTTTTTTTTTTTCTCCTTTCCTGGTCTCTGGGCTGCTGATTTGGTTGGTTGTGTATCAGGCAGCAGGGATGCCAAAGCTGATGCTTATATCTTCTCCCACCCATCAATTTAGCCTGATGGGGAGTGATGTCAGCTATAGATACTCCATTTCCCTTCTGGAATTTCCCTCTTTGAAAAATAGTCTCCTGCTTTCATGTGGTTTTGATCTGGATAGTGCAGCATCCCACTGATTTCTGTCATTTTACCCTTTCCCCAGATGCTGACTACAATGCAAGGCAGCTTTGGAAGAACATCTGCTTTTCAGCCTGCTTGCCCCACTAGGCCTCTCTAAGCTATCTCAAATCAATGCATTAACTTCTCTGGGGACTTGGAGCAGCTTTGCCTTTTCTCACTAAAAGCCTTATTTGCCTTTTTTCATTCAAGGCCCTGTCTGTCTTTTGTCGCTGGCTGCTGCTCTGCTACAGATGAAGGCAAAGCACTTCAGAAATCAGTTTAGGAACTCCCTGGTTTCTGGGAGTGCTGAATCTGGAGTATAGCTCTCCTTTTTTATAGACCAAATTGGTCTTCTGTATCTGGGTAGGAACTCCTCCCAGGTTTTGAAGCACCTGTGAATGCTGTTGTCACAGAAGGCATAAAGTGAAACTTAGTTGTGTGTTGTCCTACCCCCATGCCACCTTTCACTCTTGTCTACAGCTTTTTCTTGTAATTCTCACTACATACAGAAGCCAATGACCTTGATAATCAGACATTTTGCAGAGGAGGTTCTTGTGAAGTTTGTGAGAGAAAATGCTTAGAATTATGGACTTATTGTGGTTGGAAGAGACCTTGAAGATCAGTGAGTCTAGCTGACCACACAGCTCTGCCAGGTCACCACTAAACTGTGCTCCTAAGCACTACATCTACAATGCTTCTCTTTCTTTCACTTGCTCTTGCACACATCCTTTGTCTTTTCCACCTTCTTTCATTCTTGGTTTCAATAAATCAAATGAGGTTGAATAGTATAAAGCATTAAAACAGTGGTTATTGAGTTTGGGTTCTCCTCTTCTCTTCTCTTCTCTTCTCTTCTCTTCTCTTCTCTTCTCTTCTCTTCTCTTCTCTTCTCTTCTCTTCTCTTCTCTTCTCTTCTCTTCTCTTCTCTTCTCTTCTCTTCTCTTCTCTTCTCTTCTCTTCTCTTCTCTTCTCTTCTCTTCTCTTCTCTTCTCTTCTCTTCTCTTCTCTTCTCTTCTCTTCTCTTCTCTTCTCCTCTCCTCTCCTCTCCTCTCCTCTCCTCTCCTCTCCTCTCCTCTCCTCTCCTCTCCTCTCCTCTCCTCTCCTCTCCTCTCCTCTCCTCTCCTCTCCTCTCCTCTCCTCTCCTCTCCTCTCCTCTCTTCTCTTCTCTTCTCTTCTCTTCTCTTCTCTTCTCTTCTCTTCTCTTCTCTTCTCTTCTCTTCTCTTCTCTTCTCTTCTCTTCTCTTCTCTTCTCTTCTCTTCTCTTCTCTTCTCTTCTCTTCTCTTCTCTTCTCTTCTCTTCTCTTCTCTTCTCTTCTCTTCTCTTCTCTTCTCTTCTCTTCTCTTCTCTTCTCTTCTCTCCATATATGTACATAGTGTGATTGCATGCATATGTTGCAGGAGAAAACAATTTGGGCTGAGATTATGGACTACAACTGTTTGTTCTGGAGCTTGGAAGTCTGAGGAAAGACATGATAATGCAAAGAGAAAAGCCATCAACTCTCCATGTTGACTGGGGAGAGATGAAACAATCATGGACTTAAATCAGAGAAAAGAGGTTTAAGACTGGTAGTAAAAAAGAAAAAAGAACCTTTCAGTGATAAGGACAGAGAAGCACTGAGTTAGATTGCCTAAAGAGATTTCACTGGGGGTTTTATGCATGTGCTGGACAGACATCTGTCAAGAATTGGTGAGCTCTACCTGAGCTTGCATCAAAGCAGGGAAATGGATGAGGTGGTCCATTGAGATCCTTTCCAGCCCCACATTCCTGTGATATAAAATCATGCTTTCAGCAACAGAGTTCCTGCACTTCCACTAGCCTACTGCACAGCCCTGAGCCCACCCTGAGTGACTGGGGCCCATCTTTCTCAGACCCTTATTTCCCAGAAACCATTTTCCATCCACTTGAACTTTGGTCTGCTGGACACACTGGAGAGGAATCTGACATCTCTATTGACGCAGCTTCCGTGGTGTAATTGTTAATATTATCCCATCTGCAGGTCATCCCTTAAGGGCTCTCCCTCTCTGTCTCTCTCCCTTCTGCCTCCAAGAGTCTCCTGCCAAGGGGGATCAGGGCAGCAGTGCAATTCCCATTCACAAAATCCTTCTCTTCCAGCTTTAATGGCAGCCTCACCTTGCCAAGAAAGCTCTTTAGAACATTGGGAGCCTGCGCTGCGCTTATTAAAGACATTTGTCCCAGCAGGATCAGTGTGTTTGCAGTTAAATTAATCTGTGCATTTGGTTGATCCAAATGGATTCCTTCTCCCCTCCATACATCTTGACTCCCAAGGAAGGCTTCTTAATGTCAGTCATGTGATAAGGAAATATGGTAGAGACTGACACATTGCTACGGACTTGAAAGGACCTTGGAACACAGTTTTGGCTAGCATGAAATTAGCTTCCTTCCACCAAGCTCCATGAAACATTTTTACTGCTGCTGCAGTTGTGGAAACTTCTGTGAATAAGTGTGTTAAATCCATGCTTTTCAGCTTGTGGTCCATGTACTGCCAGGGGTCCATCAGCAGCTTCTATGGGATACAAAAGAGAGACATAAACATCCTTTCAAGTGCACTGAAATTGTGTCCACACTGGAATAAAACAGAACTACAAACGTTGGACAAGAAACAATAAAGATCACAGGATCCCTGCATGGTAGGGGTTGGAAGGGACTTTTGGAGATCATCTAGTCCAATCCTATTTGGAGCAGGTTGCCAAAGAGCATGTCCAGGCAGGTTTGGAATCTTTCCAGAGATGGAGACTCCACAACTTCTGTGGGCAGCCTGCTCCAGGGCTCCAGCACCCTCAATGACTGTCTGGATGGGTAAGTGGATGGATCAGCTGCTTCTTTCACTGGGCACCTCTGCCATACACCAAGTAAAAAATGTGATGAATAAGGTCCTGTTCTTGGGTCAAGATGACAACAGGACTGGAGGAGTGAAAACACAGTGAGAAGATGCTCATTATTCCCTCCAGACCTGCTTCCGTTTGCCAGTGGAAGAGCTCCCGCATCTGGACAGAAGCAGGAGAGTTACTTTGCTTGTTCCCAAGCACACGGTAGGAACCCTCTCTCAGTTCCACAATTATAACAACTCCTCTCCAGTTTTTTTATGACTTCTCTTCCCCACAAGTCCCATTCACAGATTTACAGAAACAAATAATTTTGCCTAGCATTGAAAAACAGCCACCCCTGGGGACTAAGCCAGCAGCTGGTTTGTGACCACAGGGAAATACCAGTCCCTAGTTAAGGACAGATATTAAAAGGGCAGGTTGGGTGGATTGAGCACAAGCAATGAAACCTCACTATTTTGTAGGAAGACCTTTGGTAACCACAGCTCAGTAGACTTCCCTGGGACATATCTACTGAGAGAAGCAAATTTGCCTCCTCTATACTTAAGACTGATGGAGGAAGGAAGGAAGAAGGTGAGCTATGGTGTGAAGGCAGCCTTTAAATCAGTAAGCCAACAGAGATCCTCATGAGCCTCACCCTTCACAAGTGTTTTCCCTCCTGGTCTCCCATTCTAGCAATGACCTGGTGGCACAGAAAAGAGCACATCCAACCTGGGAACTGACTAGGTGCAACCTTCCAGTCCTTTTTTCACATCATGCTTGCTTTGTTATTTATTTGGCTTCCATTGCCTCCTTGAAGATTTCTAAACTAACCAAAGGAGGGTTAAGTCCTGGGATGAAGGAAGGAAAATAAACTTGGGGAAAAGTTTAACAGCCATTGCTAAGGGCAAGCAACTGATGAGTGTAAACAACAGTCTTGACCTGGAAACCTCCATCCACTCCAGAAAGCAAACCTCACTCATTTGACCATATGAGGGCACAATCTCCTTAGTTTTAGGATTGCAAACTTAATCCACGATGGATGTTGTTTGAAGTCTGTCTCAGTGATTTTTGCTCATAGTAACTTCTGCAACTCAATGTGTGTAACCACAGCAGCTACTGCTGGTGAGCTTAGCTGCAAGAAAGAACCAGATGCAGGTGAGGTGGTGTGCCCCACGTTCCCTTGGCCTGAGGAAAAGAGAGTTCCTTGAGCTGGGTGGATGGTGACATCCCATCAGAGAAAATGCACATTGTCCTGGCTAGGGGTGCAGGGATTGATGTGAAGAATGGGGAGCACACAGACATTCTCTTCCAACCTCATTGAGAGGGTGGGCAAAACTCAGGCTTTTAAACTCAACTGTCTTAAAAAAGAGAACTTCTTACACAGGGAGTTTGTGTGACCTCTTAGGTGTGGGGGGGTTCAGGGCTTGACTTGCTCAATAGGTTTCTGATGACCACTTCAAATAATTCATGTGGGCCTCAAACTGTCAGGCACTGTGCCATCAGCAAAGACTACCCACTGAGAGGTGTCCAGAAGCTAGCAGAGGTGCCTGTGGCCCTATTTCACCTCTCCCAGGATTCTCCTGCTCATTCCTCTGTTCTTGCTCAGCCTTCTCCTGCTGTTGGCGCTTGCTAAGGACACACTGATCCTCCCTTCCTCCAGAGCCTCCTTGCAAGCATCCTTCACTCCTGGTGCTCCCAGCATCTGGCATAGCATTCATCACTCCTGGTGCTCCCAGCATCTGGCATATCCATGCCTTATCTCCTGCAGCATCCACCTCTCCTCACTGTATGCCTTTCATGGCTCCCCTCACCCTCATCTAGCCAGCTCTCCAGGTGGTTTGTTTAACTCCAGCTTGGAGGCAGTTTTCATCAAGGACATGACATTCAATAGAAGCATCCAACTTTATCCCAAGCAATCTCCAGGAAGGGTGCAGATGCTGTTTTTCCATGATGGATTTGGAAGGAACAGGAGGGAAGAAGCAGCAGCATGAATGATTTACAAGAATCAAGAACCAAGATCAAGAATCTGTTGCTGGAAAGGGGAGACGCCCGTGTGGATCATCTCAGTAGGGCCATTTGCTTCACTAGCACTGACAGTTGCCATCCTCCAGATGACCTTTATATTCCCCTCACTTTTTTTTTTTCCCCCCCAATATGGGTCAAAAAGGAACAAGGGAATAGAAACATAAGGAATAAATCAGGAAAGCCACAAAAGAAAAAAAAAAAAGAAAAAAAAAAAGAAGATCCTTCCCAGCTTTTCCACTGTGCCGGTGGAGTTGGGTCTAATTTTATTCTTTTTATGTTTTGAGTTTTTTTCCTTTTCTTTTTTTTTTTTTGCCTTGGGAACAGAACTATTAAATTTGAATTAATATTCTTTTTTGGGTTGTTGTTCACCCATCCCTCTGAAGGATGGTTTGCACATCTCTGTTAGCAGCAACACCCCTCTGGTCCATCCCAGATCCCCCCCTGCCCTCCCTGGGGTTGGCAGCTTGTTGGTGGGTTTTTTTGGTGGCACTTTGACAGCTTCAGTGTTGAAAAGGTCACGAGGGACTGGAAGAGTGAGTCAGGCAGGGAGGGAGGGGGAAGGAGGGAGGGAGGGAAAGGAAGGCAGTGCTTTTCTGACTGCAAATCTGCCCCCAGTCAGGCAGGATTCGAGGGCAGAAGGAATCCCAGGCGCTCGGTGGTGGTGTTGACATTTACTTAGCAAGAGGGGTTTGAGGGGCAGGTTTAGTGGGGTTGGGATGGCTCACGTGTAAGTCAAAGTGACCAAAGTGCAGCATTAAACCTGACTGGAGTGGGAACCTTTTCAGATTACTCACTGGCTATCACTTCAAGAAGCCATGTGGTGAACCCAAACTATGCAGCAGGAACGGCCCAGCTCTTGTAAGGAATGTGGAGATTTAGCAGAGGCTGGACGTGTTGCTAAATTTAAGCTCCAGCCTGCCTCTGCCTGGGACTAGTGGTTCCCCTGCAAGGCTGCAGTGGGAAGCTGGTTAAGTTCTGTCCTGCCTTCAGAAATGGCAGCCTGGGCATTTAACAGCTGGGCCCTGAGCAGGGAGCTTTGCAGCTGGCGTTTGCTCTGCTCCCGAGGCGCAGCCTCTTCCCGGGATCTGCAGGGGAGCTGCTCCTGCTTTTGTCATCCACCTCCTTCCTGCTACCAGAGTTTGGATGCACTGTGCTGCTGTTTCTGTCATTCAGAATCACAGAATCCTTGAGGTTGAAAGAAACCTGTAGGATCACCAAGTCCAACCCTTAACCCAGCTCTGCCAGGTCACCACCAAACCATGGCCCTCAGCCCCACAGCTACACAGCTCTTAAATCCCTCCAGGAATTTGGACTCCACCAGTTTCCTGGGCAGCCTGGTCCAGGGCTTGACAACCCTTCTGGGGAAGAAGTTGTTCCTCCTGTCCATCCTAAATCTCCCCTGGTGAGACTTGAGGCCATGCCCTCTTGTGTGAACACAAGAAGAAAAGGATAGAGCCTGTGCCAGAGACATGGTACTTGGGAACAGGTTGTGAACAAGACTTTCTCAGCTGGTGGCCAACATTTCTAAAGATTCCTCCTGCTGGTGGCTACCCAATGTCTCTCACCACAGGCCCTTGGGCAACAACATGTTCTGGCACCTCCATTCTTCCCATTCTCTTAATGTGTTACCACCTTTTTCTCTCTGCTTTTACTGTTAATGGATCTCTTTTCCTTCAGCTGGGGGTGGGAGAGGGTGCTGGAGACAACCTTACTATCAGCTCCCTTGGTTTGGCTTGACCAGGGAGGCTGGCTTGCTCTTCCTTTAGCAGTTTGCTTTGCTCTTGTCCAGCATTGAGGTGCTGGCCTTTAGATGCTGCAGAAGTGCATTATCCCCACAAAAATAAAACAGAAGGGGAAGACCTTACCGTGCTTGCTATGAAAATGCAAGCCATGAAAGTGAGGAGGTACAGAGGGGAGGAAGAGGCTGATGCAGTCTAACGAGCTTCAGAGTGGATCTTCAGGAAAAGGTGACAAGGTGTGAGACACGTCAAGAGAAGATCGCCTGGCAGATGTCTGTGTGGAAGGCTATTAGCAGCAAAGGCATCTGGATGAAATTACTGTCTAACAGTGCATGAGAGAGAGAAAGAAAGAGAGGGAAAAAAAAAAGAAAAACCCAACCACTTTATGAGATCCACCAACAAGTCTAGCTCTGTTTTAAGGAAGAAGTACACAAATCAAGGGGTTATTTTTATTCCCAGAATGAGCTCCTTTCCCAAATGAAAGATGAAGTTTAAAAAAAAAAAAAAAAAGAGGTGGAGAAAGTCTTTCTTTCTACTCAAGTCCTGTGGAAAAAAAATCCCCCCTGATCCCAACTTTATGAAGCCCATAAAAAAACTTGGAAGTCTATCCTGGGCAGATGCCGGTGGGACTGGTGTGTGAGGCTTATGCTTATTGGGTCTGATAGACAGAGGGAAAGAGGGGCTGGAAGGCAGTTGGGAAAGTGCTCTGCATTGGAAGGACTCTCGTCAGCCCATTGCTTAAAGGTCAGCAGGGTGGAGTCATGGTGAAGGGAAAAAAAACCACAGCAGCAAAAAGCATTGCCTGCTGGCTGAAGCCATGAAGCTCCTGGTGACACCTTGGAGTGCTTGCCTTTGGTGGGACTGAGAGCTCCAGCAAGCATTTTTATGGAAGCAGCAAACCCAAGGGTTTCCCTTCTCTGTTTTTTAACCAGAGGTGCTAAATCAGGAAAATGGCTACGTTCAGGAGGAACTTCAGGCCAGATTTCCTCTGGCTGCTCTTTAAATCCAAGCCCAAAACACTAGAGCTGGGGAGAGCTCACCCTCATTCCTTCCTCTTCCATTGCAGGCAGCATGCCTCTGCTCTCAGCTGCAGAGGTAAAATGCTCTACTTTGGTACTTCATGGCAGCACAAAGGTAGGGGTTCATCAGTCATCCCATGCCTACCATGGACACTGCAGTGCTGCTGCCTACAAACACCTTCTACAGACAGAGGAACTCAACCAGAGGAGCCGAGCAGTCACACCAAGCACGGTTTAGATAGAAGCCACTCAGCTCTGGGACTCAGCTTCCCAAACGCAGGATGTGTTCCATGTTGCCTGAGCAGCAGGCATCAGTGAAAGCTGAAACAGAACTCAGAGGGGAGGTGGTAGACAGGATCACATACAACATTCAAAGGAAAATGTTCCAAAAAGGGTAAGCCTGCAGCATTCTGGCCTTTTTCCATGCTTGGATGTCAGCTTAACTGACATAGATACACTCCTCCAAGACAGAGTGCATTGAGAAAGTCTCTTGCTCTTGGGGGAAAGGGATAGGGAAAGGAGCTGGAATCACTGGCCGGGAGTCTGCAGCTGCCATATGTCACTGGAACTCACCTGAGTCTTGTGCAAGCAGCTCCTGGTTTTCTGGTTGTGTCTTACATCCAAGAGAAGGAGTATAGGGACCTTTATATCCACCTTGAGGCATTCCTTAGGGCATCATAACTCCCTAGATACAGTTTTATTCCAGTCTAGCATGATTGGGTGTAGTATGGGACATCCACTAGATCAGTTGTGGAGGCAGAACTAGGGCCCTGCAAACAGCTACTGAGCAACATGCTGCCTGTGAAAGTCACAGAGTCATAGAATCGTTTTGGTTGGAAAAGACCTTTAAGTACAACAAGTACAACAATTAACCCCTCACTGCCAGGTCACCACTAAACCATGGCCCTCAGCACCACATCTCCTCAGCTTTTAAACCCCTCCAGGGATGGTGACTCCACTGCTGCCCTTGGGCAGCCTCTTCCTGGCCTTTCAGGGTGGAAGTTGTTCCTCATATCCAACCTAAACCTACCCTGCTGCAACTTTAAGGTGTTCTAGATGTTCTCCAGAGGTCCCTTCCTGTGCTCCTGTATGGAAGGAGCCTGGATGGGGCAAAGACTTTAACTGCACATCTATTAGTGAGTGCACACACACTCTGAGATCTTAACTCCACCAAATCTGGGAAAATTCTTTCAGCTGTGCCAAAAGACACATCTGCAACAGGGATATTTAGCAGGGTGCTCCCTGCTGAAGTTTGAGGGTCTGTTCAAAGTCAAAGGCACACTGCATCTTTCCAAAGGGAGGAGGTTTCCAGAATCATTTGCCATAGGTAAAACAGTTTATTTTTCCCCCTGGCCTTGTTCACAGAAACTGTTTTGGCTGAAGCATCCAGAGAAATCCAGGCTGTGTCATGCACCCTGCAGTTCATGGTGCTTTGCTTCATTTGTAAGTGTAAGCAGATGAAAATAGGGCTTCCAAGTGAAAAATTTCAGGCAACCACAACCTTAGACTTTCCTAACTCTTCTGTCTCTAGTGGTATAACCATAGCAAAGGTGTTATCAGATCTGCACTTTGTAGGCTGGGCTCTTTTCCAGTGCTAACCATGGAAACTCTGGGAGCTGGCAGTCTGCTGTAACTAAGCCCCAGCTAGGGATATGTAACTGTTTTCCCTGGTTGGGAATTCTGAGCCTCTCTTAGCTGCTGGCATCTGCTACTTGTTGGCCAAGTTCTGATGTTCTACTGTACTATCATTTTTGGTTGAAAGCAATTTGCAGGATTTACCATGATGGAAATGGATTTCAAGAGAAGGAAGAGAGGTTTGGAAGAGCAGAGGCTGAAAGAGTAGAGCTCTCCCAAGTACCAATGACTCTCCATGTAAAACTCTAGTGGAGGAAACACAGAACCATAAAGGTTGGGGGAGAGCTACAGGAACCATCTGGAAGAGACCTCTGAAGGTCATCCAGTCCTACCACTCTAAAGCAGGGTCACCCACAGCAGCTTGCTCAGGATCACAGTGTCCAGGTGGGTTTGGAATCTCTCCAGACAAGGAGACTCCACAACCTCTCTGGGCAGCCTGCTCCAGGACTCCAGCATCCTCACAGCAAAGTTTGTTCCCAAGTTCAGATGGAGCCTCCTGGGTCCTAGTTCATGCCCATTGACCCTTGTCCTGTTGTTTGGCATCACTGAAAAGAGTCTGGCTCCATCCTCTTGCCCCCTGCCCTTTAGCTATTGATCAGCGTTGCTCAGATCCCCTCTGGGGCTGCTCTTCTCCAGGCTCCACAGCCCCAAGGCTCTCAGCCCTTCCTCCTCACAGAGATTCTCCAGTCCCCTCAGCATCATTGTAGCCTCTGTTGGACTCTCTCCAGTTGTTCTCTGTCTCTCTTGAACTGGTGAACTCACAACTGGACCCAGTATTCCTGATGTGGCCTCCCTAGGGCAGAGGGGAAGGAAAACCTTCCTGGATCTCCTGGCCACACTCTTCTCGACACACCCCAGGAGACCATTGACTCTCTTGGCCAAGAGGACACACTGCTGCCTTATGGGGAGCTCCCCATCCACCAAGATCCTCAGGTTGGTCTCCACAGAGCTGCTTCCCAGCCCTCTCTCTCCGGTTCAAGGGGACACAGAGCATTATCCAGGAGGAGCATGCAGCCCCCCTGTTCTCTTAGTGGGTGGTTGGGGTTTTTCAGGATCCTGGATGATTACTCTATTTATTTTGTCCCTGTCAAAAAAGGAAACAGGTTGGCTTCTGCCAAGTAATTTTACACCTAAGTATTTCCTTCTGTTTGTCTTCAAAACAGCTTAGTATGGATGTTCCCTCCAGGTCAGGGGGTCACTGGGGGATTGGCAGAGGTTTTTCAGGGCTTCTCACAGCCCAGCACTCTCCTGGAGGCCTCTTCCTAGTTGTCTGCTGAAGGCAGGGAGCCAAGAAGAGGGACACAGCAGAGCAGAGTGGGGCTTTAGCCCTTTGGCAAGGCAGGAAAGGCAGGAGCCAAGGCTGCCTGGGTGCCTTGCTGCAGAGGTGTGCAATGAGGTTGGAGGTGCTGGAGGTGCACACACAGGGCTCTGGCCCACGGTGTGGTGCAGGAGGAGGTCATGAAAGCATCCAGCCCAACACTGCTGCCTCTCACTGCACTGCAGGAGGAAGGCTTGAGCCTTCTGCCTGTCTCTTGAAAGGGGATTTTGAGCTGCTGAGAGGTGCTGGCTGGCTGGACAAGGAGGAGCACTTCTGATATATTTGCTGGCACCATGTGGGTCTCCAGAAGCTCACTTATGAGGATAAATAGACCTCATTCTGGGTCCTGCTCACCACTATCCTTGTCTTCATCTCCACAACCACGTTCAGGGAGCCATGTGCTTGGGGTGCATTAAGAAGAGAGTGAGCAGCAGGTTGAGGGAGGTTCTCCTGCCCCTCTACTCTGCCCTAGGAAGGCCACTTCTGGAGTATTTGGTCCACTTCTGGTCTCTTCAGTTCAAGAGGGACAAGGAACTACTGGGGACAGTCCAGTGGAGGTTACAAAGATGCTGAGGGGCCTGCAGCATCTCTCTGATGAGGAGAGGCTGGGAGACTGAGGCTGTTTAGCCTGAAGAAGAGCAGCCTGAGAGAGGATCTGATCAATGCTGATCAATAGCTAAAAGGCAGGGGGCAAGAGGATGGGGCCAGACTGTTTTCAGTTGTGTCCAGCAATAGGACAAGAGGCAACAGGCACAACCTAGAATCCAGGAGGATCTGTCTGAATATGAGGAGAAACTTCTTTGTTGTGAGGGTGCTGGAGCCCTGAAGCAGGCTGCCCAGAGAGGTTGTGGAATCTACTGCTCTGGAGAGATTCCAAATGCACATGAACCTGTGCAGCCTGATCTAGGTGACCCTGTTTTAGCAGAGAGGTTGGACTAGATGAATTCCAGAGGTCCTTTCCAAGCCCCAGCATGCTGGGATTCTGTGACACTCTGCTACCTCTAGCTCCATTTTGAGTAGGATGAAGACCTCATGCAGGTATCGCAGATACTCCACCGAGTGATGAGAGTGAGGTTTGTGTGGCTACACCTCAAGTAACAAAGTGTGAGGTGAGCCCTCCTTGAGCATGGCCTGAGGAAAGCCCAGTGGAAAATGTGCAGGCTGGATCTTCCTTCCCAAAGTGCTGCAAGGGGAAGGGCATGAACGTGGCTTCTCTGTCTGTTTGTTGTGAACACTTCTGCTCTTCCGACCATCATTCACTTGGCTCATGATAGAGCATACACCAGGTGTGCTTGCAAGAATTTCCATCCAAAAAGGAGAAAAAAAAATAGGATGAGAAATAAATCCATGGCAAGAAAAGGTGATGCTATGAAGGTGACAGCTTCAACAAGCCTTTCTTTTTGGTTTCTTTTGGTGTCCACATCCAGCATTTCACCCACCAGAACTATATACATAACAACACAGGTTGTCTGTTCTCTCTCTCTCCTGCCTGATGCTGAAAGTTGGCAAGTTCTAAGTTCTTTTAATCAGTCACACTCCTCAAAGTGCCCTGTGGACCTGGAGGAGAGGCTGAAGATATCACTTGCAACCCATGAAGGACAGTGAGATGAATGTAACAAACCACTGGCTCTGCCCGTGGTTCTTATCGAGCTCCTAGGAGCAGCTGGGGAGAGACTTCACTTACAGAAACACTGAAACTCTCACAAGAAAGCTGTTGATTATAGTCTGTTAGCTCCAGGCATGGTGAGGGAGTCTCCCAGATCCTAGAGGCATCAGGATCTGTGGTTAGATACAGATCACATCAAGAGTCTGGGGTTTCTGTGATGGTTTAGCCATGCTGCCCATTTGATTGAAAATCAAGGAGGCCACAGCAGTACAGAGAATCTCAGCATGGTAGAGGTTGGAAAGGACCTCTGGAGATCATCCAGTCCAAGGCTCCTGCTAGGGCAGAGTCACCTAGAGCAGGTTTCCCATGGTGGGTGGACACTGAGGTACTTTCAGTAAGACTTAAGAGAAGAGCCAGGAAATCTCTAACAGGGAACACGACTCAAACCCAAGTTCCTTGCTTTCCAGCCTTGCTGTTGAGATACATTTATGCACCCCTTTGAACACCACCTCCAAAAAATAGATGAATCACCCACTGGAGAGGTGAGCAGAAGACCCAGAAGAAATTTAGCTGATGGAGCCAGACTCTGCTCCCTGTAAACCTGGAAATCAACCCAAAAACTCCATGGGCTGAAGCACACCGAGAAGCAGCCTCTGGCTCAGAAAACAAATTCTTCAGCAGAGGCTCTTGCATCACTGTAGGGAAGGGAGGAAAACAAAGGGCTTGATGCCTATAAACAAGGTCTATTGTTAAATGTACTTGAGGATTTTTGTGGAGACAGCATCAGATTTCAGGCTTCCTGCTACTAAGTAAACGCTTGGTGATAGGAGGAGGCTGCTGCTGCCTCTGGGTTTGCTAAAAGAAGAATTGTTGCTATGCTAAGAATGTGAGCATTATCTTCCTTCCCTGCAGTATCTGAACTTCAGCTTGCCTTGAACCAGGTCCCAGGGAGAGAACCAGCCCAAGGGAAACACAGATGCAAACCCTGCAGCACGAAGAATTCCCTTTTCCAGACTGAAGGTTGAGTGGATTTCTTCACCTGGCAAGGCTCCAGCTCACCTGTGCTGGTCTGCCCAGTGTGTGTGATGGGGAGGGTGTGAATGCCCCTGAAAGTGAGTGAGTGCTGCTCACAGAATCATAGAATCAATTGGTTTGGCTGAAAAGGCCTCTAAGGTCATCAAGTCAAAGCATTAGAGCAGCACTGCCAGGGCACCACTGAACCATGTCCCTCAGCACCACATCTCCAGGACTTTGAAACCCCCTCCAAGGATGAGGACTCTGCCACTGCCCTGGGCAGCCTGTTCCAGGGCTTGACAACCCTTCTGGGGAAGAATTTGTCCCTCATGGCCAATCTAAGCCTCCCTCAACATAACTGGAGGCTGTTTCCTCTTGTCTTGTCACTTGTTCTTTGGGAGAAGAAGCTGGCACCCACCCAGCTCCAACCTCCTTTCAGGGAGTTGTAAAGAAGGTCTCCCCTCAATCTCTTTTTCTCCAGGCTGAACAACCCTGGTTCCCACTGCTTCTCCTCACAAAACTTGTTCTCTAGACTCTTCATCAGCTTTGCTGCCCTTCTTTGGGCAACTTCTTGTTCCAGGCATCAGAGACTAACAAAATCTTCCGGACCTGTGCTGCTGACATCCTGCTTTGTCTCTTGGTACCAGGGCATCTTTTCTGGTGCCTTGGTTTATTCACTAAAGACCTGCTGGCCCAAACATGGCCTGTGTCCTGTCATCCCTGCCCATGGTGGGGAGCTTGGAGTAGATGAACTCTGGGGTCCCTTCCAACCTAAGCCATTCTATGGTCCTGTGATGGAGACAGACTTTCTACAGGGCCTGTTGTGATCAGCCAAGGGGCAATGGTGTGAAACTAAAAGAGGGAGATTTAGACTGGAGAGAAGGAGGACATTTATTACTCTGAGGGTGTTGAGACACTGGCCCAGGCTGCCCAGAGTGATGGTAGGTGCCTCATCCTTGGAAACATCCCAGGTGAGGTTGGACAGGCTCTGAGCAACCTGATCACATTACTTAGCTCTGGGAAAAAGCTCTCTGGAAGCCCAGACCTATAGTGTGGGGACCTCAGATCAGATGTCTCCTTTGGCCACCCCTGCTGTAACTCTACACTAGATAAGAGTGCTCCTGTTGGTGTGCATTGCAGATCCCCTCTTCCCCAAGAGGTTCCTTGAACTCCTTCCATGGAAACCCAGCCTGACCTTGCTTAGCTGGAAAAAGCTTAACACAAGCATCTGAGGGCTTAAAGCAAGACAAAAGCAGTTCCTGTAAAATCTGTCAAGACTGATCTAAACCATATTGGCCTCTTCAAGTTGAAAGGCCTTAATCTCTGAGGGACAGTGTGACTGAGGGTTGCAGGAGTCTTAGACTTGGTTATCTGCCTTCACAGCCTGCATCTGGGTGGATTTAACCTGGATCCTGCCTGTTGAAGCAGCCACTGGAGGTGTGCAGCCCAGCACTGCATCAGGAGGAGGGGAGGTTTATGTTTCTGGTTGTCTTGAAAGAAGCTATCAATCATCCCCTCAAGAAAACACCCCCTGAATCCAAACATCATCCACAGCAGCTGCTCAAGCCCTCATCCATTATTTCCCCCCATGCACAGACAGATATTCTGATGTATTTTAATGAAAAAAAAAACCACACACACACACACACACAAAAACCAACAAACAAACACCCAAACTGAAACAACAACAAAAACCCTCAACCAACCAACTAAAACCCAACAAAAAAACACAGGAAAGAAGGAAGAGAAGCCCTACCAAAACCCTGAGGTTCTGAGAGCTCCCTCTGAAGCCATGTTCAGGGATGGAAGAGGCCCATGGCACACAGCCAGCTCGGGGGTGACCTGCAGGCTGCTCCCCCAATGGCACTCAGATTACAGTAACCATCCTGTTCCTTCCAGACTGTACCATTAGTGCTTGATGCCTATCCATCATCCCAACAGAGGAGCAGGGTCCCATCCTTGCATCAGCCTCATCTGTCCCTCCCTTTGCCCTTTGGATGTCATGCCCCAGCTCGGAGCATGGCTCCTCCAGGCGCTGAGCTCATCTCTCTTTCGTTACATGGTTTGTTTTTACTTTTTATTCCACCCCACCCCCCACACCTCCTTTCCTTCCCCCCCCCCCCCCTGCTTTTCACTCCCAGGCTGCTGACACATAGATTTATAGCCAAATGTCAAAGCTCTCTGGGTCTCAGACTAGTTCTACTTGCTCTGGGAAACTTCTGGAAAAAGAATTCATGGGCTGGAAGGTCTTAAATGCATCTGTGGCAGATGCAGCTCCTTGCTGTTAGCACCCTTCAGAAGAACTGAATGCAGGCCAGGTTTTGTTTATTTTTCCTCTAAATCTCCTCCCCCCCACCCCAGCACTGCTTTTGTGCTCCAGTCAGGCAAAAAAAAGAAAAGCCTGGTAGAACCTCCATCTCCACACTCCATTTCTTTCCCTTCTTATCACAACTGCTTCTAACTCCACCACCTCCCTCCCCCAACACCTCCTCAAGCATCCCCATAAAACAGGCTCAGTGGATGGAGGAATTTCCTTCCCATCATGAAGATGGCCATGGCAGTTAGCAGGTCCTAATTCACACTCCCATGCACAGAGACTTGGCTACTGCTGCTCTGTTCTCACCAGTCTCAGGGTGGAAATTCCTTCAGAAGCTGAAGACTTCACTGCTGCTGCTGCCAGTGGGCTGGGTAATGATCCAGAACTGGAGTCACCACGTTCATGGCTAGTTTAACCACTCACTTTTATTTCCAGCACCACACACTACTTGCCTAACTTTCAGGAGTATCCAATTTTAGGCTGGAAGCTCCATTCTACCCTGGAAAGATCAAACCTCTGTTCTTCATGAGGTTCTCATTTTAGATTGCAGGTCTAGCTCTGAAACCAGGGCAAACTTGAGCTGGAAAGGCCATCAAGACAGAGCAGACAGCACAACCTCTCCTTTCACAATGGTATTGAGTCCTACAGCTGTCCCACCAGATGTGTCCTTCATACCCTGACAAAGCAAAGCCATGATCTTCCTTCTGCTCTGCAGAGTGTCCCTCAGTGCAAAGCCCAAAGTCACAAACCCATCTGAGCAGCCTTACAAGGCTTGATTTGCAACCTGGATCACACCAGCTGGAACCCATCTCACCCAAACCTAGGTATGGACAGTGTGGATTCCCCACCTGTCACGGAGACTTCCACAGCACAAGCAGGAACTCACAGGCTGAGATTAATCCAACTTATTTTGGGTATCTACCACAGGATGAGGTGAGCCATGCCTGAATGTTCCTTTTTTTCCCCCGTTAACTATGAACAACAACAACAACAAAAAAAGCTCAGTCTAGACTAGATTTGAGCTGCTGGCAAGATATCTAGGAGGAAAAGCCAGAAGGACAGGTCAAGATTTCAGTCCTAGCAGAAAGAGGGATGTGTTGGAAGAGAGAGGTGGATTTGTGAGTCATCAGTACAGATGGTGTGTTTGTGGATAAGGTTCCCAGAGAGATGAGGAGGGAAAAAAGAAACCATGTGGAAAGCTCTGCAACAGTCCCCCACAGACTGTGAGGGGGGAGATCAGGAGAATCCTTAGAAGGATATCAAGTAGGTGACTAGAAAGGTGGGAGAAGAAGCAAGAGTGGAAAAGTAATGGAAATCAAGAGGAAATCAAGGCCTCAAGTAGAAAAGTATGTCCAGTGATGGGATGGGGCTGTCAGCCATCCATGCATCCAGTGTGGGCTTGAAGCTTGGCTGGGAAAAGGTTGATAAAGAGTATAAAGGAAGCAGTGAAGGGCAGCAGATGGGTGCTGGATGGCAAAAGTTGTGTAGGAGAAGCAATAGGGAGAGTCAGGTCAGCCTTCAGGTTTGGGGGGAATTCAAGCATGACAGGAAAGGGACAGAAGATAAGAGCACGGAGAGAAGGCTGGAGAACTGGATTGGAGGGAGAAGAATGGGTCACACACTTCTTCAGGCATCCCAGGAGACCACTGGTTCTCCTGACCAGGAGAGTACATTGCTGGCTCATGATGAACTTGTTGTCCATCAGCACTGCCAGATCTTTCTCCATGGAGCTGCTTTCCAGCAGATCATCTGTCCTGGTGCAGGGACTCCTCCCCAGCTGCAGGACTCTACACTTGTCCTTGGTGAAATTCATAAGATTCTGCTCTGCCCAGCTCTCCAGCCTGTCCAAGTTGTGTGGTTAATGGTTGGACTTGGTGATCTTAAAGGTTTCTTACACCTAAAAGAATTCCATGATTCTATGAAACCTTGTGCAATGTCTTCTGCCCAAGTCTGCCTGCTCGGTGCCTCTGAAAGGGGCCTGAGCATGTTGTGCATCAACCAGAGCTGGACAGTGATGCTGGGGAGCAGACCAGCCCCATGCCCAGCCTCAGTACTATCTGCCTCTCAGCACAGGACCATGCAACCATAGAATCATAGAATGGTTTGTGTTGGACCTTCAGAGGGCATCCAGTCCAACCTCCCTACAGTGAGCAGAAACAGCCTTAACTAGATCCCTACTTTCCAGGCATACCTGAATTGCTCACCTGCAGATGAAAGCAGAAAGATCAGCCTGCTGGTGGTCACACAGAGCAAAGGACCACCTTGAGTTTATCATAGTTCAAGCACCATAGCCAGAAACTGAATTTGTCCTGGGAAGGCTTTTTCCTCTCTGCTGTTGCTTTCCTAGAGCTCTGTCTTACTCTAGCAGGTGAAACACCATCCTTGGGTGGTGCAAAACTGGCACAGGTTGCCAGAGAGGTGGTAGATGCCTCATGCCTGGAAACATTCCAGGTGAGATTGGCTGGGCCTTGGTTACAGCATCTGTAATTACTTGCCTGCACCCCTTCTTTACCTTCTCTGAGCAGGAACAATGGCTTTGTCCATGTGTCAGAAACTGCAGACATCTGCCTCCCACTGCTAGCCAGGGGCTAGGCAGAAAGTGGAGAAGGAGATGAAGCCACAAAGGTTGTTTGGGGCCATACATCTATTTTCATGCATTTAGCAGAAGGAGGTTATTCCAGCCCTCACCACAGCAGCAGACGTGATTGTACTGCGAAGGGCTTTACAGGACAGCTTCACCCTCCCTTCAGCAGGCTCTCATCTGATGCTGGAAGCAGCAGGACTCAGCCTCCAAAATGCCAGCTGCAGAAGCTGCTCTGCATCCGGGGGAGTGTCTGAGCACAGCCCGAGTGTGAACTGATGGCTGCCCGCTGACGCTGTGACAGCCTGGCAGGACCCTCCCTACCGTCCTCTGAGCCACCAGCCAGCCCCGGAGCCGCTGTCTGCAGGGTGATTGCTGCTCAGCCTGCGTGTGCCTCGGCGTGCTGCTGCTGTGTGCTTGTTTGGGGCTTCAGTTCGTGACTGATTTTGTAAGGGGGAGCACATCGGAGGAGCCTTGGCTGCCCTGAGCCTCGGTGACCTGCTTCCCTCCACCCCCCGAATCCTCCTTTCGCTCTGCTGACATCCAGATGCTAATTTGTTCTCCCCCTGACCCTGCTCCTTCCCCTCCTGATTTGAAATTAGCTTACTAAAACGTGTTTTCTTTTAAGAATCCACAGCCTAATCCAGAACAAACAAAACACATTTTCTCAAACCACCAACGGCATGAACTTCTGCCCTGGCCTTGACCGCTCTCTCTCCTCCCCTCGCCTCTCAGCTCCCTCCTCCCCCCCCCAGCCCAGCTCCAGCCATCACCATCTGACTGAGGTTTCCAGGAAATTTTTTTTCACTGACGAATACAGTTGCAACAGCTCAGGAACTGTGGAATTTTTTGGCAGCCACCAGAGATGTTATTTTATTTACTTTCCTTCTGCATGCATGGATCTGGAGCGGTGAGGTCGGGAGATGTGCGCGGAGGAGACGAATTTGCACACGTTGGCTTTCTTCAGCGGAGCGTGCTGTAGGTGGAGGAAAGCCCTGGAAAGGAGAGCTCTTCGTTCTGATTAATCTTAGGGGAGGAGCTCTTAATGCTTTATTAACCTTAAGGTTTCAGAGAACAGATGGTTTGGGGACTCGAAGAACTGAAATGAGGCTGAGATGAGGCTGTTCCAACACAAAAAGGGCAACTGATCCAACTGCACACAGGGCAGCACTTGCCCTTTGGCTTCCCCCCAGCAGTTCCTATGAATGGCTGGGCTGGTTTGCTGTTGGTTTTTGGGGTAAGAGCCTTTCCATGGCCCCCCTCCAGAACACATGAATGCAATCCCAAAGAAAGAGGTTGGATGACAGTGGTCTACACCTCCATCACCTCCTCAAAAAGTGCCTGTGATTGACAGAGCAGGGAGTGAGCAGGGGGATGGCCCACCCCTTACAGAGAAATACAGATTGGTTTGGGGTGGAAGGAACCTTTCAAGGCCATCTACTCCAACCCCCTGCAGTCACCAGTCTGCAACTAGAACAGGTTACTCAGAGCCAGGTCCAACCTGACCTGGAATGTTTCCAGGGATGGAGAATCTACCACCTCTCTCAGCAACCTATTTCAGTGCCTCACCACCCTCAGTGTGAAAAAGGCCTCCTTTAAATACTGGAAGGCATCAATAAGATCCCCACAATTCCCTCCCAATCCTGACTGTGCTGGGATTCTGGGATACTGTGAAATGAGGTAGTCAGGAAGAGCCAGAGGAAAATCTGGTATCATGCCTTCAAATGTCAGACACATGAGTGGTGGCTCTTGACTTGTGGCATCTCTTTGAAGGTAGGTGTTGAATGACTGACATATTTTCCTTCTTTCTTTCCTCCCTCACTCCCTCCTTTCTATTATTCCATCTCTCTCCTTCTTGCTTTGTACCTCCTGACCCTGAGCTGCAGCAGCCAATGTTTCAGTTCCATGATGAGGTGTTGATTTCCCAATGGCACTGCAGGAAGCCAGCTGCTCCCACTGGAGTCACACTGCCCAACCACAACAATAGGTAGGTAGAGAGCAGACTGGAAGGCTGTTTTTCTGTGGTAGCTGTGGCAGAGGGAGTGTGGTATTAGCTGTGTCATGGGATGAGTGACAGGCTTAGCTCATTTAAACTGGTGTTCTGTTGGGAGGAAGCAAAGAGGGAAGATTAGGGACAGGCAGGATTGAGTTACTCTGAATCTCTCCCTGCATGCCTGTCCAAGGAGACACTTTCACAGCCCTGAGTTCTTGGTGTCTCTGGTCTTTGGCAGTGACCAACACCTCTCTTAATGATTAATGAAAGCCAGAAAGCATAGATTATTAAATTCCTTCTCAGGGCTCCTCTACCCTTCTGCAGAAGGGTGCACCAACATGAAGGGTGCATCACAAAATATGATGTGGAAACAAGCCAAAGCCTGGAGGCTTTCTCACTGGCTGAGGGTCTGTAGGATACTGGCCTGCAGTAGGCTTTATCCAGCCCCAAATCACAAGGTACAACACAAACAGATTATTCATCCACAGTCAGAGCCAACATTTAAAGGTTAAAAGAGACACTTCTCACCTTGTAACCTGTACATCTATAGCAGACCCAAAAGCAAGAATGCAGTTGGGTTGTCAGGGAAAGCAAATATTGTTTTGCTGCCTGCTTTCATCTGCTAGAAATCCAACTTTCCAATGAAAAACAACTGCAAGAGAATATTTTTGCCTGTCCTAACTGTCACCCCATCAAGGGTTAGGGCTGGGCTGGCCACTAGATGAGTGGCAGATGCTCTGTCTGAATCCTTCGTCCTCCCCCAAGGGAAGAGAAAGGGAATAAGGGAGAGAGACTGATGGGGTGGGGGAGAATCTAAAGCAGCTGGGATGGAAATGAGAATTATCAAACAAAATAGACACAAAGAGATACAAACCCATACTCAACCCAACCCCTGATTTCAATGGTGGCACCATTGCCACCACTGATGCTGGGGGCAGGCACTGGGGATGTCCCAGGCTGGACTCAGCAGCAGCCAGAGGCTGGATTGAGGAGCACACAGACTGGGAGCACAGGCAGAATGGATGAAGTTCTGCCCCAGTGCCAGCCATTGAACAAAGGGCTTGACCTTTGTGATCCCTCAGCTTTCTCCTGAGCATGCCTGTCTTGGTTTTGCTAGGACACAATCCCAGGCCAGCCTGGGGCTGCACTCCATCAGCAGTTCTGAGTCATCCAGCACATCTGACTGGAGTTAGCTACAGGTGTGTCCCAGAACATCAGCATCACACTCAGCATAAAGGAGAAAGTTTACTGATGACAGGGAAGCTCTTGCCAGAGCTTTCTGCTTGGGCTTTTCTTCACTCTGCTCCTCTTCCCTCTCCTGCTCTCAAGGGCTGTCTTCCAGGGCATTGTGACTGCTGCACTTTGGTTGGGCTGAGTGTAAGTTTCTCTATCTTGTGTAGACAGTGCTATTGATTTGGCTATTTCATTAAACCCATTTTTATTTCAGTCTGTGGCTCCTCTCTCCTTTTCCTGATTCCCCTTCTCTGCTGGGTGATAAACTAGATTATAAAAGTGGTCAATAGGTGATAACTGCCAGACCTTAGCCCCAGACACAGGCCAAACATGGACAATGATGTCTGTGGGATGGAATCCCTTGTTGGTCAGCTGAGGGTCATCTTTCCTGTCCCTTCCTCCCTGCAGGTGCCACCTCTGACATCCTGCACCCCAAGGTGACACACAAGATGTGGCAGTGCCCTTGGTGTGCCCAGGAGCAAGTCTCAGCCAAAGCCTTTCTGCAGCCCAGCCCTTGGCAGGAGCTCTCCCATCAGCTTCTCCCTGCTAGGAGCAGCCCCTGGCTGTGCAACCCTGCCCTGAACTGCAGAAAGTGCCTCAGTGAGCAGAGCCTGAGCTGAGAAGTCAAATCCCTGAGCAGAATTAGTTCTGGTCTAGCTCAGAGCAGGCTGTTCAAATTCAGACCAGCCCACAGAAACCTGACAAAGGGGATTTTGGAGGGCTGACAAAGGCATCCTGCCTGTCCCATTGCTCGTGCCTGACCCTGCTCCATTAGTTTCAAAGTTCATGCCTGTCAGATTACTTTTCTAGCTGAAGAGCTGTTTCGGATCATCTTTCTCCAGCAGCCTTAACTTTTCTTTTCCAAGTGGAAGATTTTGTGTACTCATTTCCTGACCCAGCTACTGATCTCTCCAGAACATTTTCTACATGTTATTTTTTTCTCCCCCCTTATCCATTACCTAGTCCCACTTCTGAATTTCACTACCAGGATTTCTCTCCCTTTCATCTTGATTTGGCATTAAGGTATTTAATAGTAGCAGGTCAAAGGGAGCAGCTTCAATTTAAGGAAACATGAATACACAGGTAAAGAAGTGTAAATACAGAGGCTGAGTGTGTGGCACAGGGTGGCCAAGAAAAGAAAGGGGAAAAGAAGGGGGGTGGTGCATCAATTAAATAACAGCACTTCTGTGCAGGGAAAGTGGCATTAATGACCTGGAGGAATGGATGGAGTGGACCTTCAGCCAAGTCTGGGAGGAGTGGCTGATGTCCCATCAGGCTGTGTTGTCATTCAGTGAGACCAGGGCAGCCTGCAGAGTTGAGCAGAGGGGAACCTCATGAAGTTCAACAAGGGCAGGGGTAGGGTCCTGCACCTGGGGAGGAACAGCCCTTTGCTCCAGGACAGGTGAAAGCAGCTCTGCAGAGAAGGATTTGGAAGTTCTGGTGGACAACAAGTTCACCATGAGCCAGAAATGGGGTTTTGTGTGACCAAAAAGGTCAATGGCATCCTGAGGTGAACTAAGAAGAGTGAGACCAGCAGGTGGAAGGTGGTTCTCCTCCCCCTCTACTCTGCCCTAGGGAGGACACATGTGGAGCAATGGGTCCAGTTCTGGACTCCCCAGTATAAGAGGCATGAGCAACTACTGGATAGAGTCCAACAGAGGCTACAAAGCTGCGGAGGGGCCTGGAGCATCTCTGTGAGGAGGAAAGGCTGAGAGCCCTGGGGCTGTTGAGCCTGGAGAGGAGCAGCCCCAGAGGGGATCTGAGCAATGCTCAGCAAGAGATAAAGGGTGGGGGGGCAGAAAAGTGGGGCCAGACTCTTTTCAGTGTTTCCCAGTGACAGGCCAAGGAGCAATGGGCACAAACATGCTGTGAATATTCCCTTTAATGCAAATCCCAATACCACAGGGCCTTCTGCAGCTTTTGTAAATCTCACTGGATATGCTCTGGCTGCTGTGTGCATTTGAAGAAAGAGCAACCAGCCCCCAGGAAGTTTGTAGAACCTGGCTGGTTTGTAGAGCCTGGCTGGGCACCAAGAACCAGCCCTCCCTGGAGGTCTCATCAGCACCAGGAGCTACTTCTCCCTATGAAGCAAGGACCTAGGAGGGAGAAACCAGGCACATAGTGCAGGCTGGGCAGCCAGGGGAAGCCCTTTGGAGAGACCCTTGAAACATGATATGTCCCAGCCCTTTGGCAAGCACTAGGGTAGAGTGAAGCTGGTCCAGGTCAGTCTGGTCTGTCTGGCAGTGGACATCTCCAGGAGGAAATGTTCTCCATATGGCACAGCTCAGCCTGCTCCCAAGCAGCAGGCTGCCAGCATCCCGACTCGGGCACTCCTGGATCATCAGCATGGCAACTCAGCTGGAGGAGCAGCCCAAGTAGACTTTGCCTGCAGCTCATCTGGGTCAAGGCATCTGCTTTGAATGAGCTGCATGGATAAAATATTGAAAGGAAAAGAACAAGGAAAGAAGCAATAACCCCAAAGAAGTTATGTCACCTAAATCTTGCATAATTAGATGTGAGCTCTAAGGCTGTAGAAGGAAACGAACTCCTGCACATCAAGCCCACATTTTGCTGTTCAAAGAGGTCCTGTGTCCTTCTGACCCAGGGCCTGGCCACCCTGTAGCATCCTAAATTGCACTCATCACCTCTCTTTCCCCCTGTTTATTCATAACCTCAAAGTCAGTGAACCATGTGTCCTTTGGTCAGCTCCTGGGAGAGCTCAAAGCTGAGTAATGTTTGGGAAGTGATGGCATTTCTGTCATTGTCCTGCAGCTGAGGATATGAGAGATGGTGACTCTGAGGCTTGTTCCCAGCACAAGCATCACCAAGCTGCAACCTCTTTTGCAGGTCATAGGACTGTGTAGAGTCTCCCTCCCTTCTCATCCCATCACCAGATGTGGGAATCAGATGTGCCACCTCCCCCACCTGATTCATCCCTTCCTTTGGCTGCAGTCTGGGGTGTTTTTGCCAGCACCTAGGGTTCAACCTCTCTCCTGAAACTCATGCTCTGAGGCACAGCACTGTGCAAAAGCAATACACCTGTGTAAGCCAAGAATGCCAGCATTTACCAGAGCTGCATTTCCAGCTCTAGGTGCTGCTAGCACCTGGCTGCTGTGAATGCTGGGCCCCCTAAGGTGGTTCCAGTGCTGGGATTTTGTCCTTGAAGGGAGAAAAGCCATCAGATAACTGAGACCCCAGTGTGGCACATCAAGACCAGTGTTTGTGCTGGCATCCTGGTCACATCAGAGCCAGCTATGGCAGTTCACAAGAAGGACAATGAAGCTGGTGAAGGGTCTAGAGCACAAGTCTTCTGAGGAGTGGCTGAAGGAACTGAGGTCATTTAGCCTGGAGAAAGGAGGCTGAGTGGACACCTACCTATCCCTCTCTACAAGTGCCTGCAGGGTGATGTGGGGGCTGGTTCCTTCTCCCAAGGAGTAATGATGGGACAAGAGGAAATGGCCTCAAGTTGCCCCAGGGGAAGTTCAGGTTGGACATGAGGAACGATTTCTTCCCCCAAAGGGTTGTCAAGACCTGGCCCAGGCTGCCCAGGACAGTGGTGGAGTCCTCATCCCTGGAGGGGTTGAAAAGCTGTGTAGGTGTGGTGCTGAGGGCCATGGTTTGGTGGTGACCTGGCAGTGCTGGGTTAAGGGTTGGACTCAATGATCTTAAAGGTCTGTTCCAACCCAAACAATTCTATCATCTGTGACTCCTCACCCATGTAAGTGGATGAGGAGTCACATACTTCCTTCTACACATGTTCCCATTTAAGGTGGGAAGGGAGGTAGGCAGGAGAGGGAAGTTTCCTCTCTCCTGGTGGTTCCCACTGCTGGTGTCCATCTGCCTCACTGTCAGTGGCATCACCACCCTGCTGCCTGTCAGCAGCCTCCCAGCCTTTCCCTGCAAGAGAACGTTGTCATCTCTGCCATTTCCAAAATCACAACCAGCTGGGGGCTGCCTCTGGGACTGCTCAGCCTAGAAGAGCTCTGACTCAGTCTCATCCATCTCTCTCCAGAAATCCCAGCTCCCTGCAGGACCTTCCCAGCCCCTCCGTGACAGGCGCAAGGGCTTGGGTGAGAGCTGCCCACAGCAGGACCTCGTCCCACAGTCATCAGCAGATGACTAACAGTGCTGGGTGATCAACAGGCTCAGGCTGGTTGGTGACCCTGCCTTCAGATGGGGTGGGAGCAGAGGTCCAGAGACCTCCAGAAATCTCTTTCAATGGAAATTATTCTATGCTTCCATGAAATCCATGTTCTTGGAAAAAGCCAGGGTAGTGTGTACTGGGTAGTGGTCAGATTTGTCATCCCCTGAAGGGGTGGTTTGTTGCTTGCTTCTTTGTTTGAATGGTCTTGTAGAATTATTTTCTGGTTTATTCAGGTTTTTATTTTCTTTGTCCTTTATTTTATGTTTTCCTTTTCTGTTGAAGTTTGTTTTTTAAACAATTGCTCCAAGCTTCTCCATGGACACACTTGCCAAAACACAAAGCTTGGTAGGTTTTTGCCTCCTTCTAAAGACTAGGGGATGAAGCCCTGGCTCCTCAACCCTGACAGCTCAAGGAACATGCTACAGGCTGCTGAGCCTTTTAGTCCATGGCCTTTTACCAGCAAAGCCCTGAATTACTTCCAGTATTTGGCCCCAGCTGCTGATCCCACTCAACAGACCAAACATGATGTGGGTTCACCAAATTCCTTCTACACACGTGGCCAGGCTGCAAACCTTCCTGTTGCATTGTGTGGCTGCTTTGCTGACTGACTGAGCACAGGCCAAGAGTCTCCATTACAAGGTGTGACCACTGCAGGTGCTGGTGATGGAGGCAGCTTAGCCCTGAGGCTGTGGCACTAAGTCAAAGCTCATCTACTGCATCCTCAGAGTGGTCTGCAGGACTAGCAGCACTAAGGAATTGATTGTCCCCCTGCACTCAGCACTGATGAGGCAACACCTTGAGTACTGTGGTCAGTTTTGGGCCCCTCACCCCAAGAAGGACATTGAGGTGCTGGAGAGTGTCCAGAGAAGGGCAACAAAGCTGCTGAAGGGTCTAGAGAGTAAGTCCTGTGAGGAGCAGCTGAGGGAACTGGGGTTGTTCAGCCTGGAGAAAAGGAGGCTGAGGGGAGACCTTCTGGCTCTCTACAGCTCCCTGGAAGGAGGTTGGAGCCAGGTGGGAGTCAGCTTCTTCTCCCAAGGACCAAATGATAGGAGAAGAGAAAATGGCCTTGAGTTGTGCCAGGGAAGGTTTAGGTTGGACATGAGGAACAATTTCTTCCCCTTGAGGGTTGTCAAGTCCTGGCCCAGGCTGCTCAGGGCAGTGGTGCAGTCCCCATCCCTGGAGGGGTTTTAAAGCAGTGTGGGAGTGGTGGTGAAAGGCATGGTTTAGTGGTACCCTGGCAGTGCTGGGCTAACAGTTGGAGTCAATGATCTTAAAGGTCTTTTCCAACTGAAACATTTCCATGATTCTATGACTTCTTGTGCCTGGGAATGCTTTTTCGGAGGTCTTCTGCCTTCTACATGCAGAAGAAGATCTTGGTTCTAGCAGCTGCACTTACATGGGACCAGCTCTCCCAGCATCACATCAACACATGGTTCCAAGGTCAGGCCTGGAGGGTCTTAATCGTCTCCTTCCTGCATGGAAATCCCTTTCTGTGCTCCTCCACTAGAGGGAAAGCCCTCCTCGAGTAGCCTGCTAGAGCTGAGCTCCTCATGGCTCTGCAGAGCAAACAAACTGACTCATGCCTGCAAGTGGGCAGCCTCTGCTCTAGGGGCAGCCAGGCAGCTTGCTCAGGTGCCTTTGAAGCATTTGAGCCTTTTCTTTCTCTGCTTGGATAAATCCACTCCTGACTGGATTCCCTGGACAGGGAAGGTATCACATCCAGAAGTGGAGGTGCTCAGAGTTGCACAAGCACCCAGGAGTTTCTGAGAGCTGCATCCTTGCACAGGGGTGGAGAGAGCTGTCAGGTGGACAGGACAAAGAGGCCACCAGAGGGAATAAGGCAGTTAGGTCTGGGCAGACCTGGCCCACAGGTATTTTTTTTTAGACAGGACAGTCTTCTCTCTTAAGCTTGTCAGGATCACCTTCTGCTTTTCAGGAGCTGGCTCTGCAATCAGCTTTTGTGTTTCTCAGGAGAGCAGTGTGTGGGTGTCTGCAGATGACCCAGGGCATGTTCCTTGCTGGTCCATGGCTTTCCCTTTTGCAGCAGTGGCATTTTCACAGATGTTTCCACAAAGGAAAGTGTCTGCTTCAAGCTGCAGGGGCAGAGCTTGGTCAGAACTGTTCCCTGGTTAGAAAGAGCCAGGCTAGTGGAAGTGCTGTTATCTCCCTGCCTGTGGAAAACACCACATCTAAGCACAAGTGGCTGGGGATTGTTGTCCTACATCTCATTCCAGGGATGCCCCACTAATAGCAGCTGTTTTTTTCCACACTGCCCTGGGTCACTGCTCCCATCCCACAGGCACTGGGGCTGCTGGGCTGGTCCCTGTGGTCTCCCCAGTGGTCAGGGAGATGCCATAAGGTACAGCCTGTGTCAGCAAACGGCTGTGTGGGAAGCCCTGTGTGTGTGGATGTGACTGGGTAGCCTTGCATACATCATCCCAAACCATACAGGAACATTCCTGGGTTAGCCTTGGTCAGCATAGCTCAGACATGGCTTGAGTGAGGAGGGGAATCCACAGCCTGCTGTAGCCTGATCCAAGCACTCAGCTTGGCCTTCAGCGTTGTGAAAGTTTCTCCAGGGCAGCCCTGAAGTGTTTTATCCTCCCCAGGAGGCTGCCAGCCCTGCAGGGATGTGCTGTGTGAGCACAGAGGCAGCCCTGTGTGAGGCTCATGTGTGAGCACTGGTGTGTACATGCCTGGGCTGGGCTTTCCAAAGAAACCCTGTCCCCTTGGGCTCCCAATCTTTTCTGCATTAGACTCCCTCTGATCTTGCAGCCAGTGGGTTTTCTTGGCACAGGCATTGAAGGGAGAAGCATGTGCTCAAAGGCTTTCAAAGAAACCCCACTGGAAGAGGGGAATTTCGCATTCCCAGGCTTGGAGCTCCTCCCACCAGCGCACCCTCCTCTAAACCTCTTGTCCCAAGAACTGTCCTCTGCCAGCCAGGGCTGGTTCCATCCCACCCTCTCCACCTCTCACCCAGCAGAAATTCCCCACAGAAGGTTTTCTGCAAACGAGCTCCTGTTGGGGAGAATTGCTCTGCAGGGAGCTGCTGCACGTCATCAAACCAAGCAGCTCCAGTGCTCCTTAGTGGTGGTTGCAAACTGAGTTTCCAGATGTTGGCTGGTGGCTGCTTGCTGTAAGGAGAGCTGGAGGATAGCTGTTTGAGTGGGGCTTCAAAAAAATGTCTTTCACCCAGTTATCCCCTCTTGTGATTGTGACAAGGCCCACTGCAGGAGCTTGTCTTCCCTGGCACAGCCTACTCACTGCTCCATCCAGGGCCAGCCTCATCAGCTTTGAGCAGCCCCTCAGAAGGCTTTTCTTGGCTGGAGGTGTCTGTCCTTTTATATAAGCAGGAGAAGGAAAGTTTTTCTCCTACACAAGCAGGTCACGGAAGGTTGTCTTCCCCTTCATCTACTCTGCCCTAGGGAGATGAATCTGGAATACTGAGTCCAGTTCTCCAGTTCTGGGCTCTTCAATTCAAGAGAGACAGGGAACAAAGATTCTGAGGGGCCTGGAGCAGCTTTGTGAGGAGGAAAGGCTGAGAGACCTGGGGCTCTTTAGCCTGGAGAAGTGCAGCCTGAGAGGGGATCTGATCAATGCTGATCAATAGCTATAGGGCAGGTGTCAAAGGATGGAGTCAGTGCTGCCTGGCAACAGGCACAAACCGCAACCCAGGAGGTTCCATCTGAGGAGGAGAACATTCTTTCCTATGAGGGTGCTGAAGCACTAGGCCAGGCTTCCCAGAAAGGATTAATAGCTTAATTGCCACTGCTTTCTTCTCTTATTAACCAGGAAATCTTTTCAATGGAGAGCAATGTTTGATTTTTATAATAGGGAGGAAATGGGACAGGCTCCAGATTCTGCATGGCCAGACTGATTGCATTCCCTGCTCTTACAGATCCACTCAGAGGAGAAGGGGAGGAAGAAGAGGATGGGCTGCTGAGAGGCTCTCCAGACAACTTGACTTTTCCATCAGTGCCTTGTTAACATCACAGATAATTTTCTTCTGGAAACAACCAGAAAAAAAAAATCTACTTGAGCCAAAACAGTTCAAGAGTTTAGAAAAATGAGGAAGGAGGGGGCAGCAGCTCCTTTGTGAGCATCTGATCCTGGTGTCAGCCCCTGGCATCCTCCATCCCTATGGGGGAAAGAAAATGTTTGGGCATAATAAAGAAAACAGAATTACTTGAAAAACAAAGCAGAGCAGTGTGAAGTGTAAGAACCAAAGAAAGCAATGGCAGTGCTCCCACTGCTGTGAGCAGGCCTGGCTCTCATAGCATCATGGAATCATGGCATGGTTTGGATTGGAAGGGACCTTTAAAGGCCATCTAGTCCAACCCCTCTTCAGACAGCAAGGAAAGGGGGGATTTGAGCACCTCTGTTACAAAGACAGGCTGAGGGAGCTGGGGTTGTTCAGCCTGGAAAAGAGGAGGCTTTGGGGAGACCTAATAGTGACCTTCCAGGACCTGAAGGGGCTACAAGAAGGCTGGAGAGAGACTGTTTGCAAAGGGCTGCAGTGACAGGACAAGGGGCAATGGCTTCAGACAGAGCAGAGCAGATTTAGATTGGATGTTAGGAACAGGATCTGCACCATGAGGGTAATGGAACACTGGAACAGGTTATTCAGGGAGGTGGTTGAGGCTCCATCCCTAGGGATATTCAAGGTGAGGCTGGACAGGGCTCTGGGCAACCTGATCTGGTTGAGGATGTCCCTGCTGACTGCAGAGGGGGTTGGACTGGATGACCTTTAGAGGTCCCTTCTAACCCAGACTATTCTATGATTCTATGACATCTGAATCCCTTTTGCACTTGTGGGTGATCTAGGTGCAGAACACCCAAGGGAAAGCTTTTTCTTGCCTGTGTGTCCTTCTTACAATATCAGCTGTGGTTGGACTGAGCCAAGTCACCTGCAGGAGGATCAAGAGATCTATCACAAGCCAGGGCAGCCCTTTGGATAAATGTTGATTGCACATCACCATCTGGTAGCCTGAGCTCTTGGCAGCTGTCAGACACCAGGAGAGGACCATCATAGTCATTTCTGTGATCCATGTGTTCCATCACACGTAACTGGCTGGGAGAACTGGTTGCAGATCCTGTGTGATCACCAGGCTCACTCCAGCAGCAGCTCCATGGAGCAGCACAGCCTGTGGCAAGCTGGAAGATGTGCTTCTCCCCCCTGGGGCTCAATGGCGCAGATCCTTCACATCTCTCCAGTGTGCACAGGTTGTCATCTTCCCACTGGATGTTCAAACATATAGGAAACTCATGGGTGTGTTGACATGCAGATTCCCAGATGAACATTCCTGTCCTTGTGTTTCAGGGATTTCAGCCAAAGCTGGTAGCAAGCTGAGGGTTGTTCTGTCAGACTCACAGAATGGTGGTGGTGATTGGAAAGGACCTCTGCAGACCATCCAGTCCAACACCTTGCTAAAGCAGGGCACCCAGAACACATTGCCCAGGATCACAATGGCCAGGCAGGTTTGGAATCTCTCCAGAGAGGGAGATTCCACAACCTCTCTGAGCAGCCTGCTCCAGGGCTTCAGCACCCTCCATGAAGATTTAATTTGTGTTTAGGGGAGCTTCTTCTGTTCTAGTTTGTGCCCACTGCCCCTTGTCCTGTTGCTGGGCACACTGAAAAGAGTGTGGCCCCATCCTCTTGACCCCCACTCTTTGGACAATGATCAGCATTGAGAAGATCTTTGGTCTTCTGGAAGCCCAGGTGCCTCAGCCTTTCCTCAGAGAGATACTCCAGCTCCCACATCAGCTTTGTAGCCTCTGCTGGACTCACTCCCTGTCTCTCTTGAAGGGGGAAGCTTTGATCCCTGATTTCTTACAACTATTTTCCACTCTGAGAGAGAAAACGAAACATAAGCCAAAGTGTAACTGAATTTGGGGTTATTTCTGATGAGCTCTTTCTGAAACTGTCTGACAGTAGCAGCTGTCAACAACCTATCACTGGAGACACCAAAGGAGAAGAACACTCTAGGTGCTCATTTGAAGTGTCTGACCCTCCTCCAGCTGTACCACAATGTTGGAAGCAGCTACACATCCTATGGCTCACAAGGCTCTGGGACATCATGCAGGGGGAAGAGAAGTTCTTTGCCCTTGGATGAAGTTTGCATTTCTGTCAGTTTTCTCCTGTTATTTTTTTTTTCTTTCTGTCTGGACTCTGTAGATTGCCAACTTTGTCTGGGTCAGGCCTTAAGGTAATGACAATGCCACGAGTGTAAGTGTTCTTGTGGGATTTCTGGTTCCTCCAGCTCAGGAAATGCTGGACACTGCAAAATATTTCCTGTCTAATGTTCTCCATCAAGGATGCTTGAAGCAAATGCAACCATGATAAGCAGTCAGTGGCTGACAGCTGTCCAAACCTAAACCTCTAACATTTCTGAGATTTACCAATTGTATGAAAAACCTTTAACTTGAGCTTCTCATTTCTTAAACTCTGGAAATAAATAGGACTTTCTGTCTTCCAGCTTAGAGCTGGAGGATGGTTAACTGCTTTGCGTTTTCTACAGCTGGAGTTCAGCCAAAATGTCAGAATTCCAATCCAAGCTCCTTCAAAATGACAAACTTTGAGGCTTCCTTTTTTAGTTCTTTTAATGAACAGATTGGTAAAGGGTGGTTGCCATCACCCAGCAGTAACTTCCCTTTCAACATGAGGATTTCATCTGTTGATTCCTACCTTGCTTTCTGGCTGAGCAGCTCTCTTTCAGAGAGATGTGTGATCCAACCTGGGGAGAGACAGCTGTTGGAAAGCCAAGACCCAGTCATGAAGGTTAGATCCAAACATAACCATTCTCCTGGTTTGGGAGTGCTCAGATTTATACATTCTGGGGTTTCCAGCACTTTTGTTTAGGAAACCTTCCCATGGCTGAATGGGAAGTGCCAATTCTCCTTGCATCCAGACTCCATGTCTCATCCATTCCACCCTCCATAAATGCTTCCCCCTCTCAACTCCCCTTTGTGGCTCCTGATGCTCATGCAGACCAGGCTTTCCAGGAACACTGGGATGGTTGATGGCTTGTCCTGATTTCCTGATAATGGGCCATGTAGACTTCTGTCTGCATCATCTGGCAGCCACCTCAGGTCCTGGACACTCAGCAGAGACTGAGCAGTCTGCTGGCTGCTCTAACTGGCTTGAATTGTAGGTGAGGGAGTCGCTGGGGCTTCGCAGGGACCAGGGTGATTTGAAGGCCCTCAAAACAAATAGGTCTTCTATGCATGGTCCTGGTTTTCATGCACATTTCTTTTAGCTGCTGAGGACTGCCATAATCTGACAGGACTGAGATCCAAGCAGAGAGAGAGCTCCTAATTCAACAGGAGAAGGGCATCTTCCTCTTCTTTTTGCACAAAATGTTTGGTGCTGAGGTATCCAGAGAGGAAATGAATTCAATACGAGTTCAGGTTTTGGTTGGTGGTCACAAAGTAGAGAATAGAAACTGCAAGTAGTGAGGGCAATGAAAGGTCTTTTCAGTGAAAAATAAGACAAAAAGAAGTAGAACCCTAAAAGCAGTTTTGTGTGGAAATGCCAAAGATCTGTGTCCTGGAACAGTGCCTCTGAAGAAAATGCATGGAACAAGCAAAAGCCAATGCAAGCTCCCAGGTTTGCTGCTATGCTGAGACCAAGCTGCAAGGAATCTGCAAGGAGGTGGACACCAGGAAGGTCCTTTGCAGTCCTTTCCTTGACTGCTCACATGGTAAGGTTTGAATCTGTGGTCTGAAGTAAACCTTAGTGATTTAATTTAGCAGATGGTGTCCCTACTCACTTTTTCTTCAACAGGGACCACAGGAAGGAAGCAGAAATCCAGTACTCATGGAGCCCTTGATTATTAATGCTCAGGTCCTTCTAAATACCCTCCACAGAAGAATCTGTCCATAGAATGGTTAGGGTTGGAAGGGACCTTTCAGGATCATTTAGTCCAACAATATTGCAGTGAACATCAACCTTCAGCTCAATCAAGTTGTCCAGAGTCCTACCCAGCTTGACCTGGACTGTCATCTATCACCTCTCTGGGTAACCTGGGCCAGTGTTTCACCCTTCTCAGTGTAAAAAAAAAAATAAAAAACTTCCTTCTCTCCAGTCTAAATCTCCCTCTTCTGGTTTCAAACCATCACCCCTTGTCCTGATAAAAAGTCTGCCCCCAGCTTTCTTATCAGTCCCCTTTAAATACCAAAAGGCTGAACCACACCAGCTCTCTCAGCCTGGCCCCACAGCAGAGGGCTTCCAACCCTTGTGTCATTTCTGTGGCCTCCTCTGGCTTTGCTCCAACAGATTCATGCCCTTCTCACATTGAACACGATGGCAGCCTCCTAGTTTGTGTTGAACCAGCAAGTGACAGGATTACATAAAGCCACAGACTGTCTGCAAACACTACACCACCTTTCCCCCCGCCCCCCACCCCTTCTTCTTAAGTACTCCAGGCAAGGAAGGGTTGCTTTGAGCTACTCATTCTTGACATGAATTAAAACTGTCTGGAGAGATGCTGGGAGGTGACATTTGGAAACAAACAAACAAACAAAACCCCCAAAACCCAATTAGAATCAGAGAATTATAGAATGGTCTGGGTTGGAAAGGATCTCCAAAGGTCATCTGGTCCAACCAGGGGCATCCCCAACTTGATGAGGTTGCCCAGAGCCCTGAGCCCTGTGTTTGCATCAGATGTGTAAGATGGCATCAGCTTTCCTGTGGCCAAGTCTCAGTTCCTTTCTGCATTATTGCTGGATAAGGTTAAGGTGTGGCTCAAAGTGCTTCCAGGCAAAAATGTTCAACATTTTTCTCCAGGCCTTAGCAAAGCAAACTCTCCCCATTGCAGATTTATGTGGTATTACAGGAAATCCCCCAGCTCTGCAGAAGTCAGGGTTGGACAAGAAAATCCTCAAGAAGTACGTCTTGGCCACATCTGTGTCACAGCACAACCTCTGCTGTGCTAGAAAAGGCTTCTTCCTGCAAACTGAAAAAAAAAAAAACAACCCAAAACCTTCTTGATTCACATCAGGTTGTAAGTACTCAAATTGCTTTGTTTGCACACAATTCCAGCAAGGCAGAGGTTGGAATTGACCTCTGGAGGTCATCTAGGTTCAACCTTCCTGCTAAAGCAAGGTCACACAGAGCAGCCTGCACAGAATCACAATGTCCAGGCAGGTTTGGAATCTCTCTGGAGAAGACTCCACAACCTCTCTTGGCAGCCTGGCCTGGTGCTCTGGTGCCCTCAGTGTTGGTCAGATCCCCTCTGGGGCTGCTCCTCTCTAGGCTCTCAGCCCCAGGGCTCTCAGCCTTTCCTCCTCACAGAGCTGCTCCAGGCCCCTCAGCATCTTTGTAGCCTCTGCTGGACTCTCTCCAGCAGTTCCCTGTCTCTCTTGATCTGGGGAGCCCAGACCTGGACCCACTACTCCAGATGTGGCCTCCTTAGGGCAGAGTAGAGGGGGAGGAGAACCTCCCTTGACCTGCTGGTCACATTTTTCCTACATGCACCACAGGAGACCATTGGCTTTCATGACTACAACAGCACATTGGTGGCTCATGGGGAACTTGCTGTCCCCCAGCACTCCCAGGTCCCTCTTCTCAGAGCTGATTTCCACCAGGTCAGCCCTTCACCTGTACTGGTGCAGGGGTTGTTCCTCCCCAGGTGCAGGATCCTACACTTGTCCTTGTTGAACTCCATGAAGTTCCCTTCTGTCCAAATCTCCAGCTTGCCCAACTCTCCAGCCTGCCCAAGTCCAGGTCTCTCATTTTGCTTTCTTTTTATCTTTTAGGAGTGTGGGCTTTTTAATGGCAAAATTCTGTTTGAAATGAAGACTAAGTGGAATGAAAGTATAAATCAAAATTGCCGAAACAGAAATGAAAGCTTTGAAGCTTTCTTCACAAATTCCAACCTAGACAATTTCAGCACAGTCCTCCTCTTCCCATCACTAGACTTTGGGGTGTCAGCACTTTGAATATTTCATCTTTTTTTTTTTTTTTTAATCACTATTTATGATGGGAATCTTGCTGAGATTTTTAAAATAAAATTCACAGGACTGGAAAAGCCTTTCACAGCCAGCTGCAACACCCTGCAGCCAGGCTGTGCTTGGTGAAAGATGCTAGTGTTGTGAAAACCAGATTTCTTCCACCGCCTTTGACTCGTGTGAAGCAGACAGAAGGGTGGGATTTGGAGGGATCTGGAGTCAGGGTGCTCTTCTGCAGCTCCAACAGGCTTGTTTACTGAGTTGGCTTTACATGAATACCTTGTTCACATCTGCTAATAGCCCACAAGTAATGGGCTTACACCAAGCCAAAGGCAGAGGAAAGTGATGTCTCCCAGGTGTCCTTAGGATTCATAGGGAAGCCAAGAAGGAGAGAAGCAGGATCTGCTCAGAAAGGGACTGTATCAGAGAATCAGAGAATCAGTCAGGGTTGGAAGGGACCACAAGGATCATCTAGTTCCAACCCCCCTGCCATGGGCAGGGACACCTCACACTAGAGCAGATATGAGGAGCAGATTATTTTAACAACATCAGACACTGCTTTAATTCAGGCTGATAAGCTGCATTTGTAAAGGATGCATAAAATCACAGAAGGGACCACAAGGATCAGCCAGTTCCAACCCCCCTGCCATGGACAGGGACACCTCACACTAGATCAGGCTGGCCAGAGCCTCATCCAGCCTGGCTGCAAACACCTCCAGGGATGTGGGATGGAGCCTCAACCACCTCCCTGGACAACCTGTTCCAGGGTCTCACCACGTTCATGGTGAAGAACTTCTTCCTGACATCCAGTCTGAATCTCCCCATTTCTAGTTTTGCTCCATACCCCACTCCTATCACTCCCTGACATCCTAAACAGTCCCTCCCCAGCTTTCTTGTAGCCCCCTTCAGATACTGGAAGGCCACAAGAAGGTCACCTCAGAGCCTTCTTTTCTCCAGATTGAGCAACCCCAACTCTCTCAGTCTGTCCCCATAGGAGAGGTGCTCCAGCCCTCTGCTCATCCTCATGACTGTAACTTCTCTAAGGCTTCCACAGAAAATGGAGCTGTCTCCTGTCACCGTTATTGTGCCATGAGAAGTGGTACCCACATTGTGGAACTGCTTTCCTTAGATCACAGAATCCCAGCATAGGGGGGAATGGAAGGGACCTCTGGGGATCATCCAGTCCAATCCTCCTGCTAAAGCAGGGCACCCACAGCAGGTTGCCCAGGATCACAGTGTCCAGGTGGGTTTGGAATCTCTCCAGAGAAGGAGACTCCACAACCTCTCTGGGCAGCCTGCTCCAGAACTCTCATATAAAAGAAATTTGTCCTTGCGTTCAGATGGAACATCCTGGCTTCTAGTTTGTGTCCATTGCCCCTTGTCCTCCCACTGGGCACCAGTGGAATGAGGCTGGCCCCATCTTTTTACCTTCATCTTTGCTCCCTCTGCCCCTTAGCTACCGATCAGCATTGCTCAGATCCCCTCTGGGGCTGCTCTTCTCCAGGCTCAGCAGCCCCAGGGCTCTCAGCCTTTCCTCCTCACAGAGATGCTCCCAGGTCCCTCAGCATTTCTACAGCCTCTGCTGGACTCCCTCCAGTAGTTCCCTGTCTCATTTGAACTGGGGAGCCCTGAATTGGACTTAGTACTTCAGATGTGGCCCCTCTAGGTCTGAGTAGAAGGAGAGAATGTCCCTCAACCTGTTGGTCACAGCCTTCTTAACACACTAGATCATCCAACTGCTTGTTGGAGGAAGAGCATTAGAAATGCTGCCTGTGTTGGTTGTCACCACTGTGGAACAGTCAAGAAAAAAAAAATCTGTCTCAGAAAAAGTGGAAGAAATAAAAATTTGGCAAATGAAACCTGCCTGTGGTAGGAAGCTCCTTTGCTGCAGTGGTGGTGTATCCTGAGCTGGACAATCAGACCAGATTTAAACTCATATTTGTCTCCCCTTTAGAGATCAGCACGTTAAAAGGGTGGATAAAGAGGGATACCAGTGTGAGAGCTTGTTTGGGCAGCTTTGCCTGAACCACTGTTCCTCTAAACACCAGAGTCAGAATGAGAACTTCATTCAGGACAGGCTGAAGCAAGCTCCTCGTTAGCAGGATGAGGTAATTGCTCGAGGGCTGGAACCCCAGACGGTCGGCTTGATGCCTCCACAAACGGCCTGCTGAAGCTTCCCATCCTTCAAGGGAAGTGTGGAACCTCTATCTCCTTTCACTAGAGGATTCCAGATGAACTCCAAACAAGCTCTGAGCTGGCCTGGTGCCACAGTATTACTAACAAAATCTGGCAGGAGGGCAAGCAAGCTAACATTGCAAAGAAAAAGCAAAGAAAAGCAAGTCCTTGTGTTATAACAAGTAGATCCTGTTGGAAAATCGCTGCCTATTGTGGTGTGCCAAGAACATCCAAATCAGGTAGATCCTTGGCTTTATTTCCTGGGCAGCTTTGATTGTATAAGAATTTAATACTAATATGGTTGGAGCCATTGGTGTGGAGCTGAACTTCCCCCCTCCACCCCTCCCCATCATCTTCTAACGTCTGGGAGCTGGCAGGAAAAACACCATGAGGCTGTGGCAGGTAGGGGGATGAGGAACAATAGGATTACCTGGCCTGAGATCTTTTCCACCACGTGGGCCAAGGAGGCTCAAGCCTTATCCTTCTGGCCTTTCCAGAGAGGAAAGATCAAATGCTTTGCTGTCTTAAGGATTATGGAAGGAAGGGAGGGTGGCTGACGATGTTCAGCAATGGATAAATTAGCCTGGTGCTGGAGCAGGGGGGAGGTTAGGATGGAAAATAAGAAAGGAAGGTGATATGGCTGATGGTTGGAGTCTGAAATGTTTGGTCTGAGGTAGTCCCTGGGTCAGAAGTGAAAGTGTTGTGCTTGCATCACAAAATCATCTTTGACAGTTTAGAAAAGCTCTGGAAATCCCCAGAGTGAATCACAGAATGGTCTGGGTTGGAAAGGACCTCCAAAGGTCATCCAGTCCAACCCCCTGAGGATGTCATCAGGGACATCCTCAACCAGATCAGGTTGCCCAGAGCCCTGCCAAGCCTCACCTTGAATATCCCTAGGGATGGGGTCCCAACCACCCCTCTGAGCAACCTGTTCCAGTGTTCCACCACCCTCTTGGTAAAGAACCTCTTCCTAAAGAGCAGAGGCAGAAGAGCAGGAGGCATGTGGTCATGTTGTGATAGCTAGGAAGACACTGCCCATGACCTGACTTCAGTGTGCTCTTACTGCAGGTGA
This sequence comes from Indicator indicator, assembly GCF_027791375.1. Classification (NCBI taxonomy): domain Eukaryota; kingdom Metazoa; phylum Chordata; class Aves; order Piciformes; family Indicatoridae; genus Indicator; species Indicator indicator. The sequence continues at coordinate 13,901,771 of NC_072032.1, read as the reverse complement.
AAGGAAACCAACTCACCACACATTTGCTGTATGCTGAGGGACAACCCCAGTGAATGAGGCAGGGCATGCAAAGCAGCAGCCAAGAATCACCACTTCTGGGGAGGAAGGAGGTGTGTGGAACCTGTACCTCCATGCAGGCAGGTCCAGATGGTTACCTAGTGTCTGTCTGTGCTATCTGGAGACCTGCCATTACAGCTGGTGAGTCCTGGGTGGCATCAACTGCAGATGGTGAAGGGGTGGCTGAGCTTTGCAGTTTATGAAGTCAAGGTATGATTCAGTCATGAAAGAACCTCATGGTGGTGAGACACTGGCACAGGCTGCCCAGAAAGGTGACAGATGCCCCATTCCTGGAACATTCAAGGTCAGATTGAGCTAAGCTCTGAGCAGCATGGTCTAGTGAAAGATGTCCCAGCCCTTGGCAGGGCAGTTGGACTACATGACCTCTAAAAGTCCTTAGTCTGACCTCCCGCTCAAGCCAAGTGAGATAGGAGGCCAGATGAGGTTGCTCAGGGCTTTACCCAGTCTGATCTGGAAAACCTCAAAGGACAGAGGCTGCTTAACCTCTCCAGGCAGTTTCTGGAAGAACCTGAGTTCCAAATTGATGAACGTTTTGGTAGTGAACTCAGAAGGAAGTTCACTGCCTGTGTCATAGCTTCCTTAACATCCTCTGTGTGTGGAGGGAAGGCATGGGATGCTTGAGGAGGGAGTGGACCCCCCCCCAAGATATCTCCTGTGAACCTGTGCAGAGCTGGGGGAGTGCTCCAGGCAGCAGACCTGAAAAGTCTGAGCAGCTTCTGGTTGCTGCCAAAGTGGGAGGTGCGTGAGCCTCCTGCGTCCTGCCAGACCCCGCCGGCGTCTCTGCCTGCTTCTTACCTCATTTGGAGAACTGCTCTGGAGCACAGTTTGGCTGTTCTCTCCCTGACACTTTTATCTGATTGGACTTTGCTCCTGGCAGAACTGTGGGGTAAGTCTTACCTTCTTGGTAAAACAGGGGTGGTGCCCACCACCACCTTGGGAAGTCACAGAGAGATGGGCTGTGAAATGCATTGGGGTGCAACATCAGGGTCTTGATTTCTTGGCAGGTGGTATGAAGCAATTTGAGGAGGCAGATGGTAAGTTGTGGGACAGGGATTGTGATAGGAAGAGGATAGAGTTGATGAGCTAGAGCTTTTCATAGCTAACCTAACCTTGGAACAGCAAAAGCCTGCTACATCCTGACCTCCTACATCAAATCTACTCCTCCTCAGCTCCACAGACCCAACCTGCAGAGCTGTGTCCAGCTTTGGAATCCTCAGCACACAAAGGATATGGATCTGTGGAGTGGGTCTGGAGAAGGCCACAAAAATGTTCCAGGTGCTGGAATCCCTCTGCTGTGAGGCCAGGCTGAGAGAGTTGGGGTTGTTCAGCCTGCAGAAGGCTCCAGGCTTATTGCAGCACTGCAGTGCTTAGAGAGTGTTCACTGAGTGGTGCCTCCTCGAAGGTGAATTGCCTTGCACATGGAGATAGCTACAACAGCCTTACAGCCCAGAACATCTCTGCAGTGCAGCTGCAGGCAGCTTCTGACATCCTTTGGTCTTTCTGGCAGTGGATGGGGCTCTGAGGAAGCTGATCTAGTTAAGGTGTCCCTTGACCCAAGTGACATTTAAAGGTCCCTTCTCATCCCAACCATTCTGTGAGTATGTCAGTCTGTGACTACTCTGGGACACAAACTACTTCTCTTTCTGTGCCACAGCACCCTGGCACCCTGGGATCACCTCCTGCTTCCTCAGGGCAAGGTAAATTCCCTGGGCTGAGTCACACCACTGTGGTAGGGCTGATTTTTTTCCCCCCTCCACTTTGCAGGCTGTGCAGTGGAAGCCACACAGAGAGTGAGGACTGGGCAAGGTGCTGTGTTCCAGAAATAAACTCTTCCCTAATTTCCTAACATGATATGCTTTCCCCTTTTAGTTCAACAACAACAACAAGAAAAAAAAAAGAAAAAACAAGGAGAAAAACCAAGGATAAAAAGAAAGCACGCTTTCTCCACTTCTTTTCCTTACACAAACACATAACCCTGGTGCCTTAATGTCTCCTCCAGAAAATCCGGACTTGGAGCCTGCAGCCAAGACTCTGTGCCACCTAGATATTTTGGACACATATTTGGACTCACCTACACACAGCCTTTGCCTTCCTTGCCTCAGCAGGACAAGGCTTCAGAGCTTTTTCTCGCATCCACAGACTTGAATGAGCCTCAGCAGGAAAAGGTCATTTCCACTCATTGACATTCAGGCTGTCTCCCCATTCCTACCCTCTGAGTGGTATTTATATTTAAAGAGCAACCAGCCAGGCTGAGGAGAGACTTTCCATTTGTCAGGCTTTCTGGGAAGAGGGAACTTTCACACCTGTAGGAACAGGAGGATAGGAGAGAAAAAGAATCCAGTCCTAAGGCATCTCCTCCTAATGGGCTTGCCCAGTTACTGGGTTGAAATTCCTGGCTCTGCTGGGATAGGGTTTTCCAATAAATACCAAACAAACAAAAAAGGACTTTGTGAGGACAGATCATGTGCATGAGTATGCAAATATGATCCAAGAGTTGGAAATCCTCTGCTGTGAGGACAGGCTGAGAGAAGAGAAGTTTCCAGCTCTTGGATTCCAACCCTCACATCACGTTTGTGGCCTCCTCTGGCCCACTCCAACAGGTCCATGTCTGTGATGTGCTGAGGACTCCAGAGCTGGCCCCAGCACCCCAAACCATTCTATGGTTCTATGACAGGGGCAGAGCCATTAGCCCACAAACTGTGGCTGGAGGAGCGTGGGAAAAGCTGGAGAAGCCTTGCAGGGACAGAAGCAGGGAGGGTGAGACACACAGGAGCAGGACTTCTCCTCCCAGGCATGGTGTGCAGCAGGGAGGGGGAGCTGAGGAGCCTCAGCAGTGTCACCCAGATGTCTTCCAGATGTGGGGGAGACAAACAGGAGGGCTGGGCAGGAGTGAGTCATGTTTTGCACTAAGCAGGGATTGGGAAGAGGTTATGGAGAAGCACCCAAGGCTTTGCAGAAGACACAAGGAGCACATGAAAGAGGTCCTGGTGATAGCAGAGAGCCCTCTTAGAGCACCTTGTGCCCCTGTGGGAAATGTTGCTTTAGCTCTGTCCCTCAGCACCCACACCAATCAAGTGCAAACAGAAATGTTAATTTAAAAAAGGCCTAGATTGTCTAAAAAGCAGATCTGTCTTACAGATACATGGAGTTTGGCTCTAGGCAGCAGAATAAATTTCTCCTGAGCCTTCATGTTTCCTATGGATTTGTAAGAGGGAGCAGTGCTGACCTAGTGGAAAGAAGTGTTGGAAGCTACAGATTGATTTCCCCCCTCCCCAGGTGCTGTGTAGTTAGAACTCACTGGGAACTACATCCCTTCACCTTTTGCTTTATCAAACAACTTCTAGTTTGGGACCAGCTGCTGAACGTGCAGAATTTGTCATGACACAGAGATCTTACATTCTCAGTTTTCTCCTCCTGTGAACTGGGATGGAACCATAGAAAGATTTGGGTTGGAAGGGATGTTTAAAGGTCCTCTAGTCCAACCCCTCTGCAGTGAGAAGAGGCAACTCCTGAGCCACAAGAGTGCCAGGAGAGCCTACAGCACCCTGACCTGCATCAAGAGCAGTGTGGCAAGCAGGACTTTCTTTGATATTAGACCTTATCTACTGACACTCTTGGCTCTGCTGAAAGTGATGACCTCTTATTACCTTCCCAGAACATCCAGACCCATGGAGAAGATACAATCCAGACCCATGGCAAACGGTGCTTCAAGCCTGAAAGGCTTTTCTCTCTGTTTTACAGCTAGTGAAGGAAGAGTTTTAGAAAGTAAAGCTCAGCTAAACAAACCTGTCCAAGTTCTGCTGCATGATTTTTGCCACAGGCCAGGCACTTATGAAAGCCTTTAGCTAATCTCCCAAAATCTTTATCCATCAGGCCTCAGAAGGTACTTGGGGCAGGCATGTTTGGGTTGTGAAGAAATTTGTCTGAGAGGGTAAGAGAGACTGGAAGGTCACTGGGGCTTGCACTCAGGTCTCCCAGCAATTTATCCACCAGCTGCCCAACCCCTGCCTTTCTCCCTCTGCAATATTACCAAATGCTCACTGAAAAGGATGCCACAGAAGACCTCCTTGTGGTTGCCTTTCTCTTTGCACAGTGTGTAACAGGGCACTCACTGCTGCAAAAAAGGGGATACAGGAGAGGAGGATTTTACCCTGCTTCCAAACTCATCTCTGGAGGAATGTTTCCCCACGGTGAAGCTCAAGTGGTTAACAGTCATGAAGCTTGTTCCAGTCCCAGGAAGGAAGATGCTCCAGGAATGCAAAGTATTCTTGAATTCAGAGTTGTGCTTTCCCATCCATGCAGTAGTTTTGGTTTCAGAGTCTGTGGAGAGATGGACCTTGTGTGTATTTTCTGGCCTGAAAAACCTATGCCTGTTGATGTGCTTGGAGAAATTCACAGGCATCTGGGAAAATCCTCTCAGCTCTAGTGGAACAAGAACAACTGTAAGGTTGGTTTGAACTCTCTGGCAAGAAAGCAGTTGAGAAGTGAAGAGCCTGAGAGTGTGATTCTCTGCTGAATTCAGAGCAAGGTCTAAGAAGGAGCTGGAAGCAATTCAGAGTTTCAGCAGAGCTCATTGAGGCCTAGGAGCCTAACTTGTAGCCCAGAGCTCATATCCAGTTGGTGTTCAAGCAGGCTGTAATGGAAAACAGCAGCCACTGATAAGTGACAATGGCCACCATAGCTCTGAGCCTGAACAATAGGAAGGTTCACACAAGCTACTGCTCTGGCAAGTCCTGGCTCCCAGGGGCATTGGCTACACAGCAGTTTCCCTGGCAGCAGAAGCAGATCATCTGAAATGTTCATTAAGAGGCAGTGGATGGATGAATGGTGAGACACTGCAAGATCTAAAGGGTGTTGAACAGCCCTGAGGAGCCTACCTGCTGGCTAAGGGGAGAAAACAAAGGCATGGCTCTGCAGCCATCAGCAGGCAGGGAGCAGAGTAAGAGGGCAAGACTCACAGCAGTGTCCACAAGGTGCTTCAGCAGCATTAGGATCCAGAGAATTATGGACCACGGAGGTCCAGTAGCAATCTGTGCTCAGCCCTTGGCTGCTGAGATGTTTCTCAGTGATAGAAGCAAAGGGCACAAACCAGAACACAAGTTCCACCTAAACATAAGGAAAAACTTTGCTGTGAGGGTGCTGGAGCCCTGGAGCAGGCTGCCCAGAGAGGTTGTGGAGTCTCCTTCTCTGGAGAGATTCCAAATTCACCTGGACATTGTGATCCTGGGCAGCCTGCTATGGGCAACCCTGCTTTAGCAGGAGGGTTGGACTAGATGATCCCCAGGGGTCCCTACCAATCACTTCCATGCTGGGATTCTGGGATTATGTGATTACCCACCTTGGGAAATACTGCCAGTAGTCATCAGCATCATCCTTTTTGTTTTTTTTTTCAGCTTTCCTATAGCCACCTATACAACTCACTTTTCAGGAATCAAACCCTCCCCTTTCCCCCCAAAACCAACCCACCAAACACCAAACCCAAACAAAGCATAAAGATTTTGAAAAGAAGTAAAACATTTGGAAAAAAACCAAGATTTTTTCCCCCCCAATCAGCAGTTCTAATGTAATCCTGCAGATATTCAGACAAAACATACAACCCATTGTTTTCTAGTTGTTTCTCTAGGGCTGGGTTGTTGTTTGTTTGTTTGTTTTTTTTTTTCCTTTAAGCCACAAATGGGAACCATTTTGCCTTACAGAAGTTAAAGACTGTTCTCTACTATCACCATACTCTGTATATTTCCCACTAACAGGACATAAATAACTCCAGCAAAGAAACCAAAACCAAACCCCAAAAGCACATTAAGAGGATCGTGATTGCTGGAGGATGCTGCTTCCCTCCCTAGCTCTGATTACAAGGATGTGTGGTTTAGCTTAAATGGGAAAACAAATCAATTTCCCCAGCCTCTTCCTTCCCTTCCATCTGAGAAGACACTGCCTTTAGCATAAGCTGAAAGAGAAATATTTATAAGCAAGTGTTGTTAAAACGCTGGCAGCCACATGGCTGCCTCTGGCTGTGCCATAAACTCACTTGGGGGAAGAAGGAGAAAAAAAGAAAAATTAAAAAAATCACAGTGTGAAGGATGACAGCAAAAAGCCAGAGAGCTGTTTAACTGCCAGGCTTGAACAATGCACGAGTCCTGCCTCAGATCTCCAGCCTGGCCTGCATTTCCCCTGTCAACAAGTCAGTTAGGGCCAGCTGATCCCTGCTCAGGGCTGTCTTGGGCAGAGCTTCCCTTTGGGGAGGGGCAAGGGACCTAATGGTTGCAGAGGGTCTCATACTCCTGTTTCCATCTTAGCTTCATTTGAGTCCTGCATCCAGTTCTGGGCCCCTCAGCTCAAGAAAGAAGTTGAGTTGCTTGAAGGTGTCCAGAGAAGGGCAATGAAGCTGGGGAGGGGTCTGGAGCACAGCCCTATGAGGAGAGGCTGAGGGAGCTGGGGGTGGTTAGCCTGGAGAAGAGGAGGCCCAGGGGTGACCTCGTTGCCATCTACAACTACCTGAAGGGAGGTTGTAGCCAGGAGGGGGTTGGTCTCTTCTCCCAGGCAATCAGCACCAGAACAAGAGGACACAGTCTCAAGCTGCACCAGGGGAGGTTTAGGCTGGAGGTGAGGAAGAAATTCATCACAGAAAGAGAGATTGGCCAGTGGAATATACTGCCCAGGGAGGTGGTGGAGTCACTGTCCCCGGAGGTATTTAAAACAAGACTGGATGAGGCACTTAGTGCCATAGTTTAGTTGATTAGATGGTGTTGGGTGATAGGTTGGACTTGATGATCTTGAAGGTCTTTTCCAACCTGGTTAATTCTGTGATTCTGTGATTTCCAAAGGTCAAGCAAGGGACTAGAAGATGGAGAGATGAAGGTGCAAAGGCATGTTAAATGCTCTGCTGAAGCCTCAGGGTCATGTCCACTGAAAGGAACAGCAGGGAGGATGGCTGGAACACTGGAATAGAATCACAGAATTGTCAGGTTTGGAAGGGATCTCAAGGATCATCCGGTTCCAACCCCTTGCCATGGGCAGGGACATCTCACACTAGATCAGGTTGCCCAGAGCCACATCCAGCCTGGCCTTAAAAACTTCCAGGGATTAGGCTTCCATCACCTCCCTGGGCAACCTGTTCCAGCATCTGGCCACCCTCATGGTGAAGAACTTCTTCCTAAAATCCAGTCTGAACCTACCCACTTCTAGTTTTGCTCCATTCCCTCAGTCCCATCACTGGGTTGCCCAGAGTGGTTGATGTTCCATAGAATCCTGGAATCACAGAGTCATTTTGTTTGGAGGAGAACTTGAAGATCATCACATTCAACTGTTAACCCAGCACTGCCAGCCCACTACTAAGCCATGCCCCTCAGCACCACAGCCACAAGACTTCAATCCCTCCAGGGCTGGTGAGTGCACCACTGCCCTGGGCAAGTTTGTTCCAAGGCTTGACAAGCCTTTTGGGGAAGATTTTATCCTGGTTCCATGTTATGAGAATTTTCCACATTGGAAAAAAAACAAACAAGGAGAAGCAATGATGACAAGAGAAAGCATGCAGACAGCTGATGGCATGTTTCCAGCAGCCCATGTCCTTCTGAAACATCTGGCTGAGACTCTGAGAAGCTCTTCAACAGTTTAACTCTTTTCAGGTACGTCCATGGCTTCCTATACCAAAGCAAATTGTCAAGTTACATCTCTCTTCTGGAGGAGAGGCAAGCCAAAATTCCAGATTCCTGTTGGAATTCTCAGGGAATCATCAGAAAGGATTCACAGGGTGAGATGTGTGCCCTACACCAACAGATCCAGGCTCCAAAATTCCAAAAGTCTTTGTGCTTGCACTCGAATTTTATGTGGTTCTTTTTACAGCAGAAGGGCTGGTTTTAGTCAATGTCTCTAGTTTTGAAAGCATTGTCTCTGGAGCACCCATGACCACAGGATGGATGGCTTCATGCCCATCTCCAGTGCTTGTGACTGGCCTGGCAGCTTGAGGAGAGGTTGCCTGCAGCCCTGGTGAGTGTGATGGGCTGATGCTCACTGAACCTCAGGGCTCATCCAGTTCCAACCCCCCTGACATGGGCAGGGACACCTCACACTACATCAGGTTGCCCAGAGCCACATCCAGCCTGGCCTTAAAAACCTTCAGGGATGAGGCTTCTACCACCTCCCTGGGCAACCTGTGCCAGTGTCTCACCACCCTCATGTGGGGAAGAACTTCTTCCCAATGTCTAATCTAAATCTCCCCTCCTCTAGATTGGATCCATCCCCCCTAGTCCCATCACCACCCTAAAAAGTCCCTCAGCAGCTTTCCTGTACTTCAGATACTGGAAGGCCACAAGAAGGTCTCCTCAGAGTGTTCTCTTCTCCAGACTGAACAGCCCCAACTCTCTCAGTCTGTCCTCATAGGAGAGGAGCTCCAGCCCTCTGGTATCCTCATGGCCCTTCTCTAGGCACATTTCAGCACACCCAGATCTTTCCTATAATAGGGAACCAGACACAGCTGGGGCTGTGAGTGAATGTTGAGAGCTGGCATGCAATTATGTTACCATGTTTTCTCCCCTGAAAAATATTGATTTGCTTTCATCACTATTTTTTTCCCCATAATATGTTGGCTTTGTGAAAAAACGAGGTCAACATCAACATTACTTGCAAAAGAATCTCAGAGGGTTTTGTGTTTTATTTTGAAGGAAGAGATAAATGTTACTTCTCTGCTTGCAAAGGGCTTTTTTTCTTTTGGGATGGAAATTGCAGAACTATGCAAACTATATATTGTGGTCTGACCTCCAAGAGGATGCTTCCCAGTTATTAAAATGAAATTAGCACCTTCAAATTCGTTTTCCCCCCACTGGTTTGTGGTTTGAGATTAGTTTGGAGCTCTTTCCTTCCCTTTCAAGTGTGGAGAGCGTTTCAACAGCTCAAAAACATTCAGGGGCTTGGGAAGCCACAGTGCCCTCTGCACCTATTGCCCACTGGTGAGCAACATGCAGAGAGGCACAGAGAGACAACTTGAGCCACCCAGAGTCATGACAGGAAAGAGTGCAATGCTCCTCTTCATCCTCAAGGCCACAAAGAGCTGGAAGAAGCTCTTGCAGTCATGGGGGTGATTGCTTGCTGTAACTGTTGAATGTCACATTAATCTTACAAGAAAAGGCTTTGGGTTTAGGGGACAGATGTTTGTAATATGTATGTATTGATTACAAGGAACTCTGGGGCTCCACCCTGCAGGCAGCTCCCTTGCACTGTAACCATGAGCCAGCAATGTACTTTTGTGGCCAAGAAAGCCAATGGTCTCCTGGGTTGCATTAAGAAAAGTGTGGCCAGCAGATCAAGCAAGTTTTCCCCTCCCCCTCTCCCCCCCCCCCCCAATCTACTTTGCCCTGGGGAAGACACATCTGGAGTACTGGGTCCAGTTCTGGAATCCCCAGTTGAAAAGAGACAGGGAACTGCTGGAGAGAGGCCAGTGGAGGCTATAAAGCTGCTGAGAGGACTGAAGCATCTCTGTGAGGAGCAAAGGCTGAGAGCCCTGGGGCTGTGGAGCCTGGAGAAGAGCAGCCCCAGAGGGGATCTGAGCAATGCTCAGCAAGAGATAAAGGGTCAGGAAAATGGAACCAGACTCTTTTCAGTGGTGCCCAGCGACAGGACAAGGGGCAACAGAGGAAAAATGTTTTTCCCTTGAGGGTGCTGGAGCCCTGTCTCAGGCTGCCCAGAGAGGCTGTGGAGCCTCCTTCTCTGGAGAGATTCCAAACCTGTCTAGACATTGCGAGCCTGGGTAACCTCCTGTGGATGACCCTCATGTAGAAGTGGGGTTGGACTAGGTGATCCCCAGAGGTCCCTTCCAACATTTACCAATCTATGATTCTGTGACTCTGTAAGGAAAGTCTTTCCCCACTCCCCACCAAATCCACCCTGCACACTGTTACAGAGCAGCAATTGTATGTGTGGTGCAGAGCAATCATTGCAGGAGTCACTTCACCTCTCTGTGCTTCAGCTTTCTTACCTGTAAAATGGCTCCAATGCTATTAAAAGTCTTTTCCAATGTCTTTGGAGTTTCTCCTGCCCAGTTGATAAGATTTGGCTTCCTAATCAATGACCATGAGAAAGAACAGAGAGCATGAACCCCATCCTGGATTAAGTAACTCCAACATACCAGCACCAGGCATGGACAGTGTGAGAAACACACTTCAAATGAAGTCACCTCAATGTCAGTTAACACCATTCTCCTGTGTATCATTGCCCAGATTGGATGTGATGGGAAAACATTCCCCACCCTAACTCTCAGGAGCTGCTCAGAGATAACACCCTTGTATCCCAAGGCTTTCTGCTAACACCATATCGGTGTGACTGGGTTGGTACTGTTGTTCTCAAAGGGCTGGGAGAAGATGACCACATCTGTTATTCTTACTGCATCCAGGCCACACTGCAGAGCCCAGCATGGAGAGCTGGCTCTTGGAAACCAGCTCTGTTCATGATTAGAACTATTTTCTTTAGAAAACACTTAAATGGCCAGTGTGCATTAATTTTTCCTTCCCTGTAATCAAGGTTAGTTAACATTTGCATGTGGTAATCTTTTTTTTTTTTTTTCTTTCTTTCTTTCTTTCTTTCTTTCTTTCTTCAGAAGTTCCTGGACATAAATCACTCATCAAAGAGAGCCTGGTGGCTTGGGAACAGAGAACAGCCATCCAAAACCCCATCGTGTGGGCCAAAGGTTTTTTGTGTGCTCCTCTCTCCTCAGTTGTAAATATCAGCAGGATAAAAAATTAAAAAACTATAGTGTAATTGTGGTAAAAAAAAATTAGTCCAAACATGGTAAAAAAATAAATGGGGGAAAATGGCAGTTCTGAAGAGGTGGTGTTGGAGCTGGTGCAAAGGGCTTTGGGGTCACTGATTTTTTGTGCCCTCAGGTAAAGCAAACCTTACTCTGATGGAAGCATCAATCTCCAAAGGGGGAGAAATCATGGTGGAGGTCACTGGGGTTAAACTGCTCTGGGCATTGCAGTCTGACTCTTGTCCCAGTGCAGACATGCATGCAGTAGGCATTGGCCATCACCACTCTGAAAGTTTATGTTTGAAGTCTAAACAGCAAGAAAGAGACATCACCCATCTGGGCTGTTTGGGTGGATGGGTAACCATCAAACAAAAGATGTGCTCACCAAGACTAAGCTTTGTGCAGGAGAGTTCTTCCAAACCAACCAAAAGCATGGCTTTGAAACAAATTCAGTGCCCAGCAGTAAGACCTTTCCTGCACAAAGGGTTAGGAGCTGTGGAGACTCCTTCTCTGGAGAGATTCCAAATCTGCCTGCACACAGTCTTGGGGAACCTGCTTTGGGTGACCCTGCTTTAGCAGAAGAGTTGGACTAAATGATTCCCAGAGGTCTCTTTCAACCCCCACCACCCTGGGATTCTGTGAATCTGTGACATCTGAAGAATACTTTGCTCACAGGACCCCAGCACCTCCCAGCAGCCTGGGCAGGTTGCTGCTATCCCATGAGATCATGCTCACATTCATCACCTTAAGCCCTGTAAGCATCACAGAAAAATGACCATTTCTTGATGGATTTTGCCTTCACCTGGTCAAAACCCTGAGGTAGTCCAACAAACACCTGTCCATCAGGAGCTCAAGGAGCAGTGAAACACACAGGACTGAGACACAAGGCCTGGTCCTGCCCTAGCATGTTGTACCTATTACATTTCCACTGCGCTCCCCTCACTAGGCAGAGAGCTACTAAAACATAACCCTGAGCTGGTTATGTTAAACCTGTAGTAAATCTGTCATGGCCACTCAGGCACTAGCATATGACTGTGGGAAAGATGTTGGCTTATGGTTTGATAGCAGCAGATGGGCACTTTGTTCTCGTTTCATCATCATAAGCTGCAGGGAAGTGCTCAGTTCCAAGGATGTGAACACTACAGGACAGAGCTTTGGCTGGTGTGAAGTGGCCCAGAGCCAGAGGAATCCATGGACCTCCATCAATAGAAAACAGCTGAGGAGCTCAGCCTGTAATTCCAGTTGCCATCTCATCAGGATACAAGAAGGGCCGTCCTGGCTCAGGTCCTGTCCCTGCCAGACATAAATTGTAGCCAGAAGTGAAGGAATGGAGCAGGATTGATGCTTTTTCTAGGGATAAGCTTCCAGCTTGTGGACAATGACTGAGTTAGGGACTTCCTATGTCAAACCACAGATGGGGCATTTACCATCTTCCTGAACAACTTGGGCCAGGGTCTTATCACCCTCAGCATCAAAAATGTCTTCCTCTCTCCAGTCTAAATCTCCCTCTTCTAGTTTCAAACCATCAGGTTCCCCATGAGGGTGGTGAGACACTGGAACAGGTTGCCCAGGGAGGTGATGGAAGCCTCATCCCTGGAAGTTTTTAAGGCCAGGCTGGATGTGGCTGTGAGCAACCTGATCTAGTGTGAGGTGTCCCTGGTCATGGCACAGGGATTGGGACTGGCTGATCCTTGAGATCCCTTCCAACCCTGACAATTCTGTGATTCTATGTGGGAAGAATGGAAATGGAACTGCACACAGATCCATGTCTTACTTAATTGAAAGGAGAGTGAAGGAAGAAGCATTAGTAACAGGATGAAATCTGGGAAAACAGGACCAAAACCTCTTTGTAATTCAAAGCAGTTGTGAGAGTTCTAAGCTCATCAGCCATAAATGACTAAAACATGTCCCTACTTTTTGGATTATGAGAAGAAAAGAAAAAAAAATTAGGGTAGGTTTTTCTCTCTTTTTAATAGGATTTGAAGGCATGCCAAAACATCAGATTAGGTCTTTCTTTTATTGAATATCTCTATATCTATATATATCTCTCTCTATATATGTTTTAAGTGGCTCAACTTGCTGATGAATATAAATTTCCTCTGACTTCAGAGGAAAAACGCAAGACTCACACATGTCACTCAATATGGAAGTCTTCTAAAACTTGCATTTGAAAAAGAAAAAGGAAAGAACTGAAACATGAGGTCCTCCCACTGGAGGACCTACTCCTCAGTAGGATTTTGCTTGGAGCTGACGATGTGGCTGATCTAGTGGAAAGTGTCCCTGCCCATGGCAAGGAGATTGGAACTAGAAGATCCTTGAGATCCCTTCCAACCCTGACAGTTCTGTGATTCTGTAAGTTAGGAACAACTCTTTGTACACCAGGCAACCTCACTTTTGAGGGAAAAGCTCCTTCTCCCTCCCCCTTCCCTTGAAATAGTCTCTTTTCTGACTCCAGGTCATTGATTCTCACCCTGCCCCCAGGCTGTGGCATGTTCCCAGAGCTACTGGTTTCTGGTTAGATGACTTCCACTTGTTCCCAAAGACTGGTGGGCACAGTTGAAGCCTTCTAATCATGGCTGCTTTGGCAATGCATGAAATGAAAGGGCCTGATTTATTAGGAAAGGCAATGTTTTTTTGAATGTAAACTGACAATACCCATAGATAGGACGCAGCCCTTCCAGGAACAAGAGGAGTAATGAATGTTCATGAGCTACAAATCTCATGTGGGTATCAGGTTTGTATATTCAAGCTGGCAGTCCAATACTCACAGAATCATAGAAAGGACCTTTAAGCTCATTGAGTCCAGTCCTTAACTCAGCACAGCCAGGTCACCACTAAGCCATGGCCCTCAGCACCACATCTGCACAGCTTTTAAATCCTTTCAGGGATGGGAACTCCACTGCTGCCTTGGGCAGCCCGATCCATCCCTTGGCAACACTTTTGGGGAAGAAGTTGTTCCTCATGTCCAACCTAAACCTCCTCTGCTGCAGCTTGAGGTTATTTCCTCTTGTCCTATCACTTGTTCCTTGGAAGAGGAGATTGGCCTCCACCTGGCTCCAAGTTCCTTTCAGGGAGTTGTAGAGAGCCAGAAGGTCTCCCTTGAGCCTCCTTTTCTCCAGGCTGAACAACCCCAGTGCCCTCAGCCAGCCCTCAGAAGATTGCTGCTCTTGACTTGTCCTTGACAGGGTTTCTCTGTGGCTTTTCCACAGGTGCCTCTATTTCTAATAAGCTGCTTAGACCTCTTTTTAAGACTTTGTTGGGTGACAGTTTGTGGAGGATGAATATATGACTAGAAGAGGTGATGAACACCTCTATGTTATGGGTTTGAGGACCACGTGCTGCAGACAATAAGCACTTCTGTAGAAAGCACTATAAATACTTAATTTCCTGCCCTGCTGGATTGTATAACACTCCCCAGCTCTTTGTGAGCAGTTTACTAATTCTTTATAGAGTAGTCACCACCAAAATCTTTGGTTTATGTGGGACCAATAAGTTGCTACAGGCCTGGAGAATCGCCCAGGCTGAGGTTTTGCTGTTTAGATTCTATGAAGTTATTTGTCTTCTGCTAAAACAGAAGGCTTTAAAGCTCAGGGATGCAGCCACAGAGAAAAAGGAAAGCATTTGATGGAGTCTCAGGAGTCCTAGAACCATAGAATTGTAGAACTGTTGAGGTTGGAAGAGGCCTTTGATATCATCAGGTCCAACCACTTGCCTGGAGCTCACAATCCCACCACTGCTGCTAAGGTACTACCACTAACCCCTGTCCCTCAGTACCACATCCATGCATCCAATAAATACCTCCAGGGATGGGAACACCACCACTGCCCTGGGCAGTCTGTTTCAGGGCTTGGCAACCCCTTTGGTGGAAGAAATTTTTCCTAATATCCAACCTGAACCCCCCCCACCCTTTAGCTGTTGATCTTATTTGATCAGATCCCCTCTGGGGCTGCTCTTCTCCAGGCTCAACAGCCCCAGGGCTCTCAGCCTTTCCTCCTCACAGAGATTCTCCAGATCCTCTCAGGATCTGCATAGCCTCTGCTGGACTGTTTCTCTTGAACTGGGGAGCCCAGAACTGGCACAACTTGAGGCTCTTTCTTCTTGTCCTGTCACTCATTGCCTGTGAGAAGAGACTGACCCCTACTCTCTCCAGCCTCCTTTCAGGTAGTCTCATAGATTTATTTCATTATTTATTTAGGATTACTCCAACACCACCAGCAGCTAATCCAAGACCTTTGGGCACTCTTACATAGCATTGCAACGTGCTGGTGCCCCAGCAGCAATAAAGTCATTAGTTGGCATGAGCTCAGGAGGCGTAAAATGTCCTCAGCCTTATGAGAGCCAACCTCTGAGCTTCTCCAAGCACCTTATGAAAGCAGATGAGGTGTTTCAGTATCTGTTCCACCACTGCCCATTGGTTTCTGAAATGTCAGTCACTTACAGAATCTCTCCCCCAACCATTTTCTTGGGAAGATGTTCCAAGAAATGGAAACATTCTGTGAACACAGCACATAAGGGCCCTAGCCAGGCTGTGAGTGCCTTGTTTGGATGTTTGCAGTAGCACCAGAAATAACTCTTCTCTAGGGCAACTCTTGAAAGGAAAAGTCTTGCTAAGGCCCCCAAATCCTACAGATATGGTGCTCATTTGTTCATCGATGACAATGATTAAAGCCACAAGTTGGCTGTGTCAGCTCCTGGCTTTTGGAGAAGTTCATCTGACAGATACTCCGCAGGGGAAAAAAAAAAAAAAAGTTGCCCAGCATGTCAGAGTCCTGGCAAGAACCCTGAGACACAGGAAATGAGATTGCAAAGCTGTGGAGAGGCTGCTCTCCTGCCAAGCATGCAAAAGAAAGCCAAGCATGGGTGGAAAAGAATTGCCTCCATGTTTCTGACCAACATGGCAACCTCTCAGCAAAAGGTTCCCCCAGGTTCTAGAGCATGAATTGATGGCTTCAATGGAAAGGGTGGACCTCCAGCTTTGCTCATGTTTTGTTAAGCATGCACTCTGGCTGATGAGCTGGCGTGAAAATGGAAGGTTGTAAACACCCCTGGAGCAGCTGCAAAGCTCCCATTGACGTCACTGAGCCGGGAGCACAGAGTTCAGAGCCAAAGTGGATGCTTTTTGTAGTGCAGAGCATGGAGCTGTTGTTATTTGTTGCCTACAGCCTTGCTCAATTGGAAAGTCTTCTGCCTCCAATGACTGCCAGCATCTTCCCTTTTCTTTGCTTCTCAGCTTCTCCTTGGTTCCTTGCTCCAGCTCTCCCCTTCTCCTTCCTTATCTCTTGCCTTCCTTTCTGGAGGCTCCTACCTGCTCATCAGTGGAATACTCAATCAAAGCATAGAATGTTTAGGGTTGGAAGGGACCTTTAAAAGTCAGATGCTTCAGATGACTGCACTAGGCAGGAAGTCAACACTTCCTTCATGCAAAGGCCACATGGAGATGTTGTTCTTCTCCACTCCCCTCTCTCATGCCTCAAGAGTTCTTGAATGTCTCAAAAAATGTTTCTGTTTCAGCACCACAGTGATAATATTTTGAAGTTTCTCTGGGGAATAAAAACTCATCCCCTGATTCCCACCTGCAACTTGAACTCAGACACAATACCATAGTACCCCAGAATCACAGAATCTGAGCTGGGGTGGGGGTTGGAAACCTCTGGCAGACATCTAGACCAACCCTCCTGGTAGAGCAGGGTCACCCACAGCAGGTTGCACAAGATTGCACCCAAGAGGGTTTGGAATCTCTCCAGTGAGGGAGAACTCCACAACTTCTCTGGGCAGCCTGCGACAGGGCTCTAGCACTCTCATAGCAAAGTTTTTCCTTATGTTTAGGTGGAACCTCCTGGGTTCCAGTTTGTGCACATTGACTTTGTCCTGTCTCTGGGCACCCCTGAAAAGAGTCTGGCTCCATCCTCTTGCCCCCCACCCTTTAGTTATTGATCATATTTGATCAGATCCCCTTTGGGGATGCTCTTCTCCAGGCTCAGCAGCCCCAGGGCTCTCAGCCTTTCCTCCTCACAGATTCTCCAGTCCTCTCAGGATCTGCATAGCCTCTGTTGGACTGTTTCTCTTGAACTGGGGAGCCAAGAACTGGACCAAATGCTCCAGAGGTGGCCTCACTGTAGCAGGGTAGATGGGAAGGACAACCTCCCTCAGCTTGCTGCTCACTCTCTTAATGCACCCCAGGAGACCAAGGACACATTGTTGGCTGATAGTGAGCTTGCTGTCCCCTAGGACTCTCAGGTCCTTCTCCACAGAGATGTTTTCCAGAAGGTCAAGCCCTAGTTGGGTTTATGGTTGGACTGGGTGATCTTGGAGGTCTTTTCCATCCAAAATGATTCTATGATTCTATGACTTCTCAGCTCAGGCTCTGCTCACTGAGGCACTTTCTGCAGTTCAGGGCAGGGTTGCACAGCCAGGGGCTGCTCCTAGCAGTGAGAAGCTGCTGGGGAGAGCTCCTGCCAAGGGCTGGGCTGCAGAGAGGCTCTGGCTGAGACTTGCTCCTGGGCACAGCAAGGGCACTGCCACATCTTGTGTGCCACCTTGGGGTGCAGGAAGTCAGAGGTGACACCTGCAGGGAGGATTGGACAGGACAGGTGACCCTCAGCTGACCAAAAAGGGATTGCAGCTCATGGATGACATCTTCAGGAGAAAGCTGAGGCATCACCAGTGTCAAGCCTCTCCCTCAAGGGCCAGTGTCCCAAAAGGACTCTGTCTGGTCTACCTTTGATCCTGATCTATTTGTTCCTGAATCCAGCTCTTGAATCTGGTTCCCATCTGCTGCTGAGTCCAGTCTGGGACTTCCCCAGTGCCTGTCCACAGCATCAATAGTGACAATGGTGACATCATTGCCATCCAGCTCCTGAATCCAGTTCCCATGTGCTACCCTCAATGCCCACCCCTAGCAGGTGACATCATTGCCATCAGGGCTTGGGTTGGATATTGGTTTGTACCTCTCTGTCTCTATTCCATTTGATTGTTCTCATTTCCATCCCAGCTGCTTTAGTTTCTTTCCCAACCCATCAGTCTCTCTCTCTCCCTTATTTCTTTTCCCTTTAGGAAGGGAGATAGGCTCAGAGACAGCATCTGTCACTTTGCCTAGAGGCCAGCTCAGCCCTAACCCTTGACAGAGCCCAAAAGGTTTTCAGGTCAGAACTCGATGACGTTCAGCTGCTCTGAATTTCGAGCTGTCCAGCACCCATTAAAGTTATCAATGAAGAACTATATTGACTGATTTTTACAGCAGTCAGCCTGACCTAAAGATGCAGAGGAGAGTGAGTTTTACTGATCAGCTCCTTGAATGCCAGGGCACGGAGCACCTGCATCCCATTTGGACCTCCGCCACCCTTGGACAATTTGCCCATCAGTGTCCAAATGGATGTTACAATAACAAACCCTTTCCTCATCTCTGATTTCTGTGACTCTTTTTTTTTTTTTTTAATGATGAGGACAGCCCTGTGCTGTCTAAACTTCTTGGGAAAACACAGAGGGGCATGCCCATGACCGTGCTTTCCAAAAAATTTGTGGGATTATGTCAGAACGGTTCTCAGCGAGCTGACATCAAAGGGATTGGGTTGCAGTTTTTAATAAAGCCTAACTGATGGTGACAGCAAGTTCATTCAGTGCTCTGGAGCTGACAGGAGGGATTGGAGGAAATCCCCAATTACAGGAGATTATGCATGTATGAGGACAATGGCTGCTGCTGTGTATTATTCTTAGTGGAGCATTTAGGAAAATAGTAAATGGAAATAGTGTTAAAGATGGGGCTGGAAAAGAAACCAGAGCTGAGCAGGGTGTTGATACCCACAGTTTCAAACTGTCAGGGGACACTTTGGTTACACAAACAGCATGAGGTGCCTAGATAGAAAGGCAGAGAGAGAGATTAAAAGATAGAGCACGACACATAACATCTAGTGTGAGGTGTCCCTGCCCACGGCAGGGGGGTTGGAACTAGATGATCCTTGTGGTCCCTTCCAACCATATGATTCTATGTGGACATCAAGGGTGGAATTGGCACCTACTGCTTCAGTGACAGCAAAAAGGTCAGGTCAAATAAAAAAAAAAAAAAAAAGAAAAAAAGGCTGTTTAAACAACTACTGTATAGAACTGCCTGAGCCTGGAACTATTTTAATTTGCATTGACATCTCTTAAATTCAGAGTGTCAATGGTGGAGCAAAAATTCAAGGCTAGTCTGAGCCTCTATAACTTCTGGAGGGAAAGGGATGGGTTTTTTTCTTCAACCCTACAGAGCACCAGCATTACTGAGCACCAGCAGAGAAGCTGGGAATACTGGTGGGTGAAAAGCTGGACATGAGTTGGCAATGTGTGCTCACAGCCCAGAAGTCAATCATGTCCTGGGCTGCATCCCCAGCAGTGTGGAGGGAGAGGATTCTGCAGGTTTTTTGAGCAACAGCTCAGCTGCTCCACAGCCTGGAACCAAAGCACCATTCAAGGTCACAAAATTCAACGTGAGGCTGATAGCTTGAGATGAAAGTGAAAAAACAATGAGTTTCCTAGAAGTTTCGAGCTCAGCAATGGTCTTTTAGAGGGCAAAAGGTCAGAAGAGGTGAACTTAATTCATGTGCCTTTGCAGACCCATGGCTGGTGAGGCAATGCAACAGGAAATGGTTATCAGGTAGCTGCTAAGATTCAGGAGCTTCCATCACTGAAAGCCTACAACTGACAGATCAAGCCCTGGCTCCTCAGCTCAGATGTTCTTTCCACCTTTGCAAACAGATGTGAGTTCTGGAAGCCCACCAAAAGTATAAACAAGATATCTCAGTGCTTTGGAAAGCAAATGTCCTAGGAAAACAAACCCAAACCCTGAGGATTAAATGGAATGAGCTTGTAAGAAGCACTGGGATTCCTCAGGCTTTTGACAGCCCCTTATCTCCAGCAGGATGGTTTTGGGATATGTGAAGAATGCTAAACCAGGGTCTCTGCCACAGCAGGTGGGGCAAGAAGCATCAGGAGAAACATGAAAAGAATTGTCTGAAAGAATAGAAATACCAAAACCCCCCTCATCTGGGGAACAAAAATAAGCAAGTCAATGACAAGGAGGACATGCAGAGAACAACAGAGGGTAGAGAACAATGGAGAAGCTGTTTAAAAAGTTGAAGTTTCATCCAGACTTGTAAAATATTATGGCCAAGAGCAATGGTCTGATGGCTTGTCAGGATGATTACAGATGAAAGAATGGTGGAGAAGACCCCTGGAGGTTCCTGATCTAACCCCTTGCTCAAAGAAGGGTCAGCTTAGATTAGGAGGGCCATGTCCCAAACTCTCTGAGTCCCAGTCCAGTGTTTGGTCATCCTTTTGGCTGCCCTGGGACACAATCCTAGGCCAGCTATGGGCTGCAGGCCATTAGCAGTTTGGAGTCAGCCAGGGCAGCTGACCTGAGTTGGCTACAGGTATAGCCCAGACCATAAATGTCTCACTCATTACCAAGGGAGGAGGTTGGCTGCTGCTGAGGCTGTCCTGCTTGCCTCATGCTGTTGTGTGGGCTCCTTCTGATGCTGCTGCTCTTCCTTCTCCTGAAGGCTGCCTTCCTGTCTGCTGTGACTGCTGTACATCCACTGGGGTGAGTGTCACTTTGTATTGGCATTGATGCTGGTTTTGTGGTTTCATCAAATCCATTTGCATCTCAGCCCAAGGCTGTTCTCTTGTTTTCCTCTCCCTTCCCCTCAGCTGGAGAGGGGCTGCTGGGTGTTAGTGCAACTGTTGTAGTTTAGCCCTAGGTATGGGCTAAATGTGGACAGCGTGAAAAATGCTTTTCTGCCTAATATGTAATCACTTTCCCTCAGTACAAATTCAGTCTTTGTCTCTTGCCTTTCTGCTGTGCATGTTCAAGAAGAGTTTGTCTCCATCTACTCCCTATCTTCCTGTCAGGTAGTTGAAAATAGCAGCAAGATCTCCTCTCTCCTTGCTTAGCCAAGCCCAAGTCACTTTGTTCAGAAGTTGCCTTCAGTCAAGGACTATTTCTAGCAGGGGAAATGGTTGAGGCTCCCCCACCCTTTACTTGCTGGGCATTGATCAAATCCCCTCTCAGCTGCCCTTCTCCAGGCTAATCAGCCCCAGGGCTCTCAGCCTTTCCTCCTCAGAGATACTCCAGGCCCCTCAGCAGCTTTGTAACCTCTGCTGGATCCTCTCTAGTAGTTCCCTGTCTCTCTTGAACTGGAGAGCCCTGAACCAGACTTGGTACTCCAGGTATGGCCTCCCTAGGGCAGAGTAGAGAGGGAGGAGCCCTTCCCTTGTCCTGATGTCTACACACTTCTTCTAGCACCCCAGGGTGTTATTGCACCCCACATGCAGCCTACTACTTTTCCTGTCTGTGGTGAGAAATGCCAGAGGACCCCTGAGAAGCTTGAAGGATGCTTTAAAACACGATGCACGCAAATACTTCTGAAGTTCCTCAAGAGAAGGCAGCACACTTCAGTGTTTTAGAATAGCTTTGAACTTTCAGAGTAACTTTTCAGCAGAGGGAAAAAAAATGCACTGTATCAGCAGCTACATGCTTCAGAATCCAGTGAGGTGCACATGCCTGCAGAAGCAAGCTTCTAAAAAAAATTAAAAAAAAAAACCAAAACAGGACTGTGTGCTCAGCACTCTGCAAAGGAATAAGCTGTCAGCCAAACCTGAAGAGCAGGATACAGTCCTCCAGCAACAGCAGCTGAACCTGCAGCAGTTACCAGCTGGCATGAATTGAAATAGCTCAGCCCTAGTCCCCAAGTGATATAAATCAGCTAAATTCCAGCACAGCTGATCTTGGTGTAGGGGATAAAGCTGTGTGGTGCTCACACCAGCTCCTTCTGTGCTGGGAGTAGGTGCATCTGATCCTCCAGGCTAGGGAAGGTCTTGGCAAGCACAGCTACTCCTTCTCCTCTTCTGCTGTTGGGGAGAAGCCAGGTTGTTCAGCAGGGGCTGAGCATAGCCACCTACAGCATTGCTATAGCATAAGGAGGGAGGGGAAGCAGAAGGGAAGGGAAAGGCAGAAGGGAACTGAAAGAGACCTAGAAAGAAAAGAACAAAAATAGTCTGTGAGATGTGGAGAAGGGAGGAAGTGAAAAGAGGGGAAAATGAGCATCAAGAGAAAGGAAAGATGGACAGTAAGAAGAGGATAGTAGCTGGTGTAGGGGAGAGTTCAAGTTTGAAAACTGGGTGATTTCTGAGGAATCATGGAATGCTGGGGTTTGGAAGGGACCTCTGGAGATCATCCAGTTCAACCACCCTGTTAAAGCAGGGTCAACCAGAGCAAGGTGCCAAGGATTGTGTCCAGGTGGATTGGGCATGTCTGCAGAGAAAGACTTCCAAATCTCTCTGGGCAGCTTTGCCCAGTGCTCTGTCACCCTTCACAGAATCACAGTGGCAGGGGTTGGAATGGCTCTCTGGAGGTCATCCAGTCCAACCTTCCTTCTGACCTGACCACAGGTACACCTAGGGACAGGTTGCACAGGAATGTGTCCAAGTGGGTTTTGGCAGTCTCTCAGAGAAAGGAGACCCTAACAGGAGAGTTCTCCCTTGTCTTTAGGTGGAACTCCTTGTGCTCTAACTTGTTCTTGTTGCCCCTGATGCTGGGCAACACTGAGGACAGCCTGGCCCTGTGCTCTGTGAAAGCAAGAGGAGGATGGAGTGAGGAATGAGGAGGCTGGAGTGAGGAATGGCTGGGAGGAAAGTGCTTGCATCTTTCCCCAGGTTGGTGGAGGAGGGGAGTAGCTTTTTGCTAGTTTTTCTTCCAAGAGGCTATTACTGGGCTACTGGCAGCCACCAGCCAGGGCTCAGCACAGCAATTTGTCCCTGTCCCCCAGCCCCTCCCAGGCAAGCTGCCTGCCTGCCCTCCACGTGCAGGCTGTTTTGACAGCAAACAAAGCCCGAGCCTGGTGACCCTCTCGGTGGCCCCTCGCTGCCTCCCACACGTGTGCAGGCACACGTTAATCCCTAACCAAACAATTCAGGGGCTGTTGACTGGGTGCATGTCCTTTGGCTGCCCTGGTGTAACCCCCAGAAGCAGTGGAATTAAGCCCTTCTCTTTAAATATTTTTGAATGATTCGCTCCAGTGAGAAGTGAAATCTGGAAGAAAAAAAAACCCCAAAAACCTCCTGCCCTGTGCAGGAGCTGTCTGAGGCCTCCCCTGAAGCCCCAACCCCACTAGAGCCTTCTCATCCCCTGGGACCAGTGGCTGAGACCAAAGAAACCTCCTCCTGGGCTCCCTTCCAGCTTTAAAAATATATTATTTATAGTACAACAAATAGTCAAGGGGAGCTTTTGTTTGTTCTTTCCATCTGTCCCCTGCAGCACTGAGATCCAGCCTGCAGAGGGATGCTCAGGGCACCAAAGGTGGTTGTCATCTGTGGCAAGAGCAAGGCAAGGGGAACTTCCTTTTGTGTGGGACTCAGAGGTGAAGGAAGTATTTTCAGACAGGCTCTCCCAGTCACTACTCAGCCCATCTCTCTGGGAAAGGACATTTCTTGGCCCTTTTCTCTTTGCCAGAAGCTTACTTCTAAGAAATCTATCAAATCTTGTCCTCAAATGAGGATAAGTTTTGTTTTCCTCACTGTAGAATCATGGAGCCCTTTTGGCTGTAAGGCACCTTTCAAGGTCAGCTAGTCCAGCCCCTCTGTAGTGAGCAAGGACATCTCTAGCCTCGTGAGGCCACATCTGGAGGACTGGGTACAGTTCTGGGGCTGCACAGTGCAAGAGAGACAGGGAACCACTGGAGAGAGTGCAGCAGAGGCTCCAAAGATGCTGGGGGGGTGGGGGGGCTGAAACATCTCTGTGAGGAGGAAAGGCTGAGAGCCCTGGAGAAGAGCAGCCTGAGAGGGAATCTGAAGTAGCTAAAGTGGGAGGAGAATGGGGCCAGGCTCTTAAAGAGGATCATGTCCTCTCACACTGTGGTTCACTTAAGTTCACTCTGACCCCAGGTGCTGTGTATTTGCCTTTCTCTCTTGATCAGCCTTTGAATAGAGGGTATTAGCATAGTGTGTTTGACACCCCTGCCCTCCACCCCAAAGTCCCTGGAGAGAGAATGAACACATCAACACCTAGCACTGACTCACTGAGGCTGGGGGCAGAGGGGAGGCCTCTGCTGACTTTGGGTTGGAAAGATTGGTAACATTAAACAAACAATATGCCAGACCAGGAAAAATGTTCCTCAGTTTCCAGCTGCCCAGATCCATTTACAAAAAAATTTCAGCTCCCCAGAAACCAGATCTGTGTTTGGAGAGGGAAATGCAGAAGGGAAACACAAAGATGTTATTTGACATGTACAGAAAATAAAACAGAAGTGAATAGAAGAACATGAAACCAGAAAGTGCTTTAGGGGTCAGCAAATCCTCTCCAGGCAAACCCAGGCAACCACAACACAGCCTTGCTTTAATGAAGTGATCAAGACTGTATTTAAAACCTTGTTCCAAAGAGCCTTCTTGGAGCATAATAGCAAAACATCCTTGCTTCCATGGTCAAAAACTTTCCTATCCAGCATGTCCACACTTGAGAGTGTGTCCAGCAGATTGAGGGAGGTTCTTCTCCCCCTCTACTCTACACTGGTGAGACCTCACCTGGAATATTGTATCCAGTTCTGGGCCTCCCAGTTCAAGAGGGACAGGGATCTGCTTGAGAGAGTCCAAGGGAGGGCTACAAGGCTGATTAAGGGACTGGAGGACTGCCTGATGAGGAGAGGCTGAGAGCCCTGGCTATGCAACCCTGCCCTCAACTGCAGAAAGTACCTCAGTGAGCAGAGCCTGAGCTGAGAAGTCAAATCCCTGAGCAGAATTAGCTCTGGTCTAGCTCAGAGCAGGACAATATCCAACTGCAGAAGCAGACCCTGGGGCAGTAAGTACTGAAATGCAGGGCACTGCCACAAGCCACTTGCCAGGGCTGTGTTTCTCACTTCTCAGTAGCAGGTTTCACCTCAACACCTCCAGGAGGTTATAGACAATCTACAGAGGTCCTTTCCAACCCCTGCCATGCTGGGCTGCTGTGCTCCCTCTTTCCTTGTCATGTCTGCTGCAGGCATATGCTGATTTACAATGGCATGGCTCCATTGTGTATAAATTCTCCCAAAAAACACCAACACCCTTCCATTCTAGCAGTAGACTGCTTTCAAGTGACCTCTTTGCATCCTTGTTCCCATCTGAACTTCAGAATCCCTTTCAACTTGCTGAACATAAATTCCCAGCCACAAGCTTCTTTGTTTAGAAGATAAAGGAATGAATCACTTCAGAAACGCTCAAGTGGTTTACAAAATGAAAGGAAAAATAGACATTGTGTTTAAAATAGATGGCTGGACAGTCTCTGTCTTCTTTTTCTTTTTTTTTTTTTTTTTCCTTAAAACTGTTTTGCAACTCAGATCCCATAGAGGACAGCAAGCTGACAGCAACAGAAACATGAATCCAGGGTGAGCCAGGGTCAGTTCAGTTCCAGTCCCTGGATCACTCCAGCTCCTCTGAGAACAGTGCTGTTCAGGAACTTACACACTAGGAAAGCAAAAGCCCAACCTTGTGAGTGTCTCTCCTCATCCCCAGGACACAACTGAGTTTTTGTCCATTGGCTCATTTGTTTACAGCTCTATCACATGGCTTCCTGACTCAAGGCCACCGGGTTAGGAGGAGAAGTCCCCTCCCTGCAGGCTGAATTCTTCTCTCTGGAGCACAGGGAGGTTCACAGTAGGGTTAGAGAAGTGAGCTTGGTGTCAGGTCACCATGACACAGCACAGGACAATAACACAGACCTCATCTTGTTCTAGAAAGCCTTGCAAATTGCATCTCCAGCCCCTGAGAGTTGTTGTTGGGGATAATGAATTCCTCAGGTTGTGAAGAGAGGAGACAAGCCACAGATCTTGGCATGCTTGACCAATTTTTAATTATTTTTTTCTTCTTTTTCCTATTCCCTTCTTGTTAGTGCTCCTCAGAGCATGTGAGAAAGCTTAACCCAATGAATTCTAAGTTGTTTTTAGAAACTCTGGAGGTAAGGGATAGTTTGATGTGCAGCCTGGGTCACAGGAAAGCTGCCTTCAGTGTCTTGTCCATGAACTGTGTGGTCACTGAAAGTCCAGGGTTGTGGTTTTTTTCCACCTAGGTGAGCTGCCTAAGAGCCAAAGAGGAGACTTGCAACTACTTCTCTGCTGTCAAAAACTGAGATGATTAGGCAGGGTGGTTGCCTGGAGGCTTCATGGGATCAGTGGAGAAGGACTGAGTGGCTCCTAAGATAGACTTGGCTATATGTGGTGGTGTAAATCACACCTTGGTGCTCACCACAGTTGAGGGGAGGGTGAGCTTCATGTTGTACTTTCCACATGGGGATCTGATTTGGATGGGTTACCAAAGTGAGCACTCCTGGTAGGGTGTCAGAGGTGGGGGCAGTTGAGCTGGATTTCAGAAACCAGCATCAGGATGCAGTCCTGATGGACAAACTCCAGCAGCAGACTGATAATTCACAGTCTCACAGTATATCAGAGGTTGGAAGGGACCTCCAGAGATCATCAGGTCCAACCCCCTGCCAGAGCAGGATCACCTAGGATAGTCTGCACAGGAATGCATCCAGTAGAGGTTTGAAAGTCTCCAGAGAAGGAGACTCCACAACCCCCCCTTGGGCAGCCTGTTCCAGGGCTCTGTCACCCTCACAGTAAAGAAGTTTCCCCTAATGTTGAGCTGAAATCTTCTACGTTCTAGTTTGAATCCATTGTTCCTTGTCCTATCACTGTGAACCACCTAAAAGAGCCTGGCCCCCTCCTCCTGACACCCACCCCTCAGCTATTGATAAACATTGATCAGATCCCCTCTGTCTTCTCCTCTCCAGACTAAACAGCCCCAGGGTTATCAGTCTCCCTTCATAGGGAAGATGCTCAAGTCCCCAAATCATCCTCGTGGCTCTCTGTTGGATTCTCTCCAGTGCCCCTGTGGCACACTGCTCAGCTGTAGTGTTTCCAGTTCTCTTGCTCCTCCTGGTACTGAGCAGAAGGTTATATACTTGAAAGAACAAACCAGCTGTAAGAGTTCTGATAAAGCTCAAAGGACACCAGTGAGTAGTTTGCCCCTGCAAGCCCTGAAGGCTTCCTACAGCTTGAGAGAAACTCTGCCTGACCAGCCCAAGGGATCACCTTCCCTGGAGAGATTCCAAACCCACCTGGATGTGATCCTGTGCAGCTTGTTCTGTGTCCCTGCTTTTCAGATATCCAGAGGTCACTTCCAGCCTCCACCGCTCTGTCCTTTTCCTTCAATTCTCCTGGGCTAGCCAAGATGATTTCCTCAGGCATTGCTGAGAGGATACCTTCAGGTGATTCTGGGGAGGAAAGCTTCCAATCGGAAAGAAACCAAATTAAGGAGTTTCAGTAGTATCACAAATCTCTGTGCTTCAGGCTTGCAACACTAGGGGATGTCTGCAGTGGCAGCAAGGTGTGGTGTGTGTCTTGCTACTTGTGGGCATGCATAGGCCTACCACTGGAGGCAATTGCAGGCTCTAATTTATGCTTAGGCAAAGTCTAGAGTAAGTACTTAAGGACATGTAAAGAAAAAGACTAAAATGGTCTCAGGGAGTGGATCATATGGAGAAGCCTTTTTCAGACTGTTATGGATTGCAGAGTCTTGGAGTGGGAAACTCACCCTGTTTGTCTGGCACTTCTTATCATGCCAATTTAAATGGAGTCACCCTAGTCCTCTCTGAATATTCATCCAGCTCCTGGAAACTGCCAAGCACAGCAGAAAATGTGAGACATTACAGAAAGAAAAATAACCAGGAAAAGAGTTTGCTGATATCCCCAAATGACACAAGACAAATCACGTTTATGAACTGAACTAGGGAGGTGAGGGAGGGAGGGAGCTGCTCCCTTTGCTGGTCCTAAAACCCAGGCTGAATCCTGAAGAAACCCCTTCTGAGTTATGAAAACACTGAGTAGACATTTCTTCTGCTGGTGTTTCTTCCTCCACCCTCTCCATTTTCATATGCTCTGGTATTACTGCAGTCTTCTAGGATCAGACACAGAGTCACCACATCTCTGGAGACCACTTTGCTTTCCATTTGTCTTTAGCCAGCCATTATGGATTGTGAGTTTTGAAACCTGAGACGTTGCCTAAAGGGCTCTGAATAAATGCCACGCTGAGCCCTTTTTGCCTAATAACATTTTTGCTTTGTTGAAACTAGACATGATGGAACCAGTCTGCTTGGGACCCTTTTGGTCATGTCTACACAGCACAGAGAATCATAGAATCAGTCAGGGTTGGAAGGGACCACAAGGATCAGCCAGTTCCAACTCCCCTGCCATGGACCAGGATACCTCACACTAGATCAGGCTGGCCAGAGCCTCATCCAGCCTGGCCTTAAACACCTCCAGGATGGGGACTCAACCACCTCCCTGGACAACCCATTCCAGGCTCTCACCACTCTCATGGTGAAGCAGTGCACCTAAGTCCTAAAGACAGCACCAAGTCTAGTTGCTGTGTCTAGACTGTGCTCTGGGTTCAGTCTTGTTCCAGGCTCCTGTTGGTGCTCTGTGCCACATATGCTGCATGTAGATATCATCCCAGCTCCTGTTTCCAAAGTGGACACTTCTCAGCTATGTAAGGATGCCTTTGTCCTTCCTGAGGAAAACAAGGAGCCTGAGAGGCCATTTCAGGAATATGAGCCACTTTCTATTTCCATTGAGATGCTACCCTTGGTATTAGAGATGTGGCAGGGTAGGGGTTGGAAGGGACCTCTGGTGATCATCCAGTCCAACCCTCCTGCTAAACCAAGGTCACCCAAGGCAGGTTGCCCTGGATTGCAATGTCCAGACAGGATTAGAGTCTCTCCAGAAAAGGAGATTCCAAACCACTCTGGGCAGCCTGCTCCAGCATCCTCACAGCAAAGAAGTTTCTCCTCCTGGGTTTCAGTTTGTGCTTTGTCCCTTGCCCTGTCACTAGGCACTGCCTAACAGGGGCTGACCCCATCCTTTTGACCCCTGCCCTTTAGCTCTTGCTGAGCACTGATTAGATCTCCTCTTGGGCTGCTCTTCTCCAGGCTCAACAGCCCTAGGGCTCTCAGCCTTTCCTCCTCAGAGATGCTCCAGGCCCCTCAGCATCTTTGTAGCGCTCCATTGGGCTTGCTCCATTATTTCCTTCTTTCTCTTGCACTGGGGAGTCCAGATCTGGCCCCAGTCTTCCAGGTGTGGCCTGACTAGGACAGAGTATAGTTACAGAAGTGATTTAGTTGCTTTTCAGACTTAGAGCCAGAAGAGACTGTCCCTGCTGCAAGGAAGGAACAGGCTGATGACCCAACATTAAGAGGAACTGCAGGGAGTAGGCTGGAAAATTACACACAGACTTGGTGGTGATGCTTCACACATGCCTGAGTCATTAAAATACTATATCCTCAAAGTAATTGCCCTGGACACATTTGTGGTGTTCCTTCCATGGTTGGGAAATGGTCCTTCAGAAGGCAAAAGTCTCTGTGCTGAGGTACCAGCCACTAACTATTTGACTCAACTTTCTTGGAGGAGGCAATTAGTTTTTTCCCAGCAAACTGGGGACTGCAGGATTGTTTTATCCCTGAAACAGCAGAGCAGTGCTGTCAGCTTTTTCTGTGAGCAACAGAAAATCACAGGGAACATTCAGTTTTCCTGGTTGTTCCCAGCTTTGCTGACCAGAGGCAATCCTTATCCCTTTGGATTGCTACTTGCAAACGAGTCTCAATGTAGCAATATTGTCACAGTACTGGAAAAGCAGAAATGGCAAAAATAAATAAAAAAGTGAAGAGATTTCTGGTGCCCACAAAGGGTTTCACACATTCAGGAGAAGGGAAAGGTGACCTTCTTGTATCATCTCTGTATCTGTCTTTAAAGAGCTAAAATAGAAGAGAACACTCTGCACCTTGTTGTAGGGATTTGTGACTGTTGTAACATCACAGAATCATTAAGGTTGGAAAAGATCTCCAAGATCATCAAGTCCAGCTGTTAACCTAGCACTGCCCCAAGTCCATCACTAATTGATATCCCTAGGTGCCACATCTACACTTTTTTTTTTTTGGATGCTTTCAGGGACAGTGATTCTCTCACTGCCTTAGGCAGCCTGTTCTAGGGCTTAACCACACTTTCAGTGAAGAAATCTTCCCTAATGCCCAACTTAAACCTTTCCTGGAACAATCTGAGGCCATTTTTTTCTCATTCTGTTGCTTGTTATCTTGGAGAAGAGACTTATACTCACTTCACTACAGCCTCTGTTGAGGGAGTTGTAGAGAGCACTTCTGAGGGGCTCCCCTCAGGCTTCTTTTCTCCAGGCTGAACAACCCCCAGGTCCCTCAGCTGCTCCTCACAAGGTTTGTGCTCTAGACCCTTCACCAGCTTCATTGCTGTTCTCTGGACATGCTTCAGCACCTCTGTCCTTCTTGGATGAGGGTCCCAAAACTGAACCCAGGATTCCAGGTGCTGAGTACAGGGTTGTGATCCCTGCCCTGCTCCTGCTGGTGACACTATTGCTGATCCAAGCCAGGATGCTGATGGTCTTCTTGGCCACCTGGGCACACTGCTGGCTTATGTTCAGCTGGCTTTCAACCCACACTCCCTGGTCCTTTTCCACTGGGGAAACACCTTAAACCCCTTCTCCACTTCTACACCTTGTAGATATTGATTAGGAGCTCCCTGCCAATTCTCTCTCTCTTCTTGCAAACCAGCATCATATAGCAGTGGTGAATGAGGAGGAGTGGTGAGACCCAAATGAACCATCCCTTATTTTCCTGTACAGCCCTAGAGCCTGGGTATTTAATTCTGAAAGCACAGACTTCATCTTGCCTGTAGAAGAGGTCAGACCAAGTTCAAGAGAAAGCTGACAGGGATATTGTGGCTCTGCTGTCTCAGACTTGCAGTTGGAAGAGGGTCAAGCAACAACAATATTTCCAAATCAAGATCTGTCCCTACCCATTCTTCCCCTGCAAACACAAAAGACATGCTGTGGTGGAGCATTTCAACCAGATGTCTTGTGAGGTTCCCAGGCCTGGGTACAGGCTGGTTAATTGTTTGTGCATTCCCTGAAGTAGTTTTTGGGCTGGCGATGCCCAGCCATGGGTCAGGACTTAGTTCAAAGCAGCTCCAGCAGGCACTTAGGATGGGGCTCTGCTGTTGTTAAAAGAGCAACCACACAGATGCAAGCCATCAAGTGCCTCTTGCCTTGGTGGCTTTTGAAAGCTTTGTTGCCCATGGTATTTATGAGGAAAGGTGCAGCCTCTCTGTTCCAAGGCCTCTTAGAAGCTGCCAGTCTTGTCTTGGTCTGCCTTGTGGACAAGGTCTTCTCTTTAGCTGGTAAGCAAAGGCTTCATCTGCTGGGGCTCAGAAAGAGTTTCAGCTTTGAAAACAAGAATATTTTGAGAATATAACAACTGTTTGTCTTGAGGACAAATATCAGTGTTGCTAACAATGTAATGGTGATTCTGGACTGCTTCCACATGAGATACCTGCAGCAGAGGGGGAGTGATATTAATGCTGCTGCACAAGCTAGAGCTGAAAACCCTCTGGTGAGATTCTGTGGTGCAGAGGTCTGGAGAGTCAGATGCAGAACCACAGAATGCTTTGTGTTGGAAGAGATCTTTTAAAAATTATCTGGTCCAAGCCCTCTGAAGTGAAGAGGGACATCTGTAACTAGACCAGGTTGCTCAGAGCCCTGTCCAACCTCACCTGACATGTTTCTAGCTGTGGGGCTTTGTGGTAGCTTAACCTGAGCTCACCACCCTCAGAGAAACAAAGTTTTCCTTCTATCTAGTTGAAATCTGACCTTTCAAACCATCCCCCCTTGTCCTGCCACAACAGGCCCTGATAAAAAGTTTGTCCCTGTCTTTCTTATTGGCCTCTCTGAGTATTGAAAGTCTACAAGAAGGTCTCCCTGGAGCCTTCCCTTCTCCAGCCTGTCCTCACAGAAGAGATGTTCCAGCCCTTGGATGATTGCTGTGATGCCCTGGTCCCACTCCAACAGGTCCCTGTCTGTGCTGAGGAATCCAGAGCTGGCCCCAGCACTGCAGGTGGGGTCTCATCAGAGCAGAGGGGCAGAATCTCCTCCCTCCACCTGCTGCCCACACTGCTGGGGATGAGCTCAGGACATGGCTAAGTCTGGGTGGGGAGCACAGGGTGCCAGTTCACATCCAGGTTTTCACTCCCCATTACCTCCAAGCCCTTCACCAGAGGACTGTCTCAGGCTTTCAAAAAGCAAGGTAGGAAAAAAAAACCCTTGTTTATGCTGAGGGTAATGTTGTGCATAAGAACAGATGGAAGTAACAGCATGAGTCAATGTGTGCTGGAAAAGAGCAGCAGATCTGTGCCCACTGGGGCAGCAAGAAGTACAAGAGCCTCAGTGCAGGAGGAAGGAGGATGTGGAGCCTCAGCAAGTGAAAAAGCAGAGTGTGAAGGGCTCCCTGTGGCAACAGAAGTTATCAGAGCAAAGAACTGCCAAAATGATTCAGGGGAGGCTGCCTGCCCTTCGTCTCCTAACTCAGGACTTCTGCCTCATAGTTTATTGCTGGAACTTCATCACTCACCTGACGTGCAAGTTACACCTTCAGGCACAGAAGGGAGATGCTGCTAAAGCAAATCAGAGCCTTTTAATCAATTAATACAGAATTGCAGCTTGGTGAAGGTTGGAAAGAACCCCTGGGGATCATCTAGTCCAACCCCCCTACTAAAACAAGGTCACCCCCAGCAGCTTGCCCAGGCTCACAATGTCCAGGTGGGTTTGGAGTGTTTCCAAAGAAGGAGACTCCAGAACCTCTCTGGGCAGCCTGTTCCAGGGCTCTGTCACTCTCACAGCAAGGAAGTTTTTCCTCATGTTCAGGTGGAACTTCCTGGGTTCTAGTTTTTGCCTCTTGTCCTGTCACTGGGCACACTTATGAAAAGTCCTTCTGCAGCCTTCCTGAAGGAGCCCTTCAGGTATTGAAAGGCAGCTCTGAGGTCCCCCCAGAGCCTTCTCTTCTCCAGGCTGTACAACCCCATCTGCCTCAGCCTGTCCTCATAGCACAGGTTAGTCTCCAATTACAGGATCCAGCTCATGAGCTCTTAGAGGCTCTCATGGTGTAGCTGAGAAAGCAGGAAACCCAACCATTGCCATGAATGGATTCTGGAAAGATGTAGCAGGGATGTTTTAAGTTGAATTGAGAGTGGAGGTGAGCATGGGGAGGCTGTGGGCACCTGAGGTTGATTTATTTCCAAGAAGACTATGAATCAGACTTTGTTCAGAGAGGAACAAGCTTGTCTGTGCTACTCAGATCTTCATGTGCAAAACTGCTGCCCAGAGTCTTATCCCTTTAGGGTGTAGAACCTCTGCAGTGAAAACAGGTTGAAAAGCCCTGGAATAGACAACCTCTGTCTATCCTATTAGTCCAGGGTTTTTGTTGCTCTTAGCCTAAACTTAGACCTCACTGAGATGCGTCATAGAATCATTTCAGTTGGGAGACACCTTTGAAATTATCAAGCCCCAGCTGTCAATCCAGCACAGCCAGGTCACCACTAAACCATCTCACCATGTTCCTCAGCACCACACCTCCACATCCTTTAAGTCCTTCTAGGGTTGGTGACTCCAGGCTCCTGGGCAGCCTGGTTCAGGGCTTGATAATGGTTTTTTGGGGGAAGAAATTGTTCCTCATCTCCAACTAAACCTCCTCTGGCACAACTTGAGGGCATTTCCTCTCATCTTGTCACTTCTTACCTGGGAGAAGAGACTTTCACCTGGCTCCAATCCCCTTTCAGGGAGTTGTAGAGATTGTAGAAGCTCTCCCCTGAGCCTCCTTGTCTCCAGGCTAAATAACCCCACTTCCCTCAGGTGCTCCCTGCATAGCTTGTGCTCTAGACCCTTCACCACCTTTGCTGCCTTTCTTTGGACACACGTCAGCATCTCAGTGCCTTTCTAGCAGTGAGGAACCCAAAACTGATCCTAGTGTTTGAGTTACAGCCTCACAAGCACTGAGTACAGTGGAGAAAATCACTGCCCCAGGCCTGCTGGCCAGACTGTTACTGGTACATGCCAGGATGCCCTTGGACTTCTTGGCCACCTGGGCAGGCTGATGGCTCTCCTTCAGCCAGCTGTCTGCCAGCTCCCTGGTCAATTCTGCTGGACACTTTCCAGTCATTCTGCCCCAAGCCTGAGGTGTTTGTGGGGTTGTTGGTATCCAAGTGCAGGTTGTGGCACTTGACCTTGTTGAACCTCCTCCCACTGGCCTTGTCCTATCAATCCAGGCTGGCCAGATCCCTCTGTAGAGCCTTCCTACTCTGAAGCAGATCAACACTGCTGCTCAGCTTGGTGTTGTCTTGGTGCCCTCCATCACCTCATCCGCATCACTGACACAGATCTTGCAAGCTCCTGAATATCTTCACAGCAGAGACCAGAAGTTCTGGACCAGCAAAGAGAGGACCCCTGACTCCTGCTGTTCAGCTGCTAACTTCTGATTCCTCGCAGTAGAGGGCAGCAATGACATGCACACAGTAGCTACTGAATGCCAATTGCCTTTGGCAAAAAGCTATCTCTGCAATCTGCCTGAAAGAAGTGAATAAACCCAAAAAGAATGAAGAAAAAAAATAAAACAAAAAAAAAAAACCACCCCCAAACCCACCTCTAGCTCCACTATAATAAAAGCTAAGGTCAGGGCTTTTCTTTATTTTTGAAGGGACTGATTTAATTTCCAAAAAAGAAAAGAAAAAAAAAAAAGGTGGGAGGAGAGGAAGAAAGCAGAATGCAAGAGAAGAGGATGTGGCAATAGAGTCATTGCAATGGAGCAAGTACCCACAGCCATGGATTGCAGCAAGAAATCCTGGTGACCTTCTTGCTTCCCTTGAGGGCTTGAAATTAAAGACAGCCCAGGGAAAGAATTTAGCAACTTGGATGAAATCAGAATCAAACCAGCTCCTGGTCACCAAGTCCACAGCTTTGGGGATGATGGATTATCATGGAATCATAGAATGGTTTGGGTTGGAAGGGACCTTTAAAGGATGCCTAATCCAAACCTGCTGCAGTGAGCAGAGACATCTGCAACTAAATCTGGTTGCTCAAAGCCCCATCCAACCTGAATGGAATGGTTCCAGGGATGGGGCACCCCAAGAGACCAATGGTCTTAATGGCTATGAGGGCACGTTGCTGGCTCATGGTTACTCCTTGTCCTCCAGCACGCCCTGGCCCATGAAGCTGTTGTCCAGCAACTCACCCCTCACCTGTACTGCTGCAGGGGCTTGTTCCTCCCCAGATACAGGACTCTGCACTTGTCCTTGTTGAAATTCATGAGGTTGTCCAGCCTGATCTCTTTCAAGACGGATGAATAGTTCCCAGATCTGATTTCCTCACAGCTTCTTTTGTGGCTTCTTAATGCAGCTGTGGGAAGGGCAAGGGAACTAAATTATATTTAAGCAGCTCAGAGCTCTGCAAGGGATGGTGCCCAGGGTGTGCTGGCTCCTGGCTGAATCTGGACAGGCACTGTTGATCCATACATATGAACTAGGAGGTGACAATCATTCATTGCAGCAGGCCTATGCTCCCCCTTCTGTTCCCCCCCTGCTTCCCTCTCCCAGCATAACAATACAGGATTGAGGGAATTATCTTCTTGGAGGGGAGGATCGGAAATGGTTGTGAGGCTCTTCGGCAAACTCTCAAATCAAATGAGAAGTTTCTATTGTTAACCCTGATTGTGGCAGGGAATTTTCCCCCACTGAGCAAAGAGCTCTAGGAGGGTTTGATTACTGGGAGTGCCAGAGGAGGCCACGCAGCCCAAGAGGTTAGGCACTGTAAAGACTTGGGAAAGCCAACATCTACTTCTGACTCCTCCAGGGATGACCTTCCTGATGTCCAGCCCACCAGCTGGAACAACTCACAGCTGCTGAATCTTTTGGAGCTGAAGGTACCTCCAAAGCAAATGGCAGCTCTGTTGAGCATGTCCCAGCAATGTTCCTCTGCAGTTTCAACAAGTGCATAAGGAAGGAGTTGAAAGCAAGTTTCTTCTCTTCTGAAGAGATGTGGCAACCTTTCCTTTCCTCTAGCTGCTTCTGCATAAAACCTGAGTAACATGACTTAGAATCATAGAATGGTTTGGATTGGAAAGGACCTTTAAAGGTCTCATCTAGTCCAACCCCCCTCCAATGAGCAGGGACATCTTCACCCAGATCAGGTTGCTCTGAGCACTGTCCAACCTAGCCTGGAAGTTTTGCAGGAATGAGCCATCTCCCACCTCTCTGGGCAACCTGGGCCAAGGTCTCACCACCCTCAGCAGAAAAAATGTCTTCCTTCTCTCCAGTCTAAATCTCCTTCTTTTAGTCTAAACCCCCCTCTTTTAGTCTAAACCCATCACCCCTTGTCCTGTCACAACAGGACCTGCTAAAAAAGGTCTGTCCCTATCACTCTTCTAGGCTCTCTTAAGTGCTTACCTGGCTTTAGTGGAGATAAGTGCTGACTGATCCTTCCAGAGACTTGTGGATGGATGCAGGGATGGATGGAAGGAAGAAAGGAAGGAAAGACAGACACATGCATAGGTACAAAGAGGGAAGAAGGAGACGTTTCTGTGGGAGCCTCTTGTTAAAACATTGGCAGTGCTTCACTGGGTTTAGGACAGGAAGTGATGAATATTTCACTCGATGGAAACCACACAGGGGATTCGAGCTGCTCTGAATATATTTGCCATACCTCCTACCAGTTCTCTAGACATAACAGGAAGCTCAACGTTTTATGAATGTGCAAACCTACCTGCCCATAAATAATACAGAATAAATTAAGCAGAGAGTTAAAAGGGGCAGAGCAGGTTGGAAATGTCACTGATCTCTGTCCGGAGCAATAAACCATCACCATTGTCTCCTAAGGTACTGCTTTCTCTCCCACCAGCTGTATCCCTCTGGATCATGATAGTTCCTGGAGGGTTATACAAAGCCCTGGCTGGAAGGTAGTTTGGACACTGCTAGTGCAGTGGTGTCACCTGACAGTCCTCAGGACATATGAGAGAGGCAAATCCATTGCCAAGATCTTTGAGAGGAAAGGCAACCAGCTTGGCTAAAGGACAGAGAAGGCATTCCAGCCCAGGGTGTCCCCACAAAAAGTAGGGATGCAACTCTAGAATGGCTTCAGACCTCTTGGTCTGCTCAGGGTAAGGCAAGAACGGGAGGCAGAGATGCTTGGGGAAAGGAGCATCTCTCTCTGAGGAGGGAATGCTGAGAGCCCTGGGGTTGTTTAGCCTGCAGAAGAACAGCCTGAAAGGAGATCTGATCACTGTTGATCAATAACTAAAAGGCAGGAGGCAAAGGGATGAGGCCAGACTTTTTTCAGTGGTGCCCTATGACAGGTCCTTCTTTTCCCTGTTATCTTTCTCAAATCATAGTTTGGTTTGGAAGGGAGCTTTAAAGTCCATCTAGTCCATCCTCCCTGCTACAGGCAGGCACAAGTCTCTTGCCCTGAAGCAGTCCTCCTGTAATGAAGATGAACATCTCTGATAGCATCCACTGTAACATCTTTGCTGAAGGGTCCATCACATGTCTCTGAAGGGCTGTATCTGGGGGGCACAAAAGAAAGGTGATAGAAATACAAGCACCTGGTGGAGCTGCTGGGGGAGGATCATGGCTGGGGAGAGATGCTTTGGGAAAGCAAGGGGTGATTTGTAGGGGGACAGTAAGAATAGAAGCCACACTTCTTGACAACTAATTCCACACAGCATCCCCCTCAGGAAGAGTAAATCAAGGGCTGGAGAACAATAGTACCTTGTATGTTAGGAGTGTGAGTGATAATGAGGTGCTCCCTCCTTCCCCCCCCTTAGTAACATCTTTTTTTGGCTGAGTGTTGCTAGATTTTGGACCTGTGGGCTACCTCCATCTGTTTGCAGCCTTTTCTCCTGGATACATTCTTTCCTTACTGTTATCATACTCCCAGTGCTGGAGTGACCACAGCCCAGCTTGTGTACTACTATAAATACAGTTCAGGGAGACACCTCCAGCACTTCTTCCTTTTAGCATCCCTATCAGATTGGGCTGGCAGGCACCACTGTGATGGGAAGAGTGAGCAGAATTGTTTGTGAGTGGGATATAGGAGTGATTTCACCAGGCAGCCCAGTCCCAGGGGCTGAATTAGTGACAGCTCTTGAAGTTGAGCCAAGCTGTGAAGGTGATGTTCTTTGACAGGAGAGCATCTAAACTCCTCCATCTTCCTTCTCCTCATCCATAGAGCTGCATGATGTTCATATCTTGCTATGAAAGCTTTTGAAGCTAAATGTCAGCATGGACTGTGTCAAGTGGGAGCT
Source organism: Indicator indicator (assembly GCF_027791375.1). Classification (NCBI taxonomy): domain Eukaryota; kingdom Metazoa; phylum Chordata; class Aves; order Piciformes; family Indicatoridae; genus Indicator; species Indicator indicator. The sequence goes on along the minus strand of NC_072032.1, from coordinate 13,863,759 downwards.
GATGAATAGTGGTAGAGTCACCATCTCTGGAGGTGGACATGGCACTTGGAGATATGGTTTAATCACAGAATTGTCAGGGTTGGAAGGGACCTGAAGGATCATCTACTTCCAGCCCCCTGCCACAGGCAGGGACACTTTCCACTAGACCTGGTCACTCAGAGCCACATCCAGCCTGGCCTTAAAAACCTTCAGGGATGGGGCTTCCACCACCTCCCTGGGCAACCTGTTGCAGTGTCCATGTCCATGATGGCCTTAGGTTGATGGTTGAACTCCATGGTCTTTTCCAAATGAACCAATTCTAAGATTCCACCTGGGTTTATCTGAGTTGCTTTATTAGTTCATCCTCATTCACTTTGCCTCTACACTGTTCACTTTCAGCAGGAGCTCCAGAGTGAGGGCCAGAGCTGAATGAATGAAAAAAAGCATTTGTGAGTGTGAGTGCAAGGGCTTGAAAACTGAGCTTTGGGGTTGGTTTTTTTTTTTTTTCCTCTCTCCAGTAAAAACTTCCAGGCAAAATGTTTCAGGTTTCTCATAAAATAACAGCTATGTCACACATCAAAAACTGTTTAACAACATAGCCTTTTGAATCAGGAATGTGGTGTTTCAACACATCCAAATTAAAAAATCTTGCTGAAAACAAGGGGGAAAAATATATATAGAATGGAAGATTTTTTTTTGAGTTTGGGCTCTTGTGGCCAAGAAGGCCAATGCCATTCTGGGGTGGATTAGAAGGGCTGTGGTGAGTAGGTTGAGAGGGGTTCTCCTCCCTCTCTACTCTGCCCTGGTGAGGCTGCATCTGGAATATTGTGTCCACTTCTGGGCCCCTCAGTTTTAAGAAGGACCTCAGGGAACTGCTTGAAAGAGTCCAGCACAGAGCCACAAAGGTGATGGAGTAGAACATCTTCTTTATGAGGAGAGACTGAGGGAGCTGAGGGCTCTTTAGCTTGGAGAGGTAGAGTCTGAGGGGTGACCTCATTCATGTTTATAAAGATGTGCAGGGTGAGCACCTAGAGGCTAGAGCCAGGCTCTGCTCAGCGATGCCCAATGACAGCACAAGGGGCAATGGGTGGAAGCTGAGGCATAGGAAGTTCCATGGAAACAGGAGGAGGAATTTTTTCACTGTGAGAGAAACAGAACTCTGGAACAGGCTGCTCAGGAGGGTTGTGGAGTCTCCCCTTCTGGAGATATTCAAAACCCACCTGGATGTGTTCCTGTGTGATCTCCTCTAGGTGATCCTGCTCTGGCAGGGGGGTTGGACTGGATGAACTTTTGAGGTGCCTTCCAACCCCTAACATTCTGTGATTCTTTTATTTTCTTCTTTTAAACATTATAAAATTTGACCCCCAAGAATGAAAGAGGGAAAAAAAATCAGTCCAGTGTTTCATCTTTGGGCAAAAGGTCACTTTGGAAGCAATTGTAAAGAAACCTCACCCTTAAAACCCCATCAAATCAGCTTCAGTGAACATATACTATAATAATACATATAACATAATATAATATGTAATAATGTAATACATATAACTATAATTCTACTACTAAACTCAAAGGGCAGCCCAGTGTTAATATTGGCAGTGACCCAAATACCAGGAATTAATCTGAAAATACATTAGTAAATACTTTGAAATAATGAACATTTGGGGATGTAAGTTGGGTTGGGAAAAGCCTTCAAAGGTCTTCAGGTTTGTAGCCGGACCTATGTGCCCTTTGTTAACGGCCAATTGAGAGAGTGGAATTCATGAAACAAACTCTTCATCAGAAATGTGACCCAAACCCAGCCAAGATGTTAGGCAGATGCTCAAACTTCAAGCAGACCAACGTCCCTGCTCTCTGGGAGTGATTCACAATCTTCCCAGTGAAGGCAGATTTTCTCGATCTGAAGCTCTCCATTGCTTTTCATGCCTGGAACAAGCTTGCAACACATGATGCTGCTGGCAGGCTCCTGAGGAGCAGCAGCATCAGATTTAGGGAAAGAAATCCTCAAGTTTTTAAGAGAACAGCAGAGAAGCAGATCACTACTCAGGCTGAGATCCAGGTGCCAGCATATCTAGGAATTACCCTAAAGATCTAGCAATGGAGAGGACTCTAATGCTTCAGTTCTCAAACATCTCTGTTTAGCAGACCAAAGGTTTTGGAGTACTTCTACATGTGATAACAAGGCCTTGTGGCAACATCTCAGTGCATCTGAGAGCCCAAGGACTAACTGTACTGGGGATGGAAGAGTTCTGGGTTGGCCATTCAGGACCAGAAGTCCCAGCAGACACAATTCTTGCTGCCCAGCCGCCAGTTCTTGCTGCCCAGTCATCAGTGGTTCATCTGCAAGCACCACAAGGGTCTCACAAATTAATATCTAATTGCCTCCTGGTTCTCTTTGGATATTTAAAGGCTCCTTCCAACCCCAAATCTTTATGGTTCTACAGTTCTGTGATTCTGTGGTGTTCTGCAAACTCTTTGAATGTAGGATTTCTGCTCAAAGGAGCTCAAAGAAAGAAACTCAGGAGGGTATTTCAAGCAGTTATCATTACAGTCCCACTCTTAGGTTCTTTCTCTGCCATGCACTGTTGGATAGTGCCTGTCCCAAGATATTAGGGCAGGTGAGCATTTGGTCTGATCCATTACAATCAGATTTCAGCTCTTAAACTCCTCTTCTTTTGATGAGGGAAGGAGCCACAGGAGGGGAATGACAAGGAGGAAACTTAAAGCATGGTCAGTGGTGGTAAAAGTCTGTTTCTCTGTCTCCTGTATTAATATTGAAGTATAAATGGTGTGTGTGGGGTAAATTCTTCTGTGTGCAAGGATAAGAGATCATACCAGGTGGGGGTCTGCATAAGCATGCTGAGAGGACCTTGGTTTTTATCCCCCAATTCTGTGCATTCCCCAACAACTCCCTTGCTTATTCACCCAAGCGATCTCAAGGAGGAAGCGATCTCAAGAACTTCCATGAGTTCTATCAAACCTTGTGCAAACAGGCAGCCAGATGGAGGCAAAGAGCCCTCAAAGGAAGGGCTGCAGTGTCAGATGGAGGCAAAGAGCCCTCAAAGGAAGGGCTGCAGTGTCAACATGTCCCTTATTCGTCACCGGAGTGTCCAGAGAGGAGTTCACCCTCCAGGCATAAATCCACTGCAAACAGAGCTGCAGGACTGTTGTATGGCTGATAAATAATGACTCTTGTTACAACAGTAATCTGAGCAGCAGGAAAGTGGAGACATGCTATGACTGCACTTGTTCTCTGCAGAGAAGACATAAATCCACCTCTCCTGCTCTGCCTAACGCCCAGGGAAGGCGAGGAGCGGCTCCGGCTGTAAATCGCGGCTGGCTTCCAGCTGCTGAGGCTGTCGTGAGCTCTGCCGAGCAGTCTCTGCTGCTCTGTGGAACAGCAGGACCCATGCAGGCTGGAGGTGCAAAGAATCACAATCACAGAATCAGTAAGGTTGGAAAGGACCTCAAGGATCATCAAAGTCCAACCTGTCACCCAAGACCTCATGACTGCTAAACCATGGCACCAAGTGCCACGTCCAATCCCCTCTTGAACACCTCCAGGGATGGTGACTCCACACCTCCCTGGGCAGCACATTCCAACATCTAACAACTCTCTCTGTGAAGAACTTTCTCCTCACCTCCAGCCTAAACCTCCCCTGGCTTGAGACTGTGTCCTCTTGTTCTGGTGCTGGTTGCCTGGGAGAAGAGACCAACCCCCACCTGGCTACAACCTCCCTTCAGGTAGTTGTAGACATCAGTGAGGTCACCCCTGAGCCTAGGAGTGTGCCAATCTGCTTGCGGGTAGGGAGGTTCTGCAGAGGGACTTAAACAGGCTGGATTGATGGGCCAAGGCAAATAGGATGAGGTTCAACAAAGCCCAGTGCTGAGTCCTGCTCTTGGGTCACAACAACCTCATGAATACTCGCTCCAGGTGTTCTGGTTTTATTGGAATAGGGAGTTATGGCAACTCAACTGCAAATCTGCAGGCTCGGGGCAGGGTGGCTGGAAAGTGCCTGGTGGAAAAGGACCTGGAAGTGCTGGCTGACAACTGGCTGGGTATGAGCCAGTATGTACCCAGGTGGGCAAGAAGGCCAACAGCATCCTGGCCTGGATCAGCAGTAGTGTGGCAAACGGGACCAAGGAAGGGATCATCCCCCTGTACTGGGTGCTGGTGAGGCCACACCTTGAATCCTGGGTTCAGGTTTGGGCTCCTCACTCCAAGAATGACATTCAGGTGCTGGAGAGAAGGGCAATGAAGCTGGTGAAAGATCTAGAGCACAAGTCCTGTGAGGGACCCAGAGTTGTTCAGTCTAGAGAAAAGGAGGCTGAGGAGAGACCTTCTCACTCCCCCTGCTAATTTCCTTAGGAATAAAAGGATGGAAAATCAGGGGATGGAACATTCATGGTTTAATTTCTATAGTTTGGAAGACATCCAGTTAGGAGAATGTGAGAGACAGTGTTGTAAAAACAGAAGGTGAGAGGAGGAGACAGAAAGAAGCAAGGAACTTTATAATAATAATAATAATGATAATAATAATAATAAGATAGAGTAAAAAAAATAATATTGCCATTTCAAGTAACCTGCAGGACTTTAGCATAGCAGATTCATAGAACATAGCAATAATCAACTGAAAGAAAGCACTTCAGCAAGGGATGAAATCTAGCCATGAAGTGATGGGTTGGGAGATAGGGTAAGGGGAGTGATCTGGTAAAACCTGGGAAAATCCACTCTTAAGGGAGCACAGGTGGGGATTTTCCTTAGTCTGAGTTAGCTGAAAGGGAACAAAAGGTGATTTCAGAATACTGTAGGGCAGGGAAGAAAAGAGAGATGGGAAGTAGTATGAGAAGCAACCAAATCAAACCACTCAGAGCAAGCTGAGGCTTTCAGGGAAAAGATAAGAGCAGCCAAAAAGCCTGAATTGATGGTTAAAGCAGCATAAAAATGTGCCTTTACCAATGCATGAGGAGAAAAGGATGGACAGGGCACAAGTGACTCAGCTGGAATACCACATCCTTCTTAAAGTCTTCTCTTTCTCTGGAGAGACTCCAAACCCACCTGGACATTGCAATCTTGAGCAACCTGCTCTGGGTGGCCCTGTCTTAGTAGAGTGGTTGGACTAGGTGTTCCCCAGAGGTCTCTTCCAACCCCCAGCATGTTTAGATTTTGTGATCCTGCACATACCACCCTGGATCCAAAATATCAGCCTCCTCACAAGGTAAAATGTGAAAGAGGTAGGACACAGTCAGCACCCAGAGTAATGCAAGAGATGCTCCAGCTGTGGGGAATTTGTTAGGTCAAAAGATTGAGGGGGGAATCGTCCATTAAAAAAAAAAAAAGGCATAAAAATCCTCCTTCTCTGGGAAGGAGATATTTTGTTCAAAGCTCTGCAGCCAACCCTGGCAGTGAACTTGGCCAGAGAGCCACATTCTCTTTCGATGGATGCATCAGTTACAGTTTTTGTCCATTCCTCAAGTTCCTTCTCCCTGCTAGCCAGTGTCACTCCTGCCTTCTCCAGGCTGAGTCGCAGCAGGTTCCTTCTCATCCAGCTCCCTGCAGGGGGCTGGCCCGGGGGAAGCGTGGGGCTGGCTCTGTTTGCAGTGTTGTTTCAAGCATTGTTTATAGTTTACTCCTCCTGAGCACTTGTGTATTTTTGTTCCAGCCCACTCACATGCACAGCTAGCAAAGGCTCAGGCCAGGGCTCCATGCGGTCCTCCAGCACCCCAGGACTCTGTGTCGTTATCTGAGAGCTGCAGGAGGTGGTTTTCATTTGGAAGGAAAACAGCCATGTCAGGTTATTCCCCACTGCCCTGCCCCAGCCTCAAAGTCCCCACTCTGTGTCCCAAGTCTGCCTGGGAGAGCAGTTTTGCACAGCAAAGCTAAGTTTGCCCTCAAAGATGCCAAAGGAGCTTGGTTCCTCAGCTGCCAAGGAAGTGCTCTGAAATCAGGTGTGCACTCATCTCTGATGGCTCTGAATATTTCCACTGATAGTATTTTTCAACAGTCTGCAAAGGACAGGCTGGAGAGCACAGTGGAGGGAAACCTCATGAAGTTCAACAAGGGCAAGTGTAGAGTCCTGCACCTGAGGAGCAATAACCTCCTGCACCAGTAAAGGTCAGGAGTTGACCTACTGGAAGTAGCTCCAGGAAAAAGGAGCTGGGAGCTCTGGTGGAAAACAAGATCACTGTGAGCCAGAAATGTGCTCTGTGGTCATGAAAGTCAATGGTGTCCTAGTGTATGTTAAGAAGAGTGTGGCAAGTTGGTTCTTTTTCCCTTTTACTCTTCCCTATTGAGGCCAATTCTGGAGTCCTGGGTCCAGGTCTGGGCTGTGCAGTTCAAGAGAGACAGGGAACTACTGGAAAGAGTCCAATGGAGGCTACAAAGCTGCTGAGGGGCCTGGAGCATCTCTGTGAGGAGGAAAGGCTGAGAGCCCTGGGGCTGAGAGCCTGGAGAAGAGCAGCCCCAGAGGGGATCTGAGCAATGCTCAGCAAAAGTTAGAGGGCAAGGCACATAGGGATGGGGCCAGACTCTTTTCAGTGGTACCCAGTGACAGGACAAGGGCAATGAGCACAAACTGGAACCCAGGAAGTTCCACCTGAACACGAGGAAAGAGCTCTTTGCTGTGAGGGTGCTGGAGCACTGGATCAGTCTGCCCAGAGAGGTTGTGGAGTCTCCTTCTATGAAGAGATTCCAAACGTGGCCAGGCATGATCCTTAACAACCTACTGTGGGTGACCCTGGTTTAGCATGGGGGTTGGATTAGATGATCCCCAGAGCTCCCTTCCATCCCACACCATTCTTTGATTCTGTGAAGGATCTGCTTTGCTTTCCTGACAACCCACTGAGAACAGAATATTTGATATGTGTCCTAGCTGAGGTGCTTCTTTGTCCCTTCATCTCCAGGCAGCAGCAGCCCTTTCCTACAGTCTAGTGGAAGGAGATGTCAATGTAGTTTCCATCACCATCTTTTTAGCACAAGTAAATGAGGCACAGGAGGAAATTCAGGTGGCTAATGCCATGCTAGCAGCATGTAGGGTAGCTAAAGGTTGGATTCAGACTGCCCAAAGACAACCCAAGGCCATCGCTGTAAGGTAGTTGCCTCCATGTCTCGGGTTTTATGCCCTTCCTTGGGCTGAGTGGGGAATAGGTCTGTGGTCCTTTTTGTGTGATCTCTTTTGGAGTCCATACTGCACATGTGAGCAGTAGTCCAAGGAGTCCTTTATCCTGGAAGCCACTGCTTTCAGTGACTGTGGCCAGCTCTTGCTAGAAGCTGCAAGGCATCTTGTAGGAAAGGAAGTCCCTCTGCAGCCTTTGGCTATTCTGAGGTCGTTGCTAATGAGGGATGTGATGGAACCATATATAGACATGCACACAATCATATAGACAGTCAGGGTTCATTCCAGTGGAGGAGAGAGAAGGAGGATTGTCAAGAGGAGGGTCGTGAGCTGCAACAAAGTGAAGGAAAATTTGGATGGGCTCTAAGGAAACTATTTGTAAGCGAATATCTGTTGAGCTGTGGAATGATCTCCCAGAGGGAGTGGTGGAAGGGTGGAAGCCCCTTGACTTGAGTCATTTCAAACTGGACAGGACAAAGCCCTTGGGACAACACAGTATGGAAAATCCTGCCGTGTTTAGGGTCAGTGGATGGACCAAATGACCTACTGTAATAGGTCTTTTTCAGCCCTGATTCCAGTGAGTCTCTGAGAACCCTTAAGACTTAGTGGGAACCATGAAACCAAAGACCTATGAATATAGCTCACATACCAAGAAGTTAATGTCATTGCCAGACCTTTGGGCCCTTTGGCAGAGCTAACCAATGGACCTGGGATTCCCTCCAGCATCTTCTTTGGTGGCTTTAAGAGCTCTAAATGTAAGTCTAAATCCAGACATCTCCACTGCTGTGCTAGGGCAGATCAAACTGTAAAGTATGGAGAGAAACAGTAATCAAAAGTCCATAAACTGTTCTTCTCTCTTTCATTTCATACATGAGTTCAGAATGGTCTCCCTCCTCACCTTCCTTGCAGTGGAGAAGAATCTCTTTGGCTACTGGTGTGTATTCATGGTGTGTGAACAACACAACAGGTTTAGCTTCTCTTCTCCTGTTCTTTTTAGTGGAGACTTGGGCAAATTCCTTTGGAAATTGAAAAGTATTTAGTGGAGCAAAGGTGTGAAAATAGCTGAGGAATCAGTGTTGGAAAGGCACTGCTCATGACAGCAGTTGTTTGCTGCTCTCATGAGGAAATCTAACTGCCACAGGATTGAGATGGCGAGAGGATGCAGGCTTGATTTTCCATCCCATCCACCTAATGATGATTCCAACAGGAACAAGGCTCCTTTACAGCATGCAGAGACCTGCTATAAAATAAGCCTGATCTGCTAAGGTTAGAGTTTGGTAAGGGTTTCTGTTGCTGGCCATCTTGTGTCAGTCTTAGTCAATATTTTCACCAAATTCTGGAATCCTGTGGGTCGGAAGGTCCTGCAGATCATCCACTCCAACCCTCCTGCTAAAGCAGGGTCACCCAGAGCAACTTGCCCACCAGTGTCTGAGTGGGCTTGGAAACTCTCCAGAGAAGGAGACTCCACAACCTCTCTGGGCAGCCTGCTCCAGGGCTCCAGCACCCTCAGAGGAAGGAAGTTTTTCCTTATGTTCAGACAGAACCTCCTGGGTTGCAATTTGTGTCTGGTGCCCCTTGTCACTGGGCACCACTACAAAAGTTCCAAGTGTTTCTGTTGGTTCAGCTGTAATTTTGGGGAGCCAAGCTAGGTAGACAAGGTCCTAAGTTCTCGGGTGCATTTGAGAGGAACCTTTCCAGCAGAAGAGAAAGGGCAAATAGTAAGTGAAAGCACCTTAAATCTGTTGGTAATTTCTGAATATCTGGCATGTCGCTCCTCAGAAAACTTCTCCCTCAGAATGCAGGCAGTGTCAAAGAGCTTTGGGCACAGCCTGGCTACTAGAGCCATCTCCTTCTGCCTGATTCCCTCAGCTCAGGACATGTGTCAAAATAGGCAGAGGAAGGAATAATTGCCCAGACAGAAATGAGCTCAGGATGTGTCAAAGCAATAGTCACACACAGAGGTTTAAAACACTCTCAGGATGGAATTTCTTTGCATGGTCCAAGAAGGTGAAACCCAGGATTAGGAGGATTACACTTTGTAATGGAAAGATGAGAAAATATTTCAGTGCTACTAGGCAATAGGATATATTCATGGAATCACAGAACAGTGTGGGTTGGAAAGGACATTAAAGATCACCTAGTTCCAACCCTCCTGCCATGGCAGGGACACCTTCCACTAGTTAGCTCAAAGCCCTGTCCAACCTGGCCTTGAATACTTTCCAGGGATGGGACATCCACAACTTCTCTGGGCAACTTGGTCCCGTATCTCAACACCCTCACAGGGAAGAACTTCCTATGTGTAAAGGAAATCTCCCCTCATTTAGTTAAATTTAAATTCTCTCAGCCTGTCTTGATAGCAGAGGAGTTCCAGCCCTCTGATCACTTTGGTGGCCTTTTCTGGACCTGGTCCATGCCCTTTTTCTGTCAGGGGCTCCAGAGCTGAACCCAGCACTGCAGGTGGGGTCTCAGCAGAGCAGAGGGGCAGAATTGCCTTCCTTCACCTGCTGCCCACGCTGCTGGGGATCAGCTCAGGACATGGTTGGCTTCTGGGCTGTGAGTGCACATTGCTGGATCATGTTGAGCTTCTCCTCAACTACCATCCTCACTCAAGTACTTCTCCTCAGGGCTGCTTTCAATCCATTTTTCACCTATAATCTGCCAGGAAGTGATGAGTGACCTACTGCATGGTTTCTTTAAGAGCATGCTGTAGAGATCTGCATCACTCATGGGACATAACTGTTCCCTGTGCTGGATTTGGACTGGCACTGACCACAATGATCTGTCAAACTTTGGAGAGTGGCACATCACAAAAGCAGAATGGTTTAGGTTGGGAGGGACCTTAAAGATCATCCAACTCCAACTGCCTTGCCATGGGCAGGGACACCTTCCACCAGCCCAAGTTCTTCCAGGCCTCATCCAGTCTGGCCTTGAACACTTCCAGGGAGGGAGCATCCATGACCTCCCTGGGAAATCTGTTCCAGTGTCTCACCACCCTCTCGTAAAGAGTTTATTCCTAATCTCCAGTCCAAATCTCTTGTCCATAAGCCCAAGGCCGTTGCCCCTCAACCTATCACTACAAGGACAAGAAGTAATAGCTTCAGGCTTGAAGAGGGAAGATTTGCATGTCATGGGCTAATGGCTTTCAACAACCCTTCAAGCCCACAGAGAGCATCCTTATCCTCCACTGGAGGTCATTAGCACTGCTCATGGGATGGAGAAGTGGGTCACTCTACTCAGTCATCTGATTGTGCTCGATTTTCAGAGCCAGTTCTATTACTATTCACTGTTAGGACATGAACACTATCTCTGGAGGTTTTTTGCACCATGCTTTCCTCTCTTGACATTCCATCACAAAGAAGTAGTTGCATATAACCCAAGAGAACAGTACCAAAGAGCTGAGGAGTCCAAAGAGATGAAAGTTTTTCCTGGATACAATGAGACTAAGACCCTCCTTGAAAAGCTTTGCCTGGAAAAATGACCACCAGAGCAGCCACCTCTTGCTCTTATTTCAGAGAGATTAAGCAAAGGAGTATTGCATGGGTGGTATTTTAGGGTGGGAAACCTCTGTGAATTAAGTCTTCCAGAAAGTGGTGTATGTGATGCAATGCAAGCTTCTCTTCTCTTCTTGGACTGAATTTGTTTGCCAGAATTAACTTGAAGCTCTTTCTTTTTTGGTAAGACGTAAACCAAAATCCCAGTCACCACTCCCAGTTAGCCAAGTTCTCCAAAGTCTCTCTTTCCCTCCAGGAAAAGTAGGTGTAAGCTGGTTTCCAGGCCAAACACTGATTCATGTTCTGCCTACCCACACTGATTTTTTTTACTGTAATTTTAGCTGGACGCAGTTCTTCTGTTGGATACAATCATCCTCTTCTCTTCCTGTGCTAAACTGATGTTTGGTGATGGTTGTGAACTTTCCAGCTGCCCTTTTAGCACAGGGTATCACAACCCTTCTGTTCAGTGGATGCACGCTAAGTGTAGAAACAATGGCATGGAAAACACTGTGTGGAGGGAACCTGTAGGGCTAGCACAGAAAGCTAAGCAACAAGCATCTCTGAAAAGATTTACCCAGAGAATCATAGAATCATTTTGGTTGGAAGAGGTCTTTATTGAGTCCAACTGTTAAGCCCAAACTGCCAGGTAACCTCTAATCCATGTCCCTCAACACCACATCTGTGATCATCTTTCTCTTCTCCATGGGAAAGGAGGCAATACACTCTGGAATTTCTGTTTAGAAATGAAATCAGGGAAAGGAGGCTTCAGTGAGGCTAAACTGACTGTTCCTTCCTTAAATTGAATCCTGGTTCTAATAAGCTGAGATTTCAGAAGCTCAGCTCAACCGATTGTGATAGACACAAGAAGATGAGGCCAAGACCTTTTCAGCTGTGCCTCGTGACAGGACAAAGAGCAACAGGCACAAACTGGAGTGCAGGAAGTTCCATCTGAACAGGAGTAAAAACTTCTTTCCTGTGAGGGTGCCAGAACACTGGAGCAGACTGCCCAGAGAAGTTTTGGAGTCTCCTGCTCCAGCAGGATTTCAAACCTGGCTGGACACAATCCTGGGCATCCTGCTGTGGATGACTCTGCTTTAGCAGAGGGGCTGGACCAGATGATCTCCAAAGGTCCTTTCCAACTCCCACCATGTTGGGATTCTGTGACAAAACTCTAGAGAACAGTTAGTTTCCTGTGAAATGGAGAAAGCTGACTTTGGAAGTGCAAGTACTGATAAGAGACATTTGATAGGATGGCGTGGGTACTCCTGGAGCAGTGCATCATCTCGGAGATGGAAAACTCTCTTAGTTGGAAGCAGTGAGTCAGAGAGGCTCAGGGGTGCGAAGACAAGTAGGAGGAGAGACTGTCATGCCTCAGTGGGCTACATTCCAGTCCTGGACCTCCTTGCATGGATTTGGCCAAGTCATCTGGGGTCACATATCTCAGCAGCCTGACCTTAACCAATCGGATCAGAAGTGGTCACTACTGGAAACTCGAAGAAATTCTGGGACTCGAGTCTTTCCTTTTAAACACATCAAAGTGAAAAGCATTCCTAATACTTTGCTCCTTTTCTGCCATCTCCTTGCCATCTTCTTTTGTTTAGCAGTCATATCAGCTTAGAAGTTCATTGAGCATTAGGCTCATTAGGAGAAACCAAACCTCTTGGAGCTCTCCTTAGCCCATAGTGTGGGCTGGGTATGATGACAGAAGCTGCCATGGGATTGTTTAGCAGTTCTTAGTACTAAGTATTGCTGTGCTGAAAGAAATTGCAAACTAACTAGGGGTAGGCAGTGCCTTGTATCAGGCAAGGGTGTTTTGTCAGTGAAGGCCACAGGAATGATCAGAGGCCTGGAAACACCTCTGCTATGAGGACAGGCTGAGGGAGGTGAGGGTGTCCAGCTTTAAGAAGAGAAGGCTCCAGGGAGACCTTCTTGTAGCCTTCAGGTACTTAGAGGGGCAGATAAGAAAGCTGGGGACAGGCTTTCTAACAGGGCTGATGTGACAGGGCAAAGAGTGATGGGGTTAAAGTAAAACAGTGAGGTTTAGACTAGATAGAGGAAGAAATTTATTATGTTGAGGGTGGTGCAACACTGGCCCAGGTTGCCCAGAGAAGTGGTTGATGCCCCATTCCTGGAAACATTCCAGGTCAGGACAGAGGGGACTCTGAGCAACCTGATCTAGTTGAAGATGTCCCTGCTGACTGCAGTGGGGTTGAACTGGATGACCTTTGAAGGTCCCTTCCAACTCAAACCAGTCCCTGTTTCGATGATTTTTTGCTAAGAAAAATCCAGGAATGTTCTCTGCTGTAAGGCACAGTTTTGTGCCTGGAGAAGTGGTAAGACAGCAGCTGTTATTTCCTGGCCTTTAATGATATCACACAGGGAGGAGCACTGACCTTCCTGTCCCTATAACGTGCACTGGCATGCATGTTTAGTAACTCCACTTGTGCAAGGCGGTTCCAGGGGTGTGAAGACACCCAACAGAATGTTATCTTTGGTCCCACCAGTGGCAGAACCGGAAGGCCAGGCTCTTTCTTTCCTTTTCCTGCATGTAGAAATGTGAGCTTCATCTCTTCTCTTGCCCCTGCCCCCTGCTAATCCAGCAGAAAGGATAATCCCTCTGAAATCATCACCTCCCTGGCAGGTCACAACTGCTCCAGTTTGAAGGAATTAGCACGTAGAGCCTGATTACTGTGCAGCAAACTTCCCCACGAGAGGGGAAAACCTTTGCCATCTGGAGATGCAAGCATCCATTTGCATGCATGGAAGGAGTTCACCACTTCCACCTCACCAGAGCTGACATTTTGCTGTCCGTGGCTCCAATAGAAATGGGCTTCAGCTTTTCTATTTTTATTTTCCACAGGGTCTTCCCTGTTTGCAGTGCTTTAATCAAGGAGAACCAAAATAAAGTCTCTCCCCATCAGGACTCAGAAAGCCCCTCTGAAGGAGGGAAGCAGTTGGAGTCAGCAGACATATCAGCAAAAGAATGAAGGTCATACTTTGCATAATATATTTATCTTGGAAAACAGGATTTTATTCAGGCTATCCAAGAATTCAAGTGCTGAAACTAACACTAAGTCAACAGCACTTATAGTAATGAAATAAATTCTTTATAACAATCCAGCAGAAGGAGTTGACAAGGGTTTTGAATGGCTTGTTTTTATTAAAATTCTTTCATTCTTGCAAACCAGCATTGTCTGTGTTTCTTGGATATGGCCAACGGAGAGACACCGTGCAAAAGTCTAAGCTGGAGTTTATTTAGTCTGCCTGCCTGCAGCAAAGAAAAATAAAATGCTTAATAAAAGATTTCCTTCTGTGGGAGACCCTGCAATTTGCAGATTGTAAGATAAGGGGGCTGTTTAGAGGGAGATATAATTCTACATCTAAACAGAGATGGCATTCCCAGTAGAAGTTAATAAGAATATATCTTCAGCCTTCGGTTAACCACAGACCTGAGTGAGAGCCGCTGGAACTGAAAGCTTAAACTGTTCTTAATTGTGCTGTAAAGCTCAAATGAAAATATTTTTTATGCTCAGTCCTCTTTAATCTAAACATGATTTAAATTCATCTGTACTATTTACCTACTGACAGCAGTATATCAAACCTTTATTTCATGACCTCTCCGACGTTCTTGCTCCACACGCTTGAGGCTCGATTTCCAACGTCCCTCAGATGTCGACGTTCGGTTGTGGTACAGCTACAGCATTTGCCTGAGCAGCAAAATGTGGCTTCTCTTTCTGAGCATTTTAACTTTGCCTGCAGAGATGTTTCATTGCGTTATTAGCAGATATTGCTGCTTTGCTCAGGCACTCAAGGATAGGCAGGTGTTGCACGTGTGACAAATACTCTGGGAGAGAGCAGGTCCCGGAGAAGTGCATCATCTTGGTTATAGAAAACCTTCTTAGCTTCATTGTGTCCTTAGACTTCCAGCTCATCCCTCTAAGTGGTCACCACACAGCCTAGGGACCTGAAATTCCATGGGACATCTTCCCATTCATCACATCAAACAGAAGAGCTCCAAGATTTTACAGTTCAAATGTCTTAAAAGCCCACTCATGGAACAACAAAGAGGAGAAAAATGAACAAATAGTTTGCCACTCTCCTTTGCACGACTGGGATAAAAGGAGAAATCATAGTCTTCTTACACAGGTGTTCTGCAAGGGGAAAGAACCAGTCAAAGGTTTTGCAGAGCCAAAAAGACAAGTCACCTGCATTCCTCACTCCCCTTTTGGCCAATGAACCAGGATGCATTTGCTTCTTCTTCCTCATAAAGCACAAGCCGTCAAGGTCTCATAAAATTCATTAAATAGTAGAATCCTAGAAATGTTTGGGTTGCAAGGGACCTTTAAAAGTCACCTAGTCCCACCTCCCTTCAATAAGCAGGGACATCTTCAGCTAGGTCAGGCTGCACAGAGCCCCAGACAACTTGATCTGGAAAGTTTCCAGGCATGGGGCATTTACAAGCTCCCTCAAATTGTGATACTATCTCATCACCCTCAGCATAAAAACATTTCTTCCTTCTATTTAGTCTGAAAATCTCCTTTTTTATTTTATAATTATCACTCCTAACGAGGCTGGGGAGAGGCCTTGAGCACAAGCCCTATGAGGAGAGGCTGAGGGAGCTGGAACTGTTTAGCCTGGAGAGGAGGCTCAGGGGTGACCTCATTGCTGTCTACAACTACCTGAAGGGAGGTTGTAGCCAGGAGGGGGTTGGTCTCTTCTCCCAGGCAACCAGCAGCAGAACAAGAGGACACAGTCTCAAGCTGTGCCAGGGGAGGTTTAGGCTGGAGGTGAGGAGAAAGTTCTTCACAGAGAGAGTGGTTGGCCATTGGAATGGGCTGCCCAGGGAGGTGGTGGAGTCACCATCCCTGGAAGTGTTCAAGAGGGGATTGGACGTGGCACTTGGTGCCATGGTTTAGATAGGCATGAGGTGTAGGGTGACAGGTTGGACTCGATGATCTTTGAGGTCTCTTCCAGCCTTCTTGATTCTATGATTCTATGATTCTATTGCAACAAGCCTGCTAAAAAGATTGTCCCCACATTCCCCATATGCCCAAGTTAGGAGTAACCCAAGTTCAGATCAAGTTGAGACTTCCAAGGACTATCATGATAAAATGTTTGACCCTTTAAAATAGAAGAAAGTGTCCTTATGTCTCAACAGTCTTTGGATAAGATTTATCTCAAAAATCTCAGTCCCTGCAGTACACTGAAGCTCCTGTGGTACTTTGTCTGTGGTCTGCAGTTCTGGTTGAATAGGTATGTAGAGATGGTTCTGTCTGTGGTCTAGTTCTGGTTGAATAGGTGTGTAGAGATGGTTCTGTCTGTGGTCTAGTTCTGGTTGAATAGGTGTGTAGAGATGGTTCTGTCTGTGGTCTGCAGTTCTGGTTGAATAGGTGTGTAGAGATGGTTCTGTCTGTGGTCTGCAGTTCTGGTTGAATAGGTGTGTAGAGATGGTTCTGTCTGTGGTCTAGTTCTGGTTGAATAGGTGTGTAGAGATGGTTCTGTCTGTGGTCTAGTTCTGGTTGAATAGGTGTGTAGAGATGGTTCTGTCTGTGGTCTAGTTCTGGTTGAATAGGTGTGTAGAGATGGTTCTGTCTGTGGTCTAGTTCTGGTTGAATAGGTGTGTAGAGATGGTTCTGTCTGTGGTCTAGTTCTGCTTGAATAGGTGTGTAGAGATGGTTCTGTCTGTGGTCTAGTTCTGGTTGAATAGGTGTGTAGAGATGGTTCTGTCTGTGGTCTGCAGTTCTGGT
Organism: Indicator indicator; assembly: GCF_027791375.1. Lineage (NCBI taxonomy): Eukaryota > Metazoa > Chordata > Aves > Piciformes > Indicatoridae > Indicator > Indicator indicator. The sequence goes on along the minus strand of NC_072032.1, from coordinate 13,847,433 downwards.
TGAATAGGTGTGTAGAGATGGTTCTGTCTGTGGTCTAGTTCTGGTTGAATAGGTGTGTAGAGATGGTTCTGTCTGTGGTCTAGTTCTGGTTGAATAGGTGTGTAGAGATGGTTCTGTCTGTGGTCTAGTTCTGCTTGAATAGGTGTGTAGAGATGGTTCTGTCTGTGGTCTAGTTCTGGTTGAATAGGTGTGTAGAGATGGTTCTGTCTGTGGTCTGCAGTTCTGGTTGAATAGGTGTGTAGAGATGGTTCTGTCTGTGGTCTGCAGTTCTGGTTGAATAGGTGTGTAGAGATGGTTCTGTCTGTGGTCTAGTTCTGGTTGAATAGGTGTGTAGAGATGGTTCTGTCTGTGGTCTAGTTCTGGTTGAATAGGTGTGTAGAGATGGTTCTGTCTGTGGTCTGCAGTTCTGGTTGAATAGGTGTGTAGAGATGGTTCTGTCTGTGGTCTGCAGTTCTGGTTGAATAGGTGTGTAGAGATGGTTCTGTCTGTGGTCTAGTTCTGGTTGAATAGGTGTGTAGAGATGGTTCTGTCTGTGGTCTGAGTTCTGGTTGAATAGGTGTGTAGAGATGGTTCTGTCTGTGGTCTAGTTCTGGTTGAATAGGTGTGTAGAGATGGTTCTGTCTGTGGTCTAGTTCTGGTTGAATAGGTGTGTAGAGATGGTTCTGTCTGTGGTCTGCAGTTCTGGTTGAATAGGTGTGTAGAGATGGTTCTGTCTGTGGTCTGCAGTTCTGGTTGAATAGGTGTGTAGAGATGGTTCTGTCTGTGGTCTAGTTCTGGTTGAATAGGTGTGTAGAGATGGTTCTGTCTGTGGTCTGAGTTCTGGTTGAATAGGTGTGTAGAGATGGTTCTGTCTGTGGTCTAGTTCTGGTTGAATAGGTGTGTAGAGATGGTTCTGTCTGTGGTCTAGTTCTGGTTGAATAGGTGTGTAGAGATGGTTCTGTCTGTGGTCTAGTTCTGGTTGAATAGGTGTGTAGAGATGGTTCTGTCTGTGGTCTAGTTCTGGTTGAATAGGTGTGTAGAGATGGTTCTGTCTGTGGTCTAGTTCTGGTTGAATAGGTGTGTAGAGATGGTTCTGTCTGTGGTCTAGTTCTGGTTGAATAGGTGTGTAGAGATGGTTCTGTCTGTGGTCTAGTTCTGGTTGAATAGGTGTGTAGAGATGGTTCTGTCTGTGGTCTAGTTCTGGTTGAATAGGTGTGTAGAGATGGTTCTGTCTGTGGTCTAGTTCTGGTTGAATAGGTGTGTAGAGATGGTTCTGTCTGTGGTCTAGTTCTGGTTGAATAGGTGTGTAGAGATGGTTCTGTCTGTGGTCTAGTTCTGGTTGAATAGGTGTGTAGAGATGGTTCTGTCTGTGGTCTAGTTCTGCTTGAATAGGTGTGTAGAGATGGTTCTGTCTGTGGTCTAGTTCTGGTTGAATAGGTGTGTAGAGATGGTTCTGTCTGTGGTCTGAGTTCTGGTTGAATAGGTGTGTAGAGATGGTTCTGTCTGTGGTCTGAGTTCTGCTTGAATAGGTGTGTAGAGATGGTTCTGTCTGTGGTCTGAGTTCTGCTTGAATAGGTGTGTAGAGATGGTTCTGTCTGTGGTCTGTAGTTCTGGTTGAATAGGTGTGTAGAGATGGTTCTGTCTGTGGTCTAGTTCTGGTTGAATAGGTGTGTAGAGATGGTTCTGTCTGTGGTCTGCAGTTCTGGTTGAATAGGTGTGTAGAGATGGTTCTGTCTGTGGTCTAGTTCTGGTTGAATAGGTGTGTAGAGATGGTTCTGTCTGTGGTCTGAGTTCTGGTTGAATAGGTGTGTAGAGATGGTTCTGTCTGTGGTCTAGTTCTGGTTGAATAGGTGTGTAGAGATGGTTCTGTCTGTGGTCTAGTTCTGGTTGAATAGGTGTGTAGAGATGGTTCTGTCTGTGGTCTAGTTCTGCTTGAATAGGTGTGTAGAGATGGTTCTGTCTGTGGTCTGCAGTTCTGCTTGAATAGGTGTGTAGAGATGGTTCTGTCTGTGGTCTAGTTCTGCTTGAATAGGTGTGTAGAGATGGTTCTGTCTGTGGTCTAGTTCTGCTTGAATAGGTGTGTAGAGATGGTTCTGTCTGTGGTCTGCAGTTCTGGTTGAATAGGTGTGTAGAGATGGTTCTGTCTGTGGTCTGTAGTTCTGGTTGAATAGGTGTGTAGAGATGGTTCTGTCTGTGGTCTGCAGTTCTGGTTGAATAGGTGTGTAGAGATGGTTCTGTCTGTGGTCTAGTTCTGCTTGAATAGGTGTGTAGAGATGGTTCTGTCTGTGGTCTAGTTCTGCTTGAATAGGTGTGTAGAGATGGTTCTGTCTGTGGTCTGCAGTTCTGGTTGAATAGGTGTGTAGAGATGGTTCTGTCTGTGGTCTAGTTCTGGTTGAATAGGTGTGTAGAGATGGTTCTGTCTGTGGTCTGCAGTTCTGGTTGAATAGGTGTGTAGAGATGGTTCTGTCTGTGGTCTAGTTCTGGTTGAATAGGTGTGTAGAGATGGTTCTGTCTGTGGTCTAGTTCTGGTTGAATAGGTGTGTAGAGATGGTTCTGTCTGTGGTCTAGTTCTGGTTGAATAGGTGTGTAGAGATGGTTCTGTCTGTGGTCTAGTTCTGGTTGAATAGGTGTGTAGAGATGGTTCTGTCTGTGGTCTGCAGTTCTGGTTGAATAGGTGTGTAGAGATGGTTCTGTCTGTGGTCTGTAGTTCTGGTTGAATAGGTGTGTAGAGATGGTTCTGTCTGTGGTCTGCAGTTCTGGTTGAATAGGTGTGTAGAGATGGTTCTGTCTGTGGTCTGCAGTTCTGGTTGAATAGGTGTGTAGAGATGGTTCTGTCTGTGGTCTAGTTCTGGTTGAATAGGTGTGTAGAGATGGTTCTGTCTGTGGTCTGCAGTTCTGGTTGAATAGGTGTGTAGAGATGGTTCTGTCTGTGGTCTGCAGTTCTGGTTGAATAGGTGTGTAGAGATGGTTCTGTCTGTGGTCTAGTTCTGGTTGAATAGGTGTGTAGAGATGGTTCTGTCTGTGGTCTAGTTCTGGTTGAATAGGTGTGTAGAGATGGTTCTGTCTGTGGTCTGCAGTTCTGGTTGAATAGGTGTGTAGAGATGGTTCTGTCTGTGGTCTAGTTCTGGTTGAATAGGTGTGTAGAGATGGTTCTGTCTGTGGTCTAGTTCTGGTTGAATAGGTGTGTAGAGATGGTTCTGTCTGTGGTCTAGTTCTGGTTGAATAGGTGTGTAGAGATGGTTCTGTCTGTGGTCTGCAGTTCTGGTTGAATAGGTGTGTAGAGATGGTTCTGTCTGTGGTCTAGTTCTGCTTGAATAGGTGTGTAGAGATGGTTCTGTCTGTGGTCTAGTTCTGGTTGAATAGGTGTGTAGAGATGGTTCTGTCTGTAATCTAGTTCTGCTTGAATAGGTGTGTAGAGATGGTTCTGTCTGTGTTCTAGTTCTGGTTGAATAGGTATGTAGAGATGGTTCTGTCTGTGGTCTGTAGTTCTGGTTGAATAGGTGTGTAGAGATGGTTCTATCTGTGGTCTGCAGTTCTGCTTGAATAGGTGTGTAGAGATGGTTCTGTCTGTGGTCTGCAGTTCTGCTTGAATAGGTGTGTAGAGATGGTTCTGTCTGTGGTCTGTAGTTCTGGTTGAATAGGTGTGTAGAGATGGTTCTGTCTGTGGTCTAGTTCTGGTTGAATAGGTGTGTAGAGATGGTTCTGTCTGTGGTCTGCAGTTCTGGTTGAATAGGTGTGTAGAGATGGTTCTGTCTGTGGTCTAGTTCTGCTTGAATAGGTGTGTAGAGATGGTTCTGTCTGTGGTCTGCAGTTCTGGTTGAATAGGTGTGTAGAGATGGTTCTGTCTGTGGTCTAGTTCTGCTTGAATAGGTGTGTAGAGATGGTTCTGTCTGTGGTCTAGTTCTGCTTGAATAGGTGTGTAGAGATGGTTCTGTCTGTGGTCTAGTTCTGGTTGAATAGGTGTGTAGAGATGGTTCTGTCTGTGGTCTGCAGTTCTGCTTGAATAGGTGTGTAGAGATGGTTCTGTCTGTGGTCTAGTTCTGCTTGAATAGGTGTGTAGAGATGGTTCTGTCTGTGGTCTAGTTCTGCTTGAATAGGTGTGTAGAGATGGTTCTGTCTGTGGTCTGCAGTTCTGGTTGAATAGGTGTGTAGAGATGGTTCTGTCTGTGGTCTAGTTCTGGTTGAATAGGTGTGTAGAGATGGTTCTGTCTGTGGTCTGCAGTTCTGGTTGAATAGGTGTGTAGAGATGGTTCTGTCTGTGGTCTAGTTCTGCTTGAATAGGTGTGTAGAGATGGTTCTGTCTGTGGTCTAGTTCTGGTTGAATAGGTGTGTAGAGATGGTTCTGTCTGTGGTCTAGTTCTGGTTGAATAGGTGTGTAGAGATGGTTCTGTCTGTGGTCTAGTTCTGGTTGAATAGGTGTGTAGAGATGGTTCTGTCTGTGGTCTAGTTCTGGTTGAATAGGTGTGTAGAGATGGTTCTGTCTGTGGTCTAGTTCTGTTGAATAGGTGTGTAGAGATGGTTCTGTCTGTGGTCTGCAGTTCTGGTTGAATAGGTGTGTAGAGATGGTTCTGTCTGTGGTCTGCAGTTCTGGTTGAATAGGTGTGTAGAGATGGTTCTGTCTGTGGTCTGCAGTTCTGGTTGAATAGGTGTGTAGAGATGGTTCTGTCTGTGGTCTAGTTCTGCTTGAATAGGTGTGTAGAGATGGTTCTGTCTGTGGTCTAGTTCTGGTTGAATAGGTGTGTAGAGATGGTTCTGTCTGTGGTCTGTAGTTCTGGTTGAATAGGTGTGTAGAGATGGTTCTGTCTGTGGTCTAGTTCTGCTTGAATAGGTGTGTAGAGATGGTTCTGTCTGTGGTCTGTAGTTCTGGTTGAATAGGTGTGTAGAGATGGTTCTGTCTGTGGTCTTGTTCTGCTTGAATAGGTGTGTAGAGATGGTTCTGTCTGTGGTCTAGTTCTGCTTGAACAGGTGTGTAGAGATGGTTCTGTCTGTGGTCTGCAGTTCTGGTTGAATAGGTGTGTAGAGATGGTTCTGTCTGTCGTCTAGTTCTGCTTGAATAGGTGTGTAGAGATGGTTCTGTCTGTGGTCTGCAGTTCTGGTTGAATAGGTGTGTAGAGATGGTTCTGTCTGTGGTCTGAGTTCTGGTTGAATAGGTGTGTAGAGATGGTTCTGTCTGTGGTCTAGTTCTGGTTGAATAGGTGTGTAGAGATGGTTCTGTCTGTGGTCTGTAGTTCTGGTTGAATAGGTGTGTAGAGATGGTTCTGTCTGTGGTCTAGTTCTGGTTGAATAGGTGTGTAGAGATGGTTCTGTCTGTGGTTTGTAGTTCTGGTTGAATAGGTGTGTAGAGATGGTTCTGTCTGTGGTCTAGTTCTGGTTGAATAGGTGTGTAGAGATGGTTCTGTCTGTGGTCTGTAGTTGTGGTTGAATAGGTGTGTAGAGATGGTTCTGTCTGTGGTCTAGTTCTGGTTGAATAGGTGTGTAGAGATGGTTCTGTCTGTGGTCTGTAGTTCTGGTTGAATAGGTGTGTAGAGATGGTTCTGTCTGTGGTCTGTAGTTCTGGTTGAATAGGTGTGTAGAGATGGTTCTGTCTGTGGTCTGTAGTTCTGGTTGAATAGGTGTGTAGAGATGGTTCTGTCTGTGGTCTGTAGTTCTGGTTGAATAGGTGTGTAGAGATGGTTCTGTCTGTGGTCTGTAGTTCTGGTTGAATAGGTGTGTAGAGATGGTTCTGTCTGTGGTCTGTAGTTCTGGTTGAATAGGTGTGTAGAGATGGTTCTGTCTGTGGTCTGTAGTTCTGGTTGAATAGGTGTGTAGAGATGGTTCTGTCTGTGGTCTAGTTCTGGTTGAATAGGTGTGTAGAGATGGTTCTGTCTGTGGTCTAGTTCTGCTTGAACAGGTGTGTAGAGATGGTTCTGTCTGTGGTCTGCAGTTCTGGTTGAATAGGTGTGTAGAGATGGTTCTGTCTGTGGTCTGTAGTTCTGGTTGAATAGGTGTGTAGAGATGGTTCTGTCTGTGGTCTGCAGTTCTGGTTGAATAGGTGTGTAGAGATGGTTCTGTCTGTGGTCTGTAGTTCTGGTTGAATAGGTGTGTAGAGATGGTTCTGTCTGTGGTCTGTAGTTCTGGTTGAATAGGTGTGTAGAGATGGTTCTGTCTGTGGTCTGTAGTTCTGGTTGAATAGATGTGTAGAGATGGTTCTGTCTGCGGTCTAGTTCTGCTTGAACAGGTGTGTAGAGATGATTCTGTCTTGTCTACACTTCTCTTTGTTGCATCCGGGAAGCAATTTTGTGTTCTGTTTGCACATCCACCACACTGCTGCTCTGGGTTTGTTGGCTGAAGCATGCTTTCCAGAAGATCCCATTCAGTTGGCTTTTAGAACTAGGGTACCACTCATCACCCTTGCCTCTTTTGCATGAGGTGTCTTGGTCAAGAACAGCCTTTGTGCAGCACTACATCTCTAAACCCAGGGCCATCAGGAGTTGATATTTCTGTGCTACCTCTGACCTGGACAGACTGGAGAGGGGAACTTAATGACATAGGCAAGTGTAGAGTCCTGCACCTGAGGAAGAATAACAGCCTGCACTAGTACAGGTTAGGGGTTGGTCTGCTGGGAAGCTGCTCCACGGAGAGGACCTAGAAGTCCTGCTGGACAGCAAGTTCGCCATTGGCCAGCAATGTGCTTTTGTGGCAAAGGCAACTAACAGTGCCCTGGAGTGCATTGAGAAGAGAGTGAACAGCAGGTCAAGGGAGGCTTTCCTCTCCCTCTGCCCTAGGGAGGCAAATCTGGAGTGCTGTGTCCAGTTCTGGGCTCCCCAGTTCAAGAGACAGGAACTACTGGAGAGAGTCCAGCAGAGGCTACAAAGCTGCTGAGGGGGCTGGAGCAGCTCTGTGAGGAGGAAAGGCTGAGAGCCCTGGGGCTGTTGAGCCTGGAGAAAACTGAGGGGAGAAGATCTCAATGCTGATCAGTAGCTAAAGGGGGAGGATCAAGTGGAATAAGCCAGTTTTCAGTGGTGCTCAGTGCTAGGACACCCAGCAGGAGGTTTGAACTAGATGATCTCCAAAGGTCCATTCCAACTCCCCAACATTCTGTAAATCTGCAGTTCTGTGATTCTTAGGGCCAAATTTTGATATCTGAGCCTAGGCTGAGCACACATAATCCACAAGTGTCCTTGCTGTGCCAGAGGCTCTGTGGGTACCAAAGGCTGTAATCCCTGCCTGTTAACAGATTTTGTACAACCCCATAATAATGGCTTTCAGTGAATCTACACCAGTTTTGCACCAGCTGAGGTTCCAGCTTACTTAATGTAGTGCAACCACTTCTGGAATACGGAGTGATACCAGGTTTGGATCTGTTGCCTACCCCAGCCCTGGAGAAAGAGTTATGTTCTTAAAGCCACTCTGTTAAAATGACACTTTCTTAGAGAACACTGTTCCCTTGGTAGCCATGGAGTCCAACTGCCTACTTTATGGAGAAAGCATGTCTCCATCCCCCTTCAAGTTTTGGAGTTTATCCAAACAAAGTCTCCAAATCAAACTCTAGCACATTATCTTGATGACCACCACCTCTTGCATGAACACAACTTGATTCTCAGACCCCAGGTTGGGTTCCACACTGATGGGTGCTCAAGAACTGCTAGAATTAAAAGAGCTTTTTATTTCTGAAGGAGCCAAAACTTTTAAGGGCTGCAGCACAGCATCTGGTGGAAGACCTTTTTTAGAAGTACCTGAGTTTCTTGCCCATGCAAGAGGCAGAGGCCAGCCTGGGGTAGGAGGATCATGTCTTGCTCTTGCTCTTTCAAACCAGGGCACACTGCTGGATCAGTGGTTAAAACAAACACAGGCTCCTGTAGTAGGAAAGAATGATGGAGCACAGCATTTGCTGAAGTACAAACGGTTGTACTGAAGTGTTGCTTGTACCACAGAGCCCAGGGATCCAGCGTGAAGCATTAAAGCTGGGGGAAAACCAGAGGAAATTAATGATTGAATAATGGATTCCAAATGTTGCACTTCAAAGTCGAATCCTCCTAATACACTCACTTTAGGGTACACCGAGCTCCAAAACAGATTGTTTTTCAAGGCAGAGTTGCAGCAGGGAGGATTCTGGGTAATACTATCCCAATTCCCAGTAAGGTAATAAGGTGAAGCTTTAGCTCCAGCGAGGACCCCTCCCTGTTTGCTTCTGTGCGTGCAGGAACCATCACGGAGCGCTCTTCCCAAGGCTTTGCCTTCTGTGTTGACGGTTAATCCTGGTGGCAGGTGGCTGCCTGCCATCTGGAACATCTTTGCCCATTAAGATTCTCCCAGAAAGAAAGAAAATAGCTTATTTAGTAGCCGGGCCAGGTTTTCAGGAGAGTGCTTCTGTACAGCAGCCCTGGGTCAGTGCTCACGGTTAGATGGATTGGCTCAGCCTGCTGGCTCAGCCTGTGGGACTACTCATTCCCTTCTTCCAGGGAGGATGAAACAGCAAGTCTACCTAGATATTTCTTCTTCTCTCAGATCCTCAGTTCACCTCCTTGCTGTACTTTTCATGAAGATCCCAGGAGAGCCAAGCCTGTCTTCATTCAGGCTTCACACAAAGTATCTCACAGGCAGTTTCTGGCTTATCAGATGCATTACCACGGGTTGTGTGTCCTTGTGAGCCGTGCTCCTCAGGAGACCATGAACCTCACAGAATCTCAGAATGATGAAGGTTGGAAGGAACCCCTGGGGATCAACCCACTGCTAAAGCAGGGTTCCCCAGAGCAGGTGGACCATGATCACATTCAGGCAGGTTTATTCATATCTCCAGAGAAGGAGAATCCACAACCTCTCTGGGAAGACTGCTCCAGGATTCCAGCACCCTCACAGCAAAGGTTTTCCTCATGTTCAGATGGAACCTCCTGGGTTCCAGTTTGTACCCATTGCCTCTTGTCCTGTCACTAGACAACACAGAAAGGAGTCTGGCACCACCCTCTTGATCCTCACCCTTTAGATACTGTTCATCATTGAGAAGATCCCCTCTCAGCCTTTTCTCCAGGCTAAACAGCCCCGGGTCTCTCAGCCTTTTGGACTCTCTCCAGGAGTTCCCTGTCTTATTTGAAATGGAGAGCCCAGAGTTAAACCCAGTACTCCAGATGTGGCCTCCCTAGGGCAGAGTAGAGGGCAGGAAAACTTCCCTCAACCTGCTGTTCTCACTCTTCTTAGTGCACCCCAGGATAACATTGGTATTCTTGGCCACAAGAGCACACTGCAGAACTTCTGCAGCTAAGCACACCTCCAGAACTTCTGTGTTTAAGAAACGGTGTGGGGTTTGGGAGTCTGTTTCCCTCCTCACTGTTTTTGCTTCTTTTCCCCCCCCTTCCTTTCATTACACTTCTTCAAAGCAGATTTGCACACAGAAGGGACTAAGTGTAGCACACAGATACCCAAGTAGCACTGAGCCCTGCAGCTATTTTGCTGTCACTTTGCAAGAAGCAGCAAGACCACAGAAGCTATTTGAGAAGTGAGAGACCAGGCTTGCTAATCTAAAACTGAATTCAGGTTTCTCTGATTCAGATCCATTCTTTGAGTGCTGTAGAGTTTGTTCAGTGTGTTTGTGAAGCACTGTGCACAGAGGAATCCAAATCACGTCCTACCAAGGCTGTAAAAATAATGCCTTCACCTTCCCAGGATGTCCAGTCGTGAGGCAAATGGCAGTGGTGCTAAACCTCATCAGGGTTTACTATTTGGCTTAATCCAAATCCTTCATCAAATCTGAGTGCAGAACAAATTCTTGGAGACACTTCAGTGACAGCTTCAATTGGGAACCACACTAGTTCAAAAAAATTAGAGGAAGAAATCCCCAAGGAGCCTTCAAGATGGTGAATTTATAACTTTGGACATGAGGTCAGCGAAAAACAAAGAATAAACCTTCAAATATGAGACTCCTTGCTCCTATCACTGCAGAAGGAAGGCAAGGAGATCAAGGGCATTTGAGAAAATAACAGTCTTGCCTCTATTAATCCTTTTCTTCAGATGACAACACAAATAGAAACAAATCCTTCCACAATGGGCTCAGAGATGTCTCCTCTCATTGCATGTGGTTTCCACATAGCTGAGAGGGGATTGGGAGTAGCAGCCTGGACCAAAGCCCCTGGCCCACGGTCCTTATGCTGGGGAGGCACTCACACAAGGCTGCCTATATTATCAGCAGAGATGGGGGCTGGGTTTTCTACCTGAAATCTTAATCTTCCTTCCACCTCCTGGAAGTATTCTTCTCTTCATGATCCACAGCAGGAATCAGTTAGGTACCAAAGTTCCATGGCCAGAGTATCAGGAGCCACGTGTGGTTACCAGACTCTTCTGGGTGCGAACAAGGGCCCAGCTAAGAGGAAAGTCTAAATAGGAATATGACAGGGGTGGAGCTGGGCTCCTTTGCACTTCCTATGAGAAGCACAAAGCATAGTTAGTGGGGCTGACCCACTGCAAAGTCACCCCATAATGAACCTATGGCCCCAGTGAGCTTTGGGCTACTCAGATGAAGTCAAGATCTTTGTCCCCTTGTTGCACCAACATGGTCTGCTGGTAGACTTGGATCATCCCATCTTGTATCCCTCATGGCAACTTCTGTATGTCACTGCCCTGCTGACTTTAAGAGAATTGAAGCTGCTTTGTATAGAGGCCAGAGCAGAGGAATGTCTTTTAATCTCCTGCTTTTAACTAACTCCTTCTTAAACCCTTAAAACCTTTTTCTGGTTTCCTGGAATGTAAGTCACACTTGTTCACGTTCCTGTATCAGCAAGCAGGTAGACAGCCCAGTGGAGGAGGGATTGAAGGCACTTGCTGAAATGTGTTCCTTCAGCTCCATCCACTGCACAGAGCTACTCCAGCAGTCAGCACTTCAAAGAGTCAGGCTAGATATTAGCATGAGAAAAATAACCTTCCCTACTCATTGCTCTCTACAGCTACCTGGAGGGAGGTTGGAGCAAGGAGGGAGTCAGCTTCTTCTCCTTGGTGTCAAGAGACAGGACCAGAGGAAATGGTTCCACGCTGCACCAGGGGAGGTTTAGGCTGGATGTTAGGAAATATTTCTTCACTGAAAGGGTTCTCAAACATTGGTATGGTCTGCCCAGGGCAGTGCTGGAGTCACCATCCTGGTGGTGTTCATGCGGTGTGTGGACCTGGCATTGAGGGACGTGGTTTAGTGTTGACCTTTCAGTGCTGGGTCAAGGGTTGGGCTGGATGAGCTTTGGGGTCTCTTCCAACTGGATGTATTCTGTGATTCTGTGCAATGATTGGACTCAATCATCTTAAAGGCCTTTTTCCAACCAAAATGATTCCATGATTCTATGAATCGTACTCCACCACCAGCACACCTTGAGGATCAGGGATATTGTTCTGAGGTGGAGAGCTCAGATTCGAGAGAGAAGAGCAGAGAAGCATCTGAACCCCTAGATGTTTACCTGGAGCTAGAACACAAACTGTAGATCTTTTTGAAGCAGCCTGTGGAAAGGATTTAAACCCAAACCAGGACTCCTAGAAGGATCCTGAGCCTTATGCCCATAGCTACAACCATCCGAAGATAAATAAATAAATAAATAAATAAATAAATAAGGAAGGAAAGAAAGAAAGAAAGAGTGCCAGATGGAAAAATAAAATATGCCAGCTTCCCCCCCCACAACCTATAAGCTAGGTTTGTGCTGCCTTGACACAGCTCTGTTTCCTCACACCATTCTTCTATATCCGGTTGACGGATATTTTTCCATGGAGCGGTTAATGCTAATCTTGGCAGAGGCTGAGAGCAAATATAGAAGCTCCGATGCGTGCCCGGAGGTTTCCAAGCCATTGGGAAGGATGCCTGAGAACGACTCAAGAGCAGCATGAGGAAATATAAAAAGAGCACCAGAGAACTGGAGAGAGCTTGTTTCACATTCACAAATCCCCCCCCTCCCAGTGCCACTGGGTTTCAGGAGGTGAGGGGAAGCCTGCCATCTAAAGTGATGGGTTACTGCCCAGCCGGCTGCCAAGACACACGCTGGCAGGCTTCCTCATCAATTATTATCTTATTTCTTTTTTACTTCTGCTTCTGCTACAGATATCTGGCCTCAACCGTTACAATATCAAGCACCCCACTGCCTTTAATATATTTATCTTTACCACATCCTCTAAGGCAAGTAAGTGTGCTTGCTGATCCTCGGATTACAGGAGCAGCAAAGGCTCACAAAGGGATGTACACACTTATATTTCATTTAAGACAGATTTTGGACCCCTAAAGAAACAGTTCATAAAATCCCCATCTACCTACTTAAGGCACATTCACATGTGCATTAGCTTTGGATACGCAGCTCTGACTGGTTTCCACTATTGTGACTTGCCAGAGCAGCCACCCTCTCTCACCAGACTGAACCACCACTTCAATCCATGTCCCCTCCTGCTCCAGTCCATGCTCAGGGAGGTCCCAGCAGGGAATGGCAGTCCTGGGCTGGGAGGCTGGTGCTTAGATACCATCCAAATGTCTTACTCCCTGCTCCCAGTTCCATTTATAAACTTATCCTGCGATAAATTAGTGCATCCAGAGGGGCTTGGATAAGCTTGAGCAGTGGGCTTGTGTGAACCTCATGAGTCCAACAAGGCCAAGAGCAAGGTTTTATACATACATTGGGGCAATCCCCAGTATCAATATAGCCTGGAGGATGAAGGGATGGAGAGCAGGCTTTGCAAGGAAAGTGAGATGTAGTCATGTTAGTCCTGCAACTGTGCCCTCAGCAGCAGGAGAGGACAGAGCAGGAAGCCACCAAGGAATGACTTTTAGCTTGCAACCTTGCTTCAAAGCCACTGTTAAACCAATGGGGCAGTGTGATTTGGGTTTGGTATGGAAGCAGCTTGGTTTGGTATCACTCAGCTCCACTCAACAGAAACAGATTCCTTTTACACCCTCTGAAAACTCTGGCACTGTACATGCAGCCAACACCTCAGCTGATCCTGGCTCTCAGAGGGTCCCTCACCATTGCTGGCGAGACTCTTGAGCCCCAGTGAAAATTCCTGACTTGTGTAATCACTTACACTTTGTCTTTCAGCAAAGTCCCCCCACCACCACCCCTGCAGTTTTATTTGACTGTGACATTCCTTTCTCCTGCTTCTTATGAAACGAAAAAAGAAAAACCTTTCCTTAGGATTCTGACCTGCACATGGGTGGTGTCACCCTGGTAGCAGGAGGGTTATCTGTTTGCATGGGCCAGCATCCAAGGGATGGACAATGTAAAGCTACACATGTGTTTGGCGGATAGCCCTGAAGAAGAAATAGGGGTGGGGATTTGTTAAGCTCATTTATTAAGCTTTTTTTCCAGAGTGCTGCCTGCTAGTATTAACAGCAAAGAGTTAAGACTCAAACCTGCACGAAGCAGATGCTGGCAAAGTCCCTAATTTGCACTTCTGAAAAGGAGAAAAGCTTCCTTGCTTGGGACTAAACCTCGCTGGTACTTACCTGATGCCTCAGTAGCTGAGCTTTCGATCCTTGTGGAGCACTAGATGCTCACCTATGATCAAAACATCACAAAACAGCACTGGTGAATAGTGCAGACAAGTGTTGGAAAAGTTTATTACAGAAGTGACCTCTAGAGGCGTTTACAGAGACAGGGTCCAGTTGAATGAGGAAGGCTCAGGCTGGACAAGGCAAAAAGTATCCCAAGGTGTCGTGTCAGGGATCACTTGCAGAGTTTTCAAATGTTTGAATTGATTTCCACTAATTTTAGAGCATGAACACTTGAGCCTCTTGGAAAGATTCTGGAAGTTGTTATGCAGCTGCACTAGAATTGTAGAAAGTGCTGCAGAAACCCAACGAGAGCAGTTGTGCCCTGCTGCTTGTCCTCCAGCTACTCACAACAAGGAAATTATGGAGGAAAATGAAACAGTCTCAGTTTTCACTTCACAGAATCCTTTAGGTTGGAAAATACTTCTAAGATCAGAGAATCACAGAATGGTTCGGGTTGGAAGGGATCTCTGAGAATCATCGAGTACAAACCTGCTGCTAAAGCAGGGTTGCCCAGAGCAGGCTGACCAGGATCACAATGTCCAGGTGGGTTTGGAATCTCTCTGGAGAAGATTCCAGAACCTCTCTGATCAGCCTGAGACACGGCTCCAGCAGTCTCAAAGCAAGGAGGTTTTCCCTCATATTCGGATGGAACTTCCTGGGTTCCAGTTTGTGTCCATTGCCTTTTGTCCTGTCCCCAGGCGCACTGAAAGGAGTCTGGCCCCAGCCTCTTGCCCCTTTGCCCCCCTCAGCTCTTCCTGAGCATTGCTCAGATCCCCTCTGGGGCTGCTCTTCTCCAGGCTCAACAGCCCCTGGGCTCTCAGCCTTTCCTCCTCACAGAGATGCTCAAGTTCCCTCAGCATCGTCACAGACCTCCACTGGACTCTCTCCAGCAGTTCCCTGTCTCTCTTGAACTGGGGAGCCCAGAACTGATCATCAAGCTCAACAATAATCATAACTACCATGTGGAATTATAGCCACCAGCAGAGCAAATGATCCACAAGTGGTCCTGCAGGACACAGCTGGAACAAAGCTGCTGACTTTCTTGCAGGGAGATCTCCATGTCCAAGGTCTTTGCAGGGGGATCTTTCTAAGTGACACATACTGGGACACAGCTACAGCAGCCAGTAGCTGTGCAGAGCCACTCCTGGGCTAGGCTGGCTGAGGTGGTGATGCTGAGATGAAAGGCTGTGTATCCCATTACCAACCCTTGGAGTCATTTAGTCTTCTGTCTCCATTTTAACCTGAGTCTCTTTGGACAAGTCTCTTTCTTTTTAACAAGAACTGCCAGAACTCTGATGTTCAAGTGTAAGGAGGAGGGCAGGAGGGGTTGAGGGAGGAAAAATAGTTTTTAAAAACAAGTTTTGGATCCTCAGATGCTTTAATTTTGGAGTCAAGAGAAAAAAATGTTGTTAGTTTTATTTCTTTTTTTCAAGTATCTATTTCTGTTAAAAAAAAAAAAAGGACAGGGGGTGGAACTGTTGGTTTGATTCTGCCAAAAAAATGTAATTCATGTCTCCTTCATTGTTTCCAGAGTCCTTTGCCATTTCAAGAGGTTCTCACACCCACACAGGCTTCTCTCCTATAGCCAGGCAGCAGACTCTTGCTGCATGACCCTTTGGCCATTGTTGATTTATGAATTATTATTATTAATAGCAGGCAGGGGAAAAAAAATTCAAACCTTCAGGACTTTCCCTTCTTGCTCTTGCAGTACAAATCCAAGAGTCTCCACGGAGCTTCCCTCATGTGTTGCGAGATGTCCAAGAACTTTTCCATGCTTAATAAGGAGAGTGGATTTAGGGAGGAATGACAAAGTGTGTGCCTCTCCTTATCCCTGTTTGTTATTGATTTATAAGCTGCTGTTCCCCTATGCAGAGCTCTTGAAGGAGGATCAGATCAAAAGAGCAGTGATGTGATCACCTGTCAGCCCAAGGTGATCAGGCAGTCTAGACTTAAATCCACCTCTGGATGACAAACAGTCCTAGGTTCAAACCTGAGCAGATCTTGAATTTCAGATAGCCCAAACAGAGGAGTCCTGCTTTGCTAAATTCATGCCAGACTCCAGGTTGGATCACCTCTCTTAACTCACTCCAAATAAGCAGTTCCCTTGAAAGATAAACAGTCTGAACTTTCAGAAGAGTGTCCTCAAGCTGGCGCTGGAGGAGGATGAGCATTGTCAGCCAGACAAATCTCTCCTGATGGAACTAACAGGTGTCCTGAGTAACCATGAAAAATCTGGATGGAAAAACACAGAGAAATTGGTAGCAGATCTTAGAGTGCTGGATGTGATGGCCACGTCGATCGTCTTGTTTAAATTAGCAGTTGGGGAAGGGAGTATCCATAAAAAGAAAGCCTGCACTTGGGCAGATAAGGAATAGCTGCTGTCAGCCACAAATATGAAGTGCAATCAATTTGAAAGAGGAGATAGCAAAGCCACAAGGACCTCTGGAAGCTACCTCATCCAACCTTCCTGCTAAAGCAGGGGCACCCACAGCAGCTTGCCCAGGATCACAATGTCCAGGTGAGTTTGGAGTCTCTCCAGAGACAGGGCTCCAGCACCCTCACAGTGAAAATTTTTTTCCCTGTGAGGTGGAGGAATTGATTTGGTGACATTGAGGGTAGCTAGGATTTATCTGCCTAGAGTAGGTTTTTCTGATCTCTTCATTTAATGAAGCAAAGCAGGAGCTGAGCTGAGGTCCCCCAGTGAGGAACACCCCAGGAGCATCACACTGCTTTGGTTTGTCTGTTGGATTGTAAGGGCAACGCCATCATTTGTCAGCCTGGGCAGATGGCTTAGGATGCTTTCTGGATTTAAGAGGTGGCAGCATGACAAGCACAGTGATCAGGCAGCATTCATGGGCTTCTATCAGTTTTATAGAGCAACCTGAGGGTCTCACCAAGAGATTTACAGGCTAATAACCTCCTTTTGATGATGGCTTCTGGCCATGACCTTTATTCTTTCACCCCTCCTGTGCCAGCTCTGGTGTACTCTCACTTCTCTTGAGTCATTTGTCTTGCCTCTGGTTTTTCCTGACTTTTAATTTTATTGCTCTGTGGTTTTGTTGTGGTTTTTTTTTTTTTTTCTCCAGCCTCCACTGCTCTCCTCAGGTTCCCTGTGGACAGCAGCACTTCCTCTCCCTAGTCAGTTTTTATCTGGTGGCCTCATTGGGGATGTCTTCCAGACTGAAGACACGTTGCCAGGGAAGTGTTTTTCCAGTTTTCCCTGGTGTTGGTGTATTTCCACTGGAAGGTCAAGATCCCCTCCTGACATCTGTTCCCAAGGGTATTCATTGCCCACATGATGCTCTGCAAGCTCTGCTCCTCTCTTAACACTGAGATCAAATCCAAGCTGGATGTTGTCCCCCATGTCTATCTGATGCTCTTGCAATAAGTGAGTGGTGGAGATGTTCCTCCTGGATCTGTTATCATGTTTCCTGGGTGTCATCAAGCTGCCCAGGCAGATGATGTCCCCGTCTTCATTTCCTGATGTGATTTTCACAGAACAGAATCATCGAATGCTTTGGGTTGGAAGGCATCTTTAAAACTCATCTAGTTCTATCCTCCTGCAGTTGGCAGGAACATCTTCAACTAGGTTGGGATGCTCAGAGCCCCAGGCAACCTGGCCTGGAAAGTTTCCAGGGATGGGGCATCTACCAACTCTCTGGGCAACCTGGGCCTGTGTCTTACCACCCTCTTACCTCCTCCTTCTCTCTAGTCCTGAAGTACCATGTCTACATGTTTTTTTGAACACCTCCAGGGAAGGGGACTCCACCACCTCCCTGGGCAGCCTATTCCAGGATGGGACAACTTTTGTGGGGGGAGAAATTGTTCCTCATGTTCAATTTAAACCTCCCCTGCTGCAACACGATGCCATTTTCTCTTATCCTTATAGAGAAGAGACCAACCCCTACCTGGCTCCAATCTCCTTTCTGGGAGTTGTAGAAAGTGAAAAGGATTCCAGTGAGACTCCTTTTCTCCAGGCAGAACAACTCCAGTTCCCTCAGTTACTTCTCACAAGGCTTCTGCTCTTGACTCTTCACCAGCTCCGTTGCCTTTCTTTGGACACACTCCAGCACCTCAATGTCCTTGCAGTGAGGGGCCCAAAACTGAACTCAGTATTCAAGGGGAAGGCTCAGCAGTGCTGAGTACAGGGGGACAATCACTTCCCTGTTCCTGCTGGCCACACTGTCAGTGATTCAAGCCAGGATGCTGTTTGCCTTCTTGGCCACCTGAGCACACTGGCTGATGTTCAGCCAAAGATACCAACACCTCCAAGTCACTTTCTGCTGGGCAGCTTTCCAGACACTCTGCCCCAGGTTCATGGGGTTGTTGTGCCAGGACCCAACACTTGGCCTTGTTGAACCTCATCCCATTGAGCTCAGCCTATCAACCCAGCATGTCCATGTTCCTCTGTAAAGCCTCTCTATCCTCAAGCAGATCGGTACCCTCCTGCTCAACTTGCTGTTGTCTGCAGACTTAGCTTGCCTGGCCTCTCCCTCTGTCCTGCTTTCCCCTTGTCCCACCCCAGCAGCTGTCTTGCTGTGCAGCCCCAGCAGACAAGCAGCTGGCAGCTGGGTCACCTCCCCACGGCTCCCCGGCACAGCTGCGAGCGCTGAGCGTGTGTGAGACAGCCGGCTGGCGTCTCCTCTCTGTCCCCCCTTCCACCCTCCCTGGCTGCCCTTCCCTTTCCCTCACCAGCCTGACTGCCAGCCTCCCCCCCTGAGCCACCCCAACACTAGGGTGGCCAAAGCCAAGACTTGGAGGTGCCTCTTATCCTGAGCCTTTGCAGGCGTGACTGAGAAGCAGCATTCCTCCACCTCTCCTGTCCCATCCTGCTTCCAGCCAAGTGGGATGATGATGACACAGTAGGGCTTGGGTAGGTTTTTTGCTCTGTCTTGTCCTGCAGCCAACCTCTTTGACCTCTGGATGAACCCAATAAAAGAGAGTGTCTTTGGAGTACACTCTTGCCAGTTTTACATCTGTGACCAGTTGCAATTTAAATTCCCTTTCAGTCTGGGAGAGGAAATGAGAGAGGAGCGAGGAAGAGTGATAGTTAAAATTAGAAAGAGAAGAAAAGAAAAAAGGAGCTGGATGGGAAGAAACCAAAACCAGAGAGAACTGAGGCAGATCTTGTGGTTGGAAAGAACTCGACAAAAAGTGGAAGAAGTCAACGTTTCATGATATATTAATATATTTCTTCTAAGAAAGCAGTGGAAAAAAGCAACAGGGCCTTATCTTAGGGCTAGAAAGATGCTGAGGGGCCTGGAGCATCTCTGTGAGGAGGAAAGGCTGAGAGAAATGAAGCTCTTTAGCCTGGAGAAGAGCAGCCTGAGAAGGGATGTTCTCAATGCTGATCAACAGCTGAAGGGCAAGGGTCAAGGGGATGAGGCCAGACTCTTTGCAGTGGTGCCAAGCACAAGGGGCAATGGGCACAAACTGGAACCCACGAGGCTCCATCTGAACGTGAGGAAAATCTTCTTCTGTGAGGGTGCTGGAGCCCTGGAGCCTCCTTCTCTGGAGAGATCCCAAACCCACCTAAACATAATTCTGGGCAGCCTGGGTGACCCTGCTTCAGCAGGGGGCTTTCACTAGATGATGCCCATGTGTCCTTTCCAACCCCCAGCGTTCTCTGATTCTGCCCTTATCCAGTGGCCAATGGAGCCCTTTCTGAATTGGTTCTATCCTGCTTATATCCCAGTTTGGAGCAGGAGAACTCTTGTGTCAGAACAGAAATGCCCTTCACCTGTTCTTTCTTATCCTCTACCAGCTAATGCCAGACATGTCTGAAGAAGGGGAGGAAACTCATCTTGCATGTCTGATCTTTACTTTGCTGCAACTGTGCCTTAGATGGAGGGGCTGGGATACAACAAGACTTATCCCATAATCCAGAGGCCAAAAGTTATTTGGTTTATCAATCTGTGTGTTTACAAGGCCCTTGGTATAAATACACAAGAGAAGTTGGATGACCTTAAGCCCAGGAGAAATAGAAATAGAATGAAATCTAATAGTGCAAAGTCAAGCACTTAGGGACTGATAGCTGGAATAGCTGCTTTAATCTGTGGGCTCATCCCCTGGAAACAACCAACCTGCATGAGAAGGATGTGGATGGATGTTCACCACAGCAGCATTGGTGTGGTGCAGTTATGGAACAGCAGAACTCAGTAGCTGTACACATAAGAAAGGCTATTTACAGGGAGATTAGTGAAGTGTTAAGATTACGAAAGAAGATCTCTCTCTGGCACACCATAGACTGTTCTTGTGCTTCATATCCAAAAAAGGTGAATTTGAACTGTAGCAGACATAGTAAAGGGCTCCTGTGATGATCAGGTGGACAGAAAGCCAATCAAAAGTGAGGAGCCCAGGAGAGCTTGGGTGTGTTTAGCCTAGCACAAAGAGGTGTTGCTCTCTATAAATACATTGGGGAGGTAAAAATCACAGGCAGAAGAGCTATTTAAGTTAAAGGACAGTGCTGGAACAAGAACAAATGGGTATAAATGAGCTGGGAATAAATTTAGCCTGGAAATTAATATAAGGTTTCTAAAGCTCTCATCATCTTGGGTATCTGTTCCTGCTTCATCCTTCTCCTTGGTTTTTGACCATTACGAAACCCCTCTGCTGTTGCTACAGAGTCATTCCCTTCACTTGCATCTTTCCTCTGGTATTTCTTTTTCTGTTGCATCGTTGTATTGCTCAATTTGTTTGGTCATTGTCTCAAAGCCCTTCCTCCTAACCCTCCTGTAACCTCTAGAGTAGCACCAGAGTCAGGTCTTGGGTTATTTTTCCCCAGTTCTTGAGCTGCAAATTCTTGGGAGGCAAATTCCCCCAAAGGAAAACCCCAAACTGTGGCTCAAGATATTCAGCCTGGACATAAAGAAAAGAGAATTGGTGGAGTCACCACTCCTGGAGGGATTTAAAAGATGTGTAGGTGTGGTGCTGAGGGACAAGGTTTAGTGGTGACCTGGTTCTATGAGGTTAATGATTGGATTCAATGACCTTAGGGATCCTTTCCAATCTAAATGATTCTATGACTCTATGTGGTGATGCTTGGGACAGTTCTTCCCCAAGGATGGGACTTTAATCTCCCCTGTGATGAATTTCAGGAGGTGTCTGTGGGTCCACTTCTCAGACTGCCTAGGTTGCTCTGAATGGCAGAGCAACTCCCTGGTGCAGCAACCACTCATAGCAGTTTTCTGTCATCTGCAAACTTGCTGAGGATGCACTCTTCTTGTGTTTGGAACTAGTTTCTGGGAGGACTTGTTCCGTTACTTTCCTAGGTGAGAAACTCACAAGTTTGTTGTTCCCCAAATCCTCCTTCTTGCCCTTCTTGAGAGGAAATAAAAGAACTGGTGGAGTCCCCATCCCTGGAGGGATTTAATAGCCATATAAATGTGGTGCTGAGGGACATGGTTTGATGGTGGCTTGGTGGTGCTGGGTTAATGGTTGGACCTGATGATCTGAAAGGTCTCTTCCAACCTGTTTGGTTTCTGTGATTCTGTGATGTTCTAAAAAAGCTTTTGGTTTTGGTCACTCAGGGGATAGAGCAGCACTGGGACAGGTTCCTCAGAGCAGTGAGAAAGATGGTGGCACCTCCATCCTTAGGGTCTCCAAGCCTTAGATGCTTAGTTTAGCATCTCAGATAAACTGATGTAGTGCTGGTAAATATCCTGCTTCAAGCATAGCCTGGACTAGGCTCCTTCCAAGCAATATCTCAATGTTGCAATGAAATCAAAGGGATCTGGTTGAGTTCTGCCCACTGGCCAACGTTCTTCATGTCATCACCAGCCCAGGAAAAGTGATTGTGTCATAGCTGGGCTCTCTGACTCAGTTCTAGCATAACCAGGGGTTATGGTTGTGAAACAGCTGTGTCATCTCTGGGCTTGTCCTGGGATTGAGCAAAAACCATGCAGTTTTCAACTTCTTGGCCATTGCCACAAGGTGTTATTGCTGGATTTCAGCCTGGCCTGGAGACATTGGTGAGACTCACCTCACTGAAGGGTTAGGATGCCTAAGATGATCCATTGACACAGGAACAGGGAAGCTAATGGTCTGGTAGAAAAGCTGGAATGGAGATGAGATGGCTAAAAGAAAATACAGAGAAAGAGATGCAGTGAGAAGAACAGGGGAGGGAGTAAGAAAGTGAAGACAAAACAGAAAAGGAAGAGAGAGGCCATCCTCAGAGTCACCCTGTGGTGTTCATTGGCTCCAGTCTTGTGTCCCCAGCAAAAAGGAGAGCAGCAGGGTTCAAGCAATGTGACAAATGTCAGTGGGAGCTGTTGTCCTCAGCATCAGTGCTATAATTAACTGGAGAAATATGAGTTTCACAGGCTCTCAGACATGATCTTAGCTTGCTGTGGAAATGAACCAATGATGCTGTGCCTGCTTGCATCCACCTTCCCTTTTGCCCACCCCCAGCCACCTCAAAGCCCCATTCCAGCCCCTTACAAGAACAACAGCAGCTGTGTTGGTATTTATATTCACTCCAGCCTGAAAAATCACTGCTAACACCGAGCCAGGCCCTGTTTCTGCACAGACCTGCTGCCAACTGCTGATGCTTGCAGCTCCCAAAACCTCCTGCTTTGGTTTCATGGGCTCCAAGCCCAGGTCCCACCAGTTTTCCTCTGCTGATGGTGAATGATGATTGTGCAGACCCAGCACATCCTACCCAGGGCTCACGCACTGGGTTTGGCATGCTGGAAAAATTACTCAGCCCACAGACCTGGGCTTGTACTCACCTTTCCTTTCACCTGTGGTTAGAGTGGGTCAAGGAGTAGTTTGTCTCCTTTGCCCTCTCACATCAGCAAAGCAGGAGAACCAGCATCAAGCATTTGAATCTTACTGCTTCACATGATGGGTGTGCACAGACACCTTGGCTCATTTCAGAGGTGAGATGTGTGAGTAGAGGGCTGCACATATACCCATCCCAAAAGGCTGTAGATGTCACTAACTGAGCTGTCTCCATTCTCCATAGGACACAAAAAAAAATCCTCAGGCTGTGAACAGACTTTGGCAGAGATGCGTACCAGAGGTGGCATAGAGCTTGCATCTGTGTCAAGACATTTACTCTCTCCTCTTTACAGATTTCCAGGCATGTGCCTAGCAGAAATATATGCCTCATATGTACATATTTAGAAGACTGCAATGATCTGCAGTGAAAACCAGATCACTGGAAGCTGGTAGAAGGAATTCTTCATCAGGGTTTATGTCCACACCAGTAACTGAAGAGGAAAAATGGTTAGAAGCAGCTATTGATGCTGGAATCACAGACTGGTTTGGGTTGAAAGAGACTTTTAAAAGTCATCCAGTCCAACACCCCTGCAGTGAGCACAGACATCTTCAGTTTGGTCACAGCCCCATCCAACCTGACCTGGAATGTTGCCAAGTGTGGGACATCTACCACTTCTGTGGTCAGTCTGGACTAGTGTCTCACCACATTCAGCATGAAAACTTTTTCCTTCTACCTGGTCTGAATATTCCTCTTTTGTTTTGAAACCATCAGCCCTTATCCTGTCACAACAGGCCCCGATAAAAAGTCTGTCCCCAGATTTTTTATTGCCCCCCTTAAGTACTGAAAGACCACCAGAAGGTCTCCCTGGAGCCTTCTCTTCTCCAGGTTGAACAAACCCAATTCTCCCAGCCTGTCCTCAAAGGGAGGTGCTTCTGCCTTCTGAACATTCTTGAGGCTTCCTCTGCTCTGCTCCAACATATCCACATTTTGTGATGAGGACTCCTCCTGCAGTCCTGCTTATAGGAACAGGGGAAATGGACACAAACAAAACAAAAAAAAAAAAGCTCCACCTAAACATAAGGAGAAATTTTCTTGTGAGGGTGCTGGAGCCCTGCAGCAGTTCCCTGGAGAGGTTGTGGAGAGATTCCACAACCTCTGGAGAGATTCCAAACCCACCTGGACATTGCAATCCTGGGCAACCTGCTCTGAGTGAGCCTGATTTAGCAAGGGGGTTGGACCAGATGATCTCCAGAGATCCCTTCCTATCCCTAACACTCTGTGATTCTGTTATTTCTCCCCCAGAGAAAGAAATGAATAACAAGTTAACAAGTTATATTAAAAAAAGAAGTCAGAGGGCTGGAGCACCTCTCCTGTGAGGACAGACTGAAAGAGTTGGGGCTGTTCAGTCTGGAGAAAAGAAGGCTCCGAGGTGACCTTCTTGTGGCCTTCCAGTATCTGAAGGGGGCTACAAGAAAGCTGAGGAGGGACTTTTTAGGATATCAGGGAGTAACAGGAATGGAGGGGGATGGAATAAAGCTGGAAGTGAGGAGATTAAGACTGGATGTAAGGAAGAAGTTCTTCACCATGAGAGTGGTGAGACCCTGGAATGGGTTGTCCAGGGAGGTGGCTGAGGCCCCATCCCTGGAGGTGTTTAAGGCCAGGCTGGATGGAGCTCTGGCCAGCCTGATCTAGTGTAAGGTGTCCCTGACCATGGCAGGGGGGTTGAAACTGGCTGATCCTTGTGGTCCCTTCCAACCCTGACTGATTCTATGATTCTACATTTGCAAGAACTGCCCAGCACAAACAGGAGGACCAAGGGCACCCAGCCATGCTGAGCAAGCTGCTCTCCCATTTTTTTTTTTTTTTTTTGATGTCTAACTCACATTTTGGGGATGCAGAGCCTCAGGTGGCTGGGCTGCCAGTCTTCCTTTGGGAAACACGGGAATGAGAGTCCCTTAGACCTCTGCCCTGCCATGTCAGTGACTCTGCTGATGTCAACCAAGGACAAAGCCTCAGCCCTGCAGCGGCCAGGGCACATGATGTCACGTCTCACTGAGTGCACCCGGGCAGTTAGGGAACCATCGAATCAGGGAATTGTTAGGGTTGGAAGGGACCTCAAGGATTATCTAGTTCCAACCCCCCTGCCATGGGCAGTTGTCCTCAGGAGGAGTCAGCCTGGTCTCATCACCACCGACAAAGCTGCCCTACAAAACCCAGGGGCACGTACGTGCCGAACTCGCCGTGCCGGCCCCTGCCGAACTCGCCGTGCCGGCCCCTGCCTTTCTTCTCTCCCCGTCGTGTTTGCGCAAAGCAGGGGCAGCAGCAGGGTGGGAAGCTAACAACCATTATTTTTTTAATGAATTCTTGGCAGATAGAAACCCCTGTTAATCACAGCTCCCCGCTTCAGCCTTGTTTACTCGCTGGGAGTTCAGAAAGCACAGGGAGAAGGAGCCAGCACTTCTCACCCAGGTCCTGCAGACAGGCTCAGCGGCAGCTGATACGGGAGCCTGGGCTGCCCCAGGCTCAGGCTGGAAATTCAATGGCTCCATTAACTGCAGGACAACGAGGCCACAAAGTCTTGTGTCCATCCTTCCAATCCTACTGATGGATCAGGCAGGGCTGAGTCAAGAGCCAAAGGGGACATTGCAGTCACTGTGCTGTAAAACCCACAAGAGAGCAGCTCACCCTTACACAGGCCAGCAGAGAGGAAGAGAGATCTTGAAGGCACGGCATGGCTCACCCAGTGTCACTCACAAGTTCAAGGGTAGAGCTGGGAGCAAAATTAAAGGCTTGCAAGTCCTAGAACAGTGCTTTACCCATCAGCCAGCATTGCCCAGCTGTGGTTGTGACTTGGTAGGTGGAAATCCATTTTATTAACAAACAGTGAATCATTCTCCTGGAGGAGCAGCAGGCTCAGCTTTGTCCTCCAGATGTCAAATCACCCTCTCATTCTTCTTCCTCTAAACATCTCCTGCAGTTTCTCTTCTGCTGGAGAGCTTGCTCCAATCTGTCTGTCCTGGCATCACAATGTACTACAGAGCTTTGAGCATGACCTGTTAATTGTGGCTCCAGGTTGCCAACATTTCATGTTTTGCCTGTGTCCTCTGAGGCATTTTAGGAGGCTTTGAGATAACAGAACTACAACATTTAATGAGATTATGGTTTATCTACAAGGACAATTCACAGAATCACAGAATGGTAGGAGCTGTAAGGGATCTCTGGAGATCATCCAGTCCAACCCCCCCTGCTATAGCAGGGTCACCCACAGCAGCTTGCCCAAGATCACTATGTGCAGGTGGGTTTGGAATCTCTCCAGAGAAGAAAACTCCACAGTTTCTCTGGGCAACCTGCTCCAGAGCTCCAAAGTCCTTACAGGAAAGAATTTTCTCTTCCTGTTTAGATGGAACTTCCTTGTTTCCAGTTTGTGCTTGTTGCCTCTTTTACTGTCATGGGCACCACTGAAAAGAGTCTGGCCCCTTCCTCTTGACACCCATCCTTTAGATATTTATAAATATTAATAAGATCCTCTATCAGTCTTTTCTTCTCTTGACTGAATAGCCTTAGGTCAGAGAGGTGCTCTAGTCCTCTCATCATCTTCTGCTGGACTCTCTCCAGTAGTTTCCTGTCTCCCTGGAAGCCCAGAACTGCATCCAGTACTCCAGATGTGCCATCACTAGGGTATAGTAGAGGGAGAGGAGAACCTCCCTTCACCTGCTGGTTACACTCTTATATGCACCTCAGGATGGCATTGGCCTTCTTGACCATGAGGGCACACTGCTGGCTCGTGATGAACTTGTCCACCAGCACTCCCAGGTCCTTCTCTGCAGAGCTGCTTTCCAGCAGCTCAACTCCTCACCTATACTAGTTCAGGAGGTTCTTCCTCCCTAGGTGCAGGACTCTACACTTGCCCTTGTTGATCTTCATTAGGTTCCCCTCTGCCCAACTCTCCAGCCTGTCCAGGTGAGAATTGTCCAGAAAGCACAACGAAAAAGAAAGAAAAGAAAAAGGAAAATGGTTTTTAGTTCAAAGTGTCCTTTTTTTTTTTTTCTTTCAGTGTCAACACTTGACCTGGGAAGCTGTCAATTCTGACACCTTATTTGCAGACAAAAAAAAAACCCAACTGTCCAACCCAAGTATTTTTGACCTGGTTCAAATGCCATGGTTTGGCCTCTTGTTTACAAGCTTTTAAAATGTTCCTACCAAATTTGGAAAGGTCACAGTCAGGATGGAAGGGCTCAGTTTTTAAAGGAGCAGATAAATTTCATTGTGATTTGCAGGAAACCTTGGGCACAGAATAGTTTGCCTTTGTTTGTGTGTTCTCCCACTTCAGAACAAAACCAGATTTCAGAATCATGGAATTTCCTATCAAATAAAATGAAGTGGTTCCCACACAGCCATCCTGTTCAGGAAAGGCAAGGAAGGGTTTGTTGAGTCATTGACAACACCAAGAGCTGTCCAAAAACAAACTGAGCCAGGAGGAGGTTTGATGAAGATTTCAAGACCAGTTCCAGAGGTGGGATTAGACCTGGATTGCTCTGTAAGTGGGGCTGCACTATGAGCATCCTAAAGCATGAGGAAGAACCTCACCTTTACCCATCCCACAACAGCTGTACCATAAGAGGTAGCTTCTCTGCTGTCTCTTTTGGGCAGAGCCTTCTTGCAGACGCTTTTACAACAGTAAAAAGAGACTGAGCTTGCCTTCAGCACCTTGGCTGCACTCTCTCCAGCAACTTAAAGTTTCCAACAATGTGTATTCCCTGCCTTGTTTGCACTGGCCTTAGCATTTGAACCTTCCTGGTGGAGAAAAAAGAAGCAAAGCCATCCCTCCTCCCTACACCCACCATCTTCTCTCCTGTTTACTTTATGATTTCAGTGTAAAGTCACACAGCTGCCTTGGACACCTGGTGTATACAGGGAAAGATTAGGTTGATGCAAACATAGTCAGCAAGTCAAAGGAGGAGATCCTGCCCGTCTGGTCTGGTGAGAGCCTTCCTGCAGTGGTGTTCTCCACTCCAGTGGAGTTCTCAGCAGGGGAAAGACATGGATCTGTTGGGAGTGGGTCCAGAGGAGACCAGAGAAATGATGGGAAGGCTGGAAGCCCTCTGCTGTGAGGCCAGGCTGAGAGAGTTGGGGTTGTTCAGCCTGGAGAAGAGAAGGCTCTAGGGAGACCTTCTGGTGGCCTTTCAGTACTTAATGGGGCCTGTAAGTAAGATGGCAAGTCTTTTTATCAGGGCCCGTTGTGACAGGACAAGGGGTGATGGTTTGAAAATAGGGAGCTTGAGGCTGAATAGAAGGAAGAAATTGTTTGTTCTGAGGGTGATGGAACCCTGGCTGAGATGCCTGAATGAAATCCCCAGGCTGCATGGAGAGGTGGTAGATGTACTGAGGCTGGAAACATTCCAGGTCAGGTTGGACAGGGTGCTGAGCCAACTGATCCAATTGCAGATATCCCTGCAGACTGCACGGGAGTTGGACTGGATGACCTTTGAAGGTCCCTTCCAAGCCCAAACAGTCTCTGATTCTATGATTCCAAGTCTCACTTTCCATGCCAGTCTGCTTTGTGCCACTTGCTGCCTCCAGCCCTCTGCTGAGATAAATATCTCTGTTACTTTTGGCAATCTTCATTGAAGTCTGATTTCCACTTGCACTCTCTTAAGGCTTAAGATCTCATTGTTTGGCAAATAACTGTTAGAATCTCTTGAATACAACACAAATAAAAGTTGCATTTTAAAAAAGGGAAAAAAATAAGATAACTCTACAGGCTGTGTTAAAGCATAGATCTGAGAACCATCTCAATGCTGATTGATATCTAAAGGGTGGATGTCAAGAGGATGGGGCCAGACTCTTGTCAGTGGTGCCCAGGACAAAGAGCACTGGGTGCAAATTGGAACTCAAGAGGTTCCAGCTGAACATGAGGAGAAAACTCTGAGGGTGCTGGAGCCCTGGAGCAGGCTGCCCAGAGAGGTTGTGGAGTCTCCTCCTCTGGAGACATTCCAAACCCACCTGGACATTGTGATCCTGAGCAAGCTGCTGTGGGTGCCCCTGCTTTAGCAGGGGGTTGGACTGGATGATCCCAAGAGATTCCTTCCAGTCTCCACTATTCTATGATTCTGTGATTCTGTAATTGTGGATCTGAGCTTCCTTGTGCCAATGTCTGAAATGAAAATCGTTCTCCACCTGCTGTGCTGATACCAACTTTAACCTGAAGTTCAGGATCACTGAGAGACCCCACTGTGTAACTGTTTATCTTGCCTTAGAAACTAAAGCAGGAAGAATCAAAACCTGGTTTTCACACCCATGACTCACTGTCCAGCCTAGCCAAACTTTTAAAGGCACAAAAATCCATTTTCAGCTGGTCTAGACCAGCTATAAATACTTATTCCAGATAGCACTGGATGAGAGAAGTTGTTGGTACGTGTCCCTCTGGAGCATAGTTGGCTGTCCTCTGGGAGATGTGCTGTCAGCCCCATTCTCTCTCAGTGCCATGGCACAGCCTTCCATTTTCACATCTCCCTGAGGTGTGTGCCCTCAGGAATTGCTCACCAGATCCTGACCTGGGTCACAAGTCCTCAAGTTCCGGAGTGACATAAAATACACCTCACAAGCAGACGTGTCCCTGGCTTCAGCTCACTCTCAGCTTTGCTTCTGTGTTCTTGAGCTTACCCTGCCTGATTTTCTCTAGTAGTTCAATCATATTTATTAGGAATTTATAGTTCTCTGAAGGGTTTTTTTTATATTTAGCTACCTACACTGCAAAACCACATTGTTATAGTTGTTGGATACCACACCTTTCTCTGTGGCTCCTCAAGGGTTTGGGTTTTTTCCCCTTTCTGTGCTTTATAGTCCATTTCTGTAGCTTAGCCTCCAGTTTGTCCCCATCCACCGACACTGTAAATTCCTTATCAGCAAAGCAAACACCAGGTCATGTTTGAATGGCTGCAGTGCAAATGGGATTGGATCACCTTTGGCTATCACAGCTGCTTGGCTCCATGACTGACACAGTGAAGCAGTAGGAAAAAGAACACATTTACAGCATTTGCAAAAGGCCAAAATTGTGCTGCTCAGTATTGCAGAGACAGAGAGATGAAATATCTCATCACAGTCACAGAATCACAGCCTCAGCACAGTGTAGGTTAGAAGGGACCTCTGGGGATCACCTAGTCCAAGCCTCTTCCACAGCAGGGTCACCCACAGCAGGTTTCCCAAGATCACAAAGTCCAGGTGGGTTTGGAATCTCTGCAGAGAAGGAGACTCCACAGCCTTTCTGGGCAGTCTGCTCCAGGGCTCTGGCACCTTCGTCACAGAGAAGTTTTTCCTCATGTTTAAGTGGAACTTTCTGTGTATCCTTGTCAAAGAGATGCTCCAATCCCCTCACAATCTTCATAGCCTCCACTGCTAGTCAATGATTATGTCCATAAACTGTCCATAGGCAGTTATTTACAGCCTGATAGTCCATGAGCAAACAGGAAAGAGAGGTCAAGACCTTGGTGACCTTGCTGTTTGTCTTGCAGCAGGTAAATGGGAAGGCAAAGCATATTGATGGTCTCAGCAGCAGAGGCAGGAGAGCTGTGAATCATTGGTCATTCGATTAGGGCTCACTGCAAGTATAAAATAGAAAAGGGACAATGGTTACCTTGCTCTGAGCAGAAGTTCAGTCCATTTGCACCCTTTAAAAGTGATCAAAGAGGTTAACATTGAGAGACCTGGAACTGCTTAGCCTGGGGAAGAGCAGACTGAGAGAGGATTTAGTGCCAATGAACAGCTGAAGGGCAGGGGCCAAGAGGATGGGGCCAGACTCTTTTCAGTGGTGCCCAGTGACAGGACAAGAGGCAATGGGCACAAACTGGAACACAAGTTCCACAAACATAAGGAAGACTTCCTTGCTGTGAGGGTGCTGGAGCTCTGGAGTAGGTTGCCTGGAGAGATTGTTGAGTCTCCTTCTCTGGAGAGATTCCAAACCTGCCTGGATGCACTCCTGAGTAACCTGCTGCTTGGTCTGGATGACCCTGCTTTAGCCAGGGGGATTATACTAGATGATCCCCAGAGGTCCATCCAGACATAGGAATGGGGTAATTCTTCCTCAGGTGCAGGACTCTACACTTGTTCTTGCTGAACTTCATGAGCTTCTTCTCTATCCAGCTCTCCAGCCTACACATGGAATGGTAGCACAGCCTTGCAGTGTGTAAACTACTCCTCCCAGCTCTGTATCATCAGTCTATACTGTTACTCATGAGAGGAAACAGCTCCAGTAATGCTGCTGAGAAAGTGGCATTTTGCTCTGAGCAGCCAGGAAACAAACCAGCCTGCTCCACAACTGTAACAGAGTGCAAGACTGACAGACATTTAGTCTGGAGAGGAGAAGGCTCCCAGGAGACCTTCTTGTGGCTTTCCAGTATTTGAAGGGGGCTGCAGAAAAGCCTGGGAGGGACTTTTTAGGATGTCAGGTAGCGATAGGACTGGGGGGAATGGAGCAAATCTAGAAATGGGGAGATTCAGATTGGATGTTAGGAGGAAGTTCTTCCCCATGAGGCTGGTGAGACACTGGCACAGGTTGCCCAGGGAGGTGGTGGAAGCCAGGCTGGATGTGGCTCTGAGCAACCTGCTCTAATGTGAGGTGTCCCTGCCCATGGCAGGGGGGTTGGAACTGGATGATCCTTGAGGTCCCTTCCAACCCTGATGATTCTGTGATTCTGTAATTTTATGATTCTAAGACATCTTAACAGAGGAAGTGCTCTGTGCTGGGAGCTCTCAGGCATGATTTATCTAATAATGCATCACTTTTTCCCCCCCCCCCTTTATTTTAAAATTAAGAACCTGGAACCTAGTAAAGGCTTCATT
Source organism: Indicator indicator (assembly GCF_027791375.1). NCBI lineage: Eukaryota > Metazoa > Chordata > Aves > Piciformes > Indicatoridae > Indicator > Indicator indicator. The sequence continues at coordinate 13,816,414 of NC_072032.1, read as the reverse complement.
TTCCCTTAATGGTCTTGCTCTAAATTAAAGAAACCACCAACAGCTCATTAATACCTCATTAGAAGGTGTGAATACAAGGTATAAAAGAGGAGGTGCTGCAAAGAAACCTTTAGGAGAAAGAACTGAGAAATCAAACTCCTCCTAGGTGATCTTCCTTGCTCATTTATCAGTAAAGGCCAAATCTCCTCACTTTTGGCTTGCAGACACTGGTTCCTTTATTTACTGTGAGTCAGGCTGTAGAAATCATATTTATTTTGTAGTTCTGGCCCAACTGCAGATACCAGGGATAGGAAATTATACCAGCCAAAATTCAGCATTTCTAGATCATGGGAAATTTTGGCATTTGGAAATTTGCTTTTATTCTGACTAAGAAAATAAAATTCTTTCCTTCATTATGGCCTCTGACTGGAAATTCTGACTCAAAAAAAAAAAAAAAAAAAACCCCAAACAAAACAAAACAAAAAACCAACAAAAAAAGAAACTTTGGAAACACTGACCTGAGGACTATTGTTCACATGAGTGGAAATCTGCAAAAGGCAGATTTTTTAAAAATAGTAGAAGTAGATCTCCTTCAGATGTGCTGCTCATCTCTTTTTTTTTAATCTATTGCTCAGAAGTATTTTCCCTGTCAGAAGAGAAAACAAACACAGCTATTGAACACATGGATTGAATGCAAACATGCTTGTAAAAGCAACAGCAAGAGGAGCAACAGAGAGGGGCAGCTGTTACCATTCAGCTGATGGAGTGCTCCTGCTAGCAGCTTCCAAGGAAAAGGGTTCCACAGATATGATGAAGTCTTGGTATCTTCCCTTTGCTGGCTGTAAGGAACAGATTGGTCCAGTGCACAGCAAGATGCATAGGCCCAGGACATGGGACAAGGGGCAGTGGGCACAAACTGGAACCCAGAAGGTTCCATTTGAACATGAAGGAAAACTTTGTTCCAGTGAGGGTGCTGGAGCCCTGGAGCAGGCTGCCCAGAGAGGTTGTGGAGTCTCCTTCTCTGGAGAGATTCCAAACCCACCTGGACATTGTGATCCTGGGCAAGCTGCTGTGGGTGCCCTGCTTTAGCAGGAGGGTTGGACTATGTGATGGCCAGAGGTCCCTTTTGATGTCTGTCGTGCTGGGACTCTGTGATTCTGGGAAAGGAGCAGGGAATATTTCATCTCAAATTCTTAGTGGAATAAATCAAAATGTGGCACTGAAAAATTGCCCAAAGTTCAGATTCAAGATTAAGATTCAAGCTGTGGACAGGCTGAGAGAGTTGGGGTTGTTCAGCCTGGAGAAGAGGAGGCTCCAGGGGGACCTTCTGGTGGCCTTTCAGTGCTTAAAGAGGAGTCTAAGAAAGACAGGGACAAAACTCTTGTTGTGACAGGACAAGGGGTGATGGTTTGAGCCTAAAAGATATTTAGACTAGAGAGAAGGAAGACATTTTTTATGCTGTGGGTGGTGAGACACTTGCCCAGGTTGCCCAGAGAGGTACAAACCTTATCCCTGGCAACATTCCAGGTCAGGTTGGATGGAGAAACCCCATCTAGATGAAGATCTCCTTGCTCACTAAAGGGGGCTGGACTAGATGACCTTTAAAGATACCTTCCCAGCCAAACCATTCTGTAATTCTATGATTCTGTGATCTTCATGTGGAACACAGGACACCAAGATGCAATGCTGAGACATCACTGATGCCATGGGTTGGTTTTGGGTTTTGTTTTTTTTTTTTTTTTTTTTTTTACCAAAACAAATATTTAACTTCTGAGATAGTTGTCAGGTTTTACTCCATGGAGAAAATCTATAGCTCATCATTCATCTCCTTGTAAAACAGATATTCATCTTTGGTCAGCTGACTCTAACCCCCACACCCCTGTCAAAGAAAGCTTGAGGTGACAAGACTGAATGTCTGTGTCTGCACTGCAGTTGTCTAAGGGAAATGAATATCCTCAAACTTCAAGGGTGAGATTCATGTTCAAATCACAACAACAATATCTTTGAGGGCTCAGTGTCACCTCTCTGCTGCAAATATTCCCATTTAGTCAGACAAAAAAAAAAAAAAAAACAAAAAAAAAAAAAAAAAAAAAAAAAAACCAAAACAAAACCAAAACCACAAACAAAACCCAACGCACAAAACAGTCTTAAACAGGGGAAATAAATCTAAAACTGGGTACTTTGATGTAGAGAAACCACCAACTTGTTTTAAATTGTAAGGTGATTGCTGGGAGAGATTGATCTGTTATGATGAGTGAGTAGTGTTGGGAACAATTAGAGGGTGGTTGTAATCCCCTCCTCAGTCTTCTCATAAGTGGGAAGATTTGGTAATTTGTCTTCTTCTTGTAATGAAGAAAAATCAGCAAATTATGACCAGGTCTGCTGGCTGCCACACTGCACTCCATGAGCTTCATGGCTCCTTGAGACACTTTCCTCAACCAGCACTCCTACCACAAAGCACCAGAGGTAAAGCTCTGCAGCTTTGAATGTCTCTATACACTGACACAGCTCAGCATGTGGATTTCCAGAGACACTGAAAAATTCAGAAAAAATAACCCCAAACCCAAGCAAATAGCTTGTGACACATCAAGCTACCAGCACGATGCTGTTTGCCATCCTCTGTTAAACCCTTGTCAGCGGTGGTGCTTCTCAGCTAGCGTGGGAAGGCCATGATCTAAAGCCTGCTGAAGTTAGTAAAAAGACTCCTGTTGACCTCAACAGGCTCAGTTTTATCCTCTGAGCCCAGAAGGACTCCAGCTGCGGTTTACAAACTGCTGGTGGTCCATGTGCCTGTGGTGAGTGGGCTGCATCTGGGCCATAGAAGCATATTAAGCCTAAAGACATATGAGCTACCAAGTCTGCATTTCCTAAGCTTGATGGGGTGTGCAGTGGTTTGCAAGAAAATGTGAGGATTGGCAGGGAATTAGTGATCTGGTACCTTCTCTAAAGGCTTTTCACATAGAGCATGTGCCAGGACTGTTCCACGTGTCCTGACAATGATTTCTCTGAAGCTGGGCATAGCTACTCAACCTTGTTCCAGTGTCTGCTTTCCTAGAAACCTTTTATTTAGCCCCAGGGAACAGATAAATCTAAGACCTGTAGCCTAAACCAGCACGACTCTTTCCACCAGGGAAGTGATAGCCTGGAACATTGGTTGCCTTTTATTTCTTTGTCAATTTCTCCTCTCTTCCCTTCTGTGGAGCGTGCAAGCCGTAGGTCTGAGCTTTTGCAAACCAGTTTAACTTTCCCTTCCCTACATAATTAGCAGGGAATGAACTCCTAGTCACCCTTCGCTTGATTGAGGGAAAATTACCTCATGCTCCATCGTTTTTGGAGTGAAAATCCCCTGCTGTTACAACATCTCCCTTTTACAGGAATCCCAGTTAAAACCAAGAATTTCCTCTAATGTTTTTCACACCAAACTTCCCCCATTTGGCTTAAAGAGACTTTGGAGGAAAAGATTTCAGCCCACAAGTTCACCCTGGGACAAAAAAAAAATAATATCTGTTTAAGGTTTTCAGCCTCTCAAGTGTGGACATCCACAACTGTGGTCCAGTCCTTTAGCAGTGGTCTCAGAAGTGCTGGAGGCAACAGGAGTCCTGTATCCCTCAGGTCCATGCTTACACATCCAAGGGCTTCATTAGCCCTCACCCGCGGCGCTGCAGAGTGGTTCCAACACCACAAGCCCAAGCTGGTCAGGGCAGCTGCTTTCCAGGATGCTGTCTCCAATCTCAAGTGACTTGTATTCTTCATTCCCCAATTATTGGCCATGATTTTGGCCCTGTTAAAACTGGCTGTGCAAATGAGCTGCCTAAGCAGGGGATCCAGATTGCATGGGTGTGACTGACCTCTTCCTGATGGGTTTCAGCACTTTGCTGTAGACTGTAACATTGACAGATTGTGCCAGCAACAATTTTCCACTTTCCTTGGACTGATAATAGATGTTGCTAAAGGTGTACTGTGAAGCAATGTGTCAGTTCTGAGCTCCCCAGCTCAAAAGTCACAGAGTCCAGCAGAGGCTACAAAGATGCTGAGGGGCCTGGAGCAGCTCTGTGAGGAGGAAAGGCTGAAAGCCCTGGGGGTGTTGAGCATGGAGAAGAGCAGCCCCAGAGGGCATCTGAGCAATGCTCAGCAAGAGCTGAAGGGCAGGGGGCAAGAGGATGGGGCCAGACTCTTTCCAGTGTTGCCCAGTAACAGGACAAGGGACAAAGGACACATACTGGAACCGAGAAGGTTCCATCTGAACATGAGGGAGAAATAATTCCCTGTGAGAATGATGGAGCACTGGACCAGGCTGCCCAGAGTGGAGTCTCCTTCTCTGGAGATATTCCAATCTCACATGGACATTGTGATCCTGGGCAGCCTGCTCTAGATGAGCCTGCTTTAGCAGTGGGGTTGGACTAGATGATCTCCAGAGGTCTCTTCCAAACCCCACCATGCTGGGATTCTGTAACCCAACCTTGTAGAATCTTGGCCACCCCATGGAGATACAAGACCTGTTTTCTTGCAGAGGTTGGACGTGATTTCTCAGTTCTGTCCATGTCTCACCACACAGGCCACAGAGTCCTGTTCAGGCATGGAATGTGAAGACAAAGGCTGGGAATTCTACTGTCATCATTTGCAGCTAAGAGTGGAAGCTGAAGGTTGGTGTTTCTGCATTGATCATATGAGATTAGAGAAGAGGTAGAAGGGTCTGCAAGAACATCATATCCTGCTTTGGCAGGGGGCTTGGGCTCCATGACCTCTGGAGATCCCTTCCAACCTCTAAGGTTCTGTGATGCTGTGATAAGGTGACCTGTTGAAAAGACAACTGGCAACCCTTTTAGCAGCCCCCTAACTAAAGCACCCTGGTTTTCAAGGTTCTCACGTCCATGCTTTCTAGCAGCATTCCACCTTCTCTCTCTCCTGTTTCTGCATGCAGACATGAAATTGTAGAATGGTTTGGGTTGGAAGGGACCTCCAAAAGTCATCTAGCCCAACCCCCCTGCAGTGAGCAGGGACATCTACCCTTGTACACAGCTGCCTGGAGAAGCAGTTGCATTCCTGACATCCATCCCAACCTTAATTATCCCATGATCCTACACTGCTGTGATAGACAGATAGTAACTTTCTCCCACTTTGTCTGCCTGACTTTCTTTAAATAGTGGCAAATCCTCTCTTCCTCCTCTTGTCACTCCAAAATCAGCCAGTACAGAGCAGGCTTTTTTCTTCCTGATACTCCCACCCACATTCTCCCTCAATGCCAAACAACTCCTTTAGGGAGGCATTTTTAACTAAACATGTTGACACCTAAAAAGAGAGAAAGTAAAATAAAATTAAATTATGTTAAAAAAAAACCTGAAGCCCAAACTATTTTCTTAAATAGGGAAAAGAGCTTCCAGTTTCAGATTCATTCCAGGCATCTGAATCCCCACGGCACGAGTCACCTCATTTGGGGTGGAAGGGACAGTTAAAGGCCACCTAGTCCAAAACCCCTGCAGTCAGCAGGGACATCTGCAACTAGAGCAGGTGGCTCAGAGCCCTAGACAACCTGACCTGGAATGGTTCCAGGTCTGGGGCTTCTACCACATCTCTGGGCAACCTCTTCAAGTATTTCACCATCTTCAGTGCAAAACATTTCTTCCTTCTCTGTAGTCTAAAGCTCCCTCCTTTAGTTTCAAGCCATCACCTCTTGTCTTCTGACAGTAGGCTCTGCTATTAAGTCTGTCCCCAGCTTTCTTACATGTCCCAGTTCACCAGAATTGTCTCCTTGTACCATCAAGGAAGAGATGAGCTCATGATAACAGGTCGCCCAGCTTGAGTACGTGGTTTGAACACAGCCTCTGAGGCATTGCTTGGGACACTTATCCTTTCCTTGGACCTGAGCAATTCAGCAATAATAACTAAGATAGACACAGAGAGCAAGTGAGGGCAAAATTAGCATCCTCAAGACCACAATCTTACCACCTTGATTGGGGACTAGAGACTGAGTCCTTCTTCCAACATATTTGAAGTCCCTGTATGAATGCTGCTATTTACAGGCAAGGTTATTCTCAGGGCAGCAACCAAACACAGAGCAGAATGCAAGCAGATTGTCTTGTTTACTAATAATAATTAGATTTCAAGTTGCTGTCCAAAGATAACCCAAGCCTAAGTTACATTCTTGGCACATGGTGCAACCAAGATGAGGGTTGCCAGCTTCAACCAGGAATGGAGCACTGAGCACAAATAGAGCTCAAATGTGAGCTACCTGTTCTGGAAAAAATGGGATGGGATGGAAACAATGTGTGACCTGTCAGGGTGGCTTCAGGAATATGACACTCAGCAAGCACACAAAATACTGCTTAAGCTATTTCTGTTAATTTGTGTCCTTCCATCAGTTATTCACAGCTCCTTTTGGCTGAAAAGCAGGAGCCGGTTGCTGTTGCTGGAGAAGCTCAGAGGGACAAGAGCTGAACTGATTCCAAAGGAGCTATAGGAAAGGAATAATATTGACTGTATATGTATTGTACTGAAAGAATAAGTCTTTACAGATGTCAGCATCTGTCTCTCACCCTTGCCAATGCACGCATAGAGCTGCCTTGCAGCTCGGCTGTGCGAACATCTCTGGCAACATCCTAACGCACCAGGGATGCTCCTGCAGTCCAAACCTTCTGGTGTGTTGTTAGCTGACTTGCAAAACAGAGATCACAGAATGTAGGGTTTGGAAGGGACCTCTGGGGATCACCTAGACCAACACCACTGCTAAAGCACAGGGTCACCCAGAGCAGGTTGCCCAGCATCATGTGCAGGTGAGTTTTGAATCTCTCCAGGGAAGGAGACTCTACAGCCTCTCTGGTCTGTCACTCTCACAGCAAAGCTTTTCCTCATATTCAGATGGAACTTCCTTGGTTCCACTTTGTGCCCACTGATGTTTGTCCTGTTCCTAGGCACCACTGAAAAGAGTCTGGCCTCGTCCTCTTGATCCTCACCTTTTATCTATTGAGAAGATCCCCCCTCAATCTTCTCTTCTCCAGGTTCTCATCCTGTCCTCATCAGAGAGATGCTCCAGTCCTCTCATCAGCTTCATAGCCTCTGTTGGACACCTTCCAGTAGCTCCTTCTCTCTCTTGAACTGGCAAGCCACAAGTGGACTCCAGCTGTGGCCTTCCTAGAGCAGAGTAGAAGGGGATGAGAACCTTTCTCAACCTGCTGGTCACACTGCCTTGACAATCCAAGAAATGCCTTGCTGGCTTTGAGTGAACCTAGAGCCTGGCTAATTAACTGTTATGGGAGGAGGCACTAGGTGGCAATGTTACCCATGCTCACCAGGGCAAGAGGTTCTGGCCAGCATACGCAGGTTGTGTTTTGCTTTGTGTTTCTGATGATGAAGAAATAGTGTTTTGCACCAGAGGCTGCTGTCTGGGAGGCTTTAGAGAGAGGTCATTGCAGGCAGCACCGAATTTGTTTCACATTTTAGTTGCTGAAGGTAAACTCTTGACAAGAGCAAATTCCCTGTGCAGGCTGGACATTGCCAGAGCAGCAGGATGATCAAGATCATCACTTTTTCAACACCAGGCTTCAAGTATAAGAACTAAATGAAATCAAATTGCCTTGAACTCCTTCTCATGTAATTATTTCTTCACTAGGAGGACAAAGCTGCTTTTTTCCTGTACTCTTTATGCTGTGTCTATTATAGTAAATTAAACAGGGCCAGGGCAAGAACTGGGTCATTGGGTCTTTTACCTTGCCTGAGGAGTTCCCAGTCACCTCCAACCCAAGCCAGCTAGCTCATTCCCAGATTGGTCTTGGGCACATTTTGGAAGCTAGCAGAGACCAAGAGCCATGCCTGTCAGGCAGTCTGGAGGCAGCCACCCTGCCTCAGAAAGTAAGAGAGTTTAATCACACAGATGTGATCATTCTGTGACAGTGGATCCAGGACAGGGAATGGTCCCAGCTACGTTTAACTTGTTAGCACCAACTTAACCTTAGTGCCTGAAATAGAGGGAAGAAAAGGGAGCTGACCGTATGGTGGCCATGTAGCATGTTTTGAGATTACAGAGTGAGGCAGGAGGCTGTTGCATGCTGTGTGCTGGGGCTGTGACCCTCTGTCTATCTCCCTTCCCTATGTGTTTTAAATTATGAGGTTTATCCAAGGTAGTTTGAAGAGAGGCTGCGCTGTCGTTCCAGATGCTGTCATCAGATGAAGCTTGATGTATCCCAGAAGCAGTTTGGTGGCAGGCTTGTATTCCTGACAGAAGAAACTATTCCATAATGAAATTAGATGAGGAATTTAGCTTTACATGGGGAGGGCTGGTATCTGCATCTCCCCACACTGTAAATCTAAACTCCTGCTAATTTCTCCAAGTCCTGCTCTCAGGAGGGGGGAAAGGGCCTCTGTCTCCTGTTTACATTTGCCTAATTACCTCATTTGTTCTGTGTTTACTGAGGGATTGGGTTCTTAAGAGGCCAGCGTGGGACATCACAATGCTACCAGGATGGCTCTTGATTGAAGAGGCCTTGAGTGGACCTAAGGAGAGGATCAGATGGCAGAGATGGGGATATGCTAATTAGCCACAAGAATGTGAGGGCTTTGAACACCAGCGAAGGAGCTGGGTCTGAGGGCATGGAAAGAGAGGCACAATGTCATGGAAAGAAAATACAAGACATGCACAAAGTGGGAAATATTCCCTGCTTGTGGAAGCTCATCAGCTGAAGAACAGACACCAGGCAGCACAGCCTGGGAGCGCTCTGCCTTGGGACTGGGGTCCCTTACAGAGCAGAGGAAGTGTTGGAGTCTTCTGGTCTAGCACAGACAAGGCAGAATCCTGCAGCCAGGAGCACAGGCAACAACCTGAGCCTGGAAAGAGCAAGGCTTGCTGAGACAGTGCTGCACAGCCACCATCTGTTTCCAAGGCTGATCTGCACTACCATGGACATAGACCCAGTTTTGGGCTCCCCAGTTCAAGAGAGACAGAGACCTGCTGGAGAGAATCCAATGGAGAGCCAGGAGGATGCTTAGGGGACTTGAACATCTCCCCTGTGAAGAGAGACTGAGAGCCCTGGGGCTGTTTAGTCTGGAGAAGAGAAGGCTGAGAGGGGATCTGATCAATGTCTATAAATATGTGAGGGGTGGGTGTCAGGAGGAGGGGGCCAGGCTGGTGGTTCACAGTGATAAGCCAAGGAACAATGAGTTCAAACTTGAACATAAAAGATTTCAGCTCAACATGAGGAGAAACTTCTTTCCAGTGAGGGTGACAGAGCCCTGGAACAGGCTGCCCAGGGGGGTTGTGGAGTCTCCTTCTCTGGAGACTTTCCAAACCCACCTGGATGCATTCCTGTGCAGACTACCCTAAGTGATCCTGCTCTGGCAGGGGGGTTGGACCTGATGATCTCTTGAGGTCCCTTCCAACCTCTGATATACTGTGAGACTGTGAGACTGTGATAGAGGTTTTCTAAGCACCTTGTGCCCCTGTGTTGCTGGCTCCAGGGCTAGCTCCTTGACAGCTTAGTCCCTGGACTCTTTGGATGGCAGGACTCATCTCAGAAACAGCTTCTTGGTGGTTCTCTTGACTATTTTCTCTCACTGAAGTTGCCTTTTGTTCCACCTTGCACAACAAGTGTGAGATTCTCTTGCCCAGCTGCAAAATATCTGAGGAATGGTCAGATGCAAGAGGAAATTGCCAACCAGAGGGGCCTGGACAAGCTTGAGAGGGCGACCCATGTGAAATTCATGAGATTCGCTGATGCTAAGCACAAGGTCCAGCACCTGGGTGAAGGCCATCCTCAATATCAATGCAGGCTGGGAAATGCAGGGATGGAGAGCAGCCCTGCAGAGAAGGACTTGGGGGTACCAGTGGGTGAAAATAAGGTAGAGGGAGGGGATTCTGCCCCTCTGCTCAGGCCCCTGCATTGCTGGGTCCAGCTCTGGAATTCTCAGCACAGGAGAGACACGGACCTGTTGGATTGGACTCAGAAGAGGCTGCAGAAAAGATCTGAGAACTGGAAGCCCTGTGTTTTGAGGACAGGCTGAGAGAAGAGAAAGCTCCAGGGAGACCTTCTTGGAACATTTCAGTAATTAAAGGGGCCAATAAGAAAGCTGGTGACAGACTTTTTATCAGGGCCTCTTGTGACAGGACGTGGGGTGATGGTTTGAAACTAAAACATGGAGATTTAGGTTAGAAGGAAGTTCTCAGATCTTTTCTGTGGATAATCTGTACAAGAAATTTGGGTACCTAACTCAGTACCACAACTGGCAGGAGCTCAGCTCTTCCCAGGAATCCAATCCTTTCTTGTTTTCCAAGTCTCATGCAGCTGGCTAGGCTGTAGCCTCACTGACCAACTTGGAATAGGGAATAAAGTCAGGAATACTGTTGTGCTCTCAGCCACTGGAGTAGAGCCAGGATTCCTGGTCCTGCTGTCCTCATGCATCTTGAAGGGAGAAAAATCTCTATGCTTACATTCCTCCATTTGTGGAAGAGATGTGGTCTGCACCAAAAGGGAGCAGAGACTTGTTTCACAGTGATCCCAGAATGAAGGGATTTATCTTTTCTTTTTAGCTGAATTAATCTTCTGCCACTTTGGTTTCAGAATTCAGTCCTACCAAAGGCCACCCACTAAAGTCTAGGCCATGAAGGACATGACCACCTTCAAGCCTGTTGGAGCCAACAGCTGAGCTCTTCAGTGAATCAGAACCACATTCCTGACCAAAACTCAGGACTGTGCTCCAAAGGGGAAAGATTTACAGCTGTATTAGCTAAAGCAACAACCACCTGTCCCTGAAGAAACATGGCACAGCTTGGCTTCTGTCTGTGCAGCTGGACAGGCTTCCCTCCAGAACAAGGTGGTCTGGTTGTGGGTAGGTGAACCAGACTCTGATTTACAGCAAATCAGCTGCCACAGCAAGTGCTGTCTGCATGCTCCCACCACGCAGGGTATGTGAGGTCTCTTTCACTGCAAGACCAGGCATCCTCATGTTATTTACCCTCAGTTACCACTTAGAGAAGCAAAACCATCTTCACTGCTTTGCTGGAAGAGGGGAGTTGTTTCCATCTCCTCATGCTTTCCAGCAACTTGGGTTTCTTTCCTAAGCAAACAGTGCACTGTTTGTTGTTAGCATTGCCAGGATTCCCTTAAAACACAAGCAGAGTAGAGCAGAACAGGAACATCAGTAAGAGAACTCAAGACAATAGCTGTAGGTCTGGGTGGGCCATTCAGCCCACTGATGGTAATTTTAAAGTCTAGGATCTTCAAGGCCAGCTCTCTGCTGTTGCAGTCAGCACCTCATAAACTTAGCAAGTTCCAGGAATTCATTTCTTTTTTTCCCTTTGGAAGCCTGGTCCAGAATCTCATTTCTCCAGTGGTTAAAAAACATCTTCCACTTTCCAACCTAAATTTATTCATGACCAGTTTATCCCCATCTGTTCCAATGCCAATGCTGTCTTTAAGTTTAAATAGCTTTTCTCCCTCTCTGCTGTTTAGCTCCCATTCTATTTATAGAGCATGATGGTATCTCCTCCAAACCTGTGTTTTGCTGAGCTAAACAAGCCAAGCTCTCTGAGTCTCCCAAACAGGACACCTTCTTCCTCTGATCCCTCCTCTGCACCTGTTTCAGGTTGAATTCATCTTCCTTAAATACAAGGAACTAAAATTGAACCTTGAAGTCCAGCAGCTTTCTGCAATGCCTCTAACAGGGACACCAGGTTAGAGATGACCTTCATTCATGAGGGCTGGACTAGATGACCTTTGGAATGCTCCAACCAGGACCATTCTGTGAACTCCCCTTGAAAATTATCCTGCTCTAGCTCAAACTAGATGCAATCCTTCCTCTGCTACCTCTGTTGGAAAAATGCTGCCTGGTCTCCAACATTATTTTACACACACTTGGACTTCACAGATGTTTTTTTTCTCTTGTGCTGCCCAGTGTTTTCCTAAAGCTATAGCAAGTCCTTCACTTTAAGCATGGAACTGTTCTATCAAACTGAGGTCTCACTGGTCAGAAATAGTCATCCTAGGCTCAATTAGTGTCACAAAATGGGTTGGGTTGGAAGAGACCTTTTAAGGTTCATCTACTCCAAATCCCCTCCAGTCAGCAGGGATATCTGCAACTAGATAAAGGTTTCTCAGAACCCAATCCTACCTCACCTGGCATCTACCACCTCTCTGGGCAATCTGGGTCAGTGTCTTATGACCCTTAAATGTAAAAATTCTTTTTCCTTCTCTCTCTCTTTTAGTTCCAGACAATCACCTGTTGTCCTGTCACAACAGAGCCAGCTAGAAAGTCTGTCCCCAGCTTTCTTACAGACCTCCTTCAAATACTGAAAAGCAGCTGTGAAGTCTCCCCTGAATCTTCTCTTTTCAAGGCTGGACAAGCCCAACTCTCTCTACCTGTCCCATAGAAGTGATATTCCATATCCAGTGTCTTTGCCTCCCCTACTTAAATGAGGAAACTCTCCCCTGAGCTTGTGGATTATGTTCCTTTAGTGCTGGCTCCTCTCACACTTCTGCTAGGGAAAGCCACCCTGCCTGTGTTGCTCCAGCTGCTCACCCATGCTGCCTTTTCTGCAGCTCACAAGTCAACCCTGAGCATATATCCACATGCCACAAGCAGATCTAAGTTGTCATCCAAACCATATTAACCTGGAGTGAACCATTTATCTTTCCACACCCAGGCTTCCTTAAACCCAGGTTTTGTTACCATCTCTGGAGGTGTTAAAAATATGTAGAGATGGATCCTTGGCCCACGGTTTAGTAGGCAGGGTGGTGTTGGGTTAATGGTTGGACATGAGGAGCTTAGAGGTATTTCCAACCTTAATGATTCTATGAGAAAGGAAACCAAGGAGTTCAGTCCCTATCAGAGCAAAATAAATGGTGTGGCTGATCTGTGGAGACAAGGTGCTGGAGCAGAAGAGAAAGGAATCAGTCTGACAAAAAGAATGCACAATATTGTCTCAATTTCCTTCTCCACCAGCAGGCACCTCATATGGTTCTGAAAATGGGTGGAATTTGGAGATACCATTTCCTCTTCTCAGTAAAACTGAAACCAAGTCCAAGAAGCGTGGAGGAGTTCATGGAACAGGTCCCAGGGACGGGGAAAAAATGCCATGGTCTTTATAGCTGCACCATTTACCATGACTCACTCCAGTGACTCATCAGAGCAAAGCTCAGTTCAGGAATAAAGAAGGAAGATAAACCACCTTTCCCCACTCCTTTTCCCTCCATCAGGTCCCCAGAGCTACTTTGGACAGTCTCAGGATTTCTCATCAGGAAGTAGCACGAAAAGGACATTACAGACACTATTTCAAGACACTGCAAGGAATTTCCTTCCTCTTACATGGAAAGAACTTCTCTTTTTTTGTCTGCTGCCACCATCAAATCTTGACAGACCATGGGGCTGCAGCACAGTAAGAACCTGTATGGGTTTATGCTCTGCAGAGAAGGACCTAGGAGCACTGGTGGACAAGCTCACCATGAACCAGCAATGTACCTTGTGGCCAAGAAGGCAAATGGTCTCTTGAGGTGCATTCAGAGGAGTGAGACCAGCAGGTTGGAGGAGATTCCCCTACCCTTCTATTTTGCCATAGGGAAGCCACATCTATGCTAGTGGATCGAGTTCTGGACTCCCCAGTTCAAGAGAGACAGGGAACTACTGGTGAGAGTTCAGTTACAAAGACACTGAAGTGCCTGGAGCATCTCTGGGAGGAGAAAAGGCTGAGAGCCCTGGGGCTGTTGAGCCTGGAGAAGGGAAGTCCCAGAGGGGATCTGAGCAATGCTGATCAATAGCTAAAGGGTGGGGGGCAAGAGGAAGGAGCCAGACTCCTTTCAGTGGTGCCCAGTGACAGGAAAAGAAGCACTGGGCACAAACTGAAGCAAAACCAGTTACATCTAAACATAAGGAAGGAATTCTTTGGTGTGAGGGTGCAGGAGCCCTGGAGCAGGCTGCCCAGAGGAGTTGTGGAGTTTCCTTCTCCGGAAAGATTCCAAACCCACTAGGAGGTATTCCTGGGCAATCTGCTGTGGGTGACCCTGCCTTAGCAGAGTGGTTGGACTAGATGATCTCTAGAGGTCCCTTCCAACCCCTACTATGTTGGGAATCTGCATTCACAGATTCCCAACAGAATGTCTCTTCCCCAAGGTGGTTGCTTTGAACCCGAGCTGCCAGCTTCCCAGTACAGGTTGCTCTTAGTCATATCTCCTTGGCACTAAGATCTCTGGAGGAGGATGTTTTGTGCTGCTGAGTCAGAAGGCCAGCCCCAGTGCCTGCCTTCCATGAATGAAACGAACTCTGCCCTCTCAGGCAGCCAAGTGCCACTGAGTGTCCTTGCCTAGGAGAAATATTCCAAGCAGAAGTCATGGTAAGGGCAAGGTGCACTCCCTGTAGGGAATGTGGTCATTTGCTGTTCATTTTGCAGCCCAAAATCTGACACCCACCAGGGGAATTTCTCTTTGGCTTGGGATGAGAAGCATTTCTTTCAAAGTTTTTCTTTTTCCTTCTTCATTTTAGTGGTTTGGTTTTTTTTTACTGCTTCGCATGAGAGGCTACAGGCAACCAGGGCTAAAGTACAGGGATCTCAAGGAAATTGCAAGTGACTCAGGAGGATGCAGAACATTTCATCTAAACAACTCAGCTCTTCACTGCAACATTTTCCACAGCCAGAGCCACATGGCTCTGGAAATCCCACCAAATGCTGAAAGGGATGGAAAGAAATGACAAATATCTTATGAACTTCTTGCTGGGCTGGCACTAGAAATAGTCATGGGCCAAAGGAAGGTCATAATGGGTGCCTCCAGCTTCTGGTGCTGAGCAGAGCAGCTATCTCACACTTGCACTTTCAGGAATACACAACTGGTTGAGTCCTCCTTGGTTACTCAGATATCACTTGAGGAAGACTGCATCCAAGAGGCAGAGCAGAGTAGTAGAGCTGTCTCCCAGTTTTGCAGGAAGCCACAGTATCACAAGAATCACAGAACCATTTCAGTTGGGAGCAAGATTTTAGGTGCTTTGGTCCAACCATTCACATATCTCTGACAGGTCACCACTAAACCATGTCCCTCAGCACCACATCTACAGGGCTTTTAAATTCCTCCAGGGATGGGGACTCCCTGAGCAGCCTGTTCCAGGGCTTGACAACCAGTTTCAAGGAACAAATCTTTCCTGATTTCCAGCTTACTCCTCCCCTGATGTTCCTCTGTCTCTCCATCAGCAAAAGGAAGAGCCGAGTCTCCAGTGCCTTATGAAATAGGAAAGGGTCTGTAGCCAAATGGGGCAACTGGAACAGGTCTTCAGAGACAGCAGTGGAAAGGAGTATTTTCCTACACTGAGGCAGGGTTTGGCTTGCAGACACTCCCACTCTCAGGTGTTGGAATATATGTGCTTGCCCATCAACAAGGTATCTAAGCTCCCATTAGAGTCAGTGGGAGCCTAAAGCATGTACCAGGTACTCTGCTTGATGTCTTTGTAGCCCAGGATGTCACAGTTGGCCCTGGATAACTGTGTAGGGACCACTGAATCAACTCCAGACATTATGGCAAGCTGCTGACAGCTAAGAGGACAAAAGAGTGCTGCTGGGTGACCAGGACAGGCACAGTCTGGAATCGTAGAATGCTTTGGGTTGGAAGGGACATTCAAAGGCAGTTTAGTCTAACTCCCCTAGAGTGAGCAAGGACATCTTCAACCAGATCCAACCTGACCTTGAAGCCTAGGCTCTGGAAGGCAAGGGTTTTGTTAGGAGGAGCAGACACCACCATGGATTTGACAGCAGGGTTGATCAGATGAGTGTGCCCTTCTTGGATTGGCCTGGCTGGGCTGTTCATCAATGCTGAAGGGGAATCTGGAAGCTTGAGGACATGAGGAACTGCACTGCTTGGCAGGCATTTGAGAGCCTGGGGACTTGGCTATTCCCACCTCCGGTAAATGCACATTTCCACCAGGAGACCTTGGCAGGCAGCCCCAGCACAGCCTGTCCTCACCACCCGGGGCCAGCATGGGGCCAGTATGTGATCCTGTGACTGACAGATTCCACCCAACACACATCAGTAAGCTCCAAAGCTCTCTCTTTAATTTCTTTTTACTTCCCCCCCCCCTTCTTCTACTTCTTTTCCCTCTCTCCGTTTTTTTGTTTTCATTTTTAAATATAACTTGCTGCCTCTAAGCCAATAAAAACTAGTTTAAAAAAAATTAAAATCAGAACATTCCCTGCAATTTCAGTAAACCTGTCCAGTGCTGGAAGCCTCCCAGCAGGGTCATGAACCCTTTTCTATACGTCCTGTGCCTCTATTTTTAAAGTGGCTGTTGGCACTCTGACATTCAAACTGCTCTTTCAAGAGGACATTCAGAAACTGAGACTAACCCAAAACTTCACTGCTGTCACATAGCCCCAGAAAACCTTGGCCAAGGTGTGATCCTCAGCCTGACACAGAAAAAGACAGGGTGGGCTCTGGAGAGCCTACATGTCAATAGGTCAAGTCAATTGGGCCATAAGGGCCATAATGTTATCCTCACAGACTGAGAACCAGAGAGGCTGGAGGCCAGATGCCCAAGGGAATGTTGGCATTTAGCTCCCATTTATTTCTTTAGTTTTTCACTTCTGCATCTTCTCCAGGAGAGGTTGCCCACTTTGTGAAAGGAACTAGCCAATATCTGAAAAGGGACTGTGAGCCTCCTCCTTTCTCTTCTCACCTCAGGGACCTGGAGCCCTTTGTGATGTTCCCTTTTTGAGAAGAACTAGCCAATGCCTTCACCATATCTGAAAGCTGACTGTGAACCACCTCCTTTCCAACCTCAGGCACTTGGCCTTGTTTAAATTAACCAAGTCAGAGGGACAGGGAGTCAAAACTAGCATCTGGATTCTTCCTAGCCTTACAGGCAAGGATGGATGGTGAAAGGAGTCCACTATGATTCGTACAAAACCAGAAAAACTGTGTTGCTGGCAGCCTCAGAGGCTAGAATATGGTTCACCATCATGGGATGCAAAGACTAATAAGAGCTTCCACAGGTATGTCAACCAGAAAGGGAAGGTCAAAGGAAGAATACATTCTGTGATGAGCAAGAGTGACAAGATAAGGAGAAGGCTGAGGTATTCAACTTTTTTGCCTCAGTCTTCACTTTGCCTCTCTCCTCAGCAGATCACCTAGTTTAACCCCCCTGCTAAAGAAGGGTCAGCCACAGCAGGATCACAATGTCCAGGCAGTTTTGGGATCTCTCCAGAGAAGGAGACTCCACAACTTCTCTGGGCAGCGTGCTCCAGGGCTCCAGCATCCTGACAGGAAAAACATTCTCCTCATGTTCAGATGGAAGCTCCTGGGTTCCAGATTGTGCTCATTGCCCCTTGTGCTGTCACTGGACACCACTGAAAAGAGTCTGGCTCCATCCCCTGGACCCTGCCCTTCTCAGGCTGCTCTTCTCCAGGCTCAACAGCCCCAGGGCTCTCAGCCTTCTTACAGAGATGCTCCATTCTCCTCAACATCTTTGTAGCCTCTGCTGGGCTCTCTCCTGTCGTTCCTTCTCTCTTGAACTGGGGAGTCCTGAACTGGACCCAGTACTGCAGATGTGGCCTCAGTAGGGCAGAGGTGCAATATCTTACTCTGGCTGAAGGAGCTGTTGGAGTGAGCAGTACTCAGTGAAATGATTTGGCAGTGTGAGTCAAGAGAGTAACTCACACATCTCCTGCATGAGAAGTGATTTTCAGAGAAGCAGGGTGACTCTTCTTCCAGTTCTTCACAGGAGTCACCAGCAGTAAGCTGAATTTGAGGGGATTACTTGGAACACAGACCCAGTGCCAGGGGAGGTGGCCTTTTCTCACGCTGCCTGCTGCTGTCATGCAGTAGCTTGCAATGTTTGACTTGGCTTCCCTGAGCCAGCCCAAATCCCACTGTCCTCATCAAGGTTTTCTATGGAGTCAGGAAAAGAAGATCTGGAAAAGACTAATTAGATCATTTTGTCTATTCACCCTTGGCCAACATAAAGTTGCTCCCTGCTCTATATTCCCCCCACTTTTTCTGAATGACTCAGGTCTGGAGCTTCCACTGCTTCCGCTGATGTCCTCCACAGGCTGTCCCAAAGCTCTTTAAGTTGAGGCACTTTCCTTTTGCCTGTTTTCTATTACTTGGTCTCATATTGTGACTCCTATTTGTAATTTGTTTGTCTGCTTAGTCCCTTCCTAGCATTCATTTTTATATGTCTGTGAGGGATACTATGAGGTCTTGCAGTCTGTCCTCTCCTCTCATTTTCTCTCTGCCATTTTTGGTGGGGGTTGCTCCAGGAGCCTCTTAAAGGATGGAGTGATGGAGATGCCAACCCTCCTGCCAATAATCTCTCACTGTGTTTGCCAGCCTTAACATTAGGAAGGAGGTCCTAGTGGCTAATTTGAATGTACCTTCACAGAATCACAGAATGCCAGGTTGGAAGGTCCAACATTCTAGGTGATAGTGGTCATCTGGTCCAATAATCTAGGTGATAGTGTAGCTTAAATGAGATGGCCCAGCTGAGTCTTCAAAAACCACACATAATTTATTTCCTTTCTCCATATAATTTCTTCCACACTTCAGGTTTGCAATTGGGCTCTCCATTCATCCTTTCCTTTGGACTAAGCTCATTTGATCTTTATTTCTAGGCTGCTACTCTAATCATCCTCCTCATGCTCCAGATAGACTCTCCAGTTCATCCTTATCTTTCTTGCAATAGATCAGCAAGAAAGAACGGGGTAAATATGGATCTGCTGCTGAATGAGTAGGGTGCCCTGGTGCCAGAGGATGTAGAGAAGTTGGAGTTACTGAATGCCTTCTTTCATTTGGTCTTTATTTCTAAGAATCCCAGTTTCTGGAGGTAAGAGAGAAAGTCTGGAGGAAGGGAGAATTTCCCTTGGTTGAGAAGCGTTGTGCTGGAGATCGTCTAGGCAAGCTGGACACCCACAGACCTGTGGGCCCTGATGGGATGCCCCCACAAGTGCTGAGAGAGCTGGCTGATGCTATTGCTAAGTCACTCTCTTCAGTTTTGAAAGGCCACGGACAACTGGAGTGACAGAGCACTGGAGCAGGCTGCTTAGAGAGGTTGTGGGGTCTCCTTCCCTGGAGAGATTCCAAACCTGCCTGGGTGTTGTGATCCTGGGCAACTTGGTGTGGGTGCCCTGCTTTAGTGAGGGGATTGGACTAGATGATCTCCAGAGGTGCCTTTCAACCCCCACATGCTGGGAATCTGTGTGAGTGGAGCTGAACTGTTTTGTTCTACTGGAAGGCTGTATTTCTGCTACTACAACAGCACTAATCTTTTATTTTTTTTTTCCCCCAACAATTTCTTGATTTGTGATCAGTTTGCAGTCTATCAGAGCTCCCTCAAAGCTCTCCTGCAGGATTCAGACCTGCACAGTTATTCTCCACTCGACATTTATCCAGGCAATGAATCTTGCCTTGTACAGGACTCCTTTAAATATCATCTGGTTTTTACATCTAGACTTTTACTGCTTGGCTACAAAATTGCTTCCTGGGCCAGGAGAGGCAGAACTGCAGGCTATGAGTGCAGCACATGGATTTGCCTGGCTTGATTGCCTCTCCTAAAGAAGCTGCTATGTGTCAAAATGAGCTCAGCCATCAAGTCCCTGGGAAGGTCTGATGTTTCAGCCAGAATCATTGTCACCAAGCTTGCTTTCACAGAATTCCAGCATAGTATGGATTGGAAGAGACCTCTGGGGATCTAGTCCAATCCCCCTGCTAAAACAGGGTCACCCACAGCAGCTTGCCCAGGATCACAATGTCCAGGTGGGTTTGCAATCTCTCCACAGAAAGAGATTCCACAACTTCTCTGGACAGCTTGCTCCAGGGCTCCAGCACCCTCACACCAAAGAAGCTGGAGCTTCCAAAAGAAACAAACAAAGCTGGCTTCCAGCTTGTGCCTGTTGATCTGTGTCCTGTCATTGGGCACCACTAAAAAGAATCTGGCCCCATTTTGGTCTTCACCCTTTACCTATTGATTAGCATTGGGAAGATTCCATCTGAGTCTTCTCTTCTTCAGGCTTTCCCTGCATCTGGATGGCTTTTGCCATAAAAGCAATAACACAACTCTGCTTTTGGGCTCCTGCATGATCCATCCATCACCAGTGGCTCACCTCCCACAAGAAATCTCTGCTGCTTCAAACAAAAGGCACATCCATGGTGACAAACTATTCTCCCCTACAAATCATTAGGCTGGATACAGGAAATAAACAGCTGTGGGTAGGGAAAAGCTGAAGAGCTCCCCTGTGTGATACCAAGCAAGATCACGTAGTCAGCCAGGGCAAAACGCGCAGGGGACTGGCCTGCACAGGATAAGCTGGGAGAGACCTAGGAGAAGAAATGACCCTGGTTTGACTTGTGCATTCCCAAGATGAACTTGAAAAAGCTGCCAGCTTAGAAAGGAAACATCTTTTTCCTTTTCAGACAGAACCCTTCCAGGTACAACAGCTCTTACTGCACCAGGCTAGAAAACACAGATTGTCCCATCAGCACCACCATGGAGTCTGGCTGGTATCAAGCACCCTGTCCTTGCCTACTTCTCAGCCATCTCATGTCTCAGCAGGTGTGGGATCACCAACCCCATCAGCAGTCCTGGCAGTGCTCATGCAGCCAAATACCCCAAAGCTGAGCACCAGTCCAGCTTCTCCATCAGGGTAGCTGTGCAAGTTCTGACGCCTGTCTGCCAAGATGTTTGTGTAGCTAAAGCAAACCAAATAGTTCACCTACCTTCCAAAGGACATCACCAAGTTAAAAACAGATGGAGAATGCTGGCGACAGAGAGATGTCTTTCTCTCTCTCTCTCTCTTTTTTTTCCACTAATGATTCAGAAGGCCAGTAACAGTGTTCTAGCCCTGGCTTTGCACCAGCATATCCTGTTGAGTCACGGCTGAGTGTCTGCACTCTAATCTTAACACATGTGGATGGGCTTGTTAGAACTTGTCATCCATCCCTGGCTACCAAAATATCCTCCTGCTTGACCTGCCCCATGGATTACACAATACAACTTCTATGTTTGTGCATGTGGACGTGTGAGTATGCCTTGACAGTGCAAAACCATGGATAGGAGAGAGCTGCAGAAGTAGCTAGAGCTGGAAACACAGTGGCCTGGTTGGTTGCCTTCTCCCCTGTGCTCACTTAAACAAAAAAAAAAAAAAAAAACAACAAAGAAACAAACAAAAATTTCATCCAGAAAGAGAACCTTTGAAGGGTTCAGCATTTCTCAGTCAGGGTCTGTCATTGGTCTTCCATACAATAGCATCAGCAGTGTGTTTGACCAGGCTGGTTTCTACCACTGGGTGATACTATATGCCCACAAACAGGATAGGAATTAGGAAAAGCTGGTGATGCTGGCTACTGAAAACAATGTTGAATACTGGCAAGATACTGAAGTGAGGTTTAACCTCTGTTATTACTGTTGTTATTTGCTGATTCCAAACGTTTCACAATGCAAAGACAATGGGAATCTTAGCAGTGATGGTCAATAACTAAGAGTGGGGGTCAAGAGGATGGGAGCAGACTCTTTTTGGCGGTGCCCAGTGACAGGACAAGGGTCAATGGGCACAAACTGGAACTCAGGAGGTTCCATTTGAACATGGGGAGAAATTTTTTCCCTCTCAGGATACTGGAGCCCTGGCGCAGGCTGCCCAGAGAGGTTGTGGAGTTTCCTTCTCTGGAGAGATTCCAAACCCACCTGCATGTGATCCAGGGCAAGTTTCTGTGGGTGACCCTGCTTTAGCAGGGGAGTTGGACTAGGTGATCTCTGGAGGTCCCTTGCAACCTTAATCATGTTGGGATTCTGTGGTTATGTGACAAATCCACATGTAGTAAATCCAAACCTCTGTCTAGCAAGACTTCACCCTCTTACATTGCTCAAGGTTAGCGATAGTCCATGGACCTTTCCTGTCCCTCCCTCTGCAGAGGATCAAAGATCACACATTTAAAACTGATGCTCTGGGCAGATGGACAGATAAGTAGACAAACAGGAGAATGCATTGATGAGATGAGATGAGATTAGATTAGGACTCACACTGCAAAATTTACGTGCAGACCCTCCCTGCTTTGAAAGTCCCCAGATGGGGGATTTTGCTTGGCCTGTGTTATAAAGATAAAGCACATTTACAAATGCAGATCCAGATTGAAGTTCAAACAGTCCTAACATTCAGGAATGTTCTGATTTGTGGGTTTGGTTTCAGTCCATGTCAAACTTTCAAATGAGAGATGAAGAGAGATTGATCTGGAGATAGCAGGAGATAGACTGATGTGACCAGGGCTCTCATGTTTTGGGGCAGTAGCTGAAAATCTCCCAAACAGAGTTTCCCTTTCATATGCAAAGCTCCAGAACACTTAGCACTTGACATTTTTTTTTCCTGGCCAAACGCTGGGAGGTTTGCCATTGACTTCAGTGGAGTTTGGATTCCCTCCTAAACATTTAATCCTCCATATGGGGTAAGTATTTTTCATACTTCTTTGCAGATGGGGAGATGGAAAGGAATCACGTTGTAGCTGCTCACCCAAGGCCAAAGCACGGTCAACAAGAACTTCAAATTTCCTGGTGCTGAGCCCTGGGCTTGGACCTTGTGCCATGGTCTTCCTGGAGAATAGGATGCTGGAGGCCACACACAGTGTGTGTGTTCCTGTGCTCTGCTCACTGCTTCCCTGGACCCAGGAGGACAAGCTCTGCCTCCTGAGCTTTTCTTCCACCACAGCTTGCTAGCCAAGATTCAATCCAGCCCCAAGGATGGGCAATAGCAGAGTCTGCACACACAGGGACACAAAGTGTCCCCAGAGTCCTTCTACATCGTGTGAAAGGTTTGAGTAGACCCTTAACATTTATTCCCAGATGAAACAGCAAAGAAGAGCTTAGAGAGAATAACTCAGGGTTGTGCTGGACCGAAGCTAAACATCTAGGCTGCTTTTCTTCTGGCAGAAGTGTAAGACAGTGGATAAGGTTCCAAAATAGCTTAGTGGTAGCCCAGGCTGCTCCCTGTCTTCTAACACCAAAATTGTTCTCTGGAGGTGCCTAGCCCCTGTTCTGTTCATTAGGAGAGTCCAGGAGAACTAAATACCAAAATAAGCACCACAGGCAAGGACTCAGTGAGTTGGGTTGAACCCACAGCCTACAGAAGATGATCTTGATGCAACCCAGTCCTTCTCTGTTGATTTGGGAGAGACTGAGAGCCCTGTGAGAATATCCCTGGATTGCTAGCAGCTTCTTTTGACACATTTGTCATAGAGGAGGATCCCCAAATCTGTCTTAAATGTCAGAACAGGAGGCTTGTACTTACCCTTGAGAAAGTAGGAAAGAGAAAGCCTTTGTGGGTCAGGCTTTGTCTTAGTCATGCCCCAGTAAATTCATGGGAGTAGAAGAAGCTTGTACAGTTTAACAAGAACACAGTGATTAACCTCTGGGCCTCTTTTTCCATCCCCTTCCACAGTAATGAGGTCCACCTAGTCACTGATGAGAGCTACAACCATGAAGATGGGAGGTGAATGCATCTGGGAGGGGAGAGGGAGAGGACATCACATGGAAAAGCAAAGACTGTTGGAGCTTTAAGAAATCTCTCCCTTTTCTGTGCCTCAGTTTCCTGAACTGTAAACTGGGAATGATGAAATCATCTGGAAACTGTTTTGAGAGCCAGTGGTGGGAAAAAAAAAAAAAAAGGAAAAAAAAAGAAAAGAAGAAATAGGTGTTAGTTGTTGCTAATATTACACCAACAGTTCGTCTCCTCAGTAGCAGTAGTGGATAAAGAAAAAGGGCACCCTGCCAGGAAAATGCTTCTAATAACACAGAAGTGCTGTGAGCTTCTCAAATAAAACTCTTACTTGGGAACCAAAGTGCCCAGGAGTCTGCAGCTCTGTACTGAACAGGATCCTGGCTTCCAACCAAGTGCATTGGTAAAGGGTCCCAGCTGCATGCAGAGGAGCAGGTGAGGAGGGAAAGTGGTGAGCAAAATAGATTGGTACTGTGCAGACACATGGAGCAGGGCAGGGACAGTAGCATTTGAGTAGCCCTGAGTGCTGCCTGCAGCAGCAAAGCTCTGAGAGCATGACAATATCCAGCTGTGACATGAAGAGGTCTTGGAAGTGCATTTCACAGAGGCTTGGAGCTGGCAAGTTGAAGTCAACTTTACCTGTTCTCATCAAGGTCTTCACTGATGATCTGGATGAGGGGATCCAGGGCACCCTCATTAAGTTTGCAGATGGCCCCAGGTTAGGTGACTGAATTTAGGGAGTTAATGCTGAGTTAATAGTTGAGCCTGATGGCTTCCAAGGTCTCTTCCAACCAACACAATTCCATGATTCTATCACCCTGACTCCTAACTGACACATACAAAATGCAGCATAAATCTGATCATAGAGAGCAAATTGGATGTTAGGAACAGGTTCTGTACCATCAGGATGGTGGAACACTGGAAGGGGTTGCCCAGGGAGGTGGTTGGGGCCCCATCCCTGGAGATATTCAAGGTGAGGCTGGACAGGGCTCTGGGCAGCCTGATCTAGTGGATGATGTCCCTGCTGACTGCAGAGGAGGTTGAACTGGATGAGCTTTGGAGGTCTCTTCCAACCCAGACCATTCTATGGTTCTATGATTCCTCATCTGATAGAGAGGTGATTGATTATTGAGGCAATCACAAGTTTTATGGTAACTAGGAACAGAACCAGGATCTGTCTGAAACTCTGTTGTGCTGAAAATTTCAACTTTTGCTCCCTCTGTATGTGAGATTACACAGAAATCTGCTCCATATGCAAATATTTAACTTGTACATGGAGAAGAGAGGAAAAACATTGGCTTTGAAACACTGCAGAGCAAAATGGAGTGGTTTGACATTTCTGAATCAGGCAGTTTTGTTTTGCTTCGTTGAACCAAAAATGAAAGTTTTCCCTTCAGCTTAATCCCAGATCTATAGAAGAGTCTTTGGAGTGACTTTTCTTTAGAAGCTAAGGGGCAAACAGGATGCAAAACAATTTATATATATACACACACACACATAACCAAACCAAATCCATTCTCTCCCCATTCTCTTTCTCTTTCTACCACCACCAAAATAAATGTGATGGTCTTGAGCTTGCTCAATTGATCTTTCAACAAGGAGACTTTCCACCAGTGTCAGGTATGGGAAGTGGCTTTCTCCAACATGGTCTTTTTCCTCCAATCAACGTTAATTTTACCCCACTTCCCACCTGTAATTCCCCAGGGGGTATAAATGCTTTTATTTCACTTCTCAGCCTAGATTCCTGCACAGCAGGGCACAGCTGCTTCCCCCCAGCAGCAGGCAAGGCATAAGTACCTCAGATTTTCAAAGGATTTATTTTCTTGCCTTTTAGGAGGAGTGATGAAGTCCTTAGAGTCTGAAACTTCCCTCTGATACAGCAGGTAGGGAAGGGTTCTCCTAGAAGATCTCAGGACTCTTCAGAGGCACTCAGCCTGCTGCTCAGGTGGGGTTTTAATGCTCCAACACTATATATAAATCTGAGATTGTTATCTAGGAGGAATAAGTGGCAAAGAAGGAGAGGAAACTTCCAGTGGAATTATCAGGAAGTGTTTCTCAATAGTGAGACAAACTGTCAGGCTGCAAAGGAGTCTCTTGGGGAGAGGTTGTGATTTTTCCCCTCATGAGTCATGTTTTGTTACTGGACAAAGACAACAACATACAGGAGAGGAGGTCTTGTAACAGGGGTCAGGTTCATGGATTTGGATGGGGTCTTGGCAGGGATCATCCATTCTGCCAGTTCAATCATATGTCATCAGAAAGCACAGATTGGAGCCCCTCAGGATAGGTCTTGTGTAAGTCAATAACCCAGGCAAAAGGAGTGAAGCTTAGTAACTGGGAGCTGTTCTGTTTCCATGTGTGGATCCAGGAATTGCAGGCAGATAGGACAAACCTCCCATCAAATAACAGAATCATAGAACCATATAGGCATGGAATCACAGAATCAAACAGTGGGTTGGATTGGAAAAGATTCTGGCCTCCTCAGTTCAAGTGAGACAGGAAACTACTGGAAAGAGAGCAGGGGAGGCTGTGAAGGTGATGAGGGGAACTGGAGCACCTCTCTGATGAGGAAGGGTTGAAAGAAATGAACCACCCGATTACTCAGGAGGAAATGTAGCACCTGGGAGCTACACCTTGGAGCTCACAGAATGCTTTGGGTCAGAAGGGACTTTAGAGGTCACCTAGTCCATCTCCCATGGGCTGTCTATATGGATATCTTTGCTTGCCCCAGCCCACTGATGCCAACCCTGAACTGCAATGACCTTTCACTCAAAATCCCTGAGCCACAATGTCTGTAAGCAGTTGCTCCTCGTCCCTCACGTATCCTTCTTCTGTCCAAGCCTTAAAAACACAGACATCCCAGTGTTGGCCAGGGCAACAAGTTTGTTTGTTGACAGAGACCTTCTCTTTCCAATTGTTGTTTGAAACAAGTCACAAGGCTTCCATAAACCACCAAGTGACCTTCTACCCTCAGCCATGGAAAGTTGTGTGATGTTGCTCAGCCATTTGAGCTGCTCAGTTTCCTGGAAGTTCTCAGAGAAATCAAGGAAACTTGACAGACAATGTGAGCAATTCTTGGTTATGACTATTTTTATTATTATTATTTTGGGGTGGTAGAGAACAAGGGGCCATAAATTCAATGAGCATGGAAGAATGATACCAGAAACTTAGTTCCTGGGGACTCTCCAAAAGCCAGCTGTCAGGTTTCCTCAGGTTTGTTAAGCCTGGCTTGTTATTGCCATTCACATCAAAACATCCTTCAAACACTACCCTGAAGGTCAGATAAGGAAACCCAGGTTTTGACTCATTTTTGTTTATAGCTACACACCCATGTGGTGAGGTCCAGGAGGACTCTGCCACCACACTTCTGTGGCAGAGTTCACCTCCAGAAGCTGCTCTGGAGCAAGCAGGAGGAGAATTAGAGAATCTCAGAAGAGTTCTCTGGAGATCACCCAATACAACTCCCCTGCTAAAGCAGAGTCACACACAGAAGGGTGCCCAGGATCTCCTGCAGGCACCTTTGGAAACTCTCCAGACTCCACAGCCTCTGTGGGCAAACTGTTCCCCTTCTCCATCCCCTGCACAGGTAATGTGTTCTTCCAAATGCCCAGATGGAACCTCCTGCATTCTGGTTTGTGCCTGTTGCCCCTTGTCCTGTCACTGGGCACCACTGAAAAGAGTCTGGCCTCACCCTCTTGCTCCCCACACTTTAGCTATTGATCAGCATTGATCAGATCCCCTCTCAGGCTGCTCCTATCCAGGCTCAACAGCCCCAGGGCTCTCAGCCTTTCCTTCTCACAGAGATGCTCCAGTCTCCTCAGTACCTTTTTAGCCTCCACTGGACTCTCTCTAATAGTTCTCTGATTCTTGAGCTAGGGACCTCAGAACCAGACCCAGCCCTCCTTATGGCAGAGCAGAGGGGCAGGAGAACCTTCCTCAACCTGCTGGCACACTCTTCCTCGTACACCCCAGGAGACCATTTGCCTTAATAGCCACAAGGGCACCCTGTTGGCAGGAGCCCATGGCAATCTGGTGACACAATTGTCTTTAGGTTGTGGCAAGTTAGAGATCTTGAGATGATGAAATTTGGAAACTCAAAAGAAAAGGCTTTGACCCAGGTGCTTCATTTCCATCTGAGGCTTTGCAGCCAGTAGCAACACACACAGAGGGCAGCCAAAATTCCCTGAGCAGCTTAGGTTACATCAGAAGAAGCCCAGGAGACAGGCTCAGAGCAGAGCTCACTCACAGGATTTTTTTTTTTTAATGGCCTGCTTAATTGCTTTCACTTAGAGTCAAGTTGTGCTGCCCCAAACTCAGGGCAAAGCCAAAGGGTCTGGGGCAAATCTAAGGATATCAAAATGTTTTTGTAGCTCCAGTACATCAAAAGCATTCAAAGCCAAGAAAGCCACAACAATTAGCCCAGAGTACTCAGGGTGTTGTGGCAATCACAGCACAGAGGTCTAATCATTTTCACATCTGAGAGCCTGGCCTGGCTGGATGTCCTTGAACTGCATCTGTGAGGTGGAAAAAATCAGTGTCAAGACCAGCAAAGACTTCGTCCTGTGAGGTGCTGTGTTCTGTGACACCTCAGGGGAGAACTCATCCAGGAGTAAAGTCCTCTCCTCACCATGAAGGGATGAGTTTGCTTCATTTATATGTCAGACTCCAACTTATTATAAGGAGTGGCTGAGGGATCTGGGGCTCCTCCAAGTACTGAAATGCCACAAGAAGGTCTCCCTGGAGACTTCTCTAGGCCGAACAACCCCAACTCCCTCAGCCTCATCTCATAAATGGGAATGTGAGATAAGTGTAATATGGGTTGTGATGAGAACTGCCTCATAAAATACTGAAAGGAAAGGGATCACTCATTTTCCAAATCCATTGGTATCAGACCAGCCCTGGGGATCCATTATCACAAAACCAAACTAAACTGGCAAGCATTGTACCCTAAGAGATAGGACAGCAATGCAGAGCTACGCAAAGTGGGCTTGAAGATGTTTTTGGAGGCCCTCACCAACAAATTATTTTACAGTCTGTTCAGGAAGCCTGTCCTGGTCTTGCTGGGACACAATCCCAGGCCAGCAGCAGATTTGAGGCAGCCAGCACAGCTGACTGGAGTTAGCTACAGGTGTGTCCCAGACCATCACCCTCACACTCAGCATAAAGGAGGAAGTTTGCTGGGCAGAGGGTGGTTTTTTGTGTGGGCTCTTCTCCACTGTGTCCTTCTCCTGAGGGCTGCCTGTCTGGATGTTGTGACTGCTACGTTTTTTTCTGGGGTGAGTACAGCTTTTTCTGTCTTGTGTTGGCAGTGGTATTGATTTGGCTATTTCATCAAAGCCATCTTCATTTCAGCCAATGGATCTTCTTTCCTTTTTTTGGATTCCCTTTCTTTGATGGGAAGAGGTTATCTGGTGCTGGAGTAATTGCTAGAGTTTAGCCCACATACATGTTCAGAGAATCACAGAATGTGAGGGGTTGGATGGGACCTCAAGAGATTGAGTCCAACCCCTCTGCCAGAGCAGGATCACCTAGAGCAGATCACACAGGAACACATCCTGCTGGGTCTTGAATATCTCCAGATAGAGAGAGACTCTACAACCCCCTGGGCAGCCTGTGCCACTATTCTTTCACCCTCACAGGGAAATAATTCTTCCTCCTGTTTCCATGGAACTTGTTATGCCTCAACTTCCACCACTGCCCCTTGTGCTGTCATTGGGCATCACTGAGCAGAGCCTGGCTCCAGCCTCTCAGCACTCACCCTTCCCATCTTTATGAACATGAATGATGTCACCCCTCAGTCTCCTCTTCTCCAGGCTAAAGAGCTCCAGCTCCCTCAGCCTGTCCTCCTAAGCAAGATGATCCTTGTGAGAAACATCCCTTAATCATTTTTGTGGCTCTGTGCTGGAATTTTTCAAGCATCTCCCTGTTGGGAGATTAAATGTGGACCATGTCCCAGCTGGTCTTGAAAGCCTAGGTGACCTCCTGAGATGCCTTGCAGGCCTGCATTCCCTCTGCCTTGCAAGCCCATTAAGCCAGATGGAGTTTGTGTTCTTGCTGAGTGCACACAGGAGTGCCTGGAGCAGGCTGCTAACCCCAGCCTCCCCTGTGAGCAGGTCAGGGTGGCTGCTCACACATTTCCCCCAAACAAAACAACTCTTTCTCAGGTGGCATTGTAAGAGCAGTCCCTGAGTAATCAGATCTAATCAGGAGAGCCTGGCTGGGCATTGTTTGCCCAGGCAATGCTCAGCCTGTGTCAGTCCTTCGCAGCCTGCTGGCTGTGCAGTTAGGGCTGTGAAGGAAGGATGGTTAATAGCTGGAAACAAAGCTGTGCAGAGAAGCAGAGACTTCTGCATCCCAACCACTGGCCAGCCACGGTAAAAGCCATCACTGCTCTCCTAGATTGCCCTAGAAGCAAATTCTGGGGAGCTGCTGAAGGACTACCTGCATGCATCAGAGGCTTTCCTTGATAAAACTGCTGTGGGCTGCTCATCCTCTGCTCCCCCCAGGGAATCATTATCATTGCTGCCTCTGGAGTCAAAAGAAGACAATTATTCCTTTCCCCCAAGTGCAGACAAAGTTCCTACAATACTGTGAACCAGGATGCAAATAAAGAGGTTTTCTACCCAACAAGCTGTGAGTCATTCCAGCCTCTTAAGGCTGCCCCCATCAACTGCAGCATTTTGAAAGCTTCTGTCTGGGGATTCCTCTGGCTTCTGCATATGGAAAGGAGATGTTGCCTCACCACTTCCATATGTAGTTGGAATTATAGAAGAGTGTGGGTTGAAAGGACCTTTAAAGATCATCTTGTGCAACCCCCTGGGGTCAGTAGGTACATTTGCAACTGGAGCAGGTTGCTCAGAGCCCTTCTCAACCTGACCTGAAATGTTTCCATGGATGGGACACCTACCACCTCTCTGGGTAACCTTGGCCAGGGTCTCACTGCCTGCTGTAAAAAATGTCTTCCCCCTCTCTGAGTCTCCCTCTGTTTAGTTTCAAACCATCACCCCTTGTTCTGTCACAACAGGCCCTGTTAAAAAGTCTGTCCCCAGCTTCCTGAGCAGCCCCTTTAAGTATTTGAAGGTCTCACCGAAGCCTTCTCTTCTCCAGGCTGAGCAACCTCAATTCTCTCAGCCTGGCCTCAAAACAGAGGGGTTCCAACCCTTGGCTCATCTTTATGACCTCTTCTGGCCCCACTCCAACAGGTCCATGTCTCTCCTGGCTGAGAAGTGCACTGATGAGCCTGAGGCTCATCACTGAGATGGGGCTGGCCAGAAGGAGCTGGGGGTGCAGCAAAACTCTGTTCAGAACAATGAAGTTCAAAAAGAGTCTGAACTCAGTGGAGGAGGAAAGGTTGCCCAGGGTGAGGTCTGCCTGAGAATAGGTGTAAATAGAATGAATTTAAGGAAAGGAAAATTTAGGCTGAATATCAGGAAATGTTTCCTGACAGTTTGAAATCTCCCCTAAGGAAGCTCTGGGAAGATTGTGGTTTTAGTCATGCTGCTGCTGAGCTGGACAGAGCACCAGATAATAAAATGCAAAGGAACAATCTCAAATTGCTCTCGGGGGATGTCAGAGATGACCTCAGAGGTGTTCTTTCCACCTCTAATCCGTGTGCTATCCGTGAGCGTGACAGGAAGCGCTGAGATCACACCCTCTGTCCCTTTGTGTCCTTCACTGTCCCTGGGAAGGCAGAGAGAAGAGGACCAGGGGCCAGGCATACTTCAGATGCCACCAGCTGAGGTACAAATGGGCTGTTTCAAACAGCACTCAGGCACACAGCCCAGCATCTGCAGCAGCTCCCTGTACAGAAGCTCAGGGTCTCTATGGACTCTGGGTTTCTCCCTGCAGGCTGAGGTTCTGTTAGGAAACCTTCACCCAGCCCAGGCATGGCAAGCTCTTGCACAACTAACAGGGAGATGTATGTGGATGCCTGTAGTGGGTGATGATGTTCTGCACAGTTTGACTAGCTCAGGACAGAAGACATGTCTTCAGCCACCTACACAGCTCCAGACTTAACCCCCACGATGATTTTGGACACCTTTCCTGAGCTCTTCCAGACTAAGCCCTGCAGTACTTTCCCCTTGGCAATCCTTCTCATCTGGGATAATCATTTATTGGATCAGCTCTGCTGCAACATGCTACACCTCTTCTGCAATGAAAGACTTTTGAACTGTCCCCTTATTGACTTCTACCATGGCATAAAAGTTGATGATGGTAACAGAGACAGGATCCATAGCTGCTCTTTGATCTAGAAAATCACATTTTTCAGAGGGATCTTCTCACTGCTGATCAATAGCTAAAGGGTTGAGGTCAAAGGCTGGGACCAGACTCTTTTCAGTTGTGCCCAGTAACAGAACAAGGGGCAACAGGCACAAACAGAAACCCAGGAGGTTCCACCTGAACATATGGAAAAACTTCTTGACTTTAAGGGTGTCAGAGCAGTGGAGCAGGCTGCCCAGAGAGGTTGTGGAGTTTTCTTCTCTGGAGAGATTCCAAACCCACTTGGACATTGTGATCCTGGGCAACTGCTGTGGGTGACCCTGCTTTAGAAGAAGGATTGGACTAGATGATCCCCAGAGGTCCCTTCCAACCCCTACCATGCTTTGATCCTGTGAAATCCCCACCAGGGAGATGTTCTCTCTTGCCTAGAGCAGACTCACAAGGCAAATGATCCATTAGCTACAACAAGCCCTAGGCTTTGTGTGTGAGCAAGCACTGCCAGACAGGACAGCAGGCACCTCCTTATGGAACCGCTGGCAGCCAAGCATTGCCCCAGCATCCCTTTTCCTTCCCTGAAATAATAATCCACTGTCACCATGCACAGGACTCCCCACCCAACTTGAAGTTGTAGTTTGGTTCCACTTCTGGAAGCTTTAGTATTTGGTTTGTATTACCACATGCCTAAAAATCTCTTTTTGCATGAGGATGATTCATGCTACCATAGAACCAGGCACTTCTTGAGCACATGATGAGCTTTTTTTCACTGTCTTTGCTGCCATGATGCCTCTGGTGTGTATAAGCTCCACTTAGACACTGATAACCACTTTAGGGACTCATCAATGTGATGGCTCAATAGCTCTCTTCTGTGATTCCTCCATTGATGGAAGGGCAATGAGTGTGACAGTGCAAGAGCTCGTGGTGGGAGGACTTTGGAGCCCAAGCTTATTTGTATTGCCACAGCAGCAAGAGGCTGAGATCAGGGCTCTGTGCTGTTAGTCACCACAGTGGTACTTAGAGAGACTGTCCTGACCTTTAAAGAAATGGAAAGAGAGGCAGAATAACTTATTCAAAGACAGGGCCAAGAACAAAGTTCTGTTCTCCTGGGAACCAGACCTGTGGGCAAGAAAGGTCATCTTTTTAGTCTGTGGTGTAAGACTGAGAGACCAGCTCTCCTGCCACCTTCCTGGGTAAGATTTCAGATGGTAGAAAAAGAGTCCTTTGGCTGGGCCACCTACCAGGTGAATCTGCTCCCTTGGGAAGCTGGAAGAAGGGTTTTGAAGCACGGGAAGCTGGCTCGGGGGGTACCTGCTGTGCTCACACTGGGATTCTTTAAAAATGCCATTTTTTTTTTTTTTTTCCAAAAACAGGGAGATGGAGCTGAAACTTCAGGGTGTGTGTGTGGGGGGAAGTGTCTCTTCATGAAGAGCCATAAAGTCCTTCCATTCACCACAGAGCCAGGGTGATTGTTGGAACTCTTGGCCCCTGCCTGGTTGCTGTTGTTTGTGTTGCCAACGCAGCCAGTCCCAGGAAGGGAGGAACCTTGGCTGGCAGACAGACAATGTGTTTTCCCTTCAAAGCAGGGTGTGAACTGGGGCTGCTTACAATCACACTTTCCACTTTCCCCTTTCAGACATCTCCTCCTGCTTCAAGTGGGGCAGGCAGGACAAACACAGAAAGAGGTCAGTGGCAGTTCTTGGCTCAGGGGAGCAGATGACTGCAGCGCTTGAGAAAAGAGTCTGCTTGGAGGCTGAGCTGGCATCTGCCTGCATTTTCCCTTGTGCACCACTCTGTGCTCAGCAGTGCTCCTTTCTCCATCATCTACACTCTAGACTGACCTGATATCTGCCTGCATTTTCCCTTGTGCACCACTCTGTGCTCAGCAGTGCTCCTTTCTCCATCATCTACACTCTAGACTGACCTGATATCTGCCTGCATTTTCCCTTGTGCACCACTCTGTGCTCAGCAGTGCTCCTTTCTCCATCATCTTCACTCCAGACTGACCTGATATCTGCCTGCATTTTCCCTTGTGCACCACTCTGTGCTCAGCAGTGCTCCTTTCTCCATCATCTTCACTCCAGACTGACCTGCCATCTGCCTGCTGCCTGCGTTTTCCCTTCTGCACCACTTTGTGCTTAGCAGTGCTCCTTTCTCCATCTTCCAGGTAGCAGCATCCTTTGATTTTTGCCATGTTGGCAGAAAGGTCTTGCCTAGGACCTCCCTATGGTCCTCAGGTCTCCTAAAGAGCTTTCCTGTCTGGGAAGATGGATGTCCATGTCCTTCCTGTGCCTCCTGACCTCTTTTACGCCACGTTCTCAGTAGACACACCTAACATGAACCTGAGGAATGCCTTCCTCAGGGCTGGGGAGAATGAATCAGTTTCTTTCCTATTTTAAATTTTGCATAATAGAAAAAAGAATTCTGAGCTCCACCCTTCAGAAATTTAAGCTTACTCATTGCCCCAGGCCAAAACTCCCTGCCTACCTCACCAGCTTGAAGAAATCACCACAGCTCACTCTGGTTCAGAGTAACTGAGCTCCAGCCATTGGCCCAGAGTGACTCCTTCCTCCCCCCCACCATCATCCCTTCTTGTATCCTCCACATACCTCTATTTTAAGGGCTAACAAAGGAGATCTTCCCAGACTAATGTTACTCCTTCAGGTGAACAGGAATTGCTTTGCCTCCTGCCACCAGGAACTGTCTGGTACATCTTGGTGCGTGCATGGCACAGACCTTGACCTGCTGGGAATTCAGCCAAGCCCAAGAAGATGCTCTAGGAGTGATCCCTGAAGAAGGAAATGTAATTTCACAGTGACTGGTCCCAGCTTGCTAACCTTTCATATGGTAATTGTCCAGGGCAGGTTGCATCATGGTGTGAAAGGATGCAACCTTTGACTTGGACTTTGATCCTTGAGGTCATCTTCAACCTTATTGATTCTGTGATTCTGTAACCCAGCTGCTGGAGGAGTGATCCTTCATGCACAGGCCAGGGCTGGAGTACTGAGTCCAGTTCAGGGTTTCCCAGTTAAAGGGAGAAAGAGAACTACTATAGAGAGTCCAACAGAGGCTACAAAGATAAGGGGTGGACTGAAGTATCTCTCTGAAGAGGAAAAGCTGAGAGAGCTGTGGCTGTTCAGACTGGAGAAGAGCAAACTGAGAGGGGATCTTCTCAATGCTGGTCAATAGCTAAAGTGCAGGAGTCCAGAGGACAGAAGGGCACTGGAGCAGGCTGCCCAGACAGGTGGTGGAATCTTCTCTAGAGGGATTCCAAATCAGGAGTGATCCTGGGCAATCTGCTCTTGGTGACCCTGCTTTAGCAGAAAGGTTCAACACAAAGATTTCCAAAGGTGCAGTTCCACTATTCATAGAATCCTTTGGGTTGGAAGAGACCTTTGAGGTCATCCAGTCCAATCAGCACTTCCCTGTGCAGCCTATTCCAGGGCTTGACAACCTCACTGGGGAAGAAACTGTTCCTCTTGCCAAACCTAAACCTCCCCTGGTGCAACCTGAGGCCATTTCCACTTGTCCTATTGCTTGTCACATGGGAAAGACCAACTGCCACCTCACTTCAGAGTTTGCTTAACCTTTGCACATAATCAATGAACCTCCCTTCTGTAAGGGGACTTGCTTGGGGACAGCACTGTCAGGACAGTTTCTCTGCCTGGCAACCTGCACTTCTTCTTTTGCTCTCAGCCCAGTTTTAATGCAGTGACCTTCCCTAAGCCAACATTTTGGGGTTGCAGACTCTGGCACTGGCCATTAATGAGCTAAATTTAGGCTGCAGGTCTGGATTCAATCCTACAGCCTAATCCCTTGAGACTCAGTGAGATCTGTTAGATGAACCTATTTTGGAAGAGGTGTGAGAGGTGAAAGCAAATCACCAGAATATTCTGTGAAATCATTTGAGTCTTGTCAGAATGTGAAGGGTTTTTTGTTGTTGGTTTAGTTTTTTGCCAGAGAGATTCCAGTGCATTTCAGATCACCACATTTTGCTCTGATTCTATTTTAGATTGACCCCATTTTTATTTACTTTTTTTTTCCCCCCCAAGTTAAAATACTGATTTGTTTTTAAGGCTGGGGTGGGGGATGGTGGGGAAAGGCTGTAAAATATTTTAAGTGCTTCCTTACAATATGTTCAGATCCAAAATAACATCTCTCATCCAAGTCCTGGGCAACTTTTTTTTTTTTTTTACTGAATCTAGAGTTTATAGGAGTCTTTTTTTAGACTTTCAATTAACAAGAAGTGAAGCCACATAGAATCATAGAATGGTTTTGGTTGGAAGACACCTTTGAGATCATCAAGTCCAACCATTAACCCAGCAGTGCCAGGTCACCCTTAAACCAAGTCCTTCACCCCCTGGTGCCAGGGAACTGACAGTTGAGGTCTTTTGGGACAGACATTTTCTTAACTCCCTTGGGTTTATGTGTTTATTCCCAGGCAAATGTACACATAAGTGTGGTTAAAATGCCAGTTTGCCCCAGCTTTATTCCCAGTTTCTTTGTCAAATATTAACCTTGGTGAATCCTTTATTCTCACAGTATCACAGAAAAATGGGTTGGGAGGAACAGCTTGGAAAGTTGGTTGGTTTGTTTGGTTTTTTTTTTCTTATGCTCAACTGGAATTTCTGATCCCCTCAGAAGCTTTGTAGCCTCTATTGGACTCTCTTTAGTAGTTCCCTGTCTCTCTTCATCTGGGGAGCTCAGAACTGGACCCAGTATTCCAGATGTGGCCTCACTAGGGCAGAGTAGAGGGGGAGGAGAACCTCCCTCCACTTTCTAGTTGCACTCTTCCTCCTGCACTCCAGGACACCATTGGCTGCCTTGTCCTTGATGAACTTCATGAGGTTCCTCTCACCCCACTCTGCAGCCTGTCCAGGTCTCACTGAATGGCAGGACAGCCTGGTGAGGTGTCAGCCACTCCTCCCAGTTCTGGATCAGCAAAGTGGCTGAGAGCATTCTCTGTCCTTTCATCCAGCTTGTTGATGAAGATGCTGATCAAGACTGAACCTTGTTCTGAGCCCTGGGGAACTCTGCTAGCTGCAGGCTTCCAACCAGTCTCTGTGCCACTGATCACAACCCTCTGAGCTCTGTCCTTCAGCTCTTTTCCAATTGTCAAGTATCTTGACAGGAGTGGTGTAAGGCCAAAGTCACTACATGAATGCAGTGAAGGTGGGTTTCTAATGCAGGTCCAATGGGGGCTATCAGGCTTCAGCTATTCTTAGCTGCCTGGCTACCAGGATCTGACTTCCTATGTCCCTGCTACATGGGAAGGACCCATGAGAGGTGAGGACATTCACAAGCAGCTGTATCTGCTATCAGGGCTGCTCTTCCTGCTCTGCATTTCACACACTTCAAATATTTGTAAGCTCTTGTATCACACACTAGTCAAAGCCCGTTCCCAACCCTTATCTCTCTTCCCTTTCTCTTGGCCTCTCCAAACCAACAATCCCATGGCTGGGTCAATCAGCAGTGTCCTTCTGCCCCCAGTTAAATTCCCCTCCCAGTCACTTTAAGGCCCTTCTACTCATGGTGCATATTCATGATGCTGATTGCTCTCTCTCCTCCCACCAGCCCCTGGCAGAGCAAGAAGGAGGTGACACATGTGAGGAGGACAGGGAACTGTGGCCTAATCCAAGCCAATTCACCCAGGATTCAATCCTTACTAAGCTACTAATTACCTGCAATTTTCAAAGGGCAAGACTGCAACTGCTGCAGTTCTTCCTGGAAAATCTTTCTTTCTTCCTTTCTTTTCCCTTTGTCTTTTGTGCCTGTGGACAAGTCTGGAACAAGCTCCTGCCCAGGCTGTCTCCAAGCTAAGCCTCCTTGAGCTTCTAAGCAAAATGCTGGTGGTGACTGCACTGCCCTGAGCAGACAGGAACCTCACAGGCTGGTTTGGAAATGCAAGCCAGAGTTCACCCCCTGGGAGATCCCCAGGCAGATTTCAGCTTCACATGTAACCATCTAACCTCATGAGGCTGCTGTCAGCATGGCACTGAGCTCCCTTTATGGAAAGATGAGCAGTGGACACCTGCAAGTCAGTCCAGTTCCCTAAATGTATGTCTAGAGTCACTTGAGAGGCTCTGGGACATCCCACCTGGCCTCTCAATGCCACTCCAGCAGGGTCTGAGACTTCCACATGTCAACTCTTCATAAATTTAAGGCTCCTGAGGAGATTTTCAGATACCTCAGGGTACATCTGATGATGTTTTATGCCTGTGATTAAGCAACTGAATTGAATCCCTGGGGTTGGTGAAGGAAGAGGCAAAACTGTGGTGTCTTTTAGGTACATTGGGTTTTGGAAGGGGATAAAGAGGTGAATAAAGACAAAGATGAACAAGAAAGAAGGAAAAGTGGGATGGACAGATGGATGAATGGTTGGATGTGTGGAGGACTCTCAGCTTCTCTGGGATGTGTCCAGAGAAGTGCTGGAGCTCCTCTCCTATAAAGACAGAGGTGGGGCTGTTTGGCTTGCAGAAAAGAAGGCTCCAAAGAGACCTTATTGTGCCCTTCCAGTATCTTAAGGGGGCTACAAGAAAGCTGGGGAGGGACATTTTAGAATGTCAGGTTGTGATAGGACTGGGGGGAATAAAGCAAAACTAGAAATGGATTGATTCAGATTGAATGTTAGGAAGAAGCTCTTCCCCATGAGGGTGGTGAGACACTGCAACAGGTTGCCAGAGAGGTGATGGAAGCTTCATCCCTGGAGGTTTTTAAGGCCAGGCTGGATGTGGCTGTGGACAACCTGATCTAGTGGGAAGTGTTCCTGCCCATGGTAGGGGGATTGGAACTAGATGATCCTTGAAGTCCCTTCCAACTCTGACAATTCTATGATTCTATAACCAGAAAAAAGTCTGAGCAGTCCCACACCTTCCCAGAGTGCAGCCTGAGTTTCTACCACCCCCCACTGCCTCTTGCCTTGTTTTGCTTTAAGAAGAGGCTTAGAGAACTCATCCTCCTCAGCATTCATCCTTATTTTGCTTTAATTACACAGACTGTATTTTATTTTGAACTCTGCTTGGCTTTTTTTTTGTTTTGTTTTGCTTTGGTTTTTTTTTTTTTTTGCTGGTGGATGTTTTAGTGCTCGCTGGGTAAGAGCATTCTTGTTTATGAAACAGCTGGAGAGCTGTGGCTGGTGGGTGCCATAAAAATAAAAGGCATTATTATTTGTTGTTATTGTTATGATGATTGCATGCTGGCTAAGCCTGCATTGCTTAGGAATGGAAAACATCTCTGCTATGGCAGGAATGGGGGAGCAAACAAATAGGCTCTGCAGCATTATCCAAAAAAACACAAAAAGAAATAATACAGCGAGTTCCTGTTTCAAATTGGTTGTGGCACCACAGGTAGTTAGCTAAGCAAGCAGTGCCCCAGATAACCATCTGTTACATGGTTAATTTCCAATGAATATATTCCTAATCATCAGCTGATACTTAAACAGCACACAAGTGTCCTATTAAACCTTCAGTCGGATCCACACGATAAGGATTTTGCTGTGTTGCCATTTCAGAGTCTCAGATGACTTATCAACACCAGCCCAGCCCAGAGGTTAGCACAAGTGTTTTTATCACTCCCACACTCCTCTCCTTAATCCTTAATAAATCTGCTTTCAATGATCAGCTCTAAATGCACAATCACACAGCTTTATTGCGTTGGAAGATGAATGATGGTTTGCCAGGGGAATTGCAAGACCTTTGAGAGCACAGCACAGCCTCCAGCACCAGATGCTGCTTGCCAGGGGCAAGGCTTGGGGTTGCCTGGCTTGCCAGACCAAGTCTGCTTGCTGTCATGGGGGCTGAAGGACAACCTTTGGTCTGAAAGCAGACAGAAACCTGCAGAGCTTGGAAACCGCAGCTGGCATCCTGACCTGCAGGATTCTGTGAAGGGAGTCACAGAATGGTAGAGGTTGGAAGGGACCTCCAGAGATCATCAAGTCCAGCCCCCCCTGCCAAAAGCAGGATCACCTAGGGTAGTCCACACAGGAATGCATCCAGATGGGTTTTGAAAGTCTCTGGAGAAGGAGACTCCACAACCTCTCTGGGAAGCCTGCTCCAGGGCTCTGTTATCTCACTGTAAAGAAGTTTCTCCTCATGTTGAGGTGAAACCTTCTGTGTTCAAGTTTGGTTCATGTATGGGGGACAATTCTGGGAGTCAATGTCAGGTCCACTGACCCTCTGTAGGATTTAGAATCATAGAATCCTTTTGGTTAGAAAAGATCAACCCTTAACCCAGCACTGCCAGGTCACCACTAAACCAAGTCCCTTAGCACCACCCCTACAGGGAGGGGGACCCCACCACTGCCCTGGGCAGCCTGGTCCAGAGCTTGACAACACTGTGGGGAAGAAATTGTTCCTTGGGTCCAACTTAAACCTCCCCTGGTACAATTTGAGGCCATTTCCTCTTGTCCTTTTCCTTGGGTGAAAAAAAATCCTACCCCCATCTTGGTTCAACCTCCTTTCAGGGAGCTTAGAAAGATCCAGGCAAGGATGCTGTTGGTCTTCTGGTCACACTGCTGTGAGATGGTGCCATGCCAAGGTATGTCCAAAAGAACTCAGCACCCAGGCATTGAGGTCTCGTGCTGAAGTCAGGATGATCCAAGTGACTAGATTTGGATCAGCCTGTCCAGCACAGATCTACTGAGTCCAAAGCTGGATGCTGTTTGAGGGGGGTCAGCTTTCTGCTGCAAGCTTTAAACTCAGCAACTTGGCAGCAGGCAGGGCTCCAGACATGTCATGCTTTGCTCTGTGCTCATGTTGCTTCCTCTTGGCAGCTCTTCATACCCATGAGCCAGGTGCACAGGTTCACTATCTCAGGTCAAGTCAGAAGAACAGGAGAGCAGAAACAGAGCAGGGCTTGACCAGGTATCTGCTGTGTCTCTGTGGTGCTGTCTGGCTCTGGTTTGGCACAGCTATGGCTCTAGGGCTGAGCTTCATGCTTCAACATGCACCTCCTTCTATTTCCAAGGCAACTCAGGAAGTCCCAGCCCTGGGAATAGTTAGGTGTTGACAGACCTATGGTTTTGCACCAGTTCCTCTCTGCCTACACAGACTACAGCTCAGCAGTCCAGTCTTTTTCACCTCTTCCTAGGTGAAGTCCCAAATGCGGTTCTTGATATCCTCAGAGTGATGCAGAGAGGCTCAGGGAGGCTCTGAAGCTCAAACCAAGAGAAGTGTTAGTCCCTGGTTGCTGGCAGCTCAAAGGCTTGTGCTCTAAATTGCTCACCCTGGCATACCTTGGGACATAGTCTGTTCATCTCCTGTATTTGCTGTGGTGCACAGTGGCAGGACAAGAAACAAGTACAAGCTGGAACAAGGGAGGTGCCACCTCAACATGAAGAGCAACTTTCTTATGATGAGGGTGACTGATCACTGGAGCAGGCTGCCCAGAGAGGCTGTGGAGTCTTCTTCTGTGAAGACTTTCAAAACCTACCTGGATGCATTCCTGTGTGGCCTGCCCTTGGTGATCCTGCTCTGGCAGGGAGGTTGGACTGGATGGTCTCTGGAGGTCCCTTCTAACTCCTAACACTCTGTGATCCTGTGTAAATAGGCCTTCATCAGCATGATCCTCACAGTAGAGGAGGACCCACCAATGAACTCTTCCACTAAGTCCTGGAAACTGTCCCCCACACACATCATGGCTCCTTGCTCTCATACCCACTGTAGCTTTCTCCATGCTGTCTTCTTTTCTTTGCTCTCTCCCCTTTGCCTCCCGCTGTGCCCAGCTCACTTGGCTGTGCCAGCACCCTCTGCAGCATGGCTGTGAGCCCGGGGTTGGAAAGGGCAGCTGAAAGCAGCACACACAGCAGCCACTGCGTCTGCACAACCCCCTCCCAGGGAGCTCGCCGGGAGAGCTCTGCCTCTGCCTCCTTTGCACAGGGAGAGTGTGGGCAGAGTCAGCACCAGAGACAGAAGCTGCTGCTTTTTTTGCTTTCTTTTTCTTCTTTTTTTTTTTTTTTTCCTCTTCCTCTCCCCTTCCTCTTTCCTTTTTCTGCCTGCTCCTCGCTTGTTTTGCTCTCAGGCAAGCTGAGCTGAACTCCAAGGGTGAGGGCAGACCCTGCTGCTTCAGCACTTTCCCCTCCTCTCCACAAAGGGCAGTTCTGCTGTCACATCTCAAGCTTGCCTGAGTTACAGTCAGGCTGCTGGAAAGGACATTTCTGCTGAACAGGGAAGAAAGTAGAGGAATCTTAGCATAGCAGGGGTTGGAAGGGACCTCTGGACATCATCCAGTCCAACCCCACTGCTAAAGCAGAGTCACCCAGAGCACATTGCCATCGCAATATCCAGCTGGGTTTGGAATCTCTCCAGCAAAGGAGACTCCACAACTTCTCTGGGCAGCCTGCTCCAGGGCTCCAGCAGCCTCACAGCAAAGAAGTTTCTCATCATGTTCAGATAGGACAAACTGCAACCCAAGAGGTTCTCATTGCCCCATGTCTTCTTGCTGGAAAGGCTGAAAAGAGTCTGCCCCATCCTCTTGACCACTACCCTTTAGCTATTACCAGCATTGATCAGAACCACTCTCAGGCTGCTCTTCTTCAGGCTAACCAGCCCCAGGTCTCTCAGCCTTTCCTCCTCCCAGAGGTGCTCCAGTCCCCACAACACACAAAAAACTAAGCACCACAAACTTTGAGGCTGAGGTTAAAAGAAGGGCAGAAAAGAAGAGAATGTAAGAGTAAAGAGAAATGAGATGACAAGTAGGTAGAATTCTACCTCCCTACCTCAAAGTTTCTCTATTTTTCTGCAGATCTAGAGGAAAAAATCTGACAAAATAATTGTAACTCAAGCAGGTGGCAAAGACTTCTGTCACAGGAGGGAGCCTCTGGTGAATCAGGAGAGCTTCAGAAGCAATCAGTGTTATTTCATCCACTCTCACCACAGACTTTTTGGTGGTTTGTGCTTTGGAAATGTCAGCAGCACTGCCCAGGGTCACCTGTCCAGTAAAGGTCAACCTGGTGCTCCACCAGAAAGTGCCATTTGCCTTTTACTGAAAAATAACACAGAGATCTTGAACTGGCAGGGATCTGATCAATAGCTAAAGGGTGGGAGGCAAGAGGCTGGGGCCAGGCTCTTCTCAGTGGTGCCCAGTGACAGGACAAGGAGCAACAGGCACAAACTCGAACCCAGGAGGTTCCATCTGAATAGGAGGATGCTGTGAGGGTGCTGGAGCCCTGGAGCAGGCTGCCCAGAGAGGTTGTGGAGTCTCTTCCTCTGGAGAGATCCCAAATGTACCTGGACAGTGTGATCCTGGGCAAGCTGCTGTAGGTGCCCTGCTTTAGCTGGATAGTGAACTGCATGATCCTCAGAGGTCCCTCCCAACCCCTACCATACTGTGATCCTATAGTACCATTTCCCTGTGGAAGCTCCTAGGTACAAGCAATTTTGGCAGAGGCTGTAGCCAGAAGCAACCTGAAGTCTTCCTACTGTTGTGTCAACAGTGAGTTAGATATCCAGAGAGTGGTCTCAGTGTCAGCAAAGAGCTTGTCCCAAAGAGATATGTTGCAAAAATATTTGAAACAGTCAAAACTTTCCACTTCAAAATGTGTACTGAGATAGTCCCTGGGTTTTGACTCAAAGTTCCACTTTGCTTTGTAATTTTCTTCCCATTCTGACTTAAAATTTCTCACCTCCTTTGAATTCAGAATTCCAAGCCTCCATGAGCCCAGCACTACAACCCTCTTTCCATTTTGGATTTTTCCAAAGCTTTTGAAATAGGTTTGGTCTCAATAGGTCCCAAAGTGATTCCTTATTTGTTTAGAACTTCCAGTTAACTGTTTAAAAAAAGAAATATCAGTTGCTTCCAGGTCACATCCGGATGATAAAGTACTTCAGAGGTCAAATATTTGTCAAAACTCTGAGTCAGTAAAGGCTGAGCAGATTTCTTCTAAACAAACTAACCGCAGGAGTCACTGGAATCAAGTTTCCTCCGACGTGTCGCATGCCCAAACACGAAGTTTAGCCACTCTTGGCCCTCCACAAAGCGAGGAAAATGTCAGAGCAGAAGGAAAAGTGTTCAGCAAGTCCCAGCTTTCAAAGTGGACACTTGTCCAAGGCCAAGGTTCAACCACAGCAATTACCAGATGACGTCCCCTGGCCTGCGCTGTGCGGAGATTTAGGGCTCGAGAAGTGTAATTTCTGCACTCTGGTTTGAGAACAAAAATAGTGTGATGCCTTTGGTGTTGGCCCTCCCTGAGGCTGGGCTTTCAATCTACCAAGGGGCTCAGGGGGGGAAAAAAAAAAAAAAGTCAGTCATTTCCAGAAGTCTCTTTTCCAGCTTTCCAAGCTAGGCTTGCAGTAAATCAGCCAGACAAATGCAGTCCAGCCTAAGTTATAAATAAGTTTTCCCCAAACAACTCAGACTATCCTGCAGCAGGAATGTAGCCCCTGTCATGACTAGGGGAACCTATCTGTCCTGTCCTTTCTTCATACAGATCTGCCCAGGTCATGGTTCCTGCTCCTCACTGCAATGTTCTATCTCTGGAAGGGCAGTCCCCGGGACACAGAGCTCACCTGGCTGGGTCACTCCCTTTTTCCACAGGCTGCCCTACCTGGTAAGGGACATTTCCCTCAGGAAGTGATTATCTAACTAGGAATGGACAGGAGTTTAGGATTCAAAGTGAGATTAGTTGCCATGCTCATGAGAACCCCATCTGAAGT
The DNA here is from genome assembly GCF_027791375.1 of Indicator indicator. Taxonomy (NCBI): domain Eukaryota; kingdom Metazoa; phylum Chordata; class Aves; order Piciformes; family Indicatoridae; genus Indicator; species Indicator indicator. The sequence goes on along the minus strand of NC_072032.1, from coordinate 13,772,137 downwards.
ACTGTGTCCAGCTCTGGGGGTCACAGCATAAGAATGATGTGGACCTGCTCAAGCAGGTCCAGAGGTGGCCACAAAGCTGATTAAGGGGCTGGAGAACCTCCCTTATGAGGACAGGCTCAGCTGGGGTTGTTTAGCCTAGAGAAAAGAAGAGGAGGCTCTGGGTAGCTCTTATTGTGGACTTTCAGGGGAAATAGGGGGAGGGACTCTTGATAAGGGTGTGTAGGGATAGGACAAGGGTTAAAGGTTTTGAAGTTAGATATTAGGAAGAAATTCTTCCCTGTGAAGATAGTGAGACACTGGAACAGGTTCCCTAGAGAAACTGTGGATGCCCCATCCCTGGAAGTGTTCAAGGTCAGGCTGGAAGGCACTTGGAGCAATCTGGTCTTGTGGAAGGTGTCCCTGCCCACAGCAGAGGGATTGGAACTAGACAAGCTTTACAGTCCCTTCCAGCACCACACACTCCATGTTTCTGTGAATAGACTGCAATTCAAACCTGCCTCTAAAGCAAAGCAAAAAAGGGAACATTTGAGCAAACAAGCATAAGCATCTGGGGGTTCCCTCCCAACGAAAGCTTCTTTCCTTAAGGACTTCTATTAGGGCTGGTTGAAGATTACAAACTTAATATGAGAGCCCTGAGGAAGGATGCAGTGACCAACTCTCACAACAACAACTCCCACGTTCAGGGGCCATGGAGCAGATCTGGGGAGCAGTGGCTGTGTGTAGATCCATGTTTCTTGGCCAGATTCAAAGCAGAGAGCAAAATGATCCGTATTGCTCTTTTCCTAACCCCCTCAGCTGCTCACTCACCTGACTCCTGAAGCATGAGCCAGCAGGAGTTAATAGCAAAGGGATGCAAGATCTGAAGCAAGAGCTCAGGTCTACAAGAGCTGTTTTACTTAATCGCCTGTGAGGGCTTATGGAGGCTCCTGAGCGAGCCCTTGAGAGTCAGCTAATTCCCACAGCAGAAATGCTTACCCAGCTGAGGGGCTTAGTGGCCTTTTATTGCATGGTCCTCACGACAAAAGTGGTTTGAACACCTGAGGTGGGGCTCAGCACCAGCTGAGAAAATGGGAGTATTAATCAAATCCAAAGAGGGCCTCTATCTTGCTCCAATTAATCATCTTCTTCCTCAGGAAAGGTGGGAGAAAGCTCTTTATCACTCTCATTAATCACAGCACTTGTTTCACAGATGTAGTCTACAGTGAAAGGAATGTGAGAAAACCCAAAAGATTCTTAAAGTTTTGTCTCATTTGTTGGGATTTTTATACAGGGGAAAAAAAAAAGAGAGAAAACAAACACCTCGGAGCAAAAGAGAGACAAAGTCAAACAAAAAGCTTTTGTTTTGCTGGGGCTGACACTTGATGACTCATTCCAAGAGGGTTTGTCACATCCTCGAGTTGGGGAATGTTTCTTTGGCCCCTAAACACTGTTTGTGATTGGCTAGGGAAGGTAAATTGGCACTCACAGGTAAAACCTCTTTTTCCATTGAGTTAATCAAAAGTAACATCCAGCTCCCCCTACAAAATCCTGGGTGCCCAAATCAATGCAGAGGACACCACATGAGGTGGCAGAGCCAGGCTGATGCTTTGGTAATTGGTGAATTGCATTCACAGGTTCATGTTATTAGAGACAACCAGCCCAGGCTCCTTTTAATGCTCAGTTTAACATCCATGTCGATTTTTAAGCCTTCCTGCTCCAAAATATGACTCGCTTTTCCATGCTTATGGAGAGCTGGAATCATAGCATCAGAATGGTTTGGGTGGGAAGGGATGTTTAAAGCTCATCCTGTCCAACCCCTCCTGCAGTCAGCAGGGACATCTGCAGCTGAAGCAGACTGCTCAGAGCCTTGTTCAACCTGAGCATGTTTCCATAGACTGGGCATCTACCACCTCTTTGGGCAACCTGGGTGAGTGTCTGAGCATCCTCAACCCCAACTCTCTCAGCCTGTTCTCACAGCAGAGGGGTTTCATCCCTCTGCTCATTTCTGTGACCTCCTCTGGGTCTGCTCCAACAGGACCCAGTCTCTCCTGTACAGAGAACTCCAGAGCTGGATACTGTACTCCAGCTAGGTCCCAGCTTTCCTGCTTCTCAGTTCTCATCTAAAATTCATGCACTTCCTTAAGAGACAGGATGGTTCACATGCCACAGGTCATGGAATCACAGAATACCAGGTTGGAAGGTCCAAGCTCTCTTGGCAAAAGCTTCATCTAAACAAGATGGCTTAGCACATTTTAACAGTGTCCAATGTTGAGAACTCCAACACTTCCCTGAGGAGGTTATTCCAATGGCTAATTATCCTTGTTGTGAAAAATATTCCTCTTGTGGGTGAGATGTCGCCAGCAAAATCCTCCAACAACCACATACACACAAAAATTGAAAAGAACCAAAGAAATGGAGGCTTATCTGACATTGCCAACTTGCTGGTACCTGTCTGTGTTCTCCAGCAAAGGCAGGGATCAACAGGCTATGAAGTCCTGGGATGAAAGATGTTGGATTTGTGTCTATGGTCTCTGATGGGTCCTCTGCAGCTACTGAAATATTCATAAGGTGGTTCAACTCCCCTCAAAATGTGTCACTCTGATGAACAGAATCACAGAACATTGTGGATGGGGAGAGACCTCTGGAGAACATCCAGCACCTCCCCACCCCCACCCCGTACTAAAGCAGGTCCACCCAGAGCAGGTTGCCCAGGATTGCAATATCCAGGCAAGTTTGGAATCTCTCCACAGACTCCACAACCTCTCTGAGCAGCCTGCTCCAGGGCTCCAGCACCCCTCACACCAAAGAATTTTTTCCTCATGCTTAGGTGGAAATTCCTGTGTTCCAGTTTGTGCCTCTTGCCCCCTGTCCTGTCACTGGGCACCACTAGAAAGAGTCTGAGCCCATCTAATTCCCTCTGCTTCAGCTCATCATGCAGGGAGAGTTCCTCCAACCTTAATGTGCTGCTGAGCCATAGGTTGGTGAGCTCATTCATTTTAGTTTTATTATACATTGAATAATCACATTTTCAGCTGGTGCCTGGATTAAGTGTCTGGGGCTGTTCCTCGCTTGACCTCTCTGACAATAAAATCTGCATGGTGACTGAAAACAGAAGTCCATAAAATCACCTGCACAGCCCCCCCAGCCCCCTCCCCTCCATGGCCAGCCATGAATCTCTTGCAGGGGAGTGCAGCTGCCCCAGTCCCTGCAGCCTGCCCAAGAGGATTCATCAAGGATCCTCGCTGCATAACTCAAGCTGTGGTTATTTCACCACCAGATTTACAGTGGATTTAAAACAAAGGATTATTTACACTGCTGTGGGGCCAGCAGCAAATTAAAAAGAACTGGAGGTGGCAGAGGGAGCCGCCAGTGTGGAGACTAATTGCTATTAACCCACGGCTTCATCACTCAGCTTCTGAGTTGCAGGGGAGTTATTGTTCCCAGGGGCCTCTCACACTTAGGCATTGAGAAATATTGTTGGGAAATCCAATCAGTCATGCAGTCTGGGCAGTAAAACAATGCCAGGGCCCTCTCCACACAACTGGAGCTACTTTTCTTCATTTCATCATTTCTTTCCTCCTTTTTTTTTTTTTCTTCCTAGCTGAGGGTTGAGTTTATCAAGCAAACAAGCACTATGCCTGGCAGTGCTGGGCAGCTCTCCTCTTCTCTTGCAATCCACCATGCCCTGCTCTCAGTGCTTCTCTCCTTCCTACCAGCCTGCCTCTGACCTGGCTTGCATCCTTTGGGCTGCTCTCCCTTTGCTTCTCTTGCAGCATCCTACCTGTCCTGCTTTGAGTCAGAACAAAACCAATTCTGCTCTGTGATTTTACTTTTCAGCTCAGATGAATCACAGGATGGGGTGGGGGTTGGAAGAGATCTCTTCAGATCATCCAACCCAATCCCCCAGCCAAAGCAGGGTCACCCACAGCAGGTTGCTCAGCCTTGATCTCAAGGATGTGATCCTGGGCATCCTGCTCTGGATGATCCTGCTTTAGCAGAGGGAGTCTGACTGGATGATCTCTAGAGGCTGGGAGGACAGGCTGATAGAGTTGAGGTTGTTCAGCATGGAGAAGGATCCAGGGAGACCTTCTGCTGGCCTTTCTAAGAAAGCCAGGGACAGACTTTTTGTCAAGACCTGCTGTGACATGACAAGGGGTGATGGTTTGAAACTAGAAGGAGGACATTTAGACTGGAGGAAATGAAGAAACTTGTTACATAGGGTAGTGAGACACTGTCCCAGGTTGCTGAGAGAGGTGATAGATGCCCCACCCCTGGAATCATTCCAGGTCAGGTTGTCTGGGGCCCTGAGCAACCTGCTCTAGCTGCAGATGTCCCTGCTGACTGCAGTGGGATTGGACTAGATGACCCTGAAAGGTCCTTTCCCAGTCAAATCTTTCTATGATTCTATGATATGATGAAGTAGCTAATGGAAGTCTATGGCCTTATCCCTCAGAAGCAATGCAGGTTTGGCTTTTGCAGGTGGGTAGGATCTGGAACAATTTACACAGGTAGATAGGATCACCTAATTTACACAAAATAGGAGAAGCAATCTTGCATCTACCTTTCCACCTGCTGTTTAACCATCTCCCCTATGAAAGCCACCTTCACACAGACCTATTCCCATCAGATGATCTCCTTTACAACCTCAGGACAAGTCAAGGAGAAACTCCAGGCACATTTCACCCAACCTCTGCAGCTCTTCCCTGTTCACAGGGAAAAATTCACTGATGGGTCCTGTAAAGCTGTATGACACCAAGCTGATTCCTGTTGATGAAATCTGATGGCAGGAGTGACCAGGAGAGAAAAGATACAAGCTCCAAATCCACCTAAACTCTGTCTCAAAGTTGAGCTGGAGAGGATTTCTGGAGACTTCCACATTTGGTTTGACTTAATTGAAAAATACAAAGCTCCAGTGCAAAATGATCTGGGAAGTTCACAAAAGACATCTGTTGCTAGTGTCAGCACCAGTGGTTCCTGGATGGGGTAGATGAAAGCATTTAGGGGAACCAAACAGGAAATTTTTAAGGCAAATGAGATTCCCCCTAGGTTATGAAGCCCTCTCGGTTTCATGGCAAGAGATGTTTCCAGCTTCCAGGGACAGGTTTCAAGAGGCTCTGCCTGTGGTTTCCAGTGGGACTTTTCTCCATGGTGGGTGTCTGGAAGCAGTTTCTTTCAATCAATCATTTGTATATGTCTAAGGAAAACTTCCAAGGAACAGCTCCAGCCTTGTGCGGTGTTAGGAAATCTTGACTGTCAAATAAAGCTCAAGAACAATTATTTTCTTAAAATATATTTATATATTGAAAGAAAGAGAGAGAGAGAGAAAGAAAGAGGAAGAAAGAAGGAAAGAAAGAAGGAAGGAAAGGAAAGAAAGAAAGGAAAGAAAGAAAAATAAAGAGAAAGAAAGAAGGAAAGAAAGAAAGAGAAAGAAAGAAAGAAAGATAGATGATGAACAAATTTCAACTGCAGTTGACATTTGTTTAAGGCAACTTAACAACCATTGTGGGAACAGAGACTCCATTGTAATCCCCTATATATAGTGGCCCAGTAGCCAAAAGCAACAAACAAGGTTGTCATGAAATGGATGTGTAAAGGAAGGAATCAAAATTGGAGAGAGAGACAGAGAGAGAGGTGGAGGGGGGAAAGACAGAGAATGAGAGAGAGAGGATTTTGAGTGAACTTTTTTGTTCAGGAAACAGTGAAAAAACCCTAAACCCCTCAGTTTTGGCCTGATTCTGAGTGGTTCATGCAGTGAACATTGCACTGAAGACCACAGGTATGTGCATTTTTTTGAAATCAAAGTGCCCTGCTGTCCACTCAGAAATGTGGCACTCCAGCAATGGAGACCTCTCTGACAGAGATATCCAAATTTCTGTCTTATGTGCTGGTCACCACCACCCCATTTTTCTTATGACACTCCAAGGGGGCTTTGGAGTCCATGCAGAATGAAGTAGATGAAGAAACTCTGCTTCCTTTCCTAGGTGGCTGCAGCTGGCAAGGGCACAGAGATGGTAAACAGAAGTGAATGGAGTAAAAATCACCCTTCCCTCCTTCTTGAAGTCCAGCTGATGAAGGAGATTCAGCTTCATAGGTAAGTGTAGGAGGTGTGGGTTTGATGAATGGGCAGTGAAATGGGTTAAGAACTGGTTGCACAACAGAGCTCAAGAGGGTTGTGGTTAGTGGTGTGGAGCCTAGATGGAGGTCTCCAGCTTATGGTGTTCCCCAGGGCTCAGGACTGGGCTCAGCCTTGTTCCATATCTTCCTCAATGAGCTGCAATGGATGGAGTGTATCCTCAGCAACTTTGCTGCTGATGCAAAACTGTGAGGAGTGCCTGAAACCCTCTCAGGCTGTGATGCCATGCAGTGAGACCTGGATAGGCTGGAGAGGTGGGTGAGAGGAAACCTCATGAAGTTCAACAAGGCCAAGTGTAGAGTCCTGTACCCAGGGAGGAATAACCTCCTGCAGCAGCACAGGTGAAGGGGTGAGCTGCTGGAAAGCAGCTCTGCAGAGGGGACCTGAGAGTCCTGGTGGACAACACGTTCCCCATAAGCCAGCAATGTTCTCTTCTGGCCAAGAAGGCCAATGGCCTCCTGAGGTGCACGAAAACGTGTTTGAACAGCAGGTGGAGGGAAGGTCTCCTTTTCTCCAACTCTTCTCCAGTAAGGCCAGTTCTGGAGTATTGTGTCCAATTTTGGGCTTTCCAGTTCAAGAAAATCAAGGAACTACTGGAGAGAGTCCAGCAAAGTCTACAATGATGCTGTGAGGAGGAAAGGCTGAGAGACCTGGGGATGTTTAACCTGGAAAAAAGCAGACTGAGAGGGGATCTGATCAATATTCAGCAAGAGCTAAATGGCAGGGAGCAAGAGGATGGGGCCAGACTGGTGAACTCTGTACCTTTGTTCCATGCAAAAAAAACCCTGTTCCAAGAAGGACTTCTATATTCCTGTGTTCATTCCAGAACACCTGGAAGCTTCTTAGTATTTAGTTTGGAGACTTATCACAGAGCTCTGCTGGAACCCATACACCTGGTTGAAAACTCCAACTGGTGAAAAGCAGAGGTATTTTGGTGTCTGTTTAGTCACTGATTATCCCACACCATCCCTCCCCAAGTGAAGATTAGTCAAAAGCAGCATGGCTAGAGCTTCAGGGAAGTGATTCTGCCCATCTGCTCTGGTGAGACCATGCTAAAGAGCAAGATGGTCTCCCTTCAACCTCCTTTTCTCCACCCCACCTTCCCTCAGCTGCATCTCGAGTGACTTGTGCTCTAGACCCCTCACCCCTCTTTGGATACACTCCAGCATCTCAATGCCTCTCTTGGAGTGAGGAGACCAAAACTGAACCAACTATTCAACCACTTTGCAGAGGTTTCTTAGCTACAGAGTTTTGAGAGTATTGCTGGGGAGTGAGAAGGCTGTAGGCTGAAGCCAATCCTTATTTGAGGGACTAGAAGAAATCCTGAGTTTGGCCTCTTTGCTGAAGACAAGAATAGTTCTTAGGGGCAGCTTTTTCACATCAAGCCTTGCACTTGCTGGCCACCTCACAGAGCCTTTTTGGAAATGACTCCTTCCTTATGAGAGGTATTTATGATTGCAAAAGTCCACATCCATTTATTAAAATGAAGAGAGAAGCAAGCCCTTCACATTTCTGAGCCTGCACTAAACAAGCAAATTGGAGTTGTTGGATTTTGCTGTTTTGTTTTTCTTTTTTTTTTTCCCTTAAGTAACTAAACCCCCAATAATTGGGGGATTATAACAAAAACAGGAACACTTTTGTTAAAACAAACATTTCTTGCCAAAACAGACATTTCAACCAAAAGTTTATTTCTTATTTATTTATCTTTGGCTGATGGGAAGAGAGTCAATAGAAGATTTCTGCCAGACACACGCCAAGCTTTACACTCTCTCTATCCACAAGCAATGCAGTGGAAGCCCTTGGGGGGCAATGGCCTCTTGAAAACACAATTCCTGCACTTGGTGTCTGAAGAGGGGCTCAGCTCCACAGAAAATATCCTTGGAAAACTGCCTCCAACTCCACACTCAAGAGAGCAGCCTACCGCCAAAGGAAGAGAAGCTGAGCAAAATCTTCCAGCCCAGCCAAAAGAAACCATTTGTTACAGCAGATGTGGTAGCCCAAAGGGATGAGCAGGCAGAAGACAGGGCATTGGGCCAGAATTTCTCCTAGTTTTTCCAAGGCTGGAGAAAGTTCTCCACATGGCCTCAGCAAATCATCAATGTCACAGGCATGAGCTCTCCTTTTTCACTTGACAAAAGAAGTAGATGAGAGGAAAAGCAAAATGGTTACCTATCTACCCTACTCAAAGCAGAAAGCTCTTGGAAGTGCATTGTGTTGGGACAGTTGTTTCCATCCCCAGGGGACGTTTCTGTGGGTTTGGGTCAAAGTAAGCTACAAAGGAAAAAATCCAGTCCCAGCAAATGGATGGCTCCTGGGTTGGAGTCTCTGTTGTTTTTGTGTGTGTGTGAATTGGTATCTAAAAAGGGTGAATCTTCATTCCCAAGGACCCTTCTGGAGTGGAGCCCTGAGAGCTGGAGCTGCCATGCTGTTGTGGTGGGTTGATGCAAGGGTGGCAGTGTGAGGGGCAGAAATAACTCCCTGGCATTGCTGGGTGCTGCTGGAACTGCAGGGGCTGGCAGCCAAAGCTCAGCTTGGCCCTCTTGGGAAGGAGAGGGTGGTCTGGGGCAAGGGCCCCCCTTAGCAGCACTGACTCCTCCTTTCATTTTCAGCCTCTTGACCCCAAACCTTTGGCAGTATGTGGAGTAAGAATGCCCTCTGCCCTGTGACGTGCTCAGCAGCAACCCTTCCCAGCTGAGAGGAGGAGGGGACCACAGCACCTGGACAACACTCAGCAGACAAGGTAGAGCAGACATGAGAAGAGAGGCACACACACACACACACATCTTTTAACTCACAGAAACAAACATTCCTGCTTGTCAGCACTGCATTTTTCTATAGCTGCATGTTAAAAATAACCTCGAAACAAGCAATGTGGCCAACCCCAAGACTGAAACAAGAAAGACACTGCAGCTCCCAGCCCTTGACTCACCCCAAGGCAGAAAGAAAGAGCCCTTCCCAAAAGTTTGGCTTGGGTGGACTAAATAGGCCTGAATAGGGTGACCTAACAATGATCTCCAAACAGGCAGAGTCTCCCCTTCCCCATCCCTGGCCAGCAACCCTTGTCCAGGCTACCAAAGCCAGGCTCACAGGGCCACAAAGGAGGAGATGCTTCTGTGCTGTCTGTGCTGCAAAAGCAAAATGCAAATGAGAAATATGTGAATGCTCAAGGCCAGGGTGGATGGAGTTTGCTCAGTCTAGTCCAGTGGAAGGTGCCTCTGACCATGGGGGGATGTTGGGGGATGGAAATAGATGATCTGTAAGGTCCAATCCAACCCAAATCATGCTGTGGCTCTATGATTCCATGATTCTATGGTTCTATACTGGACGTTTGCATACATACCTCATGCTGATACTCAATGTTTAGTTGTGTTTTCCTCCCATGTCCACTGCTATAGGTTCCTGCCAGTATCTTCTCTTTATCTTCCCAGCCCTTTGTCCCTCTTCTTCTTGCTGTTCCCCTGCCTATGTTCTTTGCTCCCCAGTGTATCGTTATTTATCTATGACCTTATTCATATATGTTCAGACTCAATCCTCAGCAGGTCCCAGGACAAATTTTCAGACTTCCTTGTCTCTCTTGAACTGGGAGGCAGAACTGGACCAGTACTCCAGACGTAGCCTCATTAGGGCAGAGTAGAGGGAGAGGAGAATCTTCTTATATCTGCTAGCCACAGTCTTCTTAATGCACCCTAGGAAACCATTTGGCTTCTTGGATGCAAGGACACATTGCTGGGTCATGGTAAGCTTGTTGTCCACCAGCACCCCTAGTACAAGGACTGTAGGTCCTGGGAGCAAGGAAGCCCCAGACAGTCCACTGCAGCCTTAGTGTGTTTATATTAGCAGTGATCAGCAGTGAGGTTATGGCTTGAGGAAATGGGTGGGTACTGAAATCAGGGATATAAATAAGCACCTGGCACTCTGCAGCCATGGGAATGCCCTGGATTTCTCTTCTGGCTCCTGCTGCTGTCTCACTCAGCTCAGCTGGGTGACTCATGCAGCTTCCCTCTGCCTCAGTTTCCCTGCAGCTAAGGCAATTAAGTGGCACTGGGAGCTTCCAGGAGACATGTGTTAAACTTGAGGAGTTTCCTGGTGCTTTGCAATAAGCAAACACTTCCCCACCCAGGGAACTACTGGAGAGAGACTAATAGAAGGCTATAAAGATGCTGAGGAGCCTGGAGCATCTCTGTGAGAGGGAAAGGCTGAGAACCTTGGGGCTGTTTGCCCTGGAGAAGAGCAGCTAGGGAGGGGATCTGATCAATGCTCATCAAGATCTAAATGGGGGACAAGAGGATGGGGCCAGACTCTTTTCTGTGACAGGACAAGGGGCAACAGGCACTAGAATTCAAGAAGTTCCATCTGCATGTGAGGAAAAACTTCTCTCTGAGGCACCAAAGCCCTGGACCAGTCTGACCAGAGAGGTTGTGGAGTTACGATCCTGGGCAACCTGGTGTGGGTGACCCTGCTTTAGCAGGGAGAGTTGTACTAGGTGATCCATGGAGGTCCCTTCCCCCCCTCACCATGATTCTGGGATTCTGTGACTGGGGAATAGGATTTGGGGTCTGAGATCAGAGAAGTATTATGCTAGAGGTATTACAACATGATCTAAAAGGAGGAAAATCTGGACCCATGCAACAGTAGTTCCTGGGCTCCAGCCTCAGACCCTAATGAGGAAGTGGGAAAAGGAAAGCTATAGATTTGGTCTTGACTCCTTTCTGCCTGAGAGCCAAGTGCTTGGATAAGGGCCCCTGTGCTGTGTGACTCTTCATAGTAACATGCATGCAAAAGCATCTTGAAGATGGCCATGGCCCCTGGTGCTTTCTCAGGGTTATTCAAGCCGGGTCTTGCTCCTTCTTGTGCTTCTTGTCAGAGGTGCAAAGGCTCTGAAAAAGGTAGCAGTGCCTGGTGAGATGGGAAGGAAACAGCCACAGGTGTCTGTGCAGCCCTGGAGAGACCTGTCCCTCGAGGACACAGTGACCTCAGCTCCTGCTCCACTCCATCCCCTCCCTTTCCCAGAGAGGGAATCTCCATGTATTGATCCCAAGGAAACATTCACTCCTCACTTCCTTCCTGCTGGATTTTATTCTCACAGAAATCTGCAGCCCAGCCTCACCCTTTCCTGCAGCCCAGCACTAAGCAGAAAAGCATCATGACTGCTCGTGGCTGAGTACAAACTCCTCCTTTCCTTGCGGTGCTAGAAAGCTCTGGGAACTTCTCATTTTTGTTGAACTCCTATTCTGAAGGCTTTGTTTTTCACATGAGAACAGATATGCAGAGCAGAGGAGCTTTCCAGGACAGTGAAAGGCCAGGACTCAACTAATTCTAGGCTGAGTTTGAACTACATGACTGTCAACATGAAGGAATGGGGTCAGTGGTCTTAAATGTGGGTGATAGGATTACTCCTACTACTCCTCTGTGTAATGCATAGAGATGTGTGGTCAGAGGCTAAAGCAGAAATACTTCTGGAGATACAGAGCTGATGGTATTTGAGGTTCCAGACTATCTGCAAAGTAAATGGGGAAGATCTGGCTTCTCCCACAAGTCTTTAACAACTGATGAAAGGAAAATTGCAGCAGGGACTTGTTGATGACCTCCAAGCCTTTTGGATCAGAGTGCTGCCAGCTCCCAATATCTCCTGCAAACTGCTATGTACCCTCTATTAACCACTGAACTGGGCAGTCCTTCAAGAAAACATAGCTCCCAATATTTCAGCCTGGGAGCCTGATTGCATTCTTGCAAATCCACACTTGCTGGGCCCAGTGAACATGATATTTCCCTCCCACAGAGGCTATATTTGAGATTATTTTTGTCCTATCTCACAGCTTTCTTCATGTCACAACACACAGGAGGCAGGAGATGTATCCAAGTTCTTGGAAAAGAGACACAGCTCAAGGATCCTTCTTCTTTGGGCAAGCAGACTAAGCACTGCTAACCCCATACTCTCACTTCTGAAGGTCTTTTCTGAGTGCTTGACCTGCTATGCGTAAAAATGTTGAAGGAATCCAGCCTTGGCAGCTAGGCTGTTGGAGGAACACCTAGCCTGTGGGTTTGAGCAAGGCTTGTCTATGATCTCAGCAGCAACTACTCATCTCTGCCCTGGATGAGGGTCTCCATGGCTTCTGGTATCAAACCTATAAAGTAGAATTTCCCTGGCATAGTGAAAAAAAAATACTCCTGAGACAGGAAGAACCATTATTGTTGTGTAGAGTTGAACGTGTGTTTGAAAGGATGAAGGAAGGGGGATAGGGCAAATATTGGGGACCTAGACCCTAGGTCTGGGTTCAAGGTCTACCAGCAGTCTCTTGTGGTTCATTGTGGTTCATGTGGTTAATTGAGGTTGGACATGAGGAAGAAGTTCTTCACCATGAGGATGGTGAGAGCCTGGAATGGATTGCCCAGGGAGGTGGTGGAAGCCTCATCCCTGGAGGTGTTTAAGGCCAGGCTAGATGTGGCTGTGGGCAACCTGCTGTAGTGTGAGGTGTCCCTGCCCATGGCAGGGGGGTTGGAACTGGATGATCCTTGAGGTCCCTTCCAACCCTGCTGATTCTATGATTTTAATTGCTCACAAAGGGCCTTAGTTACAAGCAATAGGACAAGAGGAAACAGCCTCAAGCTGCATCAGGGGAGATTTAGGGCAGGCATGAGGAACAATTTCTTCCCTGCAAGGGTTGTCAAGCCCTGGAACAGGTAACCAAGGGATGGGGTAGAGAGATTCCAAAGCTGTGTAGATGGAACATGGTTTAGTGGGGATCTGACAGTGCTGCACTAATGGTTGGGCTTGGTGATATTAAAGGTCTCCTGCTACAAATCATTCTGTGATTCCATGGTTCTCTGATTCCATGGCTCTAGCAAATGAGCCATCAGTACTCCTGCAGACCTTTTTTCCAGGTGCTGGAGGGTGCCTCCAAGGCAGCCCTGCAGCGCTGTGTCACCAGCAAAGCAGCTCTGACTCCGCTCTCTGGGGGCCAGGAGTGATACACATGCTCCCCAGAACAGCTCCTCCAGCCTGCTCATAGTCTCCATGTGCAAAATTTCACCTGACCTGAACTTTCCCAAAAGTTTATGCAGCCCTTCCCCCTGACAGTTTAGAGCAGAGGTGTTTTTATGCCTCGCAGCCCAGACACCACATCGGAGCCGAAGTGCCGTTTATTGTTTCAACAGTGTTATTATATGAAGATTGAGCTCATTACAAACACGACCTGCTCTCCAGCCAGGACACATATTAATTTGGATGAAAGACCAGCTGCCTCCTCTCTCCATATGGCCTTATCGGGAAGCAAACTGAGGTTTGGGTTTCATTCCAAAGAATAAAAATACAATTGAATACTTGCTTCGTCTGGGGGAACTCAAATAATCATTAGCATCACAATGTCCCTGCTAAGCACAGTGGAGAGGGGGGCAGAGGTGTTTATTTCTGTGTGGGTCTAAAAATACACCCAGGCACTATTCCTCTCAGGGGAACCTGAGGACAAGGTGGGGGAGACTTTCCTCCAGCACTGGGGGAAGGTCTCCGTCCAACCTCTCCAGTGTGACACCGTAAGTTGTGTTTCTGCAGTGCTTTTATGGTGTTTTCCTTGAGGAACTGGTGGAGGTGGGTGTACAGAGATCCTATGCCCTTTCCCTCTGCTCCCTGAGGGAATGAGGATCCCCCTGATGGGGCATTGCTTCTCACCCAGATGACTTTTTTCCTACTTGCAAGGAGCTCTCAAGATCTTGAGGCAATGAGGGCCTGACCCCAGCTGGATGAAATCAAGGAAGAGACTCAGCTATCTCACTGCTCATGTTTCAGGTTTGACTGCTTAAGTTATCTGGCTAATCTGGTTAATTAGGAATTTGCATTGTCTTGGTTTGAGCTAAACCAGAGCTAATTCTGCTCAGGGATTTGACTCTCAGCTCAGGCTCTGCTCACTGAGGCACTTTCTGCAGTTCAGGGCAGGGTTGCACAGCCAGGGGCTGCTCCTAGCAGTGAGAAGCTGCTGGGGAGAGCTCCTGCCAAGGGCTGGGCTGCAGAAAGGCTTTGGCTGAGACTTGCTCCTGGGCACACCAAGGGCACTGCTACATCTTGTGTGCCACCTTGGGGTGCAGGAAGTCAGGGGTGACACCTGCAGGGAAGAACAGACAGGACAGGTGACCCTCAGCTGACCAACAAGGGATTGCAGCCCATGGATGGCATCTTCAGGAGAAATGTGAGGGATCACCAGGGTCAAGCCTCTTCTTCGATGGTCAGCATCCAAGGAGGACTCTGTCCCTTCTGCATTTGATCCCAATCTGTGTGTTCCTGAATCCAGTTTCAGAATCCAGCTCCTGAATCTAGGTCCCTGGTTCTGCTGCTGAGTCCAGTCTGGAATTTCCTCAGTGCCTGCCGCCAGCATCAGTGGTGACAATGGTGAGATCATCGCCATCAGGGCTTGGGTTGGATATTGTTTTTTATCTGTTTGTCTCTATTTCATTTAATTATTCTCATTTTCATCCCAGCTGCTTTAGTTTCTTTCCAACCCCATCAGCCTCTCTCCCTTATTCTCTTTCTCTTCCTTTTGGGAAGGCAGAGGGGTCCAGAGCCTCTGGCACTCATCTAGTGGGCCAGCCCAGCCCTAACCCTTGACAGGCATCAAGCATTTCTTGCCACCTGCTTCACATCTTCCCAGGTTAGAGCTGCAGACAGGCTAACTGGAGCTAAATCCTCCACTTGTGCACTGGCAACAGAGGCTGGAAACTGAGCGTGAGGCTGCAGCCTGCCCAGAGCCCGGTGTCTGCGCTGGCCGACAACACATCTCGCACAAAGGCATCTAGCCCTCACTTCAAGATGCTTCAAGTGGTGAATAATCCATCTCTTTCCCTTCTCATTTACTCCATTGGTTAATCACCCTCTTCATTCCGACTGGCTGCTTTATTTTTAACTGCTGTGTGTGCAGAGAGCTCTGCTTTCTTTTCCTCGCCGCATGCCACCGCATTCCCCTCCCGAGATGAAAGTCAGGGCAGACTCTGCCTTATCCAGGTCGCTTCCACCCATCTTCCTTTGAGCTGCATTTTTTCCCTTCCTGTTGCCTGATAGTCAGAGGGTTCAGCAACCCATGACAAATACTCCTAAAGTGGAAGCCTTCTCCTGCTTGCTCTTTTCAGATGTCAGCTTGGCAAGACAAAAAAATAAATCCCAACGTTTCCTGCGTGGGCTCGGCTGGATGGGATCCCTGAGTGGTGCAATAAACCAAATACATCTCCCAGGATGCCAAAGAGGAAAGCTAGCTGTGTTTGGGACAAATATCTTTATCAGCTTCCCTCTCCCCTGAGCAAAACTGACATTTGGTTTAAGGTAGAACACATTCCTGACACACAGGACTCTGATCCCTTACAAAAGGGAGCCCACTTCCTGGATTTAGGCTAAGGGACAGGGTTCAGGCAGGGGGCAAGCTATATATGTGTCAAAATGAGCAATGTCTTTTTGGGTCACATATACTTTTGACTTCAACACTGCTTTATGTAGGCTGTAAAATTAATAGGTGGGAACTAGATTTATTTGTCCCCCTGGCCTGGTAGTTGCTTGTTAGGTTAAACTCACTGATTTCCTGGTACAAAAGTGCTTGTTAAAATAATCTCCCTGAAAATATTCCTCTGGGACTACTTTATCTTCCGAAATCAAAAATTCCCAACTAATGAAACGTGCGAGATGTGATGGACAGGCTCGAGGAAAACAAAGCCAAAGCCCTGGAAAAGAAGAGCTCTTTCCCATAAACACTGTTGGGGGAATTCAACTGGTTTCTGGTGGTCTGTAATGAATGCCAGCATCCCTGCTCCACACAGAAGTTCTTCTGGGCAGGACTCACCTGTTTCTCTTTTATCCACCAGGTCTCTTTCTGCCTTTCCCACTGACCCAAGCTTCTTGGTGGTGTAATTCCCATCAGGTTTACAAGGTTTGCTCTGTCCTCAATCCCACAGCTTCCAAACTAGCCCACCAGGACTGTCCCAAACGGACAATAAGAAGATCAATGTGTTCAACAGCCCCCTTTTCTCTGCTGGGCTGTTCCCAGATCTTCATTTGCTCACATTGCCCCTCCCCAAAACCTTGACACTCCTCTCTACCTCCTCCAGGTGTGAAGCTTTGACTGCAAACAAAGGTGGTGGAGAGATTTCATTATGAGGTTGGAGCTGTGGTGCTGGGGAACCTACTTGCACAATAGGACTCTTGTGTGGCCACCGTGTTCTGGCTTCTGGAGGAAGAAGCCTGCAGTGCTGGAGGATGCTCCTGCACACTGGGAGCTCCTGGGTGAGAGTGCAAAGGGCATGTCCCTAATGTGACCATGCAGAGGGCTGCAGGGGGGGGAACTGAGCTGGTGGGTTCTCCAGGGACAGCCTGTCTTTACCTAATAATAGAGATTGAGGAGCTGGTTTGAGCTACCCAGACATTACATCAGCTTGTGGCCTCCCTCCCATTGGTCCCTGTGCCTTAGCCCCTTGAATTGGGCTGCGTATCCTTACAGTCACCTTAGTGTCCTGAGCCATGAATCACATTTGTGTCATTCCCTTCAAACTGGGGAAGGTCAAAACTGCTCAGGGAAAAACTCACAATCTCTTATGTTTGATGAGGTGGATGTTGAAGACAGAGGAAAACCTCCTTTTGGAGAAGGGGGAAGTCAAAGCTTTCTTTTTCCTGTTTTTTTTTTTTTTTCTTTATTTCTTGTTATGAAACTCTTTTTCCTGGTAAAATAAACCTCTTAGCATCTACTCATCTGAGATTAGATCCAGCTGTACTAAACAGGAGGAAACTACACACCATGCAAGAATGTGTGAAGGGTAATGTGTCCCAAACAGGTGTAGCCAAATAGAGAAAGAGCAAATTTGGGCTACAAAGCTGCTCAGGGGTCTGGAGCATCCCTGTGAGGGCATCCCTGGGGCTGTTGAGCCTGGAGAAAAGCAGCCTGAGAGGGGATCTGATCAATGCTGATCAATAACTAAAGAGTGGAGTGCAAGAGGATGGGGCCAGATTCTTTTCAGTGGTACCCATCAACAGGGCAAGGGGTAATGGACACAAACTGGAACACAGGAGGTTGCACTTGAGCATGAGAAGAAGATTCTTTCCTATGAGGGTGCCAGAGCCCTGCCCAGAGAGCTTATGGAGTCTTCTTCTGCAGAAAATTTCCAAAGCCACCTGGAAGGCACCTTGTGCAACTTGCTCTGGGTCACCCTGCTTTAGCAGGGGGGGTTGGGACTGCAGCCCCTTCCAACCCTTACTATGCTGGGATTCTCCTCAGGGCAGGAACCAAACCACATAGGGATTCTCAACTAGACTGAGCCATAACTTCCAGCCCGTACACAAGGAAAGACAGAAGCCAAGGGGTTGGCCCAGGGTCCTTCAGTGAGGAGAGAGATGGTCTGCATCCTGTTCCAGTGTTTCCTTCCTTGATCACCAATAAGATTCCTAATTAAAGGAGCAGAAGGTGGCCTTTGAGATAGGATGGCTGTGGTCTTGGTGACTTCTCCAGGGTCACTGTGAGAGCTGGTAGGAATCCTCCTGGAGCCCAGGTCTCCACCCTACCTGCAAAGGCATAATTCCTGCAACTTCTGGGCTCTCCCTGTACCCCAAAGCATGCTCTCAAATCCCACAATGCTGAAGGAGAGCCAGCTCTTCTGGTTCATGTGGATCATTTTCTATCACATGCAGCCCTGGAAAAGAATTTGAAATTATCACCCAAGTCTGTTTTGCAGGTTTGAAATGTGAAGGCTAGGAAAAAAAGGAAATAATTAAGAAAGTACAGATTTCCCCTGAGGTCCTGTGGTTTGCAAAGAAGAATAGATAGAGCTTCAGTGCTCTATCTTCTGGACAAGTTGTTTATTCCTGTCCTCTTCCCTTCTCCTCCTAAGAAAAATCCTCCATTAAGAATGAAACAAACCTTTGCCTCTGTTTTTCAGTGCTCTGAAACTCAGCTAATATTTGTCTCTATGAAAAAAGAGACAACCAAACACAAAGACAAAAACCCCTAAACTTTTCCACCTTCATTATTTCAACACAAATCAGGAAGACCTGTGGCTTTCTTGTTTCCTAGGCATGGCATCTTTGGGCTGGTTAGGTCACATTTGCCCTGTTGCACAAGAGAGTTGACCTGAAACAATTTTCCTGCTCAGTTCATCTTGGGATGGATCCTTCTCCTTCCAAGCAGACCCACCTCTGGCTGACCATTAAGGAAGATCTGCCTGTGGTGCTTTAAAGCAACATCTGTTTACAACAACAGCCTTCACATCCAAACAACCCTGATTACTTTCACATTTCTGATGTAGATACAGCAGCTCAGAAGGTTTGGTCATAAGGTTCCCAGAACATCTTCCTCAAAGGACATCATTTGGAGGTAATTGTAGGGCTGTTGTCATAAACAGTCCCTCTGAAAGCTCCCAACAATGCAAGCAGCCCTTATTGAAAACACTCCATCCAGAAAGTGTTGTTTGTCAGGGAGAAGCTGCAGGGCTGCTGGATCCTTGGCCCTTGCCTGCTCTTCAGCGGTCACGAACCAGGCGTCTTGGAAGGGTCTCTCTGAATCGGGGAACTTCCAAGAGGGACCAAAAAAGCCTCGTGCCAGAAGTGCAGCCTGTTCCATTTATTCCACTTTCCCTTGCTAATGAGGGTGATCTGTGCAAAAACATGAGGCCCCAGAAGGGGCTTGTCTTACAGGCCAGCCTTAAAAAGGACTCACAGGGCTAGGCTTTGATTGCAGCCTGGGTGAGGGCAGGGCCTGTATTAGGGGAGCAGCCACTGCAGTTGCTTTGCTGTCTGCAAGGCAAGAGCACCTTCAGACCTGATTGGTTCTACCTGTCACAGGATGGGATAATCTGCCACAGCAAACAGCCAGAGCTGACAGGCTTATGACTTTGATACACAATCACAGATAGTGGAGGTTGGAAGGGACCTCTGGAGGTCATTTGGTCCAAGCCCCCTGCTAAAGCAGGGTCACCTGCAGCAGCTTGCCCAGGAGCACAATGTCCAGGTGGGTTTGGAATCTCTCCAGAGAAGGAGACTCCACAAGCTCTCTGGGCAGCCTGCTCCAGAGCTCCAGCAGCCTCACTGCAAGGTTTTACCTTCTGTTCAGATGGAATCTCCTGGGTTCCAGTTTGTGCCCATTGTCCCTTGTCCTGTCACAACACACCACTGACAAGAGTCTGGCCCCATCCTCTTGCCCCTCACCCTTTAGCTCTTGCTGAGCATTGCTCAGATCCCCTCTGGGGCTGCTCTTCTCCAGGCTCAACAACCCCAGGGCTCTCATCCTTTCCTCCTCACAGAGATGCTGCAGACCCCTGATCAAAACACTTGCCATTAAACAGTCATGAAGGGCAAAGAATGTGAAGTGGACAGAAGGAACATGAAAATATTTTCAATTTCTGGGGGTGTTTAATTTTCTTCTCTTTTGGTGCTGGCTGGGAAGACACACACTGTCAGCACAGCAAAGCTCCTGAGCTGTAACTCATGTAACTGATGAGTTCTCAGCCTTGAAAGCCAACTTGTGCTTCCAGCTCTAGGAAAAGTCTTCGCTGCTTTGTCACTGAAGACCATCAAGATTTGCAGAGTTACCTGAGACAGGAGATCCTATTACCATGGCCACCCACACTCTGCAGAAGACCACCAGAGCACAGAGGTACGGAAAGACACCAGGTTCATCCTCTTCCTATTGATGCTGTCTGCATTTGTTTGCTGCCTGATGGCCCCTGGAAACCTGCAGCACCCTGGGTGGACCAAAAGGAGGATTCAGCAGGTGGCGCTCCTCTCCTGACTAAGTGCTGACAATTAGCAAATTAACTTAATTAAGCAGCGATTGGGAGCGAGGTTTCCTCTGCCTGCTCACCCAGCTCCTGCCTCTATGTGTGTGGTCTTCTTTATTGTCCACTGAGCAGAAGACAGTGTTCAGCACTGTGCCACAGAGGGGCTGGAGGTGGTGGTGGTCTGCTTGCAGGAGGGCATGGTGCTGATGTCGAATGCACATGTGTGAGCAAAGATGAGCCCTGGTGTACTTTACTGCAGGGTGGGAATCCAGCCAGGAGTCAGAAAGGACTTGGGGTGCTGGCCAGCTTAGAAAGGGTTTGGGATGCTGATCAGCTCCTTGCTCTCACCCCAAGCAAAGGAACTGCCTCAATTTTCCCATCCACACTTTTAAGCTGTGGGAACACCTCCAGCCCTGGGAATGGTAGCTGAGAAGGATATAGCTTGGGTTGAGAGGGACCTTTAAAGATCATCTCGTCCAACCCTCCTGCAGTGAGCGTTTGTCCCTCTGTGCTTGGAAAGGGCTGCATGCCGTCACCGTTGCCTTCTCCCCTGTACTCCTCTTCCTCCTTCACTCACATTTTGAGGCAAGCTCTCTAATGGCTTGCTCTTAATTAGGGTGAACTCTGAGTGCCCTGCTAGCACACCCTTTCCTTTGTCAGCTAATTGGCCGGGCTTTCTGATCTATTATGTAAATAGTCTAAGTCTCTGCGGCACAGTGTCGTAATGCGATGCATTCCTGGGAGCCTGGGCTTCTGTTTCATGGAATTGTGCTCCAGCCTTAGGCAAAACCAGCAGCAACAACAACAAAACCCAGGCAAGCCTTTGGCTCCTTTTCTAGAGGCTCCATGAACGAGCTGCAGAAGAAAGTGTTCTGGGCAGCAGTTCAGGGCATGCAGATGGGGAGGAGGGTACATGATGAGGCTGAGGACAGTGGGAAGAGTTAAAGCTTTTTTCAACAGAGCTGGTCTGCAGAGAAGCCAGCAACCAGGGCTGTGCTGGAGCCTCAACCCCTTGCTTATCACCCCAGGTGTGCAGGGAGGGCTGCCTGTCCCATGTCACATCCCCAGGGAGGAAGGGAGCAGCTCTGCCCTTCTTCTGCAAGAGGTTGTGCTGCTTAGCAGTGCAGGAAGGGCTTTGCTGAGTGGAGACTTCATCCTTGCAGAACTGTGACAGCTTTTCCTCCTGTCCTTGGACCAGTAAAGCTCCTCACCAAGTCACAGTGTGCCTCATAGCATTATGCATGGAGCCCTCAGCAAAAGAATGACATGGACCTGTCCAGAGGAGCAGGTCCAGAGGAGGACACAACAGTGGTGTGAGGGCTGGAAGTCCACTGCTGTGAGGCCAGGCTGAGAGAGTTGGGCTTGTTCAGCCTGGAGAAGAGAAGGCTCCAGAGGACAGACTTTTAGTGGAGCCTGTTGTGGCAGGACAAGGGGTGATGGTTTGAAACTAAAAGAGGGAGATTGAGACGAGAGAAGGAAGAAAATTCTTAGGCTGAGGATGATGAGACTCTGGTTGCTCAGAGAGATGGTAGCTGCCCTGTGGCTGGAAACATTCCAGGTGAGGCTGGACAGGGCTTTGAACAACCTGATCTAGCTGCAGATGTCCCTGTTCGCTGTAGTGGATTTGGACTAGAGAAACTTTAAAGGTCCCTTCCTACCCAAACCATTCTATGATTTCAAAGAGAATCTCAGATGCCTAAGGAGGTAGTGAGACCATGTGGTCAGTCAGTGTTTATGTGACCATCCTGCTCAAGCAGACAGAGAAGTCAAAGGGTTATCCTTCCCATCCACCTCTTGGAGATGCTTCAATGGGAGAGCACAGCACTCAGTGCTAGCAGGTATCAAAGGGCCAGTTGCTTCCTAAAAGGGCTCCATAGAACAAGCTTTATCCAAAGTGAACCCTCACACTGGGAGGTTTGTTTTGTGCTGGGGTTAGAGATGGTCTAAAAGGGTTTTCTACAATGTTCCATGTCCTGCTTTCACAGACAGCTCAAGAGAGGTACCCCAAATGGTCTTGCCAAGGAGTGTCTGCCCCTGCTCCCAGAACGCCAGCCAGGATTTTCTAAGGAGTATAGATCAAGGGAGGAAAAGGGAAGGAGAAAAACTTCAAAACTATAATTATTCCTCAGACAAGGCAAGCTATAAAATAAATGAGCAAAGTCCTTGCTCAGATAAATCCACTTAGAAATCCAAACCCAGTAGCAACAGAATAATTTATGTCCCACTGAAAGAGGTCCAGATGAAAACTGATGAAGTCTCTTATTTGTGCAATAAATCAGTTTCCATTAATGTAACAAATCCACATATTTATAAACATGGGCTGCACCCTGTGCTTGTTCCTCAGGTCTTTGGAAGGGGGAGGAGGCTGAGGAGAAAAGGGCTCTTTGAACCATGAAGTCCTTCCTGATAAATCCAGAAAGACAATCTGTGAAAGGATCGTGGGTTCAATTTATGGCACCTGAAAAAGAGCCAAGCATGAGTAAATCTTCTGCTGTTGCAGAAATAAATCTGGTCAAGTCCTCTTCTTCCTTCATGTCTCTAGAGACGGCCACAGAGCCAGTTAAAAAATCGAGAGCATTTCAAACAGTTGTTTGCTCTTTGACCACACCTGGGTGCTTCCACTCCCATAAATCCTATTGCCTTTCTGACACCTGTTGCACCCCACAAGCAGCTTCCCTTTCACAAGACTTCATGGGAAGTGGCACAGTGGTTTGGGTTTGGTTTTGGTGCTGGTCAGTCGATGCAGAAGCTCATCTTCACGTCCTGCAGCTGCAGAGCACCACTCTGCTGCTCACAGGGCAGAAAGGGGACAAAAGGATTTATTGCAGAGCATCATCTGTGCGTCAGACAGAGAGAGAGGCATGAAAGGTTGTCACATCTGGGGCTAGAGTTGTATTTCTGGTGGAGCCACAGCCTGTCAGGGGATGTTCAGAAGATGCACAGCATGTCTGTGCCATGGAAAAGACTGTGGTGAACTACTGAGCTAAAGCCAGCATGACCTGGAATGGCACAGCCCACAGGGGAGCCACAGAGCTGCAGAATGAGGTCTGGGATCCCATTAGGGTAAGGCTGCACCCAAGGGGTGATTCTGGCATGACAAAAGGAGTTATTATGACAGAGACCCTCCCTGTGCAGAGGAGATCAGAGAGGCATCCTGAGACCTGCAAGACCTTACCATCTTGCATCTGAATTCTTGGAGGAGTATCACAGAATCAAACAGGTTGGAAGAGACCTTCAAGATCATCAAGATCACCCAACCCTAACTAATCAACTAGACCATGGCACTAAGAACATGGGTCTGAACCTCTGTGGCTTTGGTTTAGAATCAAGAATCAAGAAGGCTGGAAGAGACCTCAAAGATCATCGAGTCCAACCTGTCACCCTAAACCTCATGACTATCTAAACCATGGCACCAAGTGCCACGTCCAATCCCCTCTTGAACACCTCCAGGGATGGTGACTCCACCACCTCCCTGGGCAGCACATTCCAATGGCCAACCACTCTCTCTGTGAAGAACTTTCTCCTCACCTCCAGCCTAAACCTCGCCTGGCACAGCTTGAGACTGTGTCCTCTTGTTCTGGTGCTGGTTGCCTGGGAGAAGAGACCAACCCCCTCCTGGCTACAACCTCCCTTCAGGTAGTTGTAGACAGCAATGAGGTCTCCCCTGAGCCTCCTCTTCTCCAGGCTAAACAGTCCCAGCTCCCTCAGCCTCTCCTCATAGGGCATGTGCTCAAGGCCTCTCCCCAGCCTCGTTGCCCTTCTCTGGACATGCTCCAGCAATTCAACATCTTTCCTAAACTGAGGGGCCCAGAACTGTGATTATTAGGTGCAAAGTGCAGCTGCATGGACTGGACACACCACCCATACTGCTGGCCTAAGATTTATCCCTTGGTAGAGTTCATGAGCTAAATGCTCAAGGCTAAGTCTGTGCTAATAAACAAAGCAGGACCAGGACACAGGCTCAGTGAGGCACTGGAGAGTCAGCACAGTGCCAAGATTTGCAGGTCTGTGTGAACCTCATGAGATTCAACAAGACCAGGAGAAAGGCCCTGCACATGGGTCAGTGCAATCCCCATTATCAGTGCAGGCTGGGGGATGAAGGGCTGGAGAGCAGCCCTGATGAGAAGGACCTGGAGGTGCTGGTGGGTGAAAAGCTGGACATGAGCAGGCACTATGCACTCACAGTCCAGAGCCAGTCTGCCCTGGGCTGATCCCCAGCAGCATGGGCAGCAGGGGCAAGGAGGGGATTCTGTTCTTCTGCTCTACTGAGACCCCACCTGCAGTGCTGGGGTCAGTTCTGGAGTCCTCAGCACAGCAGAGACAGGGACCTGTTGGAGCAGGTCCAGAGACTGCCACAAAAATGATCCAAAGGCTGGAAGCCCTCTGCTGTGATGACAGCTTGGGAGAGTTGAGGTTGTTCAGCCTGGAGAAGACTTTGGGGAGATCTTTTGGTGGCCTTCAAGTATTTAAATGGATTGATAAGAAAGCTGAGGGCAGACATTTTAGCAGGGCCAGTTGTGACAGAACAAGTGGTGATGGTTTGAAACCAAAAGAGGGAAGATTTAGACCTTTAAAGGTTCCTACTCACCTAGAACATTCTATGGTTCTATGAACTATGTCCCTGCCAGTCAACAGTCCTCTGAAAAAATGTCTAGGCACATCCCAAAGGATAACAGAGGCTATTCTCAGAACTTTTGTTGGGTTTTGAGAAGTGAAGAGTCCAAGCACGTGGACAAAGGCAAAATGTGAAATTGTGCATCTGAAAGGTAATAACCTCAAGAAGTCCCTCAGTGCAGGAACTCCATCATCCAAGGTTTTGAGATCTTGACTGGACAAGCTTGTGAGAAACTCCTTTGGTCTTTGAGTTCTGTCTTCCTTTAAGACAAGATTTGGAATTAAGACACTTGAAAGTCCCTTCCAAGCTCAGCTAATCCATAGTCCTGTGTCATGCACATGTGGTTGTCCCAAGGGCCTGAGAGGAGACCTTGGCTTGGCTTATGAGCACAGACTTACCAAGTGACTTTACTGCCTGTTTGATTCCAGGCAGGCCTTGATGGCAGACAGCTTGATCATCAGAGAGTCATAGAAAGGGCCCTAAGATCATCCAGTCCAACCATAAACCTGACACTGACAAGTCCACCACTAGTCCATGTCCCTCAGCACCACTTCCAGGGATGAGGACTGCACCACTTCCCTGGGCACTGTGTTCCAGGCTTCACAACCCTTTTGAGGAAGAATTTTTTCCAAATACCCAATCTAACCCTCCCTACACAGCCCCTGGACCCTGGTCATCCATACTCACAACCCAGCCATGTATCAAAGACCCTGTTCAGGTCTGCAGGAGGTTCCATGGCCCTGCTGTCAATCTATCTAAGGGGCAGATGGCTGCTTTCCTCCCTTCACTATTTGCACAGACCCTCAGCACACCACATTGAGGAGCCAGAGAGGCAAAGTGAGATTCAGGCCCTTCCAGCACCAGCTCCTGATGATATGTGGGCTGGGCTGCCTGGAGGGGAAGAGATGAGCCTGGTGGCATGTGTGGCTTCACATGAGTGTGGAGGGCACAACCTGTGGCTAAGGAGTGCCCAGCGTGGGTGCCACAGCTGGCTGGGGAGTGCCTTCTCATGCCAGCTCAGGGGCAAAAGCAGTGCTGGGAAGGTGCTCCAACCCCTCCTTGGCACGAGGTGGAGAGTTCCTGGGAGCTGCCAGGGGAGAGGAATGCATACTGGGAACACTGAGAGCCAGGAGGTAAACACTGGGGTTATCACAGGTACCATCGTGAGACTCAGGCTTGTGGTCTAACGAAGCAGAGTGATCTCAGCAGCACCTAATCACCCAGAGAGCTGGGGTGAGGTTCTGGGGATGTTTACCCAAGGAATCACGGAATCATTAAGGTTGGAAAAGATCTCTAAGATCATCAGGTCCAACTGTCACCTCAACATTACCATGACCACTAAACCATCTCCCAAAGTGCCATGCCTACATGTTTTCTGAACACCTCCAGGGATGGGGTCTCCACCCCTCTGCTGGGCAGCCTGTTCCAATGTCTGACCACTCTTGAAGGAAAGAATTTTTTTCCTATCATCCAATCTAAACCTCCTCTGGTGCAACTTGAGGATGTTTCCTCTATTCCTCTCACTTGCTACCTGGGAGAAGAGACCAACACCCACTTTACTCCAACCTCCTTTCAGGGAGTTGTAGAGAGTAACAAGGTCTCCTCTCACACTTCTCCCTTTCCTACTCCTTCTGGACACACAGCTAGGAAAGGACATGGGAAGGCTTAGCTGAAGGTACATGGTATGGTCTCCAGAGGTCTTTACCCAGTGCTGCTTTTCTGGGATAGCCACTGTTAGGGACCTTTCCTTTTTCTAAGTGTGGAGAGAACCTTTCACTGAATTCCAAAGGTCAAGCTTTGCCTCTGAGTTGAGGGAAACAGAGAAAGACTCTGAAGCCTGAATTAAGATGATGGTTTCATGACTTCCATTCCTGTTTGCATTAAGAACAGTGTGGTCAGCTTGTCGGTGAGGGTTCTTGACCATAGTGAGATCATTACTGGGTCCAGCTCTGGGCTCCCCAGTTTAAGAGACACAGGGCTGAGGGCTGTTCAGCCTGGAGAAGTCCAAGAGGGAACCTTCTCAATGCTGATCAATATCCAAAGGGTGGGAATCAAGAGGATGGAGCCAGACTTTTTGCAGTGGTGCCTAGTGACAGGACAAGGAGCAACAGGCACAAACTAGAACCCAGAAAGTTCTGTGTGAAGTTGAGGAGAAAATTCTTTCCTATGAGAGTGCTGGAGCCCTGGAGCAGACTCCCAGAGAAGTTGTGGAGTCGCCTTCTGTGGAGAGATTCCAAACCCATCTGGACATCGTGATCCTGGGCAAGCTGCTCTGGGTGACCCTGCTTTAATAGGTGGCTTGGTCTAGATGGTCCCCAGAGGACAGGGTGAGAGAGTTGGGGTTCTTCAGCCTGGAGAAGAGAAGGCTCCAGGGAGATCTTTGGATGGCCTTTCAGTACCTGGAGGGGTGATCAGAAAGATGGGGTCAGACTTTTTAGCAGGACCTGTTGTGACAGGACAAGGGGTGATGGTTTGAAACTAAAGGAGGGAGACATAGACTAGAGAGAAGGAAGACATTATTTAAGCTGAGGATGGTGAGGCACTGGCCCAGGTTGCTCAGAGAGTTGCTAAATGCTCCCTCCCTGGAACCATGCCAGGGCAGATTTAATGATGCAGCTTCAAATGTCCCTGCTGACTGCAGTGGGGTTGGACTAGATGACCTTTGAAAGTCCCTTCCAGCCCAAGCCACTCTATGATTCTATGATCTGTGCTTTGAGATGTGAGCAGTGTCCACCACTGATAAACCAAAGATGTTCAAAGCAGGCAGGGTCTGTTTCTGAAACATGTTTAGCAATTACATGGTAGGTGGGGGTCACTGCAGAGGAGGGCAAGATGCCAGCAGCAATAAATCTTTACACTTCTGAGGCACCTGCAGCCTGAACAGACACTGAAGGCTCACTGGCTGCACAGGGAACTGCAAAACATCAGCAAATGTCCTTTACAAAACAAACACACACAAACAAAACAAATCCTCTGCTTTCCTGTGAGAGTACCAGAGAAATTGACCAGGCTGCCCAGAGAGGTTGTGGAGTCTCCTTCTCTGGAGAGAATCCAAACCTGCCTGGGCATTGTGATCCTGAGCAACCAGCTGTGGGCAACCCTGCTTTAGCAGTGGGTTGAACCTCTGATCCCCATAGGTCCCTTCCAACACCTATCAATGCTAGGACTCTGTGCAGGCTTTCAAAGGCAACTTGAAAACACTCTGTGGATGTTTGAGCACATTCAGAAATGCTTTTGGGCCTCAGATGCAGATCCAGTTACAACTTGACTTGAGCTGAATCCTGACAGTTAGTTATGCAGCACAGGGCATCACCTCCTCTCCTCAAAAGGCAATAAAGTTCCTGTCATTTTAACTGGGTGCTGCACTTTGCTACACTAAAGGTAAATTGCAGTAAGAGAGCTGAGTAATCCTCTGAGGTGGGGGAGATGGGTAGTGATGACTAAGATTTAAAATCTACCTCCTTTGGACAAGAATTTCATCACCAAGTCTCTGCTTTTCCCACTGAGCTTAAAATCCAGAAAGCATTGCATGAAACGCTTTGATGAGGTGCTCCTAATTGTTTTTTGTAGTCCTAGGTGCATTACCTTATATCTAGGTTAGGCAAATTGCAGCCAGCACTCATAATAATTAATTGGAATTGAGATCTGCCTCTTCCTTTTCATTTTCCCATCTCTTTGTACAGCTAATTCTCTTTGTGTTAGAATTTCCCTTATCTCTCTCTCCAAAGGTGGATTTGTTTGGGGAGAGGTGTGATTAAGTTGAAAAAAAAAATACCCCTCCTGATAAAAGTGTTAATATAAACAGCAAGAAAACAGAGACATGCTAATGAGGGAAAGCCTTTAGGTGGAGGGGAGCCTCATGAAACTCATCAAGGGCAAGTGTGGAGTCCTGTATCTGGGGAGCAATAAGCCCCCTGCACCAGCTGAGCTGCTGGAAACCAGCTCAACAGACAGGAATCTGAGAGTCCTGGTGGACCAAAAGCTCACCACAAGCCAGGAATATGCAATAGTGGCCAAGAAGGCAAATGGGATCCTGGGGTGCATGACGAAGAATGTGAACTGCAGGTGGAGGGATGTTCTCCCCCTCCCCTCTACTCCACCCTGGTGAGGCAGCATCTGGAGTACTGGGTCCAGTTCTGGACTTCCCAGTTCAAGAGAGACAGGGAACTACTGGAGAGAGTCCAGCAGTGGCTACAAAGATGCTGAGGGGCCTGAAGCATCTCTGTGAAGAGGAAAGGCTGAGAGCCCTGGAGCTATTTGGGCTGAAGAAGACCAGCCTGAGAGGGGATCTGATCAATGCTCTGCAAGAGATAAAGAGGAAGATCAACAGGATGGGACCAGACTCTTTTCAGTGGTCCTCTGGGACAGGTCAAGTGACAATGGCCATACGTTGGAACCCAGGAAGCTCCAGGTGAACGTGAGAAGAAACTTCTTTTGTGTGAGGATGCCAGGCCCCACACACCAAGAAGGACACTGAGGTGCTGGAGCATGTCTGAAGAAGAGCAGTAAAGCTGGTGAAGGATTTAGAGCACAGGTTTTGTGAGGAGCAGCTGAGGGAAATGGAGATGCTTAGCCTGGAGAAAAGGAGGCTGAAGGGAGACCTGGCTTTCTACAACTCCCAGAAAGGAGATTGTAGCCAGGATGGGGGTTGGTTTCTTCTCCCAAAGAACAAGTGACAATGACAAGGCTACCCAGGAAAGTGGTGGAATCTCTGCCCCTGAAGAGGTTTCAAAGAGACCATGAGGGACCATGGTTTAGTGGTGACCTGGCCATGCTGGGTTAAAGGTTGGACTTGACAATCTTAAGGGCTCTTCAATTAAAATGATTCTATGATTCACAAGCTTTTTCAACTCACCCATGCACTGCTGCTTCTTGCTCCCCACTGCATTTCCACCTCCCAAACCACTCCTTGGTTCATCTGAAGGCCAGTGTTCCTTTGCTGTTGTTGGCCTGGTCTTCAGTACACCACACAAAACCAGAACCAATTTGAAGGATACAGCAGAGTCATACAGCTGCTGCCCCTTTCTGCATCTCCAGCCTAGGGCAGCCTCAACCAATTGTGAAGTTTCACCTTTTGTTTCTTTAGGCTGAGGTCAAACTTGGAGGCACCAAGGCCACTGCCTCACCATGTTCAGTGTGTGGATATAAGAGGTCAGAACGTACCAGGGACCTACTTGAGTTTGCACAGGAGCTCAGGAGCACAGGCAGGATCTCCTGGGTCTTCATCTTGCACCATGTAAGTCAAGCCAGCAGTGATCAAGCTTTTACACACTAGAAGTGGGTCTGTCCTATGCAGCTCACCCCCACATGGCATAGAAGGAGTTTCAGGTTCCTTGAAGAAGGGACTGAGAAAAGCCTGGGTGCAATCTGCCAGCAAAGGGGACTGGGTCTTGAGGAAAGAACAGAACACAGCCAGTGAGTTCTCAAGCAGCATGGTGAAGAACATCAACAGCTTTAAGGTGGCCATCCACCCCTGGCTGTGGCTGGCAGCAAGTCATTCTTTGCCTTGAGCTGGGGCCAAGGTAGAGCATCTCAGACTTTGCTGCTTCAGCAGCTCCATGCAGAACAGAACTTCGAGGGTTTCCAGAGTGTGGATCAGCACTGTTGTGGAGCTCCTTCAGAAGCAATAAAGCAGATTGGACCTGTGCTAATCCTGTCCTTGCTAACCCCAGACCTGGAAGAGCTGGGAACTGTAGTTGTAGATACAGAAGCCACCTGGATTGGGGCCAGTTGAAGGCTGGAGGATGTCCAACTGCCTCAGCCCAGAGGTAATAAACCCTTCCTAGAGCCTTAGCAAGAGCACAGTGGCCTCAGGCTCTTATAATCAGGATAGATCTGGGCCTGCGTTAGTCATCTGCTCTGCAAGGGGATGTCACAGGCTGCATTTCATGGAAGTGGCCTCCTCAGAGCATCTCCTGCTTCTTTGTTCAAGAGGGCATCTTCCCTCAAGGCACACCATGTCCAGCACATTCCAGCAAGATTTAGCACTTGATGGGATGTTTCTATTGTTTCGCTTTGGTTTCTTAATTAAAATGCACAGAGGATTGGGAAGGGGGGGAGGGAAGAAAGAAAAGTTTTAAGAAGTAAGGAATTAATTTATTTTCTTTCATTGTTCTTTCTCATGGAACAATCTCCAGAGAAATAGGGGAAGTTACACAAAAAAAGAGGAACAATGTCCATGCAGAGGCTGTGGGTTTGTGGAATCACACAGAATCACAGAATGGAAGGGGTTGGATGGGACCTCTGGAGACCATCTAGCCCTGTAAATGAACTTCATAAGGAGAGAAAGGGAAAGAAAGGACGGACTAAGCTCCTGATAGATGAGTGATGGATCTGTGGATATCAGAAATCTACAACAAGGTGTTTCCTGCAGGATCACCTTCACAGGGAGGGAAAGGCAAAGATAAGAAGCTTTTGGAAGGTGATTGTGCTCAGCTCAAGGCTGAGGACCACATGAAAGTGAAAAGGATGCAGCTACACAGATCAGGTCAATATGAAGATAAGGATGCTAGAAGGCATGTAGAAGGCAGCAGGGTTAGATGTGCTGTAAAGCCCATTGGAAAATCTGTGGTTTGCCTCCAACCCAGGGGTGTGGAGAGGAGGATGCCAACGCTCTAGAAATGGAAGAAGTCCTGGTTTGGCCTGGAAGGCAGAGTCCTGCTCTGCCATCACCTTATAGAGGCCTTCCCCAGAGAAGGCATCGTTCACCCTGGTCTGTTTTCAGAAAAGCCTCATCTTGGGCACACAGCTGTGGCCTCCATCACTCCACTGCAATGTTCCATGGAAGGGAAAACAGCTCAATGGCTCTGCTTCACATTTCAGCAAGACACTCTCTTCCCACCTCTGTACCCCTTGCACATCCCCTGGACACACTTAGAATCAGACAGTCATCATAGCTGGAAGGGACCTTTAAGAGCATCCAGTTCAACTGGCAACCCAGCACTGCCAAGGCCACCACTAAACCATGGCCCCCAGCACCACATCTACACAGCTTTTAAAACCCTCCAGGGGTGGTGACTCCACCACTGCCCTCGCCAACCTGCTTCAGACCTTGACAAGCCTTTTGAGGAAGAAAGGAAAAACTTTACTGTGAGGGTGCCAGAGCCCTGAGCAGGCTGCCCAGAGAGGCTGTGGAGTCTCCTCCTCTGGAGAGATTCCAAACCTACGTGGACATGATCCTGGGCAAGCTGCTTTATCTAGGGGGTTGTACCAGATGATGCCCTGAGGTCCCTTCCAACCCCCACTCTGCTGTGACGCTGTGCCCTTAAATGATGTGAGCTTCATGGGCTGGGCTGGCAGCAGATTTCCAAAGTCCTCTATCTGCTGGTTCCATGCTCAAACCAGAACAGCACTTGGCTAGGTCTAACTCTAGTCCAAGGGTTAGCCTACTATAAACCTATGTACATCTGAAGAAAAGGCTTAAAAGCAGATTTACCAAAACAAGTGGGGAGAGGTTGGAGAAAGGGAGTTGGGTTTGGGTTTCCTTCAGCTTTACTTTCGCTGTGAAGTTGTCATTGAGTAACCAAGAATGTATTGAACAAAATCCTTAATTGCTTTGGGAAGAAGCAAAATAGGAGGAGAACAGTAGTTGGGAAGACTTTCTGATTCTAACACACAATCTTCTGAGAGAAATTTCTCCCTCTTTTTTTGCCCTAATGAGGAATCCCACAGCAAAGTAAAGAGATGCTTGGTCAAATCTTGGTTTGGGAAAAACAACAGAAACCAACAAAACATAAAAGTGTCGTTATCAATGAGCTCCTAACAAGCAGAAAATGAGCAGAATGGGTCCTTTCTCCTCGAGTTTAATGAACTCCTTAGACTGTAGAACTAGTCCCACATTCATGTTGCCTGAAGAAAATAAGACTGAGGAAAGAAAAGATTAGTGTCAGGCTAGAAGTATCAGATGATTAGCATTGTTTTAGGAAGCAATCTAAGATGTCATCTGGAGATACGCTACTGATCCATCTGGGGCAGAAAGGAAAGAAGACAGAGGAGAGAGGAGGGGGGGAACCAAACAAAACCCCCCAACCAACTACCCTGTTTTGTTTCTCATTACTGCTCTAATTCTGGTGTAATTGAAAACGGGCTGAATGTGTTTAGGAACATGTAGGACATCTGTTTCTCATTGGAAGAGCTCCGTTTTTTCGAGTGGCGCCTTCCATCTTCATCACAGTCCAAAGATTCCCACATCACGACTTGTCCTCTTTCTTTCTCTACTCTTTTTTTCTTCTTTTTTTTTTTTTTATTTTTTTTTCTCCTTTCCAGAAAATGTGAGGTTGAACTTTCGACTCCATGTAAAACAGTTGGAGAGAAACCATGATAAGTCCCGGAGGACCCATTGAGCCTTTCTTCCCATTATCCTACTTGATTCTTTGCAGCTTCTCAGTTCTTTAAATACAGCCTTGAGCTATTTAATGCTGGTGGCATGAAGAAAAAGGGGAAGGGACAAGAGGAGGGAGAGGAAGGAGGGGGGGGGGGAATAAATAAATAAAATGGAAGAACAATTTGTAAGGGTCAGACATCAAAATGGAGAAACAAAGACAACTCGACTGAAAGCTCTCCTTAAGCTGGGCCAGGACATTGTGCTTTGCCAAAGGGCCAGATCTACACAAATAGTTCTTCACACAGTTCTGGCTCTCCTACGTGTCCAAAACAGCAAGAAAGGAGACTGAGATCCAAGAAGATTTACTTGTGTGCTAAACCAAAGGGCAATATCCTCATTCTGCTCTTGGACCCACACACGACGTCTCCAACGTTCATTTGGGTTTGGACCACTCCAGAATTGTCTCGCACAGGACATTCTGGAGGCCTCCTTGCTTAGAGAGAGAGATTACAACTGGAGTAGACAATGACTACTTTGGCAGGGAGGTGGGCTGCATGCTGTGATTGCATGGTTTGATACCTCAGAATTCTCAACTATTTGCCTTTAGCAAGAGAAAGCAAAGCAGCAAGATGCATGACTGCAAGCTGGAAGTGTATCTTGTTATCAGAAATGGCTCTGTTCTGCTATAATAGCTCTTTCCATCAACAAGGTTCATTCTTCATCATCATCCCATGTGAGAGGATGACTTCTCTTTCTCTGCCCCACTACTCCCACCCCAGCTTGATCACAGAATAAGAAAAAGGTGAAGGTTGGAAGGGACCTCTGCAGATCATTTAGTCCAACCCCCCTGCTAAAGTAGGGTCACCCACAGCAGGTGGCCCAGGATCACAACCAAGCAGGTTTGGAATCTCTCCACAGAAGGAGACTCCACAACTTCTCTGGGCAGCCTGCTCCAGGGCTCCAGCACTCTTACAGCAAAGTTTTTCCTCATGTTCAGATGGAACTTCTTGAGTTCCAGTTTATGCCTCTTGTCCTGTCACTTGGCACCACTGAAAAGAGTCTGACCCCATCTTCTTGACCCCCACCCTTTACCTCTTGATCAGCACTGAGATCTCCTCTCAGTCTGCTCTTCAAACCAAACAGCCCCAGTGCTCTCAGCCTTTCCTCCTCACAGAGATGTTCCAGTTCCCCCAGCATCTTTGTAGCCTGTGTTGGACTCTCTCCAGTATTTCCCTGTTCTCTCTTGAATCGAGGAGCCCAGAACTGGACCCAATACTTCAGATGTGGCCTCACACAGGCAGAGCAGGATGATGAAGGAGAAAACCAATGTCTCCAATTGTGGTGCATGAAGACACACAACCACATTGAGAAGTAGGAAGGATCTTGGGAACACCAGCCAGAAACACCACAGAAGAGAGTCCTTGCCATGACCTTGGGTCCTGAGTAATACAGGACCTACATGAGAACTTCTTGAATTAATATAACAGCCCCTGTGGTCTCTTCTTGGACAGTGTCACCACGAAATAAGCATGTCTGATTCTCTTGGGCTGCAGCTCTACAGCCTTCTGACAGTGCAAATAAGCCACAGCAAGGAGGAAATCTTCTCCCATTTCTAAGCTCACCTTTGCAAGCCTGCTCAGCTGACCAAGGTGGAAAAGTTCCTCCTTGGAAATCCAATGCCCGCTGTAAGTACTAAAAAGGCACAATAAGATCTCCCTGGAGTCTTCTCCTCTTCAGGCATGATAGAGCTACACAGAGACATCATGTTTTTGGAAAAGTTGTATTTAAGGAACCTGGGAACAGGCCAAAAAAAAGAAAAGAAAGACATTCGTGCATGGAAATTGTTCATTACAAGGAATCTTTCCAGTGTAGATGGAAAAGCATCTTAAACCACTTCCTTAGAGGAGGGCATCAAACTTATATTGCATGCAAAAATAGAAGGCTTTGATTTGTCACTGATATTAGAGCCAACGAACAAGCCTGAGGTGGGACAGAGCACAAAGTTCAAGGGAATCTTTGCCTGCAAAGCCTCCAAGTGTAAGTTCATGAGAGAGATGAGCACAACCCCCAGCCTGAGCAGCACATTTGAACCAGTTTGCCACAAGATGATTACAGTGGCACGAAATGAGAGGGATTCTCCCCCAAATTGGTCCATAGATAAAGATTAATTTTAAGAAGTTAGCTAATGGAGCCTGTTTCCTATTTTCTCACCGTTGTGGTCCCTGATCTTATGCAGATCTGAGAGTTGCCTCTCTGTGGCTATGAGGATTCTGCCTTCCTGAGACAACCCTAAGGGTGTTTCAACAGCGGTAGAGGACTCTTGCTCAAGGAAGCATCCTCTCCATCCTCATTTTTAAGCTTAGCTCATCCCAGCATTGCTTCCTTAGAAATTACCTCTGCTATGAAAGAAATCATAGGAAAATGTTAGTTAAATTGTAGTTCAACATCTTGGCTTGAGGCAGAAACATCCTGGCTTGGATCAGCAATAGAGTGGCCAGCAGTGATTGTGCCCCTGTACCCAGCACTCGGGAGGCTGGACCTTGAATCCTGGGTTCAGTTTTGGGCCCCATACTCCAAGAGGGACATTTAGGTTCTGGAGAGGATCAGAAGAAGGGCATTGGAAATGCTGGAGAATCTAGAGCACAAGTCTTGTGAGGAGCAGCTGAGGGAACTGAGGTTGTTCAGCCTGCAGAAAAGGAGGCTGAGGGGAAACCTTCTGTCTCTCTACAACTCCCTGAAAGGAGGTTGGAGCCAGATGGGGTTGGTTTCTTCTCCCCAGGAACAAGCAATTGGACGAGAGGAAATGGCCTCAGGTTATGCCAGGGGAGGGTTAGGTTGGACATCAGGATAAGTGTTGTCCCCAACAGTGGAATTATTTCTTCCCCAAATTCATTGTCAAGGCCTGGCCCAGGGCAGTGGTGGAGTCCCTATCCCTGCAGGGGTTTAAAAGCCATACAGATGTGATGCTGAGGGCCATGGTTTAGTGGTGACCTGGCAGTGCTGGGTTAACAGTTGGACTTGAGGATCTTAAAGATCTTTTCCAACCTAAACAGTTCTATAATGCTATGATTCTAATTAGTTAAACTGTGGTCAAAGTTGAGTTCATCACCATGTAATGTGATGCCCATCCAACTTTACATTTTTTTTTTTCCCTGACTGAGTTATATATTTGCATTATTCTGCTTGCCATTAGGCTTGGCTTAACCTGACTTTGCCTGGCTTGGCTTGGCTTGGCTTGCTTCCTTTTCTCTTGGAAAATGTTTATTTCTGTTACAGATTTTGTACTGACTTTCTGGAAGAAACCTGAAAGTGATGGACGAGCCATTTCCTCAAGGTAACTTTATATTGTAAGACCAGTGGGTGCTAATCATTACCAAACCATGAGGCACTCAGGAGAAAGAGGATGCAACAAAGGCACCACCAGGAGATGGAAGTTGCACAGAGGTCCCACCTCTCTTCCTCACATGGGTTGAAGACTCCTCCAGAATGCACTGCAGGAGAGATGACCTTGCAAGATGAAGCCTCCTCTCCCAGCAAGGTCTTCCAATTTCATCGAATCAGTCAGGGTTGGAAGGGACCACAAGGATCATCCAGTTCCAACCCCCCTGCCATGGGCAGGGACACCTCACACTAGATCAGGCTGGCCAGAGCCTCATCCAGCCTGGCCTTAAACACCTCCAGG
This sequence comes from Indicator indicator, assembly GCF_027791375.1. Lineage (NCBI taxonomy): Eukaryota > Metazoa > Chordata > Aves > Piciformes > Indicatoridae > Indicator > Indicator indicator. The sequence continues at coordinate 13,735,671 of NC_072032.1, read as the reverse complement.
GATGGGGCCTCAACCACCTCCCTGGACAACCCATTCCAGGCTCTCACCACCCTCATGGGAAAGAACTTCTTCCTCACCTCCAGTCTGAATCTCCCCACTTCCAGCTTTATTCCTTTTCCCCCTAGTCCTATCACTACCTGATAGCCTAAAAAGTCTCTCCCCAATTTCCATTACCACTACAAGATCCAAACATGAACAACCTCCTCTAGATTGAACTCAGCAGCTAGACCATGAGCTTTGAAGTGCAGCCACCCTTCTTGATGGCACCTTGTGGGACAACCCCAACAATGCCCAGGGTGCTGCAAGTTGTGGCCCAGGGTATTTCAAAGGTAAGAAGTAACAGGGAAGATGGTCTTCATCCAGCATCTTTATCCAGTACAAGAAAGGGAACTGAAGCAGGAGTGAGAAGAGGCTGATGCTCACATGTTTCCATTTTCCCAGGAACTTTCTACTGTTTGCATTTGGAATCAGAACAAAACCAACTGCTCTTGAAACCGCTTGGATGAGGGAATTTTTTCACTCCAAAAAAACAGAGTTCAAGAAATTCTTTGGTTAGTTTATGGGGGTTTAATAGTATTTTATTATATTTATATTATCTATTCCCTCTGTTATGGCAGGTACTCCTGGCATGCCTAAATGGCCCCCAAATTGTTGAAATATTCTATTTTTATTTTCTTTTCCAAAATCATTAGGAGCAGCTGCTCCTTAGCAGCGAGCGAAACACCCTTATCTCCCCTCCCAGATCAAAGCATCTCCTGTTTGTATTGTAATTATGGTGTTTCATTACTTATTAATTACAACACAAACAGGAGACACTTTGATCTAGAAAGGAAGATAAGATATTTCAGTCAGGGCTAAATAGTATTTGCCTGAAATGATTTGAAGAGGCGAACAAAAGAAAATAAGGGAACTACTTCCACGACTCTGACATCCTGATAGTCACATTGCCTGAGGAATCCTTCACCCCTGAGCCACCACAGAAAAGTGTTAAAATGAATCAAATTCACCTCCAGAAATCTGAAAAAACAGTTCAGAATTTGGTGGGCTTGGGTTTATTTCCTTCTTTTCTGAAAATCATCACAGGGATGTTAGGGGTTGGAGATCTTGGAGTCCAACCTTCCCTGCCAGAGCAGGACCATAGAATCTTCTTACCCTGATGTACTTAGTGCAAGACTTTCACTGAAATGTCTGTTTCCATCAAAAGGGCTCTGGAGATGGTGGGACTGAGCTGTGTCCAAAAAAAAAAAAAAAAAAAAAAAACAAACAAAACATAGCTGTTCTCCAGTAAAAATTCTTTTGGTAGATGCTTTCTAACCATCCCTCACAGCCAGGTCTTGGGCTGTGCAGCAAGTCAGGTGTCTCCAGGACAGATCCTTCCTGCTTTCATTTTTCTTATTGTCCCTTGAATGGCAGACCCTCACCCAAAAATCACGACCGTGCTGTACACCTCTCCACACATGACACCTTTATCTAGTGACACGTTATGTAATGAAATATTAAGGCATCTTTCTTTTTGCTGCTACAATGACCAAATAAAGAAGGGGAGGAGCAAGGTAAATTGAGCCCAAATACTTAATTAAAAGAGAGGCTGTACCAGAGGCCAAAGAGAGCAAAGAAGCTACAGAGTGTTTGGGTAAGTTGGATGTTCTGAGGGAGGCAGGTCCTAGAGCACCGAAGAGCCAAGCCAGGGCTGTCTCTGACCTACAAGCAATTATGTGGGACAACTCATGCTCTTAATACAAAGTGGGAGTGCATCTCTGTTTGCTGGGCAGGGCTCTTTAAATATCTCTTTAATCTTCCAACCTACAGCTTCCTAATGTGCCCATCACTGTGGAATCTAGGCGTCAATCAATCAGTTTCTCCTGTGCTTGCCGGAAGCACCCAAGCTCATCAGATGCTCAATGACCACCTGGCTGGCTCATGATGCAAAGTCATGCTTCACAGGCCTTTCATCTTCAGTCTCAGTCTGGGAGGACAAGCAGATGAAGTACAGCTTTGTCATTTTGCTCTTAACTCCTGCCTTCTGGACACTGGGATCATAGAATCATAGAATGGTCCAGGGTGGAAGAGACCTCCAAAGGTCATCCAGTCTGACCTCCCTGCAGTCAGCAGGGACATCCCCAACTAGATCAGGTTGCCCAGGGCCTTGTTGAGCCTCACCTTGAATATCTCCAGGGAAGGGGGCTCAACCAGCTCCCTGGGCAACCTGTCCCAGTGTTCCACCACCCTCATAGTGAAGAACTTCTTCCTGATATCCAATCTAAATCTGCCCTTCTCTAGTTTGAAGCCGTTGCCCCTTGTCCTGTCACCACAGAAGCCCACCAAGAGGTGGCTGGAGAGCAGTGTGCACAAGCACATGACCATTCAAGAATAGAAAGGTTGTCAAAACCTCTGCCTTTAAAAAGGTGGAGAGAAGAGGCAGGGAAGAAAGCTCCAAGCAGTCGTAGCATTGTCACCTTTAACATCAACAGAGACGCTGGACTAGCTGCCTGAACACAGGTTGTTCAACCCTGAAGGACAAGGAAGTGATGAGAAACAGATTTCCCAAGAACAAACCATGTCAGACCAGTCTCATTTCCAAGCCTGGAAGGTTACCAAGCCTCACAGACACAGCGGAAGCCATAGCAGCAGTACCCTGAGCTGACTGAGCCTGGTGGGGCCCTCCCAGGAGCTGGTTTCACAAGCCACTAAAGGAAAGAGTTATCTCAATGGCATTTCCACAGAGCACATCCCATTGAAAGATCCCTCTCAGAGACTCACTATCAGTGGCTTAGGGTAGGATTCAGAGCACAGGTGATCACCCAGAGCTGGGTGCCTGCACGTGGCTGTCTCCCTGTCTGCTAACTGCACCAGCCACTCCAATGGACCCTGACGAGCAAGGCACGAGAGTGTCTGCAGCAAGGCAAGAGGGGTGACAAGTAGCTCATCATTGAGAAGATTGGCCTGGCTGCCCACACAACATTGTTGTGTTGTTACAGCTACGGCAGGATATTCCACCTGGCCTCCCCTGGCTAGTCCAAAAGAGCCCAAGTCTCTGGCAGGTCCTGTGGCATCCCTATGCAGACCTCTCACACATCTCAGCAAGAACCACACACCCATGTGCAGATGACCAGCAGTGCCCTATATCCACATGTGTTCAAAGGAGAAACCTCACAGGTTTGGTTTATGTAAAGGTGCCCATGCACAGGCTACTAAGCTGAAACAGTTCAGTTTCCATATTCATTCCTCTTTTAGGGGGAGGTTCTGCAAACACAGACATCTGGTACCATTTTCTGCATCACAGCTTATCTCCATGGGGCTGCTGGATGCAACACTACTTACAGGAGACTGGCTTTTCCTGGAAAAGGAGCTAGAGGCAAGATGCCCTGCAATCATAGAATCATGGAATCATAGAATCAATGCCTAATGTGATGCAGAATCCCAGAATCTTAGCATGGTGAGGGTTGAAAAGGACCTCTGGACATCATCCAGTCCAACCCTCCTGCTAAAGCAGGGTCACCCACAACAGCTTGCCCAGGATCACAATGTCCAGGTGGGTTTGGAATCTCTCCAGAGGAGACTCCAGAACCTCTCTGGGCAACCTGCTCCAGGGCTCCAGCACCCTCACAGCAAGGTTTTTCCTTCTGTTCAGATAGAATCTACTGGATTCCAGTTTGTGCTCATTGTCCCTTGTCCAGTCACAGCACACCACTGAAAAGAGTCTGGCCACATCCTCTTGCCCCTCACCCTTTAGCTGTTGATCAGCATCTTTGTTAGACTTTCTCCAGTAGCTGCCTATCTCTCTTGAACTGGGGAGCCCTGAACTGGACCCAGGACTCCAGATGTGCTCTCACTAGGGCAGAGCAGAGGGGGAGGAGAGCCTCCCTCAACCTCCTGGTCACACTCTCCTTAATCCACCTCAAGATACCATTGGTCTTCTTGGCCAGCAGGGCACTTTGATGTTTCATGGTGAACTTCTTGCCTACTAGGACTCTCAAGTCCTTCTCCACAGAGCCGCTTTCCACCAGCTCAACCTGTAACATGCACTGGTGCAGGAAGTTATTCCTCCCCAGGTGCAGGATGCTGCACTTAACTTTTGCTGGACATCAGTAGATTCCTCTTCACCAAACTCTCCATCCTGTTGTGCTCAAACTTGATGTCTCTATGGTCAGGTGAATCTGTTCTTTACTGACAAGGTGGGAGGACAGCCCAGGTGAATCTAGGCAGGTTTCCATGCTCCTGTAATACACAACAGTGAGTTAAAGGCTGAAGTAGATGTTATGCAGACCCCTACAACCTTTTCATCCTCACATTCTGCTCTGGGTGCAGTTCAGGCTCATTAGAGCAACCTGTTGGTTCATGTAGTTTCTACATAGCTGGGACTTGTGTCACTGGTATTTAAGTTCTCCTCCAAAAATATCCTGGTATCTCCCCTTCCTTTTTGAACTGTCACCTACTGAAAGTTCACTCTGCCACATTTCATGGTGTTCTCCCTGCTGAGAGCACGTTTCACACAGTGGAGACACACTTTCAGCTTCAGTGCCTCAGTGCTCGTTTGTGCAACCACTTGGCAGAGTTTCTAATGGTTTGTAATTTTTTATCTCCCTGTTTTGATATGGAGAATAGCTCAAAGGCATTGCCTACTACATTTCTCCACCTTTGGCTGTGGAGAATGTGTCCTTTGCTACATCCACAAGCAAGTGGAAATTGCTGCAACAGTTGTGGAGCTCTATTCTTGAGTCTGATACTATCCTGGATCCAGACAGAGGGTGAAAACTGGGAGAAGATGAAAACTGCAAGTGAGTGATGGTGAAAATCAGGTTGTTACTGGTACTCCCACTAATCCTACAGAGATTTACTTGGGTTTTTCATGACAATTTTTTTTTCCTGCTTTGATTTAAAGATACAGTTCCTAGAACTAAATTATTTTTAGGAATATTTCAGGGTTTTTTTTCCCCACTGACTTCCCAGAGACTGTAAGCAAGATGCCTCCATCTTATCTCAGATACTAGAGAAGAAAACAAACTCAAAAGTGTTCTCCAGGGAAGAAGCCTCTCCTCCATTATGAGAGGAGACTGACTCTTGGGGCTGTTTAGTCTGCAGAGGGGCAGACTGGGAGGCTATCATCTTTTTAAGGGCAGAGATCAAGAGGATGGGGCCAGATTCTTTTCAGCAGTACACAGTGACAGGACGAGGGACAACAGCCACAAACCAGAACCCAGGAGGTTCCATCTGAGCATGAGGAAAAAATTCTTTGCTCTGAGGGTGCTGGAGCAGACTGCCCAGAGAGGCTGTGGAGTCTCTTTCTTCTGTGGAGAGATTCCAAACCCACCTGGACATTGTGATCCTGAGCAACCTGCTGTGGGTGACCCTGGTTTAGCAGGGGGGTTGGACTGGATGATGCCCAGAGGTCCTCTCCAACCCTCACCGTGTTGGGTTCTGTGAAGCATCAAGGAAGCTGGAAACACAATACTTTTCTTTTTTAGCTTTTGACAATTCCTGAACAGTCTCTTCTGGACTTAATACCTAGAAAAAGAAATTATTTATCCTGCCTCTTTTTTTGTTTGGTTGGTTGGTTGTTGTTTTGTTTTGTTTTGTTGTTGTAGGGTTTTTTTTTTAATCAGCAGAAGCAGAGTTAAAAAAGACAGGACTCACTCACACTGACTTGGCACAGACTTCCAAGGGCCTCGAGGCTAAAACAAAACAAACCCCCCAAAATGAGAAAAACAAGTTTTGTTTCCAAATAAACAAGTTTCCTCTCCCCTCAGGTATGGGGCTCACTCAATTAATTACACTCATCTGCCAAGGCCTGTGCTCCATGTGGATTTGGTTACTGTCTCTGCAAGAATTTGTGTGATGCTCCAGGCCCCAAGGAAGGCAAAGGCTGACCCCACCCCTCCCCTTCAATGCCCTTCTCCATGCCATCTGTATTCTCTCTGCTCCTACTGGGGTTTTCTTTTGTTGTTCTCTTGTTGTTGTTTTGCCTAAGCCTAGCCCAGCCCCGCTTGAGCTCTGCATCTGGAGCTGGGCTTGATTTTAATTGCTCCCAGTTAGGTCTGACATGTTTGTGTTCACACAAAGGCTTGCTTGGTTTGAGGTGGTGGCTGTCAAGCAGCAGCTCTTGTTGATGGAAGCTGTGTTGGATCTGTGTTCAGGTTATAAAGTGGATGGGAATAGATATAAGGAAGATACATTTTGCAGTGGAGCCCTGACCCAGGCTGCCCTGAGAGGTGGTGGATGTCCCATCTCTAAGAGCTTTCCAGGTCAGGTTGGACAGGGCTCTGAGCAACCTCATCTAGTGGAAGATGTCCCTGCTCACTGCAGTGGGATCTGTAAAGATCCCTTCCAAACCAATCCATTCTGTGCTTCTATGATTCTATGGTACTTGAGTTTCTCTATGCCACATGCAGTTTGGCTGCTCCCTGATTCCTTTCCCATACATTGTGCAATATCACTGCACTCATTTAACTTCATTTAGATCCAGAATCACCTCTAGTTTAATTCTTGAGTGATCATCAGCTTGACTGCCTTCCCCAGAAATGCATTTCTGACACAGGACAGCAATGAATGAGGGCCAAATCATTCCCTTGGATCAATGTTTCCCCTGTTGAAGTCATGAAATCAGAGAATCAAAGACCTTTAAGATCCTCAAGTCCAACTGTTAACCCAGCACTGCCAGGTCACCACTAAACCATGGCCCTCAGCACCACATCTATATGACTTTCAAACTCCTCCAGGGATGGGGACTCCATCACTGCCACAGGCAGCTTGGTCCAGGGGTTGACAACCCCTTACAGGAAGAAATTATTCCTCCTGTCCAACCTCAACCTCCCCTTGCACAACTTGAGGCCATTTCCTTTTGTCCTATCACTTGTTCCTTGGGAGGAGTTCATGCATCTCTGAAGTCATGGATTATCATCTACAAATCTCTCAGTTCTGTGATAGAATCATTTAGCTGGAAAAAACTTCTAAGACCATTGAGTCCAAAGGTTAACCCAGCACTGCCAAGTCTACTGTTAAACCATCTCAAAATTACAAGCTGCCTACAAGTGTTGCAAAAAACCCAATAGCTTGGTGGAACAAAATAGGCATTAATCAGTGCACCCTCAAAAGGAAGGTCAGGACATTTTCTAACCTCAGTTATCAGCCAGATGGGCAATCAGCACCTACTTGCCAGCTAATCATGTATGGATCCATCCTCAGAGCACATCCCCTTTCCTTCATGTCTGTAGTCTTGGAGGAAAGAGAAGCACCAAAACTCCAAGCTCTGGAAGTATTTGCACACCTTCACCATCTCTGCCATGAGCCCACAGTCAAGCAGGATGAAGCATCACCTCAGCCCATTTGGTATTTTGGAAGGAAACCCTTGACCTTTCCTCTGTTTTTATCCACACTAGGGAAACCCCTGTTGACATTAATAATGCTATTTGCAGGTGAAGGGTAGGTATGAGCTGAGTAAGGACCTTTAGGCTGGGTTCAGGATGACTAAGTGGAAAATCCCTGAATTTAAGCCTGTCTGTGTGATTTGTTCAACTTTCAGGAGCGAGATTCCTGCCAGTTCACGCTTCCTGGCTGTATAATGGAGGGGCAAGACAGTTCCAGCTCCCTGCAGCAAGACAATGGGAAGGTGCTTTGGCCATTGTGATCACCACAGGTGACTCAAAACCTTTCAGAGATCCTAATGAACTGACACAGCCCACCTAACAGAGCAGTTTCAGGTATCTGTGTGGAAGTGGTGGATGAAGGATGGCATAGCATGACCTCAGCTGGAGTTCTGGGCTCCAGAAAGGGAGCTGAGATACCACCACTTCATTGGAGTGCTCTCCTAGAATGCTATGCAGGCACCACCAGATGGGAACTGAAGGATCTAGACTGGGCTGGGATCTGGGATATTTTGATTTGGTGTGTGATTCAGGAAAAAGATTGTTTTGATTAGGTAGGAAAATCTTTGGGGCAGAAACTGCGTCTTGAGTCTCTGTTCCTCTGTCACACAGAGGTTTGTGCTAGTAACCAACAGATAAAGACTACCAAATGGGCCACCCCAGCTAAAGAGACAAGCCTTCTGTTTTTCAGGGCTGTCTGCAGAAGCAGGAAGGGATTTCAGAGCTGATAGTAACCAAGACACATGTCAAGGCAGAGAAGGTGAAGTAAGAAGTGTCCCAAAGTGGTGACAGGACATGCAGATAGCAAATAACATGGAGAAAGGGGTGGAAAACAAAACAAGTTCAAGGCACCAACCGGGGAAGGAGCCTAGGGAAGTGGAGGAGGTGTGGGATTGTGTTGAAAGGGGTGTGGAGGCACAGGGTGTGGCAGGCAAAGTGATTCCAGAAGCCCCAGAGAGTTTGGCAATCTGTGGATACGAAAGGGCAGGACAAATTGTAACAGGGTCAAGGGCAGCATCTGTCCCTTGCAGAGTGCTCGAAGGGAGGGGAGAGGAACAGCCAGCAGCAGAGCAGCAGTATCACACCTATTTCCCACGCCTCCCTGCAAGCAACCAGCTAGGGAACGTAAAATGGAAAGTGGGGCTGAGACCCCAAACCAAGAAACAAAGAGCTTCAAGGCAAAGAGGCCACAGGAATCCTGAAAGATCTTTTTCCTGATGATGTGCCATAAGGTTGCTCTCAGGAATAGTTTCCTTGTCCCACAGTGAAGTAAATATTTGTATGTCTATTAAATTCCAGTTGATTTATTTGAGGAGGAAAGGCTGAGAGCCCTGGGGCTGTTGAGCCCCGAGAAGAGCAGCCCCAGAGGGGATCTGAGCAGTGATCAGCAAGAGCTGAAGGGCAGGGGGCAAGAGGATGTGGCAAGACTCTTTTCAGTGGTGCCCAGGGACAGGACAAGGGGCAATGAGCACAAACCGGAACACAGTAGATCCCATCTGGACAGGAGGAAAAACTTCTTTGCTGTGAGGGTGCTGCAGCCCTGGAGCAGGCTGCCCAGAGAGGTTGTGGAGTCTCCTTCCCTGGAGAGATTCCAAACCCACCTGAACATTGTGATCCTGGGCAGCCTGCTGTGGGTGCCCTTGGTTTAACAAGGGGGTTGGTCTAGATGATCTCCAGAGGTCCCTTCCAACCCCCATCATGTTGGGATTCTGTGATTTGTGTTGGTCAGAAGATGCAATCCATTCATCCTGGAAGAGAATTCTAACAGCTTCTATGATTGAGAAACTAACTTTTTCCTTACATTTTGTTAAAAACTGTGCTTATTTTTTATTTAGCTCCCAAATCAACAACTCAGGTACTGAGGTGCACAGTGCCACTGTGCTGACCAGAGATGTGTCTGCATGAAATGCTAAGCCTCAGGTTTGGGATATTTTTTAAGGAGCTGAGAAAGTTCCATCCTGCCTAAATTAGGGTTGTTGTGGCCCATCAAAAATGACCAACCTGCTTCAGATTATCTTTAAAATATTCTTAGGAGAGACTGTCTCCATCAGTGGCTCAGCAGCTGGAAGCAATGAGCTTCCTAAACAGCTTCAGCCTTCGTTGATGCAACTGCAGCCTGTCCAGCAGCAGATGTTTGAGCAGGTTCCTTCAAGGCATGCTCCTCCATGCTAAAACAGTGAACACAGAAGCCGAGAGAAGTTCTGTCTAAAGCACTACCAATGGTTCACATTCAAAGGAGTAAGGCTGGGCAAAAGGGGGGAGATATTTTGGATTGATCCCTGAAAGCTATTAAGGGAACGAAGGTGTTGAAGAAATTCTGAGTGCCCTGCTGTGTTGCCCCAGAAAGAGTCAAACAAGACACCTCCTTAAGCACAGCTGAATGATGTGGCCTGTGACCACGGGGAAGGGAGGATAGAAATGTGCAGCTGCAAGGGCTGAGAAAGTCAAAATCTGGTTTCTGAGATGAGTTATGGAGCCTTGTAACCCAAAGAAGGGCAATAAAGCCATGTGTGACTGCTCAAGAGGCTCAGAACTAGGCCCCAAAGGTTGGTTATACACTGCAAAGCCAAACGACCTGAATATTCATATCTCTGCTCCCAAGAAAATATGGACTGCTCCATCCTTCTCTCTTTGGGTCTCTCCTTGGGTCCTCATGGCTCTGAGCAAGGTCTGAAGGCTTCTTTTAAGGGTGAGAGCATCACATCTTGGATAAGAGAGCAGAGAGATGATAGCAGGAGCTCCGAAATCTTGGGGGGTAGGGAAGGGCTGCTCAGGCATCCAGACAGGCTGAGCCTGTGGGGGCAGGTACTGTCCGCCCTGCCCTACAAGGGCTGCCAGGTATGGGTGCAGACAGGCCTTGAGGGAGTGGTGGTCAGAAGAAGCAAATCAAGTGTTGGGAAGTTTTAGCAAGGCAAGGTTTATAAGGAGGGTGTGAGGATGTGTCTGTGTGCACGCAGGAGCCGACCTAATAAACGATGCATCGCTTCCCTCTACAGACCTGCCTGCACCTACCTTCATGGTGAAGGCTACAGCAACACTCTTAGGAAGGAATATGAGGAACTTCATCTGGTTCATTAGGGGGGAAAAAAATCCCCAAAAGATAATGTGCAATTCCCCAGGGAACCTCTGGCTTGGTTACAGTGTGCACTTCTAGCCTCCTGATTCAGAAAGCATAGAGGAGAACAGGAAAACATCACCGTGTCTATGGTGAGGGGGTGACCAAAAGTCTGGATAGCTTTGGAGTGAGAAGTAAGAAAACAAATCCCAAGTGGGAAGAAGGGGAAAGGACAGAAGACTGAACAAACTTACAATTGTCCTGGAGAAGGTGAATGAAGAATGAATTGTGATCAGAGAGTCACTTTGGTTGGAAGAGATCTTTGAGATCATTGAGTTCAGCTGTTCACCCAGCACATTCCCCAGCCTTTCTGTCAGCAGCTCTGAAACAAAGGGAGTTACTTTTATTGCAGTGCATGACTCTAACTCATTGTCCTAAAAGAACAAATGGGTTCAGAAAGAGATCAGATGAACTACCAGAGGGCAGATCCATCATGGGCTGTGAGAACGCCAGGGTGAAAACCAATCCAGCCATGCCCTGGCTCTCGTAACTTGCAGCTTTCTCAGCCTAAATTCAGCCCCAGTGAAATCATGAGCAACAGCTATGTTCTCGTGGTGTCATTGGCTGCTCACTTCAGGGTGTCCACATGTGCTCTTGGTGACTTTTCAGACACTCTGGGGTTTCTGAGCCATCTGTGGGGGGGTTGGCAAACAGAAGATAAATTGTTCTCCTGCAGTGACAGCTGGAGGCAAGCAGGGCAAGCTGCACTGGCCACGTCTGCATGGTGAACTGATCCACACTCTCCACTGACCACAGTGACCAGATACCACCAACTGCAATGGGAGTTTGGGTCCACGGTGCACAAAGAAGCACTTCTACACAGACACCTACACTGAGGGTTCTTCTCCACACCAGCAGATACCTCACAGCAGGCAAGATGAGTCTTGGTCTTAATGTTGGTGAAAGGTACGAAGATGGAAGGGTAGAGAGGAGCTGAGGCAAGGCTTTGGTGCACTCAGGTTGGTATTTGCAGTGAGGTTTGGAGTTTGGGGATGTCCTTAACTATTTCCATCTTTCAGAAGCTCTTGGGTGAACTCTTAATCAGAACTGCTGGAGCCTATCCAGTGGCTCCAAACTTGCAATGAAGGGAGAAGACAGATGACAGGAAAAAGGTTCCAGTGGAGGCTGAAGAGATGAACCTTTATCATTAACAAGCCACGTTCATGACTAGACAGCCTGCCCCCCAGTTTAGGAGGAAATGAGGTTACACACAGGCATACACTCACCAGAAATAACAGAAGTGGAGAAATGTTAGATAAGGAACCCAGGGAGAAGAAATCCAACTGGACACAAGATTTGCATGAGCACAAAGAGACCCTTTGCTTCTATAGATCACCTGTATCTCTGACAGCTTCACTAAACCACCTGTGCTTTGTACATAGCTGAGTCTAGTCATACACCAGCATTGACAGCCACCTGCACCCACCAAGAGGGAACATTGTCTCCTGAGTTCACTGGAGCTGAGCCCTGAAATCCTGATCCCAGAAAGGTTGTGGAGTCTCCTTCTCTAGAGGCTTTCAAGACCCATCTGGATGTATTCCTGTGTGACCTGTGCTGGATTCTATGGTCCTGCTCTGCCAGGGGCTTGGACTTGATCTCTGGAGGTCACTTCCAACCCCTGACATCCTGTGATGATCTTTAAGAAGGAGCTTCATAGCTAGATTGTGAAATACCACTCCAGGTGAGAAGCATACAGGGCTAGGTGACCACTGGCAAGATTTTGCTCACCCTGGAGCAATTTCCCCTTCCTCTGTCCTTTCTGAAGCAGTCCATAGTTGCTGCCCCTTGCCAGCAACAGAAGTCAGGAGTAATTCCCCTTGGAGAAACTGCAGGAGGGAATTTCAAGTAGGCAGAAGGTAATTACCCAGCCTGGAATTTCTCCAGGCCATTCACTTAACATGCAAGACAAGGAGAAAACCAAAAATGCAAGGGGATCTTTGACCACAGGCAATCCTGGGAAGTTGGTCTGAGCACACTCCCTCTGTTTGAGCACCTCAGTTGGCACTTGGAGCACTTCCCAGGTTGAGTCAGAGAGCAGCTGTGATGTGCCTGTGCTGCAGAAAGCCTTTATTCCCCAGCTTGCTATTCCTCTGGGAGAAGACACACCTCTGATAGGAAGGCAGGTGCCTGGGGTAATGGGGGTGGGGAGAAGAGTGCATGTCAGGGTTTAATAAAATAACAACATGTCCACCAAACCTGTGATTTTCTTTGGAAGCCCAAAGAGGGAATTTTCCAACCACCTGGCAATCAGTTTTCATTTCACATTAGTCTTGGTGATGCGCCCTGCACTCTCCTCTCCCCAGCAGGAGAAATGAGCAGGAGATGAGATGGAGACACCTCTCCAGCCAAGTCCCTGCCTTCCTACCTCTGCAGCTGCAAGTCCTCAGATGCCCCCTGCTCAGTCACCACACTCCAGGCTCTGTGCTCAGGCAGGAGCTGTGCTGGGGAGTCAAGATCAGAGATAATAAGTGAGGCTCTGAGGTTAGGCACAAAAGCGAGCACCCCCTGACCACCACGCAGCCCCAGCACTGCCCAAGAAGGGCAGGCTGGCCCCAGCTCTGGTTTCCTGGCTACCTGCTCACTTCTAGGTGAAAATTTAAGGATTGACTGGAACATAACTTCAGCTCTCAGGTTGGAATTTGGAAGCCCCATCAGAACAGCTGAACTGGGAGAATAGATTTAGACTGGATATTGGGAACAAGTTCTTTACCATGAGGGTAGTGGAACACTGGAACAGGTTGCACAGGGAGGTAGTTGAGGCCCCGTCCTTGGAGATGTTCAAGGTGAGACTGGACAATCTCTGAGCTACCTGATCTAGTGGCAGATGTCCCTGCTGACTGCAGGGGGGTTGCACTAGGTGACCTGTGGAGGTCCCTTCCAACCCAGGACATTCTGTGATTCTCTGTTGTGCTTTGAGAGGTTGTGTCTGCTAAAGTCCTGTGTGCCGTGCTGCAATTCTCATCAGTTCATGAGGATCATGAGACCTTTAACCCTCTTGTCTAGACATCTCTACAGAGTGCACCAATAAAACCAGCAAGTTAGAGTGCAGCTCCCCAAGGTAGTAAGATTTCCCCTTCTTTAGAAATCTCCTATTCAAGAAGACCCAGGCATCTCTTAGCATTACCAAAAATTAAAATTCTTAGTCTCCATCTGCTTACCAGCAGGTACAAGGAGAGGAGACAAGCACAGAGGCTTTGGAGCATCTCAGCTGAATACTCAGCTGAATGTCAATGATCTGAGAAACCAAGAACCAGCCTCCCATGCCTCCCAGTAACATGTTCTCCTCAGAGCACGCAGTCAGCTATCACCCAGTCTGTAGAGGATACCTATCAGGCTGTCTATTTGCCCCAAAGCAGGAAGAACAAAACCTATGCTACCAGATGTTCATTAAACCTGCACTCCAAGCCCTCAGAGACCAGACCTAACCCCCCCCTTCTCAGGCAGCTGATCCTTGCCCTTCACTATCCTCCCCACTGCAGTTCTTCCCTTTTTCTCTTTTCCTAATCTAAATCTTCCTCGCTCTGACTTCTTCCACCCACTACAGATACAGAAACCAACTTAGATTCTTCCTCCTTGCAGACACCCTTTACATCCTTAAAAGCAGTACCATTTCTCTTCTCTAAACTGTCTCCAGGTTGTCTATAACTATATGCTGTACATAATATTGGCTTATTTATTTTATTAACTACTTTATTCAACCTAATATTGGTTTAAAGCCACCACATCACTCCAAAGGCTTTCCTTCCTCTACAGATAAGAAGGGAATCTCTCTTTCTCTGGAGAGATCCCAAACCTGCCTGGGCATTGTGTTCCTGGGCAACCTGCTGTGGGTGACCCTGCTTTAGCAGGGGGGGGTTGAACTGGATGATTTTCAGAGGTCCCTTCCAACACTCACCATGCTGTTACTCTGTGATCTACCCTCCTCTCATACATGAGACTAAAGGCACCTTTCAACCCAAATCTTGGATTTTTTTCCTGAGTTCCAGCACCCAGAAGCACTTTTTGGAAGAGAAGAGGAAGCATCACACCTTCCAGCTGAGTGCTAGGGGTTGTCTCACTCACCCAGAAAGCAGGAGACCTAGGTTCATGCTTGGTTCACCTTGTAGGGAGGTCACACAGTCCTGCTGTACATTTCTTCTCTTTCACCTCCTAGATTTTTCTTCTACTGCTCTGTGACATGTATCAGTTGCAGAGGTAGGAAGAGGATTTAAATCAATATAGCTGGTAACAGTGTGCTTCTAGGAGATGAGGCAGTGGCTTTAAACCTAAGTGAGACATGAGCCCAGGTTGCTCCTGCCTGAATGAAAGCTCTATCAACTGTGTAAGATGTAGGTGATAGCAAGACCATTGCCATGTTCTTTGAGGAATGCATCCTACAGAGAGCATCAGGCAGTTCAGCTGTGGCCTGTGCTCCTCAAAGCAGGCTCCTTTCAGTTCACTTTTGGGCCATCAGAAGGGTCTGGGTGGGAGCTGTGTGCAAAATTGGCTGCAGGGGGTGGCTATGTGCTTGCACAAGCAAGGCAGACAGAGGTGTTCAACAGAAACGACTACGTGAGCCTGTGGGTCAGAGGAGGGTCAAACAGAAGGGAGTGAACAAGGAGAGGCTGCAGCCCCACTGGGGCTCAGGATGTCACCATCCTGTCTTTGTCAGTCTGGGAGCCATTCTGAGCCCATGACCTGGGGTAAGTCACTTTGCTTCTCTATGACTCAAGTTCCTCTGAAGTACTCCTCAGAGGAGTAAGGCAAAGGTAGAAGATGGCAATCACTGAGTTGTTTAGATAGTCAATCTAAGGCAGTTTTATAAGCTCCCAGACACCTCATAATGCAACTTGCCCTTGGCTCCAGCTGGTTTCCTCTGTCTGCAGTAAGCTGTTTCCCAGAGGTGGAGTGATTTGTTGGTCCTCACCACCAGGAAGCTCTCTTTGCTTCCAGAAGACACATGGGGAGCACAACACATCATCCTGAGCTCCAAAGCTTTACCTCACAACCTTGGAGTGAGGGACAGACTAAAAGTCAATGGATGCCTTCTGTCTAGCTGCTTGCAGGAAAAGAAGACACAGGATTAGCTTTGATCTATCAGTAAAAAAATTACTTTTAACAGAGCACAGCAAATATGTTTTCAGTGGTGGCACACGACATCAAGAGAGACAGCAGAGAAATCCCAAGTACCCAAACCATCCTGCTTAACATCTCCCAGGACTTTGTTTTATGGGAGCAGCAGGGAAGAGTCCTTGCTCTCCAACTTATAATTGCTTAAGGAGTGTCCCCTAATATAATTAACAAGGGTGCTTTAATTAAGAGCCCAGCTCAAAACAACTCCATCTGCTGTGTGGGGGGGAAAAGACACATATATAAATATATATATATGTATTATATATGGAGAAGTAAATGAGGCTGTGGTAGTGGGTGCTGGTTCCAAAGGGTGAGGATGTTAGCCTGGTCTGTGTCCTATCATTATGTGCTGTGAAATCACCCAACATCAAAGGAGCATGAAAGGAATGTGGTGAATGCCGCTTCACCATAATTGTCTGGAAAATTAAAGTTCAGCTGTGCCAGCCATTGTGTGTTAAATAGCCTCAGGCAGGAAGGTCGATCCTGGAACAAGAAGGTGTGTCTAGCAGCCAGGCAAGGCAACGTTGCCAAACAACTGGTACTTGCCAGATGACTCCTTCCTGCCCCTCTTGGACACTGGGTTTTATTCCCATATTGGCCAAGGGTCACCCTAGGGCTCAGTTCACAAAGACAGAACCTCAGGAGTTTATTCATCCTCTGTCCAGCCTTACCTGGGTTAAAAAAAAAAAAAAAAAAATCAGTTGAGGCTTCCATGAGTAAGAAATGAGGAAATGGCTGCTGAAGGCAGGGAACAGTTTAGAAAGGCAGGGAACTGTCCAGAGAGTCCAGGGAAGATTGCAAAGATGCTGAGCAGACTGGAATAAAAAGAAAAAAGAAAGACTGAAATACCTGGGGGTCTTCAGCATGGAGAAGTGCAGACTGGGAGAGGATCTTCTCAAAGCTGATCAATAGCTGAAGGGCGAAGGTCTAGAGGATGGGGGCCAGACTCTTTTCAGTGGTGCACAGTGATGAAGATGAGGGGCAACAGGAGCAAACTGGAACAGAGGAGGTTCCGTTTGAAGAGAAAGAAAAAAATATTTGCTGTGAGGGTGCTGGAGCCCTAGAGCAGGCTGTCCAAAGAGGTGGTGAAATCTCCTTCTCTGGAGAGATTCCAAACGTGCCTGGACATCGTGATCCTACACAACCTGCTGTGGGTGACCCTGCCTTGGCAGAAGGTTTGGACTAGATAATGTCCAGAGGACCCCTTCCAGCCTCTACCATTCTGTGACTTTGTGATTTCTGTAAGAGAAGGCTTAAGAACATGAGGGTAACAAAATGCTTGGGTGGGTTTTTGCTTGGGTGAATTTGGACTTAAGGACAGGGAGCCAGCAGCAACATCTTGCAGTAGCTAACACAATGTGTTCGGCCCTGAACACTATCCAAGAGGCCTGAAAGGGTGAGGAACCCAGACAAAAGCAGAGGCTTGGTAGCAAAGCCCTTTCCCATCCCCCAGCTCCAGCCAGTGCTTTCCAGAGGCAGTGTCCTTGCAGGCTGCAGTCTGGGTTTAACGGGTGCATGGTGCAGGAAGCAGCTCAGGATGGCTCAGCCACACAGAGCAATGCCAGACAGTTTTCTATTCTTGAATCTACTTTTCCAGCCCTGGTTTAAGTGATTCAAACACCAATGCATCCACAGCTTCCTGTGTGGTGAGCCTTTCTACTCTCACCACAGATCCCAAATGCTAGCCCTCCGTCCATGACCTGGAATGACCTCTCTCGGACAGTGCTAATTCCAAGCTCCTTTTCAGCACTGCTGGGATGTAACTGCTGAGCTGCACACACAGCCCCAAGCCTCTGCAGCCAGCAGTATTTGGAGTCACACACTGCTTTGCCAACACTGCATCTACAGCTAGAAATGATGGGGAGAAGGCAGTGTCTGGCTGGTATCTGAAGAGGAGATTTGCAGCAAGAGTGACAGGCAGGAGCTAAGGCTCATGCTGGCAGCATAGAGAGTCATAGGATCATTGAATAGTTTGGGTTGGAAAGGATCTTTAAAGGCTATCTAGCCCAAAGCCCCTGTAGTCAGCAGGAACATCTGCAACTGGAGCAGATTGCTCAGAGCCTTATCCAATCTAACCTGGACTGTTGCCAGGGATAAGGCATCTAGCACCTTTCTGGGCAGCCTGGGACAGTGTTTCATCATCCTCACCATAGAAAAAATTCTTCCTTCTATGCAGTATAAATCTCTCTCTTTTAGTTTACAACCATCACCCTTTGTCCTGTCACAACAGACTCTGCTAAACTTTATCCCTATCTTTATCACAGGTCCCTTGAAGTACTGAAAGGCCATAAGAAGGTGTTCCTGGAGCCTTTTCTTCTCCTGCCTGAACAACCTCAACTCTCTCAGCCTGTCCTCACAGCAGAGGTGCTTCAGCCCTCAGAACATTTTGTGGTTGCCTCTGGCCCTGCTCCAACAGGTTCATGTCTCTCCTGTGCTGAGGACTTCACAGCTGGACACAAACAGAGCTGCTTCTTCCAAAGCCTGCTCACATCGGTGCCCAGCCCTGCGCTGCCCTTTTAAAACCCCACACAAGAGGCACTGGAGATGCTGTGATGTTTTTTGCAAGAGGAACATTACTGTGCTGCCCTGGCGGGGCTTCAGCTCCTCTGTCTACTCCTGCTTGCTTTTGCAGTTTCGTTTGGAGATGTTCCTTACCTCCCCTGGGATGTTTCAAACTAGTCTGGACAAAGTACAGGACAGAGGAACAAGCACGTAGGGGTAGAGGGATGGAGTAAATTACTTAATGAGTTTTTTCCCAGCCCTAACGCCTCTAATGGGATGACTTCACCTCCTAAACAAGCTGTTGCTTAACACCACTGGCACAGAAGAGCTGCTGCATTCCACCCCAGAGATGACCGTGTTTCAACGGGAGGTGAGCAGCAAACCTCCCCCCACCCCTACCCCCCCTCCTCTATTTATGGTCTAGCAACATGATTTATGATCTATTGGAATGAAAAGTGCAACGTGAATGTCAGGTATTATAAACTGTTATTACCCTTCTGCTTCTGAAAATGCTCCCCTTTGAGTTTTTGAACTGTTTAATGGCAAGATAATATCCACAGCAACAACCCAAATTACAGGCTCCTTTAGGCAACTCATTAATATTGTTTTATAAATGAACATAATATTCCTGGGCAGAAGTTGAAAGTGCTTCAACCCTCTCCTTTTCTCTCTCTCTCTCTTTTTTTTTTTTTAATGGCAAAATACCCAGCACCAATTTTCAACATCCAATAATTATGATTGTTAATAACTCACATTTATGTAGTGCCTTTGATCATAAAGCACATTACAAACAATTGTGTGCATATGCAAGTGCACACACACGTGCAGAACCAGTATCTCAGCATAGCACCAGGCTATCAATCCTCCTATCACACACACACACAGCAGCAGAGATCCCACAAAACATGGGATCACGCTGTGATATTTGCCCAATATTTGGGATAATTACCTTATCTGCTCCTAAAGCAACAATAAACCATAAATCATCCCTGTGCAACATCTTTGGAAGACCCTCAGACATCCAACTGAAATTGGGGCAGGTGTGGTTTGGTGTTTTGAGTTGGGGTTTCTTTTTCTCTTTTTTCTTTTTCTTTTTTCTTTTTTTCCTTTTTTCTTTTTTCCTTTTTTCTTTTTCTTTTTTTCTTTTTTTTTTCTTTTTTCTTTTTTTTTTTTTTTTCTGGGCTTCAATAGGTTTAGCAAAACTGGACTCAAGCTAGGCATAATGCACTGACTCTTGCAAAATCACCACTGGGGACTTTGAGTGATTACAAAAGTGGCCAAATGCTTGGGTCCTCCATCTCATCCAGGGACAGTGCTTGATTCAGTATCACCCTAAGGGTGCCACTGTCACTGGTCCAGGGAAAGAAATCCAGGGCCAAAATCACAGAATCATAGAATCATTGGGGTTGGAAAAGACATTTAAGATCAAATTCAACCTTTAACCCAGCAGTGCCAGGTCACCATTAGCCCACATCCCCCAGCACCACATCTCCATGGCTTTTAAATCCCTCCAGGGATGGAGACCCCACCAGTACCCTGGGCAGCCTGTTTCAGGACTTGACAATGCTTTTGAGGAAGAAATAATTCCTCATGTCCAACCTAAACCTTTCCTGCTAGAACTTCAGGCCTCTTCATTGTTCTATCACTTGTTCTTTGGGAGAAGAGGCTGCTCCCCCCCACCTGGCTCCAACCTCCTTTCACAGAGTTGAGAGAGCAAGAAGGTCTCCCCTCAGCCTCCAGGACAAACATCCCCAGTTCCCTCAGCTGCTCCTCACGAGACTTCTGCTCTAGACCCTTCACCAATTTCATTGGTCTTTAGATACCTTCCAACACCTCAATGTCCTTCTTTGTGTGAAGGACCCAAAACTGAAACCACTATCTCAGGTGCAGCCTCACCAGTGCCCACAATCCCTGCCCTGGTCCTGCTGGCCACACACTTGCTGATCCAAGGCAGGATGCTGTTGGCCTTCTTGGCCACCTGGGCACACTGCTGGCTCATATTCAGCTCTGTCAACCAACACCCCCAGGTCATTTTCTACTGGGCTGCTTTCCAACCACTCTTCCCTAAGCCTGGAGAATTCGTGGGGTTGTTGTGACCCAATTGCAGGGCCCAGAACTTGACCTGGTTGAACCTTGTCCCATTGGCCTCAGCCCATCGATCCAGCCAGTCCAGATCCCTCTGCAGAGCCTCCCTGCCCTCCAGCAGGGACACTCCCACTTAGAATCATAGAATCATTTAGGCTGGAAAAGACCTTTCAGATCAAGTCCAACCATTAACCTAACACTACCCAGTCCAAAAGCATGTCCCTAAGCATGGGACTGTGCCACCTGTGAGCTTCCTGAGGGTGTCCTTGATCTCCTGGCCAGGTCAATGATAAAAATATTGACAACAACAGGCCCTAATATTTAGCCCTGGGGAATACTGTGTCCAGTTCTGGGCTCTTCAATTTAAGAAAGATGTTGAGATACTTGAATGTGTCCAGAGAAGGGCAACAAGGCTGGGGAGAGGTCTGAAGCACAGCCCTGTGAGGAGAGGTTGAAGGAGCTGGAGGTGTTTAACCTGGATAAGAGAAGGCTCAGGAGAGACCTTATTGCTCTACAACTACCTGAAAGGAGGTTGTATCCAGGGGGGGGTTGGTCTCTTCTCTCAGGCAAGCAGTGGCAGAACAAGAGGACACAATCTCAAGCTGGGCCAGGGGAGGTTTAGGCTGGAGGTGAGGAGAAAGTTCTTCACAGAAAGAGGAATTGGCCATTGGAATCGGCTGCCCAGGGAGATTGTTCAAAAAAAAGTTGGATGTGGCACTTGGAGCCATGGTTTGCTTGTCAGGAGGTGTTAGGTATTAGGCAATAGGTTGGACTTGATGATCTCTGAGGTCTTTTCCAACCTGGTTGATTCTGTATGATTCTGTGATACCAGTTGTTACCAGCCACCAACAGGATTTAACCTCATTCATCACAACTCTTTGGAATCAGCCATCCAGCCTGGTTCTTATCCAGTGGATATGGGCAGAGAAAGGCTTTGAGGCTGTCCTGCAGGACACAGCCTGAAGTCAATGCAATTAAACTGAGCAGCTGAGATGAAGAAACTCCTCTATGTGTTTTTCTTGGCCACACATCCCTCGACAAATCTGCATGAGGTAAAGAGAGACTTTGGTCCAGGAGGCAAAACTGCCACCTCAAATTCTTCTTATGAGCAACAGCAGGACTGGGATGGTGATATTTCTGGAATGGGGTTTGCAGTCTAGTCCATGGTGGTTGCTATTTACCTCCTCTTGACCAGAATATATTGGAGAAAGCAATGAAGGACCTGATCCACAAATCCATTAGATATTTCTGGCAGATGTCCAGCACCTAAAGCTGCTGCTCACCTGGCTTTTGATACCCCTGCAGGTCCCCAGTCCAGCCAAGATTTAAATTCAGGCCTAATTTGACCTTAAAGCAGAGGTAATATCTGACTCACAAGGGCCAACTGAAGAGATTAAGGCAGGAACCCTGGACCTCCTCCCACCCACGCCCTGGATGAGTTACACTGATGTTTATCTCAGCCTCGTGGGGCTCCTTTAGCCTCAGAAAATTACCCTTGTGGCTCATCCCAAAAAGAAGCTCAGTGACAAACTGGAACAGCGGGTCTGAAGGAAACAGGGAGCAAGATGCATCCTAGGACGCTACCCTTGGGCAGGGAGGATGGACGGCCAGAGAGGAGGATGTGAAGAAATGAGGAGGCAGATGCTGAACAGCCAGAGGGCTGGGCTCCCCAGTTCAAGACAGACAAGTAACTACTGGAGAGAGTCCAATGAAGGCTCAGATGATGAAGAGACTGGAGTATCCCTCCAAGGAGGAAAGACTAAGAGACCTGGGGCTGTTTAGCCTGGAGAAAGGCAGCCCGAGAGGGAATTTACTCAATGATGATCAGTAGATAAAGGGCAGGGGACAAGAGGATGGGGCAATCTTGTCTCGGTGCTGCTCAGTGAGAGGGCAAGGGGCAGTGGCCACAAACTAAAACCCAATAGGTTCTATGTGAACATGAGTAAAAACATCTTTCCTTGAGGGTGCTGGAGCTCTGGAGCAGGTTGCCCAAAGAGGTTGTGGAGTCTCCTTCTCTGCAAAGAATCCAAATCCAGCTGGACGTTATGATCCTGGGCAACCCTGATTTAGCAGGGGGGCTGGACTGGGTGATCTCTAGAGGTCCCTTCCAACCCTTCCCATCCTGGTATTCTGTGAACTGAGCAGGAGACAGTGGCATTGAGTGCACCCTCAGCAAGTTTGCTGATGACACCAAGCTGTGTGGTGCAGCAGACAGGCTGGAGGGAAGGGATCCATCCAGAGGGACCTGGACAGGTTGGAGAGGTGGGCACAAGCCAACCTCATGAGGTTCAACAAGACCAAGTGCAGGGTCCTGCATCTGGGTCGAGGCAATCCCAAGCACAAATACAGGCTGGGCAGGGACTGGCTGGAGAGCAGCCCTGAGGAGAGGGACTTGGGGGTGCTGGGGGATGAGAAGCTCACCAGGAGCAGTCAATGTGCCCTTGCAGTCCAGAGAGCCAACCAGGTCCTGGGCTGCAGCAAGAGAAGTGTGGCCAGCAGGTCCAGGGAGGGGATTCTCCCCCTCTGCTCTGCTCTGGGGAGACCCCACCTGGAGTACTGCATCCAGTTCTGGAGCCCCTATTACAAGAGGGATATGGACATGCTGGAAGGTGTCCAGAGAAGGGCCACCAGGATGAGCAGAGGGCTGGAGCACCTCTCCTATGAGGACAGACTGAAAGAGTTGGGGCTGTTCAGTCTGGAGAAGAGAAGGCTCCGAGGTGACCTTCTTGTGGCCTTCTAGTATCTGAAAGGGGCTACAAGAAAGCTGGGGAGGGACTTTTTAGGATATCAGGTAGTGATAGGACTAGGGGGAATGGAATAAAGCTGGAAGTGGGGAGATTCAGGCTGGATGTGAGGAAGAAGTTCTTCCCCATGAGAGTGGTGAGAGCCTGGAATGGGTTGTCCAGGGAGGTGGTTGAGGCCCCATCCCTGGAGGTGTTTAAGGCCAGGCTGGATGAGGCTCTGGCCAGCCTGATGTGGTGTGAGGTGTCCCTGCCCATGGCAGGGGGGTTGGAACTGGATGATCCTTGTGGTCCCTTCCAACCCTGACTGATTCTATGATTCTATGATTCTATATCTGCCCACACTCATGGCTGTGATGTGTCAACATGCCACAGGGAGATGCATGTGGGAGTGCAGCCTGCAGATGAAGCAGCCTGGACCCTGAAGTCCACCCTGGTAGAATTTAAAATATTCTGAGAGATTTCCAGGAGGAAGAGGAGCAATCTAAGAAAATGCAGAATCTGGTGGAGGGGAAGAACAGGAGCCCAGCAGATGAGGACAGCATGGGAAAAATGAAGGGAACAGGGAGGGTTCATCTAGGAAAGGCAATGGGCAAGAGATGAGAATCTGCTCCTGTGAGGAAGAGGATAATCTAATCACTGTGCCCTTGGTGGTTAGGACAAGGAGCCCTGAATTTAAATTTCAAGAAGAAACATTGATGTGAGATGAGGGAAAACACAGATAAGGAAAGAGAAGTACTGGAATAGATTGCCAGGAAGGGGATAAACCAGCCATCACTGGGGGTTTTCAGGAACAATTTAGACATTATCTGTCTGGAATGACGTAGGTAGAGCTCATCCTGCCTTGGGCCAAGGAGGTGGACTGCATGACCTCTGGACTTCCCTCCCACTCCTGGTTTCTATGGTTTGCTGATTTTTCAGTGCTGTTCAAGCCCTTCATCTCAGCAAGACCCTGGCCTGTGCTGGACCAGGAAAGGACATGATCAAGGAAAGGACAACTCACCAGGACAGAGTGAGAGCAAGGTGTGGGCAGGCAGCAGACCCACGAGTCCACAAGGGTCTTCTTTCTGGGGGTGGTGTTCACACATGAACATCTCCGTGTTCAAGGCACTCCCATAGGAAAGAAATCCTCCCTGGTGTAATGGATCACAGTAAACAGGACACCAGAGACCATCAAAACCAACCAACCCCTAGCAAGACATCCCCTGTGCCCAGCTCCTCCCTTACTACCTCTGACCCATTTTACATTAAAAGGGCAATAGGCACAGCACAAACTTGGAGAAAGAATTTGTCCCTGTTCAAGAAAGACACTGAGGAAACCTGGACCATTGGTTTGGGTTTTATTCCACGTTGTTTACAGGGATCCTTTTCTTCCCCTTAAATCCATTATTTGCCTATAAATATATATTTGTCTTACTATTTTCAAAGGACCAGTGCCAGAGAGGAACTAGACAGATAAGCAGTGGGAAGCTGCTTTCCTGACCTCCTGGGCCAACTTTTGTAGTGTGGAGCAAGCCAGACTCCCTCCATTGTACTCCTTCCAAGGAGACCAATTTTCACCCACAGAGGATAATAGAGCCAGGCTCATTTACACCAGCTGATGAGCTGCCTCATGAACGTCCAAGATCCCAGATGTGCATTTCACAACAGCAGAGCCCTGGTATCCTGGCCAAAATCTAATTTGAGTTAATTATGTTCTGTCTCTCTAAATTCCCCTGAAGGTTTCAATTGGATTCTTCTTCACTTCCTGCCCTAACCTGTTGTGTAGTGTTGATGTGCAGAGTTCAACAGCTGCTTGCTTCCATCCCGCAGCTAATAGCTCCCCAGACAGCCATGGCTCTGAAAAATACATTGGAAATTGTTTCCTCATTATCAGGAAGGTGCATTTCCAGAGCTACCTAAAAAAATTCAATAAAATAATAATAATAATAACAACAACAACAATAATAACAACAACAACAATAATAAAGGCAGAATCCCAATTGATAAAATAAACCAACACAGCAAACAGCCTTGGCTTCAGAACTTTGATGCCACCTGGCCACACAACCACAGCAGCTCCTGCCAGTGGGGGATCCACTGGATTCCAACAAAGCTGAACAGTTTGCTGTCCATCACAACCTCAGTCCTAGATTTAGACAGGGCTGGCTTCATTTATCCTTCACCAGGCTTCACCAGAGCTAATTCACACCAGCAAAAGGGACAGCTTCTGTCCTGCCTCGAGTTTAAAGGTACAAATATGTATTTAATTCATGATATAAATGATAGAACCATTGTGGTTGGAGAAGACCTTAAATATCACCAAGGCCAACCATCAACCCAGCACTGCCAGGTCACCACTAAACCGTGGCCCTCAGCACCACATCTACACAGCTTTTAAACACCTCCAAGGATGGTGACTCCACCACTGCCCTGGGCAGCCTGTTCCAGTGTTCAACCAGAATAAATGTGTCATTTAGAGCTAGAGCGACATCTTCAATCATCTAAACCACCTATCTACCAAAGCCTAGGCATACATTTCCTTCAATTATGTGATTTAAGCTTGGCCTTTCCCAGTTCAGTAGCAAGCTAAAGATTTCAGACCCTTGCAAGTCCAGTCCCTTGTGCACAGAGCAAACAATGTGGGTTGAATTACTCAGTGTGAACTATTTGTCAGATTCTCTTCTCTCCTCCTCTCTTTATGAACTGTCAGAGAACACATTCTGATTTTCACCCATTTATTCCCAATTCTCAGTGGCTTATTTCTAGCCCAGAGGTTTCTTGCCAACTTTGTGCAGCGAGTCCTCAGTTAATTATTCAATGTGTCAAAATTTATTCCTCCAGATGTGTGAAGAGGTATTGAAGAAATGTTTAAAAATAAGCACAGGGCTCAGTGCTTTCCTGAATTAGAGTCAGAAAGCCTCATGCTTCAGGGCAGTCTGTAACGATGTGGACTGGGAACTGATGGACTGCTTCTTTCATAATCTGGATGTTTCCTGCACCTTCCAAGCCATGCATGCAAACTAAACTTGGTCTGGAACATTGTCCATGTGTTTACACCATGGGACCCAATTGGATGAGAGAGCTTTCCTCTGATGTTGGTCTCACTCTTCAGTATGATGTCTTTAGAGTTTGGGATCAACTTCCAAACACACTGTTACAGGGCATCACTCTACATTAGTGGCAAGAACATCACAGAATCACAGAAACATTCAGGTTGGAAAAGCCCCTCAGGATCACCAAGTCCAACCCAGAACCCCACACTACAAGGGTCACCCCTAAACCGTATCCCCAAGCAGCACGTCCAAAACACATTTAAACACAGCCAGGGTTGGTGACTCCACCACCTCCCTGGGCAGCACATTCCAGTGCCTGACCACTCTTGCTCTGAATATTTTTTTCCTAATGTCCAGTCTAGACCTACCCAGTGGTAGCTTGAGGCCATTCCCTCTTGTTCTATCACTCATCACCTGTGAGAAGAGCCCAGCACCAGCCTCTCTACAACCTCCTTTCAGGTATTTGTAGAGAGCAGTGAGGTCTCCCCTCAGCCTCCTCTTTTCCAAACTAACCATCCCCAGCTCCCTCAGTCACTCCTCACAAGATTTATTCTCCAACTGGGCTGCTCTTGGCAGGGCTCCTTGCAACTATCTGCTGCAGTACTTTCCTTAAACCTTTCAAAATCATTCCTTGTTTGCAGACATTGGGTCCTTACCCTCCATGCATGGGAGAGGAAGAGTGAGAAGAAAACCAAAGCTGACTTCTCCAAAGTTGATTTCTCCAAAAGAAGCTTCTTTTTAAGCTTTTTACCCCTGCTAGATATGATAGTGATACTAGAGGTGAACTAACACCTCTGTTTCTTCTCCTGTCTCAGTGGAGGACTGGGAAGACATGAAATGTGTGTAGTAAGACAACAGTGGCCAGCAGGTCCTCCTCTCCCTGCACTCTGTCCTAATGAGTTCATATCTGGAGCACTGGGTCCAGCTCTGGGCTCTCCTAAGTTGTGAACCTGAGCTGAGCTCCACTGTTAGTCTACTGCAGGTGCAAGACAGAACTATTTACTTGCACCTAACAGTGAGGGGTTTGCAAATGCACATGACCTGATGGCACCAAAGCCCAAGTAAAGCTTAGAATGGCTTGAGTTGGACAAGACCTTAGATATCATCTAGGTCCCCATGGGCTGGGACACCTCCCACTAGACCATGTTGCTGAAAGCCTCATCCAGCCTAGTTTTAAACACTTCCAGGGATGAGCCATCTACAACTTCTCTGAGCAACCTGTTTTGGTGTCTCACTGCCCTCATAGTAAAGAGCTTCTTCCTAATGTCCAATCTAAATCCAGCCTGTTGTAGTTTAACACCTCTGCCCCTCATCCTTCTGCCTCATGTCCTTAAAAACAGTCCATCACAGGTCAAGTTCACACAGGACACAAGCCACTCTTCTGTAGACAGGATCAACTTAATCCACACATTTCCTCTCAGAAATACAAACCAGCAACAAACTTCCAGTGCTGAAGCAGCAAACATAGTGAGAGACACCCCCCCAGAGAAGGCCACAGCAGGCAGTGAAGCAAGAGGCAAAAAGCAGCAGATGCTTTTGTGAACGAAGCAGCACCAATACCCTCATTCCTCCTCTCACAGCCTTGGCTCTGCCACAAAGTAGGATGAACCTGGAGTCATAAATCACTATTCAGATTTGGGTTAGCTTTGGCTTTTCCTTTTCTTTTCTTCTTCTTCTTTTTTTTTTTTTTTTTTTTTAATGCAGGGATTACAAACTCATTGAGATAAACACCTTTCCTTTTTTTTTTTTTCTTCTTTTCTTTTTCTTTCTCTTTTTTTTTTTTTTCTTTTTCTAAAGAATGCCTCCAGGGACAGGAGAGCTCTAGCATAAACCAGAGATACCATCTATTACAACACAGAAGCCATCTGTCACTGAGATAAGCACACAGACTATTTATTACTCAGCTACAGCAACCAAAAAAATTAGTCAGAGATTCAGCCAATATAATCTTTCATTAAAAAAAGTGGTTAATGAGCTTCCCAAGGATGATAAGAAATGTGTTGAAACCTGACAAAAAGGAGGTGTTATTTTTTTTTTTTTAGCTGCTGCTTCTACAGAAGGAGGCAGAGCCGGTTTGGTCTGTAAGGAAGTTGGGTTGCTGTGAGTGTTTTGAAGGGCTTCACCCAGGCACTTGGTAGCTCTAAGTCCTCACAGCAAAGAAATGAAAACCAGCAGTATCATTTCCACTGTGACTGGTTTAGCCTTTAGCAACTTGAAAGCAAGAATTAGAACATACCACTAGCACAGCATCCATAAAGCTGCTCAGCAAAGCCCTTGAGCAGCCTGTGGAAATAACACAAGAGTGGCTGTCAACAAGTCCTTGGGTCAAAATTCTCCATTTCCATGGAGAGCCAACACTCCTGGCTGCTCTCATAGACTGAGCTACCAGCAGCACCCTAGCCAAGAATTTAGTGGGAGTATTGGCTCCCAACAAAGAAGTCTGGACTCCAGCTGTTGCCAGCTGTTGGTATTTCTGCATATCTGGGCAGCACTGGTATTACAGAAGAGGTAAATTTCATGGAATTTCATGGAATCATAGAATGCTTTGGGTTGGAAGGGATGTTTGAAAGTCATCAGATGCTTCCACCAGGCATTTCTGAGGACAGTTGTTCAGTCTGGAAGGTCTGTGTGCCCAGTCAGCCTTGCACACTTCCAGTTGGAATCTCATGATGCCAGGTATGTGCAGGCACAACCAGGAGGAAATCTATCTTGGTGGTCAAAACCAAAGCTGAAGCCCATATTGAAACCTTGGGTTCACCCCATCCAAGTTGCACAAGACGTCTGGCAGTGCCCAGACCTCCCCATGGCCACAGCACACCAGGCAGCCAACCATCACTGGTGTGATAGAGAATCATGCAGCAGGCGCCAGCAGGACTCCATTCTGCCACTGTCATTTGCATGCTTGCCTGCTCCTGGTTCTGCCCTGGCCAAACCTGCTCTGCTGCCTTCACACCCTGGGTGTAAATGAGGGGCCAAAAGGTTGGCACCTCGATGCTCCTCAGTTGATTTCTCTCTTAAGCACTGCAGGAGGTGCAAGAGCCCACAAGGAGGACAAGCAAAAGTCAGGTCTAGGGACTCAGAAGGGAGGAGGTCTTGTTGCTGAAGCAAGAGGGCAAGGAGCAGGGTGGCAAGCATGAGCCAGTACTCATGGTCTTGTTTCAGGGAGCCTTCCTGCCACATGGATGTCACAGGGTGCCTTAGGGACAGCTGTAAAGGGCTGTGAGAAAGATAACAGCCCAGCCCCAAAGCATCACCAGAGCCACACTACTGTCCCAGGCTGTTTTCAGTGCTCAAGACCAAGGATGATCATGGCTGGAAGGCCACAGACTCGAGTCAGGTCTGGCACTGAGAACTACAGGCTTGCTCTCTTCTGAGCAGCAGTTTGTAGCACAACCAAAGGCATGGAGTGATTTTATTTCTTTTTTATCTCTCTTTTCTAATCCTCCTGCTCCCAATCACCCTGCCCTCTCTTCTGCTAAACCAAAAGAATAATGCAGCTCTGCAGTGCCAGGAGCTGAGTGGATGTTTATACAGGGCTTTGAGAACCCCCAGGTAAAAGGTGCTAAGTGCAAAGCACTCTCATTGCCGTGCCAGGACTGCCAGCCAGTCTGTCAAACTTCCTCCCCTGAGCTCATTAAGGAACAGGAACAGAGAGCCACATTCCTGCCTCTTCTCAACTGCTCTTCCCCTTTATGGAAGGAAAAAGTAAAAGTTTCATTGCTTCGTTTATCTCAAATGCCACCTGCAGCTGGTTCTGTACCTGCCCACCATTCTGCTGCTGCTTCTTTGGGATGGAACCAGGCCTACCTTGCCTAAATCATACAATGGAACCTTTAAAGGTCACCCAGTCCAAGACCCTAGCAGTCAGCAACTAGAGCAGGTTGCTCAGACTCCCAGACAATGTGACCTGGAATGGTTCCAGGAACAGGGCATCTATCAGCTCTCTGGGCAGCCTGGGCCAGGGTCTCACCACCCTCAATATAAAAAAGAAATCTCTTTGTTTTCTCTAGTCTAAACTTCCCTCTTTTTCTGTGAAACCATCACCCCTTGTCCTGTCACTACAGGTCCTGCTAAAACTCTGTCCCCAGCTTTCTGATTGACCCCTTTAAATACTTGAAGGCCACAAGAAACTCTGCCCAGAGCCTTCTCATCTCCATATTGAACAACCCCAACTCTCAGCCTAGCCTCACTGCAGAGGGCTTACAGCCCTCAGGTCACTTTTGGTGCCTCCTCTGGCCCTGCTCGAACAGGTCCCTGTCTGTGCTGTGCTGAGGACTCCAGAGCTACCCCAGCACTTCAGGTGGGGTCTCAGCAGAGCAGAGGGGCAGAATCCCCTCCCTCCACCTGCTGCCTGTGTTGCTGGGGATCAGACAAGGACATGGTTGGGTCTGGGCTGTGAGCACCCAGTGCCAGCTCATGTCCAGCTTTTCACCCACTGGTACCCTCAAGTCCTTCTCTGCAGGGCTGCTCTCCATCCTATCATCTCCCAACCTATATTGGTACTGGGGATTGCCTGAGCCCCAGTGCAGTGACATCAACAGCAAACAGAAAAGCACATTCAGGGCTTGACAGCTTGAATTCACTGTTCCTCTCTACCTCAGTGCAAGTGGCAGGGGCAAATCTCCCACGGAGGTGGGTTAAGGGGGCTGTAGCTCCCATCCCCTGACATCCCCATCTCACCTTGGGTACCTCCTGCCTCAACGATGGATCCTCTGCCACTATACTTCCCTTCAGTCCCTACACTCCTGTTCCTCACACACCTTCACCATCACAGCTGCTTCCGGCCCCAAAGAGCATTTGGGGTTCCTGTTGGGGAGCAGAAGGTTGGACTTCAGAGCAATAACTCCTGTGAGCAGTGCAGCACATCAAGGCAGAGCAGAATAATGCAGCAAGCACTGGTGCATCGCTGTGCTATCTGTGGGCAGACTTGCTGGCACCATCAGCTCCAGGAGGTCATGCCCCTGGTATCATAAGCACCAGTCTGCAGAGAGCCTGAGCTGACCCCCTCCACCCTTCTCCTACAGCAACAAATGAAACTGGGATCCCTTTGGTCCCTTTTCTCTGCTGCCATAAATCAGTGCAGCTCTAGTTGACTCTGGCTGAGGATCTGGCCTTTGTGTCCTCTTTAGTTCCTTTACTCTGTTGGAACACCAAGCACATCTCTGTCTTATTCATTGCTTCCCTGCCTGGGTGCCACTGTGGTGGCAGGGCACAGACATGTAGGCTACACAACTCCAGCTGTGCACCATTGAAAAGAAAAACAAATGTTTTAGAGATGCTTTTCACAGAATCCCTGCGTGGTAGGGATTTGAAGGCACCTCTGGACATCATCCAGACCAAAGCAGGGCCAACCACAGCAGGCTGCCCAGCATGGCAATGTCCAGGCGGTTTGGAATCTCCCCAGGGGTTTGGACTCCCTCCAGAGGAGACTTTACAACCTCCCTGGGCAGTCTGCTCCAGGCCTCACACCAAAGTTTTTCCTCACATTCAGATGCCCATAAGCCACTCATCCTGTCACTGGGAAGCACTGAGGAGAGTCTGGCCCCATCCCTCCTGACACTTGACCTTTAGCTCTTGCTGAGCCCTCTGGGGCTGCTCTTCTCCAGGCTCAACAGCCCCAGGGCTCTCAGCCTTTCCTCCTCACAGAGATGCTCCAGGCCCCTCAGCATCTGTGTAGCCTCCACTGGACTCCCTCCAGTAGTTCCTCTTGAATTGAGGAGCCCAAAAGTGGGCCCAGATCTGCAAACATGGCCTCAGAAGGGCAGACCAGAGCCTGCCTTGATATGCTGGCCAAGCTCCTTTCAATGCACTCCAGGAGAGCGTTTGCCTTCTTAGTGATTAGAGCAAATTGTTGGCTCATGGTTTACTTGCTGTCCACCAGCACTTTCAGGTCCTTCTCCATAGAACTGCTTTCCACCCCTCACCTTTCAGGAAAAGGAAAAACTTTATGACAGGGAGGCATATTCTTCCCAGACATAAAACTACAGAGGTCCAGACAGTAGTATTTGGAACAAGCAAAGAACTTTAGCCCATTGTCTCCTATCTGACCCTCAGCAAACCTCAAAATTTGCTTGCACTTGCTTACAGGAGCCTGGTTATACCTACATCATTTACTGTGACTTGCAAATCTGATGTTGTTTGGTCTTTCTCTACCAATGCATAAAAGATTTATGGGAGGGTGTAGCCACCCGGATGTGTTGATTCTTTTCCTGTGCTGAAAGACACTCATAAAATCTACCTGTCTGCTGTAGGTTTCAACACAAATGCAAGAAGGAAAGGATCACAGCAGTGAGGAGAATCTTCTTGGCACATTGAACTGCTCTCTGCTGTGCCACAGGTGGAAGGAGGCCTGGGTTGTGTGTTTTCGTTGTTATTCACTGCCCCCAAAAGAAGAGAGAAGCCACCTCTGAAGTCAATCAGCTATAGGAGCTTAAGTCAGAGAAGTGTCATCATCACTAACCCCAAAGCCTCTCTTCTGGGGCAAGTTTGAAAGATCTCCTAAAGATCTTGGTATTTGCAAGGTGATGAGGGTGGAGGCTTCAAAAGGCACACAGGCAAAGGAATCTCTTTACTTCCCTTCTACTCAGCAAAGCCTGGAATTGGGAGGCTTGAGGACAAGCCCCAGTTGCAATATCAGAACAGAAGGATCAGGCTGGCTCTTCAGCTTGGACTGTTCAGGGGTTTTGGCCCAGCTGCCCTCCTATGCCGACATGGTGATGCTCTGACTGCCTGTAGTCCATGGCATCACTGCAGCTCAGAAAGAATCCCCCACAGCAAAAGTTTTTCCTGCAAGGAGCTGCACTGGAATATCACTTCCAGAGCTGCATCCTTTTGGATGGACTCCTCTGAGCCACACAAACTCTAGCAAGACACACATTGTGTGACACACACCAAACACACACTTTGGTTGCTTAACTCAGCACAGGAGATTTCCTTCATGGATTACAAGGACAAAATTTTGGAGGCTCAGCAACATCATCATTTAGACTGTGGCCCATAATAATGTGTGATGTAGTAAGAGGACAGACTTTTTAGCAGGGCCTGTGTGACAGAACAAGGGGTGATGATTTGAAACCAAAAGAGAGAGACTTAGACTAGAGAGAAGGAAGAAATTTTTTATGCTGAGGTTGGTGAAACTGTGACCCAGGTTGCCCAGGGAAGTGGTAGATGCCCCAGTCCCTGAAAACATTCCAGGTCAGGTTGTTTGGGGCTCTGAGCAACCTCCTCTAGCTGCAGATGTTCCTGCTGACTGGAGAGGTGTTGGACTAGATGATCTTTAAAGGGCCCTTCCAAGTCAAAATGTTCTATAATTGAAACAAGAATAATAAAGACAGAGAAAAAATGCCAAGGAAAGTCATCACCTTGAGCCTCTCCCCTCACTTTCTTTGCTCTGAGGTCAGCTGCTGCATCAGATTTTTATCTTACATCTCCTAATTCCTTCTATCTAATGCATCTGAGGGTGGATCTCGTCCTCACTCCACTGGCCTGAAACCTGACAAGTTCATGGACTCAGCATTTCCTGGAGGCAATGAGGTCTGCAGGCCCAAGGTCAAAGGCAGGTTCATACATGATGCCCAGGTGATGCTAAAAGATCACACACACAGCAAGGGCTTCACACACCCAGCAAGGGCTTCACACACCCAGCTCTCACAGGTTCAGCAGAACCCAAATTAAACTACCACTGCCACCTCCATCTGGCTCCTATGACCCTTCTCAACTGTGCTGAGGACTTTAATCACTGGGGGTGTCTCTAGCATCCCAGTCTCTACAAGACTCTCCCAAACTGCCCTCCCACCTGGCCAGATGTAAAAGTCCCACTGCCCCTAATGCTGCATCCTCCAGCAGCAGAGTTGGGTCTGGCAAGAGGACCTTGAAAGGCAAAGTCACCTGCAGGGGGGTATCTGAACTCCAGGCAGAACAAAATCACAGATTTACAGAATGGTAAGAGTTGGAAAGGACCTCTGGAGGTCACCTACTCCAAAATCCCTGCTGAAGCAGGGTCACCCACAGCAGTTTGCCCAGGATCGCAAGGTCCAGGTGGGTTTGGAATCTCTCCACAGAAGGAGACTCCACAACCTCTCTGGACAGCCTGCTCCAGAGCTCCAGCAGCCTCACAGCAAAGAAGTTTTCCTTCATGTTCAGACAGATCCTCCTGGGTTCTAGTTTGTGCCCATTGCCCCTTGTCCTCTCACTGGGCACCACTGAAGACTCTGGCCCCAGCCTGTTGCCCCCCACCCTTCAGCTATTGGTCAGCATTGATCAGATCCTCTCTGGGGCTGCTCTTCTCCAGGCTGAACAGCACAGGTCTCTCAGCCTTTTGTCCTCAGAAGGATGCTGCAGTTTGCACATCTGGAGTGAGTCGAGCTTCACTCCAGTACCCTTGTGCACAATGAGCCAGCAGACACAGGTGCAGGACACAAGTCCTGGGGCCATGCTGATCTCAGTGCAGAACTAGCCTGGCTTTTTCCAGAGCCTGTTCTCAGCTACCAAGTGGCTTCTCTTCATTCTTAGGCACTGCTAAAGCCCTTGTAGCCCCAGTTTAGCTGCAGAGAGCCCACTTGGAAAGCTGTGCTCTGCAGAGCGTCCCCCGAGGTAGAGGAGTGTGGATTCCCCCCCAGCCTCTACTTCATTTCCTCCCCTTGATGGATGGTGCTCACCACAGCAGCAGCTAATCAGCACTTTCTTTCTCCTGAGGCCATATGTCAAGCACATTCTGCAAGTCCTGCTCTGACAGCAAAAGTCTGTCTCTCCCCCATGCCTCAGAAGCTAACCAGACAGACTAACAGGAGAAGGGGACAGGACCATGGAAGCAAAGTGTTGGTCATATGGAAGTACTACTGTAGATACTGCTCTGAGAAATGTTAGTCATTCCTTTCTCCAGCTTTTCAGTCTCTTTGCTGCTCCATCTTCTCCTGTCTCCAGCACCAGCAGGGACTCCTGTTTCCTTTTCAACCCCCTATTAGTTCATGGGTCCAAGTTCTAGGACCAAATTGTTGATTTTTTGATCCCTGATCTGAATTCTTCCCCATGGAAGAGAGAAGGTAAACAACCTGACCTTTCTTATAGCCTAGCCCAGTCTCACACACAAATGTCTGAGGCACAGATGAGTCAGACCCACAGCTAATTTAAATTCAAAAGGTGCATGGAAAAACAATGAAGAAAGAACCTCCTGGGTTTTAGTTTGTGCCCAGTGCCCTTGCCCTGTCACTGAGCACCACTGAGACAAGATTGGCTCCATCCTCCTGCCCCCTCCTTCCCCCCTTTATCTATTGATCATCATTGATCAGATTCCCTCTCAGGCTGCTCTCCTCCAGTCTTAACAGCCCCAGGGCTCTCAGCCTTTCCTCCTCAAAGAGACGCTTCAGGCCCCTCAGCATCTGTGAAGCCTCTACTGGATTCTCTCCAGTAGTTCCCTGTTTCTCTTGATCTGGAGAGCCCAGGACTGGATGTGGCCTCCCTAGGACAAAACAGAGGGGCAGAAGAACCTCTGTTGACCTGCTGGCCACACTCTTCTTAATGTACCCCAGGAGACCATTTGCCTTCTTTGGCCATGAGGGCAGTTTGCTGGCTCATGGGGAACTTGTCCACCAGGACTCTCAGGTCCTTCTCTACAGAGCTGGTTTCCTACAGGTCAGCCCCAACCCTCTACTGGTGCAGGGGGTTATGCCTCCCTGCATGCAGACCCTCATATTCCTTATGGGTGGATTACTTGAGCTCCCATGGACTCTACTGTGAAAGAGACACACGAGAGAAGTTCCTGGTGAACGTGACCCAAATGCTGCAGGGAGCCAGTGTGGTGTGAAACCACATTTACTCCACATGGATTGGAAATAAAAGCTCCCTCAAGTATCAAGTCCTCTTAACATTAACTGAAGGCTTCCAGAGATCTGGCTTGAGACACAACTGCAGCCCAAACACTCCTTGCCAGTTCCAGCCTCTTTCTCCAGGGAGTGCTTAGTATTAGTAATTTATCAGAGGGCTTTCTAAGTCATGAACCTGCAGGGAGTTTTGCCAGTGACACACTTCAGAGCAAGCTGCGAGGAGGGGAAAGGACAGATTCCCATCTCACTCAGATAACTCTCCTGCTGATGTGATTCAGCACAGCAGATGGATCTGAGCAAGCCTCAAACGTGACATGCAAACCTGCACACACATGCAGGTTCATGGGCTACACAGCTGACACTCATAAGCCTCATCTGTTTGTGTTGCCTTCAGCCAAAAACTCAGCATCCTGCAAAACAATCAAAGTGTTCTTATGCAAAAGCCTCCATCAGAAATCACAGAGTCTCATTCCACATCTGCATGCTTTGTCCCACACAGTGGCAGCTCTGGACCCCACAGAGGGTGCTCCCTTTTATTCCCATGGGATTATGCTCCAAGGTTTTCCACTAGCTGCAACCACATGGTTTCACATGGCCCTCAGCCAAACTTAGGATAGTTTCAGTTGCACATCAATAAGCAGGCAAAAAGAGAATCTTTGGAAGCTAAAGGGATTGTTCCTAAGATGCAGCCCCACCAAAGACATCCTCTGCTTCATGAAGAGAAATTGAAATGGAAAGTCCTATCTCTAGCTCAAGAAACATGCAGGGAAGCTCTTGACAAAGCATGAAGTGAGCCAAGAATTGCAGTCCCAGCATAACCACCAAGATAACTGCTCCAGTCTCAAGTGTCAGAAGTGTCCCAGGAACACAGCTGTGATGGTTGAATGCAGCCTAGGAGTGAAGCACTGTCTCATTCCCTGCCATGTCCACACGTTCCCCAGTGGTCATGAAAGCTCCAGGTCCTCTTCTCAGTGCTTAATGCTAGAATATAAGCTTCTTTGAAAGGAAGACAAGGTGGTGCAGATGTCCTCCTTGCCAAACCATTGTAGATGAGAGCCCAGCTAGATGCAAAGGTAATTCAGCACCTGGCTATGGTGGGGTTCATGTGGACAAAGTTAACTTTCCACACTTAAGAATTAAGCTAACCACTGCACTTTTACACCAGTGGATCACCATGGTCCATTGTTAGTCCATCTACCCTCATTCCCTTCTTCCATTGCTGTGGTGGAATATGGTCCAGGAAAGAGTATACACAAGAATAACAGAGTGAGGAGAAGCAGGGAGCAAGCATTCCCTTGGTTTCTTTGCCCAGTTCCTGGCAATCAACAACTTAAGGATTCCTGCTGAAGAGTTCTCAGAGGGACCAGTGTCTACTAGCTCAAGAGGATCTCTCCCTCCAACTGTTCTGCCTCTGCTGACTGTAGAGATTTTACACCTGCTTGGTGTTGGACAGAAGACCAAATGGGAAAATGGGAAATCAGTTCTCTTCATTCCCATTGCCTTAAATTTCATCATCTTGGTTCAACGGCAAGGTGCAGACCTGATTTTGTTTCCAGGCTGAAGATGAATGACATTGTAAACCTCTCAGAGGTGTTCTCATGAGTCTTTAAGCAGCTGAGATATCAGATTTTTGCTTCTCACTTGGGACAATTCCAGACCTAGAAAAACTTGTTCCAAGTGAAAAACAAAAAGAGTGTATCTGTCATCAGGAAAAGGCAAGGGTCACAACCCACCCAAGAACTTCACAGTGGGGCTTCAGACTCCAGATTCTTCTGCAGGCCCATTTGAAGTCTATGATGAGGAATAATTTTGTTCCAACCTTCTTGCAGAGGTACATCTCTCACTGGCAGCACTGGGATTCTCCATTCAGTACCTGTTGTGGGTGTCAAGGTAGAAACAAGCACATCAAGAGAAACAGAGAAGTGGAGTTGACATCTGTCACCTTCTCTGCAGAGGAAAGTTTTGCCCCAGGTAAAGATGTTCAGATTGGGCTGGGCTGTGTGTTTTCCAGTGGGTTCTAGTCCCTATCAGCTTCACCCATTCAGTAGGCTGGTGTTAAACAAGTTCAGAGGCAGGTGTGGCCCCTGTAAGGAATTTCTTTGGCTGTGGGAAACTTGCACTGAGAAACAGTTTTTGCAGTGCTTGTCTGGGCATGTTAAAAGCCTGTCCCCAAGGTCCCATGAAAGCTTTGGTGGTAGACAGAATATTGCCTGATATAGAACAGCACCTAGAGAGAACCAACTGGTGGTACCCAAAGAAAACTCTGATAATAAAGATCAGCCAATGGATGGCATAAATTAGAAGGCTGGCTAGCAAGGAGATGGGTGATTCTTAGATGCTACAAATTGCAACCATGGGAGACCCAAGATCTTACCACTTTAGGACTTTCCACTCCTCTTTTTCTTGTAGGAGGGACTACCCAGCAGAGTCAGCCTTTCAAAGCAAACTCCTCACAGTTCTCTCAACTTCAGGAGGGTAGAAGAACCCCAGAAATCAACCCTCCCAGGATCACAATATCTTCCCTCATACATACATGCATGTACTAAATATAAGAAGAAAGCCTCTACCAGGACCATCCTTCCACAACACTCAGCAACAGTGTGGGGCTCAGGAAACCTGAACACATCTGATTATCCTAATGCAGAGGGATCTGCCTCTGGATTACAGCATGTTGTGACAGCCCTGTGGAGAAGGACTTGGAGGTGCTGGTGGGTGAAAACTTGGACATGAGCTGTCAATGTGCACTGACGGACCAGATGCAGCCATGTCCTGGGCAGTGGCATGGACAGCTGGTAGAGGGAGGGGATTCTGCCCCTCTGTTCTTCTGAGACTCCACCTGCAGTGCTGGGGCCAGTTCTGGAGTTCTCAGTACAGGAGAGCCATGGACCTGTCAGAGCAGGGCCAGAGCAGGCTTTAGAAGTGATCTGAGGGCTGAGCAATCTAATCTAGTTGCAGATGTCCCTGCTGGCTGCAGGGAGGTAGGACAAAAAGACCTTTAAGGTCCCTTCCAACCCTGACCATGCTATGATTCTGTGATATCCAACCCATTATCCACAAACACATGCAATCCTCCACCTCTCAGTCTCAAATAACTGGGTGTTGCAAAGCCTGACACATTCCCCACTCAAGAAAGGGAGTCCATAATCCAGCTTTTGTTTGTTCTGTCCCTCTATGGATGACAACCACCTGAGGCCAAGGAGTATTTGTACAGTGCCAAGCACAGTGTAGCCGTGACCTTCAAGAAGAACTACTGGACACTTCTGAAACACAGGTCAGATGTTTCATGATGTCCTTTCAGTCCTTGAACAGCTGTGCTGAGGGCATCCTGGAGCAACCACCCTCAGATCATCTTTTCCATCCACCACAGGCAGCCTTCCTTGGCCCCGGAACCACTGCTGAAGTAATGGGCAAGTGTCCAGCTAGTGTGAACCCAGCCATGTCCAACAAGCCATAAATCTACACCATAATTTACCAAGTACAGAAGAAATCTGAGTGATCTCCACACCCTCATTAGCCACATGCATCACAGGAAGACCTGGCACCCCTTTTCTACTTCTTATGCTTATGACATCACTGAACTCTTTTCTCAGCAATTCCTGGTGCTCCTTGGTTATGCAGAACTGCTGCTTTGATGTCCTCAGTTCCCCGTGCTCAGCACCAATGTCCTGATCAGAGGTGTAGCAGAATAATGCTTGGAGGTGGGTTTCTCACTTGAGGTTTTGCAATTAGCTTTCTTTTGCAGTTTAAGCTCTTTTGTGCTCTCCACAAAGCCTGATTAGCATCTACAGCCACTTTGCTCTACGTTGCTCCTCCCCAGGCTCAAAGGTGGTTCTTTTTTCTATAAATTAAATTATAGGTGTTTAACATGCAACCTGAGAGATTTTTCCTAATCACCTCTCAGCATTCTTTCCTCCTGCTGAGCAGAGGGGTGCCAGAACAAGTAACTTCCTTCTATCACAACAAGGTTTATTGCCTGCCCTTGACATTATAGAGGTATAAAAGATCTTTTAGAGTTAGAATTGGGGGAGATCCACACCCCAGAAGACAATCAAATTCCCTTTCTCAGAAACAGCTGATATTACAGTTTGGTTTTTTTTTTTTTTCTGGCCTTGAATGCTTCCAGGGATAGGGCATCCACAACTTCTCAGGACAACCTTTTCCAATGCCTCACCACCCTCACAGTGAAGAATTTCTAATGTCTAATCTAAATCTGCCCTTGTTGGGTTTGAAACCATTAGCCCTCACCCTGCCACGATCAGCAACCTTGGTGAGTCCCCCATCCAGCTGTCACACCACTGTCATCCCTCATGAAGGGAAGATCCATGTACCCCATATGTATCATGGAATGGTTTGGATAGCAACTTAAAGACTGTCTAGTCCCAACGTCCCCTCTGCCATGGGCAGGGACACCTTCCACTAGACCGTGTTGCTCAAAGCCCCATCCAACCTGGCCTTGAACACTTCCAGGGATGCACCATCCTGCACTATCCAGGGATGCACACCCAAGGTGTGCCAATGTCTAACCAGTCTCACAGTGAATAATTTCTTCTAAAGAATTCCATGTTCCAGCTCTCTGGACCAATCTCAAACCATTTGAAAGGCTTTGCAGTAGCCAGTCTAGCTGAAGAAAACCCGCTGGAGCAAGAGAAGCTCTCAGAGGCTGAGGATATGAAGCACGGGTGGCGGGGGAGGCAAATCACCCCATCGTACCTGGAGGAGATGCTGAGGATCGCTCACGGCAGCTGGGAGCCGCAGGTCTCTCCGGGTGGACGCTGATGGTGTCCCACCGCTGTCCATGGTACCGCCGCGCCGCGGGGGCTGCCCGGCTCGCCCCGGGGCTGCCTGTCAGGCACCGACTCTCTGCCCTTGCTTTCCAAAACTGTGGCAGAGGAGTTGAAACTCGGTCATTAAAGTCCCTTCCAACCCAAAACACTCTATGACCTCTCCCTGCTGGTAAGAAAGATGCTCTGGTCACACAGTAAGCCTATGGAGAGCCGGACATATACCCCAGACCTTCTGGGTCTCCAAATACAATAAATTAGCCCCAAACCTTCTCTTATTTATGCTTGCCAAAGGCAATCCAAACAAGTTTAAAAATCAACCAACCAAACAACCCCCCCCCCCCAAATAAACAAACAAACAACAGCAACAAAAACCCCCAAACAAACAACTCCCCAAAAAATCACACCAAAACCCTCAAACACCTCCCTACCATAGCTCACCAAACTTAAGACACTTACAGGTGTTTTCTACGAACCCCTTGCCCTGTGTTCCATCACTGGAGGGTGAAGAACTGACTCCTGCAATCTGGAAATTAGTCCAACCTCCCTGCGAAAACAGGGTCACCCACAGCAGTTTGCCCAGGATCACAACGTCCAAGTGGGTTTGGAATCTCTTCAGAGAAGGAACCTTCACAACCTCTCTGGGCAGCCTGCTTAAGGGCTGCAGCACCCTCACTGGATTCAGATGGAACCTCCTGGGTTCCAGTTTGTCCCTTGTTCAGCCACTGGGCACCACTGAAAAGAGTCTGGCCCCATCCTTTTGCACCCTACCCTTTAGCTGTTGACCAGCATTGATCAGATGCCCTCTCAGGCTGCTCTCCTCCAGTCTAAACAGCCCCAGGGCTCTCAGCTTTTCCTTGTAGACTTGAGTCAAGCCAGCCCAGCAAGCTGTGGGAAGCCTTCTCTTTAAACCCACTAAACTGAACCAAGATGAAATTGATATGAGTTAACTGAAGTGAAAGCAAGACTGAAATGAGGTAAGTGTCCAGGGTGTGTTTTCCACCTGTTGGACTAAATTGCCTCTTGTTCCTCATGTAGACAAGGCCTAATTTACTTGACCTTGGGCAAATCCTTCTGCTTTGTGTTTCCCACTTTGTAAAATGAGGGTCATGCTGCACCCACTTTTGTGAAGTGCTGGGAGATTTATGGCAGAGGAGCACTTACATTAAACCCAACAAGTAGGGATTATTGTACCTTGATATGCTTAAAAAAAAATAAAAATAAAAATAAAATAAAAATAAAAGGGCTCCACGTCCAGTTCTCCACTATTTAACTGGCATCTTGTGACCTAGCAGAAGCAAAGGAGTTTAGAGGACAATAAAAAACCAAAAGTTAAAGCGTTCTCAGCTCATTACACATTTTCTCAATGTCCTTTCAGAGGCAATTAAACCAAAAGAAGCCTGAAATTAACTGGTTTCCAGCCTGAGCAACACTGGAAACATTTATTTCCTACCCTACACGTCTAATTAGTGCTGTTCAGTCAAAAAGGGAGCAAAACTCCAATTTGTAAGTGAAACTAGACATATATTAAAAACACACTCTGTAATAATGCCCCAGTGCTTCTGTAATGCCTCATGCCTTCAAAGGGCTGAGCAAGTATGATCTCATTAATTCTCACAGGTAGGTAATTTGGTGTTATTAGCCTTGTTTTACAGCCAGATCTTAGAGAGGTGGAAGTGATTTGCCCACAGGCACAGACTCCATGCTTGAGACTGAACTAGAACTCGGGAGAGCGACGTCGTAACCAGAGCTGGGGACCCTCCGCGTTTCCAGAGGGGAGCTCAGCGCCTTGCAGGGTCAGGAGACAGCTCCTGTGGGGTTTAGGAGTCTGCTGTAAAGCCCATTAAGAAGCCAGAGGGGAAGTTGGAGAACATGGGAGCACCAAGCTGTGACAGCTGTGTGTGAGCCTTTTTCCTTGGCTCTTCATCCCTAACGCCAGCAATATCAAAGCTTTCCTGTTTATGTCTCCACTGTGACTTTTGCTGCCAGGCTTCAGACCTTGCTGCTTTCCAAGGGGCCTCACTGAAGGTTTGGCTGCTGTTGGAGATGACAAGTGCTTTGCCCAGGATAAATCAACAGTAAGAACATTCTCCCACAAGAGTCCATGCAGCCAAATCCGACATGTCTTAGCCACTGACACCCCAGATTTCATTCTCATGCTCTTGCTCACCTGCAACGTCACCCTGCAGTCACAGCAGTCCATGAAAAGCTTCCACTTTTACCATGAAGGCTCCCAGCCGGAAAGCACAGCATCAGAATATATTCAGAAACATCTCAGTCCATGCAGGCTGTGCCTGGACAACACATTGTCCCTCCCTCGTGTCAGTGCCAAAACCCAGCTCAGAGGTGTTTCCATCACATGCCTACCACTTCACATGCCATGTGCCACCATCAGCTGCCCATAATATTAAGGAGCAGGAAGCAAAAATCATGCACTCTCCTTCCAATGAGCAACTGGAAGGTTAGTGAGCATTCCTTAGGCTTGGAAAACCTCAGTCCAGCTCCCTCTGATACTGGAGGTACAAATCCTCCAATCCCACCTGTTATGAGCAATTTCCCCACCGGAGAGCAGAGCTGGAGAGGGTCTCACACATCTCTTTCTGAAGGGACTACTCAGCAGGGGGTGTGTGGAAAAAAAATCATAAATAAAATCAAAACCTGAAGCTCCAGAGGGCAAGAGTGAGCATGACTCCACAGCCCTGGGATCAGGGCACTCCCCTGGGAGTGGGGAGACCTGAATTCCAGTTAGCAGCAGCATGGGGTGTTTAATTTTCAAAGACATAAACAGTCCTTGAAGCAGGAGCTGGATCTCCGGCCGCCCCGCTCCCAGGTGAATTT
Source organism: Indicator indicator (assembly GCF_027791375.1). Taxonomy (NCBI): domain Eukaryota; kingdom Metazoa; phylum Chordata; class Aves; order Piciformes; family Indicatoridae; genus Indicator; species Indicator indicator. The sequence goes on along the minus strand of NC_072032.1, from coordinate 13,692,280 downwards.
CCCCAAGCACTACCACAGACAGCCTGGCTTGTTCCTTCTTGCTGACCCACTGAGCCTGGTGCTTCCCTGCTGAGAGGTGCAACAGCTTTCCCTAAGTGGTGGTGGGAGGACAGGGAGAACATAGAGGCATCTGCCACCTCTTCACATCACCCCAGAAGCATGGTAGCAGAGTGAGGCAAGAGATGTGGTTTGGACCTTTGCTGATGGGAAAGGGACCTGAGCCCACACCTCCCTCACTGTGAACACGTGTTGGGGCTAGTGAGGTGAAGAACTGCTGATGCAGGAGGAGAAGCCTGATCCCCTTGCAGTGATGCCAGCACACACATGGCTTTAGGTCAGAAGGGTTTGCATGCTGTACGTGCTGCCCATGCCTTCTAGTGCAAGGACACAGTGCTGCAGGGCATGGAGTACTTGCCTGGGCTTTAGGAGCACACTGTTGACTCTGAAAGAGGCGAAAAAATAAAGCTTGTCACAGAATCACACAGAATGGAGGGATAGGGGGGGGGAAAGGTGGAAGGGATCTCTAGAGATGATCTAGTCCAACTTCTAGAGGTGATCTAGTCCAACCTCCCTGAAGAAGCAGCGTGATTCAGAGGAGGTTGCCCACGATCACAATGTCCAGGTGTTTCTGGAGTCTCTCCAGAGGAGACTCCACAACTTCTAATGGCAGCTTGCTCCAGGATTCCATTTACCTCCATCACAGAAAGGCACAGGAAAGAAGTTATGGTGCTTATCACATCAACATAAAAATTAGGACAACTTCATTTCTCTATGGGATTTTGTGAGGCCATCTACAGCCCAACCCTGACCTCATGGATGTCTGTTCTTACCTTTTCCATGACCTTCACGGAGTGCAATGGGCAGTAGTGGAGGAGGTGGAGGAGATTTTGCATTTCTCCATCTCTCAAAAGCTGTGAAAGGCCTGGCAAGAGGTAGCTCTTGAAGCAAGGAGTAGGTAGTGTCCTCCCATAGAGGTCCCTCTGCACCTGCCTAGATCTCCAGCACACCTCCATGCAACCAGTACAGCTGCTCAGCCCTCATGAGCTGCTTAAAATACAAGGCACAGCTAGGGAACCCATCTCCTCCAGATGTCCACAGACATTGTAGCTTTTCAAGATGGGCTGATTATTTTAGGAACTGGAGCCTGTTTGAACACTGCAGTGCTCCAAAACCTTCTCAGAGTGTGGGGATGGAGATGCAAGCACACTCTCACACACACCTCACGCCCACACACACTCACTTCCAAATATTCCTTTCTCACACCCACAGACAAACTTCGTCTCACACAGGGACACTATCACAGCATCGACAGCTCTTGTTCCCAAGTCCTCTCCCTCTCTCAGACACGTGCACACTTTCCCTCTTCTTCTGCCCCACTGTGTGTCAGCTTGGTTCTCCCTTCTCAGTGGGAACAACACAAGCAGTGGCTTGAAAGACCCTAGAAAAGGTTCTGGAGGTGTTTAATGAGGAGCAAAATCATCCTGAAATCAAGCAGCCCAGGCAAACCCTACCAGATGGGTAGCTGTGCCAGGAAGGAACTTGGAGGGAGGGATGCTTTCTTTGAGAATATCATCACAGAATCCCAGCATAGTGGGGGCTGGAAGGGACCTCTGTAGATCATCCAGTCCCATCCCCTTGCTAAAGCAGAGTCACCCACAGCAGGTTGCCCAGGATCACTGTGTGCAGGCAGGTTTAGGATCCAAGCAGGGACAAGGATAGTGTGGGGACACTTCTGAACAAATGGCTACCATGGATGAGAGGCAAGTTTATTTGTGAAAGCCACCCAACCCTGAGCTCCTGTTTGCTCAGTTATCAGTCCTGAGATGGGGGTTCCAACCTCCCTACAGAACACAAGGCAACCAAAGCTTTTGTCTCTAGCCTGGGAGCCTGAGGCCTCGTCTCAATCTCTCTCCTCAGCAGAGGGGCAGGTGCTTTCTGCACCACCACCACCACTACAAACAGGTTTCCTGTGCCTCAAGAGCTTCCTCACAAGAGTGGTGCACACTCTTGTCCCCATGGCACAATTTAGTGGTATGAAAGAGATAAAAGGAAGGAAAAAACAAAGCTGTGGTTTGAGCAATTGTGCAGGAAATGGGGATTCAGTTCCCTTTTGCTTGAGAAGGAAGACTAAAGGTCATATCTGCCACCCCCCAGCAGTGTAGTCTGCTCATCTGGCACCAGGCTCAGCTCTGCTATCCCTTCCCATTAGCCTTCGAGCAGGCTGCTGGTTTTAGGGCCATCACATCTCCAACACATATTTTTACTTCACTTTATTACCAGCAGAAGACTTCACAAACTGCAAGGTGAACAAGACCGGTGAGCTGCACTGGCAGGACAAAGACAGGTTTTCAGTTCCCTGGTCCAGCTCTCCCTGTAACCACACCTGTAACTCTGCCAAGCAAGGCTGAGGGATGAGAAATTCAATGAGGACAATCACTGTCAGCATCAATCCCTCTCCTGAAGCAGTGAGAAGCACAAATCTTGCTTCTGGAGCAACAGAAGTAAGTTAGAAACTCCTCCAAACAAGGGATGAAGTTTCTGACAGCAAAGATTCATTTAATTTGAAGTATTTCACAGTCCAAGAAGCAAGGACTGGTGGCAGGGAAGTTCCTTCATTGCAACTGCAGTCCATACTGACTGCCCCTCCAAGGGCCTTTCCAATATGTTCCATTTCTACCCTGAAGAGTATCAGAAACACACTTAAGTATCTCCTGATATACTGTTTCCAAAATACTAGGACAAAGCAGTTCAAGTCTTCAAGAACTGTAGAGAGGGAACTGAAGTCTGGGGGGAAAAAAGCCCAAAACTGTCCAATGGAGTTTGTATGTAAAGTGCTGTGATACCAAATGTACATTACCCCCAGTCTCTGCCACTGCATACCACACATGATACAATTCCAGGACAGTAAGGGCTGGAAGGGACCTCTGGAGATAATCCTGCTAAAATAAGGTCACCCAGAGCAGGTTGATCAGCAGGGTTTAGAATCTCTCCAGGGAAGGACACTCCACCACCTCTCTGAGCAGCCTGCTCTAGGGGTCCAGCACTCTCACAGGAAAGAAAGTTTTCCCTCGTTCAAATGGAACCTCTTGGCTTCCAATTTGTGCCCATCTCCTCTTGTCCTAACACTTGGTGCCACTGAAGAGAGTCTGGTCCTCTCTTTCTGACTCTTGTCCTTTAGCTATTGATCAATATTGATCAGATCCTCTCTCAGGCTGCTCTTCTCCAGGCTAAACAGCCCCAGGTCTCTCAGCCTCTCCTCACCAGGGAGATACTGGATTAGTTTGTTCAGCACAGGATCAGTGTGGTCTCCCAGCCTCTTTTATTAACAGTCTGCTTCCCAGATCCCAGGCCAGGCGTTCCTACCATTCCTGGTTAACCTTTTGGCGAACATCTCTCTCTCACACACAGCCTCTACCAAACAAAGCCATCACTCACATCTTCCAGCAGTGCTGCTGCTTCTGAGCATCCCTTCGGCTCAGTTCAGTGATATTTTCCTTTCACCCCCTGCTTTGCCAGCCACCCCTCCCTTCCCTCACTAATTGATTTCTCAGGAACCACAGATGTAGCTTGGCACGTTGGATCCCCTTGGTCTGTTAGTCACAAAATCACCTCCCCTCTCCCTCCCCCCTCCCTTACTGAGCCATGCTCTAGGAGGGGAAATGCCTTCCTGCTTATAAACCTCCTGCCCCAGCTGTACTCCATGTGAGGAAATAAAACACACATGAGATAAGAGATGCAAGAGGCAAGGGCCATGCCCAGAGAGAAGAAAAACAATTACCAAAAAGAGGGAACAGCCCTGCCTGCTCCTCACCCTGCTCCAGCACAGGCAGTGCTGACAGACAACAGAAACTGAGGGTTATCAGCCTCCTACATCCCTCAGGTTCTTTTGGAAATATCTCCTCTTCCCAGAAGCCCCTCGGGGGGGATCTGCCCCATACCATGACACCAAAGGCAGGTTGAGAGGAGCCACCCAGAGAAGGAGGAAGGAAGGCCTTGGCAGAGGATGATATGTTCTGCTTCTCAGGCGCTTTTCCAACCCACGCTTGTTGCTGCAGCTGGGCTGGCAGGGATGTCCAACTCCACCAGCTGAGAGCTAGCCCAGGCCACAGGCTCAAGACAATCCCTTGAGGTCCCTGCCAGCTCTGGATACCCACCACAAACGTCAATGGCTCAGCAAACCACTTTTCCCCTAGGTCATGGTCCTCTGATCGTCACTACCACATGTTTTGCTTGGTCCTGCCTCTGGGGCATGAACTGGTGTCCTTGGAGGTGAAGTCCAGGCACAGATGCCAGGGTGTTTTGCTCCAGGTTTTGCTCCCTGGGCACTGTACAGATGAATCTCTCTCAGGTTCGGCTCTCTCCATCCTCTGGAGCTATCCAACCCTTGCAAACACCTCCTTACACCCTCACAACACACAATCTGCTACAAAAAAATGTTCTCCAGTGGGCTGCAACATGGTCCTCACATCTTTCAAGCATTTTGAATTTAAAGCAGACCAAAAAAAAAACCAACAACAAAAAACCAAGGAAATTAATTAGAACAAGGAGGCATGAAGGGCCCAGAAGAAACCTGAGCCAAGTGCTACGTGGGGTGGACTTTGCAGCCCTGACTAGGACTGCTTGGTGGCAGGGCAAAGTTACCAAGAAGCATTCCTGCAAATCTTATCAGTAGCAGCTCCTCAGGGAGGTCCTGGTTCTGGGGAGGAATAAATAAATATGTATATATTAGTCAGAGATGGGCAGGTTTCCAACCCCTCTGTTTGTGGCACAGCAGCTCCTGCTGCTTCCCACTGTTGTAGTCACTTCACCTTTTCCTTTTCATTGCTCCTCCTCTGTACCATTGCTTTTCCAACACAGGAAGGACACCTTCAAGCCCTTCTTTGCTGGCTGAAGGAAAGGAAAAAAGGCTTTTTTTTTTTTTTTTTTTCCCCCAGAGTGGGAGGAGAATAAATAATTAGTGCTTTCTCATCACTTAATCTGCGACAAGTTTTCTATACAAGGCTCATTTAAAAGTAAAAATCCACAACCCTACCCCCCTTTTTCTGCAAAGGCACATCACAAACTTGTCTTGGTGTCAGGATGCCATCAGTGGGTGAGGATGTACCCGTTGATAAGCCACCTGCCCAAACTCACTGCTTGTTTCCTGCTAGCATGAAATGAAGCCTTGAGAAAGGCCAGAGGGATCATGAAGACTTCACCTCCTCTGTGGCATGGCTGCATATTGGCATCAGATATCTCTGGGTCAGGGCCAGTGTATGAAATCTCATGCACCTCACTTGGTTCATCCATCAGTCTGCCAGACTAAGTGCTCACTCTTATGAAGACAGTGACCAAAACAAAGAAGGGAAGATCTGGTGATTAAGCACAGCCAGTTTTCACAGCCAGCTCTCTCCCTATAACTAGTAAAATGAGAAGGTACAGCTGAGAAGGTACATGGGAAAGAAAAATCAAAATTCAATGACCCAGAGTTGCACTGAGCAGGAAAAGCCACAGCTATTTGATTGAGTCTGTTTGGCTGCCTGGTTAACCAGTTGGTAGACACAACAGATAGATACTCTTATCTTTCAACCAAAAAAAAAAAAAAAAACCCACCCCAGCATCTCTGAACATTCAGAGCCTCCTACCAACCACATTGGCTTCAGCAGAAACGAGACAGCTTCTCAGAGGCAGAGACCCAGCTCCAAAAAAACACATTTTTTGCCTTAAATTCCTGCTGATTGCTGTGGGACTTTTAGCACCTAGAAGCCTTTTTGAAGCAAAGCCAAAGGCAAGAGTTGTTGCTGTGGGAACAGGACCAAGGAAGTTGTGTCTGCTCAGTGCAGATGAGTCAGACCAGCCTCATGAAGGAGAAATGGGGAGTCATCTCATAAGCCACTGTCTGAGGCCAGGTCTGATAGCCAACACCTTGAGGTGGCAGCCCAGAGGCTAAGGTCTGTTCTCAAGCTCTGCTTTCTGACCTTGAATAAGCCCTTTCATTTCCCCAAATAAAAGGGCCTGGATTTACATGGAGGCCAAACATCGCCATGCTGAGCTACAAGGCAAAGTATCACCAGTATATTTTTCAGTTCCCTCCTTGGACATTCAGAGATCCACCAAAGCATAGCATTCACCACCACCCATCTCTGAGCAGAGCAGATCATCAGTGGAGGGGAGTGGTACAAAAAGCTGTGGTTATAGATTTTCTGCATCACTGGCTGTTCTTTCTCCAAAGCTTGTTGTACACCCTAGATAAGGGCACTCTGGAGGAAAGAGCATCGTGGTTGCAAAGTACAGGCCCCAGAGCATGAATCCGTAGAATCACAGAACAGTTTGGGTTGGAAGGGACCTTTAAAGGTCATCTAGTCCAACTCCCAAAGCAAATGAACTCACTCTTTCCACCCTGGCATAGCTCCACAGAGAAGAGGGAAATTCTCCTGGTTTTGGATTGTAGGTCTGGAAAGGATCTCCTGCCACTGGCGAGCAGCACTTTGCCTCCATCCTGGATGTAATTGAAGCAGGGTCCCAACTTTCACCCCCATTAGCCATTTAACAAGCAGTAAATTTGTCTAGACCATGAAATCCTGCCAACAGCCTTGTGTTCTCCTGCCTTGGTATGAAACCAAAGCAACTCCATCTAACTCTTAGGTCAGGTTGGATTCAACTAGGGTAATGCCTTTAAGTCAAGCCCAGTTACACCAATGTGTCAGTGATGGCAAAAGACCTTCAAAGTCTTTTTTTTTTCATTGGTTGTTTTTTTGAAACCACTCTGTTAAGGCAAGCAAGACCCTGCAGACACCACAGCAACTTAATATCTCTGCCCTGCTTCAGGAAATCATAATTGTGAGTCTTGTTCCTGCTATGGTTCTGCACATCTGAAATCTGAGTCTTTGTAATGGTATGAAAATTACACACAGAATAGGAAAGTCAGAGCTTAATTGTTACAATTCCAAACACCAGTGTTCTCTCCTTACCCTTAACTATCTGAGACAAAGGAAAATATCTTACAAATTGTATTTGATCCACAGGTCTCCTCTGCAAAAGCAATTAAGAGCTGTATACCTTTTTCTCATGAAAATATGTGAAATCTCATTGAAAAGAGATCAGAGGTTTCATGGCCTACAACTGCACCTCAAAATGACAGGGCTGAACTGAAGGAACATTGAAAACAAAAGTCCTGCTGTGTTTTTATTTCTGTACTAGGACCAAATGTTCATCTCTGACCAACATCCAGTTAGAAGGGATCCCACTGAAGCTTCTCAGGACAAACTCATTGGTTCTGATGCAAGTGAGACCTTGGTCCCCCTCAGCACCTTGATAGCAACATGAAGCTCTGCCTTCAGCTTCAACAACACTGAAGAAAGATCTTTGTTCCTCTGAGCATTTCTACATCTCCAGAAACAGTAAGAGCATTAATGATAGTGAATGGGTCTGGCATTTAATGAGTCCTTAGATGAAGAGTCTTTAGGGTCTCAGATCTTCTAGTAGGTCATTAAGTGTCAGAAATTATCTGGTCATGTATTTCAGGGCTTTCTCTTGGACTCATCTCTGCAACATCCATATGCTTCCAGGACCTGAGCCTCTGCCTGCATTTCTCACTGATTTTGGATGTACAGAATCAGGTACCAGCACCCTAAAGAAATGTCCATAGATCACATGGCTTTCAACACAAGCTAAGTTCCTAAACACCCTGGAGATCCAGGTGCTTCCCCACTAACAGTGAGGGCCCAGGATCTTTCTTTGCAGAATAACAAAACCCTTCACAGGCTGAAAATGCTGAGCCACAAAACCTCTGTCTCCCTTCAGAGACTCCCACATCAGATGTATGTGGCTGCCTTAGAGGGGATGCTGTGCCCCACATCCTTGGCTGCTCTGTTGAGACAGAGAGGACAAGCAGAGGTCACAGCTGGCAGCAGCCCATGGCACAGTACTGGGTATGTCCTTGCTAGGAAAAGGGACAAGGCTGTGTTCAGGGGTCCTGCTAGGTAAGGGCTACCAGATATGAGGGCCACTAGAGACGGTGAGGAGAAGCTGGAAGTCCCAGGTGAGTTCTGGGACTCCTTTAATATGACCTCTCTTTTGCCTAAACTGCAGGACCACTCCTTTTCTGCTGTCTCTATATGAGATCAGAATCTGGAGGCTCCAGAGAGAAGATGCTGTAAGCCAATATTTTATCTTTTGTTTTCTAACACCTATAGCAGTTGAAATACACCCTCAAAGCTGCTCATTACCACCACTCCAAAACACAAGCCCACAAGGAGCTACTGCACATCCTTGGCCAGAATCCCAAGTGGTAGAAACTAGCATAATTTCCTGGCATGGGAAACACTTTTCTGATTCAGACCAGCCAAGGGCGTGACCCAACAAACAAAAAATCCCACAAAAATGGTAATTTCTCCTCAAGAAGAGGTGCATGCTAGGATTGCCTCTGCCAGTTCATGACTAAGAAATACATCTGTGTCAATAGTGAGAATAGACAGTGGTGGCTTTTTGCCCCCTCTTGTAACTCCAGTGCCTGAATGAATCTGTCAGGCAACAAAAGCCAAATCCCAGCACTCACCATGGCACGACAAGGCACTTTGCTGCATTGCTTGACTGTGCTGCACAGAGTAATGGGGGGTGGAAGGGACCTCTGGAGATCATCTAGACCAACCCCACTGCTAAAGCAAGGTCACCTACAGCAGGTTGCCCTGGATCACAATGTCCAGGCAGGTTTGGAATCTCTCCAAAGAAGGACACTGCACAACCTCTCTGGGTAGCCTGCTCCAGGGCTCCAGCATCCTCATAGGAAAGATATTTTTCTATGTTTCTGTGTCTGTCTGAACAGGAGCTAGCCTGAGCCCAGGGACTGTCCCCAACAGCCATTTAGAATGCAGCCACTTTGGTTTGGAGGACAAGAAAACCCAACAGTGACAAGAGAACCCAACAGTGTGGACATAGGCTGCCCTGTGCCTATTGGCTTCAGGACCAGAGAATGGTCCCAGGCACTTCTAATCACAAAATGATTTGGAAAGGACCTGCAAAAAAATCACCTGGCCCCCAACAGTAGGCAGGGACATCTGCAACTAGATCAGGAGGCTCAGAGTACTGTCCAGCTTCAGCTGGAATGTTTCCAGCCATGGGGCATCTACCACATCTCTGGGCAACCTGTGCTTGTGTTTCATCACTCTCATCACAAAAAATTCTTCCTTTCATCTAGGTTTTTATATTTACTGGTATAGACATAGTCAAAAAGGTTTCTTACCTTCAGCAAGGGTAAGAAAACAAGACACATTTAAACATTTTAAAGAATGCAGTAGGGGAATAAAAACACAACAACAAAACCACCAAAAAAAACCAACCCCTAAGCTCAGATATTTTGAGCATCCCAAAAAAAAGTTCCATTAAAAAGAAATAATAAAGATGTATAAATCTCTCAATTTCTACTGAAAACATTAATCCTGTGGTATTCCCAACATCCATGAAAAATGTTACCAGAACATTTCAGCTGCCTAAACTGGTTTTCAGACAAGGACACCCACATACACCTCTCATTGCTACAGGGACAAGAAAAGACTTCCAAACCAAAAAGTTCACCCTCCTCAGAAAGCAAAGCCAGCCAGCTCCAAGCCCAGAGGATCCAGGAACACTCAGCTGACTGCTTGCAGGACAATTTGATCCTGCAAGATATTACAGTCTTTTAGGATGGAAATTCCTCACCCTATTCAACCCACCCACAATCTATCCCAGGACTTAACTGTCCTTCCAGTTCAAAAGCCAGTCATGGGTGTCCTCAGCTGTGTCCTCAACAGTTGTCTGGCCACCACAGTCGTAGAGGACAGCTGATGGATTTCCTGTTGTTTGCAATCATTTCATTTGCCTACAAGCAGTTTGTTATCTGCTCTTAATCCCAAGCCTTCCCAGAGCTGTGGCCTTCCAAGACACCATCTCCTTTCGTAACCTCCTTAGAAGTTTGAACTTGCCCTTGGCTGCATCAGGGCAACCAAGAGAAGGTTTTTCTCCCAAGTCATCACAATCACCTCATATAACTATCCTGTCCATACTTGACCTCTCTGCCAGAATTACACCCTCTGAAAACCTTTACCAGGAACTTTATATTTCTCTCCAGAGAGCTGTAAGAGATAGTTCTGGATCACAGACAGACCCCAGTGGCCTGAAAAGTGCTTGTCTGACTAATGGGTTATGCAGCATCCACATGAACACCACCCAAGAAGGAAACTTGCATTTCCTCACTGCCTCTGCTGCAGACTCCTCTCCTTATTGGTTCTATCACAGCATTGGTTAAGTTTTTTGAATTAGATCTGAACTTTCATAATGCTTCTTGGTAGGGCCAGGTCACTTCAGCTCAAATTTTGGCTGAAAAAAAAAAAAAAAGAAAAAAGAATTATTGAAGTTCAACAGTTTTGGAAAATTGCCATGGTTATGTTCACCTGCCCTTTGGTTTCACAGAATGGTGGAAGCTGGAAGTAACCTCTGGAAAACATCTATGTCATGGCCAAAGAAGAACAAGGAAGCTGCTGAAGGACTTATGAGGAACAGTTAAGCAAATTAGGATTCTTTAACCTGGAGAAAAGGAGGCTCAAAAGAGACCTTCTCATTCTAGTGCCCTGAAAAGAGGTTGGAACAAGGTGGGGATCAACCTCTTCTCCCAAGAAACAAGTGATAGGGGAAGAGGAAACAGCCTCAAGTTGCACCAGTGGAGCTTTAAGGTGAATAGTAGGAACAAATTTCTTCGTGGAAAGGGTTGTCAAGGCCTGAACCAGGCTGCCTAGGGAAGTGATGGAGTCCTCATCCCTGGAGGAATTTAAAAGCCATGTAGGTGTGGTGCCGAGGGCCATGGTTTAGTGGTGACCTGGAAGTGCTGGCTCAAGAGGTGGATTTGATTATCTTACAGACCTTTCCCAAGCAAAACAATTCTGTGATCCTTGGATTTCATCTACAGCCTGTCACAGGCTGCTGTGACAACACTCTCCAGAAGACCAAAAGGTAAATGAACTTTCTAACTTTAAATAACAAGACTCTATGAGCCCCTCAGCACCCTGCTTCCCACCCCACCTTTAATCTCAGGCACAGACTTGTCAGGAACACAACACATTGGAGTTGTCATAGTAAGTGCAGAGAAAGCTCTGAGAAAGTTTCTGAATCTGCTTGAAGCTTAAGAATTGCCTTGAGCTGGTTGTGATCCTCAACATGAGGAGGTGGTGGTGGCTGGGGGGGGATTTCCAGAGCTGTGACCACCTCCCCAGCAGTGCAGCAGCTGATAGCAGAAGGGATTGGTGCTAAGCCTACTTGAAGAAATTATGACCAATGCCCTTATTTTAGGGGGAAGAGATGAAACCATGCAAACAAGCCACGTTCCCTGGCTAAACCCTACTTGCAAACTCAGCTACAGGGTGGTGTCTTTGAAATGGATATGAGGTGAAGTCCCTAAATGTCCCAGAAGCTGAGTTTGCCTCTTGGTTCCCCCAGTTTCACAAACTACAAACAACAGGAGTGCTTTGTTCTTTTGAAGGCAGGAGAGGAGCAAAAAGGAATTATCTCTTTCAGCTTTTGTCTTCAGAACACCGTGTTTACAAATTCAGTTCCCTCTTTGTAGACATTAAAAAGTCAGAGCATTGCTCTTGTTTCACTCCTATTAATTTGTGTTATGCTGGAAGATCAGAGCCCACCTCGTGAAGGCAGCTGTACTCTCACATCAAGGTACAGCTGCTAGATAAAATAGGTACCTCTGACCTCACCAGCTCCACAATATTTCTTATTATTTTCTGAACAGAAGGAGAAACTTTGCTGTGAGGCTGCTGGAGCCCTGAAGCAGCCTGCTTCCAAGGTTGTGAGTCTCCTCCTCTGGAAAGATTCCAAATCCACCTGGACATTGTGATCCTGAGCAACCTGGTCTGGATGACCCTGCTTTGGCAGGTGAGTTGGACTGGATGATCTGCAGAGGACATCCAACCCCTGGCATTCTGTGAAATAAACTGTCCAGCTCATACACCAGTGAGCACAGGTGACTGATGATGTCAGGAACAGAATTCAGCCTTGTCCCAACCAACTACTGCTGTTGGCAGGACTTGAGGAGGAGCCACTGTCAGAGCTCGTTAAATCCTGTGCTGCAGCCACTCCAAATTTAATGTGCTGCGACTATTTCTGACACCACTTAGGAGGCCAAGCTCTGAGAGTTCAGCTTGTGGTTCATCTTGGGGGAGCAGGAAGAGGAGGGAAAAGAATGACAAATTTCAAATTAAATCAAACAAGAAGAACAAAAATAAAGAGACTCAACAGCCAACCGTTCACAATGGCCTGCTGGGAGCTCGTTCTTTTTACTCCTGATTTACAAGTTACATATGGCGGGTTGTTTACATTCTGTTACTGGTTTATGTTCTTCCAGAAAGGAGAAATTCCTCCAGTAGATTTTGATTGCTTTCCTGTATGCCTCCTTCCCCCAACACCCCCACCCTCAAGTATCTGGTTTCGCTTAATATGCCCAGAGGTTTCCGGAACAAAAGAGGTTGTTGGGATTTTTTTAATTTTTTTTTTTAATGGCTAAACAAAAAAGTCGACTATTTTTCCAGGAAGGTTCAGGCTGATTCACATTTTGTGACTGTGAAGCTGTGCTTTCAGACTCATGCAGCTTGTTCAGCAGCCACGTCTTCAAGTGCCACACGAGTCAACAGCTCCAGCTGCATCTACTGCACGCAGCAGCCGTGGAGCCACAGAATTGGTTTGATCGGAAGAGATCTTTAAGTTCATCAGGTCCAACCCTTAACCCAGCACACTGCCAGGTCACCACTAAGCCATGGCCCTCAGCACCACATCCACACAGCTTTTAAATCCCCCCAGGAACGGGAACTCCCCTCACTGCCCTGGGAAGCCTGGTCCACACCCTGCACCAGCTTTGTTGATCTTCTCTGGACACATTCCAGCACCTCATTGTCTCTCTTGTAGTGAAAGGCCCAAAACTAAATGCAATATTTGAGGTAAAGCCTCAAATACATCCCAGTGGAAACCACTCTACTCATGCCTTTGGTCATGTTCACTTTTGGATTCCCCAAGTTAAAACAGGACTCCTGCTCTACAGACTCCAAATCCTCATAGACCAAGCAACCTGGTCTAGTGGAATGTCTCTGCCCACAGAAGAGAAACTAGATAAGCTTTAACTGTCCTTTCCTACCCAAGCCATTCTGTGATTCCATGGACAGCTTTAAGGAGGGAAGGAGCAGGCAAGACCTTACTGCTGCCAACAGCTACCTGAAGGCAAAGGAAATGTGAGGTCAGGCTCTTCTCAGAGGTTCACTGTGATAGGACAAGAGGCAACAGATACATGCTAAAACATGAGAATCTCTGATTAGATTTAAGGACTGAGGTTTTACCATGACAGTGGTCAACTGCTGGAATATTTTCATGGAAGTGGAACCAACTCCATCTTAGAAGACATTCCAGATTCAACTGGAAAAGAGCCTGAGCAACCTGATCTATTCGGCCTGGTTTGGGCAGTGTTTGTGCTAGATGACCTCCAGATGTGCTTTCCAACCTGAATTGTTCTATGAGTCTATGAATCTTAATTTCTAATGTCTTTAATGACCAGGCCAAGTGCCAGTTTGGCATTCCTTTCCAGGCTGAAAAGAGAAGTTAACTTGTGGCTGAATTGCTGCCTGTGCACATTGAGCAACCTTCTCTCAAGGAGGAACATATTCCAATCTGCCTAGGAAAGAGAGAAAGGAAAGAGATGTCATGCTCTTCAGAGGTGAACTTCCTTATACAATGTCACTTGACTCATCCCAGTCTTTCAGTCTAAATATCTGCCCCTGGAAAGAGGGTTGTAGATGTTCAACATGGGTAACCCTGGAAGATGGAACTCAAGAAGGCATTGCCATGGCCATAAATTTAGTAATTTTAGAGTTACACCTCATTGTCTGAGGGTGATTTTTCTCATTCCAGGTAAAACAAAAAAGCCATTCAACACCTTTCCAAAAGGAGGAACTGGAAAGTGAGGTACGGTTGGGAAAGCAAAGACAAACTTTAGACATCACAACTAGCTATTTCTTTAGTTCACTGGAGAACTGGGTTTGGCTGGCTTAAACAGCTCTGGAAAAACACAAGGATTTCCACATATTGCCCCCAAAATAGGAATAAAAAGATAAAAATACAAGAACTCTCCAAGGAACCACTCTGCAGTGTGTATCTTTAAACACACACCCTTAATCACACCAAAGAGGATTGCTTTAAATTGATGAGCAGGATAATTAACTTAATGGAACAACCTTCTTGATGACCAGCAACATTTGCCAAGTACAACTCCAGAACAATACAAAGAGAAAGACCAAACTGAGTCCAACAAGTGACTTTTTCATCCTGTACCCTGTCCCTGATACTAGTCAAAACCCAAGGAATTAGGGAGGAGAAGCTTTAAAAACAAGGTCATTCTTGGAGCAATCTTCTCCAGGATACATTCCCAGGATCCTACAAAAGGTTGTCTTTAGATCACCTGGTCCATCTAATGCTCAGAAAAGGTCTAATTGCATGAAGTTGTCCAGGGCTTGTACATTTTGGGCTTGTACATTTCAATCTTGAACACCTTCAAGGATGGAGACATCCCAACACATCTATCATGAGTTTTTCCAGTTGCTTTAGGAACCCAGGTGAACTGTAAGCCTCTACACTATCCTATCAAAAGGCATTCCCCAGCCTAACTACTGGTGGCACAAGGACCTACCTCCTTTTGCTTGTTACCTGCAGTAGATCAAAACCAAAAGCCAAGCCAAATGGTGCACAGAACCATAGAACTGGCTTGGTTGGAAGAGACTTTGAAGATCAGGTCCCAGACTGCTCCTCTAGGAGATGCCAGTTCCACTCCTCCTTGAAAAATGAAGTCAGTGACAAATATTAGGGTTGGAGGAGGCCACATTTTGGGGCCATCAGAATTAAAACAACTTGTCCCACAGGGGCACCTCCTGAAGTTCAGAGGGGGTCAGGAAAAGATACTTCACAAAATTGTGCATTCTGGCTTTACCCCTAGAAACCTACAGCTTCATCCAGTACCCAGCATGGACCTGATCCAGGGGAAAGCAAAGATGCATCACTAGCCCAGCCTCATCCCCTGCAGAAGGGACTGGAAGACATATGCCCACTGGTAGGATCCTGAGCAAGTGAAGTACATCTAATGTGTGACCAAGCACTTTGGATAAGGAATCATAGAATGCTCTGGGTTGCAAGGAACCTTTAAAGGCCATCTAACCCAATGCCCAAAGCTGTCCTTGGTCCCCATGCAAGTCCTTGTTCACATAGCTGAAAGTTGCCTGAGCAATTAGAGTCTTTCTGTCCCAACCCCTACTCAAAACAGTCTGTGGAGGGCTCAGAAAACTACCTGGAGGAAAACAATCTCTGAAAGTATCTCACACTGGTCCTGGAAATTCCTGTCCACCCTGCTTGTGCTATTTGTGACATTCTCACTCCAGGACAGCACAGGCAGCTTCTTCTGCTCTATAGATCTCCCCAGTCTGGGCATCCCTCTCTTCTCCCCAAGTACAACTGCTGAGTGCTCCCTGCCTGACCACACCAGGGATGGTTCAGTGGCTCCCCAGCAGCCAGGACAATTGTCAGTCTTACAGTCCTCATCTTGACAGTACAGGTGATGCATGAAAAATACTGGCATTTGCTAATTGGCTCCAAGAATCTGTGAAGTTGGAAGATGCTATGAACAGGGGGAAAAGACTTTTGCTTTACTAAGAAAGGCTTTGGGATCCATGTTACAAGCCAGAGGAACCTGCCACCTAAAGGACTCTAATTTAATGCCCATCTCCATAAGTGTAACTCTTTACCACATAGAAAAATACCTTTCTGTCTTGGCTCTGTTGAGGCATCAGACTCACCTAGGAAGAAAGAGATCCATTTTTAGGCCTCATCCTGCCCAGACAGGATCAGTGTGTTAAACTCGACTGCCATGTCACAAGGCACGAGGGTAAAATCCATTACTGGATGCAAAACTTTGGGATGTGTATTGCTAAAGCTGTAAAAATTTAATCAAAGAAGAGGTTGTTTGGGTAGTTCAGACCCTAGATACAACTTGAGAAAGAAGAGCACAAAGCATCCCTGTCAATCCTGACACAACAACCTACTCTCTAGATGGGAAATCCATACTAGGGACCTTGCTCATTACAAGAGCTCAGATGTCTGGTGGACTTGAGGCTTGGTGAACACCATAGGAGCATGACATAAATCAGTGAGAGCAGACATTTCAGCAGAACCAAGACCTTGTAGTGCTCTGGAATGGTAGGTAATGCTGCACTGAATGCCAGGCTATGTAGAAATACAGTGAAGAGCCAATGAAGGGATAATAAACTACTGGAATTAAAGGGAAGATGGGCTCCTTCCTGCAGAGGGGTGGCCCAAGAATTTAGCATCCATTGTAATAAGAAAGAATGTAGATGAAGTTGCATCTACTTTGCTTGTCTGTTTTTTATTTGCCCTTCCTCCCCTCTTTGGAAAAGCATCACAGAGCAAAACAGCCCAGAAGGGAAACTAGCCTGATAAATAGACCATCAAGAGAAATAATTAGTCTAGATAGGAAAATTAAATGGGAGTGGGGGGAGCCACTAATCAGCTGCTCTCCCTGCAAGGAGGAGGCTGGGAAAGTAATTTAAAAAACCTTTTGGAGGAGACTCTGAGGCAGAGCGTAAAGTAAAAATACAGATGGCCTGAAATTAGAGCAAGTCTGTGTGCAGAGGAACAGGTGGAATTGGTTAGAGACAGAGCTCCCTCCCACCCTGCTTATCCCCTCCAATCCTTCTCATGACTTTACCTTCTGCTTGGCAAAGCTATGAGCTGGGAAGAAAAAAAAAAAACACATCTCCCTCCAAGCTGGTGAAGCTGTCTCCAGCTGGGAGACTGCACTGCTAGCAGCCCTGCTCCGTTCCCAGGGGCTGCACACAAGGCCCCCAGCACCAGAAGACTGATCCCAATTCAACTCCTTCAGCGCTGGCCTCACAAGTAGAGGGGTAACTCAGCACCCCCAGAGCCCCTGTCAGCATGAACTGGAGGGAAGCTTTGCCTGGACAAAACAATGCTAAATAAAACCATCAGACCCTCCCTGTTTATAACCCACCATGAAGATGAAGTTTCACCAGGATCAGACTGAGTCATTCCACCACCAAGGCAGAAAGGAGCAGACTACAGCTCTGCTTTGTGCACATCAGGCTCATTTTGGTCCAGGACCTCACTGTTCCTCCCATTTCTGCAGCAAGGAACTAAGGCTTTCTAATTGAGATCACCCTATTGACCACCATCATGGGATCTGCCACTCTCTTACCAAGGAGAGGTTTAGGTTGGATATGAAATTCCTTCTCAGTAAGGCTTGTCATGCCCTAGGAACAGGCTGCACAGGGAAGTGGTGCAATTTCCATCCTTGGAGGGATTGAAAAGCTGTGGAGATGTGGGGCTGAGGGACGTGGTATAGTGGTGAGCTGGCAGTACTGGGTTAACTGTAGGACTTGGTGATCCTAAAAGTCTCTTCCAAGCAAGTAGTTCTGTGATTCTGTAGCTGGTGGTGATACAAACTCAGAGGCCACACCATTGTCAGAAACAGTGGAAGTCCTGAAGGGAAATTGGGATAGACAAGGCTTTGGAACATAAATAAAATTCTTCACCCCAAGGAAGTTTGGATCTTCAGCTTCCCTTCAATTGGGGAAACTCTAGCTGACTGAAGCCCAGGGCTAAGCAAACTCATGTCTCCCAGAATGGAATCCATTACCGAGCTGGAATGCCTCTAATTATACTAACACTAATAACGTTAGCTACTAAAATAGCTCAGAAAAGGATAAGTTACAAACGTGGTTTTCAGCCTGTGGGTTTCAAATGCATGGAGGTTGCCAGGAGGGGTTGAGAGCAGGGACACAACCTACTTTCTTTCCTTTCACTTCCATCTAGCAAACTCACCCACCATTTCCAGATCCAGTCACATAAAGAAGAGATGTTTTAGTTGCTATGTAGGCACCCAAAGAAGCAGCCTGGGTATCAAGAGAAGAGAAAGATTTTTCTCTATGTTACCTTGTGAGGTGAACATCATTCACCCTGGCTAGGAGTGATCAGATTTCCCTCCCTTTAACAGAATCCCAGACTGGTGGGGGTTGGAAGGGACCTCTGGAGATTATCTAGTCCAATCCCCCTGCTAAAGCAGGGGCACCCAGAGCAGGTTGCCCAGGATCATAATGTCCAGGTGGAACTCCAAAACCTCTCTGTGCAGCCTGCTCCATTGCTCCAGCACCCTCATAGCAAAGAGGTTTTTTGTCATGTTCAGACAGAACCTCCAGTTTGTGCCCATTGCCCCTTGTCCTGTCACTGGGCACCACTGAAAAGAGTCTGGCCCCATCCTCTTGCTGAGCATTGATCAGATCCCCTCTGGGGCTGCTCTTCTCCAGGCTCAACAACCCCAGGGCTCTCAGCCTTTCCTCCTCATAGAGACGTTCCAGGCCCCTCAGCAGCTTTGTAGCCTCAATTAAAGCCTCTCCAGCAGTTCATTGTCCCCCTTTCTATATGTGAAACCATACAGCATTCCGAAAAATAAAGTACTCTTGTACTTTTTTTTTTCTTTTTTCCCCTCAAAACCATCAGAAACTAGACTTCTGTCTACCTCACATAGCAAAGGGGAAGTTCATACCAGGTTACATCTGTCAGTGCTCAACAACCAGGAATTCATGCGATGCCTCTACCCCTCGCTAAGCCATGCAGTATGGAAGATGACCTGGCTGAGAGCCTCACCCCAAGGAGAAAATAGGAGCCTGAAGAAAACCAGTGCCATATTTTATAGAAGGATTTTCTTTGGCTACCATGGAAGTTTTCCACAGAAAATTAAATTCCCACCCAAAATAGAGTTTACTCTCCAACTAAATCCTCTCTGATTTATGGATTGGGAGGATGGCTGGGATTTCTTTTCTTTTCTTTTTTCTTTTTTTTTTTTTTTTGTTGCTCATAATATTGGAAGCAGGAGAAAGTTTCAGAGGGAAGGTCACAAGTTTCTTTTTATCCCATTTTGGGAGTTTTTAGGAATGTTTAGTGTTTAGGGGGAAAAAAATTAAGAATTTGGAACTGCTTGTGTTCGTTAGGGTATCACTGCCACATTTCAGACTAAGTTGTAAGTCAAACCCCTAGGGTCTGGAGAAGGTACAGACAATATCAGCAAACAAGACACTTTTATAGTGAGAGGCAGGGACCTGATAAAGGGAAGCGAGTGACCAAATTAACAATAAGAAAAAGACAAATCAAGAAAGAGGATTTCAAATCCAAGAGTGAACCAGACCCATTTTGTAATGAGATCAATCCTCAGGCAACCATCACAGGCAAAGTCCCAGCATGGTGGGGATTGGAAGGGACCTCTGGGGATCATCTAAGTCCAACCCCCCTGTTAAAGCAGGGGCACCATCAGCAGGCTGACCAGGATCACAATGTCCAAGTGGGTTTGGAATCTCTCCAGAGGAGACTCCTCAACCTCTCTGGGCAGCCTTGCACCAAGGCTCCCAGCATCCTCACAGCAAAGAACTTTTTCCTCATGTTCAGATGGAACTTTCGGTGCTCCTGTATGCCTGCTTCACCTTGTCCTGCCACTGGGCATCACTGCAACTTGTCTGCTCCTATCTTCTTGACCCCTGCCCTTTAGCTATTGATCAGCATTCAGAAGATCCCCTCTCAGGCTGCTCTTCTCCAGGCTAAACAGCTCCAGGTGTCTCAGAGAGATGCTCTAGTCCCCTAAAAAAATATATTTTTATTTCATACTTTTTTTTTTTTCCTGTGAGGTCAGAAATGGAAACCAGGACCCCTTCCTCAGCCCATTTTACATTTATAAATAAATAAAAAAAATTGCCAGAGAGAGGAAAATAAAAGAATAAAAAACAAAAGGTGAAAAAGACAGGAAAGGAAGCCCAACATTCTTCAAAACTGAAAAGATTATTTTTTTATAAAGCTCTCCACAAATCTCCTTTTAACGAAGGGCCAATTCCTCCTGAAGCCTGGAGAATAATTACTCTGAAGCTTCACCAAATTAGTTTCTCCTCAAGCAAGTTAGGGAGTGATGAGCCATGGCCAAGTTTGAATGAATGGACGTAAATGGAGATGCACTGGCCCCCTTCCAAGCTGGCCAGACACAAGGCAGCTCTGCTCTTGAAGTCACATACCTCCTGTATCTGCACTCGCAGCAGAGCGTGACTCTGGCTGGGTTCAGCCTGTGCTGGCTGGGCTGGCAAAGCCTCCTCACCCTTCTTCACAAAGGGAGATCACTGCAGTGGCAAGGTGCTCACAGCAACAGCTGAAGGAGGGGTAAATGCATCCCTAACAGGATTCAGACTGCTTGTTTGACCTCAACACAAACCAATGGAATGTCTTCTCATCTTCCTTGGAGTTCCCTTTCTATGAGACTCCACATGCAAAGAAAAGCAGCTCCAGGCTTGCCCGGGCTGAAATCAGAAGGCACTTCAATGCAGAGGAAGAGGAGGAAGAAGGAAGACAGCTCCAGTTCCTGCCTCCCTCCATTGCCCCACTTGAAATATTTCCTTCCTTTCAGCCCTGAAACCCTGCTAGGATAACTCTAGATCCTCTAAAGAAGAGAGGATGCATGGTGAGTCCACTCCCAAACCTGCCTGGGGTTGGATTTGACACCAAAATGCCTCCAATTCCGCACAAGGTTTTAACAATCAAACGCAAGCTGGGCACAGGAAGGAGATGGGCACACAGTGGGTGTCACCTAAGGAGAAGGAAAGAAAGAATGAAAGAAAAGGGAGGAAGGGAGGAAGGGACGAGGAAGGAAGGGAGGAAGGAAGGGAGGAAGGGAAGGGAGGAAGGAGGGAGGGAGGAGGAAGGGAGGGAGGAGGGAGGGAGGAAGGGAGGGAGGAAGGGAGGGAGGAAGGAGGGAGGAAGGGAGGAGGAAGGAAGGGAGGGAGGTAGGGAGGAAGGGAGGAAGGGAGGAAGGGAGGAAGGGAGGAAGGGAGGAAGGAAGGAAGGAAGGAAGGAAGGAAGGAAGGAAGGAAGGAAGGAAGGAAGGAAGGAAGGAAGGAAGGAAGGAAGGAAGGAAGGAAGGAAGGAAGGAAGGAAGGAAGGAAGGAAGGAAGGAAGGAAGGAAGGAAGGAAGGAAGGAAGGAAGGAAGGAAGGAAGAAGGAAGGAAGGAAGGAAGGAAGGAAGGAAGGAAGGAAGGAAGGAAGGAAGGAAGGAAGGAAGGAAGGAAGGAAGGAAGGAAGGAAGGAAGGAAGGAAGGAAGGAAGGAAGGAAGGAAGGAAAGGAAGGAAGGAAGGAAGGAAGGAAGGAAGGAAGGAAGGAAGGAAGGAAGGAAGGAAGGAAGGAAGGAAGGAAGGAAGGAAGGAAGGAAGGAAGGAAAGAAGGAAAGAAAGAAGGAAAGAAAGAAGGAAAGAAAGAAGGAAAGAAAGAAGGAAAGAAAGAAGGAAAGAAAGGAGAAAAAAAATGTAAAAGCATGGCTTAGATGTGTGTAACAAACCCAGAAGTCATCTGGAGGCCAAACAAAGAGCAGATGAATTAAGACAAGGCCAAATGATCAGAAAAGGGAAATAAAAGGTTTATAATCTGTCTAACCTGCCTCGAAAGCTCAGGTCTTTCCTACATCAACATTCCTTAGCAGTTAGTAAGAGATAATAACATGATTATTATGGGGTTTCTAGAGACAACTCAAGGAAAAGTAAAGGAAATTCATCCTGCCACAGAAGAAAACCACAAAAGAGGGCTCTGCATTTGAAGGTTGTCTGCTCTGGACATTGCAACTATTCATTGAGCAAATATTAGCAGCTGAAATATTCAGGCTGGCAAGGAATAGGAGTCAGATGTGACCAAGGTGAATGGTTAAACCAAGCCTTTACACAGCTTTCCTGGGACAGACTCTGCCTGCACCAGTGGAGGAGGTAGGCAGGCACCCCTTCAGTTGGGTTTGACCCACAGACAACACCAGGCAGTGGGTTCTGCAAGGACTGACACAGCACAGAAGATTTTTTTTGGATGAAGAATTTCTTCACTGAAAAAAAAAATAATAGGGGTTTTTGGGCCTACCAAAACTATTTGCAAACTCAGTGAATAGTTTCCACCAAAAGCTTGAAAATATTTCAAGGAATCAGTGTTCTGTTTAGGTTTTCCTTTTTTACTTATTTTTTTTTTCATTCCCCTCCAGAAATGCCTCTGCTCAAAGCTGCACTTTGAGGCCAGATTACTTCAGGCAGACTAAGCTCAAACAGAGATGCTTCCATTTCACACTGAACATTGTCAGCACTCTGCTTCGTGGGCCAACCCAAAGAAATCAGTGATTTGCACAGCTCTAGTAGGACCAGCTGGAATGAGTCTACTGTCACAGGGGAGGGCTGGATCCAATCTCCATAGACCCAGCTCATGAAAAAAAAAAAAAAAATCAACACAGTGTGACCTGGAGCAAGTAAGAGAAAAAAAAAAACTTCTGAAGTAAGGAAGTGCTTGATATGGGTTGCTCAAGACCAATGCTGGAAATCTTGGGACCATGAAGAAAAGCCTGGAGCCTGCAAAGCTGGAAAGGAGCCCAGCCTGGCACCCCCATAGAGCTCTGGGAGGTAGGTAACCCAAGAAATAAGAATCCACTAACAGCAAAGAGTCCATCTGAGATGATTTTTGAGGAACTAAATCAGCTCATGACATTCCTCTAGGCTCCTTGAAGACCATTAACTTATGCTTAGTGTCAACGTCTAGCAAGAGGATGATGAACAGAGGAGACCTCTCCTTCCACATACACAGGCAAAAGGGCAGCTGAAGAGATATTCCCATACAAGTCTAAGCTCCCAAACAGGTGCCAGGTCTGCCTGGACTACAGCAAATTTGTCCTTTGACCTTCCCTTCAGGATCAGCCACAGGGATTCTAGCCTCCTAAATGAACAGACTTCAGTGGAGACCTTGGGATAACCTCACATTCACTCCTCTGTTAGTTTCCAGCAACAAGAAAAGCATAAGAAGAATAAGATACAGACAGACATTCTGAGATCCCATCTCAAAGCATTTCTCCAGACTTGTTACCTGCTGGTCAGGGACTTCCTAAACCAGAGATGTTGTCCTTCAGTTTAGCAGCACTTGCTTTTGCTGTATGGCTTCATGATGGAGAGAAGGAGAAAGGGAAAATCTATGTGGATCTCAGCCAAGAATTGTGTCCTCAGATGATGGTGTTCCTGTACACAGCTTATTTGTGCACCAATGGGGGCTTATTGAAGGTAATTTGATCTCATTTTGGATGTTCAGGAATTTTGGCCATCACCACAGAGACATTCTGGACACGTGAAAACTAACTCCTGTTCATTTTCTGCCCAATCACGGAGGGCAGAAACAGACCCTCAACCCATAAATCAGGTCATGGTGTGTTTGTCCCTCTACCATGAAGAATTCTCTGAGAATCCTGTAGCTGAAGGCAGGAAATTCACAGCTGAGACCTGTTCCAGGGCTGGAGCCTGGGCAACTGGCAAGCAACTGCAGCGAGAAATTTTGGAGTTCCTGAGCTGAGATTTATGCTGCTGGAATTCATCACAAATATTTCACTGTCAGCAAGGGGTGGGAACGAGGGAAAGATTACTTTGCATGAGGCAGTTTATATATGCAGGACTCTCTCTTCTAGCTCTGGAGGTATCATGAAGCAGGGAGCTGAGGTTCACAGAGCCTTTTGGGAGGCAGGAGGTGGCTCTGCAACTCCCTCCAAGCCTGCAGCAGCCTCCTAGAATCCAACACCTTCTCTCTACTAATTCTTCTATAGATACAGTTCAATTACTTCTCTTTGCTACTACAAAAAAGCTGCTCACTAGTGACCTAAATACACCTCTTCCTGAGGTCTCTCCTGCTAAACAGCAGTGAGGGAGGGAAGGACCACAATAAGCTGCAAATTTGGCTCAGCATGTTTACATTGTCACCAAAGCCCCACTCTGATGGGATTCTGCAAGGCTTCTCACCTTCAAAATGGTTGAGAACTCTGCTGCCAGCCAGTTGAGTAACCACAGACCTTCTGTGTGCACTACAAGCATCTAAGTAAGGTGGAGGTTGCTGAGATGCCACAGCACCACATTGCTGTGCCATGGGTTAGAGAAATGAGTTTTGAAGACTTCAGTTAATCATTGGGTAAAACACACACTTGGGTTGTTTCTCTGCATGCAGCACAAGGCAGGTCTGGGCACACTGAAGACACCTGGACATACTGGCACAGCCTTCTGCAGGTCTGGGAGTTCTTGCTGATTCAGTTGCATCTCTGCTCACATCTAGCCAGGTCAGAGATGAGACCTGTCCACATATGCAAGTGACATATGCAGGCAAAGCCATTTTGAATGACAAGTGTTGCCAGTTCACCACTTTGGCTTCTGCTGGGGCAACCCCAGAGCTCACCACCATCAACTCTGCCAGGTGTTACCCCTCCCATAGCAAGCACAATAAAGCTGACCACAAGCTACTGTCTGCTATATGGACTTTGCAGCCCACTCAGCCAGGAGGTCTGAGGTCCTCCTCTGCCCTGCCCTACTGAGGCCACAGCTGGAGTGCTGGGGGAACCCAGAATGAGACCTGTTTCAAGAGAGACATAAAACTGCTGGAGAGAGTCCAGTGGAGGCTACAAAGATGAGGGAAATGAAGCATCTCTGTGAGGAGGAAAGATTGAGAGCCCTGGGGCTGTTGAACCTGGAGAAGAGCAGCTTGAGAGGGGATCTGAGCAATGCTCAGCAAGAGCTAAAGGGCAGGGGGCAAGAGGACAGGGCCAGACTTTTCAAGTGGTGCCCAGTGACAGGACAAGGGGGAATTTGATTCCACAACCCAGGAGGTTCCATCTGAACGTGAGAAAAAACGTTTTTGCTGTGAGGATGCTGGAACATTGGAGCAAACTGCCCAGAAAGGCTGTGGAGTCTCCTCTGGAGAAATTCCAAACCCACCTGGACATTGTGGTCCTGGGCAAGCTGCTGTGGGTGACCCTGCTTTAACAGGGGGATCAAACTAGGTGACCTTCAGAGGTCCCTTCCAACCTTTACCAGTCTGTCATGCTGTCTGGCATACGAATTTAATTCATCTCTAGTTTGGTGTTTACCCTTAACACAGATGGCTGTGGGAAGCAGTGGCTAACAGAAAGCTGTAGCAGGTTCCTGGGTCAGCTCAGCAGCCATGGTACCCACTGCTGCTGGCCTCAGTCCAGAGGAGCTTATCTATCATGGAACAGAAAATACTGGAGCAAGAGGCAGGGTTTATTGGTGGTGGGAAGAATTAAAGTTGGTGACAAAGGGACCTTGCTGCCATGCAAACCCCCTAAGGGCACCCAGAACCCACACTACCCCCAGTGCATCTGCAGAAGCCTCTGTCACCTTAGCCTAAATCCGATGAGGAGAATGAGTCAGGCACCTGGCAGATTGTTCCAGTGACCTTTGCAAAAGCAGGTTTCATTCTATGATCCTTCCCTTCCTTCCTTCCCCACCTTTTATGAGTAACCATATCTAAATACCTAAATCTGGTTACTCTTGCACATCCCTTAATTTGGAAGGAAGTTGCTCAGATGAGGCAATGCTTGAACTTTGCCCTTTTCACACCTTTACAGAGCTTGTCTGCTGGAATATTTAATATTAAACCAGGAAACATCCCAAGTATATCCCTAGTGCCCAGATCAGTTCTGCTCTCGTTCTCAGCAGCTGAAGGCAGTGGGGACATAAAGGAGAGCAGGAGTCCTGCTTTCCCTCCTGAAAGCGGCTCAGGGTTGTGCAAGTTGTTTACCATGGCAAATTTTGGCAGCTGGCACAAGGAGCCTGGGATGGGATTCCAGTTCAGCTCGAACTGCCTCTCAACAAGTCTGGACAAAAATGTGCACCATGCCAGTTTTGCCATGCCAAATCCAGGCTCTGACTTGGCTCCAGCAGCACATGTGTGGGGAGGACATTATCACCTCTGCCCACGCCATGTTCCTCCCAGAAGATCTCACCAGATAAATTTCCCCATCTGAACCATTGAGACACACTTGGTAATGAGCAGGTAAGTACAAAGTTCAGATCATAGAGTCACTAAGCTTGGAAAAGACCTCCAAGATTGAATCCAACCATTAACCCAGCACTGCCAAGTCCACCACCAAACCATGTCCCACAGCACCACAGCTGCATGGCTTTTAAATCCCCCCAGGGATGGCTTCTCCACTGCTTCTCAGAACACCCTGTCCTAGGCTTGACAACCTTTTGGGGGAAGAAATTGTTCCTCATGTCCAACCTACCCGACCACGGCACAATTTGTGGCCATTTCTTCTTCCTATGTTTCTTGTTCCTTGGGAGAAGAGAGCAATTCCCCATCTGGCTCCAACCTCCTTCCAGAGAGTTGTAGAGAGCAAGAAATTCTCTCCTCAGCCTCCTTTTCTCCAGATTAAACAACCTCAGATACTCCTCAGCAGAAAACTTGTGCTCAATGGCCTTCCTCCTGCTAGACCCACTGCTAGGTGACCAAGGAGGTCCAAGCAGTAGTTGCTCAAAAAAAAAATCAACTGGTCAGAGTCTATACTCTGTATTTCCTTGTCTAGTTTCCCATATCCCTCAAAATGGATGAAGGGATCTATGTGCTCTACCCACTAGGATACCAAATCCTCCTTCTGTTACTGGGCTAGTGACAGAAAAGTGGCACCTGCCTTCCAGTGTGGTGACCTTTTCCACAAGCAGTCCATTATCTAGAAAGTCCACTCAAAACCATTACACCACCTACAGAAATCATAAAATTGGAGGCTTCACTACTCCTTGTAGTCTAATTTCTTGGGATGTAGGGAAAAATTCTCCCCCCCCCCAACACAAAAAGGTTCCTTAATTATTAAGCCGTGACACAGAAATGGAAGCAGCTTCCCCTTGCAGGTTACCTGATCCTGAGCAGCCCAGGGTGGAGAGTCCACATTGCTTTTGCTAAGGGAGTCTGAACGGGGGGGAACCCAAAAGTTTGGTTTGAGGTTGAACCACGTAGATCATACTTTGGGGTGATGTAAACAACTTCTCCATCTTATTTTCTGGCTTAGCCAAACTAAAGAATTTCAGGGTTCTGTCCACCAACTGTAGAGAAGTTATCCCCTCACACACATTTTGAGTCCAGTCACATTGATGATTACTTCCTTTGAGGGTACAAAGCAAAGCTCTGATCCAGAAACTCCAAGTAGAAACCTCTAAATAGTGAAAAAGTGCATTTTCCAAATGCAGACATCAGGAAAATATATGGCTATCTCTTTTAAACTAAAAGTGGGGAGATTCAGATTAAGGATAAGGAAGAAATGTTTTACTCTGAGGGTGGTGAAACACTAGCCCAGGTTGCCCAGTGAGGTGGTAAGTGCACCATTCCTGCAAACAGTCTAGGTCAGGTTGTTTGGGGCTTTGAGCAGCCTGCCCTAGTTGCAGATGTCCCTGCTGATTGCAGGGTTGGAATTGGTAAGGTTTAAAGATCCCTTCCAACCAAAACCATTCCATGATCCAGTGGTTTTCAAAGTACATGAATTCAGGATACTGGATGCTGAAGTAATCCTCAGGTCACATTGACCAGAGAATCACAGAATTGTCAGGGTTGGAAGGGACCTCAAGGATCATCCAGTTCTAACTCCCCTGCCATGGTCAGGGACACCTCACACTACATCAGGTTGCCCAGAGGCACATCCAGCCTGGCCTTACAAACCTTCAGGGATGAGGCTTCCACCACCTCCCTGGGCAACCTGTTCCAGTGTCTCACCACCCTCATGGGGAAGAACTTCTTCCTAACATCCAATCTGAATCTACCCATTTCTATTATTGATCCATTCCCCCTAGTTCTGTCACTCCCTGACACCCTAAAAAAATCCCTCCCCAGCTTTCTTGTAGCCCCCTTCAGATACTGGAAGGCCACAAGAAGGTCTCCTGGGAGCCTTCTCTTCTTCAGACTGAACAGCCCCAACTCTCTCAGTCTGTCCTCATAAGAGAGGAGCTCCAGCCCTCTGACCAAGCTCATAGTCCTTCTCTGGACACATTCCAGCACCTCCATATCCTTCTTGTAATAGGGGCTCCAGAACTGGACTGATGCCATTCGTTGCTCAGGAGAAGACTGTTCCAGCAGTACCAATGGACTTTGCATCTCAACAATCAGGAAACAAAGAGCAAAAAAAGGGTAAGCAGACAAAATGCTTTGCCTGTGGATGGGAATGGAGGTCAGCACCAGACTGGGATTAAGAAGTGGTGCTCTACAGCATCCCAGGAGCACTGTGCTCTTCCCACAGCCAAAACAAGAGTGACAGAGGAAAACAAGTGAGGCTATTCCAAAAGTATTCACAGAGTGAACAACTCAGCCCTTTATACAACACTTATCATCCACCTATGAAGTAGGTGACGTTGTGTAGACATAATACCCTACTCTGGAAAAGCAAAAATGCTAGGAATGTGAAGTGATGGCTATGGTTTCACAGAAACCTTCTCAAAGATATCCACCTTTGTTTTTTCCCTTTTTTTTTTTTAAGTTGGGTTTCTTGATTTTTTTTTTTTTTTAACAAGAAAAAAAGTTTCTACAAACCTGAAGTCATTTTGCTTTCTTGCTCATCAGCAGAGAAGCAGGTGAGAGGAATGTGAAACATTCACTAGCAGGGCAGGAATCATTCAGAGATGGAGTGAGCCCATTAATTACAGAAGTACATACAATTAAAAGCAGCCTCTAAAGAGTTTACATAAGCTTCTTTTTAAAAGTATCCCCTTCTACCAAGCCAGAGTGTCTAATTTAGAAGTGAAATTAGGAAGCTGGCTAGAGATAAAACAGCCAAGAAACTGCTTGCAAAACACACAGTTGCTCGGTTGTGCTGGAGAAGATAAATGTTATGAAGCCACCAAGGCCGTTAGCACAATTACCAAACCGCTGAGCACTTGGGGAGACGCTGGGGAGCAGCAGCAGATGAAAGAAAAATAGCAAGGTGGGGAGGAGAAAGCCACATTTCCCCTGAAATCCAGGCATGGGAAGGCACCAAGCTGGCAGCTTCTGCTGCAGGATGCTGTCCATGGCTGTTGTGGGGTTGTCAGCATGGAGGTTTGAAGGTGCCTATTGAAATGACCTCCCCTCAGAGTGTAGCTTTTCTTTAATCAGTTAAAATGATTAAAGGGCCAAAACTGACCCTTTAAGACATTTGCCTTCCACTTCTTACAGAAGAAATGGAGAGGCCTTCACCTGGCTCTATGTCCCAGAAATTTGTGTGGCACATAGAGCGTCAGGAAATGCTGAATGCATAGATGGTGCTGACTCTCCACAGCTTTAGAGTCATTTGGAATGTCTGGAAAGGGTAAGGAAAGGGTTTGGACAGGATGAAAAATGTCTTTTCAGGGGATTCACAGCATCTTCATTAAGACCTACAACAATGGCCACTAAAAATCACATCTCGTTCTAACAGAGCAAGGATGAGTTGCTTGAAATTACAGCCAGGACTAGGATAGGATGAAACAGATTCAAAAGGAGAAGAAACTTTTGTTAGTCTGGGTGATCCCTGCCTCGAGGAAGAGTCCACAGCCCTGTATATGTCTCCCTGTGTGACAGCAGCTGGACAGCAAGGTGGAGGCTTCAGCTCTGAGCATGTGTTAAGACTCGGAGCACAGGTTAAGTCTAGCCTGTGCCTGTGGGTTTCCCTTCCACAAAAGGTTGCAGCTGACATTTCTCTTCCACAGGGGAAAGGATAAGGCAGGCCATCATCAAAGCCTGCCACAGATGCCACCTAAGGACACAATTCGGAGGTCCAGGAAAGGACTGAGGAGCAACTCAGTGCTTAGAAGCTTTATGCTGAAGTTTTTAAACCCAATTCCCTCCTGCAAAGCTATTTGCCTTCCACACCAGACCACCAAGCCTTTCACTCACAGAATCCCAGCATGGTAGGGATTGGAAGAGACTTCTGGAGATCACCTAGTCCAACTCCTTTGCTTAAGCAGGATCACCCATAGCAGGTTGCCCAGAAATGTGCCCAGGTGCATTTGGAATATCTCCAGAGAAGGACACTTCACAACTTCTCTGGGTAGCCTTGTCCTGTGTTTCAGCACCCTCACAGCAAAGAAGGCTTTCCCAACTTTGAGATGGAACTTCCTGCATTCCATCTGAGTTCGTGGAACTCCTTCCTAATACAGAAATAGCACCCTTATTAGGCTCCACACCTCCTAGTCCATCTGGTGGTGGGTGGGCTCACCCAGAATAGGTTAACATTTTAGCCAGGTTTTGCTTGCCACAGGGATTCATCAGGAACTGTTAAGCACAGCACCAGGAATAATACAGAGGCCACATCCAGGCCTGGCACAGCACATCCCCATGCTCAGAGCTCACACCCCTAACTCAGAGCTCACCCAAAAGAAGAGGCAGTTCAGGTCTGCCTGTGCCAGCAGGATAGACATGCCCCTTGGCTATCAATTTTGTAGGTGTGGGGCTGGCCTCCTAAAGCATCCTGTGCACTCAGCTTGCCTACAACCATGACAAGAGGCAAAAATATCCAGCTCTGGGAAGAGATGAAAGGATTAAGTCAGCAGCTTCTCCCCTTCCTTTCAGAGCTGGTGAAGCATGCAGCGATGCATGTCAGCTGTGTTGGTTTAGAGTCGGGAGGCAGAACAATGCAGCCTGTCTGTCCTGGTGCGCACCTCCAGGGAGGATTCCCGCAAGCCATCCGGCCTCCAAGCAGGGCGATGTAGGTGGCAAACAAAAGAGAAAAGCCCTTCAACTTTTGACCCTCCTGCAGTTTACAAATTGCACAGGGCTGGTGTCATCAGGAATGAGGCAAGAGGCATCTGGCAGAGCCCTCCGGCCCACGCTGCACGTGCCTCCACGCTTTGTCACCTCCTGCAAGGCTTTGTCACCTCCTGCAAGGCTTTGTCCTCTTCCCACCACAGAGCCAGCAGTGTGGGGCAGAGGGTTCCTGGCAAGTTTTGCCTATGGATGTGGTTGTGGCAGCAAATGAATGAAAGGCAAAGGCCAAGCCACATCTGTGATAACTGCTAGCCTTGATCCATGTGAGATGACAGCAGCTTTAATAAACCTAGAGAGAGAGATTCCCTGCGTCTTCTCATCTCATCTGTGCCCAGTTCTGGGTCCCTCAGTTCAAGAAAGATGCTGAGTTGCTCAAATGTGTCCAGAGAAGGGCAAGAAAGCTGGTGAGGGGTCGGGAGCACAGCCCTGTGAGGAGAGGCTGAGGGAGCCTGGAGAAGTGGAGGCTCAGGGAAGACCTTATGGCTGTCTACAACTACCTGAAGGGAGGTTGTAGCCAGGTGGGGGTTGGTCTCTTCTCCCAGGCAACCAGCAACAGAACAAGAAGACAGTCTCAAGCTGTGCAGGGGGAAGTTTAGGCTTGATCTTAGAAAGAAGTTCTTCACAGAAAGAGAGATTGGCCATTGGAATGGGCTGCCCAGGGAGGTGATGGGGTCAGCATCCCTGGAGGTGTTCAAGAAAAGCCTGGAAGAGGCACTTAGTGCCATGGTCTAGGTGATTAGTTAGGGTTGGGTGATTGGTTGGACTTGATGATCTTGGAGGTCTCTTCCAACCTGGTTGATTCTGTGATCTCTAAGTAACCTCAGACACTCTTCACACCTGCTACTGGAGTGGCTTGAGTAAATTTGTGCTCAGAGCAACTACTGCCTGGAAGCTAAGGACACCAGAATAAAGGGGCAGAACCACCTCTCCTGACCTGCTGCCCACACTCCTCTTGATGCAGCCTAGGATATGACAGGCTATGGTAGGACAAAGAAATGAGCATGACTACCCCAGAGTCCCAAAACAACACCTTGGCTCCAAGATGCTGTCATATTAAGGAGAACCCAACCATAAGGCAACACATACCCGTGCAAAGAAAGAGGTGCTGCTAACACAGAGACACTTCCAGACACAATCAAGACCACACTTGGCAATCCATTTCAATTCCTCCCTGCTTTGAGTTGTTTGTTGGGTTTTGTTTTGTTTTGTTTTTTTAAGGTAGTTTTTCCATCACCTTCTTTGCTGGGTGTTGATCTTGCAGGTGTAAGACCAAGACGGACAACCCCTAGAGCTCATATGACTGGCACAGACTGCAACCCCCAGTCTCTCCCCAGGAATTCCTGGCAAGTTCATTACAAAGTGCTCTGGAAAGATAATGTCCATGTTTTAAACATGGAGAGAAGTCAGCCAGTGTGACAAGACTTTGGGTGGGAAAGGACCTTTAAAGATCATCTAGCCCAACCCCCTTGCAGTCAGCAGGGACATCTGCAACTAGAGTAGGTTGCTCAGAGCTCCAAACAACCTGACCTGGAATGGTTCCAGCCACAGGGCATCTACTACCTCTGGGCAACCTGGGACAGCCTCTCACCATCATCAACACAGTTTCTTCCTTCTCTCCAGTCTGAATCTCCCTCTTTTAGTTTCAAACCATCACCCCTTGCTTGTCACAACAGGCCCTGCTAAAATGTCTGTCCCCAGCTTTCTTATCTGCTCCTTTAAGTACTGAAAAGCCACAGAAAGGTCTGCCCAGAGCCTTCTCTTCTCCAGGGTGAACAATCCCAGCTCCCTCAGCCTGGCCTCACAGCAGAGGGCTTCTTATCCTGAGTCAGTTGAGTCTGAAGGCAGAGTCACACCAGCCCAGAGGCAGATTTGTATCCATACCATCCAAAGCTTGCACTACTGGTTCTGAGCTGGCACACAGATGGCTCAAGGTGTATCTTTCTGCATTTTCATGAGCTGCCAGGGAAAATTAAGGCTCCTGCAAAAAGCAAGGCTGAGAATCAAGAGCCCTTTCCTCCATCCTGCCAGACACCCACCACAAGCATTTCCCAAGCATTACTTTGTAGGGCCTTTTGGACCTTCACCTGCTGCCATCACACTTACTTACAAGCAAGCACAAGCCAGAAGGCAAAGGTATAAAACATAAACCTTCATTAAAGATTTTGTAAGAAGTCAATGAGGCCAAAATAACAGAGGATGTAATAGAGCCATAAATATCTCCCACAGCCATAAACACTTCTACCTGCTACAGCCTGGGCATTTATAAGTGCTTCAGGCATTCAGCTCCATGTTCACACTTATTCCATCCAAGGAGAATTTACCATCTGAGGAGCCAGAGTTAGGTAGACGTGGTGCCATGCACAGACTCAGCCATCAGCCTGGTTTTATGATACTGACTTAGGTACCTTTCCTGAGCTCCCTTTTCCATGGATTAGAGTTCCAGCTTAAAAAAAAAAAGGTGTTTAAAAACTCTAGCTGAAGTCAGAGCCCATTATATTCAGGTGCACATAGACTTTGAAGAGTCTCAGAAGAGACTTTCTCTAAGCAAAGAGGAGAAAGGGGAGAAAAGCAGCTTTCCTGAACACAAGGTTTAAAAAAATCCAACATAACATCAGGACTTCCTCTATCCAGGACTGGTATTACAAATGGTTTCCTAAGAGGTCTTCTCTTGAATGTCCCAACAGTGCCACAAAGCCTCTGGAAATTGAAGAACACTTCTCAGGTCATTAAAGGACAAGGGAATTCTCAGAAGCACCAACCCACTGCATCATCTCCTACCCTAACCTGGCAAAGTCTTCAGCTAGGCCAAGAAAATTCCTTATTCTGTCTTCAAAGCACCAGCTGTATAGGGCATAAATCCTTGTGGCCAACCAAATCTTTGATGGAAGTCACCAGGCTCCTTCCTAGGCCCTGGAAGTTCCAAGTGCTTGAACAACATCATTGCCTGCACATCCCATCACCTCCAAGAGGAAAAGGGCCAATGCTGATGTATTTTAGCAGCAGATGGATGGGCTGAGATGAGTCTTCGTGGTGAATTGGTCTCCAAACTGGGCCACAAGCCTCAGGTCTGGGTTTATTTCCATTACCCCAAAACACATGCCTTTCCATAAAAAAAAAAACCAAACAAACTCCTTCCTCCCCACATCAGAGCACCTACAGCCATTCAGCAGCTTGTTCAGAATCCTCCTCAGATATTCCACAGCCTTCCCCAACTCACACCATCACGTTTCCAGTTTTTTCTAAGGCTCAGAAGAGCTCTCCAGCTAGCTTGATTCCTTTCCTCACCACCCCAAAATCTCCTCAGCAACAATTACAAACAGGGATGTGGAGTGCATGGTTGAAGGCTGTGCTGGCTACTCCAGTCATGGCTAGAGGTGAAGATGTCACGCTTGAGCAAGGAAAGGTCTCAATGTTAACAGAGGGCAGCAAGAGAGACAGAAACAGGCCTAGACTTTCCCCAAATGGATCCTGAAGGCTGTTTTACTTTGCAGAGCTACACCTTGTCCAGAGTTCATAATCCACCTGGAGGCTCAGGCACGCATCAGCAGCGAGACGTCTGTCAAGTGCCATGGAGTCGGATCACCACAGAGGCTTCTGCTGAAGCTACACATTTTGTTATGGAAACCAGAGAGGTGTTTGCTACCTGCTCCTTTAAGTCTTTTCAAGACTTTGCCAGCGTTATCTTTGAAGTGGGGTTACAGACATGGAGTCATGACTCACCTCCAGAGGGACCTCAAGGTAAGTGACTTTGCAAGGCTTACTCACGACCTTGTGAACAAAGGGTGAATCAGAAAGCTGAACTTGACGTCACTCACCCAGATTAGCCTGGCCTTGGACACCTCCTTCACCGTCCCAGGCCAAACATTTGCTCGTTCCTCCCCTAGATGATTCAGAACTGGGATTAACAAGAGAAAGCACCAAGCCAAGCAGAATTATCTGCAAAGCTGGGTTAAGCAGGAAATGTTTTCCTTGCCCATGACTCGAAGATCACATTATCCCACTATTATATGTCCTTTGGAAGTTTTTCATAAGCATGGCAGGGCTGAGGGACAGGAAGGAAGGAGGACAAACAGGTCAGCTATTAGAGAACTCACATGAGATACAACACCAATTGCAACCTTCTGCACAGCATGAATCACACAGGGAAGCTGACCAGGATGCCAAATGCAGGCTAATTTGACCAAATTGCAGATGCCCCCTCCCTGGAAGTGTTCAATGCCAGGTTGCACGGGGCTTTGAGTAACCTGGAATAACTTAGAGCAACCTATGAGCAACCTTCAACCTGAACCAAGTACCTTCTGCTAGGTGCATCAACAAATTCCTCCACAGGAGCAGGTTACCCAGGGAGATGGTAGAAGCCCCATCCCTCAAAGATTTCAAGGCCAGGCTGGATGGGGCTCTGGGCAACCTGATCTAGTGTGAGGTGTCCCTGCCCATGGCAGGGGAGTTGGAACTGAATGATCCTTGAGGTCCCTTCCAACACTGACAATTCCATGGTTCTAGGATCTCCACAAACAAAGCTTTGTTTCAAGAAATCAGTACTTGCCAGAGAAATACTATTGAAAAAAGGTTGTCAAGAGCTTCCACTTTGACCATAAATAAATAAAAAAATAAAAGAGATAAGGTCCAGATCCCAAAGCTCCTGAAAATCCAAATTTCCAAGTCTTCATCTTTGAGGTATTAGAAAGTATTTCCAACTGTTCTCAGCAGAAAAAGTAAAAGTAAGTTACTCATCTTGTTAATCCTTCAGAGAGTGAAAGAAAACCATCACCAAACCTCAGCTCCTACCTTCAGCAGCAGTCATCACACCACTTTTGGCTCCCAGACTGAGAAAAAGAAAAAAGAAAAAGAAAAAGAAAAAGAAAAAGAAAAAGAAAAAGAAAAAGAAAAAGAAAAAGAAAAAGAAAAAGAAAAAGAAAAAGAGAAAAAGAAAAAGAAAAAGAAAAATAAAAAGAAAAAGAAAAAGAAAGAAAAAGAAAAAGAAAAGAAAAAGAAAAAGAAAAAGAAAAAGAAAAGAAAAGAAAAGAAAAAGAAAAAGAAAAAGAAAAGAAAAAGAAAATGAAAAAGAAAAAGAAAAGAAAAAAAAAGAAAAGAAAAAAGAAAAAGAAAAAGAAAAAGAAAAAGAAAAAGAAAAAGAAAAGAAAAAGAAAAAGAAAGAAAAGAAAAAGAAAAAGAAAAGAAAAAGAAAAAGAAAAAGAAAAGAAAAAGAAAAAGAAAAGAAAAAGAAAAAGAAAAAGAAAAAGAAAAGAAAAGAAAAAGAAAAGAAAAAGAAAAAAAAGAAAAGAAAAAGAAAAAGAAAGAAAAGAAAAAGAAAAAGAAAAGAAAAAGAAAAAGAAAAGAAAAAAGAAAAAAAGAAAAAAGAAAAGAAAAAGAACCACAACTCCTAGCTGCTATCTTCTTAAATTTCGTTTAAAGAAAACAAAGCAACCTGATGATCATTTGCCACATTAATTCATTGCTCCTGAGGCCTTCCCAACTCCCATTAGCTGAAGCTAATGAGAAGTTCTCACCTATCCTGGTTCTGACCTAATACCTTCTAGAAAAGGAGACCTAAAAGCAGAGAGCTCAGCAAAAATCTAGCCAGGACCTGCCCATCCAGTTCCACATCACCCAGCACAGAGGAATTTGCTTTGTAGAATTCTGACTTTTGAGGAGCAGAAGTTAAGGTTATGATTGTCTTAGAAATTGCTTTCATTGGAGAAGAATGGGCCATGGGTAATGCGGCTGGGCCACTGCCAACAGGCAATCCCAGCCTGGGATCACTCGATGGTAGTGCCTGGGGTGCACAACCTGACTTTGTCTCCTGTTAAAACCCTCTTCTGTTCAAGCAGCCACTTGTTGGGCCACTCTCTTTTCTTTCTGTGTAATCAGGCACTTTCACATGACAGTTTTCCTGTGCAAGACACCTGAGCTGGTTACACTCCAGCTGATCTGAGGACTCAGAAATGCCTTGAGCTCCAAGTTGCTCTGGCCTGGTTGTTTTTATGACCCCAATGAAATGATTTACCACATCTCTGCACTGCAAGGCAAAGACACACAGGGCACTTCTGCTGCATCCTCCTCTTCTTGCAAACAGAAGTTCACAGCAGCAATAACCAATGATACTAAATGGTGCTGCAGAAGAGGTTGGCCAGGAGGAAAGGTGCCACTAAGTACAATTGCAACCCTCTCTACAGAAAGTGCCCAGATCTTTCTGAACAGAAGCATCTAAAAGTCTTGGAAACTGAAGGAAATGTATCCATATGGCACCATTTGAGATCTGCTCTAGCCTAGACTTTTCCTTTTGTTACACTTCTCTCTGCTACCAGCAGTACAGATATCATCCAGATGTCTCTACAGGCAAACAGGTCTCATAGCATAAAATCATAGAATGCTTTAGATTGGAAGGAACCTTAAATATCGTGTAGTTTCAAGCACCCTGGCATAGGCAGGAAGAGTTTCAACTAGACCAGACTGCTCAAAGCCCCATTCAACCTAGCCTTGCACACTTCCAGGTACAGGGCATCCTCAATATCTCTGGGCAACCTGTTCCAGTGTCCCACCACCCTCAGAGTAAAGAATTTCTTCCTTATATCTAACCTAAAGCTCCCCTCTTCTAGTTTAAAACCATCACCCCTCATCCTGTCACAACAGGCCCTGCTCAAAAGTCTCTCTCCAGTTTTCTTGTAGGTCATCTTTAAGTACTGAAAGGCTTTCTACAAGGTCTCACTGCAGCCTCCTCTTCTCCATGGTCAGCAGCCCCACATTTCTCAGCCTATCCTCGCAGCAGAGGGCTTCCACTCGGGCTGCTCTCAGTCCCTTCACTGCTCAGTCTGTATTTCTGCTTGGGATTGCTCTGGCCCATGTACAAGACCTTGAAATTGGTTTTGTTGAACTTCATGGGTTTCATAGGGACCCACCTCTCAAGCTGGTCTAGGCTGAGTGTAGAATAGAGAGATACCAACAAGGATCAACACTGGCCTGAAACACTTAGCAACCATAGCAGCCTGAAACTCCCATACAGAAGACTCACTTCAAACCATGGCCCTGCTTAGGCTTCAGGTCTAAAATGAAAAGGAACAGGGATGGAAAAGTCTCCAGAGCAGGTGACCCTTGGCTCAAAGCACATTCAGTCCATGCTCATGGAGGATCAAGCAAGCCTACACAAGCCTTGCAGAACCTTGCAGGAAGGCAGCTTTTTTCTGCCCTGGGTTTCTGCAGCACATGGGAGAATCAGTGCCAAAATCTATGACATCCTTCCCTCTCCCTGCCTTCGATTTCATAGACTAATCTCCAGTGTATCCTACACGGAACTACAGCAGAACAAACAGTGGCCATCCACCCCTCCCCTCCTCCCTCCCCGGGAGCGCCAGCTTCTATTTATGGGTCCCCTGGGGAGAAAACAGTTGTGGCCATTGTATTTGTTTAAGGGTTTTCTGTAATTTCCTTGGGTTTGACTGTAGCCTCTGAGGTTAACCACAGCCAGCTATTGTGGCTGTGTCTTCATCATGCTCTATTGTTCCGCTCTAGGTGGCTCTGCCTTGTTTTCTTGGAAGGTTGAGGGATTGTTGGTCCTTTCTGGCTTGGTGCTCAATGGGGAGAGGGTGCTGGAAGGGAAGAGAGAGAAAAAGTGGCTCCTTCTTTTTTAGGATTGTGGGTTTCTGAGAAAGACCAGTGTCACTGGCCAGCTAAGGTCAGCCTGAGGTTGCTTAGATGGTATTTGTAACAGCAGGAGGCTGGAACAAGCTCTCTACTTCAACAGGATTCCCTTGAGGGGTTTCGAGAAAAATGTCAAGAATCCCCCACTTCTGGCTTCTTCCACTGGGGTGTTCTGAAGGTCTTTCCTCCTGAGGAAAGCAGGAGAGGGCCATACCATAAAAAGCCTTTCCTCTGCCGTGGCAGCATTAGCCACATTTGTGCTGCGTCCTGACCTCTGGCTACTGTAAAGCTGAATTTCCGTGGCCCTGTCAGGAGGTGATCCTTCTGCTGGCTTCCCCTTCTGCTCCTTTATGGGAGGACACAGTCATTCTCCAGCCACAGAGAGACAAATTCTTCCCAGATCGCCTCTGTCAGTGCCTGAGACTGGAAACTTACCTCATTGTTGTGGATGCATCCCAGAGTCAAGGGCTTGGGCTCTGATTCATGCCTAGAAGGAAAGGAAGGAGCCGGGGAGCACAGCACCATTGACTTCACTGAGTTACACCAAGGAGTCAGCAAGTGAAATCTAGTGCCTAGGACACTGAACAAGAAATAAGGAGATGTGGCTAGTAGCATTAATATCACAGCCTGCTTCTGATCCAGGCAATGCTCTTTAGATATGGGTCAGCATTGCTCAGACCCCCTCTCAGGCTGCTCTTCTCCAGGCTCCACAGCCCCAGAGCTCTCAGCCTTTCTTCCTCACAGAGATGCCTCAGGTTCCTCAGCATCTCTGTAGCCTCCACTGGACTCTCCCTGGTAGATTTCTTCCTTTCTTGAGCTGGGAAGCCCAAACTGGGCACGATGCAATGTCACCAGGGAGAGTAATTAGCATGCATTATGAGATACTAGAATTGACAATTTTCACCACCATTTACATCACTACAGACTTCACCAGATGTTCTGCAGGGGCTGCAAGCAGAGCTGAGGTACTTGACTGACTTCTGCATGAGTTTCCATTGGTGGCATCAAAATGGTGCTCAGAGGCAGCCTGGGAAGTGAATACAGTTTGGACAAAGAGGTGAAGTTGTTTCATGGTAAAGGTGAGAGAAAGGGAGAGCAAATCTGAAGCAGAAAAGAGCAAATGTGAAGCAGAAAAGGCTGCCTAGCAAAAGATTAGTCTAGTGGGCATGATCCACCTTCTGGTAGTGCCTCTTTTTAGATCTTAATTCAGAGTTAAGTATTCAGTCTCAGCTACATTCACACCTGCAGTGGGACTTGAACAGAATCCAGACACAAAGGTCACAGTCTCACAGTCTCACAGTATCTCAGAGGTTGGAAGGGACCTCAAAAGATCATCAGGTCCAACCCCCCTGCCAGAGCAGGATCACCTAGGATAGTCTGCACAGGAATGCATCCAGGTGGGTTTGGAAAGTCTCCAGAGAAGGAGACTCCACAACTCCCCTGGGCAGCCTGCTCCAGGGCTCTGTCACCCTCACTGGAAAGAAGTTTCTCCTCATGTTGAGGTGAAATCTTCTATGTTCTAGTTTGAACCCTTTTCCTTCACCCAAAAGAGCCTGGCCACCTTCTCCTGACACCCACCCCTCAGATATTGATAGACATTGATCAGATCCCCTCTCAGTCTTCTCTTCTCCAGACTAAACAGCCCCGGGGCTCTCAGTCTCTCTTCATAGGGGAGATGCTCAAGTCCCCTAAGCATCCTCGTGGCTCTAGGTCCACAAACAACCTAGAAAGGGACCTATGCTCCAAAAAACAAAGGCAGATGAGAGGAAACCACCACAAGCCAGGAGGGTGCCTCCTACATAAGTGGGTCCCTACCTTTAGGCAAGGTCAGTGTCCTGGATTCTCTTTGATCAGAACCTCCAGCTTCCTGTAAGAGAAGTCCTGGGGTCAGGACTTTCTACTAGGGATTTCCACTTACCATGTGGGATGTAGGCATCATCCTTTGGCTGAGCCAGAAGCAATGGCACTTCCCTCAGACACCCTCACTAACCTGACAGGGACCAAAAGGCTCATCTTTGAATGCTGGAAGTTCCTGCAGATCTCCCCTTTCAGTGGGAGGATGAGGGCACTCAACACAACATCCTACAGCTGACAGATCATGCCCTGTATGACCTTCCCTCAGCAGGGCAAGTTTATTCTCATTCCTTCCTCTCAGCAGGGCACATAAGGGCTGCAAAGAGAAACAGTGCATGGAGCATCACCTAAGGCACCTACATGAAGCATGGATAAGCTTCCACAAGGGGATGAGGGGAAATCAGCAACACTTAAGCCAAGAAGATAATAAAAGTTATCCCAGCTAAGAATATGACCTAAAACACACACACACACAAACCACCTGTCTGGAAAGTAATTTTAATTATTTTAATTTTAGCCAGCTGCCATCATCCAGCATCCTTCCTGCTCCTCAAAATCCAGCATTGCAGCTACTCACAAGATCTCCTGCAGATCTCAGTACCTGCTTGACTGATAGGACAAGTGGATGGTGTTGTCCAGAGCTGCTCAGCTCTGCAGCAACAGGAATCAACAGAAAGTCAGGTACCTTCCTCTCGTGGGAACAAGTTCTTGCTCAGCACTTGAGTGCCAGCCCTGGCAATTTTATTTATTTGGGGTTTTTTTGCAGCATCATCTGGGCACATCTCATGAGCATCAGGAGACTGCAAAGCAGAGTGTGTTAAGTAAAGCCTGAGGCCTCAGATAGTGACAGAAGGGACATTTTGACAAGCTAAAATCCACCCAGCAAGATGAGCAGAAGCTCCAAAGAACAGGCAAAAGTGAAGGCTGTCCCTCTCAGGGGACACCACTGGCCAAACCTCGTTTGAAAAGGCTTTTCTGTTTTTCCCTCCTGAGCCCAGTGGTGATGTGTTCCACTCCTGGGAAGCACAGGAGATTTATGCCCCTTAGTCAAGCCACTGCACCACAGTACTATATAAAACTGGGTATGAAAGCAAATGCCATGAGTCACCCATCCCAATCTTCAGCAGCCGTCAGCCCTGGCCCTGTAACAAGCTGTTGACATACCACTGGGAAATGAATGTTAGCAAGAACAGCCTCTCCTCTCTGCCTCAAGCACCCTTGACCTTGCTTTGAGATCTCAGAAGTGGCCTAAGAGACATATGAAGCCAATTACCTTTGCCTAAGATTGCCCTTCAAGGGCCTCATTCCACCGTAGGCTCCCTACCTTCTGCAGAGCTTCCAAGTGTCAAAAACCTGGGGTGCAACCAAAGGCTGCGTGAGACAACCCCCACTAGACATCACCCAGCAGCAGCATTGCAGCTCAGTGATCACTGTTCTTAATTATTAACTCCTTGGCTGCTCTGGGGGAAGCCAACAAAGCTGGAAGGCAGGTGCTGCTGGAGGGGAGCACACCACATGCAAGGAGGCTCTGGCTGAGCACCATCTCAGCCGGCATGGAACACAGTGGGTGGAGATGGCATAAGGCTGTAGGGTAAAACAGACCCCAGAGATTGCACCTACAAGAAGAGGAAGGACAGAAAGAAGGAGGAGAGATGAGACGAAGCTTGGAAGAGACACTAAATGCCACTGCTGCAGAGAGGAGGAGGAAGGGAAATGGAGGAGAGTACCTCCTGTTTCAAACCAGCAGCCCCAAGCCAGCCCTCAGCTGCAGTAACCACCACAGCTTCAGAGCAGATTGGACAAAAAAGGACTGGTCCTTTTGCTGGCTTCCTCTAAAAAGCATTTCCTCTGCCTGCTCCCAGAATAGCCCCAGCTGTACCAGTCTGCACCAGCTTTT
This sequence comes from Indicator indicator, assembly GCF_027791375.1. Classification (NCBI taxonomy): domain Eukaryota; kingdom Metazoa; phylum Chordata; class Aves; order Piciformes; family Indicatoridae; genus Indicator; species Indicator indicator. Next base: position 13,650,227 of record NC_072032.1, on the reverse strand, counting down.
GTCCTCCAAAAAACAGTGCTGGGCTTTGCAAGTGCTTCCTCAAGCCAGCTGTCATTATGTTTGGGCAAGGAGCCAGGGCTTGACCACCCCCAGCCAGGTTGTAGAGGAAGCTGGCTGAATATCAAGAGATCTGTCCAACGTGGTGAATGCAGTGCTTTACTTCAACATTTCACCCTCCAGGTGCCCAGGGTGTCTGAAGATCCATGTGCAGCTCAGCAGTGGCTATATCTGCACTGGAAGGAGTTGGTCAGAAGCATCTCAGTCCTCTGAAGGTGCAGCCTTCAGCTCTCTTTGTCTCAGCTATGCTAAGCCCTGTATGTTACATTCCCACATATTTACTGTTATTTTCAAGTTTGCCAGGAGAATAAATTTAACACTGTCCAGGAACATCCAGGGTCCTTCTGGGGTTTACCCCTGGGCAACTCACCCTGTGTACCCTGAGACACTGCCTGAGCAATTTCCAGTTGCATCAGAGCTGGCACTGGAAAAGCCTGTCCAGAGAGTTTGTGGAGTCTCCTTCTGTGGAGAGATTCAAAACCAGTCTGGATGTGATCCTGGACAACCTGCTCTGGGTGGGACTGCTTTAGCAGGGGAGGTTGGACTAAATGATCTCCAGAAATCCCTTCTGACCCCCATCATGCTGGGATTCTGTGATTAACCCCAAGTGCCCTGCATGCCACTACTCACAGCAATCTGAGCCATCATGCTGCACCCACTGCCTCCACTTTAAAAAAAAAAAAAAAAAAAAAAAAAAAAAACGAGGGAAAAGAGAGAACAAGACATAGAAAGAGAGAAACAAAAGAAAGGAAATGGTATGGGGGCAGGAAGGAAAAAAAAAAAAAAGGCAGCACAAAACTCTTTAGTGTGAACTGACAGTGACCTGTCAGAAATATGTTGCATTCAAACTTTCCCATAGCACACTGAAAATTTGTTCCTTATTAAACAAGGGGGGGTGGGGGGGTGGGGGGGTGGAGTATCCAGTTCAAAGGAGAAGCTGGAGCAGAGAAGAATTCTGTGGCTACTACTGTGGTGTATTTTTTTCCATTTGCCTTCCCCTGCTTCCCTCCCCTTCCCCACTCCCTTCTTTTCCAACTCCAACTCCTGTACAGTCGCCTTGAATCTATCAATTCCTAGGCAGTGCAAAAAATAAAAGTTGGGGAGGAGGGAGGGAAATCTCCAATTTGTGGGAACTGCTGGTCTTTTACTGGGAGTGCAGCGAGGCTTTTGGACTTTCCCATGCTTTTTGCTCAAAACACTATTTTTACAGTGCCATTTAACAGAGGAGGAAGAGGAGAGAGAGACAAAAACAGTGTAAAAGCAGTAAATAAACATTAAATATCAGTGGCTCATATCACTGAGGACAGGCTGAGAGAGCTGGGGTTGTTCAGCCTGCAGAAGAGAAAGATCTGGGGAGACCTTCTGGTGGCCTTGCAGTGGTTAAAGGGGCCTGTAAGAAAGATGGGGAGAGGCTTTTTAACAGGGGCTGTTGTGACAGGTCAAGGGGTGATGGCTTGAAATGAAAAGAAGGAGATTCAGACTAGAGAGGAGCAAGACTTTTTTTATGCTGAGAGTGGTGAGACACTGACCTGTGTTGCCCAGAGAGGTGGTAGATGCCCCATCCCTGGAAATACTCAAGGTCAGGTTGAACAAGGCTCTGAGAACCTGCTCTAGTTGCAGATGTCCCTGCTGACTGCAGGCAGGTGGAACTTAGATGACTTTTAAATGTCCCTTCCAAGACAAACCATTCTCTGATTCTAGTCTCATCTGTGTGGCGTGGGCATTACCCTTGTCCATCCCAACGTGGGACCAAACTCATACAAGTACCTTAGCATCAGATTCAGCTTCTAACACAAGAGGATGCAGTAACCTGTCCCACGAGGTCAGTGTGGTCAGATACATCTGTGAAAGACAGAGGCAAAGCTTCCTAGCATGAGCTAAAGAGCAAAATCCACTTTTATACTCAGTAGCACTCTTAATTCCTCAGGAGATAAAATACTTCCAGTCCACTTCAGTGGACAGGAGATGGACAACACAGGCTTAGGCACATAAAATTGGATCTATAACTGGGTGAGCACCAAGGCAACTGCCCCAGGGGGCTGATGTTATCACACTACACAGTTGTGTCCTCAGTAGAAAGGGAATTTCAGACGTTTCCCTCTTTCATGTAGCTAATTTTCATCCAAGCTTTTCTCTTTTTTAGTCCTGCTTACTCAGTATCTTCAAAGGACCAAGCTTCCACAAGCCAGGCTTTACCCAGGAGGCAGCTCCTTGGAGGCACAAGAAGAGCAAAACAAAGATGGGATGTGCTACATGAGGCATAAGGTATGCTGAGAAGGGAGATACCTGCCTGTGCAGCCTGCAAAAGAAAATAGAAAAAAAAAAAAAAAAAAAAAAAAAAAACCCAAACCTGATGTTCCTGAGGAAAGTGTTTGCTTTCCTATTTTTAAAAGAGGCTAGAGGAACAAAATTAGAGGTTGTGTTCTAAATCTGAAGAGGAATTTTCTGATGGATTGACCTACAGTAATCTGCAGTTTCACCAAATCACAGAATGCTGTGGGTTGGAAAGGACCTCTGGATACCATCTAGTCCAACCTGGTAACAAAGCACTCAGAGCTGCAGTAACCTCAGCATGATTTCAAGCCATTCATTTCTTGGGATTTGTATGAAGTAAGTGCAGGATTGATACAGAAAACCACAGTTTAGCTGTAAAGATATATCAGAGATGGTCAATGTTTCAAGTCTCTTTCCACTCACACTGGTGTGTGGGAAGGCTGATTGTGTGTTAAAATCATCACCTGCTATTTCAAGCAATTTGGCTTCACACAGAGAAGCTTCTTGGCTTCTGGACAAGATCTGAAAGTACCCTGCAACTTACAGCATGACAAAAGTGCTTCGGCTGGGACTGTGCTCTGAAGAAAACCTCACCCAGCAAAGGAAGCTGACAGCTTTGCCCTCCAGCCCAACATTTCACAGAATCACAGAATGGTGGGACTTGGATAGGGACGGACCTCTGAAGATCATCTGGCCCAAGACCCTGCTAAAGCAGGGTCACCCAGACCAGGTTGTAGAGAATCACAATGACCAGGCAGGTTTGGAATCTCCCCAGAAAAGGAGATTCCACAACCTCTCTGGACAGCCTGCTCCACCACCCTCACAGCAAATTTTTTTTTTTTCCTCATGTTCAGATGGCAACTTCTGGGTTCACGTTTGTGCCCACTGCCCCTTGTCTTGTCACTGGGCACCACTGAAAAGAGTCTGGCCCCATCTCCTTACCTCTTGCTGAGCATTGCTCAGATCCCCTCTGGTGCTGCTCTTCTCCAGGCTCAACAGCCCCAGGGCTCTCAGCCTTTCTAAGAGACATGCCCCAGCGACTTCAGGATCTTTGTAGCCTCTGCTGGACTCTTTCCAGTAATTCTCTGTCTCTCTTGAACTGGGGAGACCAGAACTGGACCCAGTACTCCTTTAAGTTCCTTATCATTAAAAGGAGAACCAAAGGAAAAATCCTTCCTCATCCTGACTTTTCTGTTTTGATGGCACAGTCATGTTTTTCCTCCCAGTGTCATCAAGCCTTCCATCTTCTGGGCCACTCTCTTGTCTGAGGTGGCAGACAACGCTCTGCTACAAATAACAGACGCCAACACTGCAATGAATTTCAATCACAGCAGAGGATCTTGGATATGAATAAGCAGTCTGGGGCTTAGTTTTATGCCACAGGGAAAGACAATATCTTCAGCACCACAGCATCTCCTTGTAATCCAGTGGCACCTTGAGTTCTAATTGAAACTGCAACATTGCTGCTACCTACCCTAGGAGGAGCCCAGAGCTTTAAATGAGCCCTGACCCCTGCTCCAGTAAGCACTGATTCAATCACCAATTCCAGTTGCTCCTCCTTTCATTGAAAAACAGCATGAAGAGTTTGAGGTGCTCTGGAAAGGAGCAAGCCAGGCTCCTAAGAGCAATAATCACTCACAACTGAGAGAAAAGAGTTTTGCCCCCCAAGATTTAGCTCTTGCTGATCATTGTTCAGATCCCCTCTCAAGCTGCTGGTCTTCAGGCTAAACAGCCCCAGGGCTCTCAGCCTTTCTTCATCAGAGATGCTTCAGTCCCTTAACCACCTTCCTAGGCTTCCATTGGACTCTCTCCAGTAGTTCCTTGTCTCTCTCAAACTGGGGAGCCCAGAACCGGGCCAGCTGGGGCTTCATTAGGTATGGTGCAGAAGAAGAGGAGAACCTCTCTGAACCTTCTGGTCACTCTCCTCTGAATGCAGTCTAAGATCCCATTGGCTTTTTGGGCCATAAGAGAACATTGCTAGCCATGGTGAACTTGTTGCCCACCAGGACTCACAGGTCCTTTTCTGTAGAGCTGCTTTCCAGCAGAAACTGCTGGAACTCCTTGATGTTTAATTTACTCTAAACAGCAAGAAGATTTGCAGTTGCCCAGGACCATTTGTATCTGCTGCCAGCCTGTTCTTCCTAAGCTTGTTCTTGCTACCTTTTAAAGGAAGATTGAAGAATGTTTTTTTTCATGGCCTGCACTGGTAAACACATATTAATGCCCAAAGAAAACAAGGTGAGCATCAGTCTTGGCTCAGGACAGAAGGCAAACAGAAATCAACTTCTTCTCCTTCATGTTTAGACAGAAGAAAGGTCCTGTGGGAAATGGAAGAGGTACTCTTGGCATTTGTCATGAGATGACCTTGGCATGGACCTTGGCTGTGGCACTTGATATCAAGCTCTTTCAGTGCATTTATTGCTGTGTTTCCTTGGGCCAACCCTTCCTCTTTGTGTCCTTCCAACGCCGCCACAGGAGATTACAATTAAGTGAATGAAAACAAGGCAGCAGGACATCGCGTCTCGGCCGTTCCCAGTGCCTGGACTCAATGGAAGATTTGAATGAACTTGGCAGCTCTTCTCCAGCCAGGTCTCAGGGGTAGCACCAAAACCCTGTTTCCACCCCATGGCAGGCTGTAGGGATGTTCTCATAAACAAGGCTTTTCTCTGTTAGCCTCCTCTTTGGGCTGAGGTCACTGGAGACTTGGTTTTGCTTCTGGACACTTCAGCAGTGCTGGAATGCTTCAAGCTGGAGAGAAGTCAAAGGGGGACAACGTGGCTGAGTAAGTGATTGGAAGGATTGACTTATGAGGAGAAAAACTGAAGGAGCTAAATATGTATAGTTTGGCTGGGGGACAGCAAAGGAGGACAACTGTCTGCTGACATTTGGGGAAGGGCAGGAATTGTTTAGGTTAGCCCAACAGGGGAATAACCAGGAATCACAAGATAGGATTAAGAAATGGAAAATGAACTCTGATTACCAAGGGGAAACATTCTTAACAGTGATATCTAACCTACTGGATGGTGGAACATCCTCTCTGGGGACTGTGGTGGAAACCCTGCTCTTTAAGACATTTAAAAATGGACTAAAGCACAATCTGTTGGGAATCATCCTTTGACTAGAGATGGAGTGGATTCAGGCAGGGTGTTCCCTGAAAGAAGCACATCATGTGGTGCTGAGCACGTGTGCACCATGGGAAGGTGCTCAGAGGGCACAGGCAGGCCCTTTGCCCTCATCTGAGAAAAACCCAGACATGGACTGGGCAGTAAGGTTTGCTCTTCGTGGTTGGGAGTAGCCCCACTGTGAGGGTCTGAAAGAAGAGTTGCTCACACTCTTCCTTTTCCCCCGCTTGGCTCCAACCTCCTTTCAGGGAGCTGTAGAGACAACACTAATGCAGACTGCTGCCAGGTGCCCTCAACATGGAGTATTGAGTACCCTGAGAGGGTGGCAAGTAAGGTCCAAGAAGCTGATAGCAGTGTTACAGTAGCATTGTGCTTGACTTGATAAACTTTTGCACTACATTGATGTGAGTCGAGCACAGTTTAGTCCACTCTTGTTTAAGGATCTCATTATGATCCTTCCTGGTGAGAGCAATCCACACTGGAGATCCTGATGCTTTCTTCCTGCCAACAGAGAAAGAGAAAAGTCTGAGAGCACATGAGGTGAAGAGTAGAGGTTTCACAGAGATATCTGAGGACATTTAGAGATGTTTGTCATCTGCATAAAGCTTACCATGAAAATGGGGTGATAAGTACAGCAGAGGTACTGGCACCAACAATGCAGCCTGAGGCTTTCCTTGCCTCCTGGCAGCAGACAGAGAACATCTTTGGCCTCAGTAGTAGCACCAGGTTTTGACAGATAGAGACAGTCAGTTTTAGAATCACAGAATCATGGACTAATCTAGATTGGAAGGGACCTCCAAAAGTCTCCATCCTCTTGCTCAAAGCAGCATCAGCTAGGAGATCAGACCAGGTTGCTGAAGCCTTTATGCAGCTTGAATCTTGGAAACCTCCAAGAATGAGCAAAACCCATTCTGTCATCCTCTCCCTGTGCAGCAAGTGCTGCAGCCCCAAACCATCTTGGTAGCCTCCCCTGAACCCACCCTAGCTCATAAGTATCTTTCCTGTACTGGGAGAGCCCTAGTATTGGACACATCCTCTAGAAGCAGCCTAATGCTGAGTAAAAAAGTATTTGAGACCTTAGTTTAAGAAACATCCTCAAACAGCAGCTCCCTCTCTTGGGAGAAGAGGAGGAGGGGTGGCCCTGTATATCAGGGAATCTCTTGGTGCCAGAGAACTTAAGGTAGAGGATGAAAAGATTGAGTGCCTGTGGTTTAAAATCAGAGGGGGAGCCTACCAAACTGACATCCTGGTTGGAGTCTGTTATAGACCACCCAATCAGGATGGAGTGGTCGATGAAACATTCTATTTCATACTTCCTTCTCTTTCACATACACAGATACACCTGTGGATGCAGCCATGGAGCCTCCCAGGGTGACTCACAGAGCTTTATTCCCCCAACTCTGCACAGCACAGCATCTGCCCTGCATAAGATTCCTTCACCTGACGATTTGAGGTCATCTCTTTTGGGTTTGGGAACCAGAAGTTATATCCCACGTTCACATCTATGTAAATGCACCAGGGCTGCAAAATCAGGATCAGAAGCCAAGTACCTGAAATAGCTAGCAAAAAGTTAAAAAAACCCCAAACAAACCAGAACTGGAAGAGATTCTGCCAGGTCTTCCAGTCCTTCTTCTCCCTCATAGGATTAGTTCTACCCAAAGACATTTGCTTAACAGAACTAACCTTACCTGACTCTGCTCCTGTCCAATCCTACACATCTTGCTCCTGATTTAGATGAAAATATGCTGCCTCTTCACCTGTGTGGACTCAAGGAACAGGTTCTTCCTTTCCACCATACCCTTTTACATACTTGCAGTCTCCCAGCAAATCTCTCTGCAGCCATCTCTCCTCTAGACTAAACAATCCCAACTCTGTCAGGCCTTGATGGAGGTCATGTTTTCTGGACCTCTGATCGTTCTTGCTGCTCTCCCCTGGACCTTATCCAGTTGGCCTTCATCTATCTCAAAATGCCTTGTACTGGACACATGGGCTCCAGCTGAAGCCTTTTGGGACTTCCCAGATCAGAGATCTCAGTTCAGCCCATTAGAGAGGAAGACTTAAGATACTAAGTCTGGATATGGTTCCAAATCTACATTTCCTCTGTGCTTAGGGTGGGGAAAGAAGTTCAAGAAGTTAAAATAAAATCAATAAAATGGAAAAGAAGTTTCCACTTCTCTTGATCAATAACAACAATTGTTCTTGAAAGAAAAACCTATTCCCAGAGGGGAACTCATCTTTCAAAGACAATAGGGATTGCTCCAGCTGACACTAACTGATGACTAACCACTTTACAGCCATCCATCCAGGCTGCCCTCCACAGAATCAATGAAATGCAAAAATTAACAAAGAGCTTAAAGGATGAACCATGAGATTTCTCTAATCCTTCCAACTTCACTCATTTAAATTGCTTAACAGGAGAAAAATTACCCTCCAATAGACTCATTTATTTTGCCCTGGCATTTCTTTTCAGTTGTATTTATTATTAAAGCAGAGCAAACAACACGCCACAAATAACAGTTTGATTTGTTTTGCTTTTCCCCTCTCTGCTTACAAATTAGCAGGTCATGAAATGCACTCATTTGTTTTATTTGTAATTAATAGCTTCTTAAGTCCTTGTCTGGATTCAGCACTTCAGAGTCACAGCTCTATGTCTGTGCACTTCCAGCACTGTTCACAGCATCCCAGCACGGTGGGGGTTGGAAGGGATCTCTGGACATCATTGGGTCCAACCTTCTTGCTAAAGCAAGGTCACCCACAGCAGGTTGCACAGGAATGAGCCCAGGCAAAGTCTCAAAGGCTCCAGAGAAGGAGAATCCACAACTTCCCTGGACAGACTGGTCTCCTTGCCGTGACGCACACTGCAAGTGGAGGAATCCAGGGATACCCAGGATAAAAAGGAATTCTTGATGTCTGTATTTTCATGGGCAAACCCCTTTGCCCCACCTACCGTTCCTTGTGCATGGGTTTTGTGAGCTGGTCAATCCTGCACTACCTGGTACACTGTGTAACATGACTGTCACCTCCCTCCAGCAGGTCAAGGAAGCATGGGCTGTAATCCTTACATTCCTCACAAGGACCAAGGCTGTGCTATCAGGAGTGATGCTGACCTCACTCAGAGCTGACTTGACACATCATTTTGGTTGGAAAAGCCCTTTAAGATCAACTCCAACCATTAACCCAGCACTACAAGGTCACCACTAAACCATGGCTCTCAGCACCTCATCTGCACATCTTTTAAGCCCTTCCAGGGATGGTGACTCCACCACTGCCCTGGGCAGCCTGGTACAGTGCTTGACAACCCTTCTGAGGAAGAGACTTTTTCTAATGTCCTATCTACATGGTGCATGGACAAGCGTTGCTTCCTTCCTAACTGGGGGTAAAAGCTCTCTCCACCTCCTTCCCCTCCCCTTTGTCCACCTTCTTCTCATCTCTTCTGCTTCCATTTCTGGGCACTCATGGGGTGCATGAAGCCCTGGGTCCCCTTCTTATCCCAGCTGAGACCTGTAAAGAGTGCTATGATACTTTAAGTCCGTTCTTAGCTGCCTTACCTGAGCCTTACCTCACCTCATTTACCCAAGCACAGACTAATCAGTGATGACCACACAGCTGGAACAAAACCTCAGCACCCAGAGAACACATCCAGCCCATCTTTCAGAGCCTGCAACTGTTCAATGCCTTCTGGCCCAGCTTTTCTGACAAGCTCTCCTCTGCTCAATGATTGTCCTGTGTTGTGGTAGAACTCACAGCAGCACTTACAGCAGGTCTGACCCTCCAGCCCAGACTGGCCATGGCCTCTTGTCCCAAGGCAGGGTGAAGGCATCATATGTGCATTTCCATCCTCACCCCATGTAACTTTCTCTTGAATTACCACTTGCTTTCAAGACATTTGCTGGGGAAAACACAAGGCTTTCATTTCCAGCACAATGCTTCAAGGATCATAGTCTGTGGCTAGTTGGCAGATGAGCAGTCATCTAGCAAACATCTTAGCCAAAGCCTAACCATCTTTCTGGATAAAGACAAGGGGCAGGGAGGATCTTGGGCTTGTGTGTTAAGGATTCATCCTGTGACTTACCTGAAACTCCCTAGACTGTGACTCATGAGAGTCCTGAAGGGGAACAATGCATTTCCCAACGGCTGGAGAAAGGCATGGTAAGGCTGTGCCAATATTTTAACAGGAGAAGTGATTTCACTTAGGTAGCTCTAACATAGACCAGCTCAAAATTAATCCTTCCTCCTTTTCTTCAGTCCATGGAGACAGGCAGGCACTTCCAAAGGGCAATCATCCTACTGTAAGACAGATGTCTAACATAGATTAGATGATTCAGCTGCTGGAGGGCTGATCTCGCTCCGTTGACTGCAGAACAAACCTTGACAGCTAGTTTGGATCAGACAACAAACTGTTAGTTGGTTAAAATCAGGCCAGGTGACACCACTCCACCCTACAAAATAATTACTTTCACACCAAATGTCAGTCAATGTTTTTCATGGCCTGATCTCACTTTCTGACAAAATTATGAGTTCTGTTCATCAAAGAGTCTCTTACAGGCAAAGTGCAAACTTTCATGTGGTGCATGACTTAACATTGCACAACCCTTCTGTTTGAAAAGCTTCTGCTGTGCTATAGAAATGCAGCATTCAATAGATTGGAACTAGACAGCTTGCAGAAGGTATTATTCAGTGAGAAAGTATCACCAATGGTTGTCAGGATCTGCTGCCTTGCCCAGAGGTAGTCAACGTTGTCATCAACTTTCATGAAAGTAAATACCTATTACTTGCAGCTGAGGTAAGCTGTTTAGGTCACAGAAGTAATGAGGAGGGCAGGGCACTTGGCTCCATCAAGACTATCAAGCTGCTAGCATGCTTCAGCTCAGGTATGCATTCTAGGGAGCAAAATGCAATGTTAGGTTCAGATGGCAAGGAGCATCCACCACAGAGCAGGTAACCATGACCTGAAGGACAGTGATATTTCCTAGAATCATAGAATGGTGTGAGTTAGAGAGGACTTTAAAGGTCATCCAGTCCAAACCCCCTGCAGTCAGCAGGGACACCTGCAACTAGAGCAGGTTGCTCACAGTCTTGACCTGGAATGTTTCAAGGGATGGAGCCACATCCCTGGGCAAGAAAGATGGGGACAACATTTTTAGCAGAGCTTGTTCAACAAGACAAGGGGTGATGATTTTAACCTAAAAGAGGGGAGATTTAAATTAGATGTAATGAAAAAGTTTTCATGATGCAGGTGATGAGACACTGGCCTAGGTTGCCCAGAGAGGTGGTAGATGCCCCATCCCTGGTAACATTCCAGGTCAGGTTGTTTGGGGCTCTGAGCAACCTGCTCTAATTGAAGATGTTCCTGTTCACGGTAATGGGATTGAACCAGATGATCTTTAAAAGCACCCCCCAAACCAAAGCATTCCATGATCAGCTCCCCCATTCACCCAAAATCTTGCTCACCATAAGGTCAATTAGCAGCTGTTGCAACTCAGCCTCCAAGGAAGGGTTCACAGGAGGTTCTTTTAGGGATACTTGAGGAATAAAACAAGGCAAACAAGCAGCAAAATGGCTGGAGTGGCTGTAGATTTATTGATTACGTATTGGTGCAGATCTCTTTGATTAGACAATTGCTTTCGTGGTGAGGTGACTGTCTACTACGTGTCAGAGAGAGGGGTAAAGAGAATGGAATGGAAAGAGAAGTGAGATAAGACCAGAGGTAAGAGGAGAAAAGTACCACCACTTTGAGTTCCAGTAGTGTCCAGTGTGCTCAAGATCCTCTTGGTGGTGCTGCCTTTTATTCCTGAATTCTCCTTCACTCCCTGCCTAGAACTGGTTGGCAGACGTGGTCCCATAGCAGGGCAGATCACAGACATTGGGACCCCAGTTCAGCTGAGCCATTCTTGGGGGCACCTGCACATGGTGTTGTAGTGGCCACATGACAGCAGTGCCCCCAGGATTCCAGGTGACCTCTGCTTCACCTTTCTTTGTGCAGGCTCAGTTGTGAAGGTGGCAGTGACTGCCCTGAGTTGGCACAGGTGTAGGCACCCAAGCGGTGCCTGAACCACAATGTCCTGTTCCAGACTGTCACGGTTGCTTGAATAGAAAGAAAGGGGAGCAGAGAAGCAGCCTGGGTGAGACAAACCTCTGTGGCAAGGCAGCTTCCACAACAGCTGCTGCCCAAGTGTCACTTTGCAGGCTGGTTTCCAGTCCCCAGTTCTGTTGGCTCTTCTCCAAAGGGATCTCAGCCTGACCCAGGGCAGCATTTTGGTTTCATTGATAAATTCAGCACATTTCTCCAAGAAAAAGTCCTTTGCAATGGTCTTCCAGCAAAGCTCTTAGATGTATCTCACACACAAGAACTCATCATCAAAAGCAGAGCTCTGGATCAGGTCTGCTTCTCACAACAGAGTCCTAAGGGAAGAAAACCAGATTGTGTAAATCTACTTCATACATCTTCCCTCTGCAAGCTCCTCCAAGGTGCCACCAGCTCTCATTAAAAGTTTGGTTTACTTACAGTGACTCCCCAAGAGAATCACAGAACCACAGAATCATTGTGGTTGGAAGAGACCTTTCTGAGATCACCAACTTTAACTGTTAACCCAGCACTACAAGGTCACCACTATACCACATCCCTCAGCACCCCTTCTATGTGGCTTTTAAATGCCTCCAGAGGTGGAGGTTCTATCATTGCCTTGGGCAGCGTGTTCCAGGGCTTGGGGAAGAAATTATTCCTCATGTCTGACCTAAAACTCCCCAGCACAACTTGTGGCCACTTTCTCTTGTCCTATGGCTAAAAAAGAACTTGAGTGGACAGCCTGTATAAGCAAAGCTCCCCATCACAGTACAGTCCCTTATCCGCTACCCTACAGGTACTTCTGAACACTGACCAGAAAAAGCCTTCTCCCAGAAGGCTCCAGTTTCATCAGACTTTGGGAAAAGCTGTCAGATAATGAGAGGTTCTGATCTGTCTTGGCAAGGCTGGCTTTTAAGTGGTGCTCTCCAGTAATGGACACCATATGATCCATCTCCAAGTCCAAACCACCACACTTCAGAGTATCGTGGTTGACCTGAGTGAGAACCCTGCAAAATAAATAGAGTGCTGTGAAAGCTCTGCCATGGGAACTGTCCAGAGCAGGCACGTACACACACGTACCCTCGGTGGAACAAGGGACCCACGCTTCTGGGAAGACTCAAGGTCAGGCTGGACAGGGCTCTGGGTACCTGATCTGCTTACAGGAGAGAGGGTTGGACTAGATAACCTTTAAATCCAAACCTGTCTGTGATCAGAGGGCTGGAGCTCCTCTTCTATGAGGACAGACTGAGAGAGTTGGGGTTATTCAGTCTGGAGAAGAGAAGGCTCCGAGGAGACCTTCTTGTGGCCTTCCAGTATCTGAAGGGGGCTACAAGAAAGCTGGGGAGGGACTTTTTAGGGTGTCAGGGAATGACAGGACTTGGGGGGAATGGAGCAAAACTAGAAGTGGGGAGATTCAGATTGGATGTTAGGAAGAAGTTCTTCCCCATGAGGGTGGTGAGACACTGGCACAGGTTGCCCAGATTGGTGGTGGAAGCCTCATCCCTGGAGGTTTTTAAGGCCAGGCTGGATGTGGCTCTGAGCAACCTGATGTAGTGTGAGGTGTCCCTGACCATGGCAGGGGGGTTGGAACTGGCTTGGATGGGATCCTTGAGGTCCCATCCAACTCTGATGATTCTGTGATTCCAGGAGGGCTCTACAGCTGCACTGATCATTTGGACTCTTTTTTTTTTCTGCCAAAAAGAGGTGACCCAGTGCTTTGCACTCTGAAATAAGGAAAGGAAGGAGAGCAGGAGGTGCTCTTACCCACCATGTGGTATCAATAGGTTGGTGGTAAAAAGCCTTTTGCTGCCAAGGAGCACCAGAAATAACAGTGTGTCAAAGATGTCTTTGTGAGCAATTACAGTAAATACAAATAGACACAGACACTTACTAAAGATGAGAAACATTTATATGTGTGTGTGTATATATATGTATGTATATAAAAATATATATGCCTCCTGCTTCTCATCCATTCTTTCCTAGGCCACGATTAGAAACAGATTGAGGTAGCCTGAGAAAAAAACATCCATGTGTCCTAACTCTCTCATTAAGCAGTAGGTGGTTCATCTTGCCATGGGGTTGATACCATGACCTTTTCTTCTCCCCATCCTTTCTCATGTGTCATCACTCCCCACCCATTGCAAGGGAATTTCCCAGCAAACTTCATACCTGCATGGTCCTACCCTCGCCCTGCTCAGCCTCGGTGGAGTAGCACAGGGCCTCCTTATGCAAAGCTTGCTATGTGCACACACAAACAGGCAGAAGAGGAGCATCTGGTCCTGCTCATCAAATGCATGCAGACTATTGGACAGCTTAGGCCAATGAAGGTGAGGCAGCTCCAAGTGAAAAGGCAAAAGCGTGTTGCAGAAAGAGGTGTTGGGAATCAACACCCATTTTGCTCATCTATACAAGCTGGCACCACAATTTCATTAGTGAAACTGGAATTAGAAATCATTTTTAACTGAAGGAAAAAAAAAAAAAAAGATGAAAACAGTCCTTCCCCTCTGCCTTCACCAAAAATGTGATTACTCCAAGAAATCTATTTCTACCTTCATTTTGTCACCAAGGGCTGAATAAAACTCCAAAGTGCAAAAGGAGAATGCACGAAAATCAGCACAAGTTTAACAATTCCAAGCCATGACAACAGAATCCAAAACATCACATGGGTCTTCTTGTGGCCAGAAGGCCAATGGTGTCCTGGGGTGCATGAAGAAAAGTGTGACCAGCAGGTCAAGAGAGGGCTTCCTGCCCCTCTACTCTGCCCTAGTGAAGCCACATCTGATTACTGTGTCCAGTTCTGGGCTCCCCAGTTTAAGAAACACAAGGAACATCTGGAGAGAGTCCGGCAGAGGCTACAAAGAGGGGCCTGGAGCATCTCTGTGAGGAGGAAAGGCTGAGAGCCCTGGGGCTGTTGAGCCTGGAGAAGAGCAGCCCCAGAGGGGATCTGAGCAACGCTGATCAAATCTAAAGGGTGAGTGTCAAGAAGATGAGGCCAGACTTTTTCCAGAGGTGCCCAGAGACACTTCATGGGTCAACTGGCACAAACTGGAATCCAGGAGGTTCAATTTGAACATCTTTGCTGTGAGGGTGCTGGAGTCCTAGAGCAGGCTGCCCAGAGAGGTTGTGGAGTCTCCTTTTCTGGAGAGATTCCAAACCCACCTGGGCATTGTGATCCTGGGAAAACTGCTGTGAGTGCCCTGCTTTAGCAGGAGGATTGGACTAGCTGATCCCCAGAAGTCCCTTCCATCCCCCAACCATGCTGGGATCCTGTGAGAAGAGCACATTTTTGCACATCTCTGATAATATTTACAATGAAACCAAGGAGATGATTTCTGATGTGCAGGAGGGAAACAACTTTCTATTTCCTTTATGCAAACCCTGATCCTCCTTCTGACCAGCTCAAACCGCAATATTTTACAGGCAACCCACAGAGCTTTACATAGAACACAGAGTGCCCTCTGGTAACCTCTTCCCTTCCAGTGGTATATCCCAGTGTAAATCCTCTCACGTTTCCATTCAGAGGAGCGAGGCCATGTCTGGTGGGGATCAGTGCAAGGACAAACAGTGGCTTCTAAGCACCCAGTGCCCCTCCTCCCACTCTGATGGTCAGGAAGTGGCTGGAGCCACAGCCACAAAGTGCCAGCTGAGACAGCAGAGTCCAGAAAAATCACATATATCAAGGAATCAAGCAGAGATTATTTCTCTTCTGGACCTAGACCTGGGTCAAGTCTCTGCTTTAAGATCATAGATCATAGAATCATTTTAGTTGGAAGCAACCTTCAAGATCATCGTCTCCAGCCACTAAGCAAGCACTGTCAGGACACCACTAAACCTTCAGCACCACATCCACATGGACTTGAACCCCTCCAGGGATGGGGACTTCACCAATGTCCTGGGCAGCCTGGCCCAGACAGTGACAGCCCCAGTTCCCTCAGCTGCTCCTCACAAGGCTTGTGTTCTAGACCCTTCACCAGCTTCGTTGCCCTCCTTTGTTGCTTTTTGCTGCACCTCCATATCCCTCTTGGACTGAGGGGCCCAAAACTGAGGGGCCCAATATTCAAGGTGTGGCATCACCAGTGCTGAGTACAGGGGGTAATCACTGCCCTGGTCTTGCTGGCCACACTGTTGCTGATCCAACCCAGGATGCTGTTGGCCTTCTTGGCCACCTGGGCACATAGTGGCTCATATTCAGTCTATGGTCAACCAGCACCCCCAGGGCTTTCTCTGCTTGGCATTTTCCAGCCACTCTTCCCCAAGCCTGAAGCATTCATGGGGTTGCTGTGAGCCAAGTGCAGGACCCAGTGCTTGACCTTCTTGAACTTTACCACTGGCCTCAGCCCATTGATCTAGTCTGGCCAGATGCCTCTGTAGAGCCTCCCTACCCTCTAGCAGATAAACATTTCCACCTGAATTACTATTTTCTTTGTTCTCTTATAGCTCAAACCTGCTTGAGGTAGAAACCAATCTTCTCACCTTCATCAGTTAACACACTCATGACCACCAAACCACTGAGGGCTGTTTAGGCCATCTCTGCAGGGACAAGGAGCAAACAGGGCAAGCTCTGCAGCCTACATACCCTCACTGAAATCCTAAAGGCAGGCTCCACAAAGAAAACATCCTTTTTCAAACACAAAACATTGGCACTCAGAAGCCACTGCTTAAGGAAAAAGGTAAGGCAGTGTCTTCTGCTTTAAAGTCCCTTTCTGAAGATTATCACAGTGGGACATTAGGGAGGAGCTGGGTATTTCTAGAGAGTGATTAGCTCACTGATTAGATTATCCTCTTCCCAGCCACCCCTTGATTACATGCTTGCCCCAATGTTCTGCCTTCCCATCACATGTGCTGTGGACATTGGCCAACTCCAAACTCTATTCAGAGCTAACCTGGCACACAAGGGGAAGAGGAATCCCCACAGAGCACATTTAAGAGTAAGTGAGACCATTGCTTGTGATACAGTTTGGGAAATCAGGCTTGAATGAATGGCTTCTCTTCCAGTTCTGGCCATGACTGTGGTTTTCTAGGGAGCAGGGGACACATACCTTCAGAATTGTCTCTGCAGATGGGAATTCATCATGGTTTATTTTCTCAAGGCTCATGGCTTGTCACAAGTCCTTTTAAAGTCATGAGGCCTGGGAAGGGGAGGAGAAAAGAGAATGTTTTGGTGTTATTTTTGTCCAGATAAGAAGGGTTAGTAAGTCATTCCAATCCTGTTAAGTGAGCAGGATTGGATTATAAAGCCATAGCCCTTTGGAGTTTTTCACTTAGTGAGTTCCAGAAGAAGCAAAGAGTAGTGAAGGGTGTCCCCTGCTCCAGAGATCCCCCACCAAGCCCATTCCTCTGACTCCTGCCTACATGGAAAATATGAGTGCATCTACTTTTTGTTTTCAGCCTGTGTGAACCTTTCTCTCTCTCTTCATCACTGCACAAGGTGCTGCAGCATCCTGTGCCCTTCATGTGTGCTCTCACAACCAAGAGAAGCAATCCAGACAGGAGTCCTCCATTGCAGTCCTTCTGCTGTAATGTTTTGCTCTTGTTTTTAGTGTGCTGACTTTGCTGCACAAACAGCAGAGCAGAAGAAATTCAGAGCTCTCTGCTAATGCTTGGGACCTCCAGCTCCAAGCATGCAACATCCTGGTAGAAAGCCTGCAGTCCTCCAGCCCTCAAGGAAAGAGAGATGCTGGGAGAGCAGTTCAGTTTCAGAGTCCTGGGAGGACAAATGCAATAACCACACAATCATAAAACACTTTGGCTTGGAAGGGACCTTTAAAGATCATCTAGCCCAACCCCCATCCACATCTGCAACTAGAACAGGTTGCTAAGAACCACATCTAACCTGACCTGGAATGAGTCCAGCCATGGTGCAGCTACCAGCCCACTGGGCAACCTGTTCAGTGTCTCACCACCCTCAGCATGAACAACATCTTCCTTCTCTCCAGCCTAGATCTCCCCCTTTGAGTTTCCAGCCATCACCCCCTGTCCTGCCACAACAGGCCCTGCTAAAAAGTCTGTCCCCAGCTTTCTGATCAGCCCTTC
Source organism: Indicator indicator (assembly GCF_027791375.1). Classification (NCBI taxonomy): domain Eukaryota; kingdom Metazoa; phylum Chordata; class Aves; order Piciformes; family Indicatoridae; genus Indicator; species Indicator indicator. The sequence goes on along the minus strand of NC_072032.1, from coordinate 13,632,677 downwards.
AAGCACTGAAAGGCCACCAGAAGGTCTCCCTGGAGCCTTCTCTTCTCCAGGCTGCACAACCCCAACTCTCTCAACCTGGCCTTCAACCTGAGGGGTTCCAGCCCTCAGATCATTTTTGTGGCCTTCTCTGGCTCTTCTCTAACAATAAACAACAGTGTAAAAGCAGTGTAATGTATCCCATCAGCTGGGAATCCTCTCACCTCCAACCATCTCAGAGCAAGGTGTTAGTGTGACCCACTCATCTATGCCATCCCAACAGCCAGTGGATGGGGAGCATCACTTCTGAGTTGTGACACTCTCCAGGGATGTGTCCTGGGTTCAGCTAGGATAGGCTTAATTTTCTCCATAAGAAGTTGTGAGAAGCCACATCCAGGACAGCCAGCTGAACCAGCCAGTGGGGGTAGAATCACAAAACAAGCAGGGAGAAAGGATCTGATCTGGCTTCAAACATTCACCTTGCAGATCCCAGCCACAACATCAAATCTTACATGTCTTCCTCATGTCAAGCCTCAGGGACACTTGCTCTGAGAAAGGGCCTCCTCATATGAGGATACCTAAAACATACTAATCCAGGCTTTGGCTGCTCCTTTAGTTGCTGTGATGGACAATATACCACCATCCCTTCGTGGAATACAACTCAGCAGCATAGTTCCTGAGAGAAAAGGCTGCCACAAGCACACAAATAAATCATGACTCATTTCAAGACCACCTCTCCTGGCTGTATCCTGTGGCTTACTGAGCTCAGTAGAGCAGCAACCTTGCAAACCCTGAAACAACCTGATAGAAACTTCATGCAGCAGCTTTCAGCCCTTACCAAGGGGCTGGGATGTCTTTCTCCTGATCCACAGCAGCATCTCTCTACTGGAGAGTGTTCAGCAGCTGGAGCTGGTGACTCTCCAAATATTTACCTGAGTAAATTCTATTCCACGGGTGATGTGGGATGACTTTGTACCTCAGCCTTTCCCCTCCTGCAGTAAATCAAGGGTATGAAAAACTCAAGTTACATCAGAGGGATGCAGTGTGTGTGTGTGTGTGTGTGCTGGCACAAAAAGCAGACAGCCACTTGACCCTCTTGAGCTTGCAAAACTGATTTAGCAGAAGAGTTTGCTGAGATTTTGAGGGCGATTTCTCTAGAGTAGAAGCACAAGCAAGAATTCCAGCCTTTGAACTGCTTTTCCTCATCTCTCTAATATTTATGCATGAGAGCAAATGGAAAAGTCCTTTTACAATACATCCTCACAGCCTCTCCACACCATGTGAAGAAGCTGATGTGACTTGGAGGAACGTGTGGCATCACAAGGGAAAAACAAAGGGCATTACCATAATCACAAGAGCATGAAGAATTCACAGCCTGACCTCCTACAAAAGCCAGGCAAAAAAACCCCAACTCGTCCAGATATCCCTGCTTCAGCCGTAACTTTCAGATGATTTATGGCGTATGCTTCACAAAGTCTCCCAGACCTGATTTAAAGACCTGGAGCACCTATGGACCTACCATGACCTTAGGCTTATTGCCTCAACAGACAGCAGCTCCCCGAGAGAAACACAGAGGACAACTCCTAGAAGCTCTGATGGGTGTACTGGCAGGAAAGCTGAAGGAGAGGTAGAGGTCCTGGCCTCTCTTTGTCCTTTTTTTCCCAGCGCAGTGGCGCTCAGCCTGAGGCAAAGCCCTCTGAACACAACGGGAGTCTTTCCATCATCAACGGTAGGTCCATTCATCCCACCTCCCATCACCTACCATCCAGAGCTCGCTCTAAATCTCTGTGCCAGCACTTCCCATCGTGCTGGGAAAGCTCCTTGCAGCCCCACTTAGCTCCTGAAGTTTGATTCCCGTTTTTAACAGGCCAAAACCGCAGGATGCCAGCTAATTGCTTCGTGAATGACCCCAGTGTTAGGGGCTCCGCCGCCATGGCCGGGAGGCCCTTCCACACGTTTGTGGTGCCTTGCACTTCCTGACATCTGGTTCCAATTGGTGCTCCCTTTAGCTGCTGCCAAAGCTCAAATGACCTCTTACCTGTGCTAAGGTACCAGGAAGCCACGGGGCAGGCACTGCCCATAGGATTCCCACCACATCTGCTCCCTCCTCTGCTTCATGTGCCAAGCCCAGACTTCATTCCAGATCCACCACTGCACATCCAGTGTTTCAGGCACCAGGAGACCTTTTCTTGTGCTGTCCCTCTTTTCTCCTGTTTTTATCTACTCTTTTGTAGGTGGAGGACTTATTCATTTTTGGGTTCTTATTTGCTGCCCCATCTACAGCATAGAAACACAGAATTGTGTCAGTTGGAAAACACTTCTAAGATCATCAAGGCACTAAGCACAGCAAAATCCACCACTAAACCCTGTCATGAAGCACCACATCTGCTCAGTGGTGACATCTCACTGTAGTACCCAGGTGCTCAGCTTCACAGAATCTTCATGATTTGCAGCAGAGCTCTAATACCTCTACTGCAGAGGCAGCCATTCACAGCATCAGTCATTGGCACCAGCCTGAACATTGCAAAGCCTCAAATTTAACTGCAAGGCTATTCAGGGAATGGATGACTGAGGAGACCTGAGAAGTGTGGAGGTGCAGGCTTCCTCAGCCTTCAGCTTGGAGGCTCAAATACAACCACACATGTCCAAACATTCAGTCTGCCCCTTGGCCCAAACCAAGAGCAGCATAAGCAAGAACACAAGGCAGAGACCAAACCATAACTCCTAAAGCTCTAGCCATAAGGAGATGGTAGATGCCCCATCCCTGGCAACATTCCAGGTCAGGTTGGATGGGGCTCTTAGCAACCTGATCTAGTTGAAGATGTCCCTGCTGACTGCAGGGAAGCTGGACTAGATGAGCTTTAAATCCAACCCAAACCATTCTGTGATTCTGTGATTATGTTCTCATTATAAAGACTGTGGGGTCTGGTGGTCAGAGCAAGGTACCATCAATCAGCTGCAGGGAGCTCCATTTGCAACCACAAATTAAGCCACTATCACATTACTCAGCTGCTGTATAGTTTTGCAACAGTTATGGAGTGTCAGGTTGAGTATGGGCTCCGGGAAACAGGGCTGGAGCTGGGCTTGGTCCCAGAAAGCTCAGCAGTGATCCTGCTTGGTGCTTTTCCTTTAACTTGGATGTTCTGGGAACAGGAAAGTGCCTTTACCACCTCGTTCGCACCTCTGCCCCTGACTGTCTGGGCAACCTGGGCAGAATCACAGAGCCCAGCTCAATTTTTCCATCTAGACACGCCTGCTAATTGCAAAGCCCTTTTCCCTAACAAGGTGTTCCCAGCTTCCCAGGTAAAGGGCACTGTGGAATTGCAAAACTGCATCACTTTTTTGTGTTTTGAGATTAATTAGATGCCAAATACAAATCCTGCCCAGGAACTGAAAAATGAAGTGTTGCAGAACTGGGGTGGTTTCAAGTTCTTCCTCCTTTTTTTCGTGTTTTGATTTGCTCGGTGCATGCGGAATCCAATCTGCCCAAGGAGTTTTGTTTGGGGCTCTTCTGGATCCCATCAGGTCACAGCTTTTGAAACCAGCACTAATAAATATGCTGGAGCTACAGGTCCAGGTTCCGAGGTCAGAGACAGACTTACAGATACCCTCATCCCAACCTGGGCTGGGATCAAGCTGAAGGATAGATAGCTCTTATCACCCCAATTTCCAGCTTTGGATCTTGGGCCAGAAGAGACCCTGGAGGAAGAGTGAGGGTGGTTCATGCATGTCTGTGGTGTGGGAGCAGGAGGAAGCTCCTGCAAACAGGCTGCAGCCTTGATTTACCCAGCAGAGAAAGGACAGAGGGGAGGAAAGAGGAAGCTTCAGGTCCAGCTATAGTACAGGTGTCCAGTCTCTGCATGCAAAAGCAATTTCCCTCAGCTTTAGAAAGAGAACAGTGACAGTGATAGTGTCAGCTGGGTTTCTCTGTTAGCTCTCCCCATTGGAGAGCAGCTTTGCAGCTGGGTGGGTACACCCAATGCACCCCTCCAAGCTTACCCACCACTCATGTAGCCCTCCTCTGGGAATGCCTGCCAAGCGTGGCCTCTAGCATGTGTGGCTCCTGGGGCTGACTCACATTTCTCCATCCTACAAAGTCCTCCTCCAGCACCAACTGCAGCCAAAGCCACCAGAGAACTGCCCAGATGGGTAGGCAGTCGTGATGGGGGAGGATGTGGGTGCCCCCTGGCACAGCTGGCACTAGCCACCTCATCCCCTGAGGTCCAGCAGCATCTTGGACTCTAGCTGTGTTTGCAAAGGTTATTTTGGGGTCCTGGGAGGGGGGAAAGCATGGACAGCCAGGCCAAGGCTGTTTCTTGGCTGTTGCTGGATGGACTGCATCTGCTTGCTGGAGCCATGGACGAGGAGTGGTTGCCTGCAGAGGGCAGCAAGGGAGCACAGCCAAGTGCTGTGCTGCAGTCCAGTGTCCAGCAGCAGAGCCTGACATCCAGCTCCAAAGTCTGATGTCAAGCATCAGAGTCCAACTCCCAGCAAATCTTGGATGGGTGTGATCAGGATTAGGCTACACATAGCCCTTGTCTCATTCAACAACCCCCCAAAGAGCTCTGCACACTCAACAGACAGACACACAAGCGTGCTCAGCCTCGGGTGCTCCCTAGCACACACCAACACGTGCACACCTGTGCTCTCCATGGCACCAACAGGTACCCACAGCCACACCTGCACTCATGCTGGGCAGTTCCTGCTCCCTTGTGTTCAGATTTGCACCAGCTCCAAAAAACCATCACACAGAAGCAACATAAAAATACCACCTCCCATCACAGGGAGGTACCCAGGGAGGGTCTCATCCCAACACTGAGCATGGCAGGTGAAAGTGCTCATCTCTGCATAGCCAAGGTGAAGTGGGACTGGGCTGCCCACAGAAGCAACAGATCCTGGACTTGAGGTCAAATCTATGACACTTCAGCCCTGGAATATTTCCCCAGCTCAACGATTGCGCTCAGACAGTAAACTAACCACAAAGTGAAGTGAGACCATGCCTTGGGTCATGCTGGAGGGACAACTGGCACTTCCATACTGGGCAGCTGGCAGAGATTGACTGGTATTTTGGGGTCATGGAAACACCACTGCAGGTTCTCTCTGTTTGGGTGTCTGCACCACAGGCCTGACCACATCGCATCTCTGCCCTCCTTTCTCTTTTAATAGACAGAGAAACCACCTGGATGTGTGAACCTGCCCTGGTTACCAGTCCTGCTGCAGAACTCCTCTGTTTGGCCACCACCATCTCCTGCTGCCTGCTCCTTTCCCCATCTCTGATGTGAAGAGCTGAGAATGTGTGGCCAGGACTCAGCACCTTCCATGTCCACATGGACATGGGTTCATCCAAAAGCTAAATCCTGGTGCATATGTTTCATTTGGCCAAGTAACCCTCGGGTGCAAACACAACAGAAGCCATTTAGCTATTGTTTGGTTCAAGCAGAATTTAATCTATCCTGTTGTAACCCTTCCCAAGAACCATAGAAGGTCCTCAGCATGGATAAGGCTTCAGAACTTTCCTAATGGCTAAAATAGAAATTTACAGTCAACAATAGGGATTTAAAGCCATTTCTGACGGGTTTGTACAAACTGCTGGCTAACTGTGTGGTGCTGGGGGAGACAAACAGACCATCAAGCAAACAGCAGCTGGGGTACCAATAGGCATCTTGCCTGCTGGGAGCATCCAGAAGCCATCTTCAGGTGGAGAAGATCTGGGGCACCTACCTGGTTCAGCTGCCTCAGGTTACATGCCATGGATGTGAGAATCCCCAGTGTCGTCAAGCACTTTTTTCTGCTCAGGTACTGGATCACCCTAGTAGTTCTCCCTGTGCACCATCATCTTCTCATCCACCCTCTCATGGATTTCCAGCAGTCTCTTGCCATCTTTCCACTCTTCTGATGACCTGGGGATAAACAACCCACTCTTGCCAAATCCACCTTCTCCCATAACATCAAAATAAAAACATCTCAGCTATCTTAAAAGCCTGGAAGAAGTATAAATTACAGTATGAGCAAGGGAGCACAAGGAGCAAGCTGGAGTTCATGAACATAATGGATCTTTTTTTGCCCAGCCACCCCACCAAAGATTTAAGTCCAAAGGGGCCAAGTTACCTGATGATGCCTTCCATCATAGCTGTGAAATAAAGGGAAAAATTGAGAGGGATGTGTGAAGGCAGACATTTATGAGGAAGATGAGCTCTCCTTGGTGATTTCTCCACCAAGATGGATAAGCACATTACCAAATGATTGTGAGGAAAACATACAGAGAAATGAAGCAGCAAGAGGCTTCATGAGCTCGAGAAATTGCTCCTAGCTTATCAAAAAAAAACAAAGACCAAGGGCTGGTTTCATTCATCACATAAGGATCTTCACAAGGAGCCAAGCCTGGGGCCTAAAGGACTCTTAAAGCTGGTGGTGAAAGGCAGAAGAAGAGTTAATAGCTGAGTCAGACAAATTACAAGTGGAAATACACAGTGAGGGTGATTAACCAGGCCAGCCGTGGAGGGAAGCGGAGGGTTCTCAGCTGCCTGATCTCTTCAAGATGGGAGCTCTGCTGGAGGACGTGCTTTTGCTTGCTTCCACATGGCAGGACCTGCAGGTAGAAGGATGAAATTTAAGGCCCCTATTCAGGAGATGAGACAGGATGATCTAACATCCCTTCCCAGTCATAAACATGATGGATCTAGGGGTCTGTGAAAGTTGGCAGAGATGATTTTCCCTGTCTGCCCCTGTTTGCTCAATGGAATAAAACCTTCTTGCTAATTTGCTGTGACAGCAGCTCTTTCAGGAGCAGGCTTTGCCCAAATGGTAACAAAACCTTTCTTCAGAACCCTATCATCCTCCTGAAAACCAACATGATGTCTCAGAAGAGGCTGGCCCAGGGAACCCAAACAACTTGTTCCTTTTCCCACAAGAAAAACAAAACAGGAAAGAGGGCAAAGCAAAAAATAAGTTTAAAAAAGGGATGGAGCAGGTCTGGAAGGGCTTCAAACCTGGTTTACCAGTCCCTTCCCATTACTATGATCTTAAAACTGACCAAAATAGGCCTCTTGGATTTCAAATTCATTAATGAGTTCAGGGTCACAACATTTGAATTCCACTGCTAACTTGCAGAGTCAAGCAGTGTTGATCCACTTCACACAAGGCAAGAGAGGGAGCACTTGATACCACTGCTGCCAAGGAATCACCAGTGTGGAAGCTGCCTTGCCATGGAGGTTTGTCTCACCCAGGCTGCTTCTCTGCTCCCCTTTCTTTCTATTCAAGCAACCGTGACAGTCTGGAACAGGACATTGTGGTTCAGGCACCGCTTGGGTGCCTACACCTGTGCCAACTCAGGGCAGTCACTGCCACCTTCACAACTGAGCCTGCACAAAGAAAGGTGAAGCAGAGGTCACCTGGAATCCTGGGGGCACTGCTGTCTTGTGGGTGATCCACCCTGCCATGGGACCACCTCTACCAACCAGCCCTAGGCAGGGAGTGAAGGGGAATTTGGGAATAAAAGGCAGCACCACAAACTGTTGAGGTGTACCTACCACCAAGAGGACACTGAGCAGGCAGGACAATACTGGAACTCTGAGTTCTGGTGATACTTTTCTCCTCTTGCTTCTGGTCTTATCTCATTTCTCTCCCCACTCCTTTCTTTCTCTTTATTCTTCTCTCCCTGGCACAGAGTAGGTAATCACTTCTCCTGCCTCGAGACCAATTGTATAATCACAGCGATCTGCATGATGTAATCAATAAATCTACAACCATTCCAGCCACTTCGGTGCCAGTTTGCCTCACTTCACTCCTCAGGTAGCCCTAAAAGAACCCCCAGCAAACCCTTCCTGAGAGATCAGGAGGCAATAACCAGTCATGGAGATAAAGCACTTTGCCCTTCCCAAGATGTGCTTCATGCCCTGCATATGAGCTGGACCTGCTGGGCTATTCCACAGGGCAAAGAGGAAACCGAGGCACTAAGCAGCTCAGCAAAACAGGCAAACCCTGACAGGCAGGAGGTGCTGTCCCATGCATGGCCCATGAAAGACACATGCACATCTTTGCATCTTTGGTGGTGGGCTAAATCAGATTGATCCACGGTGACCTCCACATGGAGGTTATCTGTACAAAATCAGAAATGGTTTAGAACCCAGCAGGAGAAACAGAGGAAAGTGGAGCAGTTGGCAAATCAAACTCAGTTTTGAAGGAATCATAGAATAATTCTGAACAGAAAGAACATGCAATGATCCCCTCAGCCCAACTTGCCCAAGCAGAAGAGATATAATGCAACAACCTGAAACAGAATCACAGAATGGTGGAAGTTGGAAGGCACCTCTCTAGGGATCAGCCAGTCCAACTCCTCTGCTAAAGCAGGGCACCCACAGCAGCTTGCCCAGGATCACAATGTCCAGGTGGGTTTGGAATCTTTCCAGAAAGAGAGACTCCACAACCTCTCTGGGCAGCCTGCTCCAGGGCTCCAGCACCCTCGCAGCAAAGAAGCTTTTCCTCACATTCAGATGGAACCTCCTGGGTTCCAGTTTGTGCTCATTGCCCTTGTCCTGTCACTGTGCACCCGTGAGAAGAGTCTGACTCCCTCCTCTTGACACCGCCCTTTGGATACATCAATCCGTGCCAGCCAGTAAGGCCTCACTTTGGCCATAGAGACTGATGTGTCCCCAGCTGGGTGCAAAAATCCCACTCATAGGATGGCCCAGTTCCCAGGATGGAATTTTTACCCTTAGACACTAAACCAGGAAGCCACAAACCTTTGGAGAGGAGATGCAGACGGATATGAAACAAAACATTTGGAGATCCAACTCTTTTTTATTATGGAAGTCTATAAAATAGCCACATGGATTATTATTATTATTTTTTGTTTGTTTGTTTGCTTTTAAAGATCACAAAATACACAACATTCATTTTAATAGGTGACACAGAATATTATATACATATTAAAAACCACATGACTGAAACACAGCTTCACACAGCACTGATTTCATAACAAAACAAAAAAAAACCCACAAGTGCTTTTTTCTTTTTCTTTTTTTTTTTTAATATTAAAACCAACTGTGATAAAACATATTAATATTTTTTTTTCCAGACAATGTTTACAATAAAGGGGAGGGAAGAGGAGAGGAGGGGGGGAAAAAAATCATATTTTACTAAATAACAAATATTTAACAGCAAAAAAACCTCAACCTTTGTACTAAATATCTATTTTGAATTATAACAAAAATAGTAATTATCATCGTTTATAAAGACAGAATAAAAAAAACAAAAAACAAATTTGTGTATAAAATAATATTATAGCAAACCGGACTGTGCTAAGAAAAAAAAAAAATCAAAGGAAAATAAACCAAAACACAAACAATTCTGAGATTCAAAGTGCTTTATTCTGCAAACCCACTGCAGCAACTCTTTTTTTAGTCAAGTTATATTAGTTAGGAAATAAAAACAAAACAAACAAACAAAAAGAACAGCAACAATAAAACCAAACCAAAACCAAAACCAAAAGCATGACTTAGTTCTGCCTGGATTAAATACTCACCCACACAAACATTATATATACAGAGGATGGAAGCAGATATATATAATGGATGTATGCACCTGACAGGACTGCTCACCAGTCAACCACGCACTCAAAAGCAGGTTTGGTTTCCACTTTGTAATGACATTGGAAGTTAAAAAAAAAAAAAAAAAAAAAAAAGAAACACAAGAATTTCAGCAAAACCCTTCACTGATTTCCTCTTGGAAAGCTCTGCCCAACGATTTCTGCTGGCTGCAGAACAGCAGGAAGCCACCCATGAGATTTACCCCAATCTTTTAACCTTGTTGTCTCTTCCTCTCATCAGCTTTCCCTTTTTTTCCCCAGCCTCCTCTCCCCCACAACTTGATTCCCCAACAGGTCTGACAAGGAAATGGGGGGCTCCTGGAGGGCATGTGGTGGTGGGTCTCCGATGGGTTTCCATCCTGCAGATAGACCATCCACAGCCCACCCTTCACCCCCAGGTTCTACAAGGGTTCATCATTCGCAAAGACCACAGACACCTTCATGTGCCACTGAACTTTTGCCCCTCGGAGACTCAACTCTTCCCACCAGAGTCATGTTTATGTTCTCCTTTGCTTCTTTGCCCCTTGAGATTTTGATTACAGAATCACAGAATGGTGAGGGGTTGGAAAGGACCTCTGAAGATCATCCAGTCCAACCCCCCTGATAAAGCAGGGTCACCCAGAGCAGGTTGCCCAGCATTGAGTCCAGGTGGGTTTTGAAAGTCTCAAGAGAAGGAGACTCCACAGATTCCACTGAGTGTAATGAAGCTCTGTTGATCACCGGGAAAGTTTTCTCTCTGTTGGGGACAAGGACAGTGCCTGAGCTAACAGTGTTTCCCTGAACATTTCCAGGCTGTCAAACTAGCTAAGCCTCTGCTTCAGGGACATGATGTACATAGTCAGAAAGCTCCTTAGACCTTGCTTTTGGGTCCAGCATGTTATTTACCAGCCAGGAGGCAAAGTCTGGATCTGAATGGCATCTCCTAGAAGACTGGGAGTTTTATTTCAGCTTAAATCACCCTGAAAATCAAGCTGTGCACCACAGTGTGGGTGGAGACCATCCACCAGGACGCTCCTGGGGGGTTTCTGGCAGCTTGGCTGACAGCAATTCAACCTCAAGTGCTTCCCCTGGCTAAAAAAAAAAACCCTGCCTCCCTCCTCCTTGCCTCCACCAGACAATGGGCTGGCAAAGGCAGCCATCACTATCGCTCGCTTCACACTTCCTTCGACCTTCCAAAGAGGCACCCACTTGTCAAAAGCACAACCTGCAGAGCAACCTGATAAGCCACATCTGCCCCTTCGCCTTCCCTAATTCAACCCCTCTGACTTCTCTGGACACTTTAAGAGCTGAAAGCCAAGCTGCTCATCCAAGCACAAGATCTTTTCCCATTACATTTAGGAGAGGTCTAAGCCATGGTCCTCAAAGTGTTCTTTCTGCCTTGGAGGCAGGAGATAGGAGAGGTATGGGGACAGACAAACTGAGCAGAGATGCCTCAGAGCATCTCCTGAGCTTGGTTCTTGGCTCTGGTCTGAACCAAATGCCTGCTAAGGCACTCAGGGAGCTTGAGAGACCATGTCTTCCTTGAACACAACCCACCCATCTCACAGTCAACCCAGAAGCCTTTTGCATGCAAAAAAACGAACTGAAATAAACCCACCCAGCAAATGGAATGCAAGATACCTTGGTGGCCACTTGCTTGCACCAGAGCAGCTTTGGGTAGGGCCCTTCTCCTGGGTTAGTGGTGGGACAGCTTGCAAGGAGCCATCAGGTCAGTCTCCTTCCTGCAGAGCTCTCCCATCACCAAAGAAAGCCCAACCATGAGACAAAGAATGCATACATTGGCTTCTTTAGAGATCACCTTTAATGCAAATGTCTCCCGTGGATGAGGAAGCACCAGAACGAGCAGCTCCGAGCGCGGTGGCTCTGCTCAGGGCCTGATGCTCGCAGAGCCGTGGTGGGCTGGTGGGACTACGCAGTTGGGAGGCTGGTGCCTGCACCTTGAGGGAGAGCAAAGGCACTGAAATGCTCCCAGAACAGGCACCTTTGCAGGGGAAGGGGTTGGCAAGGGGCTGCGGTGGGGGGAATGGGTGCACACAGGCTGTGTAGCAGCAGCAGGAAACTCAACAAGAGAAACAAAGGAGGACATTCCCCCAACCCAGAGCCCCCAGTGCAAAATGAATGTTGCAAAAGGCCAATATGCACTGTACAAGGGCTCAGAAGGACAGCTCGCCAGCCATTCAGCCTGGGACAAAGACATCTCAGGGGTTTTGGGTCACACAGCAGAGGCAAAAGGACAGCTCCAACCCTTCCCAACCTGCCCCGGCACCAGCGGGAGTGGGGATGGGAATAGGCATCGCTTGTCTCCCCCCTCGCCAAGGAAAGCTTCCAATGCCCCAAAACAAAAAACACAACCAAACAAATAAACAAAACAAAAACCAAAATAAACCAAAACACTGTTATCACCAGCTAATTTAACACTGATTAAAAAAAAAAAAAAAAAAAAGGTCAGAGTCCACCCAAGAGCCACCCTGGGACACCAGACCTCTGATCACCAGCTGATCTCCAAAGCCTATCCCGCGGTGGGGCCTTTGCAGCTCTCCTCCTGGCAGCAGAAGTGTTTTATAGATATTTTTTTATATATATATTTATAATATTTGATACTGTGTATGGTCAGACATCCCAGCTCGACTTGGGGTTTGCCACTTTTCCTCCTTCTGAGACATATGACGACAACTCAACCTTCTCCGCGCCCCATGGGAAGAGCAAAACGGTTTTGGCAGCTTCACCGGTGGGAGGAAACAGTCCTGACCTGGAGGTTCTGCGAAGTGAGTGTCGTGGAGAAGCTTTTCATCCCTCTCTTCCTTCCCTCCTGTCCATCCCCTTGCCCCCACCCCACCCCTCCATCCCCCAGCCGCCCATCCCTCGCGCTGCCAGCGTGGGCTTTACACCGTCGCCCCCAGCATGGCATCTGTCCCCGTCAGAATCTCGTTCTGGTTGGAATCCAGTCCAAAAAATTTGACCTTGAGTCCATCGACAGGGTGGACCACGGGCACCAAGGTGATTTTGGGGAAAGTCCTGGTGGCGAGCTCGAAGCGGCTGGTGCTGGCCAACTCGATGGCCAGCGCCTTGAGAAAGAGCTTGGCCAGGTGCTTGCCCAGACAGGTCCGTACACCCCCTCCAAAGGGGAGGTAGTGGAACCTGCCGTCCTTGTCTTCACTCCGACCCTGGCCAAAACGGTCAGGGTCAAAGATGTCCACGTCCTTGAAAACAGGAGCAGTGTCGTGGGTGTCCCGGATGCTGTACATCACACTCCAGCCTTTGGGGATTTGGAAACCCTGCAGAAGAAAACAAGGGGGAAGGGGTGGAGAGAAAAACCAAAGCAAGTCAAACCTCCTGTAAAGGGGTAAGCACCAGGAAGACAAGATGAAGACATTTCATTTAGTCTGCTTTTCCCCATTTTCTTCAGGGTTATTACTTGAGTGTGATGCACACTGAAGAGAAAAACAGAGTGCAAAGGGCTGGGAGGTGGGAATCCTGGGTTTATTTACAGAATCCCAGCATGGTAAAGGTTGGGAGGGAGCTCTACAATCCTATTAAAGCAGGGTCACCCACAGCAGCTTGCCCAGGATCACAGTATCCAGGCAGGTTTGAATCTCTCCAAAGAAGGAAACTCCATAACCTCTATGGGCAGCCTGCTCCAGGCCTCCAGCACCCTCACAGCGAAGAAGACTTTGCTCATGTTCAGATGGAACTTCCTGGGTTCCAATTCATGCCCATTGCCCCTTGTGCTGCCACTGGGCACCACTGAAAAGAGTCTGGCCCCATCCTCTTACCCACTGCCCTTTAGCTACAGATCCAAATTGATCAGGTCCCCTCTCAGGCTGCTCTCCTCCAGACTCAACAGTCCCAGGACTCTCAGCCTTTCCTTCTCACAGAATCTTTGTAACCTCTGCTGGTCTATCTCCAGCAGTTCCATGTCTCTCTTGAACTGGGGAGCCCAGAACTGGACCCAGGGCTCCAGATGTGGCTTTACAAAGGTAAATATCCCAGGGACCTGCTGGATAACCGATCACTATTTACATGCTTTGCAGTCTCTGGCAGGAACTCCATGATGCTCAGCAGCCACCAAGCAAAGGGGTGCAGCTTCTCTTGTGCCTGTGCTGTGCCCTGCACTGACCAACCTTCCCCCAGAGCATCCTAGGGGTCTGCTCACACCCCACTGTCTGTCACTCCCACACACCCAACACACATGTCAGGGCCTGGGCAATGAGGACTGGGGTGGATTTATTATCCCTTGAGTACTTTAAAAGGTTTCTGACTCAAATCATTACATTTGCAGGATTCACAGTGACAAGCCAGGTCTCAAGATTCTGTTTTGCTAGTCAGAAATTCCAGCCATGCTGGTGAGCAATCAGCCTGTCAGCTGGCAGCCTGGAGATGCCCTTTGCAGTAAACCTTTCCCCTGTCACACCCCAGTGCGGATTTTGGCATCAAACACTGTCACAAGCTCCTCCTTGATGCATCACGCCTGGCTCCCCGTTGACAACTTCAGTGTGTCCCTTCCCTGCCATGGTCCAGATCTCATCACCTTCCTCTGACCTCGGACCAATTCCACCTCCCATCACCAGCAGGACTTAATTTGGCCTCCCTGAGGCCTCCTCTCAGCCAGGCTCAAGCAAGCTTTGCAGCAACATACAAAGACAGTCCACCTTGGGAGCTGATGGTGCAGCTGTGCCCTGGAGAGATGGCAATACTCACATCCAGCTCAAAGGTCTGCAGCACTGTGCGGTACCCCCCGGAGATGGGGGTGAAGAGGCGAAGCACCTCCTTGATGACGCAGTCCAGGTAGTGGAGGCTGTTGATATTGTCAAGCCGGAGGGAGCCCTCACAGATGCAGCCATTGTGGAGGATGCCCTTGCTGCGCAGCTCCTCCCGCAGCTTCTCCAAGACCTGAGGGTGTTTGAGGAGCTGCATGATCAGAGAGGTGCTGGCACTGGCGGTGGTAGCGTAAGCGGCAAAGATAAGCTCCAGGGTGCCATCCTGAAAGACAAGAGGAAGGCTAGGGTAAGACACAGGGGATGGACAGACGGACAGGCCAGCAGCCATGGCACATCAAGGGACAGGTACGCAGGTTGCCATGGGGCGTGGCATCCTGGTCAGGTCCTACTGCAAGATCTCTCCTTGTGCAGGCAAAGGTCTTGGATGCCCACCATGGGGAGCTTCCTGTAAAGCCTTGGAGGATGCTGAGGACCAGACAGGCATGGGAAAAAACTCTGAGGGAGGCTCTTGAGAGCACATGAAGCACAAACTATGCCATGACCCTGCTGCAGGTGACAACTTGAGCTCTTATGTCCTGCAATGGCTGCATCATAAAACTGGATGGGTCAAGGGATGAAGCTGATCAAGGCTGGAAGCTTCAGCAAACTTGAATAGTCTTTTGGTATTCCCTGGAAATGCTGTTTAGAAAGGACTAAGCATGATTTGCAAATAAACATTATCCATAGGAAATCCACTGCCTTACTGACACCACAACCCACCAGACCAGGATTCAAATATGGCTCCAACAAGACAGGTCCCCGAACTGTCACTGATCATCTCAAGTCTGCCTCAAAAACTCCTCCTCACAGCAGTTCACGCTTTGCTCTTTGGGGACCCCCTGCCCCCAGCACAGCAAGAACAGCTTTAGGGTGGGAAGGGTCTTTACCTTCAGCTCCTGCATGGTTAGCTCCTTGCCGTGCTCCTTGCCGCTTTCTATCAGGATGTCCAACGCATCAGCGTAGTCCTTGCCCTGCGTGTTCTGCAGTTTCTCCTGGATGGCTTTCTCCAGCCCTTTCTGCAGCGTCTCACGTGCCCGGATGCCCTGCGGAACAGGAAGCCATAGAATCGTTTTGGTTGGAAAAGACCTTTAAGATCATCAAGTCTGACCATTAACCCAGCTCCACCAGGTCACCACCAAACCACAACCCTCAGCACTGCAACTCCACAGCTTTTAAATCTGTCCAGGGATGGGAACTCCACCGGTTTCCTGAGCAGCCTTTTCCAGGGCTTGACAACCCTTTGGGTGAAGAATTTTTTCCTAATATGCAACCTAAACCACCTATGGTGCAACTTGAGGCTGTTTCCTTTTGTTCCATCACTTTTTACTTGGGAGAAGTGATGAGACCAACCTCCACCTTGATACAGCCTCCTTTCAGGGAGCTGTAGAGAGTGAGGTCTCCCCTCCACCTCCTTTTCTCCAGGCTGAACAACCCCAGTTCCTTCAGACACACCTCACAAGACTTGAGCTCATTCACCAGCTTCATTACTCTAGACAGCAACAAGGTCTCCCCTAAGCCTCCTTTTCTCCATCAGACCACACAGGACACAACGTGAGCACCACCGTGTCCAGCCCAGCATTCCCAGGAGCTGGAGACGTGCTCAGGACAACATATCTAAGTAATACAGCTACAATTGCAGGTGCTCAAAGAGAAGTATAAAAGATGCTGAGGTTGTTCCCTGGGCTGGAGGAGTAAGCCCTGAGTGGGGAAGATTACAGGCGAGAGCAATCAGCACCTATGTGCAAATGACAGGTCAGCTGTGGGAGCCCCAGTACTGCACCAGTTCACAGGCCTCCAGTTCACCCTGGGATACATGGCAGTGCCTGGGAAAATTGTCTCTCAAAAGCAAGTCAATTCATCTGAAAGGATCTTCTTCCTGGCAGCATAATGGGCTTCCCAAGGAACTTTATCACCTGTGCTCAGTAAAGTAATCGTTGTCTGAGGGCAGCTGCACTGAGCTAACCTGCTGCTGCCAGGGCTTTGGGGCTGGAAACTGCTGGGCTCATTCACGTGGTCCAATAATGATTACAAAACTTGTGGGGACTGTAACAAAAAGAAATTTTAAATCTTTTTATCTTTTTTTAAAGCAAAAATGTCTATGGTTTGTGTTATGTTCTGATTTGGGATCATGCCTCCAAAAATTAGAATAGTTCTGGAATTAGACTCCTAGAATCCCAGCATGATGGGGATTGGAAAGGATCTCTGGAGATTATTTACTCCAATCCCCCTCCTAAAGCAGGGTCATGCACAGCAGTTTGCCCAGGATCACAATGTCCAGGTGGGTTTGGAATCTCTCCAGAGGAGGTTCCACAACTACTCTGAGCAGCCTGCTCCTTTTCACCCCCACCTTTTAGCTGTTGATCAGCATTGATCAGATTCCCTCTCAGGCTGCTCTTCTCCAGGCCAAACAGCCCCAGGCCTCTTAGCCTTTCCTCCTGCCCCAGGCCCCTCAGCATCTCTTTAGCCTCCACTGGACTCTCACCAGTAGTTCCCTCTCTCTTGAAATGGGGAGCCCAGAACTGGACCCAGGACTCCAGATGTGGCCTCATTAGGGCAGAGTAGAGAGGACGGACAACCTCCCACAACCTGCTGGTCACACTATTCTTAATGCACCCCAGGATCCCATTGGCCTTCTTTGCCGTCAGGGCACTTTGCTAGCTCGTGAGGGACTTCTTTTACCAGGACTCTCAGCTCCTTCTCTGTGGAGCTGCTTTCCAGCAGGTCAGTCCCTAACCTATAATGGTGCCCAGGTGCAGGATTCTACACTTGCCTTATCATGAGGACCCCTCTCCACTCAATTCTCTACCCTAGAAGGTCCATTGACTTGTTTTGCCCTGGGAACAGGAGGGCACGAACAGGAAAGCACAAACAGGAGAATGGTTTTACAAACAAAAAAAATACAGCAAAACTGCCAGCCACAAGTGAGGGAAAACAATCTATTAAATCTGGGCAAGACCTGACTCTAATCGCCCTGGCATCAAACTGCACACTCCCTGGCAGTCAAAGCCTGGGGACATATCTTCTCCACTCCACCAAAACAAGCCTTTATAGCCCAAAACGGACTTACTTCTAGAACTCAGAAGGTAAGCAGACACACCACCGAGAATCTATGGAGATGAGGATTAGCCACTGCTCCGTTAATCCCAGATTAGTGTTATCAGATAGTGGAGGACTCAGCCCAAATCTCTTACCCTCCTGTAGCCACTGAAGGGCAGATCCACAGGTAAGGAGAAGACATTCTCCACAAACTGCTGGTAGACCTCGAAGAGGCGATTGAGTTCCTCATCAGGGATGCGGAAGCCCAGCAGGACTCGGATAGCCATGCGGAAGGTGAGCTTCTGGGTCTCGTGGTAGACGTTGATGGACTCAGGGTTGCTGCTCCAGGCCCGAAGAGTGTCTTTGATCACCAGCTGGATCTTGGGAAGATAGCTCTCCAGTGCCTCATGGCTGAAGATTTTGGAGAAAACCTGCGAAAGAGAGCATGCAGAGATTTCAACCTAGTGCAAACACCCTACTCTTTGTCTTCTCTAATAACCTGCTTCAGTGCACAAAAACGAACATCACAAGGCTCCTGCACTGAGCAGAACACCCACAAACAGACAGAATTCACCAGGCAGAATCACCCATTCCTAAAACAGCTGCCAGAAAGGGTTGATGAAGAAATATCAGCTAACAGGCCCTCTGCAGGATGACCCCACCACAGCCATCACAAACAGAATCAGGAATCACACAGAATGGTGGGAGTTGGAAGGGGCCTCTGGAGAACACCTAGTCCAACCACCCACTAGAGCAGTTTGCCCAGAATCACTATGTCCAGGTATGTTTGGAATCTCTCTGAGGAAAAGATTCCACAACCTCTCTGGGAGGCTGCTCCAAAGCTCCAGCACCCTCACAACAAAGAACTTTCTATCCTCATGTTCAGATGGAACCTCCTGGATTCCAGATCATGCCCCTTTCCCATTGTCCGTTCACTGGGCACCACTGAAAAGAATCTGGCCACATCCTCTTGACATCTGCCATTTGGCTCTTGCTGAGCATCGAGAAAATCCCCTCTCTAACTGCACTTCTCCAAGCTAAACAGCCCTAGGTCTCTCAGCCTTTCCTCCTCACAGAGATGCTCCAGGCCCCTCAGCATCTTTGTAGCTGGACTCTCTCCAGTAGTTCCCTGTATCTCTTGAACTGGGGAGCCAACAACAGGATCCAGGAATCCAAACATAGCCTCACTAGGACAGAGTAGAGAGGCAACAACATGGAGCAAAGCAGAGATGAGAGGAAACACTTTACCCCATGCATGGTGGGATGGATGGAGCTGCCTTTCCTGCAGCTCCCTGTCTCATGGCTCCCAGTTACGTTCATTCCATGATTTGGAGACTACTAACACGCCTCTTCCATGAGGATTCTCTAGTGCCTAACATTATGACTGTGCACACACAAGCTTTTCTCTCTCACCTATCAACCACCCTTTTAAAAACATACATAAAAAAACAAGTGTAATAATTATTTGGAGGCATTTAGGATCTGTCTGAAACCTGCCTGAACTTGGGGTTCAAGCAGGGAAGAGAGGCGCAGACGTACACAGAGGCTGTGACTGCACACAGCTCATTTCCTTGAGAAACGAGGAAAAAAAAATTTAAAAACCCCAACAAAACCCAAAGCCCTAATGTCAGGGAAAAAAAAAAAAAAAAAAAAAAAAAAAAAACAACAACACCACCAAAGCCCTGATGTCAGCAGACAGCATTAATTTAAGCTCTGTGAGTAAACACAGCGCAGGAGAGGGCCTCCCCAAGTCCCCGATGCTAACGGCTCCTTACTCCAATCTGGGCCAGGAGGAGCTCAGCAATGCCAGGAATGTCCCTGCAGCCCTCCCCGGCGCAGCCCACAGCGCGGGCTTTCATTCGGCATCCCCGGCCGCATCCCTCCCAGGGCGCAGCGGAGGCAAAAGCTGCGCTGTTTGTTTATTCTGTGTTAACCTCCGCGCAGACAGGGCAGCGGCACACACGCACCGCCGCACGCCGGGCCGCCGGCAACACCCAATCAAAAACCAGGCTCACACGGAGCTCCAGAGCTGCGAAGGCTCCACCGGTGGCCAAGATCCCAGGGAGGGCTCGGTGCATGGTGTGGGGCTGCAAAGTTATCAAACCAACAAGAGGAGAGAAATCAAAGCCGCCCCCCCACACACACCCCCCTCTTTTCCATGAGCGCCGGACTCGCTGGAGCTGTAAATGTGAGAATTTCCTCTGCAGTCAGCACTCAAAGGCAAAGGTAATATTTTCCTGGCTGCGACCCCTCATTGCTAATGCACATCGTTTGCTGGGAGTTTGTTTGGTGAAATAACACCTCTGTCCCCTCGCAGCCCTGCGCAGGAGGCTCCACAAGAGCCACTTCATCCTGCGCCACGCTCGGGCTGAGCCCCGAGTAAAACTCATCGCACCGCATGCAGCGGGGAAGAGCTCGGAGGCTCCCTGTGGAAACACCTAGCATGTGAACCTCCATGGAAGGAGCACAGGGCTAGGACCGACAAAAATGCAAGTGGACTGACAGACAGATCTGCCTGCAGACAGCCAGCCATCAAGGAATGGCTTCGGAGAGCAGAGGCATGAATGAACGGAGCCGAGGAATGAATGAAGCACCGGCGGGGCCGCGGAGAGATCACGGCGAGGGCGGGAGACTGTGCAGCTGCTGCCTTCTGCCGCCTCCCTGCACTTCAGGAGCTATTTTTAAGCCTGGAAAGGGCAGCGGATGCTCAGGCAGAGCTGCCTGTGTGAGGGGGTGAAAAAAGCCGCTCGGAAAGGAAAAGCTGGAGGTGCTACAGCCGAGTCCCTCAGCTGCCTGGGGAAGGCATGGAAGGAGGAGGGAAAGGACTGGTTCCTGACGGTCATGGGCAGGACACCAGGCTTGGGTGCAGTGCTGGCTGGAGGAAAGCTGGCAGTTGCAAGGGATGGGACAGGACCTCCGGAGTGGTGCCTGAAAAGGGACCCCAATGTCACCCCATCTATCTGGCATCTTCCCTTCATCCATGCTGGAGATTTTGGGCTAAAGACAGAAGCCCCTGGTGAATCACCTCAATCTTAGTCTTTGAGCCCCTCATCATGGGAGTTTGACTCAGTTTCTCTAGCTGAAAGCAGAGCTGGCAAGGGGACAGCCTCTTCTTCAGATGTGATGAGGCTGAAGCCCTGCTTGGAGTCACCACCCCAACAGAGGTGGCCTCTGAGGCTCCCAGTCTGGGGCAAACCCCATCCTCCCACAGCTCTTCCCAGCATCTCCTACAGGCAAGGCATTCAGGAACCCCACAAAAATCACGGTATCTCAAGAAATGTCTCCGGTGCTGCTGTGCAGAATTGCTGCAACAGTACATAGAACCAGCCCAGGAAGAGATCTACACTCTGCAGAACAAGACAAACTCTGAAGAGGAGAGTTCCCATCCCAAGGAGTGATGCTGAGTGCAAGCACAGAGAAGGGAACCCTCAGGAAGGGAAGACTGAGCCCCTATGGAGCTCAACATGCCACCTGCCCAGCCTGAAAAAGGGGAAGAAATTAGCACTGGGGGGCGAATTTTTATCTTCTTTTTTTCCCCTTTGTTTAGCTCTTCTATCAGGCTCCACTAGCCCCAGCTGTCTGCACCCTATACGGGCAGGAGCCTGAAGCTCTCAGCCACGGGGCCGGCCGACGTTGCGAGTCCCGGCCCCACTGCAAGGTCCCGTCCGCTTGCCGCCGTTGCGCTCCACGCCGCCTAATCCCAGATGTCAGCAGATCCTTTCCCCAGCCAGACACAAGTCTGGATCCCCTTCCAGTCACCTCCAGTTCAACCCTGCATCTTTCCAGTTGATTAAAAAGGAGGAAAAGGCAGCCAACTTTCCCCAGCAAACCTTCACGCATTTCTAGCCTAAAATTCCTGCGCCCTCTAGTGAAGCCGAACCGAATGTCTCCCTGGACCAAGACAAGACCGAAGAGATTTGGTGCAAAAGCTGCTTCAGAACTGCCAAGAGGTAAAATCAGCTCTAAGGAGACGCTGGCTCTGCTAATACAGAGATGGAATAGCTCAGCCGTGGTGGAGGTCCACCAGGTGGCCTCGGTGCTGGGGAAATAACCAGGATGTTTTGGGGATGCTGGAAAGAGACCACATTTTCCCTCACATTTTGATATGTTCCAATCAGTCAAGTCTAGGGATTTGCTCTGTCCAGGGGCATTTATTTATACCCTCATACACATGGTCACCCCACACTGAGGGTGGCACAATCACCATCCAGGAAGCCTGCATGGCAGCTTCTGAATTCAACTCATAGTAAAAACAGGATACTTAAAATCTATGGTTTTCCTAAGGCAGAGAATTCCTTCCCAGTGTCTCAGCTCGGGAATCTCCTGGAGAGGTCCAGCTCCATGTGATAATGAACTGCCCTCAGTCCCAACTGGAGAATACCTCAGCCCTATCCTTAAACCACACAGAAGACAGGAGTACATTCATGTAAAGAGCTCTGAGCTTCAACCTGCAACATTTTCACACACTGTAAAGGCTTCATTTAGTGTCTGGTGTGGAGAGCAGTTAGCAAGGATAATGTTTTCATAATGTTATCCTTCCTTGGTAGCAGCCAAGTTTCCCCACTCCAGGTAGCAGCTTCAGTCCCTGCCCTTTGCTATCCATGATCTGCAGGTCCTCTGATCCAAACCAGCACATCGGCACAGCAAAGAGAGGAAGACTCCAGGAGGAAAACTTATTCTTTGAGATCATACACCATCATCTTATCCAGCCCACACTAGCCAAAGCTGCTGGCCTCACTGAACAAAGGCATAATGAGCATGGAGGTGTTTTCATGAACCACCTCTTTATGGTACCTTGCGTAGTCTTCACAACCTTTTTACTGTGTTTTCCCTTTGCTCACACTCCTTGTGCCAGGACAGCTTCTTGCCCTTGAGCCTTCTCATCCTGCTCCAGAAATATCATGTTTTATGATCTTGCTGGAGCATGGCAATGATGCTCCTTGTCTGGCAGCCCTGAATCTGGTGCCAGGGATAGGCAGACATCCATTATAATGTGGCAACAGAAGAGAGTTGGGCCAGACACATAGGTAGAAATCATATGTCTCCAGGTTGAGACACTGCTTTGGATGCTTCCTCACATGTCCCACTGGCCAAATTGCAGGCCAGTGTTGGACTTGATGATCTTAAAGGTCTCTTCCAACCAAAATAGTTCTATGGTTCTCCCCATTCTGTAATTGGAAAATGGAGCAAATGGACCACTCCACAGTCTCCTGCCATCTTCTGTCATGGGAGGTATCCAAGCCCATTAGAGGGAAAAGCCAAGAGTTTCAGCTCCCAAAACAAGCAGTGTTTGGTTTGCCCATCAAAGTATAGCAGAGTGCAGGTGAGAAGTGCGGAGCTGAAGGCAGTGACCTCTCCCAGGGAGAAATGCAAGAACCCCATGAGCACTGCAACTCATCTCCAAAGGGAGTCTGGTTACAGAAGCTGGAGTCTCCAAACTCCAAAAGAAGTTGAGTGCTTTACCAAAAGGCTTCATTGAAATGCAAAGGATTCTCAAAAAACTGTGCTGGAAAAAAGCTTTAAGATCATTTCAGCATCCCTGGGCCAGGTTATGATGATCATGCACTTTTCAGGGTTGCCAGTACCCCTAATGTTTAACAGGTTTTTAAACATCTAGGGTTGGGAGAAACTCAGCATTTCCTATTTCCAGTTGAGTTCAGAAGGAAAATGAGCCCAAGTATCCTATTTCCCCACAGCTCAAAAATCTCCATGTCTGAGCACCTCTCTCACAAACTCTCCCCATGGCAAGAGAGAGACTGCTTTCAGTCCCAAACCCTTTAACAGGCTCTTGAGATAAAAGAGCTTTGATGAACAGGATGGGGAGGGAAAGCAAGATACAAGCTGTCTTGAACTGTATGATCATAAAGGTCTCTTCCAACTAAAATGATTCCACAATTCTAAGCAGGACACCTTACATCCATCACAGCACCCTCCTCAAGCCTCAGAAAGAAAAAACCACCAGCAGCAAAATGCAACCAGTTACAGTCAGCAAATTGGACATCTCAGCCCCACAATGTTGTGGAGATCCCCAAACACCTTGTGGTTCTTCAGCATCTCTGGGCCTGCACCACTGCTGAAGTGCTGCTCCAAGTGCCCTCCAGCTAATTATTCACAAGGAACCAGTGTGTTTGAGAGCAAAATTCACCTTACATATTGTCACTGCTCTTCAAGGAGGGAATCAAACACAGGGAGGGGAAAAAACAAAGAAGAATCACATCAATGGATAGCACATGGAACAAAAAAACAGGGCTTGTGTCCAGCAAGAATGGACTCAGATTAGAAAGATGGGATCACCTGGTGAAAAAAAAAAAAAAAAAGTCCAATGGGACAAGGACCCCAGAGGGAGGAGCAGAATATTACAAACCACAACTCAGCAAGCTGCTCAAGCTGCTTGAAAGGATGGAGCATGATGCAGTAGAACAGCAAAGCTATACAAAGACAGTGTAAGACAGATACCGAGCCTGGAAACTCTCCCCATCTCTTGGGATTAGCTCCTGGAATCCCCCATTCCTGCTCTGAGCCTAGACCCATACAGAGCTATGGGCTACAGATATCAAGTGCAGAGCATTACAGCCAGAGATGTTTCATCTTCTCCATGCTTCACAGCATGGAGAACAGACACAACTTCCACCTGAGATGGCACAGAAAGCTGCAAAAGCCTGCATTAAAGAGGCTCAGCTTGCAGGGTATGGTACAGTTCCTAGAGGGTAGAATCATAGAATCGTTGTGGTTGGAAGAGACCTTTAAAGTCATCAGCTCCAACAATTAAGCCAGTACTGCCCAGTCCACCACTAACCTACGTCCCTCAGAACCACTTTTCCATGGCTTTTAAATCTTTCAGGGATGGTGACACCACTGCTTCTTCCAAGGCTTGACAACCCTTTTGGGGAAGAAATTGTTCCTCACATCCAACCTAAACCTCCCTTGATCCAATCTGAGGCTGTTTCCTCTTGTCCCATTACTTGTTCCTTGGGAGAAGAGATGGACCTCCACCTGGCCCCAACCTCCTTTCAGGGAGTTGCAGAGTGATCTGTAAGCACACTGTGACACAGCACAGCTCTTCAGAGCTGGGTCAGGGCTTCCAGGGCAATTTGGGGTGGAAGGTGCTATGTAAAACACACAGGAGATTTGTCTTGCAGCCAGGAGCTCCTGCACTTCACATTTTTTAATCCCATGGAATTACTCTGGATTTACACCACTGCAGATGACAGCAGTAGTTGGTCTAAAGTCAATGAACCAACCTAACTGACAAATTCTTCCCCAAGACCGCGAGCGGGAGCCCTGCTCTATCAATGGAAGCATTTTCTCCAGCTCCAGCAGCTTTTACCCGTGGGTTAAAGCTCACAGGGCAGGAGCCCAATGCAGACATGCTTAGAAGGGGCTGGAGCTGAGCCAGATGATGGCAGCTGGAATCCAGCCTACTTGAGCTGACACGATCTGGGGGGGCTTGGATGGAAGGAGATGGTTTCTTTTCCACCATGGGATTTACAAGTGGGGTAGGGTGGAAATGTGGGAAAAAAAACCCAACCCCAAACAAACAAACAAACAAAACAACCTCTCAACAACTCAGATCAGGGCTTTTTTTGTAGGGTGGAAGGTACATTCCCGCCACCTCCCATCCGTCCTTCCTCCTCCCGCCCCTCTCCCCCATCTCCCTCCCTCCCTCCCCCCCCTGTCCAGCCCACAGCAGCTGGTTTATATTTGGTTGTAAATTTATGGCCCCTTTTGTGTTCTTAATCCTCTTGCAAACTATATTAAAGCCTCAGACCTTTCTACTTGGTGCTAATAAGCTCAACACTTGTATGCCTCCGAGGCAGAACATTAATTGTGGTGTGTTAATGAATGATGTAGTTTTGGACAGTGAGACAAAACAGGCTGCTTCTCTGCACCACTGTCTGCTTCCTCCTCGAGTCTCTGGGTCTAGGATGTCTACCCAGCCCACGAACTGCTTTTATTTTATTCTTTCTTTGCCTTTTTTAAGCTGGCTGTGCCTATTTTGGGATTACTCTGTTGGAACAGAGCAGGAGCCCAACAAGTCCAGCGCTCTCCTGCCAAGGCTGGATGCTTCCGAGGAAAGTCTGAGTCCCACCTTCCCTGTGCACCGTAGCAGAGCTGTGCTGGCAGTGCATATCCTGCACAGGGAAAGTCCTTCCTGGCCCCAGGCACTGCTCAGTCTTGACCTAAAACCTAAGGACCATGCATCCTGTCCACTTCCAAATCCCATTTCCTTGGCCACTTCCAATTCCCATTTCCTTCTCCACCAAGAAGCTGGGGTGCCTCACGGGCAGAGGTACAGGACTGCCTCCATCTCTGCTGCTAAACTTCAGATTCCCACTGGCTTTACATCCCATAAAAGCAGAGCCTGTGCTAGCACCAAGGATTGGCTTTGCCTTCTCTAACAGCTCGTAGTGACCCAGGGAGCGACACTTCCAGAACACACACATCAGGAGCGACCACGCTGATTTCACTGGGGTTTCATGGGCAGAAAGGGAAGCCCATGGGTAGGAATGGGAGTTCATGGGTAGAAATGGAACCTGAAGATGTCTACAGGGACAGATTTAGGGTGAGATGTGAAAAGAATTGAGTGAACACTCAGTCTGGGACAGGGTATGGCTGAGGTGGCATGGCTCTACCATCAAAACAAGAACAGGATGAAGAGAGCATGGTGTACTCTCAGCCAGGCACCAACCCTAGTCATCCCTCCCTGATGAGCAGGAAAGCAGGAGCTCCCCATCACATCTGACCTTGAGGGATGACATGTGTCCCTTCCATGATGAGGAAGGACAGGGATCTGCCACCAAAAAGCCAGAGCAAAGACATGCCCATGTTCAGCCAGATGCAACACCACCGTGGCTGCTCCTGCCAGTAACCTGCAAGGTGATTTCAAGACGAAAATGCCACCACCATGGAGGCATCATGGGTGGCCCAGATCCTTCTCCAACATCAATATAAACTCCATGACCCAACAGCAGTAACAGCCTCTCAGTAGATATTTATCTCAGGAGGGTGGTTGAGGAGTTTTGGGTTGCTTTTGTTTACGACTTGTAAACTGTTCTTATCAACCAGCTTCATCTCAGGCCAAGGACAGAGCCAATGCTGATGGCATTTGCAATAAAGCAATACTCCTGATGCAGGCAAGCCCTGCTCCTAGCCCTGCTCTCATCCACCATCCTGCTCCACAAGCTGTAATGTCCATGGCAAAGCTGACTTTATATCCACAGACCCACCCCTCCCTAATAACTGGAGAGTACATTGCTTAGAAGGGGGAAGTTTCCTCCAATTCATATTGACTTTGACAGCTTCTTGCAGAGCAGTTTCAATAAACAGGGCATGGGAAGGCAGAAAGCTGCCAGAGCTGCCAGCTTAGTATGGCCTTGTTCCTCCTGAGCACGCTCCACACATACACCTCAGAGTCCTTCATCAACACCTATGAGATTCAAGGTGCTGGTAGCCTAGGGGTGGAAAAGATATCCACTTCCTTTGTGAAAAGGGTGAATCATAGAACCATTTCGGTTCGAAGAGACCTTTGAGATCATCAAGTCCAACTGCTAATCCAGCACTGTCAGGTCACTACTAAGCCATGTTCCTCAGTATCACCATACAAGATCCTGAAGAGAAACTGAGATAGGGAAACAGCAATCCTGAGAGAGGAGCTCCAGCGACTGAGCTGTCCAGTGCAGCTCTGGTCCCATCATGGTCACAGACAGCAGAGCCAGTGGTGATGGCTGCAATTTTCTGGTCTTGAAGTTACAGTGAAGAGCTAAAAACTCTTTGGAAAGCTTCACGACACATGGCCAGCCAAACAGCCAGTTTTGATGGCAAACTACCAGAAACACCATGCAAGAACATGCTGGGTTTAAAGCTCTTTGCTAGAGCTAATCTTCACATCTCCGTGGCAATCTGTCCCATTGAGAGGAGACACAGCTTGATTGCCAAGGAAGGATGAGAGGATCTGCCAGTGCTGCTGCAGAGAAGTGCAACTCCACTGGATTTCATAAAGAAGATAAGGACTGGTGGTGACCACTGGTGGTGAAACAAGAGCTAGAGATGACCTCAGTGGCTGGAGTTGCAGCAAAAGGTGAGGACATGGGGAGTCATACTCCACCTTTCCACAGGTTTAGCTTGCACCCTACATGCAGCCTCCCAAGAAACTATACCTCATGTACCACTTCTGGCAAGACCAGAGAAGGAGAAACCACTGAAGAGCAGGCAAAGGTTCAAGCTCAGACATGAGGTTGAAAACAGAACTGGGCAGGTAGATGGAAGCACTGCTCCAGGAATCCCTATGCTGCTTTAAACGGAATTATCAAGAACCTGAAAGGTTTCCCAGGAAATATTGCTGCTGCTCTTCTGCTTGGAGCTTTCAGACTTTTCATACTAGCAGCCTTACTATGAGAGTTGGTCAAGCCTTGAAAGAACAGCCAAGAAGTTCTCTGCTTGGTTCATCAGAGGGTCAAGAGGAAGGTACAGCCCTGATGTCTGAAAGAAAAACTTAGCCAGCAATGCATCTTCATGGCCAGGGAGGCCAATGGCCTCCTGGGGGGCATTAAAAAGAGTGTTACCAGAAAGGTCAAGGGATGTTCTCCTCCCCCTCTACTCTGCCCCAGCAAGGCCACATGTGGAGTATTGTGTCCAGTTCTCGGCTATCTGCAGTATCTAAAGATACTGCAGGGGTTAGGAGGATGAGGCCAGAATCTTCTCAGTGGTGCCCAGTGACAGGATAAGGGGCACCAGACACAAACTGGAACCCAGGAGGTTCTATCTGAACATGAGGAAAAACTTCTTTGCTGTGAGGTTGACAGAGCCTTGGAGCAGGATGCCCAGAGAGGTCGTGGAGTTTCCTTCTCTGGAGAGATTCCAAACGTGCCTGCCCATCGCGATCCTGGGCAACCTTGTGTGGGTGACCCTGTGTTAGCAGGGGGGTTGAACTAAATGATCTCTAGAGGTCCCTTCCAAGCCTAACCATTCTGGGGTTCTGTAGCATCTACCTAGAAGGAACATGCTTAAATCTTATATCTAATGCTTCCACCTCAGGTATCTCAGGATTTCAGCAGCAGGGTGTGGAGAGTTAAAAACTGATGAAATTTAACAGCATTTACCAACAGCTCACGGCTCATGAACACAAAAGATGGAAAAGTTTCTGCTGGTAGAGGGCACCTGGACTGGGAAGATCTTTAATCTGGTCATGGCAATCTCACCAAAAACAAAATTATCTGTTTTCTTCCCATTAGAATAAGGTTCCCTTTATCTCTGCATGCACAACTCACTCAGCAATGGACATTTTGTGTATGGGAGAAGGAAACTCAAGCTCAGAGTGCACCCAAGGGCTGCATGAAGTATGAGATGCTCAGCCTCTCAGAAATTAAGAGGAGACCAAGTACAGGAATCAGAATAACCTCCTGTTTTCAAAGAGACCAACTGAGTCCAGTGTACCCAACCTCACACTGCTAAAAGAGAAGGCTTAAAAAATAATTAGCTACTCCAGCTAGTCCCCAGTACCACTGATATGGGAAAAGTGTTTGCTCCTGGATATGCCAGAACTCGAAGCAGAGGCAAGGTGTGCGAGTAGGAGCAGGCACAGCTCATCTTGGGATGGTGTTTTGCCAGAGTACCTGTTCTCAGGAGGCTTTAGCCATCCCTTAAGCAGGAATTAGGATCCTTGCCAGCTTGGGATAGTGCATGATGCCAAAAGTTGGGAAGGCAAAAGGGATTTGAGGAGGAGAATGGAGATCCAGAGAGCAGACTTTGGACTCAGAAAAATCCCAAAACATTTGGATTCACTGTTGAGGGTGGGAAACTTATATTCCACTAGGGAAAAAAAATCCACAGAAGTGAGACTGTCAGGTATAAAAATTGAGGGACAGAGGCTCTCTCCTTTATACACTGCCAGTATTCCTCCTTGCTAGTGCCACCACTCCCCATCCAAGCTGCAGTACAAATTACAAATCCATCAGGATACCACAGAGGTCAGGTCTCCCTTTTCCATGACCGCATTCCCATCACCCATGCTCTCCTCACCTCCCCCAGTGCCTGAATTCTGTGGTTGTATTACAGCAATGGCAACCAAAGACCTTCAGCAACTCGCTTTCTAGTAGCAAAAAATTATCTTGCTGTGCAGGAGATAAAAGCAGCAGTGAATGAGGGTGGAGGGACCTTCAACTCGCTGCCTGCTCCCATTTAACCCTCCCTTAATTGGAAATAAACAGGAGCCAAAGCTGCTGCTGGAGGAAGGCACATCTCTCCCCATCTCCCTGCACCTCTTCTGCCCTAAATTATGGTGGAGGAAGCCCCACAAACCATTACCCTTTTTTGACAGCCAGGTCAGAAAAAAATATCTCTCTCCTGAAGAAAACTGAAGTATCCTGAGCAAAGGGTGATGGAATTTCCAACACAGAGCTTGCCCAGGTCTTGGGTAGGGATTCACATGGTGTTTCTTGTGGCATCACTCAGATCCCAGCCACCAGCACATTAAGAACTGGGACTAAGAGGCATCACGCAGTGTTTGGGTTCTCCCCAGGAGAAAAGAGCTGAGTTGGATTTGTTTGGGACTTTATAGAAACACAGCTGCCAAAATAAGAAATCCCACACGAGCAGGAAGAGGAGAGGGGACCTTGCCTCAGGGCAGGGACAGCCTCTTGGCCCTAGGTACTACAACTGCTGTGCCAGCAAAGCCTGGACACATCACCTTCACCCCAAATTCACCGCCTGTCCCAACCCAGCTGGTAAAGAGCCTGTCCCTATGGGACAGGTCTGGATGCAAAAGCCGTCACCTACGCCCAGGCAAGGCCGTAAGAAGGTCTCAGCCGCCTTCCCAGCCAGCAAAATCCCCTCCCACCATGCTCCATGCCGGGACCCCCATCAGCACCCCAATTCCCCTAAAATCCGATCCAGTGCTGAGCACCATGAGACCCCTCAAAAAAACACAAAGCCTGCAGTCTCTCTTCAAGACACCCTCAGCAAAGTCTGAAAATGGGAGGGACTCTTCCCCTCCACCCCACATCCTTTTAGGAGCCCTCTGAGACTATGCTCACTGCTCAGCCCACTCCCCACAAGTCACCAGTGGCAAGGGGCTGTTGGGGTGGTGATGGGGTGTGCAGCACCTCCATCCTCAGCAGCAAGTGTGACACTCACTCTCTCGCATCCCCATTGCCCTTTTAAATTCTTCAGAGGCATCAAGTGTGGGCACAGAAGGGGGGGCACACCCACACAGGACCTCCCACATTGGGGGTCTGTGGGAAGAGGAGGGAGGAAAGCAGAGAAGGATGAGAGAGGAAGAAGAGAAGGAGAGGAATGGAGAGAGAAGGGAAAGGGCTCCCCCACCCAACACACGCACCCACGCATTTGTCCCCTCCCGACCACGCATGGGGACCTCACCTTCCTCTTATGGCGATGGATGTCGCCGATGGAGTTAGCCACGGTGTTGGGTCCCAGCAGCATGCGGGTGCTGCGCGGCCACTCGGTGCTCACCAGGTGATGCTCCCCCATCAGGATCTTCCGCACGTTCTCCGCGCCTGTCACCCGCACCAGCGGCCGCCCCAGCAAGTGCGTCTTGAAAACATTCCCATACTTCTCCCGCCGTGAAGACTGGAAGCAGGAACCCTGCGTGGGGTGGAGGAGCAAAACACGAGTGGGGGGCGGTGTCACCACACGGCTTCTCTGCGCCCACGCAGCCGCACCCACGCGCGGGGATCCCCGCGGAGCATCTTACGTGGTGGGAGAGCGAGGGCAAGCCTGCCGCGGTTCGAGGAGGGCAGAAATAGAGAGGGAGAGGGGTCACCCCGACATCCCACCCACGCACAGCCCGGCTCCAGCGACGGGGAGCCCTGGGCTGCCCTCCCACGGTCCGTTCCCTCTGGCCCCCTTCCTCCTCCCTTTTATTTCTACCTTTGCTTCCCCTGGCACTTTTTTAACCTTTTAGGGGTTTCGTGGGTTTTTTTCCCCTTTCTCTTTTTATTCTCTGCTTTTTCTTTTTGCTTTCTCTTCTTTTTTTTTTTTTAATTGCCCTTTTCCCCCCTTTCTCTTTTTCTCCCCTTTTTTAATCCCTTTCCCCTGTTCTTCCCTTTTTTATCTTTTATTTTTCTCTTTTTGCTTCTCTTTTTTCCCATTCTCCCTTCCTTCTTTCTCTTTCACCCCCTCTCCTCTTTTCTCCCCTTTTTGCCCCATTCTCTTCCCTCTTCACCCCGTTCTCCTTTTTCTCCTTTCTCTTTTTTTACTCCCCCTTCCCTTTCCCCCTTTCCCTCCCCCTTCCTTCCCTTTTCCCCCTCTCTTTCTTATTTTTTTTTTTTTAGTCAATTTACTCGAAAGACTGCAATTTCCCTAAGTAACTCTCCAGATTTGAAAACCTTTAATAACTTTCCCACATGCTCGGAGGGGATTTTGCCGGCGAGAAGCCGCGGAGGAAAGGGGAGGGGAACGGGGGGGTTCCCCCCAAAAAGCCCATCCTGAGCAGGGAGAATATCTGGGAGTGCTGCAGCTCGGGGCTGGGAGTACGGGGTGTTTATTTTGAAACAAAAGCGCGGTTGTGAAGTTCAGATGTTCAGGTGACCCTGTTTCTTGATCTGCGTAAATATAATTAAAGTCCTTTTTGTGGCATTAATAAAGAGTTATTTGTACACCATTTCCAGGGCAGCACAAAGAGGACCTTTATGTGGGAGAAGTTTCGAATGGAGTCCAATTTATACAAAAATTTTGTATTTTTAGCCCTGGACTCTGTTTGGATGGAGCCTGTGGAAAAGCGAGAACCCTTTTCTGGTCCCCCTGTAAAAAATCTGATAAATTTCTTTAAAAAATAAAGCCCTATTGAGAGCGGGCGGTTAACCCCTTCGGGGCCGGCCAGGGAGCAGAGCCACCGCGCTGGGCTCTCACGCTGGGGCTTCCCCGGCACCAGGAGGGGGGAACGGGGACACAGAGGGACACCGGGGAATGTGGCGGCTCTCACAGCCGGGACCCGGGCTCTGCCATCCCATCAGTGCAACGCGGCTTTGGCTGGCGGGAGCATCCTCGCCCGGTTCCTCCTTGCTTTTTATTATTTTGCCCTCGGAGGAGGAAGGTGGGAAACCCTTGGTTTAATTTAAACCTCGGGGGTTCCCTCTTGGGATACTGCGAGCCCTCGGGAGTGCCCCAGGCTTCCCCATGCCGCCTCTCCTCCTTTCTCTTTCAATTTTTAGTGGTTTTCTCCCCATTTTTTTTTTTTTTTTCAGTCCGAGGGGGATCCCGCTCCACCCGCCGCTGTTCAGCATTTAGCGAGGTTAATCCCGGGTTAATCTCCCCATTACCTCCGCGGGCTTCCCCCAACACCGGACCACGGCCCGGGCCGGCTTGCAAACAACCCCGAGAACACGGAGAGCTCATTGCACGGGTGGCGGGGACACGACCCGGTGACATCCCTTCTATCTCTTCCCGGAGCGGCGGCGAACCCCAGGGATACCTCCCACCCCCGTCTTTTTTCTGCAAAGATTTAGGCTGAGGCGAAGAGAAAAGGAGTTTTTGGGAGACCCTGAGCCGGAAGAAAAGGAGTTTCAGAGCAGCTCAAAGGAGACCTGAAGCAGCGCCCCCGGTCTCCAGCAGCCCCCGCAGAGGGAAGCCCGCAGCGCCCTGCCGGGGAGCGCAGCGCCGCGGCGGCTCCGGGTCTGAACCCAGCCGAGTCAAAGCTCCCTCAATTCCCCTGTCCAAACCCCAAACATCAGCAGCTCCCGACCCCAGCTCGGAGGGATGATGCAATCGAAAGGAAAAAAAGGAGGAAGAAAAAAAAATCCTTAAGAGAAAAAAAAAAGAGAGAGAAGCTGGTCCCAGCCCACCTTCCAGGGAGGGAAGGGAAAAGGGAATCCTCCTTACCTGCAGGAGCCAGTGGAAGGTTTCTCCGATTAAAGGGAATCCCATAGAGCCTTTAGGGATTGGTAGCTTGCAGGTTTTGTCGCGGGTGGCAGCCCAGCGGAGCTGCCACAGCTGTTGGGACACGGCCAGCAGCAAAGTCAGTGACACCAAACACGCGGCGAGGGTAGCCAGTGCCGAGACGAGATCAAAACTTGCAAAAAGCATATTTGGAAGAAGGAGGAGGAGGAGGGTGGGGAGAGAAACAGCCCCTGTGACAGGCACCACACTCGCACCCACACACACGCACCGCAGGGAGAAAGAAGGGCGATGGAGGAGGGCAAGGGAAAGACTGCCTGGGGGGTCCCGGGGCTGGGGGGGGGGGGGGCCCGGTTTGCCCCCCTCTCTGTTGGCAGGTTAGAAAAACAACAGGAAAAATGGGGGGGCAGGGGGGTGGGGAATAAAGGGGCAAAAAGCTGTATCTCCTCTGCCCCTCTCTGAAAACTTTGTTTGAGTAAACTTGACAGAGTGACACAGGCGAAAAAAAACAACCCAAGAAACAGAAAAAAAAAAAAAAAAACCAACAAAAAACCCCACCAAAAACAGCACAACACAACACCCCACACAGAACACAAAAAGAGGGGAGGAAAAACCCAGCAACCCAACGAGACCCCAAAGAAAAGGGTGGGGGCAGCTGAAGAGTCCCAAACTCGTGGATTAAAAGTCAAAAAAGAAAAAAAAAAAAAAAAAACGGAGTGAAGGAAAAAAAAAAAAAGCCAAGACCCACAAAAGTCCAACTGCAGATGCTCTAGGTCTTGCTCGCTTTCAAGGTGAAGCCACACACACCAGAAAGGGGGAAAGAAGTGAAAGGAAGGGGGGGGGGGGGGGAAATGAAGGGGGAAATGAAAGGGAGAAAAAAATGAAAGGAAGGGAAAAAATGGAAAGGGGGGGGATAAATGAAGAGGGGGGAAAGTGAAAAGGGGTGGGAATAAAAGGGGGGAAAAATCAAGAGAAAAAAATAAAAATCAACAACCAAAAAAATGAGCGAGATTTAAGAAAAAAAAATTTAAAAATTTTAAAAATCATCAAATAGTTCAGCCCCGACCTGGAGAGATGGAAGAATTAAAGAGCTGGATATATGTATCTATACACACGGAGCGAGGCGGCTCGGTTTGTATCGCTATCTCTCGGTACATAAATAAATCTCTATAAATACAGCCCTGTCTATATTGCCGGTGATTTGGGAGCCCCAGACTTAGCCCCAGACTTCTGCAGGGAGGGAGGCAGGGCTCTGGGTATAGCCCCTCTGCAACCTTCAATTTGAGTCCAAAAAGAAAGTCCATGTGTGTTTATATAGAGGCGGGGAAGCCGGGGCTGGGCCGGCCGCCAGCCCGACTGCTCACCCCCCCACCCCCCTCCCTCTTCTCTCCTTCTCTCCTCACACCCACCCTCACCCACCAGAGGGCTCCCGGGGGGGGGGGGGGGGGGGGGGGGGCGGGCCGAGCCGAGCCGAGCCGGGCGGACGCGGCGCTGGAGCGTGCGAGCCCTGGCCCGCCGCCCGCGGCACGGTCACGCCGCGCTCTTCATCCTCCTCCTCCTCCTCCTCCACCTCCTCCTCCTTTTCAGCCGTCCGTACCTTCAGCCTGCCGAGAGACAAGCGCAGCTCAGCTCCGGCGCCTACCCTCCTCGTCAACTGCAATCCCCTCGAAATGATTCCCCCTCCCCAAATCATTCCCCCCCACCCCGCAATTTAACCCTTAAGGATGCTCTCCCGGCGATGAACACTCCCCACACACATCATTTTCCCCTCACATTACTCCTACCCCACACCTTCTTTGATGATTTCCCCTCGCTATGATCCCCCTTTGCAATGGTCTCCCCAATATTTAATCTTTAGCAACCACACACACACACCTTGCAATGTTCCCCCTCTTGCAGTGGTCCCCCCACTATTTAATCCTAACGATCCCACTCCTTGGCATGATCCTCCTCCATCATTTTCCCCTCTCTGTGACTCCCACCTCCCCTTGCGGGTTCTGCCTCGTGAAGGTCCCCCCAATATTCTCAATGATTTCCTCTTTGCAATGATCTCCCCAATGTTTAACCCTTAATGATGCCCTGCTGGCAATGATCCCGCTCGCCTCATTAATGACTCTCACCTCCACTTGAAAACTCCCCTCTAGTGATGGTCCCTGCAATGGTCTCCCACTATTTAATCCTCAGCCATTTCCTCCTTGGGATGATATTTAATCCTTAACCATCCCCCCCTTAGAATGATCCCCCCAACTTACTCTTTGATGATCCCCCCCTTATGATCTATTCCCTGCCCTGCTATACTCAACCCGCAATGATTCTCCCTTACCATAATCCCCCCAGTATTTAACCCCGAATGACTTCCCCTCTTGCAATGATTTCTTCTGTCAAGATCTCCCCTCTCCGATATTTAACCCTTTACAATTTCCTCTTGACATAACTTCTTCCCTGCAAGATTTACACCCAAATAATTCCCCCCATGTAATACCTCCCCCCCCCGATTTATCCCGTGATGATTTCCCCTTCTTAGTTATTTGCATTCCCCCCTCCCTTCTCTCCCCCCCCCCCCTCGATTTTCCCCAGACAATGACTTATTCCTGTGTCCCACACTAATTAGCCCCAGGCAATGATTCAGCTCCAGGCAATGATTCTCCCCCTCCCCAATAATTTTGCCCCAATTGATTTCCCCCTCTTTCATTACTTGCAATGATTCACCCTCTCCATAATGATTCAGGACATCCCCCTCCCCAGATTTCCCCACTTGCTCCCCTCCCATTACTTCTCCCCTTGCAACAATTTCCCCCTTCAGTGATTTACTCCCTGAAATAATTTGGCCTCTTGCAATGACAAACACCCCCTCCACTCCCCCCTCCCCCCCCAGTGACTTGCCAACTTGCATTGATCATGCCCTTCCCCCCAGTTATTTCATCCCAGTGCTCTGCCCCTTGCAATGATTCACTCTTTGCCCCCCTCCCCCAGTATATTTTTGGGGTTTGTTATACTTCATATACCCTCTGGGTTTTTTGTTTGTTTGGGTTGGGTTTTTTGGGGGACCGTGATTTTTATTCGACCCCCCTCCAATCTCTAAGTGCTTCCCAGAACAGAGGAGATCAGTGCTCGGGGACCTCTCTCTAACCAGCTCCTGTTTCCAATCCAGCCCCTGCCTTGCACAGAAGACTGCTGCCATCTGCCTAACCGCCACCCTCCACTCCCAGCTACCCCTCACCCCAGCGCCATGGAGGCAAAGGCAGGTATCCGGGCTGCCTGGTTACAGGCATTTTTGCAAAGCATTTGATTCAGATTACAGGAAAAACAAAAGTTCATTGAGTTCCCCCCCTCTATCTCCATCATTCCCCTCCCCCATCACCTCCTCTCCGTGTACTCCCTTAGCCTCCCCAGCTGGTTTGACTCTGGTGCTCTATGGGACTGGGAAAGGCTTTGCCCTCTACCACCGCAGCTTCCGAGGAGCTGGGGGGTGACACCCCCCCCACGCTCCTTCCTTTGGGGAGAGCCCGGATGGAGAGGAGCTAGCTCTGGAGCCTCTTTCCCGCATCTCCACCTCCATCGAGGTGCAGGAATCCCCCCCGGAGCAGCCTGGATTGGGTGCATCTTTGGGTGCCCCCCTATGCATGCCCGGGGAATCCTTGCTGATTCCCTCTTCCCGTGTATCCCGGTGTAAAGCCACGCCCCTCACCTCTCCCCCCTTCCCCTCCAACCCCCAACCCCATCACATTCGCCTCTATCTCCGCAATAGGAGTTTCCAGCGGTGCATCCCGGTGAAGGGAGATTCCACCCCCCGCCTCCCTAGCCCTGCTCATCGCCTCCCGGTGCACCCCCACCGTAGAGACACTCC
Organism: Indicator indicator; assembly: GCF_027791375.1. Taxonomy (NCBI): domain Eukaryota; kingdom Metazoa; phylum Chordata; class Aves; order Piciformes; family Indicatoridae; genus Indicator; species Indicator indicator. The sequence goes on along the minus strand of NC_072032.1, from coordinate 13,595,626 downwards.
TCCTTCCCCACCAGTGCACCCATATGCAGGGACCCCCGCCCCACCTCTGTGCCCCGTAGTGCAGGGACCCCCCTTCCCATCTGCCGGTGCGGACGGCAGCAGTTCCCCCGCCGCCGCCGCCGCTCACTCTTTGCCCTGTTGCCCCACCCGGTGGCGGCCGCTGGCACTGCAGGCACCGCAGCGCAGGTGGCAGCGGGTCCCGCACCGCTCCGCACAGCGCATCGCCGAGCCCCCCCCAACTCCCTCCCTGCCCGAAACGCCTCCCCAAAAGCCCCTTCCCTAAAGAGTTTCCCAAGCATCTTCCCAAACACCTTCACAAAATACCTTCCTAAAGAACCCTCTTGAAGCACCCTTCCCAAAGCACCTTCAGAAAGCACCTTCCTAAAATACTTTCCCAAAGCACACTCCTAAACCATCTTCACAAAATACTTTCCTGAAGAACCTTCCTAAAAGACCTTCACAGAGCACCTTCACAAAGCATCTTCCTAAAATACCTTCCTAAAGAACCTTCCTGAAGCACCTTCTTTAAGCACCTTCACAAAAATTCTTCCTAAAACTCCTTCTCAAGGCATCTTCCTGAAGCACCTTCCCAAAACATGTACCCAACATAACTTCCCCAAAGCATCTTCCTGAAGCTCCTTCCTAAAGCATCTTCCTAAAACACTTTCTCAAAGTGCCTCCCAAAAGCACCTTCCCAAAGAGTCTCACAGCAGCCTGAAGAATTTCCCCAAAGTATCTTCCCAAAACACTTTCCTGAATACCTTCCCCAGCCCACCCAGCTCAGTGGGCTCAAATCTCCCTTCCCACTAAGCCAGGCAAACAAGGGTAGGAGGGTTCAGCTCTCCCACTGTACCCCCGGATCGGGGGTTGGGGGAACATCACTCATCTCCCAGGGTAGTGTCAGCTTAGCAGGACACCAGGCTCAGCATCAGACCTGAGCTGGGGGCTGAGAGATACAAAAAGACACTTCAGAGAAGCCTACTCATCACCTACAGCTTCTCTTTGGCCCCACCACGGAAAATCCCCCAGGAACCCCCAAACTATAGACATGCCCAACAAAGAGTGAGGCCTTGTCTGTCTTGTTCTCCTCTTCCCTTTCCCAAGGGAAAATCCATCCTTGAGATGCTCTGCTTTTCCCCACCCCAACCCCATCAAAGCCTCAGCACACATGGACAGAGCTCCTGTCCTGAAATCTCCTGCTGCTTTGTAAGAGTCTGAAAAAATGTCCCTTTGAGGGCTGTGACTGGCACAAAAATAAGCCACCAGAACACATTTTCACCAGAAATGGGGAAATGGGTGGTGGAGGTTCAAGGATAAGGGGGAAGAGCCTAAAACAATATTTGAAATTTTTTTTAGGGGTTCCTGAAGGTTATCACACCCTGGAGATAAACCCATGAGACTCCAGAGCAAAAATGGCTTTTGTGAGGTCAGCAGCAGAGCTGAAACTTGGTCAGTGGTGTCCAAGGCACGGCTCTGCCCCAACTTCTACTGTAATCTGGATAATTTAATCGTCAGCCACAAATAAAGCCAAAAGGAAATTGCAAATGGGGTGGAGAAAGTCAACAGAGGAGCAATAATTCCTAAGGAGAAGAGTGATGGCACCAGCAGGCAAAAGGCTTGATAAAACCATCTCTGAGGAGCATTTTGGTGGCAGATGCTCTTCCCACCAGGAACGGGTGAACTCAAGGAACTCATCACCCTGGAATGTGGCTGAGCCAGAAGGCAGCAGTTTGGGGTTTGGGGCTCAGTGTTACTGGCTCTCACATCCTGGGGCTCAATCCTGCTTTCCCTGTGACACCCTGGAGACCATTTCTGCACCACAAACAGGATGATGAACTTTACTGCTAGTGTGAGGAGGGAACTTTTCTTCAGCATGAGGAGGGAACAACCTGCCCCAAGCCAAGCTCCCTCAGGGCTCTCCTGCTGCCTGCTACTACTCTGTGCTCCAAAGCACCAAATTTCTCCCTTTCCCCTCCTAATTTAGTGGGGTTTAACCTCCCTGGAGTGGGTGATGTAGAACTCCACCAGTTCCACTCCAGCTGGAGAGAGCAGCAGTGAGTCCTGAAGGTTAAACTCAGCACTGCCTTCCTTGGATATCTCATTATGAATGATGTGTGGGGTTGTTCTGCCTTTCTGGGTCATCCCAGCTCCTCTGTTAGGGGAGGGTGGAAAAGAAAAAGAGGGGCTTGATTTGCTCCCTGCACACGAAACCTCCCGACCTGCATTTTCCTGCCCCCTTTCACAGCCGCGGCCGAGCAAGCTGCAGTCGCCTCGACCGCGCAGATGCAGTGGATGCTCTGAAAGGATCCCGGAGGCACCCCTAGGTAATATTTCATTTCATTCATTCATTTCATTTGAGTTTACTCTAGTTCATTTAATTTCAATTTAGCTTAGTTTATTTGAAAAGGAAAAGTTACTTCTGAAATTGCTTTTAAATTTCCCCCCCCCAGCGCCTTGCAGCTGAATGCTTGCTGGTGTCCCATTCCTTCTTTTAATCCTCCCTCTCTGTATCTCAACCAGCAAAATCCTCCAAAAGGGGAACTGGGGGGGAACTGGAAATGCAGTAATGCAGTTTCCACATCCCTTTCCAAGACTGGTTTGGCCATACTGCCCTCATGGCATACGCAGTGCCTGATGTTGTTTCTATCTGGTTTTTAAAATGTGCTGAAAAAAAGAAGAAAAGGAAAAAGAAAAAGAAAAAGAAAAAGAAAAAGAAAAAGAAAAAGAAAAAGAAAAAGAAAAAGAAAAAAGAAAAACAAAAAGAAAAAAGACAAACAAAAAGACAAAGAAAAAGAAAAAAGAGAAACAAAAAGAGAAACAGAGAAAGAAAAAGAGAAAAAGAAAAAGAAAAAAGAGAAAGAAAAAGAGAAAAAGAAAAGAAAAAGAAAAAGAGAAAAAGAAAAAAGAAAGAAAAAGAAAAAGAGAAAAAGAAAAGAAAGAAAAAGAAAAAGAAAAAGAGAAAGAAAAAGAAAAAGAAAAAGAAAAAGAAAAAGAAAAAAGAAAAAGAAAAAGAAAAAGAAAAAGAAAAAGAAAAAGAAAAAGAAAAAGAAAAAGAAAAAGAAAAAGAAAAAAAAGAAAAAGAAAAAGAAAAAGAAAAAGAAAAAGAAAAAGAAAAAGAAAAAGAAAAAGAAAAAAAATAAAAAGAAAAAAAGAAAAAAGATCCCTCAAAGCCTGAGATTAAAAGAAAATAAATTAAAAATCTGATTTAAAAAACATTAAAAAAATCTTTGATTAAAAAAAAAAATCCCCCCAAGACCTGAGATTAAAAAAAATATCTGATTCAAAAAATAAAAAACTTTGATTAAAAAAAATTCAATTATTAAAAAGCCTTGGATTGAAAAAAACATATACCATAATCACAGGAAAAACTGTGATTAAAAAATTGATTTAAGAAAAAAAGTGGGTTTGAATATTTTAATTATTTTTTTTAATTATTACAAATATTTGACTTTAAAAAAAAACAATCCAAACCCCTTGGATTAAAAAAAAAGATTTTTTTTTTAAAAAAAAATCAAATAACTTTAATTTTTGAGCCAAGACTCTCTGCTAGCAGTTTGTTATGGATGTTGTTATGGGTTGGTTTTTTTTTTGGTCTGCTGGTGTCTTTTACTTCTTGTGGGCATTAATATCCTCTCCTCTGGCCACCAGTTTTGATCATTTTTCAGTGATGGATGGGGTGTTCTAACTGCTCAGCCACCTGCATGACAAATCAATTTGTGCCATCAAATCTCCGCTGGAATTTTCTGACACCAAATCTCTGATTTCATAACTCCACCTTATCTCCAGTTTCATTTTGTGCCACCCAAATCTCTGATTTAATTTCTGCCACCAAATCTCCAATGTAATTTTTGTGCCACCCAAATCTCTGATTTAATTTCTGCCACCAGTTCTGATTTTTGTGCCACCCAAATCTCTGATTTAATAATCTCTGCCACCATACCTCTGATTTAACTTTGTTCACCAAATCTCTGATTTAATTTTGTGCCACCCAAATCTCTGATTTAATAATCTCTGCCACCATATCTCTGATTTAATAATCTCTGCCACCATATCTCTGATTTAACTTTGCTCACCAAACCTCTGATTTAATTTTGTGCCACCGATGTCATCTTGGTTACTAAACTCCCAACTAAATTTTTGTCACCAGACCCCCAATGGAATTTGTGCCACCAAATCTCTGATTCAAATTGTGCCCCCAAATCTCTGAGTCAACTTCTGCCACCAAACCTCCAATGCACTTTTGTGCCACTAAATCTCCGGTTTAATAATTTCTGCCACCCTTACCTCCAATTTAATTTTGTTCACCAAATCTCTGATTTTAATTTCTGCCACCAAACCTCCGATGTCATCTTTGCTACCAAACTGCCAAGCGATGCTTTTTTTGGTCACCAAACCTCCGATTTAATTTGTGGCACTGAATCTCCAACTGAACTTTTGCCACCAGATCTCCGTTTCAGTTTGCACCACTGCATCCTCAATTTAATTTGTGTCACCCAAGCTCTGGTTTAATTTTTGCCACCAAGACTCCAGTGTCAGCTTTGCCTCCTACTCTCAGATATTTTTTGGGTTTTTTTGCCACCAAATCTCCAACTGAATTTTTTGCTTCTTGCCCAATTTTGCCATTCCTACCCACCCCCACACCTCCCCCAAAAACAAACAAAAAAAAAAAAAGAAATAGAAGCCTGCTGGAATCCTGGGGAGGATTCCAGTTTGCCCAGCTTGGAGTGGAGTTCCACCACTTCCCCCACCTGGGAATAGGCCTCCGGTTCTGGTTTAGGGCTTTGTTTGGCTTTGCTTTTTTTGTTGGTTTCTTTTAACCAGTCGCCTTTCAAGCCCTGCAATGAAATTTCCAAGTTGTCATCACTGTTTTTTTCACCCCTTTAGATGAAAGAAGGGGAAAAAAAAAAAAAAACAACAACAAACCCCTTGGGCAGAAGCAGGTCAATAAAAAGCTGAGGATGGGGAATGACATTTCGGGAGCCATTCGGTGCAGCTTCCCTGTGCTGCAAACCCTGCCCGGCATCCAGCTCCCAGCAGGGGAAATACAGAAGGAGAAAATCCACCATATTTTTGCCACTTACCAAACCCTCCAAGTCCAAGTTGACTTCGGCCACCCCCAGGTCCGGCAGAGCGTTGCCCACGCCGAGGAAACCCGGAGCATTTTATAGCATGGAAGGCAGGGTGGTCCCCGCCCACAGGGTGCTGCTGCAAAATGAGCATTCATAAGTATTTGGGGACGATGACAATGTAAAGCTTCTGCACGCTCCCCCAGCCCCAACTGCCACCCCCATCAACGGCTGGATCCCTTCCATCCCACTTCTGCCTCTCCTCCATCATCCCGCTGCGAAAAAAAAAAAAAAAAAAACCAAACCCCTTATTTGTGCTTAAAATGCTCAAATATCATCTCCCTCACTTGCACCCCTGGCAGAAGGAGCTTGGGGTGGGGGGGTCTTTTTATTTGTCTTTTTTTTCTTTGTTTTTTCTGCTTTCTTTTATTTTTTAATTTTTTTCTCCTTTCCTTCTTTTATTCCCTTCCCTTTTCCTTTTTTTTACCTCCAATTGTCCTTTATTTTCCTTTATTTTTTCTTCATTTTTGCTTTTTGACTATTTTTCTCTTTTTTACTTTTCCTTATTTACATTATTTTTAATGTATTTCCCTTTATTTGTCTATACTTTTAAATTTGTCTTCTTTTTTATTTTCTTTATTCTTTCTCATTTTTGAATATTTTTCCTTATTTTTTTTCTTTTCTCTTTACTTTTTCTTACATACTCTTCACTAATTTTTTTCTCTTACTTACCCTTTTCTATTTTTCCTCATTTTTTCTTTCTTATTTATCTTTCTCTATTTCTTCTTATTTCTTAGTTTTCTTACTTATCCTTCTCTATTTTTTCTTATTTTTATTTATTATTCTTCTCTATTTTTTATTTTTTATTTATTATTCTTAATTTTTTTCTTACTTACCTTTCCCTATTTTTTCTTATTTCTTATTCTTCTTTATTTTTTCCCCTACTTATATTTCTCTATTTTTTCCTTCCTTATTTTTTCTTTTTCCCCCTTTATTTATTTCCTTCTCTTCCCTATCCCCCCCCCCCTTTCTTTTTACTTTTCTTTTTCTTTTTTTTTTTTTTTTTATTGAAAAGCCTCCGAAACCAGAATGTTTCTGCAGAAGAGTTTATCAAATTACATTTGGGGACAAAGAGCTAAAGTGCATTTTCTTGAAGGCTTGACAATTGGGGAGCCATCAAGGAAATGAAAAGAATGACAGAAAACCAAAGGCTTTTGTCAGATGGAGAAACGCCATGGGGAAAAGCTGGGCTTGGGGGGCCTTTATTTTGGTTTTGGTTGGGTTTCTTTTCCACTTGCTTTTCCCAGGTGTTAAAGTTGGGGCTGTGGGGAGGGTAGGGAAGGGAAGGGAAGGAAAAGCTGTTTGGATTGGGTTGGGGGACAGAGACTTAAACAGGGGGTTTCTCCTCTCGTGCTTTTTAACAAGATCCCAGTGTTTAAAAGAAAAATGAAGCCCCTTTAGAAATGTGAAGCTGCCGAGATAATGACTGTGAGCTCTCTAAGACTGGATGGGAACAGGTGATTTTTTTTTTTTCCTTTTCATCCTTTCTTGTTCCCATCTGTCCTTTGTTCCACATGAGAGACAGAAACGAGATCATTTTGATATTCCCCTTTTTGTGCCTAACTTCTCCCAAGGAAAAGCAACGTAGCTCAGTCCTGCTCCCGGCGTTAGAGAGGGGGGCTACAGCAAGAGCTGCCAATCACACCAACACATCACACAGAACAAAACCCCTCAACTCATTTTTTAACATCTCACAAAGCAAGAAGCAGCAGGTTGAGGTCTGTTCGTAACCTCCTCCCTGGGCTAAGGTCTGAACAGCCCCTTGGGAAGATGCTCCAGGGACACTTCTTGGGTTTACCCCACAGCTTTACCCTCATCCACACTCCATTTTCTTCCCCCAGGTGCCACTGCACTTTGCAACAACATTTTGGGATGACCCTCAGGTTTTTTACCTCCCTCAAAGCCATCCCATCCCTCCATCCCTTCTTCAAGTACCAGGGCAATAAGCCAGTGGGCAAATGCTTCACTGCCCCTTCAAAGCATCCTGAATCCCAAATCCTAGCAGGCATTCCCATGGGAGCTCTGTTCAGGGGCTACACACAGCAAGTTTTGAGATTCTGTTGCTTTTCTTTTTGCTCAGTTAAGAACACTTTGCATATTTTCTCTCCCCAGTTTGGAAAATCAGAAGATTTAAACTCCTTGCTGGGTCAGACAAGTGGTGCAACCACATTTCCCTGCACGCTGGCAATATTGTGGATAATCTCAGGTATCCAAAGTCCGAAATGGCTCTTCAAGAAGTAATAATTTCCCCAAATATTCTCTTTTTTTTGTTAAATTTCTTTTTTGCTCTTGTGTTGTCTCCTGTTTTAATCTCCCTTTCCAGCATCTCTGCAAACCATCACCCTAAAAAATCTGGTTTAAATGCTTCCCTCAAAACCCAACCCACCAGTCCCTGGCTGGGATTTATTCTCTTTTTCCTCCCAAACTTCCTTGGTTTTGGTTTTTTTTTCCCTCTCCTTAATTCTGATACCAGCAAAAGCATTCTCCCAAATCTCAGCCCTGCCTGAACACCATCTGGCTTCTCCCTGGCTTCTTCTAGGAGTGGCAGAGAATTACTCGAAAGGGCTGCGAAGGATTTTTGCATCACTGCAAGACTACAGCTGCTATTATTCGACATGCCACGGCAGCCTTTTAGAGAATTAAAAAGGGCATAACGAGAAACATCTTACCCTGCTCTGTAGGAAAATAAACTACGTTGAAGTTTCTCTGTTCATCACCAAAAACAAAAAAAAGAAAGAAAAGAAAGAAAACGCCCTGGTAATCGGAGACAGGGAGCGGCCGAGAGGGAGGGAAGGAGGGAACCAGGGGTGCATGGCTGCAGAGATCTCTCTTCCAGGGATGAGCTTTGGAAGATGCTGCTGAAATGCTGTTTATATCACAGACCTTTTAACACAAAATGCTGCCAAAGGGGCAACTTCAAGGTCACACCGAGGGGGGATAATTCAAAGTTTGCTTTTCCTAAGATTAGCTTTTTCCCCTGCTGAAAACGCTGGGTGCATGAGAAGGGAGCTGGCATTTAACACCGTTATCCTGGACTTTCACCCTTCCCTTCATCCCTTCCAGCTCCCTTTCCCATCCCTGCTGCTTCCCCTTCTTCCAACTTCATCCAAAATCCTTTGAAAAAGCATTAGAATAACTAATAGAAGCAGAGCCCATCAGCTTTTTCACAGCAGCTCGTGATTTTATGGGCTGGAGCTGCTGCCCCACTGCCGGCTCCCATCCCTTGAGTCCTGCCTGCTCTGCTTATTAAATCCCGCTGGGAAAAAAACAGGGAAGAAGGGGGGGGGGGGGGGGGGGGGGGGGGGGGGAGGGTGAAGAAAAAGAAAAGAAAGAAAACAAAACAAGACCCAAATGAAAAACACATCAAGAGGAAGTTCAGCGTGGGATATATTGTCTCCTCAAGTGCTGAAACGAAGGGCTCAGCTTGTGCTGGGCACACGCTGCCCTCCAGAGACCCAGCCCAGCAGTAGAGTGGGGCTAAAGAACCCTAAAACCTCCTTATTCCCCCTCTCCATACCTTTCTAAATGTTATTTTATTATACTTCAAATAAGTGAGGATGGCAGCTACCTTCTGAGCTCACCCACTGTCAGGGGGTTTAGGGTGCATGCGCCTGGCGGTTGGAGCACTGAGCATTTAGAGCACCCACACTGGGAGGGAGCCCTTCCACCAACCCTGCATGCTCCCAGCCTCCAACATCTACATCCTACCAAGCCAAGGAGCTATAAACCAAGGGAAGATACTTTGGGGCAGGGCCACTCCTTAGCTGCAGAGCCTTGGGGTGAAGCTGGTAGCACAGAGGGAGGTGAAAATCCCACTCAGGGCTCCCGAATTTGCAGTCTGCTTGCAAGTGGGGGCAGGATGGTGCCCCTAGGCCAAGCACAGCCTTGGGCACAAGAGGTGGCACTGAAAAGAAATGTAGGAGAGGGATGAGTGTCAGCTGACATGGCAGGATAACATCAGGCTGGGATCTAAGTTGGGAAAGTTGATTTATATATAATAAAAAACAAAAGGAAAAAAATAACCCATAAGCCACCTGTTTTGTCCAGCAGAATTCAGCAAAGTTCAACTTTTCAGTCATTATTTTATCAAGAGGAAGGGACATCGTTTGTTGTGAGAGAGGAAAGGTATTGAAGAAGAGGAAGAAAAGGGCATTTTTCTGAACAAGTTTTTCTAGTTTGGGGAAGTTTGGGGAAGTTTTCCACTTCCCACAAGGACCTGCAGAACAGAGCTGAAAACAACACAGCTCATTTTCTGGTAGAAATGCTTCATCCCCTTTCAAACAGCAGTGGGCTGCATCTTGCAAACTGTTTGTGTGACCCTATGATTGAAAGGAAATTACAGCCCCACAAAAAGCCACCAAATAAATCTGCATTTCACTCAATGGGCAAAGAGAGGTGATGCTGCCTCCAAGTATTTCTCCATCTCCTCAAATGCACATGGACGGGTTTCTCTGTCCTGTCTTTAGGATTGCCCAGTTACAGGGAGATTTTCCCATTCTCTTCACAGAATCCAGATCTCTTTTAAGGAGAATTGCCTTAAACCCAAAATCAATCTGCACTCCCAGAAAAGGAAAATCAAAGAAAGAAATTCATAACCAGTTTGAACCTCACTCAGAAGACAAAACCCATCCAAACCCTTCACAAAATAGCCTGGATTTAGGTTGGGAACAGAAACTAGTAGCTTCAGCAATAACTTCAGCAGTAAGCAGGTGCCTCACTGGGCTGGTTTGAGGGTGCTGGTACAGGATAATCACAGAGTCACAGAATCACAGCATGTCAGGGGCTGGAAGGGACCTTGAGAGATCATCTAGCCCAACTCCCCTGCCAAAGCAGGATTACCTATACCTCTAATGGGGTGGCATTGCCCCCCTCCTCCATCCTGCTTGCACTGATGATGAGCACATCCATAAAGAAGCATTAAATATCCAGGATGACAAAAAACCCAAACCAAACAAAACTAAAAACCAAAACCCAACCACCTCTGCAAAGGGTTTTCTGAGGCCAGAGCGAAACTGTATCAGATCTAGAGAGCTTGGCAAGCAGCGTGGGGAGGAAGTTGTTAACATTTTGGTGTGAGAAGGTACCTGCTCACCCTTTCAGCCTCCGCCGTGGCCCCGGCCATTCAAGCCGGGCACGTGAACAGTTACGGTTAAGAGCACAAAACCTCTGCACAAAACACGGTGCAGTGACCCAGTAGCTCCAAGCTCATTTGCATTCCTTACCGCTCCCCAGCCAAGTTCAGAGCTATTACTGCAGACCTGCTCCCCCCCCTGCCGCATCCCACCCCCCACACCCTCCCCCCATTCCCCTTACCTGCCCCGTGAAAGGTCTCCTCTAACCAGCTGAAGCTCAAGGGATTGTCCTGGGCTTGAGACCTATCGAGTGACAGAGAAAATGATTCGCTCTGAAAGAGGATGCATCCCCAGGGCCGGGCGCTGAGGCCTCTGAAGAGGAAGGCTCCGCACCGATGCCGCAGATTTGCTCCGCTGGGAGAGGCAGGGATGCGGCCAAGCGCTTCCTGTTCTCCTTGCTGCCCACGGAGCTGGGCAATTACAGAATCATGGAATGCTTTGGCTCGGAAGGGACCTTAAAAGGTCATCCATGCCAAGCCCCCTGCAATCATCAGGGACATCTGCAACTAGAGCGGGTTGCACAGAGCCCCAGACAACCTGATCTGGAACAGCTCCAGGGATGGAGCATCTGCCACCTCTCTGGGCAGCCTGGGCCAGGGTCTCACCACCTTCAGAGTAAAAAATGTCTGCTTTCTATGCAGTCTGGGTGATGTCATTTAAATCTAGGAGAGATGAAGGATCTATGCTGGAATGAGTTTGGCATGCAAAGTACAGGTTTATTTGCACCTGCCTCCTGCAGGCACTCTGTCTCCCCTGAAGGTCTCCAGAAGTTCTGAGATGCTCTCTGGGACACACTCCCAGTGATCTTTCTCCAAGAGGGGCTCTCCTCTCCTTCTAAGAGTACATCCCAGTTTCATCCTTTATTTTGAAGGTGACAGAGCACTGAAATAGGTTGCCCAGAGAGGTTGTGGAGTTTCCTTCTCTGGAGAGATTCAAAACCCACCTGGATGTGATCCTGCTTAGCCTGATCTAAGTAAACCTGCTTTAGCAGAGGGTTTGGACTAGATGATCTCCAGAGGTCCATTCCAGTCCTGTGAACCCAGCACGTCCTCTTTAGCTCTTGCTAGAAACTTCACATTCAAGGTTACCTGCAACATGAAATCAGTGCCCCAAACTCCTCTCTATCTGAAGTGAGGATCCTGAGGAGGGAGCATGGGCAGGGAAGCTGCAGACATCTCAGAGGAACCACGCATGCAATTGTCATTACTGCCATGGCAGCCCCTTCCTGATGCACCACTGGCCAAAGAGCACCTCATGTTTTCACTGCCAGCTTGCAAGATGGATACACAGAGTATGGCTCCACGGACGTGGTGGTCTCCCAAGAAGAGGGCCAGGGACTGCCACCACCAATGGCTCACATTGTATGCTGTGGGCTGGAGATGTGCTGCAGCTTCCAGGGACAGATCCCAGTGCTCAAAGCTGCTGTAAAATCACCAGGGTGCTGGGACATGCTTCTCCATCTCGCATTGTCTACCTCTTGCACTAGACGGTTCTCATTAAGCCCTGCAATTGATCTCCTGTCTTTAAAGGAAACAAGAAAGAAGGAACAAACCCAAAGGGATCCTCCTTCCTACAGCCCAGGGGAACAAATCTGGCTTTAATTTCTTTGTCTTTTGTCATTCTAGTCAGGGATTTCACTTTAACGACACAGCCTTCCTCATTCCTCTTCTGCTCTTCGAGAAACAGGAAAGTACCCCCTCTGCTTTCGATGTTTCCTCCCTTTGTTCTCCACGCCATTCCTCTGATTTATGAAAAGGCTTTTCTCTCCCTGTATCTTTCTTGTTGGGAGTCAAGGACCCCCAAAACGCTGGTCCCCACCCTGGAGTTCAGAAGAACCACTCTGTGGCTTGCTGTGTTATTTCTGACTGGCAGTAAATATTCTATCTCCACTGGGAAGGTGCTGGAGGACCACACCTTTGGAACTATCCTTTGGGAGGAGGCTTCAAACTTATGCTACTGAATGGCTTTGATTTCCAGTAATGGGAGAAAATCCTTTCCAGATCCCAGTTTAATTCATACCCAAACAGGTTGGAGGAGGCAGACAGACTGATCCACCAGTATTAGCCTCTCCAGAAGATTAAAGCCTGCGCAGCAGTATTGTAGAAGACCCAGAAGAGATGGCCAAAGTCACCTCCGTTCCCTGACTCATGGGCAGACGCTCACCAGCATAAACGATGGAGGGTGTGAGAAAGAGCCTGCACTGCTCCAAGGGAGTATGATGAAAAAAAAAAAGAAAAAGAAAACCCGCAGTAAAATAGGAGGATTTAGGGGTTAAAGTGAGAAGGGACATGGAGCATAATGGTCTTTTGATCAGAAAATGAACCCCAAGCATGTTTTTCCATTTGGCATATGCATCAAGAAGTTACTAAAAGGAACTGGTCAAATATCTCAATAATGAAGATGAATGATACCTCAGATTTGTTTTTAAACAGCTCAAAGAAGGTTTCTTTCCGACCTCCCAAAGTGTGTGTGGAGGGGGATCTCAATGGCTTCCAATGTGCCCTTTTCTCTCCTTTTTTTTTTTTTTTTTTTTTTTTTTTTTTTAAAGCAGCTTAAACTGATTTCAGTGCTGGAGCTGCTGCTGCACATGCTGGGAGGGAGAGATCAGGCTGGGACATAAGAAAAATCCGTTTGCTGAGCGGACACACAAAATCACACAAGGGTGGGGGTTGGAAGGGACCTCTGGAGATCACCCTGCTAAAGCAGGGGCACCCACAGTAGCTTGCCCAGGATCACAATGTCCAAGTGGGTTTGGAATCTCTCCAGAGAAGGAGATTCCACAACCTCTCTGGGCAGCCTGCTCCAGCACCCTCACAACCAAAGAAGTTTTTCCTGATGTTTAGGTGGAACCTCCTGGGTTCCACTTTGTGCTCCTTGCCCTGTTGCTGGGCACCACTGAAAAGAGTCTGGCCCCATCTTATTGCCCTCCCATCCTTTAGATATTGTTGAACATTGCACAGATCCCCCCTCAGGCTGCTCTTCTCCAGGCTGAACAACTCCAACTCTCTCAGTCTCCAGTCCCCTCAGCATCTTTGCAGCCTCCACTGGACTCTCTCCGGTAGTTTCCTGTCTCTCTTGAACTAGGAAGCCCTGAACTGAACCCAATACTCCCTATGTAGCCTCACTTGGGCAGAGCATGTGGGGAGCAGAACCCCCCTCAACCTGCTCATCACATTCTTCTTAATGCACCCCAGGAGACCACAGGCCAGAGATCTCAGAAGCTGCAGAATAAACAGATCCAGAGGATGAAACACATCATGGCTCTTTAAACCACAGCTGGACCTTCCTCAGTCAGCAAGCTCCAAAGGCTGTCCCACTGCCATGTTCAGTATCCCCATGCCACAATCCAGGCATCCCACCTGTGACACCAAGCCTTGTCCTGGGCAGCAGGACATAAAGGAAACAAAAACATAAGGAAAAACCACTTTGAGGGAGATGAACCAGGCTGCCCAGAGAGGCTGTGGAGTCTCCTGCTCTGGAGATATTCCAAACCTACCTGGATACAATCCTAGGCAACCTGCTGTAGAACTCCAGAGGTCCCCTCCAAACCCTACCATGGTGTGAGCAGGTTGGATGGGGTGCCACCATAGTCTCTCATTCACACAGTCAAACCCTCAGGTCGCTCCATGAATTCCAAGTCCAAAATCAAAACTATCCCAGCACCTGCAAAGGCCAGAGATGGGAGGGAGCAGAGGGTAGGGGTGGAGCTCGATTTCAGATTGGTTTTTGATACACAGCCCAAAAGAAGGCACAGAGGAGCTTCTTTTAAGAGTGATTGCATTAAAATAGCCCTCTCCATTACACGGACACTAATAGGGGCTCAGTGCATTATTCCCATCAAAGTGCAATTTGCATTTACAAAGGGGTCCTGGGAAGTGATGGATGGGGAAGGAATGGAGAAAGGCTTGTAAAGGCGAGCGTGCTCATCTTGGAGGGACCTTCAAGCACAAGGCGGGTTTTCTTACACCTTCTCCTCCAAAGAAATTGGTGACGTCTGCTGAAATGAACATTCAGGCTCTCCCCTTTCACCCCACAGCCCATCAATAAAAGCTGGAAGAGCGGAGGAGAGGGGACATTCATTTATCTTCATTAGGACTCTGGCCAGCTCCTCTGATCACCACGTCGGCGTCGCCGGGAAGAGAAAAAGCTACTGTTCCTCTGCCCGGCTTCCCTGCTCACCCACCCCACCGCTGGGCTCACAGGCATCGCAGGGTGGTGGGATCCCACTCAGCACCTGCTCCTTGCCAAGGGAAAAAAACATATGGGATCTGGGGGATATTCCTTCTGGCTTTTTTTTTTTTTGCAGAAGCCAAGCTCCAGGAGAAGTGGGAGTGAGGGGAGAGTGAAGGAAAGAGCAAATAAATGCCATGAGAACATTGATTTTATGAAGAAAGGCTGAGAGCTGAGGCCGTTCTGCCTGGAGAAGAGGGTGAGGGGAGAGCTTTCACTCTTCATCTCCCTGAAAGAAGGTTGGAGCGAGGTGGGATCAGTCTCCTCTCACAAAGAACAAGCAATTAGACAAGCAGCCTCAAGTTGCACCAGAGGGGTTAGGGTAGGACATAAAGAAAATAAATCTTCCCCAAAGTGTTGTCAAGCCCTGGATCAGGCTGCCCAGGGCAATAGTGGAGTCCCCATCCCTGGAGGGGTTGATGACCACATGGTTTAGTGGTGACCTGGCAGTGCTGGGTTAAGTTGGTCTGGATGATCTTCAAGATCTCTTCCAATCAACACGATTTTATGATTCTTCCATCATTTTTGGATGAGGAAAACGGTTTCCCCCAGCATCAGTTCTCCTTGGCTCTCCTTGGGCATAGCACTCCCCAGATGCAGGAGGCCTCATCTTCCCTTGGGTGCAGTTTCCCCAGTGGGGTGGGGAAAGAAGCTGCAAAAAAAAAAAAAAAAAACCCCACACATTTAGAAGGGAGCCAAGTAACTGGGTGTGTCTCAGAAAGCCCAAGAGGTGCCTCCATCATCAGCTTATCTATATGGAAATGGGATCGGGGTGACTCCGAGGTTACAGATGTCCCACATCACATTCACCTGCTTCCTAGTCATCCCTGGGAGGGGGGAAATCATAAATGATTGTCCACTAGATGAGCAGAAAAATTACTGAAAATATAATAATCCAAAACCCAGGGGAGAAGTTAGCCTCCTCTGCAGAGGGGAACTTCCTTGTCAACATTCCAGTATGCAAATCCTGCCTGCCCATCCTGCCTCCCGACAGATCTAAAGTGCTAGGGGAACATGGGGAAAAAACTTCTTTTCTCTGAGGGTGCCAGAGCACTGGAACAGGCTGTCCTGAGAGGCTGTGGAGTCCTCTTCTCTGAGGAGATTCCAAACCCATCTGCATGAGATCCTGCCAGTGCTGGGTTAACGGTTGGACATCATGATCTTAGAGGACTCTTCCAACCAAAATGATTCTGTGATTCTATGATTCTACTCAAGCTGTAAATATTTGAGCTGCATTTTGTGTTCAATGAGAGCCTGGCTGACCATGCCTGTGTTGCAGAAGCCCATAGATTATGATGGACATGTCTGGGACCATCCTCCAGCCTCGAGGCCATGCGGCAAAGACAAACCTTTGCCCATTGAACTGACCTCCCCTACCTGCCAAAACAAGGTGGTCACATCCAACCTGCCTACTGCGAAGGCTCTGGGGCCACACACACAATCCAGAACCATGCCTCAGAATTACCTGAGCAAGTTCTAGTAATTTAGCAGTGGGGTAATTGGTGCCTGAACCCTGGAGCTCATTAATTTGCTGGCAGAGACACAGCCTCAGGGCTTTCGTTGCAGCCCTACCCTGGAAAAGCATCCCAGAGGCTGGGAAGCACTTGAGCAGGTGTGAATTGTTTTCCTGGGCTAGGACTAAGGGTTTGGCCTTAAGCTGAAGTCAGTGGTGGGGAAAATCTTGCCCTGGTAACCCCAAAAGACCAGTCCTGACACATACTGTGCTCAGTGTCCAACAGAAGGCTGGATTTTCAGTGAAGCAAGCACCCTCATGCACTCTTTCCAGCAACTTGGGGCCAAACCCCAGTGAGATGCTATCTACCACTGCATGCCACCACACGTGCATGAGCTCTGGGCTGGTCTGCCTGCAGACAAAACTCACAAACCCATCCTGAAGTCAGGAAACACTGGAGTGAGGCAGGAAAGCTACGACTTCATCACTCCTGGGGTCTGGAGGTGCAGAACCAGCCCCAAGACTGCTTGTTCATGGAGATGTTCTGCCTGTGTAGGTGACCACCATGAAGCCTTCGGTGCCAAGATGTCTAGGATATGACACTGAGGGCTGGCTGTGCAGTCTGCCTTTCGGGGATGATTTGGCTTTGCATCCCTTCCACCAAGCTGACACTGGAGTTGTCTTCTCCCAAGTAATACTGTCAGGTCCACAACTAAACCATGTTTGCAAGGGACACATCTTCTAAACACCTCCGAGGATGGGGACTCCACCACTGCCCTGGGCAGCCTCTTCCAGGGCTTCAAAACCCTCAAGGCAGAGATTGTTCCTCATGTCCAACTTAAACCTCCCCTGGCACAACTTGAGGCTATTTCCTCTTGTTCTATTTCTTGTTCCTTTGGAGAAGAGACCAACCCCCACCTGTCTCCAACCTCCTCTCAGGGAGTTGTAGAGAGAGAGAAGGTCTCCCTCAGCCTCCTTTTGTCCAGGATAAGCAACCCACCAAGCATGAGGCAGGAAGGTAGGGAACACCTGTCCAAACATGACAGCTTAGAGGCTGTTGCCCATCCTTTCTTGGACAGATGGGAAAAGAAACATTCAGTCACCCACCAGGCTCTGCCCTGGAAAATCCATGGCTTTGGCTTGTTAAGAGACTGGCTGACCAGAGTGAAATCTCAGTGCCAAAGATCTGGGGAGGAGAAGAGCCTCTGAAGGTGATGCCTTCAGCCAGGGTTTCTGCACCTCATAGTGGAGAAACACTAGAATCATAGAACCACTTTGGTTGGAAGAAACCTTTCACATCATCAAGTCCAACCATTCACCCAACACTGCCAAGTCCACCACTAAACCATGTCCCTCAGCATCACATCTCCACAGCTTCTAAATTCCCCCAGGGATGGGGACTCCATCACTTCTCTGAGCAGCCAGTTCCACATTACCAGAGCTGCAAATGATCATGATGGGACAGGGCTGTAGAGTATCCCCTGTACTCTGCACAGTACTGGGGACCAACACAGCTTGAGCTTGAAAAGGGGCCAGTAGTGAAGAAGACTGAATCAAAGAGTTGTCAGGATTGGAAGGGACCTCAAGGATCATCTAGTTCCAAACATCCTGCCATGGGCCCACCTGACACTAGATCAGGTTGCTCAGAGCTGCCTCCAGCCTGGCCTTAAAAACCTCCAGGGATGAGGCTTCCACCACCTCCCTGGGCAACCTGTTCCAGTGTTGCACTGCCCTCACAGGAAAGAATTTCTTCCTAATATCCAATCTGAATCTACCCATTTCTGGTTTTGTTCCATTCCCCCTGGTCTTATCATTGCCTGACACCCTGAAAAGTCCCTCCCCAGCTTTCTTGTAGCCCCCTTAAGATACTGGAAGGCCAGTTCAGGTTGTTTCCAGGTCTCCACACAACCTTCTCACTGCAAGCAGCAGGCACCTGGTCCTGCAGGGATGGTTTTGTTACCAAGACCATGGATGGAGGAGAAACAGCATCACCTCCTCAGATGGGACTCACCTGCACAGGGTTGCCTGGGGCCACCAAGGGAGAAGAAACCAGGTCGTGCCACTTCCCCAAGGACAGCGAGTAAGGCCCTGGGCAGAAGCAATGGCCCTGGGCAGAGGCAATGCATCTCCTGGCTCCCTCCAAGGGCCAGCCGCCATCTGCGGCGGGCAGGCTAATGAATACAAACGACCGGCCCGTGCCCCACCGGGGGGTCTTTAACACTTCACACGTCCCAGCGACGTTGAGTGATGGTCTCCCAAAGCCTGCCCGGGCAGCCCCTCTGTCCCACGGCGAGCGCAGCGGAGATGAATGAGCGCCGAGGAGCCGCGGCAGCGCGGCCATCCTTCATCCACGGTGGGGCTTAACCTTCGGTGAGCAAATCAGATTTCCCTGCCACCAGCCTGGGCATCCTACCTGCATTAAGCATGGCTGGGTCAGGGAGGGGCAGCCGTGATTTATGCCTTCTCCTGGCTAATCGGATTCAGGGGCAGGCAGATATTGATGGGCTCCTGCCTTTGATCCATGGCTCTTGTGAGCCTTCATTCAATTACTGCCCCACGGAATGCAATTAGCAGGGCCACAAAGCCACGTGGGCCTCATAATCATGGCACGGGGAGAAGACGAAGGGGCTGTCACCAGGAGGAACGTCGCCCAGTCCCACCTGGGGATCAGAGGAAGTGTGGTGATTCTGGACAAAACACTAAGGAAGCAACAAGAAGGAAAGGAGAGAAGTCCTGTTTATCCCAAGTGGTCCCAACTTGCCCAGGATCACAGCATCCAAGTGGGTTTGGAATCCCTCCAGAGAAGGAGATTCCACAACCTCTCTTGAGTAGCCTGCTCCAGGGCTCCAGCACCCTCACACCAAAGAAATTTTTCCTGATGTTCAGACAGAACCTGCTGGGTTCCAATTTGTGCCCATTGCCCCTTGTCCTGTCACTGGGCACCACTGAAAAGAGTCTGGCCACATCCCCTTGCCCCCCACCCTTTAGCTATTGATCAGATCCTCTCTCAGGCTGCTCTTCTCTGGGCTCAACAGCCCCAGGGCTCTCAGCCTTTCCTCCTCACAGACATGCTCCAGGCCTCTCAGCATCTTTGTATCCTCTGCTGGACTCTCTCCAGTAGTTCCCTATCTCTCTTGAACTGGGGAGTCCAGAACTGGATCCAGTACTCTAGATGTGACCTCACAAGGTAGATAGAGAGAAGAACCTTCCTTGTCCTGCAGCTGACAGTCTACTTAATGCCCTCCAAACATCACACAGCATCACCATACAATGCTCCCACCACCCTCTACATCATTGATATTTGGTTTGACCATCCTTGCCCTCTCTTGGCATTGGAACCACTCTACCTTGTTACTCCCTGCATGACCCAGT
This sequence comes from Indicator indicator, assembly GCF_027791375.1. Lineage (NCBI taxonomy): Eukaryota > Metazoa > Chordata > Aves > Piciformes > Indicatoridae > Indicator > Indicator indicator. The sequence goes on along the minus strand of NC_072032.1, from coordinate 13,576,313 downwards.
TTCTTATCCCAGTTCTGGTTGCTCCACCTCCTGTGTCTCCTTGCTCACATTTCTTTCCCTGCATGTAATGCTTAGTGCTCATTCCTCTTGGATTTCATCCAGTTTTCTTGCCAAGGGTGGTGCAATCCCTTCCCTTGCCACTTCACCTTCCTCACCCATCCTTTTCACAGATCATGCTATCTCCAAACAACCTGGTCCTCTCCCTTCTGGTATTTACCTGCTCTGATGACCTCCTTCACCTGTGTTCTCCAGGCATGTGATGACAGCTGGCCTCTATCAGATTTCTTCCTTCACTTTTGCTTTAAACTCTTCAGTCTTGCAAACTTTGGAGGTCCTTCTGGTCCAGTGCTCATCTGCCCACTTATTCCCTGCTCCCAGGGGTAAGAAGCCCACTGAAGATGGCTGTGTTCTCTCATTGATCTCTGTGGAAGCTGCCTTGCCACAGAGGTTTGTCTCACCCAGGCTGCTTCTCTGCTCCCCTTTCTTTGTGTTCAAGCAACTGTGACAGTCCTGTGAGCTGCTCCTGGAACAGGACATTGTGGTTCAGGTACCGCTTGGGTGCCTACACCTGTGCCAACTCAGGGCAGTCACTGCCACCTTCACAACTGAGCCTGCACAAAGAAAGGTGAAGCAGAGGTCACCTGGAATCCTGGGGGCACTGCTGTCTTGTGCTATGGGACCACCCCTAGGCAGGGAGTGAAGTGGAATTTGGGAATAAGAGGCAGCACTATGAACTGTTGGGGTGCGCCTACCACCAAGAGGACATCAACCACACAGGATGCTGCTGAAACTCAGAGTGGTGAGATAGTTCTCCTCTTGCCTCTGGTCTTATCTCGCCTCTCCACTCCTTTCTTTCTCTTTATCCCCACTCCAGCACACAGTAGGCAATCAGGTTACCTGTCTCAAGATCAATTGTACAATCACAGCAATCTACACAAACCTGTCAGCAATAGATTTACAACCATTCCAGCCATTTGGGTGTCACTTTGCCTCACCTCACACCTCAGGTATCACTCAAGATCCTCTTGCAAACCCTCCCTTCACAGGCTGGGTTGGAGCAATCTTGCCCATCCTTCTAGATCTAATTTTGACCCATGGCAGAAGAAATCTGCCAACTCCTCCCTACCACAACAACATCACCACCACCAGGGATCATGGTCATGTCAGCTGGGAAGAATTGAACAACCACAATGAGCAGAGTGAAGGCAGAAGGATGAGAGTCCTTAGAGCAAAGTGCAGGATCACCCACCAAGCCCTTCCACCTCAAAGTGGCCAAGAAGAAGAAAGACCTGGATGCAATGGTCACTTGCCTACAACAAACAATTCTGTCCTAGCACTGAAAGAGGCTGGTTAGTATCTGGTGAGACATTTCCAGCTGAGTCAATGAACCATCAATGCCCCATGTGTCAATCCTGGCAGCACCTCTTTGGTTCCCCATATTTAAAGATGCTCAGATGGGAACACACATGGGAGATGGGAACCAGAAAATGGAAAGGGACAGGGGCACCCTGGGCTTTGCTGGACAGAGAAAAGCCCATCTGAGAAGAAAAGATGATTTCTCTCTCACCAAAGAGAGGAAAGAGAAAACACCAAAGACAGGAAAGAGATAATAAAGTTGAAGAACAAGAGGTGACACAAAAGCACACAAAAGCAAGTGCAACCTGATCTCAGACACTGGTGGGACATAGGACAGAGACTTTTAAGTACCTGAGAATTGAGATTTTGGCAAGACATCCAAAAAGGTGTCTGGGTGATCCTCACTCCCTTACAGGGGGGATTTAACTACCACCACAGGACCTAATAGGATCAGCCCACCACCTTCAAGAGGACTCACAGATGGAGCCCTTGAGGTCTGATGGGAGCCCAGGTGTTTTGGGCAGTATTTCCCTCCCTCTCTGCAGGGACCTGCATCTGATCTGGTCAGCCTTTAGAGACACTGAAGAGAAGGGTCAAAATTATCCAGGGCTCAGCCAGTGTAGAGGTTAGTTGGGAAGGCTTTGGCTCCCCTACAGCCTCCTGCCTGCAAGCACCACCTCAACTCAGAGTTCAACCATCACCCAACAAAGTTTTTTTCTTCTTTTTTTGTTGCATTTGCTGAAGCTGCTTTCCAAAGACCTGAATCTCAAACCCACAAGCAACCACAAGCTGGGAGGCTTCCTCCTCCTATTTTCTTCGAGGCAGGTGAGACAAATATTTTTCAACAGATATTCCTATTTATTTCCTCCTGTCTCTGTCCCTTCTTGCCTTCACCTTGATTTACCTCTTAACTTCCTTCCTTGATGAGGTTAGCTGAGCTTGCAGGGAAGTGAAGCTGTCAGATGAGCCTGTCTCCAGCCCATGGGATTTTCCTCCTTAGGGAAGCCAGCTTCTGCAGCACCAGCAATGGAGCTGCCAAGGGACTGGAATATGCTTGCACCAAGCTGTTTGCTGTCTCATGTCCCACGTACAGGACATGAGTCAGTCTTTATGCCCAGCACCTCACAGAATCATAGAAGCAGCCAGGTTGGAAGAGACCTCCAAGATCATCAAGTCCAACCAATCACCCAACTCTGAACTAATCACCTCATGGTCTCATGGCACTAAGTACCTCATCCAGGCTTTTCTTAACCACCACCTCCCTGGGCAGCTCGTTGCAAAGGGCAATCTGTCTTTCTGTGAAGAACTTCTGTCTAAGATCAAGCCTAAACTTCCACCTGCACAGCTTGAGACTGTGTTCTCTTGTACCTCAGTACAATGGTCTGCCTGGTTACCCTAGAAAGCAGTCACAGAGTGGGAACTGAGCTGATGAGTAGCTCTCTTGGACCAGAGCTCATGGTGACAGTGACAATCAGGTTGAACAGAAGCCCACAGCTGCTGTCCTTGTGAGCACAGCAAACCACAGCCTGGGAGTTGTGTTCATACTGGATAGTTAGGAAGTCTTCACTGGGAGAGTGGAGCCCTGGGACAGGCCACCAGAGGTGTGGGATGTTCAATCTTGGAGGTTTTTCAAGACTCTATGACAAAGCCACAGCCACCCTGATCTAGTGTGGGCAACAGTCCTGCTGTGAGTGGGGGACGGGGCTAGAGACCTCCAGATCCCACCCCAGTGGAGAGGGCAGGAGCATCTTTAGGTCCAAGCATATTAAGGCTATGTTGGATCTTCTTCCTTGTGGTGCCCTGCAGACCCCGAAAGGTGATAGTCCAGCTAGCCTTGTCACTTGGCCTCCATCCCATCTGTTCAGGAAACACAAAGCAGCAAACCACTGCATGGAGATGTTAAATCACAGTGCAGCAACTCAGTGCCCTTCAGAAGGTGCCCAAATGAGAAACTCTTGTTTTAAAGACAGGAAAAGCAAAGGATGGGCAATCAAAAGGAGTAACCCAAGGGCTCAGGGCATGCTCCCTGCATCTACCTGGTGCCATGGCATCAGGCCAGGGTGTGAGCGGAGGTGTGGGGCCACATCTTGCCCCCTCAGCTGCACTGTCCCAACTTGCTCTTCTCTAGAGATGCCTGGACATGTTCCTGGGGAGGGTTTGCTCCAGGGACTGCTCCTCAGATAGATGGGGCTACACCCAGCACCAGCCCCCAGCACTGGGCTTGCAACATGTCCCTCGGGCTGGGACAACAGGCTTGCTTCTCTTGCAGCTCCCTGCGTGGGCTGCAGAGCTGGTTACAAGAAGTCCTGAGGACACTTTGGGTGAAAGGCTTGGTGACACAGAGATAGCCATGTGGCTCTGGGGTGCCATTCAGCAGTGGAGATGTTTGGCCCCACTTTGTGCACTGATTTAGATGCAGGCAGAGCCTTGCCATACCACAGCACTTGATCTTTGGTGCACACAGCAGCATCCCACATCCAAGTCCCAAGACATACCTGTGGCTGGAGCTAGGATGGTCCAAGGAGATCTTCCCACCATCTCTCACTGGAGTCCTGTGGTTCTGGACCACGTCTCAGCTGCACAGGTGCTGCAGAACATCTCTGGCTCTCCTGCCTGGGGCTGTACACCCCTTTAACATGGTCCTGAGCCTGGAGCATCCACTCATTCAATCACAGAATGGTTTGGGTTGGAAGAGACCTTAAACATCATCTAGTTCCAACCTCCCTGACACAGGCAGGGACACCTTCCACTAGACCAGGCTGCTCAAAGACCCGTCCAACCTGGCCTTGAACACTTCCAGTCTGCTCTTAGCACTGGTCAGCACTGAACACACACCAGGACATCACAGAAACCACAAATGGCTTAAAAAGGGTTTTGGAGGATTTCATGGAACACAGTCCATCCAGGATCCTTTTACAGAGCTGCTGTTTTCCAGCAGGGAGACCCCCAGCACATTCCTGAAATCCCTGACTCCTACACACCAAACCACATCATCTTTCTAAGCCCTTCCACCAAGCCTTTCACCCCAATCATGGAGGCAGGACCCCCAAGTCCCACCCTGAGCTTGACACACTCAGCATCACCCCAGCCCCAGGGAGATGAGGCTCTGGTTAGGATTACATGCCAAGATCTTAGCCAGCTTTTCATTAGCATGTGTCACATTAATTTTATATCATGTTCATGTCCTAATCAACGTGCCACGGGGTACCAGGTCAGGTATCTTACAGGAAACAAAGTCTAGTGCACATTCACTGCCAGGGCTAGGAAATATTTTGGGAATCTAATATTCTAACTCAGTTAGGGCCAGAACAAACCCCAAACAATGCTAATATAATCATCAAATTGCAAAGGATGACAAATACCAGGAAAGAAAATACACAGTGTGAGCAAGCAGAAAAATTTCCCATCAAAAGTCAATGCAGCTCCCCAGCTCTGCTGATTATCTCTGCTCTGCTCTCCAAAGCCTTAATTCCTGCTCAGGGTTATGTTCCACATCCACAAACCTCGATGTAATCAATGAGAGCAAGGCAGCTACTTCTTCAACTCCAGGCTTGGGTTTAATCATGCTTATTTAGGGCACAACCCAATTAAGCCAGCCACCAAATTAGGCAAAACTTGGCTTCAGCTCACAGCACTGCAATGCAACACAGGGTGCAGGAGCCAGCTCTCGTTGTCCCTGCAGGACAATCACAAAATCATGGAAGGGTGGGGATTGGAAGGGTCCACTGGAGGTCATCGAGTCCAAGCCCCCCTGCCAACGCAGGGTAATCTAGATCAGGACGCACAGAAATGTGTCCAGATGGGTTTGAAAGTCTCTAGAGAAGGAGATTCCGCAACCACTGTGGGCAGCCTGCTCCAGGGCTCCAGCACCCTCACAGGAAATAAGTTTTTCCTGATATGAGGTGGAACTTCCTGGGTTCCAGCTTTTAGCCACTGCCCTTCATCCTGTCACTGGGCACCACTGAAGAGTCTGGCCACATCCTCTTGCCCCCCACCCTTTGCTCTTGCTGAGCACTGACCAGATCCCCTCTCAGGCTGCTCCTCTCCAGGCTCTCAGCCCCAGGGCTCTCAGCCTTTCCTCCTCACAGAGATGCTCCAGGCCCCTCAGCATCTTTGTAGCCTCTGCTGGACTCTCTCCAGTAGTTCCCTATCTCTCTTGAACTGGGGAGCCCAGATCTGGCCCCAGTACTCCAGATGTGATCTCACCTGGGCACAGTAGAGGAGGAGAACTGGTCAGGCTCTTCTTAATGCGCCCCAAATTCAACCCCTAAACCTGGGTGTTTTCAGCAGCAAATCTTTGCTGCTTGTACAGAAGAGAGGTTGAATTTGGTCTTTTAGGGGATTTAGGGTTTTGTTCTTTCCCAGTGAGGTGAAGGCAGAGGCTGCACCTTCCCAGCGCTGCAGAGAGCCACGTCGAGCCCAGGCACTTAGTGAAACAGTGATAGCTGCATTGTTTAATAGGAGTTACAACAGGATCAATGTACAGTCAAAATCAACATGCTAATTTCTGATGCAATTTAACCTGTAAACCATGCAGTCTGGTTTGGAATCAGTCCAGCTCTTCTGTTCCCCTTTCAATCAGTAGCTCTGCTAGTGAGTTTTAAGGACAAAAAAATTAAAAAAAAATTTAAAAAGGAAAAAGAAAAAAAAAAAGAGTTCCCTTTAAAGTTAAACCTAATTTACTAAAATTTCCCCTTATTGTGCAACGACTTGTGCAAAAAAAGCTGTTTTCACCACATTAGTTTACAAAAATCACGTCCTTCCCCCTCCCCAAATCATAGTAAAAGGCAACAGAAGCAGCCCGTGGAGAGGGAGGGAGGGGGCTGCAGCATGGGTGTGTTTTCATGTCAAAAGAAAGCCAGCAGGATGAGCCACAGCCAGACTGGGTGCAGGCTGGATTCCAGAATCATGACCCAAAGCTGCCCCTAAAGGTTTTACAGCCCCCCAGGCTGGAGGAGCTGCTGGTGGGATGGATGCTGGCTCTGGCCAAAGCTCCTCCAGCACAGCCCAAGGGGCAAGACAGGGGCTTGAGCTGAGAACAGCAGCAGCAGCAGCTTTGGAGATGAAGCAAATCAACCATTCCTCACACCACAGCCTGTGCCCTCTCTCTCCAGCAGCTGCTTTTGGGGTGAATCCTGCCCAGAACATGGTGCATTTGGGTCACTTCCCTCAAACCTTCCCAGCTGACAGCAGCAACAGACCCATCTTGAAGTCAGTTGTGATGAGATTTATCTGGGAGTTGCCTTCCCCTGGAGCTCCTCAGCAGTGTGATCAATGCACAGGGTCCCTGATCACCACGGAGCCACATGAAATAGGGCACAGGGAATGAGCAGTCCCATGGCATCTGGGGATGGGATAAGCATCTGTCCAGGGTGTGGGAGGTGGTTCGATGCTTGAATCCACTTAATGCTTCAAAAAAGCACCAAACCCAACCCGGAATTAAAGAGAAAAGCCAAATGGGAGTGTGGCAGAGAGGTAGGAAATGACTGAGGGCAAAGATGTCTCTGTTTAGGCTTTGGACACTGCTTTGAAGGGCTGCTGGAGGGACACCTACCACAAACCTCCCTCACTTGCCACTGCCCATCAGCACTACCTAGGGAGCTAAAAGATTTTACCCTGAAACCATCTTCAGCACAGGAGATGCCAAGAGGGGCTGATGCCACCAGAGTGACCCTGGATCCGTCTCAGCCTCTCCTGCCTCACAGCATCTTATGAATCTGGGGCCAGTACACCAACAACCACAGCTTCTGCCCAAGCATCCATTTTTTTTGGGCCAGTGCAAAAGCAGTGAGTTTTATGCAAACAAAACCAAACCAGCTCCTTGAACGAAGCACCAGCCAGCTTCCCCCTTCTCTCTACAGCATCAAAGCCTGGAGCTGCTGTTGGATAGAGAACAAAGTGCAAAATTGCTCTGAGCATCTGACTTGAACATCAGCCCTAGGAATAAAAAACAAAAGCCCAGGAAAAAAAGCAACATCTCCTCCTCTCTCACACACAGATGCCCACATGTCAATGTATAATAGAGATCACCCCCTTCATGTACAGGCACATTTAGGGCTGCAAGTTAGCTCTTTAGACACCTTCCCAACCCCTGGGCTGCTTGTGCAACCCCTGAAGGTTATAAAGAAGAGGTGCAGATGCTTCTCAGGAAGCCAAACTTGTCATTTTTTGTTAAAGTTTTTGGTTTTCCTCCTGGTTTTTAACTGTTTTGGCTGGGGGGAAAGGTTGAGGGGAATAACCCTGTCTCTTCTACAGCCACTGCTTCAAAAACCCCACTAAGGAAGGTTCAGTCTGTGTCCATGGAGGTGTCAAAAGCAGCATTATTTGGCTTAGGGGTTGCAAATCAGTGGGATCTGCCCACATTTTCCACCCCTCCTCCTCATGAATTTACAGCAACAACCTTTCCCTCATAAGCAATCCCATCCATATCAGAGGATCCTGATCATTAATAAGAGATTTAGAGGGGGGATTCGAATGTCTTCCAGGGCTTCTTAAGCAATCTGTTTAAAAGATTAATTTTATTTTGAAGGGATGGAACTGCATCTCTTGGAACAGAAAGTTAATTAGGACCAGAGCACCCAAATGCCGTTTTTCATCCTGGGCTGTGACTCGCGGTTAGGCACTTGACCTCCCAAAATCAGAACCTTGCTGCATCTCTCCCTTGGCCGAGTTTGACTTTCCCAGCAGTGAGTCCTGAGCGCCAGAAGCTGGTTTGCAGGATCCCAATCCCAGCCTCTCCAAGCAAGTTCTTAAAGGAGTGAGGAAATCCAGCCCTAGTCACTGCTTTTTTAACTGAAGTTTGATGGAGAAGGGAAAAGGAGCCCAGATGTGGGATGGGGAATGCTGGGTGCTGGCCTTGCACCGAGGCTCAGCTGCTTTGGGGGTTTTATGCAGGTCTGTCTTGTACAGTGGGATACAGGAGGCAACCCTTGAAGGAAATAAAAGGAGTTTCAAGATGATGGCAGGAGCTGGGTGCTTTTTTCTGCTCACACTGACAGCAGCACAAAATTCCTTGCCCGTGTGTCAGGTACTGGAAGTGATGCTGCCTGGTGGTGCCTCCTCCTCTTCCCTTCATCCCACACTTAGCACAGAGGAGAGACAAAATGTCCTGTCTGCCAGAGGCTGCCAAGAGAGATTAAAAATGGTGTTTGACAGTCCATCTTCCCCACATTAAAACTGGAGATGCCCAGTGCCTTCCTTGTCATGCTTGCTAAAGCGCAGTGACGCCTTGGCAGCATCTGTAGCAGCTTTGGAAGGATTTTAAAGTGCTTGGTACTGTTCGATGGCCCTTAACCGTGGACAGAAGCTTCCCATGACTGTCACCACAGGGTAGCTGGGGGTTTTGTTTCAATCTCCAACCTCTGGACAGGAGCTCAGGTCTGGTGCTTGAACCAGTTGATGCCATCTGCTTTTGCCACCCTCTTCACACTCTTGTCCCCACGTCTCTTCCATGGTGGCACCACTGAGGGATGAGGAGGAGGAATGAAAGCACCCAATGGTCTTGCAACTTGTGGGACGCATCTTGGCTAGAGGGCTGAGGGATTTCCCATTGCTACCAGGACCCTTCCCCAGCAATTTGGTGAGGAAGAGTTTCCTACCAGAGCCTGGCAAGAAGAGTAGCTTTTCCTTCTCAGTTGTGCAGGATTTGGGATGCTAAGATGGAGCTCAAGATCTTACGGAGCTCACAGGGATTACAGTGAAGCCCTTGGGCTGATCCATGCTCAGGTCTAGTATTATAGAGAGCAGGAAAGAGGTTACCAGCAGGGAATGGACTGAGCTCATTCTCACTTGTCCCTCTGAAAGCCTTCACTGGCTTGTAAGTAGATGTAGATGTAGATGTATCTGTGAAGATGATCACTTTCTGGCCATACTAACACCAACTTTCACTCAGCTGCCCCTTTCTTCTTCCCCCCTTCTTACATGTACTTAAAAGAGGCATTAAGAAGAAAGCAAACTCTGATCCCCCCCCAAAAACCCAAGGAGTGATAAGGCCAGGTTTGTTTCTTCCCTCTTATTAATATAAATAATCCTCTGGCCCATGTGGCTGGAGACTGCTGGGACAGGACAACAGCTCCAGAATGCCATTGGTGGCAACTTGTCTATTTGCCTTCAGGGTTAATGAGCACGTACCCTTATCAAAATAAAACAAAAAAGGATTGCTGAGGAACAAGGAGGGAAGATAAATCACCATTCCCTTTGTGCATCGAGAGCTTGGGTGTCAGAAGAGCTCCTCAGGCAAGAAACAGCAAAAAAGGCCTGAATGCACCAAAAAAGTGCTGCTGCCCTTCTGCAAATGCCACATGGTGACACTCAAGCAAGTCCTGCTCCTTCATTGCTCCAGGAGTCTGCGCTGAGGGAGGGGAAGGAGAAGAAACCTTGCTCCACAGGTCAGCAAAGCTTCCCAGAGCAGACCCAAGCACTCACCACCTTCAGCTGAGGGTAGGAGATGGCCACGGCTCACAGCCCTGCCGAAGCAGCACTGCCAGAGCTGTAACATCCACCAGGAAGATTTTAGTTCCCTTTAACATCAGCTTTCACCTGCAGTAATTAGAGTCAAAAGGGCAAGGAGAAGATAAGGGTGAAAGATGCCTCCCTCTGTAACCTGAGCCCTGGGATTAAAGTCTTGTCTTAGCCTTATCTTAGTCTTGTAGTGTTACTGTTCTCCTCAAAGGCTATCTTGATCTGAGTAGAGGATGTCTGGGCACCTTCAGAGCAGAGGAGCATTTTGTCCATAGGCACTTCTGAGCTGGGGGTTCCTGCTGCTTTCACTTAAGGGACCTCCTGGAGGTTCCTTCTCATCATCCTGTCCAGTGGTGGGGTTGTGGAGCTGCTCCTTAGGCGGTGCAAGTAAAAGGGACTCTACCTCATTGTACTGTGTCATGAGGAGGCAAGAAGATGGGACATCAGCATGGGAAAGAGGTGCAAAGAGGAAACCCCCCTGAATGTGGTGCCGTGGTCATCAGGAGAGATTTGCACCATCCCTGCTGAGCATCCTTTCTCGTCTGCTACCTGCCCATACTGGATGCCAGCAGCAGCAACCCAGCAACCAGCACCACAGAACACCTTTGCATTTTTGATGATTCCCTTCTGTCTCTCCCTTTCCAAATCCAATTAATGAGGCAGCTCTCGAAGACCTTCTGCATTCAGTGCAGATCCAAAAGACTTTGGCAGGTCCTAGAGGGGATGTTCAGGGGGTGCTCCAGTGACCTGCAGTTTCCTTTCCAGGAAAAAAGAGGAGGAAAGCTGGGAAATCAGTTTGCCTCTTTTCCTTTCCTACCTAAATTCAAAACCCAAGCTGGCAGGACAGTCTCACAGGTGACCCTCTTTGTAAGTGTGTGCTCCTTGAGAAGCCCATGAGAAGAATCTGAAACCATGACTCCCTCCCTGTATTTCTTCTGTTTCCATTTGTTCTGCAAGTGAAGAAGTTAACAAAAGGAAGTTAGACCTATTCTCCCCATTTGGCCTATAAAACAAAAACATCGAGAAAATAGTCTGGGGGTGAACTTCTTTCTCAGGCTTCAGGATTTACCTCTGCTTTATAAACCCCTGAAAATCGGAGCTTATAAGAGGAGACTCCTGACACCACCTTCATGAGCAGTCCCCTGTCTTCCCCAGGATTGTTTAACAAGGAACATTTTGTCATCAGGGCAGGTTTCATGATTACTATACAGGTGAATAAAAAAATACAGATATTCTCTTTGAACAAGAATCCCAAGTCCAGGCATACGGAAGGCTGTGGTGCGGGGAGCGGCGTGGGCAGGAGGTCCCCAAGTCCCTTCAGGAGTGATGGCTGTTGATCAGGCTGCGGAGCTGCTTGGCCACGGTGTCTATCAGCTTCTGCTTGTCCCTCTCGTTTTTCCGAAACTGGGCAAAAACGTTGTTTTTCCTGCTCGTGTCCCTCATCCTGTGCAGAGCAGAAACAGGTTATGGCAAAGCTATCGCTGCGCCCCGGCCCCGCGGGGCACGCGCAGGTTCGAGTGCCTGCATCCAGGCTCTGACAGAGGAGGGGACAGCATCTAAAAGCTCTGCCCTGATTTTGAGGAGGGATTTGGGTGCAGATGGGCATCCCAGCTTTGCACGCTTGGCATTTTGGCTTTAAACTCCACAAATCCAAAATGATGTTACCACAGGGGCTACCTCTAAGGCCAACACGCCTGAAGCCCTCAAGTCTCGCCTTCTCCAACAGCTTTTGCTGTGTCTCCATGTCACCTTCTGAAGTGGGAAATGGCAATGCTGTAATAATATTAGTAGGACATTATCAAATTAGCATCAAATGCACAGCATTAAGGCTTCTGATTTGAGATGGTGCATTGCATGCGGCCAAGAGGTGAAGCTTTTGTGGCAGCCAGAAAGGTTTGAATCTGTGAACTTCCAACACTATACATCATGAGGTAATCTAATTGATATTAAAGGAAGGAATCCAGCACTGGGTTCCTCAGGTTAAAAAGTATTTAGATTTGTCTGCACGAGGCCTCCAAATAAGCCAGAGACAAGAGCAGGTGGTGGGAGGGGACCTGCAGGAGAAGCTGGCACAGCTCTCTCTCTCTCTGCCATGCAAAGCTGGGGCTTCATGCACACTTGTACTGGATGATGCATATTTGTTGGGGGGACACACAGGTCTTGTTGTACACTCCAAGAACCAGCTTTATGCAAGCAGGGCCTCTGCTGGGAAGGGAAACCTCCCAAAAGGGTTCAACAACTCCTGAAGGTATCAGCCTCAGCATCCAAGAGGCTGGTTCACAGTCGGCACCACTCCTTCATAATACCACAATTTGTAAATGATTTGCTCAGTAAATCAGATCTGGCAGAGGCAGATGGCTTTGGATGAGCCTTCATTTGCTTCCAGACTGGGCTAGCCTGGTTACTTGTTGGTGGGGGGGGAATTTCAGCTCACACCGACACACACATAAATCCAAGTTTTTGATTTCTGGGGACCTAAATGAAGCATTCAAGTGACTGGGACACAGTGCTGATGGTCCCTGAGAAGTTGGCACTTCATCAAACCCAAAGGTTAGTGAGTTAACTGAGTTTCAAACTTCTCAAAACTTATTTAACTGATTTAAATAATAATAATAATTTAAAAAATCTCAAGTTTTTCATGCTTCAGTCTTCCTAAAAAGAGCCTAAGGGAATCTGAAATGGTCCCAAAAACATCCAGCTTGGAACTGGAAACAAGGATAACAACCTTATCCCAAAGGCTAATTTGCTGAAGTTGTAAGTGCCCAAAGACACAGGGTTACAATCGAGCTGTTTTCCCAGCAGTAACCAGATAGCTTGGAGAGCTTTTATTCAGCAAAATAAGGATATTTTTCCCTTTCTCCATTTTTTTTTTTTAGCCCAAGCAGGTTGCCAGCTGCTCCACTGCAAGAACCAGGAAGCTACTGATCCAATGGGAAGTGGCGTTTCTGAGCTGCACAGGTCAGAGGTGTTCCAGTATCCCAGATTTTGGAATTAACCATCTTCCTGTGGAACACGTCTGGCTCCAGCGAGTCACAAAGCACTTCACCAGGAGGGCTGAGAGCTCAGCTTGTATTTCACAGGCTATGAAGGGACATCAGAGGAGCCAAAAGTCAGTCTGCATCTTCAGCATCTACCACCCGTCACAGTACCCATCACTCTCCATCACTGCCTGCTGCAGCTAATGGGTAGAGAACTTACAGCTCTGTCCTAAGAGCCCTAAGACTCCTTAGAGCCATCTCCCATCCCATGGACTTGCTCAGGTCCATGAAATCTTTCTGAAGTAAAGCATGTTGTAGGCACGAACACCTTGGCATGTCTTTGAACAACTGAATGTCTCCCTTCAGCCTCCTTTCTTCCACATCAAACAACCCCAGTTCCCTCAGCTTCTCCTCACAGGACTTGCACTCTAGACCCTTCACCAGGTCCTTCTTTGGACACTCTCCAGCAGGCACAGGTAGAAGCACTAAGCTACTAAGTACTATTAATGGATTAAGCTGCCTAGAAGACACAATCCACAGACTTTGGGTTGTGCTGCACCAGGGACCAGGCAGTGACAGGAGCAGCTGCATCCTTGGAGAGACTGAGCTTGTAGATCTGCTGGAGGAGACCACACTAGCTCAGTCACAGCCCTGCAGGCAGACATGGAGCTGGCACACTGTGGTAGATGTCAGAGGTGCTCAGAAACACCAGCCTGTTTCTTTTGCAGCTGCAGAAAGCAGCTGGTCTGTGAGCTGGTTTATCCAGGCATCAGGAAGATCAGGTTAGACAGAGAGGGACGACGCTTGTGAGCAGCTAAGCAGCTCTTCGGAGGACTGATGCATGAAGTTCCTTAAGTGTGTGCCTGCAGAGCTCTGGGACGACCCAGCCAAGGTTTGTAACACGGTCCCTGTGCGTTAGTGCAAGAACTGAAAGTAAGAGGAAGGGAAAGAGAGAGCTCAGCACTGTCCCCACCCCTGTCAACAAACACCACCTTCAACAGAGCCAAGCTTTGTTTAAATTAATCTATAAGAGGGGAAAAAGCAACAGAGTAAAAGCTCCTCTTTTAGCTCTAATTAGTGTATTTGAGACTATAAAGTTACCAGAGGGAAGCGTTTCAAAGCCAGCTTGCATTTAGATCATTTAGTGCTCCATTTAAACCACACAATCAAGGCACTGCAAGGTGAGGGTCAAAGCCCAGGCAAGCAGCATACTTACACTCGTGATATCCTATGAGAGATGTGTGATTAGGGAAAGAGATAATGAGGAAAACAGGTTACAAAACGAACTGGTGGAGCAGAATTTCACCTCGCCTTGGTGGCAGGGCTCAGGTAGGGCTGGGCAGGGGCAGCCCCCATGCCTAAAGCTATGGCTGGGTCAGGGCAGAGTCTTGGGGCAGCTGGTGGATGGTGCACAGAGGCTCCTCAACAGGCCTGAAGCCTGAGTGGGGACAGAGCAGAGCCCACTGGAGCGTGCAGGGGATGCCATGTTGGCCATGCCATGCACATGATACCATGCGGGCAATGCCATGCTGGAGATGCCATGCAGGTAATCCCATGATGGCAATGCCATGCCAGCAATGCCATACCAGCAATTCCACAGCACTGATGCTATGCAGGAGATGTCATACTGGCAATGCTGTGCAGGCAATGGCATACTGGCAATGCCATGTCACCAACCATGAAGGCAATGCCATGTCACCAATACCACACAGGCAATGCCATGCAGGCAATGCCACATTGGCGATGCCACACCACAAGGATGCAGGAGATGCAAGTGCCAACCGGGTGACTCCACCAAGGCTATCTCCAGAAAGCAAGTTGGACATGTGAAGATTGCCCTTCAAGTAAGCTCCCTTTTGGGAAGAAGGCTGGTGAACCAAGCTGGGCTTTGTGGCTTTTTAATACCACCACCAGGCACAGATGTTGCCCTCCTGCTGTCCCACTGCCTTCCAACAATGGCCACAGATCCCAGCTCACTGCCTGATCCCCATTCCCTGGCTCTTCCAGCTGCTCTGTCCCAGCTCTGCATCTGTATGTCCTGCTCTCTTACACCTGCATGTCCAAGCTCTCTGATTTTTGATAGCTCTTAATGTTACTATTTTGTTGATAGCTGTAAATGCACCTCACTGTTCTCCATCATGAGTGCTAGGTTGTGAATACACTGGGAGCAACACATTACACAATGGGTATAAAAATGATGCTGTCACGTCTAAAAGTGCTTCACTCACTGCAGCTACCCAGGTTTAGTCCCTGTGTGCCCTGTTGATAACATTTGGCTATCATGAGTTGCTCTCTTCTGCGGGAAAGGAAGGACATGCAGTTACACAGACCACAGATAATATAGATGCAACTCCAAAGCTCAGCAGCACACCAAAGCTGGTCTTCTAAAAGTGTAGCTCCAACTCTAAACTAGTCATCTCCTCCTCTGCAAGCAATGAAGAAAGAGAGAGACTCCAATAAACAGCTCAAACTCTTCCTCAGGGTGTGATTTCATGGCAAGCTTAACCAAATCTACCTGCAACTCATTTATCCTGCCCATTCCTTCATGCAAGACTTCGCAGCAGAGTCCCCAAGGAGAGGAGAGGGATTTTCAGCTGGAAATGCTCATGTGGTCCAACTGCCTGAACACTTCAGGGCTCACCAAAAGTTAAAGTGTGTTATTAAGAGTATTGCCCAAATGCCACTTGAACACTGACAGGCTTGGGGCAGTTATACATGCCTATAGGCTAGACAACTGTTTATGATCTAGGGGGCTTGAGGTACACCATTACAGTAGAATTCTGTTGCAAGACAAAGGCAAACTCTACTTAAGAGTGGAGCCAAAAGACAAGCCAAGCCTCAGCCAAGCCAAGATCCAGCCAAGCCAAGTTTGATACGAATGATTCCATTTTGATACAAACCCCAGAATTCGGGTTGGGGGATAAAAATAGGATTGTTCTGTTTGAGCTCCCACCATCCACCCAAGGGTGAAATCTTTACTCCCTGTATCCCCAGGAGCCTCCCACTCCCTAGGCTGCTGTGTCCCAGCACCACACATGATGGAATGAGCTGCTCAAACACACGCCTGCACAAAGCGAGATGAGGGTGATCCGGATCCACACTCACTTTTCCAGCAGGATGAGGGCTGTGGTCGGGTTCACACGGAGATATTTGCACGTGGGTTGTCCATAGTCAGCCAAATATGTCGACCAGTCCCACTGGATGAAGAGATCTAAGAGCTGCAGCAGCCATGAGAGAGACAAAACAAAGAGAAATAAGAGTTTGAAAGCTGTTGAGAGAATGAGAGGTTCATCTGAAAGCTGGCAAAGGTCCTGGGCAGGTGCATGAACCACAAAAAAGGGTTTGGCGTCTTTATTGATTTATTTAATATCATTCTGCTAATATTATTAACTTATCCATATTTAATCACTGATTTGTTAAGATTTAACATTAATTGATGCATGACTCTATTAATTTAGCTCAGGGGTTTATCTTGGGTGAACACAGCTACCAGAGGAGATTGGAAATCCCGGGGGGTTTCCAGACATTTGCAAAAGAAACCACCAGCACTCATCAGCAGGGAAGCAAACCCAGTATTAATTCAGCTGCCTGTGACCATCCCTGCTCCAGACCCCCAAAACTGACACCTGAAGCCCTTCACTCTGTAAAGGACTCCCTCGGCACCCCATTCCTCCCAGCTGCTTCAGGTGAGGGAGGAGCAAGCTACAGCCCAGGCTTCCTGAATTGCCTTTTACCACTCTGCATTTCACACCCTTACTTTCTTTAAAACCCAAACAGGAGCTCCCACATCTTTTCCACATGAGGACCTCCTCACCCCTAAAAGGACTTGCCTCTCCACCCACCCACCCACCAGAGCACAGCTGAGGATGGACAAGATGCAGCCTTCATCTCCATCATCTAAAACATGTTAATTAAGAGTTGCTGCATTTCCCCCCACCCCTCCACTTCCCAACCTTCTGCTTTGGAGAGCTGCTGTGACCACTCTATTGCAGGACAGGCTGCCAAGCGCGTAGACGTCTTCATCGCCCGCGTCTGCGCGTCCCGGTGCCCACCGGGGAAGCCTGGAGAAGGAGGACCACGCCGCGGCCAAGCCAGGACCATAGAGGGCTCATTGTCCCCGCGTCTCCATGGTTTTCCTGGAGGCTCCAGCACTGTTTAACAACACATCCCGCCCCGCCAAGAAGGGGGATTTAGCTCCGCCGAGACCTCAAGGTTCAAAACAAAAATGTGCAACAAGATTCTTTTTGATTATGTAGGTCAGGGCAAAGAAAAACAAGCCCTGGGGAACAATCCCCGGGGCTGGCGGGGGGGACGGATTAGCCGGGACCTAAGAGGGCTTTTCCAACCCGCGGTCCCGCGCCGCTTTGTGCGCCGGCTCCATTGTGCTAGCTACAAACCCGAGCTGAACATCGCTGGCAGGAGGTTTGTTGTTTGGGTTTTTTTTTTTTTTTTTCCAGTGGGCACCTTCAAGAGACAACCTTAAATATGATTTCACAGGACCTTTTCACGCAGCACAGCGGGGCCAAAACTCTTCTATGGGCTTTGCTGGCTGCTGGGGGAAAGCTGCATGCTTGTACAGGCCAAATCGGATCCCCCTCAACGCACCAAAGCCCTCTCACTGGTGGCCCTGGGGGGATGAACGTGCCCCTGGCAAACCATAAACAAAGCAGCACAAGTTATTGCCAAAGAAAGTGCACAGTCGGACTGTGGAGGGGCCAGGTAGCCACTCAGAGGGAGTGGAAATAAAGCCCCAGGAGGAAGGAACGGAAAATGAACCCAAATAAGACAAAGATTAGAAGCAGGTTAGGACAAGATGAAATCAAAAGCATGGGGAGATGTTACAAACAAGAGGCTGAGGGGGGACAGCAAAGGCTCGGGAAACTGAGCAGGAGCTTGGAGATTGGGTAAGGAAAGGGCTTGGAGAAACCTCCCATTCATGTCTGAAAGAGTAGATGGGAAGATTTTTAACCAAAAGTCAGGTGAACAACCACCCAGGCCAGCTCAACCCTTGCTCTACAGCTTCAGGAGCAGAAGCCAATGTTTGCCATTCCCAATACTGCCAAGTGACAAGATGGCACATAGACAGCAATCCATCCTCACCTCACAGCTTTGCTTCAGCCCTGCTCCAACTCAGTCTGACTCAGCTGGGTTGAAGCACGAGGCTGTCAGGCTCTGTTGGTGTTGAAGGTGCACCACCACACCTTGCCTGAAGAGATTGTTGGGGCAAGTTATTTTATGGATCTGTTTTAACACAGACTTGTTAGAGTGGGTCCAATGGAGCCCACAGCAGTGATGTGAGAGCTGGAAGCCCTCTGCTGTGAGGCCAGGCTGAGAGAATTGAGGGTGTTCAGCATGGAGAAGAGAAGGCCCTGTGAAGACTTTCTGGTGGCCTTTCAACATAGAAAAGCAGTTGATGAGAAAGATGGAGAGAAACATTCTACTTATCCTGTAGTGACAGGACAAGAAGCATTAGTTTTAAATAGTTTTAAACTGAAACCAGGTTTATCTAGCTCAGACATAAGGAAGAAATGTTTTGCTCTGAGGGTGGTGAGACACTGGCACAGAATGCCCAGAGAAGCTGTAGGGGTTCCCCGGAAGGCTAGAGATCCCTGGAACTGCTTAAAAGGGTCGCCCAGAGAAGCTCTGGAAGCATGCAAAAGATGTGTAGATGTGAGACTTGTGAACATGGTTTAGTGGTGGAGCCTGCAGTATTCAGTTACTGGTTGGAACTGATTCTCTTAAGGGTCTTTTCCAACCTAAATGATTCAATGACTCTAACTGAGCCCCATCCTAATGCACTCCCATTCTCAGCTGGGCCTTCCCCGAGCACTGGGAGCTGCAGAGCCCCCCAGGCAGGCTGAGGACAGTGACAGATGGCCTGTGTGTTTTACAGCTGTTTGCCCACATCCATCTTGCTGGCCAGGCAGGGCCGAGGATAGCCGGGGCCAGCACCTTTGGCACTGCCGGCGCTCGCAGGGCTCCGTAGGAGAGAGGTCTTGCAGGAGGAAGCCTGATGGCTCAGGGCAAGCTGTCTCGAAACGATTTATCTGTCACATAAATGTGGTTTTATTGGTTTTACTGTTTAAACTTTTCACCTCTGCTGCTAAATCTGAACGATGAAAAAGAAGTGAAAAAGGGAGGAAAAGGCTGCACCGTGGTGCTGGGCTGTGGTGGGGCTGCCAGGGGAGATTCCAAATAAAATATGCAAATACCATTAATTCTTCTAACTGGAGTCTCCTTTTCAAGGCTATAAATCAAACTCGACAGGACATACACTGGGGGGGAAAGGAAAAGAAGAGGAGGGAAGAAGAAAAAAAATAAAGGAAAAAAAAGGGAAGCTTTTACGATGATGATGGAAGTGGAATAAGCTCAGAAGGCTGCAGACACACTGCATGTGCAGAGCAAGGCTGTGGACCTGCAGCTTCCTAGAGCTGAAGCTGCAGGAGCTACATGAGTAAGGAACTCCCAGCTCTTACATGCAGGAGAATTCTTGGTGTAAGAGCTGGGAAAGGTTCATGCAGATATTGCTAACAATGAAGAGATGGGAGAAGGGTTTGAGTGTGCCTCCAGAAGAAAGTAATGAGAAGTGTTGTGATACACATATCTATGAGCTCTTACTCAAATGCTGATTCAGTTTGCAAGAGATCACAACCCTGCCTCACAACCTACTGAGATCTTTCCCTTTAAAAGCTCATTTCACTCATTTAACACCACAGCTCCTTTGATAAAGGTGACAATAAGTGGCTCAGAGGAAGGCAGCAGCTAAGTCCTACTGTTATCTCACCTAAATCCACCTGTACAAAGAGACAAGACACTTCCAGAGGGACCAGCAAACAGTCAGGCAAGACTTGATCCTCCTGGGTACCTCCATAAAAGCACAAGGAACTGCTGAATTCAAATCAGTGCCAACTCCCAGCTTGTCCATGCCTAAGCTTGCCCACAACCCATCCCGACCATGGGTTGAGCAGCCCCTACCACCAGCCAGCAGGGAATTGTTACGGAGCACAAAGGCCCAAAGAGTTTCCAACATCAGCAGCCACAGACAAGTACATTCAAAATAATTTATTTTGGTGAGGTTTCAATTATGCCTCGTGGGAAAGCAATACTGAAAGAGAAAGAAATACTCCAACCCATGGAAAGACGTGGGTTTGGACAATAGCTTTGCTGAGAAGAAAAGGCACCAAGAATTGGAACATGATGTTGGTTCATTTACTTTTGAAAGACATGGAGGGTAAAACTGTGGCTTAAGTGAAAGCAGGAGCAGATTTGTCACCCATTTCACTGCAAACTACAACTTTGTCACCGCATTGAGTGTATTTTGCACAAGGGCAAGGATAGCACCTGCAGTATCCTGATGTAGCACAAGCCAACAAAATGCACCAGCCACACATGGAGGACAAGGAAGGTGAATCTTATCTTAGGTACTTTCCAGACCTCCCTGTGAGAGAGACAGAGACTTCTAGGAGTTACAGAATCACAGAATGCTGGCAGTTGGAAGGGACCACTGGGGATCATCTAATCCAATCCCCAAATCTAAATCCAATCTAAATCAGGGTCACCCACATCAGGTTGCCCAGGATTGTGCCCAGCTGGGTTTAGAAAATCTCCAGAGGAGACTCTGCAGCCTCTCTGGGCAGCCTGTTCCAGGGCTCCAGCACCCTCACACCAAACAAGTTTTCCCTTCTGTTCAGATGGAACCTCCTGGGTTCCAATTTGTGCCCATTGTTCCTTGTCCTGTCATTTGGCACCACTGACAAGAGTCTAGCCCCATCCTTTGCCACCTGCCCTTTAGCTATTGATCAGTGTTGCTCAGATCCCCTCTGGGGCTGCTCTTCTCCAGGCTAAATAGCCCCAGGGCTCTCAGCCCTTCCTCCTCACAAAGATGTTCCAGGCCCCTCAGCTTCTTTGTAGCCTCTGTTGGTCTCTCTCCAGCTGGGGAGCCCCAAACTGGACCCAGTACTCCAGATGTGGCCTCAGCAGGGCAGAATAGAGGGAGAGAAGAATCTTCTTTGAGTTCCTGTAGACCAGAAAGTGCCATCCAGCTTGTTTGGACCTCTCTGTAAGCCACAATATCTTTATGCTCAAGGAATTCCTCCAGGTCTCCTGGGCAAAGGTCCCATCCAGAGCTGTCCTTTCTAAACACTCATGCTGGAGGAAGGAGAACCCCTTCCAGGTTCCTCATCTCATGTTTTAACTGGACTGATTTTCCAAGTTAAGGCAGCAATTTTATCCTTCCTTTTTATTTTTCTATTTATTTAAACCTGCAAAAGTTAAACACTTCTTGGAAAAAGCAGGAGAAGGCTCTGGAAAGATTTACAGATGGGACAGTATGTAACAAAGGGAAGTTTGAGAGACCCTCAAAGCCCTCTTCTGTCCAGACTAGATTATTTTTAGATTTGCATTAATGCTTGTTTACAGATTCTGATATTTCTTAGATCAGAGGAAGGTCTCAAGGAGGTTTGCTGCCTGTACGGCATGCACAGAAAGTTCTTCTGGTTGCCCACCTGCAAATACTCATCCTTTATCAGGAGGAAAACCTCTGGCTTTCCACCTGCTTTCAAGGAATGCTATAAACACACAGGTTGATTTTTTCATCTCCTCCACAAGATATTTCTTCCAAAGGTCTCATGGAAACCTTAACAAACACAATTTCACCCCAAAACTGCTGTGTAGCAGTACTTAGAGGAAAAAAAAAAAACAAACAAACAAAACTCCCTTTGGGGTTAAATATGGCTTTGAGGAATCCACCTTCTGCTCTCTCTGTGGTTTTGTGACACAAAACCACACGAAAGAGCCACGAAAGGTTGTCAGGCTTTGAGAGAAGTGATGCAAAGCAGCAGGGTGGGGAGGTGGAGGTTTAGGATGCTGTGATACAGTGACAGCCTTACAGACAAGCTTGGAAAGTCCCTACCAGTTTCTGCTGGCTTTGATAGTGCAGCATGGTGGCTTTAAGCATTCACTGGAGGCTTGCCCACAGGGAAGGCCAAACTGAATTTTAGGGAAATCCCGACTTTCTCTGACCATCACATTATGGAATGCTGCTGGAAAAACAGGGCATGAACATTATTTGTTATAAACCCTCTGGGATTTCAATGTCTTAGCACAAAATCAGTCCCTTGAGTGCCTGACATCCCACCAAGCTGTGCTCACATTCAGTGAGACCTGGACAGGCTGGAGAGCTGAGTGAAAGGAACCTCATGAAGTTCAAGAAGGGCAAGTGTAAGGTCCTGCACCTGGGGAGGAACAACCCCCTGCAGCAGTACACGTTAGCAGCTGACCTACTGGAAAGCAGCTCTGCAGAGAAGGGCCTGGGAGTGCTGGTGGACAGCAAGTTCACCACGAACCAACAATGTGCTCCTGTGGCCATTAAAGCCAATGGGATTCTGGGGTGCATTAAGAAAAGTGTGACCAGCAGGTCAAGAGATGTTCTCCTCCTCCTCTACTCTGTCCTATTCAGGCCACACCTGGAGTACTGGGTCCAGTTGTGAGCTCCCCAATTCAAGAGAGACAAGGAACTGCTGGAGAGAGAGAAAGAGAGGCTACAAAGATGCTGAGGGGCCTGGAGCATCTCTGTGAGGAGGAAAGGCTGAGACCCCTGGAGCTGTGGAGCCCAGAGAAGAGCAGCCTGAGAGGGGATCTGATCAATGGTGATCAATGCTAAAGGGGAGGGGGCAAAAGGATGGGGCCAGAACCTCTTCAGTGGTGCCCAGGGAGAAGATGAGGGACAGTGGGCACAAACTTGGAAGCCAGGAGGTTCCATCTGAACATGAGGAAAAACATTGCTGTGAGGGTTTCAGAGCACTTGGAGCAGACTACCTAGACAGGATGTAGAGTCTCCTCCTCTGGAGACATCCCAAACCCACCTGCACATTGTGATCTTGGGCAACCTGCTGTGGGTGACCCTGCTTTAGCAGTGGGGTTGGACTAGATGAGCTCCAGAGGTCCCTTCCAATCCCCCCCATCCTCTGATAGTGTGGTTCTAGTGATAATCACCCAGCTAGAGCACTTTATGGATGGCCAGAAGAAGGAAAGGCAGCTCTGCCTTGCTGGATTTAGTGGCTAGTTGGCACTCATAAGAACAATTACCCAGACTCATCGAATTCTCCACAAGTTTGCATGGTGCTTTCCACCTAGAGACGACAACAGCATTTCTACCTTCCACAGCCTACAATCTGCTTAAGACAAGGAGACAATACTGGGCAGCAGCCAAAAGAAATCAAAGAGCCTCAGAAGACTGTTCTCCAGGGACTGCTATTGAATAACATTTTCCCTTTCCACGTAACCATCACAAAGGGGGATTCATTACCTAAGCAAGGATGCCTCCTGTGGAAGTATGCCCCTGGTAGCCTCTCTGACTCAGATCTTTGGTAGGTACAGATAAGAGGTGCTCTCATCATTCTGCATGGCAAGGATGGAGCCTGGCTACATTCTAGGAGTCACCATACAAGGTTATGGGGACTCAATTTGGGAAGAAGTGCTTGAAAAGTGCTCAGCTTGTAGATAAATCTTACTAGAAATGTTTTTGAAGGTATTATGGGGAGGAGAGGTTGGGAGATGAGGGTGCTCTGCATTCAGATAGCCCTTGTACATAGAAACACCTTCTCTGCTGCTTTAGCCCATGTGCTAAAGCATCCACTCTCCTGCCTTTATCTGCGTTGTCCTGCCTGACCCACACCTCAAAAATCAACAGCTCCAGAGAAAACATTGAGAAATAAGACAGAAAATCCCAACAGCTCAGGTCAGGATGAGAAGAGTTAACAAGAGCACAAAAGATGGACAAAACCCCTTAAATACAGAAAAGTAGGTTGTCCTCCAGGTAAGCCTACAGACAAACCACCTCCATTATCAACCTTACAGTACCTGAGAAGCTAGTAATTATCTGTAATCACTTAAAGTGATTAAACATTGCTTTAATCAATTAAAGTGATCCCCAGGAATCACTTTAAATGCCACCTTTCTAGGGGAAAATGTTCCCAATTATCAACAGCAGGTATTTGCAGCCAGAAGGCATCTAGGTTGAGAGGGGTTAGTGTTCCACATGCCCTGACAGTTCAGAAGACAATTCAGGTACCTACAGAGTGATCAGGGGCAGGAGGAGAAGACAACCAAACCATGTTCTCAAACTAATGTAGTCCTGCTTGCTGCCCCAGCATCCAGGACATGATGCCCTCAGCAAGGGCCATGGCATGGTGGGTCCCACTGGGGGTGGGTGCAGGGACAGAGAAGTCAGCAAAATCTTTCTGAGGCCAGCAGCCTGTGTCCTTCCTTTCCACAGTACAAGAAATCCACAATATTTGAATTAAACCACTCCTGATGTCACTAAAGGTACCAGCACCACCTCAAGCCCCACAGCCTCACTCTCACCAGGTCCCAAACCTCACCATGGGGCCAACAGACCACAATTATTTTCTCCATTGCTCATCTGATGCCAAGGCTTCTGCAAAGTTGCATTTTTCTTTTGTTTACACATTAAAAAAAAAAAAAGAAGGGGGGGGAGAAGGGAATTTAAAAATAAAAAGGAAAAAAAAAAAAAAGAAGAAAAAAAAAAAGGCAGTGACCTCTTGCTAACCCCAGCCAGGCTATGAGAAGCTGCTGCTGCCTTCACCTCCGAGTGAACTTTCAGATTATCTCAGACAAGATTCACCTTGCATTGAACTTGTCCCCGCGCGGCAGCGCAGTCACGTACCCTTGATTAAACATCACAGCGCCGCGCCGCTATAAATCCAGGGAGCTTCCTCCCGGCCTCCTCGGGCAGGGCCAGCGGTGCAAACGCTGCCAGCCAGCCTCTGCCAACCAGTCCGGGGCTCACCAGCGTGGGCAGGACGTGAGGGAGCAGCTATGTGAGGGAATAGAATCATAGAATTGTTAGGGTTGGAAGGGACCTCAAGGCTCAGCCAGTTCCAACCCCCCTGCTGTGGGCAGGGACACCTCACACTACAGCAGGTTGCTCAGAGCCACTTCCAGCCTGGCCTTAAAAACCTCCAGGGATGAGGCTTTCACCATCTCCCTGGGCAACCTCTGCCAGTGTCTCTCTACCCTCATGGGGAAGAATTTCCTCCTAGCATCCAATCTGAATCTACCCATTTCTATTTTTCTTCCATTCCCCCTAGTCCTATCATTACCTGAAACCCTAAAAAGTCCCTCCCCAGCTTTCCTGAAGGTCCCCTTCAGATACTGGAAGGTCACAATAAGGTCTTCTCGGAGCCTTCTCTTCTCCAGACTGAACAGCCCCAACTCTATCAGTCTGTCTCCACAGGAGAGGTGCTCCAGCCCTCTGACCATCCTCATGGCCCTTCTCTGGACACATTCGAGCACCTCCTGACCCTTCTTGTAAGAGAGGCTCCAGAACTGGACACAGTACTACAGGTGGGATCTCACCAGAGTGGAGCAGAGGGGGAGAATCACCTCCCTCAACTTGCTGGCTATGCTTCTCTTGCTGCAGCCCAGGCTCTGGTTGGCTCTCTGGGCTGCAAGTGCTCACTGCTGGCTCATGTTGAGCTTCTCATCCATCAGCACCCCCAAGTCCTTTTCTTCAGGGCTGCTCTCAAGGCAGTCTTGTTGAATAAGGAAGAGAGAGAGTAGCTCACGTGCTGTGCTGTGTGGGCAGTGAGTTGCATACACACCCTGCGGCAGCTCCTGTGGGAATAAGCAGCTCTGAGTGCCCACCATGAGTGGAGATGGCATATGGAGGGTATGCTGCTCAAAAGGTTGAAGAAAAAAGCAAAAGGAAAAGAGGAACAGAAAGAGGTGCGGAGTCTAGAGCACAAGTCTTGTGGGGAAGTGGCTGAGGGAACTGAGGTTGTTCAGCCTGGAGAAAAGGAAGCTGAGGGAATACCTTCTGTCTTGCTTCAACTCCCTGAAAGAAGGTTGGAGCAAGGTGGGAAGCAGTCTCTCCTCCCAAAGACCAAATGGTAGGACAAGAGGAAACAGCCTTAGGCTGTGGTAGGGCAGGTTTTGGCTGGACATTAGGACAAGTTTCTTCACTGAAAAGGTTGTTGCACCCTGATTCAGGCTGCCCAGGGCAGGGGTAGGATCCCCATCCTTGGAGGGACTGAAAAGCCATGAAGCTGTGGTGCTGAGGGCCATGGTTTAGTGGTGACCTGGCAGTGCCGGGTTAATGGTTGAACTCGATGATCTTCAAGGTCTCTTCCAAGCTAAGTGATTCTATGATTCCAACAAGCAGTGCTCACAGGCCCATTGGTCCCTGCACTCAGCAGGAAACCTTTCCCAGGCCACAGCCTCCTAAACTCTGGCTGCCCTCTCCACTCCAAGTGCTGCAGCCTGTGGCTGTCCCCACATCCATTTTCAAGGAGCAGGCAGTGATGGGAGGCAGAAGCAGAGGCAGCTGCCTCTCTGTCTCCCAGCTGACATGGAGGGAAAGGGAGAGCTCAGCATCCCTGCTGGCGGCAGCGATTCCTGCCGCAGAGGTCACTCAGCTGGTGGAGAGGAGAACGTCTGGGTGGTGAAATAGATACACTCAAGTGCTTCCAATACCTTCCTCCTTCTTTTTTTTTTTTTTCTTCTTTTCCCTCCTTTTTCTTCCCTTTCTTTCTTAAAATACTCAAAACTAAACTAACATATCCCCTTCTTTTCGTGATAACTTCCTCCTTATCCTCAGCAGTTCTGTTTAGCAGACCTATTGTTCTCCCTGAGCCTTGCCCTGGGGTCCAATTTGAACGTGTTCTCATTTTTCCCCCTATGTAACTGATGCTTATTTCTTTAAGCTCTACTGTAAACACAAAACACACTGCACTGCCCTGGCCTGGCTTTGCAGGAGGCAGGCTCAGACCTGGAACTACTCCTTTTTTTGTTGGGTTGTGAGGTTTGGGTTTTTTGTTTTGCCTTTTTTTTTTTTTTATCTCTTTATGTAGGAAACAAAAAGCTTGAAGGATTCAAACACCTGCAGGATGCAGGCTGCGGTACCTGCGGGTGGTCTGAGCTTGGAGCAGGGACCACGTGGCTGCAGTGCTGGGTCTGGGCTGCCTTCCTGGGCCTTTCACTGCTTGCAAGGCTGGAAACAGAACCACAGAATGGTTTGGGTCGGAAGAGACATTTAAAGGTCCTCTGGTCCAACACCCCTTCACTAAGAAGGGACACCTTCAGCTAGATCAGGATCCTCAGAGACCTGTGCAACCTGACCTGGAATGTTTCCAGGGATGAGGCATCTACCACCTCTCTGGACAACCTGGGCCAGTGTCTCACCACTCTCAGTACAGAACATTTCTTCTCTCTAGTCTGGATCCCTCTTACAGTATCAAACCATCACACCCTGTCACAACAGACCCTGCTAAAAAGTCTCTCCCCACCTTTCTCATCAGCCCCTTTAAGTACTGAAGGGCCACAAAAAGGTCTCTCCAGAGCCTGTTTTTCTCCAGTATGAACAATTCCAGCTCCCTCAGCTGCTCCTCACAAGATTTGTGCTCTAGACCCTCCACCAGCTTCCTTGCTCTTCTCTGGACACACTCCAGCACCTCAATGTCCTTGGAGTGAGGATCCTAAAACTGAACCCAGGACTTGAGGTGTGGAGAATACTCACAGCTCACAAGCACAGCACAGCTCACAAGATGGATCCAGCATCAATGTAGAAGAAACCAGTAACAAGGAGGTCTCTTCCCAAGACAGAAGATCCAAGTGGCAGCAATGAGGGGCCAGAGAAGGTGGCCTCCAATGCTGCCACCAAGAAGGTGTCCTTGGCTTTGCAAACACACCACCATCTAGAAATGTCCCCCTGAAAGTAACTTTCATTCCCTCTATGTAGTGGCATCACCTGCAAAACTCATTTGGGCTGTGAAATCACCCAGCAATTTGGGTGGCTGATTAGAACTATTTTTATACAGCCACGGGATAGATATTTCCACAGTCTGAAGGAGTGTTTGGAAAACAGGGAGAGCCATTTAGAGCCATGGAGCTTATTCTATAGAGAGGCAGAGGCAGAAGACAGTTGGATATTTAAACCAGCTGTGACTGGTAGGAAACATTTGGAATAAAATCACTTTGCAGAAGGTTAGAAATCAGTGAATTTGGTAATGCCCGACTTGGGGGGGTGGGGTGGGTGGAAATAATTGTATTTCTCTTCTAGAGAATAATAAATTACCATGCAAAATGGAAAGATTACAGTCCACTATTTCAGCTTGTGTTTTCCATCCACATTTAAAAAAAAAAGTATCTTTTTCAGTTGAGTAGACATCACCAAACGTTTGGTGATGTCCACTCAACCAAAAAATATCTGAGGGATAAGGTAGATTTCACACACCATGGACGTGGAATCACCGGGATCCAGCTTACAGAAATGGGTGAGCTGGTATTTTCTGGGGAGTTGCATGTTCTAAACCCCAGACTTTCAGGGTAGCTCTCACCCCAGAACTGCTTCCATGAAGGGTTTAAACAGGAGGGTTTGAAATCCAAACTCATTTCAAGTTTGCTTGGGAGCCTGCCCAGCCACCTCTCACCCTATAGAAAATTTCTCCTTTTGAGAAAAGACTCCTAGAATCAATTACAGAATCACAGACTGGTTTGTGTTGGGTTGGGTGTGTTAGAAGGGAACTCTAAAGGTCATCCATTCCAACCACCCTGAAGTCAGCAGGAACATCTGCACCTAGAGCAGGTTGCTCAGAGCAGTGTTCAAGGTGACCTGGAACATTTCCAGGGATGGGACATCTACCACCTCTCTGGGCAACATGAGTCCCTGTCTGACCAACCTCAGCATAAAAAAAAACATTTCTTCCTTCTCTCTACCCTAAATCTTCCTCTTTTACTTTAAATCCATCACCCCTTGTCCTGTCACAACAGGTCCTCCTAAACAGTCTGTCCCCAGCTTTCTAGTCACCCCCTTTAAGTACTGAAAGGCCAACAGAAGCTCTCCCTGAAGCCTTCTCTTCTCCAGGCTGAACAACCCCAACTCTCTCAGCCTGACCTCACAGCAGAGGGCTTCCAGCCCTCACATCATTGCTATGGCTTCCTCTGGCCACGCTCCAACAGGTCCATGTCTCTTCTGTGCTGAGAACTCCAGAGCTGGCCCCAGCACTGCAGGTGCTCACCAGAAAGGAACAGAAGGGCAGAATCCCCTCCCTCCACCTGCTGCCCACTCCTCTTTGGATGCAGCCCAGGACATGGTTGACTTCTGAGCTGCTTTTTGAACCTGTTCCATTTTTGGGAACTTGGAATTTACAGGAAGCTAACATGTAGAAGGAAAAGAAAAAAATGCAGGGTTCTTGTGTGACAAGCAGACAATGCTTGCTTTGGACATCCTGAAAAACCTCCTGAAAATGCCCAGCATGACCAAAGCCCAGCTTCCAACTAATTAAATCCCAACCAAATCACAGTGGACAATTTCCTGTGACTAGATATGATGTGATGAAGGCTGAGCTTCCCAGCTGAAGCAGCATTTCATCCTGCTATCGCTTCCGCCGGACTCGTGCCACAGCTGGGCAGAGCTGGGCACAGGGGGAGCCAGCAGGATTTATGGCTATTTGTTGTAGATAAAAAAAAAAAAACCAAACCCAACAACCAAACCCTCAACCTTTGGAGGAATCGGAAAACAAAAGCAAAGGCTTTTCCTTACATGGTGTCACACTAACCTCTGGATGGCCTCACACTCATTGTCACAGCCTTGAAAAGGTACAAACAAAGGTGGATTTTGGATGCCAAGAGCTGGGTTAGGAGAGGAAGGAGCAGTACCATTGCTGCACAGTTCCCTCAGCACTGACATGGAGGGGAGAAATCCCAGGAAGAGATGTTTTATGATGTGTACCCAGAGTTATTGCCCTGTAATAAAACAATTCATGGGGAAAAAAAGGTGGTAGAGGAGGACAGCAAGGTCCTCGTGAGTGGAGAATTTGACACCTGCAGATGGGACTGAAATGGGAGGTGGCAAAAGGCTGAAGGAAATAGCTGAAAGTCCCTTTTGAGGTTAATTATGCTGGTTAAGGATACTGGTAGGGCTCCAAAGGGAGGCTTTGGGGTGACAGTGGTTCCTGACGGCTGAGTCAGACCCCAGAAGGTGCTGTCCTGTTAAAGGGCAGGTTGCACAGAGTGTTACCAAACCACAGAATCATAGAGTGGTTTGATTGGAAAGGACCTTTAAAGGTCATCTAGCCCAACCCCACTGCAGTCAGCAGGGACAGTTGCAACTAGAGCAGGTGGCTCAGAGTTCCAAACAACCTGTCCTGGAATGTCTCCAGGGATGGGACATCTACCATGTCTTTGGGCAACCTGGGCCAGTGTCTCACCAACCACAGTGTAAAACATTTCTACCTTCTCTCCAGTCTAAATCTCCCTCTTTTAGTTTCAAACCATCATCCCTTGTCCTGTCACAAGAGGTCTTGCTAAAACAGCCTGATCCCATCTTCCTCATAGGCCTAATTTGATTACTGAAAGGCTGCAACAAGGTCTCCCTGAAGCCTTCTCTTCTCCAGGCTGAATAATCCCAGCCTTCAACTCCAACAGCCTTTCTTCACTAGAGGTGCTCCAGTTCTCTGACCTCCCTATTCTACAGGGCAGCTTCCACTCTAGTTATTACATTACTCTTGCTTTTCCATTTCTTTAAATAATTTCTTTCCTCCTTTTTTTTTTTTTTTTTTTTTTTTTTGCTAGCTATCAATGACCTCAGCTGTTTAAGGAGTTCATAACCCTGCAAAAACACTACTGCAACTGAAAGGAAGTTTGTGAGAGAAGCCCTTTCTTTGGGGAGCCTCTGGCATTGATCTGCTGGGCTTTTGCTTTATGTTCCTATCAAACAACAATACAATTAAATATAAAAAAGGAAAGTAAACACTTTGTGTAAATAAAGACAAATCCATGGTGGTTTATCCTTCCTGAAAGGAAGAGGCAGGCAGCAGGATCACAAGGCAGAAAGAAGGGAATGAGGCAGCAATGTGGTGGAGGAAACAATTGTAGCCAGGGGTGAGCCCTGAAGCCTGAGAAACCCTGAAGAAAAGGAACCCTTTCAATAGGAGGAAACCACACATTATACAGTGCCAGTGCCCACAGTTGGGGATGAAGTTGGCCAGAAAAAAGGATGCTTGGCTTCAAAGTGAAGCTGCTGAAGCTGGACTTAAAGCTGTGTTTAGTTTAGGCTTGAGTGTAACAACATCATCTGAGTGAGCCAAATGCTTGAGGGTCTTGTTGGGTTTGGAGAGTTTTGACCACCTGTGGCCACCCTTCAATAACTGGGAGCTGGTAACTCTGTCAGACGTGGAACCAAATGCCAAAAGCTGCATGGCAGCTCCCTGAGCAGATGTGGGTTCCAGATATGAGCATTTACCTGCTCTGGCAAAAAAACTTCCTATGAAATGATTTCTACATGAAATTTCTTGATCTTCTCTTCCTTTCATTATTTCTCCTTTTCTTTTCCTGCATATCTATTTCAAACCCACCACAGCTGTTTTCTCCTGGCACATTTAAAATTCCCCAAAGCTTTGAAAAAAAGCCTTTGAGACCATTGGAACTGGGGAAGCCTCAGGTTTGGGCAGCACTCTCTGCAATCTGTCCTTAAATAGGACAGCATCTTCTGGGGTACCATCTCAGCTATTAGGAACCCCTCCCACATCAAACCCTCCCTTTACAGCCCTTAGAGAGCAGATTTGGGGTTGCTGAGCCTGGAGAAGAGAAGATGCTAGGAAGGCCTTCTTGTAATCTTTCAATACTTAAAGGGACCAGTAAGAAAAACGGGGACAAACTTTTTTATCAGGGTCTGTTGTGACAGGACAGAAAGAGATGGTTTTAAGCTAAAAGAGGGAATATTTAGACTAGATAGGAGGAAATTCTCTACCTTAAGAGTGCTGAGACACTGGCCCAGGTTGTCCAGAGAACTGGTAGATGCCCCGTGGTTGGAACCATTCCAGGTCAGGTTGGATAGGGCTCTTAGCTCAGGGATGATTCTTGGAGACATCCCTGCTCATCACTGCAGGGGGCTGGACTAGATGACCTTCTAAGGTCCCTTCCAACTCAAACCATTCCACGATTCTAGGATTCTATGATATGAAAATAATGTAACCGGGTTTGTGTGCTGTTCCCAACAGATGAAGCTGATATCCTCAGCCATCTTCCACTCAGCTCCTTCAGGAGATGATTATTTCCAGCCAAAAAACCCCCATCCACTGTAGAAGGCACTGTGCAGTTAAAGCACTGAGTGATGATAAGAAAAGGGGTTTGGGGAAAGAAAAGGAAGAAATGCTGACAGAGTTATTATGGGAAGGAAATAAATCACTCAGGGGTACTCATCAAAGCCAGGAGATGCCTGAGTGCCCCTATCAAAGGCAACACCTGAATATCAATAAATTTAGACACAAGAATAGGATAGAAGCACGTCTCACCAGAGAAGGCAGAGAGGCCTCTTAACCTGAAAATTTACAGTCAGAAAGAAGAGTCTGCCTGGCTGTCTCTACACCCAAGCTCTTCCCATCTCTTGATCCATCTGGGATAGAGTTACTCGTCCATCCCCAGAGGCAGCGTGCGCAGGGTTTCATTTCCAAGCACCGGCGATGCTACAGTTTCCACTCAGCAGGATTGCTCTCACCCTTTGGTGAACTTCGGAGTTTTGGAGAACCAGCCCCTTGTCTGCAGCTGAAGCCTCTCCAGAGCTTTGCTGTAAATCATACATGAAGAGCAGGATCCATCTCAAACACGGTTCACCCTCACCCACAGCAGCTCCAGCAGAGACAACCTAGAGGTACAAGCCCAGGAGAAGCTGGGTGCACAACCACAGCCCAGAAACCTTCACCCAGCATCAAAATTCCGCCAAGCAATCCCTGTTTCTAGGCTGCTTGCTCATCCCTCCTCACTGCTAACAAGCTTCCCTCTGAGCCTCATTTGTCATTCCTGCCTTAATGCTTTCTCCCACATTTCTTCCTCCTGCTCTGAGGTTTTCCTCTCTGCCCCACCAGCTGTGTCTTTTCTCTTTAGAAAGAGCTTGTTTGCTGAGCGGCCCAGAAAACCCCCAGCCTCCCGAGACAGCAGCATGAATAAATTACACCCTGAATTCAAAAAAGAAAAGAAAAAAAAATTAAAAATAAATAAAAGCCAAGCGAGCTGATGGCCTGTGCTGAACTTCCCTTGTGCTCAAATACAAATTTTTCATGACATCTCATCACTTATTTAGTCTCTGGGTCCGTGACCTCTTGCGTATCACTGCACTCCACCGACAGGCGAGCAACACCTCTCTGCTCACCCTGTACACCCCCTCTCTGCCCACCCTGCACCCCTCATAACCCAGCCCCAGAAGACACAGCAAAATCCCAGGTCTGCTTCAAATGAAGCACATTTAAAGAGCTGACTGTACAACCCATCTCCAGGACTTTAAGCTGAGTGAAAATGAAAAAAGAAAAACAAAAAAAATCATAATAAAATCCTTGTAGATGAGTAGGTTTAGACAGAAATGCCAGCGGAGATGGAAATCATATGGGTTATTAATCATCTGCCTGCTCAAGGGGTTGATCTAATGCCTAAAGCAGAAGTGAAAAGACAATATGATGGGCAAGAGGGAAACAACACTGCTTTTAGCAGCCCAGAGAACCTCAGGCTTTGGATATTCTCCTCCTCTGTCATCATGGATGTGTGCAATGACAAATATCACGGTGTGGGTCCAACCTGATGCTGGCAGGGAGCCACCCAGAAGAGCTCCACCAGAATCCCAGCATGATGGCAGGTATTGGAAGGGACCTCTGGGGATCATTTAGTTCAGCCCTCCTGCTAAAGCAGGGCCAGGGAAGCCTTTCAGTACTTAAAGGGGGCTATAAAAAAAAAACAACAAAAAAACAGACTTTTTATCAGGACCTGCTATGACAGGACAAGGGATGATGGTTTGAAACTAAAAGAGGGAAATTCAGACTAAAGAGAAGGAAGAAATGTTTTACACTGAGGGTGGTGAGACCCAGGCCCAGGTTGCCAGTGAGGTGGTAAAAGCCTCATCCCTGGAAACATTCCACATGAGGCTGGACCAGGGCTCTGAGCAACCTGATATAGCTGGAGATGTCCATGGTCACTGAGGGGGAGTTAGACCGGATGGCCTTTGAAAGACCCTTCCAAGCCAAAGTGGTCTATGATTCTATGGTTCTATGAAGAATTTGTGGGGAGTACTGCAAGATCATACTGAGGCTTGGTGTTATTATGGGTGACCTAAGCCCTAAACTGCTCCAGGAAATAAAGCTTATCAACTCAAGCCCAGAAATGGCTTCAGAGATACTGAAAATCAGCAACGCCTTAAAAAAAATAAATCAAAATTAGACCATGTGGGACTTAAGGATCAAATCATTTACAGGGTCAGCCAGGGGCTCAGGAAAACAACCATGTCCTAAGCCCTAAACAAGGGTTTCAACGAGCACCAAATCAAACAAAAACCTGTCTTGTGACTGATTGACTTTGATACCAGGGTGGGCCAACCCTGCTTGAACCTTATCCCATCGATAAAAGCCCTTTCCCCGGATTCTCCAGGTGTAATGAAGCATGAGATCTCGGCACAACCCCTCGCTAGGGACGGCGCTTGCTGGACTTCCCTGCTGATCCTATTTCCATGAAGCTTGCAGTAATTTAATAACCTTCTGCCCCGTGTGAAATTTCATCGAACTCTTGCCACGGGTTCAAAAAGGGTTGGGAGGAGCAGAGGGGGAAACGTGTGGGCAGGCCTTGAAGGCAACGTGCTTGCCTGGGTCATGCTTTCCTTTGGAAAGGGTTAGTCCAGGGAGAAGATTGTATTTAGTGGTGACCAGTAACACTACTGGGTTAATGGTTGAGCTTCATCATCTTAAAAGTCTCTCCCAAGCTAAACGATTCTGTGATTCTAGATTACATATTATTGTAATTAATTAATCATCACTGTAAATTCAATATTGCAATATATAGACCTTTAAAGGTGCATTCCAACACAGATCATTCTGCCATTATTCTATACTCAATATGAAAGGCATGCCAGGCAACCTGTTTAGAATCATAGACTCATGAAGTGGTTTGGATTGGGTTGGAAGGGACCTTCAAAAAGTCATCTAGTCCACAGCCCCTGCAGTCAGCAGGGATGTCTCCAACTACATCAGGTTATTCAGAGCCACATCCAACCTGACCTGGAATGGTTCTGGGGATGGGGCACCTACCACCTTTCTGGGCAGCCCATGCCAGTGTCTCACCACTCTCATAGTAAGGAATTTCCTCTTTCTCTCCAGTCTAAATCTCCCTCTTTTAGTTTCAAACCATCACCTCTTGTCCTGTCACAACAGGCCCTGCTAAAAAGTCTGTCCCCAGCTTTCTGATTGACCCCTCTAAGTACTGAAGGGCCACAAGAAGGTCTCCCTGGAGCCTTCTCTTCTCCAGATTGAACAACTCCAACCCCCTGAGCCTGTCCTCAGAGCAGAGGGCTTCAAGCCCCCTGATCATTTTTGTGGCCTCTGGACCTGTCCCAACAGGTAATTCTGTGTAATTTAGCATCCTTCTTGCCAAGCGGCATCATAAAAAAAAAAAAAAACGTTCAGAATGGAAAGACAGAATAAGAAGCTATAGCTGTAAGGAGAAATCAAGTAGTGAAGTGCACAGAGTGTTTTCAGGTTATGATTTTGGGTGCACACCACATCTACTGGGAGAGGAACCACAAGCAGCTCCCTAGGGGCTTAAGGAAGCAGTAAAGAGTTTATTAAGAGAACCAAGTAGGATGCTTCTGGACCTGGACCTGTTGCCACAGCCACAGTCGTGGACTTCAGCCAGTGAAGGGATTCAAGAGAGACAAGACTTACTCCGGTAATTAATATTAATTAAGATCTCGTATCAGAAACAGGGTCAATCTGATTTTTTTCAGTAATAACTTACTTGGAAAAGGCAGCAAATAACAAGCTAAATCCCTAATTCACTTCAAATCCATGTGAAGAAATCACTTAACTCTGGGAAAGGGAGCAAGCTTCGAGCTATGAGACTCACTTAAAGCTGATAAAGATCTGACTCATCCTTTGTGGGTTGGGGAGGACGGAGGGAGGTGGTCTTCTCCATCCTGCTTCCATGCACGTGTCTTCATGGAGACTGGGAGGGAGGAGAGCTCACAGCTCTTGTTACCCAGCCCCTAAGGCCTCACTGTAAGGTTTACAATTTAATTTTCTGCATTTGTAATCTGTAGCCCTTGTGTATATAACATCTAATGAAAGAGACCTTTTTTAAATTAACATGGTATTTGGATTAAAAAAAACCAAAACAAAACAAACCCCAACCAACAAAACCATGTGTTTCTGTTTCATTATTGAACTACATTTAGACAGGAAAAAAAAAATACTCGAGTGGAGGGTGATCAGATTTAGCTGGCAGGGACACAGGACAGTCAGAAAACAGAGATATCCTTACGTAAATGTCTGCACAGCGTCAAAATGCCTTTGGGTACAACTTTCTCCCTGCTCGAGTTAATAAAACTCCTCCCTGATTCAGGGCTTTGTGTAGCTACCAGGCTCTTCTCAGCCTCTTCCCCTCATCATAGCATTGCAAAATCATTGTAGGTGGAAGACAACTTTAGGATCATCACAGCCAGCCTTTAACCAGCACTGCCAGCTCACCACTAAACCATGTCCCTCAGCACCACAACTATGCAGCTTTTCGTTCCCTGCAGGGATGGGGACTCCACCACTGTCCTGCACAGTCCAGTCCAGGGCTTGACAACCCTTTCAAGGAAGAAATTGTTCCTCATGTCCAGTCTAAACCTTCCCCAACTTGAGGCTGTTTCCTCTTCCTCTACTGCTTGTTCCTCAGGAGAAGAGACTCCCACCTTGCTACAACCTCTTTTCAGGGAGTTGTAGAGAGTGAACAGGTCTTCCTTCAACCTCCTTTTCTCCAGGCAAAGCAACCCCAGACCCTTCCCTGCACAGAGCAGAACCAGAGCATCTGGGGCTCAAAGGATCACTGAATATCACTTAGTCCCTGCTCAAGGGTGCTGGAGCTGGAGCAGGTTGCTTTGGGCATTATCAGTTAAGTTTTCAAAATCTCCAGAGATGGAAACTCCATAGGTCCTTGAGGGAATGACCTTCCCCTTGTTTACTCAAAGAAGATGACCAGTTAAAGAAGACAAGACCATAGCAGAGAAAAAAGCTCTGGTAGACAGTGAAGAATCCAAACAAGGGTGAGCTGACAAAACCAGGCTTCCCCTGTTTCAGACATCTATAAGGATTGGAAAAGACACTTGGCAAAGCAGTTGTGCTTTTTCCATCTCTGAGAAGGCTTCCACTGCCTTTTTGAAACCACTTCTCTCTACCATTTTTGGGGGCTACACACTTCTAATTCTTATTCTCCCTTTTGCTACTGCTAAGTCCTCCAGCTCCAGGCTTTTCCTCATCCCTATTGCTTAATATTTTTAATCCCAGCACCTCAGAGGGAGGAAGCTGCCCTGTTTTCCTTATTAATCAGAAATCTCTGGCAGTGACCACAAGAAAAGCCTCCAAGAACGCTGAACTTTTTGGTTCAGTGCATTTCATCATAATAGAGCTACCAGCATGCAGAGTTGATTTAGTTTTGCAATTTTCTGTGGAAATACCTTCCAAGCATTTGATTTGGCCTCCAGAAATCCTTCCCTACACTCACAGACATGGCAGGAACATCCCAGAAAAGGGGATGTGTTTTTAGTAGATACCATCTTTCTCACAGGCCCCTTTAAGTAGTGAAAGGCCACAATAAGGTCTCCCTAGAGCCTTCTCTTCTCAATGGTGAACAATCTCAGCCCCTCAAGAGCTTAATAAAAGTAGAAAGATTAAAAAAAAAATCAGCATCCACATGAAGATGGACAAGTGGGACACGTAGATGTCCCTAGCTGAAGATTCAACACATTTCCCAAGGTGTAGGGGCAGCATCCATCCTTATTTTTTCCTAAAATAACACCTTTTAAAGCAATTTAACCTTCTTATTCTCAAGGGGGGCACCTTAGAAGACACATACCGACGCAGTAGCAAGGTGAGGCTCTGCCAATTCTCCCAAGGAGCAAGAGATAGGAAAGCAGGAAACAGCCTCAAGTTGCACCAGGGGAGGTTTAGGTTGGATATGAGGAACAATTTTGCCCTGAAAGGGTTGTCAAGTCCTGGAAGAGGAAGACATCACCACCCCTGGAGGGGTTTCAGAGCCATGTAGATGTGGTGCTGAGTGCCATGGTTTAGTGGTGACCTGGCAGAGCTGGGCTAACAGTTGGACTTGATGATCTTAGAGGTCTCTTCCAACCAAAACGATTCTATCATTCTACAGTTTCAGACTAGGAGAGCTCTGAGCTTCCTTGATTTTTATCAGGGTTCCCCCAGACTAAGAGTATTTTGAGATTGCTTTTGGTACTTAATCCTATTTCAACACTGGATCTGACCTGGTCGCGGCGTGAACTGTAAAGTGAGTGTTCCTCCAAGGTTACAGCCAGCAGAGGGACTGGGGAGGGGAGCTGGCAGGGCCGTAAATAATCCATTTTTCTGTGGCAGGGCTCATGTAATTCTATTCAATGCAATTTATTAATTGTTCTTCCAGCATCTCGGAAATATTGTGTATCACTTGTGACAGGAGTGACAGGGAGGGCACAAGGGACAGCATCCTGACAGGGAAGAAACCTCATACTTGCAGTGCTGCTGTCACCTGCATAGAGACACCTGAAAATTAAAGACCTTTTCACCCAGCATAAAGCAGACACCTAAGGCTGAGACAGTTGTGATTTGCAAAATTCTGGCCTGAATCCTAGATTTGGTTTGGTTGGAATTGATCTTTAAGATCATCAACTCCAACCCAGCACTGCCAGGTCACCACTAAACCATGTCCCTCAGCACCTCTCCTATGGAGACAGACTGAGAGAGTTGGGGCTGTTCAGTCTGGAGAAGAGAAGGCTCTGAGGAGACCTTACTGTGGCCTTCCAGTATCTTAAGTGGGCTACAAGAAAGCTGGGGAGGGAATTTTTAGGGTGTCAGGGAATGACAGGACTTGGGGGGAATGGAGCAGAATTAGAAGTGGGTAGATTCAGAAGAAGGAAGAAGTTCTTCCCCATGAGGGTGGTGAGACACTGGAACAGGTTGCCTAGGGAGGTGGTAGAAGCCTCATCCCTGGAGGTTTTTAAGGACAGACTGGAAGTGGCTCTGATCTAGTGTGAGGTGTCCCTGCCCACAGCAGGGGAGTTGGAACTAGATGATCCTTGAGGTCCCTTCCAACCCTGACAATTCTCTGATTCTATGAACCTCAGCACCACATCTACATGGCTTTGAAACCCCTCCAGGGATGGGGCTCTACCACTGCCTTGGGCAGCCAAGGCAAGCCCTTTACAACCCTTTCAGGGAAAAATATTGCTCCTCATGTCCAACCTAAACCTCTCCTGCCACAACTTAAGGCCATTTCTTGTCCTACCATGTGTTATTTGGGAGAACAACAACCCCCTTGGCTCCAGACTCCTTTCAGGGAGTTGTAGAGGGTGAGAAGGTCTTTCTTCAGCTTCCTTTTCTCCAGGCTGAACAACATCAATTTCTTCACACCCTCCTCACAAGACTTGTGCTCTAGACCCTTCACCAGCTTCATTGCTCTGTTTAGACACACTCCAGCACCTCAATGTCCTTCTTGGAGTCAGGAGCCCATCCTGTGAACTTTGGATTCTTTAAGAAGAAAGAAACAGAACACCACCAGAGCAAGGAGGAAAGCACATTCTGTGCTACTATTGAAGCTCCTTCTCCCTCATACACTCTTTTCTGAGCTTGCCTTTGGATGAGGTCAGCAGCCTGTGGTTTACATTCAGCCACATCAGCTTTGATTTACTGTGGCAGTGAATTGCTATTTATTAAAAAGTGAACTTTGTCAGGATTCAGACTCCCATCCCTCTCAGATTAAGAGCCTGCAGCTTCATTACTTTGCTTTCACTTAATGGGACAAAATATAAAGCAGGAACAAAGGCATTTTTTCTTGCCTAAGCTTTTGTTTCTGCTGGTTTTCAGCTTGTTCATCCTCTCACCACCAAGGGAAGCATCATGATCCTATCTGGTTTTGCAGGGCTGAGCTCAGCTCCTTGTCTCTGCCTACACCACTTTCCCTTCTGCTCTGCATTACAGCTCAAAGCTCCCTCTCTGCATCAACAGCTTGTTTGGGGCCATTCCACATGCCATTAAGTGAAGGGAGCTGATAACTCACTCACACAGGAGGCTCAGACAAAGCTTTTGCTCTCAAAGAAACACCCTTCAAGTCCAAGGAGCCTGGCAGGAAACACAAAGATGTAAAACAAGAGCAGTTGTCCTCTGCTCCACATTGCTGATGATGTTGCTTTTTGTGATGCTCCAGGACATAAATCCTGCCTTCAATCCATGGCCTGTTAGAATCATTGAATCATTTCAGTTGGAAGAGACTTTTAAGATCATCACATCCAACAATCAACCGAGCACTGCCAAGTCCACCACTAAACCATGTCCCTCAGCATCACATCTGCAAGTCTTTTAAATCCCTTCAGGGATGGGGACTCCACCATGGCCCTGGGCAGCCTGGTCCAGGGCTTGACAACCCTTTTGGGGAAGAAATTTTTATTTCTCAGTATACAACTCTGATCTGATTGGCAATAAATTAACTTTCACCAAGCCAAGTCTGCTTTGCCTGTGGTGGTAATTACTGAGTGATCTCTCCCTGTCCTTATCTCAACCCATGATCATGTATCCTTCTGTCCACTTGAGGGGGACAGTGATGGAGCATCTTTGGTGAGCACCTGGCATCCAGCTAAGGTCAACCCACCACATGCAGCTTTATTCAGTGGTCCCCTCCTCACCCCAACTTCCTCAGTCAGCTTCCTCCTGTGCATTTCAACAGCCTCCTTTCCAAGCAGATTTTCACTGTCATTTCATACCCAATATTTGTGTCCATACAGATGTCTTAAGTTTTCCTCCAGGTTTATTTATTGATCATATCACATCGATAGGATGTTCCAGAGATAACTACGAAACAAAGGCAATTAACCCAGCGTTGAACTTCAGCTCTGAAAAGCAGCAGCACAGAACTGTTTGCCTGAGTGGCTGCAAGAGTTCTGCAGTCATTCATGGTATCATTTTACCTGTTTGTTAATAATAAATCAAGAGAGCTCTTCAACAGGCTGAAAAGCTTTGAAGAGCCTCCCAGTGGAAGTGCCACCATCTGACACCATTGCATCTATCTGAACACAACACTTGTGTTGGGAGTCAACCACAGGGCTGAACCCAGGTTGCTGCCTCCATGTAGTATCAGAGTCACAGAATGGTGGGGGTTGGAAGGAACCCCTGGGGATCATCTAGTTCAACCCCTCAGCTAAAGCAGGGTCACCCACAGCAGCTTGCCCAGGATCACAATGTCCAGGCAGGTTCTGAAAGTCTCCAGAGAAGGAGACTCCACAACCTCTCTGTGCAGCCTGCTCCAGGGCTGCGGCACACATAGGAAAAGTTTTTCCTCATGTTCAGGTGGAACCTTCTGGGTTCCAGTTTGTGCCATTGCCCCTGGTCCTGTGTCACTGGGCACCACTGAGAAGAGTCTGGTCCCATCCTCTTCTCCCTGCCCTTTAGCTATTCATCAGCATTCCCCTCTGGGGCTGCTCTTCTCCAGGCTCCACAGCCCCAGGGCTCTCAGCCTTTGCTCCTCACAGAGATATTCCAGTCCTTTTATCATCTTTGTAGCCTCCATTGGACTCTCTCCAGTAGAACCCTGTTTCTCTCTTGAATTGAGAAGCTCAGAACTGGACACAGCACTCCACAACACTTTTACCACTCAGACAGGGAGGACAACAAGAAATTCAAGTACAACCAGCCCTATCCTGGCAGAGCTTCTCCTCCACACTGGGGAGATTTCAGGCCAACTATGCTGCAAGCCAGCCTCATGACTCGAGTTCATATGGATGCACTGCAGTCCACATCTGCTGGGGGTTTAACACTGGTGATCTCCTCGACCACCCAAATAATCAGAATCTGAACTAATTTTCTAGCCACCTCCTATCAGGGACTGAAACTTGCTCAGCCTTCCCCAGCATTGCTGGGTGTTGACATATTCCCTCCTTTCCTCTCCCTCCCCTCCAAAGCCTCTGAAATATAAATTACTTTTGCAGAAGAAATGGAAACTTGATCATTAAAATTAGATAACTGAACAGACTCGCAGCCGGGGCCGGGGCTCAACTAAATCCAAAGCCAAGATCAATTTGGGCAGGAGGGAAAACTGTCACTGAATCGATGGCCATGTGCAAGCCATTACACCCTAACACTTGACAGAAGCTCTCACACGGTGCCTTAACACAGCCCAGCACAGGGACCTTGCCCAGCACAGGCTTGGCTGCTACTGGGAATATTTAAGATGATACCATCTGCTAAGCCTTTAAAGCCAGGGTGACATTTTAGGTGACCAGTGAAGGGTGGAAGTGTTTAATTTAGGACACTTTCCGGTGCAATCATAGCAATAGGAGATCTCATAGATAAGTTCCACTCACCAGCATCCTTCTGGGAGATTTTTTTTGGGTGGGTTTTTTTTTTTTTTGTTCCCTTTTTGCCATCCACCAGGACAAAGAGGCCTTTACGGTGTTTTTTAGCAAGTCTGTTTATTTAGTACATATTGTGGCCGATCCCCTGTTGAAATATCATCCATTTCCCTCCCCTGAGAGATACTCAAAGGAGCAGCAAGTAATCAACTTTAAACAAAAAGGCCATCTAAATATACAAAAAGAGGAGAACAATAGAAGCATTAATTATGAAGCAGGCAGGCGGTTTCCAAGGGGAATTCATAGGCAGGGAATTTGGTTCTGCACAATTTATTTCTCTCGAGGGGGGCTCAGAAGAGCAGCCGCAGCTCAGAGCGGCTCGAGTGGAGCCCTAGTGCAGGGGAAGGAGCAGCAAGATGAGGATGGAGGGATGAGGGAAGAGATACCTGTCAAACAAACTGGAACCAACATGAGCCAAAAGCAGCAGGAAAACCAAAGCCACATCACTTTGAAGGTGGAAAAGCAAAGTCAGTGTTTGGTTGTTGCCAAGGGAGGGATATGTCCCAGAGAGCTATGCAAAAAGGAACTGGCTACAGTCTCCTTTAACACTTTGATAGGACACAAAAAATCACAGAATCCACAGGCACCACATCTACAGGACTTTTAAATCCTTTCAGGGATGGGGTTTCCACCCGTTCCCTGGGCAGCTTCATCCAGGGCTTTACAACCTCTTCAGGGAAGAAATTGTTCCTCTTATCCAACCTAAACCTTCCCTGGAGCAACTTGAGGCCATTTCCTATTGCCTTTTCCTTGGGAGAAGAGACCAACCCCCACCTGGCTCCAATCTTCTTTCAGGGAGTTGTAGTGAGTGAGAAGGTCTCCCCACCTCAGCCTCCTTTTTTCCAGGCTAAACAGTCCCAATTCCCTCTGCCATTCCTCACCAGCTTCATTGCTCTTCTTTGGACACACTGCAGCACCTCAGTGGTATTTTTGAAGGGAGGTGCCCAAAAATCAAACCCAGTATTCAAGGTGCAGTGCCTGCAGTGAAACCCTTGCCTGGAGGAGACTGCAATTTGCTCTTTTTTAACGCAGGAAGGTAAGGAGAAAAGCAGAATTGTGAGATGCCAGAGAGGAACAGGTGAAGGACTCCACAAGGAAGAGTCTCTCTAATGATTTTAAAGATGCACAAATTACAAACCAGTTGTCAGTGCTGAGGAAAAGGCCTGTAAGACACATGGAAGTCGTTAGCACATCTTCCTCAACTGATGTCACACATCCAGTTTCAGAGATGGTGATGTGACAGGGATGGGGAAGGACTGGAGAGCTGTCAGAAGACAAGGAATCTAGAAAAATCCAGCTCTGCAACTGAAAAGGATGAATACAT
The DNA here is from genome assembly GCF_027791375.1 of Indicator indicator. Classification (NCBI taxonomy): domain Eukaryota; kingdom Metazoa; phylum Chordata; class Aves; order Piciformes; family Indicatoridae; genus Indicator; species Indicator indicator. Next base: position 13,532,767 of record NC_072032.1, on the reverse strand, counting down.
CCACTCCAAGAAGGACCAGTGAATGACAGGTTGAAATTAAAACCAATGAACATTTATGTTCAGCAGCAGAAAAGCTGAGCTGCAGTACTTTGTCCTCACCACAGGAAGGGCACGAGCACCCAGCACAAGAAGGGTACAGTGGGCAGCAAAGGCACCCAGATCACTCTGAGGTTGCCCTTGTAGGAAGAGCTTGGATCAGATCACTTAAATCTCCCTGATACCACTTAACCCCTCCCTGTTATCTAACAGGCAGCTCTGGTGGCTCTTCACTACCCTTCTCCCAGCACCCTGGTCACTGTCCAACCTCAGGAGACCAAGGAGGCACAAAGGACAACACCATTGGGAATAGCAACCTGAGCCTCTGTCTTGGCCAGGTAAAAAGGTCTGGGACAACACATCCAGACCCTGGAGGTCTCACCTAGTTTTATTTCTATTTTCACTTCTCTAAACATCCTTTGCTTTGAGCAGAAAGGGCTTGGCCATGCCCCTCCACGAATGCCTTGGCCTTTGTTGGGCTCATGGCTGCTTCACTCCTAACACCCTCACATTTCAGGCTCCTTTCAACTCCCAATGACCTCACCTGCTTAATTCTTTCTAATTTTTTCCCCCTCCCTTTTGTCAACAAAGCTGAAAGGCCAAGTGGAGTTCACAGTAACAATTCACATTTCTTAGCAGGTTGCCCAGAAGTAAATCCTAACCTTAACCAGGACTACACAGTAGCTTTAAGAACCCAAGAATTGTAAATCCCAGCATAGAAAACAGAAGTCCATCAATGGCAGCTGGACCGAATTCTACAAGCTGTGGCCATAACTCAGCCAGCCTAGAGCTGGTTATCTGTTGGATATTTATGTTGTGCTTTAATTGCAAGCATACAAACAACTTTCCAAGCCTCACATATGCTGGATTTTGAATTTCTGACAATGGTGGCTTGCAGCTTCATAAACACAGGGATTGGGTTTGATGTGCTGCTTTGGCAAAAAGATGCCAATCATCATCATTGCAGTGAAGGACTTGGGGTTACTGCTGGGTGAAAAGCTGGACATGAGCTGGCACTGTGCACTCACAGCCCAGAGCCAACCATGTCCTGGGCTGATCCCCAGCAGTGTGAACAGGGGGACAGGGAGGGGATTCTGCCCCTCTGCTTCACTCTGCTGAGATCCTGCAGACTCTGGGGCCAGCTCTGGAGTCCTCAGCATAGGAGAGTCACGGACCTGTTGGACCAGGGTCAGAGAAGGCCACAACAACATAAGGACTGGAAGCCCTCTGCTGTGAGACAGTTGGGGTTGTTCAGCCTGGAGAAGAGAAGGCTCCAGGGGGACCTCCTGGTGGCTTTTCAGTACTTAAAGGGGCTGATTAGAAAGCTAGGGATAGACTTTTTAGAAGGACCTGTTGTGACAGAACATGAGGTGATGGTTTGAAACTAGGAGATGCAGATCTAGACTAGAGAGAAGGAAGAAATTTTTTACATTGAGGTTGGTGAGACACTACCCCAGGTTGCCCAGTGAGGTGGTAGATGCCCGATCCCCAGAAACATTCCAGGCCAGGTTGGATGGGGTTCTGAGCAACCTGATCTAGCTGCAGATGTCTGTGGTCACTGCAGGGGTGTTAGGCTAGATGACCTTTAAGATCCCTTTCAGTCCAAACATTCTGTGGTTCTATGATCTCCTGTCTGGCATAAAATAGACACAAGGTGATGCTCCCTGAATCACAAAACCTAAGACCAAATCTGCAGGACCTACAAAAATGAGCCCTTTGCCAAGGAAGGCCCTGACTGAGTTCATAGGGTCTGAACCACTTTCAGACTTTGTGCTCTTCTTTGCAATCAGCTTTTTGGGCTTCACTTCACCCCTTGATAAACCTGTGATGGGAATATGGGGCTCTGGGACATAGGATAGTTGCTGTGTGTTGCTTGTTGTCTGCAGAGCATTCTTTTTTTCAGGGGGAAAAATGAATTACATTTCGTAACACAGGGGGTTATTAATATCGTAACATATGGAAGGTGACTGCACATGAAGCCAGGCTCTTCTACAGTCTAAACATCTGTGACACTCCAAAGTTATAAATCATCCAAAAATGGAATAAAACCAATACATATCCATACTAAATAACAAAAAAGTCACCTGTACTCAATTACACCATCAACTCCCTCAAGGAATCACACTGACACTGCAGAGCAGGAGCACACCAAATTAACCCTTTCACAGCCAGCCAGCTCGGCCACCCTGTTAGCCAACACATTACCAGCATCAGCATCATCTATTTCCAGAGAATCACAGAATCCAAGAATGATTTAGGTTGGAAGGGACCTTTAAAGTTCATCCAGTACAACCCCCCTGCAGTCAGCAGGGCCATCTGCAACTAGAGCAGGTTGCTCAGAGCCTCATCCAACCTTAGCTTTAATATTTCTAGAGGTGGGGCATCTACCACCTCTCTGGGCAACTTGGGGCAGTGTCTCACCACCTGTATGGCAAAAAAAAAAAAAATCTCTTCCTTCTCTCCAGTCCGAATCTCCCCCTTTTAGTTTTACCCCATTGCCCCTTGTCTTGTCACAACAGGTCCTGCTAAAAAAGTCTGTCCCCAGATTTCTCACAAACCTCCTTTAAGTACTTGTAAGCCACAATTTGTCCTCTGAATTTTCAAGGCACTAAAAAGTAATGGAAAAGTGGCAAATACTACTGCTTAGTGTAAAGAGTAGGAGCTTAAATGTTGACTCAAAACTCCACCATAAAGCTAGAAATCTAAAGGAGTGGTGGATAATAAATGTTCTGATGAATCTCCAAGCCGGTACCTTATGGCTGTAAAGAAGCTGTCATCCAGCCTCTCCAAAATGAAACACATCATAAGGTTGGGTTTTTCCACAAGGTTTCTCAGTGTTCCATGTTCCTAAGCCAGAAGATCTTAACCTCTTTTTGATCTTCTGAGCATTCAAAATGCAGCAAGAGACTCCAGTAGACTCCTGAACTGAAGCTCATTGGCAAGAGGCTCATCTGTATGAGAGACCTTTTTTTCAGACCATCCAGAACCTCAAACTCACCATTTTCACCTACAAAATCTCCCAGAAAAGCCTTCAAGCAAACCAGACTCTGCAAGCCAGAGTTTGCTTACCAGTGATGGTGGGAAACCAGACTCGTGAGCAAGCAAAAGCTTATCAGAAGCCTCACTGAATACAGAGACAATGCTGCTCAACCAAAAACATGAAAAGCATTTCAAAGTGGAGTAATGTTGAGGTTTGCAAGGTGTCCTTGCTTGTTTTCAGGTAGAAACCAAGATGGGAAGGTGATTAGCCCTTCATCCATCTATAGAAATCACCAAAATTGACATAATTGGTTCTTGTCTTAGGTTTCTACTAACAGAAGGGAAGGGAAAAAGGACAACAACAACTTTCATTCTGCAAGCTCTTTCCACCCACTGATACCAAAACACTTTGCAAACACCAAGCCATTGGGGTGCAGACATGGATTCCAGATTCCACTCTGCTCAGACCTCACCTGCAGTACTGGGGCCAGCTCTGGAGTCCTCAGCACAGCACAGACAGGGACCTGTTTGAGCATGGCCAGAGGAAGCCACAGCAATGCCGGCAGGGCTTGAAGCCCTCTGCTGTGAGGCCAGGCTGAGAAGGTTGGGGTTGCTCAGCCTGGAGAAGAGAAGGCTCCAGGGAGACCTTCTTGTGGCCCTGTAATACTTCGAGGGGTCAATCAGAAAGCTGGGGACAGGCTTTTTAGCAGGGCCTGTTGTGACAGCACAAGAGATGATGGTTTGAAAGCAAAAGAGGGAGATTCAAACTGGAGAGAAGGAAGAAATGTTTTAGAGTGAGGGTGGTGGGACCCTGGCCCAGGTTGTCCAGAGAAGTGGTAAATGCCCCATCTCTGGAAACACTGAAAGCGAGGTTGGAGAGGGCTTTGAGCAACTTGCTCTAGTTGCAGATGTCCCTGCTGACTGCAGGGGGATTTCAGTAGAAGACCTTCAAAGGTCTCTTCCACTCAAACCATTTTATCATTCTATGATACTGTGGCATCCCCATGAGGGCCAGGGAGTCGTCATTACTGGGAGCTCTTTGCCTTGCAGTGAGGGATGAGGACTCTGGCTAGCAGCTGCACCCCACAATGCCTGGCCCCCCTCAGCTCCCCTCTCTCCTCACTGGCCATCTCTCACCCCCATCCTTGAAGAGCTGCCAGTGCCAAGGGCAGCACAGCTCTAATTGACATCATGTGTTGATCACTAGAAAGAGAGAGAGAGAGCACACATGGCACAAAATAGATCTGGAAAAATGAAATCATAAAAAGGGAGGCAAAAAAAATTAAAAAACACACAACCAAAAACCCTACATTTTCCTTCCCCACTCAGGAGCAGGGCCTGTGCAGCAGCAAACCCAGTTGTTAGACACAGTTTAAATATAGCATCAAACTATGAAAACATGAATAATTGCAGTGCTTAAAACGTCTGCCTAATCTTTAGCAGAACTGCAATCAATCACCAGTGTCAGACTGGGAAGAGTTTCTCAGTTTCATACACAAAAAAGCCTTCCTTCAAATGCAAACTATATCCACTTTCAGTGTTTGGCCTGCCTTTCCCATCTGATATTAATGGAAGGGCTCTCGGCATGAAGAGGCACTGGTCGGAATGGATTTGCTTCTTATTTTTATTGTTGTTGTTCAAAAAAAATAATATATCCAGTTGGGAATGACAATCACTGGGGGCGGGGAGAGGGGGAAACAAATCACCCAAAAACCTGAAGAGATGGAGGGGAATTTGGAAGGTTTGCAGCATTATTAAAGAGAGCACAAGGAACACATTCAGCTGATGCTGCTCTTTGCTCATCGACTTGCAAGCTCACAAATTAAGGCTACAGAATAGCAGCAAGGAAAAGCCTAAAGGACAACCTCAAAACCATGTGTCCACCTTCCTTATTGCCTCTCCTCCAGAAGCTCTCTAGTGTCGCTCCTTTGGATGGTGAAATAGAGTCAAAATAGGAAGAAAGAGGAAATGGCCTCAATTTGTGTCAGAAGAGGTTTAGGTAGGACATGAGGAGCAATTTCCCCCCCCAAAAGGGTCGTCAAGCCCTGGACCAGGCTGCCCAGAGCAGTGGTGGAGTCTCCATCCTGGAGGATTTTCAAAGCTGTGTAAATGTGGCGCTGAGGCACATGGTTCAGCGGTGACCTGGCAGTGCTGGGTAGATACTTGGACTTGATGATCTTAAAGGTCTCTTCCAATCAAAATGATTCTATGATTCCATAAACCTCACTGTATCACTGACAAACTCCATCTGTCTTTCTTAATTAGCAGTCAGTACTCACCAACTTAAAAGCAAGCTGCACTGACAATGGCAAAGCAAAGTCCAGGCTCCAATATGCTGAAGCTTTGCCCATCCCTTGGTAGACAGTAACACATCTCTACTTTTCCTTAGCGAGTATTTCTCCTGTTTTCATAGAACCATAGCATTGTTTAGGTAAGGAAAGGACTTTAAGATCACTGAGTCCAGCCATGAACCCAGCACTGCCAAACTCCCCCAGTTTCCTAAAGCACAGCTGCATTTCTAGCTGCAGCATGAGGCACACTGCTGCCTGTCTCTTCTCTGGTGGGAGTAGGTAGTAACAAAGTCATCCCACTGTAACTAACCTGATCTCTGGCCAACCACAGCTCCATGCAATCACTTACATGCTAAGCACAATAACTCACATCAGACCAGGGCATGTCTTCCAGAAAAGCACTCTTTGCTCAACCAGAAGATGCATGAGCAAGACCAGAAGAACCAAGTCAAGTCTCCATCTCCCCACTTGCTGGAGTCCAGCTTGTAAACCTTCTTGAGGGTTTAGCTGCTGTTAGAGAGTGAAGCTCACCACTTAATCTACTTTTACAGCCAGGATTATTTTCCCCACTTTATTATGGCAAAGACGGAAGGGTCCTGTCACCATTTACCAGATTAAATAAGAAAACCTCAGAGCTGGCAGCAGCAGAAACACTAATTATTCTGGTTGCTGGCATCAGACCACTGTGGAGCCCAGACTTCATCTGGCTGATAAAGCTCATGGAGCGTTTTGAAGTCAAAAACCTCTAGGTTGGCTTAAGGTATGAAGGAACCTGATCTGATTAGATCCTAAAGCAATTCAAAGCAGACATGAGCAAGCACAGCCCACTTCATTATGCATCTCTTGCTCCTTCTTTCTCTTCATCTCTTATGATTTTTTTTTTTATTGGTGGGCAAACTCCAAAAGGCAAGGTACTGACAAGTGAGCTGGCAGCCTAGGCATGAGCTCAAGAGCCGACATATCTCAAAGCCACTATTTCCCTGAGCAGCCTCTTCCAGGCTTTGACATTCCTTTCATGGAAGAAATTGTTCCTCATTTCCAACTTAAATTTCCCTTGCCACAACCTGAGGCCTTTTCCTCTTGCCTTATTGCTCATTTCTTGGAAGAAGAGACTGACCCCCATCTCATTCCAAACTCCTTTCAGGTCACCTTACCCAACGGGACACCACAGTACTGGTGAGACCAGGAAGAAACACATCATTCAGAGCCTGCTATTCCACTTGCAGATCACCACATGCTGCCTTAGGATATCATCTTCTCTTTCAGCCTGATTTAAGTGATTTTAGTGGCAGTGCTTTCACTGTCAAATGCTGAAAGGAGGTTTATGATGCTGCAGGAAGGAGCTCATTGTGCAGGAACAACCCCAGTAGGACCGTCAGATGCCCCAGGAATCACCACCACACAGGTGCTCCTGAGCTGATGGTTGATACTGCCAAGTGCAAGCCCACAAGCGAAGCTTCAAACATCAGCTGGCAAGCAGGGCCCTGACACCTTCCACTGCAGAGCCAAGATGCAGCCATTCTGCAGACATGGGGATTCAGACTTTGTCTCAGCCAAAATATGCTGGCGCCTATTTTTGGCTTCTCCTCTCCTCCAGGCAGGTGTGAGCCCAACCTTCCCTCAGAGACACCCCACTATGCTGGGAGGACTGGGGGCTGCTCCATTTCCTTGCTCGTCAGATAAGTCCTTGCGGGAATTTTGGCAGCAAAGCTCTGAAGATGAGCTTGGCTCCGCTCCTAACAGTTGGAAGTACCTTTGAGGCAGGATTTGTTTTGATAAGGGATCTCTGGCTTCCTCCCTTCCTTTGTCCCAACATGTCCACGGGTTTTCTGATTCTGTTAAGCTCTTGCTCCAGAAGGATCTTGAGGTTTTCTTCCAGCCAAAAATGATTCTACGACAGCACCAAAGATGTGCTCTTGGAGTTGCCTTTGACTTCCCAACCTTGCATGGATGCTAAACCACACAGGCCCAAGTTTTGCCACTACCTGATGCTAAACATCCGAGGACCCTCGCAAATGTCTCACATATCAATGCAGCCCCACAAACCCTACAACAGCAACAAATGAGCTTCTTCTCTGGAGGAGATGATCCCCTCCAACAAAAAGGGAAACAATTATGGCTTTACACCCTTTGTGTGATCAGGATAAAAATCATTTGATCCTCATTTGAAGTTTTAGGAGGACTTTGTTCCACAGCATTAAGGTTTCTTATCATCCTTTGAGGTGAGTAGATTAAGGAGGGTTAAACAACATTCCCAAGGCAAAGGCAGCAGAGCAAGTCAGTGGTTCAGTCCAAAGCCATGGGAAGAGCCCTGCTTAGCTGTGTTCAGAAGAAACTAGATGGGCAAAACACACAGACACCCAGCACTGAGAGACCTAAACCTCCACTGGTGCAATTTGAGGCCACTTCCTCCTGCCCTATCTCTGTGGCTCTGGAATTTCACAAAGAGGAAGTCAATGAGGTCTAAGGGGGTCAAACTCCCATTTAGCAACCAGTGTGGGGGCAACACAAGGCACCCAAACCTTTGAGAGCCAAGGCTCCCTATGCTGTTGCTCTGAGCTGCCTGCCAGAGAAGACAACATGCTTGAGGTTGGGGTTAGAGAAATCTTTGCACATAGTAAATCCAAGGAAATGAAGGCAGGATGGTAGCAAACACACTGTAAATTCCCACTCTGGTTTGCTCCCTGCTCATCACCCCACAGAAAAAGCCCCTTTCATTGACATCAAAATAATTTGCCCAATTGTCAGGACCAGCAGGCATCTCGCTGGTGCAGAGTCTCTGTAAAAAGCCAGCAACAAAAAGCCTCTGACAGCAAGAGGCATTTGGAAAACTGCATTTCTGGGGAAGTTTCCACCCTGTAAACACCACGGGAGTTCCATCACGGCTCCGAATTCTTCTGCTTTCTGTTATAACTTAGCTCTTGCTTGCCTGCCAGCTTACACAAGCCAGGGAGCAAGGGCTCCGTCCTTAGAGCATGCAATGAGGGGTGTGTAGGTGCCATCAAGGAGCCACTGCAGTCACCACCTCCACTCCTTGGGTACCACCCGAGCAAGGAGATGGCCTCTCCAGGGAGCACAGGCGCTTGCTCAACGTATCCTCCACTACCCACAGAGCCTCCTACCACCTTCCTGTAAAGGCGTTAAAAGTAGCTTTTGTTACTCCCTGAGTCAAAGGGAGGTTAGGATAAATTAAAGCCAGGAACATTTCAAAGCCTGCTGAAACCAGCACTGAATTGTCTGTCTCCTTGAAACGTGTTCTGGTCACTCTTGGATGGATAAACCCACGCCTCGTTCCTCAGAGCAGCAGGACCAGGGCTCATGTGGAGGGCTGGGGATCCCCACTGGCGCCAAGCAGAAGCTGTCAGAGAGCTGACCAGATGTCTGCTCCGCCGCAGCCACCCTTCCAAGGGAGGATCCGTGGCGTGGCCCGCAGCCAGGTGGAGGAACAAAAGGGCGCCTGCTTGGTTTTCCCTCCCGTTATTCAATACCAGGGCTTAGCAGTCACACCACATTTGCCTCCTCTCCGCTGATGGATGCTCAGTGCCCGTCCCACACATCACAGGGTCTCACCTTCCTTGGGCTGCACGGCTGCACGCTATCGCCTCTCCATCCCTGCAAGGCATCCCGGGCCAAAATATAATGTTCCTGAAATTTGCCGGCTGAGAGCACGCTAACAGGGCTGAGCTTTCGAAACTCGCCCATTCTTCTCATAATTTATTGATGAAAGGATTCCTCCCTGGTTAGGCAATATCCCTCCGGATGAAAGGCTGGCTAGGTTTCTCTTCTCTCTACCACCCTGGGTAACCTACACCTCCTCTCCAAGGGCCCCCTGATGAAAAATTCACTACTTGCCGGGCTGCGCTGCCAGTTGTGCTGCTGATGGATCGCCTTACTTTGTACCTGTTTAGATTAATCAGGTTACAGCTCTAGCCTGCCAACAAAGCATGGCCTCACACCTCAACTCCAGGGCCTAAATCCACCTCCAACATCCGAGTTGGGCAAATGCTACAAACGTACAGCCAAGCTTGAAACCAAGCCTGGGACTCAGAAGTGGCTTTAGCCATCATTGTGGGGCTTAAGGGTTGACCTGCTGGAAAGCAGCTCTATGGAGAAGGACCTGAGAGTGCTGGTGGACAACAAGTTAATCATGGACCCTTGTAGCCAAGAAGGCAAATGGTTTCCTAGGGTGCATTAGGAAAAAGTGTGACCAGCAGGGTGAGTGAGGTTCTCCTCCAGCTCTGCTCTGCCCTAGTGAGGCCACATCTGGAGTACTGGGTCCAGTTCTGGGCTTCCCAGTTCAAGAGAGACATGGAGAGAGTCCATCAGAGGCTAGAAAGATGCAGTGGGAATTGGATCACCTCTGTGCTGAGGAAAGGCCGAGAGATGTGGCTGGCATCATAGGGTGATGCTTATTTGACAAAGCTAACTGAAACCAGGGACGTTCTGGTGCTCATCTGGACAGCATGGAGGAACAACTGACCTGTCACAAACTCCAGTCTTGTCTTCACCCACCCATTCTGCTCAGACCAGAACTGTTGCTCAACTTTTTTCTACTTGGCTTAACCTTAACCAGACAACCAAATACTAGTTCCATGAGGTAAGGTTTCAGCTGTGGGAAATGCAGGTAACTTCTGCAGCCAAATTCCTCAGCGGTGCAGTTCCACCGCTGTAATTGGATTGTCACTCAGCACGGATGTCATGGAGATTACTGAACAATTAAAACTGACTTCTGAGAACTGCAGCCCTCAGACAAACCAAAGGCATATGGAGACACAGCAACTTTTAACCCATTGTATATCCAACAAAATTCAGAGGCCAAGAGGGCAGTGGCTCAGGCAACTATTTTCCGAGAGAGCTCAAACTGCACTATAAAACCATCATCATCATCAGGACAGAATCAACCTATGATCACACTTCATGTGTTGGATTTCCAAGGTCAGAAGCATAACTGCTATGGTGAAAACAATGAGCTCCTTAGGCAATTTTCTTAAGCAATGACTACAGGTTTGGAGCACCCCAGGAGCTCATAGTCCTTTGCTCAGCAGAGAAAAAATCTAGTTTTTTTACAGTTTTACATTTATCATTAAATTAAAATCTGCTGGTCTCATTATGGTATCTACCATCACTGCACATAGCTGTGAAGTTCTCTATTGCTTTTTCTGCAAACTAAAAACCAACTTAAAGCCTCAAGTCTCACATTAGGTAGAACACACCCTTTGGACAGCAATGTAAAAGTCAAGGACTCTTTATAAACAGGGAAAAGTCAGGGAATTACTGGAGACAGTCCAGCACAGGTTACAAAGATGCTGAGAGCAGCTCTGTGAGGAGAAAAGGCTGTGTGAGCCCTGGGGCTGTTTAGCCTGGAGAAGAGCAGCCCCAGAGGGGATCTGATAAATGCTCAGCAAGAGCTAAAGGGTCAGAGGCAAGAGGATGGGGCCAGACTCTTCTCAGTGGTGCCCAGTGACAGGACAAGGGGCAATGGGCACAAACTGGAACCCAGGAGGTTCCATCTGAACAGGAGGGAAAACTGTTTGCTGGAGCCCTGGAGCAGGCCACCCAGAGAGGTTGTGGAGTCTGCTTCTCTGGAGAAATTCAAACCCACCTGGACATTGTGATCCTAGGCAAGATGCTGTGGGTGCCCTGCTTTAGCAGGGCGGAGGTTGGACTGGATGAGCTCCAGAGGTCCCTTCCATTTCCCACCATGCCAGGGTTCTGTGTGGTTCTGTGAGAAGTTGCACAATATCACAAAGACCAACTGGAAAAGCCATTAGAGCCTCCCAACACCCAAAACTATGGAAGTTCCCCTCATTCCTTCTGACAACTGTCCATGAAAGAAACTTCTTCAAACAACTTCGAAGAAGTTCTGCTGTTTGGATCTACTACACGTTCTGGGGTGGCTGTGGGTCTCTCTTAGCTCTTTATCTGCTGTGAGAACAAAACCAGCTTGATATTTATTTGCTGTAAACTACATCTTCCCTTATTTTTTCTCCTGAAATGCCCAGAAATAATTGATGCCAAGGCCCAGGATTCCCTGCAGAAGTCGATATTCTCAGAAAAGGAAAGCGCTCCAGCAATGAAAGGAATGCACAGGGCCAGAGCGGTGGAGAGCTTAATGACTTCAAATAAAGGCTGCAACATCTGGCTTAGCTTAGCCTGAAGCTGTAACCAAACCACAGTCTCCTCAGCTCTGCTGGCACCATGCTCCTGAAAAATCACACAGCTCTGAGATGACAGTTCGGAGTCGGAGCGGCAGCAAGGAAAGATCAGTTCATTAGGTGTCACGTAAAACCCTCTTTGCTGAAACAAAATTGATGCTACATAGCATCACAGAGCACTGGAACAGGCTCCCCAGAGGGGTTGTGGAGTCTCCTTCACTGGAGACTTTCAAGACCCATCTGGATGCATTCCTGTGTGACCTGTGCTAGATCCTGCTCTGGCAGGGGCGTTGGACTCGATCGCCAGAGGCGCCTTCCAAGCCCTAACACCCTGTGAGCCTGTGATCACTTTGGTCCCTTGAGAACATTGCTTGATAACTGGATGGCTTGAGTGAAGGTGTACACATTGAACCCCAACAGAGACACGTGGGCAAGCTAGGAAGCATTAGCAGAGCACCACTAAGATGCACAAGTGGTAAAGACCTTGAGCTTTCTCCATGGCCATACAATGCAACAAATCTGTACTCTCTGCTTCTGCTGCATTTCTCTTTTTAAGCCTTTTTTTCATTAATTACAGAATCACAGAATCAACCAGGTTGGAAGAGACCTCCGAGATCATCAAGTCCAACGGATCACCCAACCCTAACTAATCACCTAGACCATGGCACTAAGTGCCTCATTCAGGCTTTTCTTAAGCACCTCCAGGGACGCTGACCCCACCACCTCCCTGGGCAGCACATTCCAATGGCCAATCTCTCCTTCTGTGACAAACTTCTTTCTGAGATCAAGCCTAAATTTCCCCCTGCACAGCTTGAGACTGAGTCCTCTTGTTCTGTTGCTGGTTGCCTGGGAGAAGAAACCAACCCCCACCTGGCTACAACCACCCTTCAGGTAGTTGTAGAGAGCAAAAAGGTCTTCCCTGAGCCTCCTCTTCTCCAGGCTAAAATTACATGGGAAAGACTTGCACAAAGCAGCTCACACAGCTCCCATTAGCATCCATGGCTTTGGCATTCATGACTCAGGTTATAGCTCCCTGGGTGTTGAAGTGAGGGGTTGAAAAGGGCATCAAGGCCATCAAAAACTTAAAAGTAACACAAGTTAACTCTTTTATTCATTCACTTTCCACAGGGTTGGAAGGGATCTCTTGAGATCATCTGGTCCAAACCCTTTGCTAAACTAGCTTCACCTAGAGCAGGGTTCATGCCTCCTGTGCTGAAGACTCCAGAGTTGGACCTGGCACTGCAGATGGGGTCTCAGCAGAGCAGAGGGGCAGAATCCCCTCCCTGCCCCTGCTGCCAGGGATCAGCCCAGGACAGGCTGGGGTTAGGCTGCGAATGCTCAGTGCCAGCTCACCTCAAGCTTTTCACCCACCAGCACCCCCATGTCCTTCTCCACAGGGATGATGTTTGGCATCTATTTGCCAGCAGTACCCAAGGCAGAATCCTCTCCCTTGACCTGCTCCCTTCTTGCTGCTGGCTGGGGGGTGCTCAGTATTCTCCAGCTCCCCATGCAGCTCGTCCTACTCCAAGGACATGACTCTCAGAGATGTGAGGCTGCAGCAGATTCCAAGGCAGAGCGAGGTGGCTCGGGCCTCAAAGCTCAATGGCAGCCCTTCTATAGGCAGCAGCTGCTTCTATGGCACAGACAAACATCCCTGAGAGAGTAAATGCCATCAGACACGTGGTACCTTCCAGCCTCATTGAGAGAAGACAGATTGAAGCTGCTGTGCAAGAGCCAGCTGTATCCAAATACTTCCCCACCCCTCAAAAAGCTGATTTCATCAAAAGATCCGATTGCAACCCTATCATTTACCCAAAATCCCATGAATATCCTCTTAGCATAATCTACTTTAAAAACCCAAATCTCATTTGTAGGTGATTCGAGCTGCTCCAGTCTGCAACATCTGCGCATGGAGGCCCCGAGAATTTCGAGCAGAGGGAGCTGGAGCCGGTGCTTGGGGAGAGTTTTGACAAGTTTCTGTGATGCTGGGTGCAGCTGGCTCATTAGCTGCAGTGCCAGCCACAAACAGTTCCAATTGCTTGCAGAAAAAAAAAAAATGCTGCTTGAAAAGACAGTGGAAAAAAAATCTATGAGTATGAATAAAATATGAATAAAAATCCTAAATAAAAGTGATGGCTTTAATGAGATCTGTGCCGAGTTCCAGGGCTTGGTCGCTCAGCTCATTTCAGCTCCAGCCACGGTCTGTGTGTTTTCTATTTAGACTAGGCTGACAGAAGCAATCATCCTGACTTTGCTGCTCTTTGCAGACCACCTATCACACTTCTGGGGCAAGACTGACTGCTAGTTGTTGGCTGTAAAGAGTTCAAATGACCTTCTTCCACCTTAGATTTTAAAGTATGTATTAAAACATTCATATGAGTACAGTATCAGTATGGGCTGCGGGATGAAGGGACTGAGTAGACCTAAGGAGGAGGGCTTGGGGTTACTGGGTACTTGGGTACAGCAAGAGTGGTTGTCCAGAGAGGTGGTAGATACCATCCCTGGAACCATTTCAGGCTGGGTTGCACAAGGCTCTAATCAACCTGCTCCAGTTGCAGATGTCCTTGCTGACTGCAAGGGGGTTGGACTAGATGAGCTTTAAAGGTCCCTTCCAACTCAAACCATTCAGTTATTCTAAAACAGGAGCTACAGGGCCCATTAGAGCTTGCAAAAAGACAGTTTCCTTGCAAGAAAAGGAATGAAACCAAACAACTTGATTTTTGCCCCCAGTACTACTTGGCTTTTTCTCAATACCCACACATATCAGAGATTGTCACCTACGGGAGAGGGGGAAACTGAGGCACAGGGACTCTGGCCAGTGCAGGGTGCAGAGCTACAGCCCTGCTGAACCACTCCACACCAGTCCCCAACAACTCCACCCCTGAGCTGAGAACCCTGGGTCCTATTAGTGGCTTTGGCAAAGCCTTGGGGCCAGTGCTTTGCTCATGTGGGTGACTCCTGGGACTCACACTGTGGGACTTTCCTGTGCTGTGATTCAGCTTCCATCCCAGCAGGGTCGAGTTCAGAGTTTCAGGAACATCCGAGGAAGAGGAGTGATGGGATGCTGGGACATGGGCAGCTTCTGCTTCCATCAGAAGTAGAATTTACTCTGAGGGTACTGAGAATTTACTCTTTGAGGGTTTTGGACCTGTATACCAGGTGGGAGGTTCACACTTGACGCACAGCGATGCTCAGACCAAGAAGGAAGAGGTTGGCCAGTCAGCAGGGCTGTAACCTTCTCCAAATCTTTTTAAACCAAACCCTCAAAATGACCCAGAAAGCAAAGGGCAGCTGACTCCCATTCTTCTGTGACATCTGGGCGGGTGGTTTCCTCCCAGAAAGAATTCTCTAATTATTTCAATTTTCCACTAGTTTCATTTGAAAAGAAATCATTTAAAAACCATCTGGGATCACACTGCTCCCAAACTAAAAGCTGAGGGTTCTGAGGTTTGTCATTTTAGTACCTACCAACCTAAAAGGCAGTTACATAGGAAAAAAAAAAAAATAACCAAAGAACCAGAAGTGACCAGCAAAATGAAGAGAAACAATAGCACAGGTTGCAACCAGACAAATCACAATGGCACAGGAGGACATTTCCCAGTAGGAAAGACATGGGAAAAGGGTTCAAAGAGTTGGGAGAACCTTTAGATAAGGCTGTAACTAATCTGATCTACTTTTGGTATGAGCCCTGCTCTGGAGAGTGGGATGAGTTAGTTACAACCAAGGGTCCCTTCTAGCCAATCCTCTTCTGCACTGGTACCATCACATTCTGGAATACTTTTGTCTTCCAGAGAAGTAGAAGTGATTTTCAGACATCCTGCCTTCAGACAGCTTGTTGAAGGTGAATCTGTTTCTTTACTGTTCCTCAGTAAACACCAAGGATTATATATAGGTGGGAACAAGATGGGTATGAGAATGACAGAGTAAGGAAAGAAGATCTGTATGGGGAAGACAGTGATTAAAAAAAGGCAAAATAAGAGCAGCTATGCATGGACAAAGGTCTATGCCCACATGTAGAAAGGTATCAGATGCTGCCTAGAATGAGGAGAAGACACCAGAGCTCAGACACAGCTGGTACAGCCTTCCCATTAAGCATAACTAAACATAGCTCTGAGAGGTCACCAAGGATTTAAAAGCATAGAATCATTTTGGTTGGAAAAGATCTCCAAGATCATTGAGTCCAGCCATCAACCCAGTGCCACCAGGTTACCACTGAACCATGTCCCTCAGCACCACATCTCCACAGCTTTTCAATCTCCCCAGGGATGAGGACTCCACCACTTCCTGGGCAGCCTGGTCCAGGGATTGACAACCCCTTTGGGGAAGAAATTTCCCCTCATGTCCAACCTAAGCCTCTCCTGCTGCAACTTGAGGCTATTTCCTCTTGTCCTATCGCTTGTTCCTTGGGAGAAGAGACAACCCCACTTGGCTCCAACCTCCTTTCAGGGAGTTGTAGACAATGAGGTCTCCCCTCAGCTTTCTTTTCTCCAGCTAAAAAAACCCCAATTCCCTCAGCTGCTCCTCACAAGTCTTGTGCTCCAGACCCTTCACCAGCTTTGGTGCCCTTCTTCAGACAAGCTCCAGCACCCCAACGTCCTTCTTGGAGGGAGGGGCCCAAAACTGAACCCAGGATTTGAGGTGTGGCCTCGCCAGTGCTGAGTACAGGGGGGAAAGATGAACAGGGGGATGAAGACACAGCAGTTGATCTTGAACATACCATAAGAGATCCATTCAGACAAGGCAAGCACCAAACAGAAACTAAAACCTGGCATTATCCAGACCTGTACTTTTTTTTAAAAGGGTTTCATAACAGGGCAAGATGAAGATGGAGCTTCAACTGTCCTAAAAACCCCTGTCCCCCATATGCTGCATGTAGCTGCTTGGCTGGGTATAGCCACCAGCACCAATGCAATGCCCAGCTTCCAATGGAAATGAAAAGGTGGAAAGAACACATCCTGCAGAGCAGCCAGAGTAAGGCTCCTGGAAAAAGCAAACCAGCAAACCTTGCTGTTCTGTAAGTGGCCATGGATGAGGGCTAACAGCTCAGGCTTTGAAACTCTTCCTACAAACATCTCCAAAAGGTCTGTGGAGGAGGGCTGAGCGCAGGGCAGACCTGCTCTGCATGTGATCCACCATGAATAGCCAGATGCTACCTCAGCAGCTACAGAGACCAAAGCAGGTGTTTGTTCCTTCACCTCATCCTGCTGGCAAACAGCTTTTTTAGAAGAAACCATTTACAACTTAATCTCAGCTCTGAAAACAGTAAACACCGTTCTCTGGAGCTCTCCTTCGATCTTAGTCCAAGCTGAGAGGCATCCACCAGGACAGTACCTCCAAGGGCATGGTTCTGGGACACGTCTGAGGCTGGGTTTGGAGAGGAGAGGTGTCACCCATCAAAGCACTAGTACTGCTGTTGACCATGCCTTAGCCTGCTGGGAACAACTCCAAATCTCCAAATCAATGGCCCTGATTCCACAACAGGGTGCGACGATGGCAAATGACTCAATAAATTACAGCCCTGTGTGAAGCATGCTTCCACCAGCCTTTCAGCCTCCCCTTCTCCCATCCATACACTGATTTTCTAGACTTTTTTTTTCTCTCTTTCTTTTTTTTAACTTCTGGCCTTTCCTAATGAGCTGCTGAATCGGTTCAACACCTCCAAGCCATGACAGATGGCTCCACACGCTGCCGTTAATGTGCTGGAAACCACCGCTGGATGCTGCTTGCTGCCTGAACCCAGCATGCAGCGGTGGGGGAGTGTTCCTGGAGTGGTTCACATTTCAATGGGTTTCTGCCTTTTTCCACTATTTATTTCGTAAGTGTGATCAGATGAGAGAAAGAACAAAAAATATTATTTCCACAGTCCATTACATCACTTTTTCCTCCTGGAAAACTTTGTAACTTCATATCTCTTTCTGCACACAGCCCCACATATGCTGCACTGTCTCTTTACGAGGGCAGAATATTCTCATCCTGTAAATTAAAGGATAATCTATGGGAAAAAGCCACTACTGGAGAGAAATCTGTGCTGGAGTCTTCCTCTGCTTCTATTAAGAGCCTTCAGGAGAAAGCTTCCAGTGGCTTAAAATAAAAGGGATAATTTAATGCCTTAAATTATAGAATCTGCTTTTAAGTTTATGAGCAATGCTCTTCCCTCAAGGCTGGGACACTAGATGACATAATCACAGAATGGTGGTGGTTGGAAGGGACCTCAGGAGATCATTTAGTTAAACTCCCCTGCTAAAGCAGGGTCACTCACAGCAGCTTGCCCAGGATCACAGTGCCCAGGCAGGTTCGGAATCTCTCCACAGAAGGAGACTCCACAACCTCTCTGGGTAGGCTGCTCCAGGCCTCCAGCAGCCTCACAGCAAAGAATTTTTTCCTCCTGTTAAGATGGAACCTCCTGGGTTCTAATTTGTGCCCATTGTCCTGTCACTGTGTACCACTGAAAAGAGTCTGGGCTCATCCTCTTGACCCCCACCCTTTAATTACTGATGAGCATTGATCAGATCCCCTCTGGGTCTGCTCTTCTCCAGGCTGAGGGTCCATTCTGTCCCTTCAGCCAGGTCATTGATGAAGATGTTGAACAAGACTGGACCTGATCCTGAACCCTGGGGAACACCGCAAGCTACAGGCCTCCAGCCAGACTCTGCACTGCTGATCACAACCCTCTCAGTTGATGCTCATGGGAAAACTTATTCCATTTGAGGGGATAAAATGGAACAGATTTTTCCAGAGCCTAGGAAATGTCACATGCATCTTCCTTTACCAACCTGCTTCCACAAGCCTATAGAATAGCGTGCCTAAGAGGCTACAGAGCAAGTTTGGAGCCCAGTCCTTTCAAACAATAAAGTGTAGACTTCATCAAGGCAGAAGAGAAAAATGGTGTGAACTCCATCCGACCCTAAAGAAATCCCTTCACCTAAAAATATGACAGACAAACTCTTTCCACTGCAAGCTGCTCTCTGAAACCACTCTCCACAAAAGCACCAGGCTGCTTTCAAACTAACCTCAAACATGAAGCAAATTCCAGGCTGCTCTTTTCCTCTGGCATCCCAGAATGTACATCTCAAGGACAGAACTGGCTGTTCACATCAGCTCCTGCTCCTGCAGAAGCAATTGTTTTCAAATGCTTCTGAAAAGCAATTCCACCTCGCGTGTGCATTCCAGGGAGGATTCCCTCCCCACTCCAGACTTCCAACATTAGGAGGAGTGGAGTAATAACAGACTTTGTCCACTTTGGTTCCAAGATGTGACAAAAGAAGAAGGAAAGTTGCATTACTTGTTAGTTGTTGCCTTTTTCTTTATTGGGTGCTCACAGTAACTTCACACCACATAGACTCACTGAATCCTTTGGGTGGGGAAAAGACCTTTAAGATCATGACAGGACCTTTTCTATGGCAGGACAAGGAGCGATGGTTTGCAAGTAAAAGAGGGAGATTTAGTCTAGAGAGAAGGAAGAAAGTTTTTATGTTGAAGGTGGGGAGACACTGGCCAAGGTTGCTCAGAGAGGTGGTAGATGCCCTATGGCTGGAATCATTCCAAGTCACACTGGGCAGGGCTCTGAACAGCCAGGTCCATTTGCAAGTGTCCCTGTTCACTGCAGGGGTGTTGCATTAGGTGATCTTTAAAGGACCTTTCTGACCCAAACCATCTTAACAGCCATGTAGATGTGGACCTGGGTTAATGGCTAGACTTGATGATCTTGGATGACCTGATCTAGTTGAGGATGTTCCTGCTCACTGCAGAGGGGTTGAATGAGATAACCGTTACAGATCCCTTCCAACCTAGGTGATTCCATGATCTTAAAAGCATCTTCCAACAAAAATAAATCTGTGATTCTATGATCTTTGAGTCCAACCACAGATGCCCCTGACCTTGAACTGGATCTCTCAGAATCTAGTGACAAGTTTAGATGAGAACTCCTCAAGCCATCTGTAGAAAGACTCAGCTTTCCTGAGCAGCTTTGTGCTGTGAGTCAGCACACAAGGACTATTTCTGGTTACGGGGCACACCCCACAAGACTCTCTGCTCAGGTTCGCTTAATCTTGGAAACAAAAGATTGCTATCTGCCCTTGCTGTCATTCCTGATTACCACATCATTTCCCCATCAGCCCTCATGTCAGCAACCAAATTAAGGTATTACACCCCGGAACATTTAATGTGATTAGATCGGAGAAGTATTTACTCTTCCACTCGGGCAGATGCGACTGCTGCGGACAGAAGGATGGGGAGATGCCAAGTGAGCCTTGGTGTGGAACACACCTACTGCTCCTCCTCTATCTGGTTGCTTGACACCACATAATATAAATGCCAGACTTTTTTTTTTTTTTTTTTTTTTTATGATATTCAGCACATCAGGGTGCTCCAGCCCATGTTCAAAACATACACATGCTTTAAATAAAATTGAAAGAGACAGGTGTCCACCCAGGACAACCTGAATTTCCAACGCCAGGAACTCCCAGCTCCACCCCATCCAGTACCCAGTGGTGGAGACAGAATCAGACAGTTGATGGGAAGCCATTAAAAAAAAAAAAAAAATCAGGTAAATTAAACAAATCCGTTGCTCACAAGAAGTGTCCCAAATGAAACAAACTCCCAGCTACATGCCAGAAATGAAAGCTCTGCAACCTCTCTGTCTGATCAAACCAAGCCACAGCCCAGACTTTGACTGGCCAACCACCACAGCTGAGTGATTAATCAAAAAAAAAAAAAGGACAAGAATCGAGTCACAGAGCTAAATTACCTGAGTTAATGAACTCAGGATTTGCTCAAGCAAGATGAAGGCTCTTGGTGACGCACAGAACCCAACTGTCGCCATCTGAACAGATTACCTACTAAGTACAAGTTGGGTCAACAAAGTTGGGCCAGCTAGCTTCTAGTATTACAGCATGAGAGTGCCTGGCCAGGCTGGAGAAAGGGTGAGTGAAAGGAAATCTCAAAAGTTCAACAAAGGCAAGTCAAGGGTTCCAAACACATCTGGGCAACCTGCTGTGGGTGACCCTGCATTAGCAGGGCGGGGGTTGGATTAGGTGATCTCCAGAGGTCCCTTCCAACCCCCACTAATTCTGTGAGTTTGTGATTATTTATTATTTTTATGTCCACAGCTCTTAACTTTGTGAATGTATTTTTACAGCTGAATTCTCAAACTTCAGTCAAAATAACTCAAACATTCCCTTGTGCAAAGCAGTGGAGGGAACTGGGGTTGATCAGCCTAGAGAAAAGGAGGCTGCAGGGAGACCTTCTCACTCTTCACAACATCCTGAGAGGAGGTTGGAGGTCAGTCTGTTCTCCCAAGGAATAACTGAGAAAATGGCTTCAAGTTGCACCATGTGAGATTGGATGTGAGGAACAATTTCACCTCTGAAAGGACTGTCAATCTCTGGAACAGGTTTCCCAGGACAGTGCTGGAGTCCCCATCTCTGAAGGGATTTAAAAGCTGTGTAGATGTGGTACTGAGGTACACAGTTTAATGATGGACTTGGCAGTGCTGGGTTAATGGTTGGAATTGATGATCTTACAGGTTTTTTCCAACCAAAACAGTCCCATGATTCTATGGCATAGAACTCCCCCCCACTTTCTGCTTTACAGTGACAGCAACATAACCCCATTTAACCACACTTCTGCTACAGCACAAAGCACAAAAGAAGAAGGTCCCCATGCAACACAACATCCTAAATCACACTGAGCAAGTGAACAAACTCAGCAACAAAGACTCACAGAATTGTGGGGGTTGGAAGGGACTTCTGGACATCATCTGCTCCAATACCACTGCTACAGCAGGGTCACCTAGAGCAGGTTGCTCAGGACTGCTCCGGCAGGGGGTCAGGTTGGCCTCAATGATCTCCTGAGGTCCATTCCCACCCCTAACATGCTGTGATCCTGTGACTGCATCCAGGTGAGTCTGGACTCTCTCCAGAGGAGACTCCACAACCTTCACAGTTAAGAACAGATTGGGTGCTTCACATTCTGTGGCCACAGCTTTTCTTATCGCTGCCCCTCACCCCCCCGCTCCCAGTCCTTTCTTTGTAGCTGTCTAAAAGGATGATGCAGTTCCCTGAAGCCGACCTTAATGGATCCATTCAAGCAACAACCTCCCTCAGCAATTATCGCGCCCATCCGGTCCAACTAATGCTCTTGTTTACACTATCTGGCAAACTCCGGATCGAGTGTCTTTTCATCACGGGGATTCTTTTGCCTAAGCCAAGACCACTGGACCATGGTGGTAATTTAAACGCTGAAAGCATGCCCCGGTATCGATCCTCGAGACTTGACGCCAGCTTGCTGTTACAGGAAAGCACATCCCTCAGGGAACTGGGGCCTGATGGAGGAGGAGAATTTAAATGAATGAAGGAGAAGCCGACTCCAGAGATTAATATGCATGAGCGTGACCTGAATAAATGCTGCACTTGGGGTGGTTCGTTGGATTTGTTAGAAAGAGCAAGGGCCTGGCCAAGAGAACCAGGTGAAAACACACCGTGAGCTGGGGATGGCTGTGAGCAGCAGAAACCTGCCTGGCATCTCACAGCAGCCCCAGTGATGGTGCCCAAGAAGGCCTTAAAGCATCCAGCAACAACAGGCACTAAATTAACAGATTATAGCTAGCTCTAACACACACTGTCTGCACTCAGGTCTCCTTCCCCCACGCCTCTCCTCCTCCGCTGTTGGGGTTGACCTGTCTGCAAGCACAGGAAGGCGCAGCCCACACTGGAAACCACCCTACTGCTTATCACCGTGGGAAGCAGCCAGAAGTTTCTGCTTTTTGGTGCAGAAGAGTCAGAGTCAAAACCACTGCAAAACACCTAAGGTTCTGACAAGGAGCATCAGCCACCCTCTCTGTGTGCGTTGGAAGGGTCTCCTGCAGAAGCCTTTGCACCTATGTGGTCTGAAAGGTGTTTACATCTAGCCATTAGCAATTCAAAGGGAGTGGGAGGTGGTGGTGAAGACTTCACAGTTCTCCCATTGCTGAACCTCAACTAAGATCAGCCAGATGCACCTTCTGTGCTTGGAGCCTTCTGAAGCCACAGACATGCCACAACCATTTGCAGAGAAAAGCTCATCTCTGCTGGAACCTCAACAGCTCTGGGAGATCCATCAGTCCTTCTTGCTGGAGAAAGGGTTGAACCTACAAAACGGAGTTCAGTCACTCAGCTTCACCTCACCTGAGTTGTTACTGCAAACACCATGTGACGGACTGAGACCTCTTAACAGAGCCCAATCAATACAGAAACTCCTTGAGGGGCCACTTCCATTGCCATACGCACAGACGTACTCTTCCTTTCTCCTTAGTTTCTTCTCCTGTGCACTGCCTGGAGAGTCCTGACAGTTCAGGAGGTCCAGAAGGAATCTGTCCTCACTTTGTTCAGCCTTTACACATGATCTCAGTGCAATACCTGTGTCTGTTAGACAGGTTACATCTTCAGCCAGATCCTCCAACGAGCCCCAAAGCCATTCCTCTGCTCTGGTGGTCAGACCACCTCAATCTTTATGAATTAAAGATCATTACTCTAATTGCTCTCTTCCTCCCCATGTATCATAGCACACAGAGCCCTCTTGGCACTCTCACATACCGTTCTGGAAGTCACATGCTGCTGGTTTAGGTACATATAAAACCAGGCAAGATAAAAGTACTTCTTCTAGTATTTAGTGAAACGCTTCTAGTGCTCGTTAAATCTCTGATGCTTTGGGAAGTTTGTAACAGTTCTAGGACTAAGTGTTTGGGTTACTAATGGGCAGGAATGTAAAAGCTAGAAAGTCAACCAAAGATACATCTGGTTTGTTCACTTTAACACTAGACCTGAGGAATCATTAAGGTTGTTAAAGATCTTTAAGATCCTGGAGTCTGACCATTAAACCAGCACTGCCAGGTCACCATTAAACCATGGCCCTCAGCACCACATCTACACAGCCTTTACATTTCTCCAGGGATAGCGACTCCACCACAACCCAGGACAGCCTGTCCCAGGCCTTGACAACCCTTCCATGCTGTAATGTTCCTTGCTGTCTAGTGCCACCTTGCTGTCAATCCATCAACACAAATGACACCAGCGAACCACCGACCCTCTTGTGCAAGGTGTGCAGCATGTCAGCCTCACACGGTCAAGCTTCATGAAGGAACAGTTGGCTGAAATGTAACAAAGTCCTCTTAAAACACAATCCTGAGGTTAACACAATCTTATTTGGAGAGCACAGCCACTCTCTGCTGGTTTCTTGCAAGCTCTAGGACCACTGTCATTCCTGCACCTGCTCTCCACCATTGCAGCTTGAAGTATGAAGAGGTCAGGTTCCCTCTCCTCTGTCTTCTCTCCTTCACACACCAGTCACCCTCTGTTCCTCACAAACCTTATCTCTTTTATCAACCTCGTAACCCGTGTATGGCTCCACATAAATGCCAGTCATTAAGTGTACTCTCCACATGGAAAAATCAATGGCAGAGTCTGACACAGCCTGTTCTGGGAACAGTTGCCTAAGAAGCAATTAATATCTCATTCCTGAAGGATACTGGGGTACAGAAGGCTTCTCAAACAACCACCTTGCTGTGGAAGTCACTTTGATGGATGCTGATAGCACCATCCATCATATTGATAGCACCAGTGGGCCTATCCTGCCTCCTTTCCTCAGATGCTCACCATGCCACTGGGGGCTGTCTGATCTGTGCCTGTTATTTCAGGAAGTTGACCACTTGACTGGCAAAACATCATGACAGGCTTTCCAGGAGCTAACGTTTCCTTGCTCTGAAATGACCACACAGCAATCCAGATGCACTTGAGAGATCCCAAGGAGAAGAATTACACAGATGCACCAAGATACTGTTTCCCAACAGCTTCAAAGACAAGACTGCTCCACAAAACCAACTTTACCACCCACTGAGGTCCAGCTGAAGCCTTCCAGGGAGACTTGACAGCTGAGCTGAGCAACTCTTCACTTTCACAACAGCAACAGGAGCTCTCGGGGGGGAAACAAACCCCACATATTGCACAAAGCGAAGCTAGGATATCATGAAAGGCAGCTCCATAAAGGCTTCTTTATGGATGACTCTTCCTCACCAGCTTGAGAGTGACAGCTCCCAAGCATTCATGGATTGCTGGAGTGGATTCAGTTTCACAGGCAGGGATGTTGAGGTGAAGGGCAACCACCTCTGGCCCTCTCTGTTCCCCATCAATCCTGCCTCAATCAGCAGGTTAAAGGTGAAAGCAGGCCTCCTAACTCCACTGGTGTCTGTTTCACTGGTTGGATGACTGCCTCACAGCCTCCTGCAATTAGAGGGCACAGCAGGGACAAGATCCCTCCTCCCACCTGCATGTGGCACCTCCTGCTGATCATGCCCCACAGCAGATGCCTGGAATAACAGCAGCCTGCACCAAGGTGGATGGATCCTCAGAGCTGAGGGTGCCAGGAGAAGGCACGGTCTACAGCTGAATCTTGGAGGAGTAAAACCCAAATGAAATGTGTTCAGGTTCCAGTGCAAGGTCCCATCTTGCTGAGGCTCTTCACGGAGTCCCATCAGTGGCTGTGCTGCTTGTTTTACCATAAAACAGACACAAAAACAAGAGGAAGGAACACAAAGTGATGGATGATGTTTTAGTGAATCACTCTCAGGACACAGCCTTGGAAAAAATACATCATTTCTTTGTTGACTTCAGCAGATGGGCACAGCAGTCTGGGACACATGGGACCAAACCCCAGACCTAGGGGTGACCACAGCATGAAAAGCCCAATCATTCCTGAGCAAACCCCAAGGATCAGCCTAAAGCCCTGACCAAGGTGAGAAGAAATATCTCCTGCTCCACGATCTCCTGATTGCAACATCTAAACAAGGCTGGTGAACTGCTGATGTGACATCTTGAGGAATTCAACACCCAACCATGAGGTAGAAAAGTCTCTTCCTCGCTTTCAAACTCATTTCCTCCCTTTCTTTCTTCTGTCTAGCCCAAGAATCTCCCAATGAAAGAGGCTTTGATTGTTTGTTTGTTTTCATTGTTCCAGGCTGCAAAGTGTCGACAGGCCCCAAAATTTCCAGTGCCATGCCCTAATGAAAGAAACCCAGGCAGCACTCTTCATGTAAGAGAAGTGCTAACAGAATATGTTTGCACTCTTGATTTTTATTTTGTTGTTGTTGTTGTTATTTGAAGGCTCCAGGGAGCACCCAGGCACTTTTAATTCCTCACTATGCCAAAACATCCTTCCTGGATCGAGAGTGATGGATTCTGACCAAGTGGGAGCAGCCAAACAGACCAGGGGGATCTGTGTGATTTGAATACAATTGAACTACAAAAGGCTATGTTAAAGTAACACTAAGACTAGCTTAACCTCACCACAGCAAGAAAAATCAGGGTTAAAGCTCTAAGCCTGCTCTGAGCTCACATCTTTGTGTGTCTTTGCTTCTGTGCAGCCCTTTTCTGCAGAGCACAGCAAGGAGCAGTTTGGGTTTTCAGCACTAACTTTGAAGCATCCCTCTTTTGTGAGTCAGGCAGTTAACACTGATGAAAAAAATAAACTACTTAATGTGCCCTTTTCAAATACTGTTGGGTTTGGGGCACTAAAAAAAACCTACTCTGTACCCAGAGTCTAACAAGCAAGGAACAGTGGTTTGGCCAAGACCCTGGAATGCCCTTCCTGGTGCACTGGGTTAGCCACAGTCTGAGGGATTCCTTCACAGCTCCTTGGGCAATGGCTGCCTGACAATCCATGTCTGAGCACATCTCCATGGGCATTCCCATAAAGCTACATCAGAAAAGAGAGAAAATGCCCGTCTGTTACCTGTGACGGGTCTCCATCATGGAGCATCCTTCCTGATGAGTACTCTGGGCAGGATGCCATGCACTGGAGTCCAGCCTGATTTTTAGGATGTTCCAATCCAGCTCACAAACCATCTCTTACATCTTTGTAGCTTCTGCAGGACTGTCTCCAGTAGTTCTCTGTCTCTTGAACTGGGGAATCCAGAACTGAACCCAGCATTCCATATGTCGCCACACTAAGGCAGAGCAGAGGGGAAAGAGAACCTCCCTTGACCTGCTGGTCGACCTGAAGCTGACATCTCCACTTGTGTGAAGCTTCTGGATGCTCAGAAAAACATCCATCACATTCACAGGTGTTAGGAAACAAAATACCATTTAATTGGCAGTAATGTGTTCAGCTGCAAGTCAGACATCTGGCCTGCCTTTTCTGGTCTCCATCATCTGCTCAGACTCCTCAGGTCTTCATGTTTGCACAAGACCCAGCAAAATGGGCAGTTATTAGTTGGCCTGTAGGCACTGCAGTAATGAAGGTGATTAACAACAGGGGATGCATTATCCAGGAGATACTAATCAGTGGAAGGAACTTGGAGAGGAGCAACAAAAGTAATTAAGAGCCTGGAGATATGATCTTAACAGCAAACCCCTATATTTAAGGGTAATGATAAAAACCAGCTCAAACCCATCATTGCTGAGTAATTAAGAACTAAGGCTGCAACTGGAACATGCTTCTTCACACCTCCTGTTTCCTTAGTGCACAAGAAGATGACATTTGCAATGAAAGATTTAATAGGATTCAATATTTCACTTGACACAGCTTGGGAGGTGCAGGCAGGGCACGCAGGGATGCCCTCAAAGGGCTTCACGTTGTGGAGATGGGGAGGAAAATAAGGCATAGGCCACAGAGCAACTGTTAAATAATTAAAGCAAACATTACTGATCATGGACAGAATACAGGGTAAACACAGGAGTGAAGGAGTGCAGGTAAAAGGAGAAGAGAGAATGGAAGTGAGATGTGAAACGTAAATGGTTGTCTTCCTGTGGTGAAGTTCCCTTGCAAAGGGCACTAGAATCATGGAATTGTTTTGGCAGGAAAAGACCTTTAAGGTCAGCAAGTCCAACCATTAACCCAGCACTGCCAGGTCACCACTGAACCATGTCCCTCAGCACCATTACATGTACCTGGCTTTGAAATCCCTCCAGGGATGGGGACTCCACCACTGCCCTGGGCAGCCTGTTCCCAGGCTTGACAACCCTTTTGGGGAAGAAACTGTTCCTCATGTCCAACCTAAACCTCCACTAGCACAGGTGGAGGCCCCTCCCTCTTGTCCTATGACTTATTCCATGGGAGAAGAGACCAACTCTCACTTCACTCCAACCTCCTTCCAGGGAGCTGTAGAGACCCAGAAGGTCTCCCTTGTGCCTCCTTTTCTCCAGGCTATACAACCTCAGTTCCCCCAGCTGCTCCTCACCAGACTTGTACTCTGGATGCTCCACCAACATCACTGCCCTTCTCTGGGCATGTTCCAGCACCTCAGAAACATCTCCCTCACCCCCAGCTCTGGGAGGGTGATTTCTGCCCAAATAGTTTGGTAATCCTTTAAAACCCATCTATTTTGCACTTTTGTCATACATCCTGCCCAACTGTGATTTGTACTGAAGATGACCAGAAACCAAAACATACAAGAGTCCTTCTAAAAAAGAAATAGTGTCCAGATGTCCCACACTGCAGAGCAGTGCAACACACACTTGGGAGCACCAGCTAAGCTGTGAGGCCAAAGATGGGAGATGCAGTAGGCCAGGGGGATGGGAGGCTACAGAACAGTTTGGAGATGGAAAATAGCAACTGTCAAGGAAGTAGATGAGCTGAAACTCATGAGTCACCTTTTCATCTCTGCTTTACTGCATCCAATGATTAACGTGGCAGCTACTCTGTCTGCAGCTTCTCTTATGACCAAAACCTTTGCTTCCAAGAGGCAAGCAAGTACATGTGAAGAGGAGACACCTCGGCGAGACAGATAAAACTTAATTGATCCTCCCTCTAACATGGTTTTCGACCTCTGTTGCATCTACCAGCAAAACAAGTGGAGAAAAAAAATAAGCCAAACCAGTTTCATACCTCATGAACCTCTCTCCACACCACTGCACCCTCATGGTCCCTCTCTCAGCAGGCTCAGGACCAGCTCTGAGGCTCACCCACTGTCTTGTTTTCACACATCATCTCAGATCTCATTAGAATTTGGAGGGCAGGGAAACCACATTTAACTGCCAAACATAAAAAACAAGTTAAAAAGCAACAACCCAGGGCCTCCTGCCTGGAGGGAACAAACCTGCATGCTGTCCTAGACGCTGCCTTTCAGCTCTTGAAGGAACTGTCTCCTTCTTCCTACCATCAAATTGCTTCAGGTAACAAAGCAAAGAGATGGTCAGAGCCTTGCAGCTTCCTGTCAAGGCACAGACCCATGGGGTCTTGACCACTTAGTTGCAATTTGCAAGGGCTTCCCACTGGCCACCATGTCTCCTTCAGAGCTGAAGCTTGCACTTGCAGAGGAAGTTCAACACAGAGGATTTATAGTTCTCTGGGCAGACAGAGCAGCCCAGAGTAAGGAGCTCTAATCCATTGAGGACATTCCCTCGCTAGAGTCCAGAGTTAAATTCTTCAAGTGCTGCAGACAGATTTGCTTTGGCAGGCAGCCACGGGTGCTGATCTGGCTTCTAGAAGAGATCAGCTCGACTGTGAACTGCAGCAACTGCACAGACAAACATAAAACCTTCCTCTTCAGCTAACTTTCTTATAATAAACCCATGAAAATGAAAAACTAAAACATTTCCAGCTGGCCTGAAGCTGTGGAGAGAAGAGGGAACTTATTGCATGTGCAGTCTTGGGGCTGACTTGAAAGCTCCTGGAGATCTTCAGTGGTATTTGGACATTTGGACAGAAGAGCCTAAGTCGTTCCAGGAAGAAAGCTGCAGAAGCCTGAACTGCTTAGGTGCCTTTCGTATTTGAGCAAGGTTATTTATGGAGCTAAATCTATTTCACATTTTGCTTCCCTTTAGCCTCCATCTGGGGCTAAGCTCTAACAGTTACTCTGTCACCTGATGACCCTTTCCCAACAGAGAAGGAGAGTCAGGGAGAGGAGAGAAGAGCCACAAGTTGAAATGGAAATGGATTTAATAAAAGAACCAAACTAATACCACTGCCAATACAAGACAGATAAAGTTATAGTCAGCCCAGGAAAGTGCAGCAGTCACAACATCCAGAAAAAGCAGTCCTCAGGAGCAGGAGAGGGGTGAGGAAGACTCAAAGCAGAAGCCCAAGCAGAAGGCTCCCCTCTCCTTAGCAAACTTCCTCCTTTATCCTGTGAGGCTGATGGTCTGGGACACACCTGTAGCCAACTCCAGTCAGCTGTCCTGTCTGACTCTGATGTTCTTCAGCCCATGGCTGGCCTGGGATTCTGCCCCAGCAAAACCAGGACACATTTCTAACCCAGCACGACTGTGGAAGAGCAACGTTTAAACTTCAAGGGGGAAAAGTAAATATTGCTTCCTTGTAAAGCCTTAAATACTTGAGTATTGCTGTCAGACCATTGTTACAAAAGGCCTCTTACAGAAGAATTTGAGGTGCAACTTGGTTTACTTCATCACTTCATTAATCCTATTTATGGGTCTAGAATTGTCCCAGGATGGGAAGAAAAGTCCCACTTTAAATTACTGTCTGTTGAAAACAGCAATTTCGATTCTCTGGGCTTGACTCCTCTCCTCCTTACCACGTGGTGATGGAATTATTCCCAATTTCCTTGAGCACAAGGGCAATAATTAGGCTTTCAAGGTACAGAGACTTGACTCTGCTGCACTGAACAAGGAGGAACTCTGATGCTTCCAGGCAATGACACTTTATAGGGCTTATTTTCCACTACAAGGATCTGGATCCAAGGCACAAACCAAATCACTACATTTTCCTACCACTGTACTGAACTAAGAATTCATTTTGGTCTTTCCCATAAACTTAATCATCCCACATTACTTTGGGAAGTCTCTCATCTACAACTGCTCTGCAACAGTAAGCACTGAAATGCAGTGGGGAGGGAAGGATACATCTTTTTATCTCACTGCTTGGCACATTTTTTACCCAGTCATTTTTCCTCCCCACATAACCAAGGCAGAATGCTTCTGCCTGCTCCTGCAAAGCCACATTGATTGACAGGACAGCTTCAAGGTAAAAGGTTAAGTATAAACCCACCTGAAATATAAACCTGAAATTACTTTCAACATTTTGAGAAGCCTGCCTGGGTTTCAGGTCAGAAACTTCCTTTCACCAGCTATGCCAATGTTCTTTCCCAGGTGAAGGAGAACAGCCACAAGCACAAACACTTCCAGGTGGTATCTTTTTCCCTCCTCATAGCTTTAAATCAATATTGTGTTAACATTTAGCAGACTGGTTTGGGTTGGAAGGGACCTTTAAAGGTCTTCCAGTCCAACCTCCCTGCAGTCAGCAGGGACATCTGCACTTACAACAGATTGCTCAGAGCCCCATCCAACCTGACGTGGTATGTTGCCAGGGATGAGACTTCTACCATCTCTCTGGGCAACTTGTGCCAGCTTCAGCACCACCACTGCAAAAAATTTCTTCCTTATGTCTGGTTTTATTTTAAAAACATCACCCCTTGTCCTGTTGCAACAGAAAGAATGCAATGTCCAAAAAAGAACAAATTAAAAACAAGCTGAAGAACAAACCAAAGATCTTTCTTGGCTGTACCTTCATCCATCCACACTTCTAGATATCCCCCAGGCCTAGCAGTCCAACAAGAGGCAGCAGTGTGGTAGGAGCACTGGAGCTATGATGGCACCAGAACAGTCAGTGGAGCTTCACAGAGATGGAGTTTGGTGACACATTACTTGTCATGAGATTAGGTTGTCAACAGGGTCAAGGGAGCTGGGAAATATTAATCTTTGCATGGTATTGCTAATGTCAATAAGGCACTGACAGCTGAATTCTTCTCTGCTTGGAATCATAGAATCACAGTCTGGTTGGAAGAGACCTTCAAAATCAAGTCCAACCATTAACCCAGCACTACCAAACCAGGCCACTTAGCACCACATCTACACAAGCTTTTAAATCCTTAAGGGATGGAGCAATGAGATGATGGCCATTAGGTGTACAATACTTAGCCTCAAGAAGCATCCCTGTAATCCAGAAAATCTAGGACTGCCTGTCCTCACCTGAAATTCAACAGACCAAGCATCTCCCGCTTCTTGTAACATTCAGAAAACCTACTGACTTTAAATGCAAGAAGAAAAACTGGGACTGACTTCCAAAGCAAAGAAGCAAATGCTGTATGCAAAGAAGACCAATGTGCAGAGAAGGAAGAATTGTAAAGGGCTCCTCCTGAGATTCCTCCTTGCCTCAGCTGAATTCATTTGGCTGCGTTTTGCACTTACGAGCCGTGCAAACACTTCGCTGCTAACGTGCTGGCTCCCAAGAGCTGAACCTGGCCGACTATTTTTAAGGCATTTCAGTCTTCAAACAGCCACAGCTTTCCTCTTCAAGAATCCCTGCATTCATGCCTCTATGCTTGGAAAGGGACCAAAGCCTCCCCATTCCCTTATACCCAGGAGGCTGTGAGTGTGTTGCCTGCTGTAGTCGGTCAAGAGCCAAGAAGCTGATGAAGATGAAAGCATCACTGGGTAGCAGTGATCACACCTGTGTGCCTTCCCTGCCTTGATAGTTTGACCATTTTCACAGAATCACAGAATCATTTTGGTTGAAAGAAGCGTTTAAGATGATCAAGTCCAACCCTTAACCCAGCAATACCAAGGCCACCACTAAGCCATGTCTCTCAGCACCACACCTACATGGCTTTTCAGTCCCTTCAGGGATGGGAAATCCACCACTGTCCAGGCAGCCTGGTTGTTGTAGTGCGGTGGGCTGAAATTCCCCTCCCACAGTAAGAACTCCAGACTAGCTCAGTTCAGAAGCAAATGAAGCTGTATTTGCAGGCAAAACATAGTGCTTGACAACCCTTTGGGGGAAAAAATTGCTCCTAATGTCCAACCTAAACTTCCTCAGGTGCATCTTGAGGCCATTTCCTCTTGTTCTGTCACTTGGGAGAAGAAACTGCTCCCCACCTTGTTCCAACCTCTTTTCAGCAATTTGGAGACAGCCAGAGGGTCTCCCCTCAGCCTCTTTTTCTCCAGGCTGAACAACCCCACTTCCCTCAGCTGCTCCTCACAAGACTTCTGCTCTAGACCCTTCACCAGCTTTCCTGCCCTTCTCTGGACATGCTCCAGCACCTCAATGTCCTCCTTGGAGTGAAAGGCCCAAAACTGAACCCAGTAATTGAGGTGCAGCCCCATCAGTGCTGAGTACAGGGAGACAATCCTGCCCTGCTGGCCACACTATTGCTGATTCAGGCCAGGATGCTGTTGGTCCTCTTGGCCACCTGGGCACAGGCTGTCTCATGTTCAGCCAACCGTGCACCAACACCCTCAAGTCCTTTTCCACCAGACACTTTCCATCAAACTCTTCGCCAAGCCTGGAGCATTCATGAGGATGATGTGACCCAAGTGCAGAATCCAGCACTTGGCCTTATTGAACCTCACCCCATTGGTCTTGGCCCCTCAACTCAGCCTGGCCAGATCCCTCTGTAGAGCCTCTCTACTCTCAAGCAGAGCAACACTCCCAACCAACTTGGTGTCACCTACAAACTGACTGTAGGTGTCCTCATCCAAATCATTGATAACGATATTGGAAGATTTTGCAATCGTATTTGGCAGCTACTGGCAGGCCCAAATCTGAAATACCAATCCGTGGCATCTCAACAGGATTAACCTTCTCTGGGCTCTGCACGAGTGTCATGGGATGACAGATTGCTCCCTGCACATCAGTTGGATTCAGAGAAGTTCTCAAACCCTTATGGGTTAAAAGCAGCTCCAGCATGAATCCAAGTCCCAGTGGTAAGGAGATCATCGATACAAGGGATTATGCAGATTTAAGGAATACCCTCAGCACCCGAAAGTTTTCAGAATGCAAACGACGTCAACCCTGAAAACAAGAGGCACTGCATCATGATGGCAGGAGGGACAAAGCCAGGGGGGTTCAACGGACAAAAAAAGATTGTTTTAATAGGAGAGAAGCATCAGTCATTGAGTCTTACTTCATTCAGACTTGCTCTCCTACCCATCCATCTTCGGTGCCAAGAGATGACAGGACCACCTCACTTTCCCCCCCAGCCTAGGATATCAATAATGCCCATTTCTCCCCCAGACAAATGGCTTGCTCGAAAGGCCCTTTTCCCTAAACCGCCTTGCCAAGCCCCATAAATGCCTCACTACCTGCTATGGTCAACTTGGCTCTAACAGGGCCCCCTCAAGAGGTGGCCACTGATGGGTGGAGCCTTCCCCAATCATCTTCCCCAACAGCCACTTTGTCATTCATGGCTGGGGACCATCTGCGGAAGAGGGGAGCGGGGCGGGGGGGGCTGCCAAGCCAAAGAGGGACACAGACGGAGCCTCCCCACACCAGCCCGAATGCAAATCCCTTCGCCCTGGCGAAAACGCCTCCATGGGCATTCTCTGTGAACAAAGGTCCTCGAGGCGGGCGGTCTCTGCATCACTGCTCCCTCTGTTAGCACCACCTGCTTGGTGTCAGGGGGAGCGTCACCGAGTTATCTTTCTGCCACGTTTGCAGAAGCCAACGGGAGCACAATGGACCCCACTGGCCAAGGGTCAGCCGTGGCTTTCTTCCTCGCCCCTGTACCACCAGCCCTTTTCACCTCCACCATCTCCAGGAGCGTTCAATGAGGAGGTGGCTTCGAGCGCAGAGAGGAGGAGGAGGGGGGAAATATAGGTCTCTGGCGTAAATCACCCACACCGTTTCCCCTCCTCTCCCCTTCCTTAAGACCTGATGGTCTTCAGTCACACATCTTAAAAGAAAAACAAAAAACAAAAACACAAAGACTTACTTGTCTCAAGTCGATGAAGGCCAACTGCAGCGTGTCCCCTTGGAACCCAGGCACTGGGCCGGATCTGGCAAACTCTGTGGGAAAGAAAAGAGGATAAAAAGCGCCTTTAACTAACCATGGACAGGGAGATTGGCAGACGGATGACAGGGAAGACAAGAGAGGCTGGGGGAGAGGAGGACCGTGCTTCTAAGGAGTCATGTCTCCCTCCCTTCAGCGTCTTTGTTCGCCCTTCAAAATTCGTGTCATCAAAACACCATTAATTCCACCGTCCTGACAGCAAGGAAACTGTACTAATTCGACCTGAAATTTATTCCCATGAGCCGTACTGGGCTTCAGAGTATTTGTTTTGTGAATGGACAAACAACTTGAGGAGAAGAATGGGGGGTGGGGGGGGGGAACGGGGACGTGGAGGGCCAGGGGGGTTGGGGGGGTGGAAAAGTTTTTCCTCCCGACACAATAAAATCTTCAGCTGTGAAACTCTTTTCAGTTCCGAAAGCTATTTATGTTTTAGGGCGCTGAAGGAATTTTCTAATTTCACGCCTGTCACCAGGCTCCAGAAGCATTCATCAAAAAAATATGCCCGGCCGCGGCGGTGATTCTTCGGCGGCGGATTATTTGCATTATCTGGTGGGGAGCCCTCTTGCCAGCCCAGAGTCACGCCACACGGCAAGGGGCTCAGCCACTCCGCGGCGTATTCATACATGTCAGATGAAGACATCTGACAACTGAAGAACACTGCCTTCTGAAGCCAACACAGTATTTCCAAGGCCAGGTTTACCTCCTTTCCAGCGTAATCAGGCCAAAAAAATTCATCTTTAAGTCATTTCTTTTCCTTCTAATCCATTATTTAAGCCAAGTGTAAAAGCACCGAGGAGTACTTGAATGACTCCGCGTTAGAGGACCTTATTGAGGACCTCTTCCATGTCATTATCAGCTTTGACTTGGGAGCGCTCATGAAGCCAACAGCTCCAAGTGTGTCTTTTGAAGACTCACCCAAGGTTGGTTTTGCCCAACTTCACTTCATTTTCACCCTCTTTAGCTACACAAGTAACGACTTTATCTCTGCTCTCCAACCAACTTTTCATCACCAAGGGGACCTAACTTGTGAAAGCCACAGCTCAAGATTGAGAAAGACTTAAGAGGGAGCTTCTGCTCCTGCAGATGCTGAAGATGCTGCATGCTGAGTGTGATGGTAGAACAGAAGAAGGGAGGGAAAATATGCATCAGTGTAATGTAATGGTTTTAAACTAAAAGCGGGAGACTTAAGCTAGACAGAAGGAAGACATTTTTTATGCTGAGGGTGGTGGGACACTGAGTCAGGTTGCCCACAGAGGTGGTAGGTGCGCTGTCCCTAAAAACACTCTAGGCCAGGTTGTCTGGGGCTCTGAGCAATCTGATCCAGTCACAGATGACTCTGCTCACTGCAGAATGGTTTGCCTAGGTGACCTTTAAAGATCCCAACCTAAACCATTCTACAATTCTACAATACAGATTTTAAAGTGAGATATGGTGCATTATCACCCAGCTATTCTGGTCTTTACCAGACAAACACTCTCAGAACAACTCCTGGATCTCCACAAAGCTGAGGACTAAGGATGGCTCAGCAACAAGGAAGAAGGATTTTGCTTTTTGTTTCCATGAATGCACAGAGAGAGTTAACATTTAACCTTCAAAAACTGTTTTAATTAATTCTGACTGTAAAGGCATTTTAATGCACATTGGCTATAAAATTTGACTGCAGCTTGCCTGTGCCAGCGCACACACACAAGGGAGGACTCACACAAGCTTTCTGACTCTGCTCTGCAAGGGATAAATCATCTCTACACATTTGTTCTGCACCCCACTGCCTCATCCACAACAATTATCCTCAAAGCCACATCAATCCCAAACCATCCCCACTTTGGAAAACCACATACCTAAGAAGCTCAAAACAGCATTTGAGCATCTTCTCAAGAGATGAAGCTGCCCTGGGTGTCTTAGTGTCACAGATGTCCCTGGGTGGAGGTACCCAACAAAGTGACTGAACTGCCACATCCTACCTGTCTATGGATGGAGTCACATCATAAACTGGCCTGGGCTTGAAGGGACCTCCAAAGGTCATCTAGTCCAACCTCCTAACATGTTACTGATTATATCTGCAGAGGCACTGGAAAAGAGAAACCTTGAAAGGACTGTGGAAAAAAAAAAAAAAGAAAAAAAGAAAAAAGTCTATTTTGGACTGAAGTGCTTCCCAGCTGCTAGGAATCTATTTAGAGAAGCACACATGGAGCTGTGAAACTTCAGATCTTCCCAAAAACACGAACCTCAAATCCTCATGAGCAAATGAGTGACTGGGTCTTGAACGGTTTCACAAGACTTCACAAGTGATAAATTCACAAGTGCTATTTATCTGCTATAAATTCACTACTATCATCTGACCACAAGTGACCCAGAACAGTTTTCACCCCAAGACATGGTTGCACCATAGCAACTCACCTTCAGCTGCCCCTTCTTGAGGAGCTGTACAGCACAAAGGCTGGGACAGGGATGGGTGACACTGCCCTTTACTACTGCACATCATAATGATGGCAGCACACTCAGCCAGCGTTGGCTTGAACAGCAATTCTCATAGAGAGAACAGGTTGGAGTCTCTACTGCTTGACATCCAAAAGTGAATCATAGAATCACTTTGGTTGGAAGAGACTTTTAAGATCACCAGGTTCAAGAGTTAACCCAGCAGTGCCAGGTCACCCCTAAACCATGTCTCTCAGCACCACATCTACACAGCTTTCAGTCCCTCCAGGGATAGGGACTCCACCACTGCCCTGGGCAGCCTGGTCCAGGGCTTTACAACTCTTTTGGGGAACAAATTGTTCCTCACGTCCAACCTAAACTTCTCCTGGTGCAACTTGAGGTCGTTTCCTCTTGTTCTATCACTTGTTCCTTGAGAGAAGAGACCAACCCCCACCTCACAACAACCTCCAAGTGAAATGACGTAGGAGATCATATTATTTTCATTACAGGAGAAACAAGATCAAGACAGCTCTGACGTTAGAAGAAAGCTGCTCCAGCCTTTGGCTGGAAGGAGCCTGAAGAGGCCTGAATGCAGTGCTTCACCCCACAGTTGTTATAAACACAGCCGTACCTTCTGTGATCGCAGGTCACGTTTTACATACCAATGCCACCAACTTATTCTGAAGGAGGAATGAACAAAGTCTTAAAAGGAATAAAAGAGGGAACAAAGAAGAGAACAGAGCTTTAGAGGAAAAGACACAGCCAGTTCTTCTTGGTTTTAATCTCTTCAAGCAGATTTCAGGATGATTTTCTCGGAACAGCCGAGCACAGCGCTTGGCCTGGGTACTGTCGGCTTGGTTTATTGTGCTGCCTGCGCTAGGCAGGCAAGTGGCAAACATCGCAAGCCACCTACGGGACAGCCCCTCGAGCAGAAAATCACAAGAGAATAGAGCAGATCAGTATGCGGCTGTTTGTACAAAGCATTTAGCCAGGCTAAAGGTTTGAGAGCCTTGTGTTCAGGCCAAAAAAGTAATGTCTTTGCAAGGGCTACAGGCTTGGGCCACCCAGGGCAGGTCACAAGGGGACTCTAACCTCTCTTCCAAAACATTTCACCGATGAAAGAATCAAGGAACAGGAACCGTTAAGCCCTTTACAATGGACAAAGAATAAAGAGTTCAAACGCACACCAGAAAAGAGACATCCACTGTAAATTAATTATCCAGAACGGAGGAATCTCTTCTTGGCTGCCGTGCACGGCTGCGCACATGGGGACCAGCCTTGCACCTAGTGCGTGGCTGAAACCAACGCAGGTGGCAGCTTCATCCCTCAAAACCACCTTCCTTCCTCAAAACCATCACATGGAGGGGAAGATTTTCGCTGAATTACAAAAGCCTGCCAGAACTCATGACAGCAGACCTGAGGGGTGGAGGTTACACAGAAGCACAGAATGGTCTGGGTTGGAAGGGACCTCCAAAGGTCATCCAGTCCAACCCCCTCTGCAGTCAGCAGGAGCATCCTCAACTGGATCAGGTTGCCCAGAGCCCTGTCCAGCCTCACCTTAAATATCTCCAGGGATGCGGCAATAACCACCAGATAATGTGGTCAAGGTGGAGACTCACAGAATCATGGAAACATTCAGGTTGGAAAAGATCCTCAGGATCACCAAGTCCAACCAATAACCCTACTCTGGGACCTGTATCAGCACATTTTGGCTGGAAGATTCCCCAAACCAGCTGAAGACATCAGCATTTATGACTGACTGCCCCCCAGCAGTGGGCTGGCTGAAGAGTGGGAGTTTAATGAAATTTTAAACAGAGTTTTTACAGTGCTTTTAATTTCTCATAAAGCAGCAGTTAAAAGACTTCCAAGATTATGGAACTGTTCATTTTATGATCTAAGCATTCTAAAATCAATCTGCCTCAGCTACTGCTGGAACCTGTAACCTCCATGGCAAACATTCAGGAGTGAGGGCAGCTCCCTTTCTTTTGGATTTTTTGGTCAAAACCACAGTATCACAGAATTGTCAGGGTTGGGAGGGATCTCAAGGATAATCCAGTTCCAACCCCCCTGCCATGGGCAGGGACACCTCACACTAGATCAGGTTGCCCAGAGCCACATCCAGCCTGGCCTTAAAAACCTCCAGAGATAGGGCTTCCAGTGTCTCACCACCCCCATGGTGAAGAACTTCTTCCTAACACCTAATCTAACTCTCTCCTCCTCTAGCTTGGATCCATTCCCCCTATTCCTATCACTACCTCACACCTTAAAAAGTCCCTCACCAGCTTTCTTGTAGACCCCTTCAGATACTGGAAGATGACAATAAGGTCTCCTCAGTCTGTCTCCATGGGAGAGGAGCTCCAGCCCTCTGATCATCCTTATGGCCCTTTCCTGGACACGTTCCAGCACATCCAGATCCTTCTTGTAATAGGAGCTCTAGACCTGGGTTGTTCTATTTGATTCACACTAGCTCTGAGGTACAAGAGATACAGAACATCTTTCTGTGTGCTAACACCAGGAGGTCCCAAAAGAGCAGAGCAGGGAACTGGGTTACAAGTCTCATGGCAACTACAGACAGCACACTGCACATGGCAGTAAATCTTGGTCTACAGACATATATTGGAGGACAGCAAACCCATTTTAGAAAGAAAATGCCTCTGAAAAAAGCTTCACCTCTTCTATTTAAGGTTCACAGAAATATTTGTGTTCCTTTTTTGCTCCTCTCCAGAGTTGTTTGGGTTCTCTTTTCATGTTGGCTCATTGGGTTGGAGCCAGAACTTGATCCTAAATTGAGACATAATTAGATGTGTCTTATTGTGTCTTTCTGGAGAATTCAGTTCACCTCTATGCCATATTTCACATCAAGCTGAAAAAAGAGGTAGGAGAATCTCTCCTGACTGCATAGAAAAGAGCTGTGTAAAGCTCTACTACAGCTAGAACCTGGACAGCAACAGATGTTTTAAAAGTGATTTCTACCCTTCCCCGGACATCAGCTGTGACATCTATGAGCACACATCACTGCAAAGCTGCACCAGAAGACCTTCAGACCTCCACCACCATCCTGGGAAACAGTGTTTTGCTGGGAAAACAAGAGGCCATCCACCTTGACAAGCAGGACCAGTGCCTTCCATCTCCTTGAGGGCTTGTCCAGCCAGAGGCTCCAGCACCAAAGTCTCACTCTGGGGAGCTTAAGAAAGACATGGACCTCTTGAAGCAGATCTAGAGGAGGCCATGAAGGTCCCATCATGACCTTGTGCTTCTCCCACTTACTATCCAGGCTTGCACCTCCCCAGTACCAAACCTTAGGCTGGATCATGCAGCCATTCCCTTTTTATGCTGATATGAGAGCAATTTCTAAATCAGGAAATACTTCATGAAGCCACAAGTCTGGAGAATTAATTTACTGGTGTCTTGTTTGAAGCCTAAGCCACCATCTCTTTTGCATCTGCAACTGTTACCTACTGAGTAGATAAATTCCTTTTCTTGTGATGTGTATACCCTAACACAGAGCAAATTATCTGCACCACCTCCAAGCCATGCTTAGTATCTGATTAAGTCCATTAATTTGTCTCACCATGCTCTTAAACATCTTCTACCTTTGGCATTCACCAGAGACTTAAACAAAAGCCTCATAAACTGC
The DNA here is from genome assembly GCF_027791375.1 of Indicator indicator. NCBI lineage: Eukaryota > Metazoa > Chordata > Aves > Piciformes > Indicatoridae > Indicator > Indicator indicator. The sequence continues at coordinate 13,492,480 of NC_072032.1, read as the reverse complement.
AGGATAGGAAATCTGAAGCCCCGTTCCCACATCACAGAACTCACTGGAAGTGCTCCAAACAGCTATAAAATCCTATTTTAATATGATAAGTACACAACAGAGCTGCTAAACCAGGTAAGGCTCAAGGGTCTTGGGGGCGGGGGGGGGAGGAAGAGGGATGGAGGCTGAGGCATGAAGTCAAATATGCAACTGGTATAATGAGGGTGCTGAGATTTGCAGCTGTGCTTCAGGTTTTAAAAAAAAATAAAACCCAAAGAAAATCCTTGCCAATTGGAACATATTTATGAATAAAGGTCAGTTTATGGAATTGGCTTTTCCTAAAATTAAAATCTTGACAAAATCAGAGAATCAGAGAGTCATAGAATGACTCTATCATTGAGTCCAATCCTCCCTTCCAAAGCAGAAATAAAATAAAGTAAAAACTATTCCTAGTCTCAGCAAAGCCACCAGACAGACCTGCAGGGATGAAGGAATGCATCTTCTAGCTGTCAAAAAGGAAGCAAAAGACTTTGTCTGGGTTTAGGGTTCTAGGGGCTGACAGTGATGGATCAGAAGCTTACAGCATCTGTCTCCATTGCCCTGCCCACGATGGCATCTCGGGCCAGGGTGGCGGGGAGCAGGTCGCCCACCCTGCTGCTCAGGTTGGCGTCACCTGCTCTGGAATGTCTGAGTGGGTTTGTCTCACCAAACAATTGGGACTGAAGGAATCAGGCTTTTAAAGCTGATACCAAATGTCATCCATTTCACTTAGCATCAGGGGCTGGAAGGGAGGAGATGCTGCTTAGTGACCCACGTTACTGATGGGGCAGAAAACTGCAGGGTTCTGACTCTGTCTGCAGCCAAAAGAAAAAGAAGGAAACTATCATTCATGACAAATGCTTCCTATTATTCCCTGCAACATCACCCATCCCTCTGCAGACACCCACAGGGAGCACAGCTGCTACCGGTGCAGCCCTGACATGCTGATGGGACACAAATTAGACAGAAAGAATTTCCAGTTGAAGGTGTTTCTGAAAGAAAAATAAGGCAGCACTTTGTGTGATACTGTGAGATAGAGCTGCACAGCTGGGATATTAGTCATTAAACCCAGGTCCTTCTTCCAAGGCTGTTCAGCTGAGCGCTGGGAAGGAGCACAAGGACACTTAGGAAGCGTGGGCTAGATGAGTGGACAGTGATGTGGGTTGAGAACTGTCTGAAGAACAGAGCTCAGATGGTTGTGATCAGTGATGCAGATTCTAGTTGGAGGCCTGCATCTCAAGGTGTTCCCAAGGAGCTGGGACTGGGTCCAGTCTTGTTATTCAATATCTTCATCAATAGCCTGGATGAAGTAGCCTGAGCGTGGACCCTCAGTCAGTTTGCTGATGATACAGAACTGGGAGGAGATCTCAACACACTATCAGGCTAAGAGATGGACAGAGGGGAACCTCATGACCTTCAGCAAGGGCAAGTGTAGGGTCCTGCACCTGGGAAGGAATAACCTCCTGCACCAGTGCAAGGGGTGAGGATTTTAAACTGAAAGAGGGAGATTTTGATTAGATATTAGTAAGAAATTCTTCACTGTGAGGGTGGTGAGACGCTTGCACAGGTTGCTCCCAGAAAGATTATGGATGCCCCATCCTTAGAAGTGTTCAGTGCCAGGCTAGGTGGAGCTTTGAGCAACATGGCCTAGTGTGAGGTGTTCCTGCCCATAACAGGGGTGTTTGAAATAGATAATCTTTAAGGTCCCTTCCAACCCAAACCACTTTGTGATGCTATGATCACGGAGAGCCTGGGCCCTGACAAGCAGCTGAGCCAAGTGAGGCCTGGCAAAGGAGATGATGTGGGGTCTTACGTTCACACTCCTCCACGTCCAGGTTGAACTGCTGCAAGGCCCCCAGTGTCAGCTGCCTCACTTCAGCTTCCAGCAGCAGCTGCATCAGCGAGGTGGAGAGGTGTTTGCACGCTGACATGCAAGCAGTCTGTGCCACCTTCCCCTGCAAGAGAAAAAGGGAGAGTTACTAAGGCCATCAAGCACAAAATGCAAGAGGCACCTTTTTCAGACCAGGATTCACTAGTCCAGCCTCTCTAACACATCCCCTCTGCTGTGGGACCCTCACAACCACCATTTTTAAAGGGAATTATATTCAAAGCCTCCCCATTGCTACCAGTAGGGTTAGACCTTTTCAGGTGAAGAGTGCAAGAGAAGGGTAATCACAACAGAGGGTTTCATTTGCATGCTTCCATCCTAGAGCAGTGGGGTCTGAAACACCTCATGGTTGTGAAGTGAACCCCATGGTTCACTTCATGGGTGAAGCTCCTGCATTGACAGAACTGCCAGGTACAAAGCCCAGGATGCCTCTGAGGGCTTATGATATTCAAAGAAATGTGGTATTTAGGGATGATGGTGGAAGTAAGGGTGGACTGTGGAACGGGGAAAGGGAGATGGGTGCTCAGGAAGCTCCATTTCCTGCAGAAGGCCACAAGCAGATCACCAAGCTCAAGCATTCACATCCTGACCTGGCTGAAGCATTGGCTACCAAGACAGCCACCACCAGACAAAAGCATGGACATGAAGAACTGAGATCATCCATAAAGACCAACAGATTCTTTATCCTTTTGAGACAGCACAGGAGGACAGAGGAGGAGAAAACCCTTCCAAGAGCAACACAGATGTCTACAACCAGGTGCTGTCTGGCTCATCACACAGAGGCATGATGCTCCATGTTGAAGGAGCCTTGCAGGGTCCTAAGGAGCAAGCAGGGAGAATGCTCTGTCTCTAGCAAATTGCTTCAGAAAATCCAGCTTGACCGACCAGAACCATGAAAGAAATACCAAAGCACTCAAAACCATGAAACCAACTCAGACCACCTCATGCACACAATGCTCAGAAAGCTCAGCTTTCTTTTCTGTTCACTGCATTTCTTTTGCATCACAGCAGCAAGTCTCACAGGGTGCCATGTTCTCAGTGAACTAAACCATCATTTAGCAGCACTGAACATGTGGGAGCATTTATTTTGCCAGCCATGTTCTGGGCAGCAGGTGGAGGGAGGGGGTTCTGCCCCTCTGCTCCACTCTGCTGAGACCTCACCTGCAGTGCTGGGGCCAGCTCTGGAGAGCTGTCTGGAGAGACATGAACCTGTTGGAATGGGCCAGAGGCCACAGCAGTGACAGGAGGGCTGGAAGCCCTCTGCTGTGAGGCCAGGCTGAGAGAGTTGGGGTTGTTCAGCCTGGAGAAGGCTCTACAGACACCTGCTGTGGACTTTCAGTACCTAAAGAGGCTGATCAGAAAGCTGAAGACAGACTTTTTAGCAGGACCTGTTGCAACAGGACAAGGGGTGATGGCTTTAAGCTAAAAGAGGGAGATTCAAACTGGAGAGAAGGAAGAAATGTTTTACACTGAGGATGGTAAGACACTGGGCCTGGTTGCTCTGAGAGGTGGCACATGCCTCATCCCTGGAACCACTCCAGATCAGGTTGTTTGGAGCTCTGAGCAACTTGCTCTAGTTGCAGATGTCCCTGATGACTGCAGGAGGGTTGGACTGGATAAGCTTTAAAGGTCTCTTCCAACCCAAACCAGTCTGGGATTCTATTCAAATTTCTCCATCATTTCCAAATGCTCAGAAGATTTTTTTTTCCCCATTTCTCTCCTATCACTGTCTGCCATCCAGGACTTGTGACAAGGAATATTTGGATAGGTAAGATTTGGCAGATGTGATTTGCACAAGTCTGCAACATAAACCTCCATAAAACCAGGGAGATCTTTTGGCCCAAGAGCACAGACTTGCACAAACCCATCTGAACATGAGGAGAAACTTCTTTGCTGTTGAAGGTGCTGAAGCCCTGCAGCAGGCCACCCAGAGAGGTTGTGGAGTCTCCTTCTCTGGAGAGATTCCAAACCCACCTGAACATTGTGATCCTGGGCAACCTGCTGTGGGTGACCCTGCTGTAGCAGGGAGGTTGGACTGGATAACCTCCAAAGGTCTCTTCCTATCCATAGCAGTGTGGGATTCTGTGCCCCCGATGTCTGTGTGCGTTAGCACATGATAATATTTCTGGCTCATGATGCTGCCCTGCAAACACAAAAGCCTTTAACATGCTTTCCTGAGAACAAGGAGTGGCTAAGGGGAGCTCACTGGTCTTTACAAGCACTTCACAAACCCTGTTTAAACTGGGATTAAAGTGAGGGCTTTACACAGTGTTTGGAGCTAAGTATCACCAGTTTCAATAGCGTGGCACCGAGAGATGAGCAAACGTTTGATGTGTGCTCTGAGAAGGGTTTTAACCAGCCTTGCAAAGTCATTTTGGATCTTCAGGCCATATTCTGCTTCAGTAGGAAGGAAAAAAAATATTTTTTTTAGTTAAAAACAAAAGAGCAGAGCCATGCATTACAGGGCTGGGTACTTCATCTCTGCTGTTGGCTGCTGTTCCCAGGCTCCAGGAGTGTTCATCACTCACCTCCCCACAAACACCTTCACTAAAATTAAGATGAAGCATGGCAACCATAAAGTTTAGCAAAGCACTGGGTGGTGGTTTTTTTACTCTTTGTCATTTACTTGTGCTCCTTCTGACACATTCAGTTATTTAAAACACCACTTACACCAATTCCTCAACCCCCAACCACAGTGGGAAGCTCAATGCTCCTCAGTTGTGATTTTTCTTCATTACTTTCAACAGACACTTGAGTTTTTGCTATAACCATGCAGTTTTGATGTGTTAGTGAACAGAAGACAAAGATGGAAGCAGAGGATGACAAATCAAAGCTCTGCAGGGATGACCTGGGACCCCCTCTCTCATGCTAGGCATGGGGACAGAGGTCCCAACCTTTGCTGGAACAGCATGAGGAAGATCTCAGAGTAGCTCAGGCTTGCACATCAGCAGCAGTTTGCATAGAAGGTTGCAACCCTTGGAGAAGCTGTGGAGATGCTGAACCCCAAATGACGTTAGTAGCACGGCCAGCAAGTCAAGGGAGGTGATTCTGCACCTCTACTCTGCACCCCACCTACAGTGCTGGGTCCAGCTCTGGAGTCCTCAGCACAGAAAAGACCTAAACCATTCTATGATTCTAAGCCAAAAGAAAACTCCCCCCCATCCACCCCAGGAAGGATTTTCTGCCCCGTTGACAAAAATTTGAGAGGAGCAACGTTCTTGCCTGCCAAGCAATGGTCAGATCAGCAGGCACAGAGGTACCTAAAGGGTTACCCACACCTACAACCACCACAGCCTGCCCCGGTGCTCGCATTCCTCCGTCCAGCCAGGCTTGCCTGCATAAAGAGTGAGTGACAAGCGACACCGGGAGGGCGTGAAGAGGAGCAAATGATTGAGATGAGCTGTCAAGTTAATGAGCTGAACGCAAGGAAGATGGGATGGAAAAAGTAATTTAATCATCAGGGGCTGACAGCACAACAGCTCTGCTGAGTCCTTGCCATGACAGCAGTCTCTAAGTGGGACTGCAGGACGTTCTTTGTGAGTGCTTTCTCAGCTCATTGCAGAGGAGATCCAAACTGCAGAGGAGCAGTTTCTGGCTCAACCTTCCCTCCTCCTTTCTCTTTCACACAAAATTTGGCTGGGCTCAAAACTTTTTTCGGGTGCAAAAGTGCACAGTCTTTGAAAACTCTGAAGCTGAATCTCCTCATGCCAGCTGAGACCCTGGCCTTTTATTTCCATTATTCTTAAGGTTTAAACACCTGAAACCATTCTGCTTCAGAAAGCACTGAAGTCTCTCACCTTAGATTTGAGGAGATACAAATACCTCAAAGTTTAGATCCAATATTACTGGCTGAAAGACAGAAGTATACACAGGTTTGGGGTTTTTCCACAGGTAAATAAGGATTTTTAATGCACAACACAGGTCTTTTTAATTCATTTCCCCCCTTATATTTACTATTTGAGGGCTTGGAGATGCCACAGGGGTTTAAATCACTGTTCTAAATGCCTGTCTAGAGGAAAGATGGAACCACCACTGGCTGGTGATGACCAGCATCTCACTCCTTGGGCACTAAGATTTAAAACCCTTCCAGAATTTATGGGTTTCAGACTTATTTATGAGACTGAAGATTACAAAGAAGACTAAACCTTATAAATCCAGCCTTACAAATAGGACTGAACCTCATAAATAAGAATGCACCTAAACCTTTCCTGCCCAAGCTCTACAATCAGTGCAACAGATGCCCACTTACAGCAGCTCCTTGTAAGATCAGCAGTGGCTTATGAACATCAATTTTGGACTATGTCCCCAGAAATGCAGTGCAATGCCTGCTTGATAAGCAGCTGCTGTTGACAAGAGGGAAAAACAGTGCCAGGACACTGATATATCATCACTAACAAGCTGTTGCTGCAAGCGGAGGAGGTTGGTTGTATTCACACTTGGGCTGGTAGATATCAAGTACCCCCTGACACCACAGCATGACCATCTTGGTTCCTCAGCACTTATTTAGGACTGAGTTTTTTTTTCCCTCATGGTTCATTTTTCAGCTTTCCCACAGTGATGGTAGGAACAGCCCTGACTTGCCCCATGCTGCCTGCTCAGCTCCCCAACACACGGAGCCCAGCCCGCGCTGGACACGTTTTCTACCAGCCTCACCTCCCTCCCAAAATCATTAACTGCACCACCCCTGGCAGCAGTGTCAGGACATGTGCCTTGGCACACAGACTGAGTAGGATGCCTCTGAGATGTCAGCCTGAGACGGGGCTGCTCCTAGAAAACCCCAGGGATCAGAGGAGCCGCCGCACTCAGCTGGGACGGCTCCGACCTGGTGCTAATTGCCCTGCTGGTGCCTGGGAGCGCGTGGCGGAACCGGCGGCACTGCCCAAGGCCCTCCTTGTGCCCTCACCCTCAGAAGTCACAGCTCCGTCATGATCCTGTACCCTGGCGTGGCTCTCAACCAGCTCTGGCCCTGCCTGCACGTCAGGAACACTTCACCTGCCCAGACACCACGGTTCCTCCAGATCAGGAGAGCCTAAGACCTGGAGCTGTTCAGCCCAGAGAAGAGCAGCATGAGAGTGGATCTGATCAATGCTGATCAATAGCTAAAGGGTGAGGGAGAAGAGGATGGGGCCCTTTGTCAGTGGTGCCCAGTTGCCATGACAAGGCACAAACTAGAACCCAGGAGGTTCCATCTGGACATGAGAAGAAACTTCTTTCCAGGTGCCAGAACACTGGACCAGGCTGCCCAGGGTTCCACCGAAATGTGGAAAACCTTTGCTGTGAGGGTGCTGGAGCCCTAGAGCAGGCTGTCCAGAGAGGTTGTGGAGTCTCCTTCACTGGAGAGACTCCAAACCCACCTGGACATTGTGATCCTGGACAAGCTGCTGTGGGTGACCCTGCTTTAGCAGGGCAGTTGGACTGGATGATCTCCACAGGTCCCTCCCAATCCATATTATTCTCACACTACAGGAGATCAACAATGAAATCACAGAATCATAAAACAGTTTGGGTTGGAAGAGACCTTTAAAGCTCACCTAGTCCAACATCCCTGCACTCAGCAGGGACATCTACCACTAGATCAGGTTCCTCAGAGCCCCATCCAACCTGACCTGGAATGGTTCTAGGGATGGGGCTTTTCCCACCTGTCTGGGAAGCCGATGCCAGTGTCTCACCACCCTCAGCATTAAAAAAATCATGTTTTCATCTCTGTTGGGCAGCAGATGGAAGCCTCCAGGTTCCCAGGAGGATGTGCAGCCAGCAGAGGGAAGGTGAGCAGGGAGGCTCCAGGGCCAGCCCCACTCACGGTAGCATTTGTTTGGAAACAGCCAATCTGTTAACAATTAGGGAGAGGAAATGCTGAAAGGCTGCCTCGTTAATTAAGGAACTTGCTATCAAAGGACTCATTAAAAGCTACTGAAACGGAATGGTTGTTAAAATAAATACCCATTAATCTTCCTCTGCAAGAAGGAACATGCTGCTACTACCCACCTCGTGCTGGGGGGGAGAGGGGGCTCCTCAGCACACACTAGTCGTGGCACAAGCTGGCATAGCAACTGGCTAGAGGGTCCCAGAAGAGACCTGAGCAGGTTGTCCAAGGGACACCATCCCACCATGCCCCAGGAGCACCTCTGTCTTCCTTGAGGAACAAGACACTGGTGCTTCCTGCTTTTTGCTTGGCCAAAACTAGGTGGTCACTGAAATGTAAGCAAAAGTCCTCTAGTAGCACCAAGAACAATCCCACCTACTCCCCAAAGAATTAATGCAGCATCTTCATGGAGAACAATGCCTGACAGGCTCCAAATGGTCTCAGGGGGTTCCCACTGTTTTTCTCTACCAACAGAATTATTTTCTCATCTGCAGCAAGCATTTGGATTGATGTTTTGAGGTGTGGGCTTTGCACAACAGAAAAGTGGACCAAAACATTTGGAATTTCTCAAATTTCAATGTCCACTTTACTATAAACACAAGCTGTCCCAGTGAGTTTGCTGACATTTCAAATTCATGAAGAAACGCTGGTGGGGGATGGAAGCAGGATGCTGAGAGGGAATCTGATCAATGCTGATCAACAGCTAAAGGATGGGGGAAAGAGGATGGGGCCAGACTCTTTCCACTAGTGTCCAGTGACAGGACAAGGGGCAACAGGCACAAACTGGAACCCAGGAGGTTCTATCTGGACATGAGGAGGAACTTCTTTGCCTTGAGGGTGCTGGATCCGTGAAGCAGGCTGCCCAGAGAGGTTGTGGAGTCTCTTCTCTGGAGTGATTCCAAACCCACCAGGACACAAGCCTGGGCAACCTGCTCTGCATCACTCTGCATTAGCAGGGAGATGGCACAAAATGATCTCCAGAGATCAAACCCCCACCATCCTGTGATTCTGGTCACACAATAGCTTGGTTCATGAGACAGTCTTCCACCACTGAAACATCTCAGGTTCACCATAGCAAACCTATGAAGAGCAGACCCTCAAATGGGTGCCAACAAGTCCGATTTCAAGTGAGATCTGTCTTGTGCAAAGACCCACTCACCTGGAAAGCTGACAGCATCTGGAGACTGCAAAGAGAAATCTGAAAGAGCAGCTGGGAAGGGCAACCAACCTGGAAGGCCACCATCCTCTGAGGGAAGCTTTCAAACTCAGTGGTTAAGTGGCTCCCTTGCGGAGGTACTGGCAGAAGCGGACAGGCTGTCATTTCTGAAGCAAGCATTCACCACTCATGTTCTATTTTGAGCATGAAAGGGAAAACCAGCTGCCACAGACACAGCAGCAAGACAAACACATGGCACAGCTGAACTCCCAACAGAAGCTTAGAGGCAACCAGACAAATAAAAAAAGGGGGGGGGAAAAGCAAATACAGCAATTATCCTCACCACACAAAAAACAAACCAGCCGGCTGCACCGACCACTGCAGCCTGCTACAAACCCCCTCCAATGCCTACAGAAAAGGAGAAACTGAAACAGTCTGCTTGTGTGGAAGATGCCCAAGGTCAACAGCTGGAGGCTGTTTTGGCTGAAGATGGTGGGAGGTTCAAGGTTCTCCTACAGAGCAGCACAGCAGAAGTCACAGGAGGGTGGTGGTCACAGCTCTGAAAGTGTCCTGTGATGTTTTCATCTTATTTGATTCTGATTTTAGCTTGGGTTGGATTTCTTTGGTCTTCAATCAAACAACACTGAATTTGTGAAGTAACCAGCTCCATGGCAAGGTGTTTCCTACACAGGCATCAAGGTGCTTTGGCACTACAAACTGCATCTACTTGCTTCTGAGCAGGAGCAAACAAACCCACAGCAAAAGCACAACACAAGGGTTTTGTAACCAGGATATAAGAGGATCCAGGATATGAGCATGCAAAGGAACAGGAGATGTTCCCCTTGCTTTGACCACGCTGACTCAACAAGCCACATCCACTTTATTATTTCTATTTAAAATAGGAAAATAAATAAATAGAAGGAAGGGCAAGAGGTGGGGAAGTACCTTAGGACACAGCTGTTAGGACTGAGCATGGGGCAGTTTCTTTGAAGCCTGATGAAGGCTTCACAAACACACACCATGGGGTAGAGGTTTTCTGGAGATGCTCTTAAAACATTTATAGCATGAAAAGAGTTGGGTGCAGAGCCTGGTGCACCTGAAGTGAGCAGTGCCTGTGTTGGAGCATTCAGCTGCTCTCTTGTCTCCTCCAACCCAGGAGGACAGTAGGAAGTTCAACAAGGCTAAGTGCTGGGTCCTGTACTAGAGTCACAACAACTCCATGAAACCTCCAGGCTTAGTGCAGAGTGGCCAGAAAGTGCCTGGTAGAAAAGGATCTGTGGGTGTTGATCAACATCCATCTGAACAGGAGCCAGCATGTGCCCGAGGGGCCACGAAGACCAGCACCATCTTGGGATGGATCAGCAATAGTGTGGCCAGCAGGATCAAGGCAGGGATCATCCTCCTGTACTTGGCACTGGGGAGGCCACAATTCGAATCCTAGCTTTAGTTTTGGGCCCCTTCAGACAGTGCAAAAAACTCACTGCAAGACAAGGAGGTTCAGGGGCCAGCAGTAAAGGACCTACCAAAACTCATGCAAAACCCAAAACACACAGACAGAGCAGGTCATGACAGCTCACACTGCTCCTCCTTTGCCCAGAAGGTATCTTCACAGTGTGGCTCAACATCTCTGGCCCAGCAGCAGGAGGGAACCCTAAACCAAACTCCACCATTGACAGAACTCTATTAACCTGGAGCTTTTGACTTGCCATGGCTGACAGTTTGGCAGCATTTCCCAGCACTAAATTCTTAATTTTTGACACGTAGATGTGTTTCAGAGGAAGCACCACAAGGAACTTGAGCAGCAGACTTAGAAAGGGCAATACTGTAGGTTCAGTGCCACACCCAGGAGAGGACAGCAACCTGTGGACCTGCTGGGCAAGCTTGGAGCAAGCACAGACTTGATACTCCTGAATATTCTACTCCTCCCATGCTCACCATGTGGGTCTCCACAAAAATCATTCATTTCTGAGGACATTAAGACCCTGAAAACAAGAGGTGTCAAGGGAAAACCGTGGGGCTTCAACAGCGGTGACACCTCAGCCTGTAACAGAATTAAAGCCATAAACAACTTTCTTTTAACTAGTCTCTGCCTGTACACAAGAAGCATGACTAGCCCTGATTTTTCTCAATCCTAGTTCACAGAATCACACAGATGGGGCTTGGAAGGGACCTCTGGAGATCAAGTGCAACCTCCCCTGCTAAAGCAGGGTCACCCATGGCAGCTTGCCCAGGATCACAATACCCAGGTGGGTTTTGAATCTCTCCACAGAGGGAGACTCCACAACCTCTCTGGACAGTCCACTCCAGGGCTCCAGCACCCTCACAGCAAAGGTTTTCCATGTTTAGGTGGAAACTCCTAGATTCCAGTTTGTGCACATGGTCCCTTGTCCTGTCACTGGGCACCACTGAACAGAGTCTGGCCCCATCCTCTTGCCCCCCACCCTTTAGCTATTGATCAGCATTGATCAGATCCTTTCTCAGGCTGAGCAGCCCCAGGTTTCTCAGCCTCTCCTCACCAGAGAGCTTCTCCTCTCCCCTCATTGCTTCTTAATGCACCCAAGGACACCATTTGCCTTCTTGGTCATAGAAGCACATTGCTGGTTCATGGTGAACTTTTTGTCCAGCAGCACTCCCAGGTCCTTCTCCACAGAGCTGCTTCCCTGCAGGTCACCTATACCAGTGCAGGAGGTTATTCCTCCCCAGGTGCCCTTGTTGAACTTTGTCATCCTCACACAACTGAAGGGTCTCTCCTGTCCATGGGTTGAGACTTTTTGAGTTACCTGACACAAACCAGAGCCATGGGCTGACCGTGATGGGAGCGTGCAGCTCCACAACTGGAATGAACGACAGAAAAAAACCCCAACTAAAGGACATATTTCATCCTCCTCTTTTGTGGCTTTTGTTTTCTTTTGTATCGCTTTGGGAATAACATTCTTTCCATTGGGAAGAGCCTGATTTTCCACTAAATACAAAGCAGCTGCCATATTGGAAACAAAATGTTGATTAAATACAGATTTTTTTGAGGTTTTTTTCTTTCCTTCCCTAATGTTCAAGGAGGGGGAACCACACTTCTGTCTGCTGATTTATCAGGGCAAAGCATCTGCCAGCTGTGGCAGAAAGAAGACTTCCAGTGAACTGAATCACTTCATCTTTGCTGGGGAGTGTTGTAAGTGTAATCTGATGTTAGAAATAATGTCATCTGAGGAAAAATGACATCAATATCAGCAACAATTTCTTCCCCAAAAGGTTTTCAAGGCCTGGAATAGGCTGTGCAGGGGGCAGTGGTGGAGTCCCCATAGAATCATAGAATTGTCAGGGCTGGAAAGGACCTCAAGGATCATCTAGTTCCAATCCCCCTGCCTCACACTACATCAGGTTGCTCAGAGCCAGGCCTTAAAAACCTCCAGGGATGAGGCTTCTACCACCTCCCTGGCCAACCTGTTTCAGTGTCTCACCACCCTTATGGTGAAGAACTGCTTCCCCATCCTTGGAGGGGTTTCAGAGCCACGCAGATGTGGTGCTGCAGGCCATGGTTCAGTTGGTGCTCAGGCAGTGCTGGGTTAAGGCTTGGAGTCAATGACCTCAAAGGTCTATTCCAGTCTAAACTATTCTATGAAAAAAGGGGAAATATCTGGAGGCTTGGAGCACAGCACCCTGCCCTCCTCTCCAGCAGACTGCCATGAAGAGCTTGTCTCCCTTCAGACACATCTGGAGGCTGCAGACTCCTGCTTACGCAGCTGGGTGCTGGCCGGGCTGCGGCGGAAGGGCCACGCGCTGCCGTGACGTCCGAGCGCCCGCGGAAACGCAGCTCACACACCGAGAGCACAGATGGGGAACAGACTGGAAAAATCCATCAGCTCCAAACTACCAACAACCCCCTCCCGCTCCAGCTCCACCCCGTGAGCCGTCAACACCCAATTCAGGAGGATTTTTCCTTCCAAGCAGAGCTGGTGAGGTTGGAGAAGAGCAGCCTCAGAGGGGATCTGAGCAATGCTGATCGGCATCTAAAGGGTGGAGACTTCCCAGTGACATGACAAGAGGCAGTGGGCACAAACTGGAACCCAGGAGGTTCCATCTGAACAGGTGGGAAAAATTCTTTGCTGGGAGGTTTCTGGAGGCCTGGAGCAGGCTACACAGAGAGGTTGTGGAGTCTCCTTCCGTGGAGGGATTCCAAACCCACCTGGACATTGTGATCCTGGACCTCCTGCTTTAATTAGATGATCTCCAGAAGTTCCTTTCAACCACATCACTGCCACTCAACCACGTTATCAATAATGAACGATGAGCACAAGCTCCTGAAGCTTCGCTGTGCAAGCCCAATTCAAATGAGCTCTCCACAGGGTCCCCAAGTGACACTGCATCTGAAGTCTGTCCAGAGAGGTGGTAGGTGCTCCATTCCTGGAAGCATTCTAGGTCAGGTTGGACGGGGCTCTGACCAACCTGATCTCATTGCAGACGTCCCTGCTGACTGCAGGGGGTTTGGACCAAATGACTTTTGCAGGACTCTTCCAACTCAAACTATTCTATGGCCTCCAGAGGTCCTTTCCAACCTCAACCATGCTGGGATTCTTCTGAATAAATACAGGGAAATTTCAGCCTCATGTACCCAAAATAAGAAACACAAAACCTAATGGTCACATCTTCGTTCAGAGTCACCTTCTATGAAGGCTGAAGAAGTTGATTTTGTGAAGGTTGCCCTACTCTAGGGTCTCCTTCCATGGGTAGGTTATGGAAGATAGTGGGGAGCTTTGGAAGCAGAGGTGGTGCTCATTGACATTCCTTTGCACATTCACCACTTAAGAAGAGCCTGACAAGCCTTCAGGTTGCCAGTGGGTAAAATAAGAGGAAAATATCACCTTGAAGAGCCTGCTGTTCCACTTAAATTCAGTAAATGGTGGGGGAAGCACCAAACTGCATTTGGGACTTCTGGAAGGCACTCACTGGAGCTCTGGTGCAGATTCCTTACATCAAGGATGGATTTTTGGCTGCCAAACAACCTGCACCTCACATCTGACTCTCTGTGTACAGAGGTGCATGCAGCAGTAAGCAGAAAATGGCTTTCTAAATCTAAGTCTGTAAAATAAACCTCCAAGCCAAACATGCCAAGGTGACTCCACAAAGGGAAGCAGCACCTAGGGAAGTGTGCACACCCTGGTTTAAAGGATTTATGGAACTAGGCATTGTAGTTTCAATTACTTTTCAGTGCTGAAAGCAGAGAAGAAACCATGTAATTACAAGATAACTTGGCTTACCCAGATTGTTGTTAACTACTGCTCCCAGGTTAAGCAGAGGTCAGCCTTCTCCCCAGCCAGCAAAGCTAAATCCACCACCTTTGAACACTTTGCTCCTTCTTTTCAAGCCACCATTAGTTCTTGTTTTTACCTCTTCATTTTGTTAAGTGTTTGGGGTATTTTGGAGACTCTTGAGAAGACCAAGGCAGTAATAAAGAGCCACGAGACTGCAGCAGCACAGGACCACACAGCCATGCAAGTACTGCTCTGGTCAACAGCCCATTTTCTCCCCACCAAAGCAACCTCGTTTGAAGGGCCCAACCTTCATGACAAGCCCTCAAGAGACTCAGATCATCTCTGGAGAGCAGAGGAATCCCCCTGAGAACCATACAGGGAGGGGTTTGGATGCTGTTCATGCCCTGTCCATGTCTGCATCCCAGGAAAGTCACATTTTCAATACGTGTCTGTACCTACAACACCAAGAAACCTCCAGGATTAGCCACAATGACTTCCCACCAGTCATTTGAAACTCAGTTACAGCCACCCCTTTGTCCTGCTATTTCCCTGTGCAATCAGATTTTTGTTCTTCAGTCTCTTTTAGATGGATTAGCAATTTAATTCCACCAATTAATACAAACTACCGAGAGAATGGAAAATTAGAGGGGTTAAAAGGAAAATTAGAGTCCGCAGCAGTTAAAAACAAAACCCAAGAGCAAGCCAGCAAACTCCCACCATATAAAGGGATTACTCCACTCCTGACCCTTTCCAGGGGACCTCCAGGTATTATTTTTCATTGATTTACCTTAATGAAACTAATGCACCCCTCTCCCTAGGAAGCTGACTCCATAGCTGTCTAGGCACTGGATTCAATTAAAGAAATAAATACATCTGGCTTCGAAATGGTTGAAAGTCCTTGGAAAGCCAGAGGCAATCCCAGTTTCTGCAGCTGTCTCTCCTTGGGGACGCCCTAAGGACATCACGTCGGATGGTGGACATTCAACACCGCTCCTGGAAGCCCGAAGCATCCCTCGCCTGCTCCCCGGCAGCGCGGGCAGGTCCCGCAGCCCTGCCAGGGCTTTGATGGAAGCTGGCCTCAAATTGCTTTAACAAGGCTCTTTCTTTTCCAGAAGCTGGCGTTGATTTGAGACCTCGATGTTGACTTAGAAACCCCCAGGTGCCCAGAGCCTGTAAATACTCAAGGCTTAGCTATGCTCAGTTTCCAGGAAAGGGGGTACAAGCATCCAACCGCGGCACGGAATATCAATACTGCCAGGGCAGCTCAGCATTAAAATGAAGAGCAGGGGTTAAAGGTGGAAAAGCAGAAGCTGGGGTAGAGGCTTCGTCTCCGCACCAGCTGCATCTCACAACCACGTCTAGCAGGGTTGCACCAATAACAACAACAAAAAAAAAGGCAGGCTTTGCTTGCCCGTACCTTGGGCTGGCAGACATGGGAACAGAGGAAACAAGGTAGCTCCAGAGCACTTTGTTTGCCATCTCTCCATGAAAATGCTGCAGCTTTTTTTCTCCAGCACACAAAACAGGCAGAAATGACAATCAGAGGGTTTGTTGAACGAGAAGGCAGGTCCCAAAGGACTGCTTTGCTTTCTTGGTGCTAACTGCCCCTAATCCAAATAGAGAGACAGTAGGCATCAAGAATCTACAGTATTTTATGCATAAAATACTGTTCTACTGTACTGTCAGAAGGGAAGGTCTAGTGGTCCAAGCTTCAGGTTGGAGTTCTTAGACCAGTTCTCTAGAATATGAGGCTGGAAGCCCTCTGCTGTGAGGACAGGCTGAGAGAACTGAGGGTTTTCAGCCTGGAGAAGAGAAGGCTGCAGGGAGACCTTCTGGTGGCCTTTCAGTACTTAATGCAGCTGATAAGAAAGCTGGGGACAGACTTTTAGCAGAGCTTGTTGTGACAGGAGAAGGGCTGATGGTTTGAAACTAAGAGAGGGAGATTTAGACTGGAGAGAAGGAAGAAATCTTGTACAGTGAGGGTGGTGAGACACTGGCCCTGGTTGCCCAGAGAAGTGGTGGATGCCCAATAGCTGGACACATTCCAGGTGAGGCTGATTTAAGCTGTGTGCAACATGTTCTAGTTGCAGATGTCCCTGCTCACTGCAGGGAAGTTATACTAAATGACTTTTAAAGGTCCCTTCCAACCCAAACTACCTGCAGGAAGGTTGAACAAAACACAGGTAGTAAGGGGAAATTTTCTACAGATCTTTTCTCTTTCAAGCAGAGGTTGAAGATCTCACCATGCTTTCCCTAACACAAGGCACTTCCCCATAGCCACTGGACATTTAGGGATGTCTGAGTCATAAAAGGAGCCAGTTAAAGGCCACACGCTCCAAAAACAATTCAGCAGTGCTACTGACACTGCACTCTTGAGAGCAATGTGCCTGGGAAGAAGCCACTTCTCTTGGTCTTTCCTTCACCCCACTAACTAAAACTTCTACTTAAGCTTTTCCTTTCCTCCCTTCCAAGGCTTAAGGACCTTTTCTCGTTCAAGTCACCCTCTAACATCTGAGGTGCAAGCAGAGCAGACCAAACGCGCACGACACGCAGTCTTGTACTCACCGACATTGTAGAGTGGACATCTACATCCCCCTACAGAGGACAACACAGGGAGTTCAAAGTCAAAGGCAGAAGAGAGCAAAGCAACAGTGAGAAAGGCAGAGAGGTTCAAAACAGTCATCACTCCCAGATGCCTACAAGCCATCGACGCTCCCAACGAGGCACTGCCTGCTCAGCAGCTGGCAGGGTATGACAAAAGGCAAAACATGGGTTCCTTGAACGTGGTCTAGGGAGGATGAAGAGGAAATCAAAGTACCACAAGACCAGTTTTACTGCTATTAAATACGTACTGCCAGTCACCATCCACATGGCTCAGCTCTTCCACCTGTAAGATGGAGGTGATGGGTGTTACACTCTATTGAATTTGAGGGCACAAACTGCAATCCAGGAGGTTCCACCTAAACTTAAGGAAAAATATTTTTCCTGTGAGGGTGCTGGAGCCCTGGAGCAGGCTGTCCAGATGGGTTGTGGAGTCTCTTTTTCTGGAGAGATTCCAAACCCACCTGGACATTGCAATCCTGGGCAGCCTCCTGTGGGTCACACTGCTTTAGCAGGGGAGTTGGACTGGATGATCCCTAGAGGTCCCTTCCAACCCCACCTTTCTGTGACACTGACAGCAGGGACCAGCTCATGCAAAACTTGCCCACCTCTTCCAAGGGCAAGGGAACATTACCTAAGCACAGACAGGACTCAAGCAAGTGTGAAGGTGTCTTTTTTTGGTGCTCGTATGATGGTTTTATGATGGTTATTTTTTACTTGGGTCCCTCCCAACCTGGTCAAGGCTGTGGTTGGTGCAAAGTTCAAGGCATTTTACTTTTAAAATATTACAGATGGATTTTCCTTCTTAAATAAAAGCACAGGGAAGTGCCCTGTGAGGTTGTGGAGTCACCAGTCCTGGAGTTATTTCAGAGTTGTAGAGATGTGGTGTTGAGGGACATGGGTCAGTGGTGTCCTGGCAGTGCTGGGTTAACAGTTGGGCTCAATAATTTTAAAAGTCTCTTCCAACCAAAATGATTCTGTGATTCTACATAATTGTTTTCTTTAATTAAAAAAAAAAAAAAAAAAAAAAGAGAACAAAACCTCCAAGGTTCCTTCTTCCTTCCAAAGCAAGAGCTGCTGGGGCTGAAGTATTTATTTGCAATTGGGAAGAGATGCCACTATGGTGAATAAGGCAGAAATGTGGCAGGCATTTGCACAGCTCCAGCTGAAATCTGTGCCTGCCATCTGGCAAAAATAAGCACAAAAGGAATAACAAAAAAAAACAAAAAAACAAAAAAAAAAAAAAAACCAAACCAGAAAAAAAACCAACTCAAAAAAACCCCAAACCCTCTGCAAAGAGTTCAGGCTGAACTGCTCAAGACAGCAGAGAGGTTAGAGTTTGTTCGATCGCTGAAAGATTGCTTCCCCTTCCCGGGTCAGCTTCACCTCTTGACCTGCCCTGATTACCTTCCAAAGGAGGTTATCAAGATACAAGACTAACAGAGGATTAAAGGAAACTTAAAATAAAAACAAAACACCCCCCAACTCTGCTCCCCTCCCCCAAGAAAACATCCTTGCTTTGTTAACCTGACAGTTCACCGTAGGTGTTGACACAACCCTCCATCTCCGAGAAGCTTAATGTCAACAAATCAGTGTGTTTGGAGTAGCCCTGTCAGGGCGATTTACATTAACTTGTCTAACAAGAAATAAAAACAACAATCAGCCATCAAAGACAAAAGGGCTTTTTCAGTCATTCTCTTAAAAGTATTATGCTGGAAATGTTCATTTTTGGAGGCCATGGCCCTAAACTTGCTGAAAAATAGAAACCACCTTTTTTTTTTTTTCTTTAACTAAAATACTTTTTTTTTCTTTTTAGGTTTGGTGGTTTGTTTTTTTTATCCCTTAAATAAAAAACACCCAGTGTTTTCTTTTTAAAGGAGGCCCAAGCACCCCATGTTAATAAAGCTCAGCAGCAGTAACTGACTCTCCCTGGTTAACACAGGAATTGGGCAGCCTTGAAGCCAAATGTTACTGCTGCTTTGATTTCCACCAGCGTGCTATTTGCTTGGAGACATTTTGGGCACTCAGAAGAGAATTTTCGAACTGTGGCTCTAAAACCACCATGCAAATGTCATGCAGCAGTGGTATGCACCAAAACCTCCTTCACTTCGCCGTGAACCCTTCCTCCCCCGCGGCACACGCTGTACCCGCCAAGCATGACCTTCGCTGGTGGGACTTGGTGTCCTGAAGGAAGATGCAAAAAAGCAAAGAGATTCCAGGGATTCCTAATATCAAGCAATTGCCATCACATGAAGATGATCATGTGAATGTTTCTAGCCAGCAGTGTGCCCAGGTGGCCAAGAAGGCCACCAGCACCCTGGCTCGGATCAGCAATAGTGTGGCCAGCAGGACCAGGGCAGGGATTGTCCTCCTGCACTCAGCACTGGAGAAGCTGCATTGAGAATACTGGGTTGAGTTTTGGGCCCCCCACTTCAAGAAGGACATTGAGGTGTTAGAGAGTGCGCAAAGAATGGCAACGAAGCTGGTGAGGGGTCTAGAGCACAAGTTTTGGGAGGAGCAGCTGAGGAACCCGGGGTTGCTTATCCTGGAGAAAAGGAGGCTGGGGGGAGACCTTCTGGCTCTCTATAACTCCCTGAAATGAGGTTGGAGCCAGGTCAGAGTTGGTCTCTTCTCCTAAGGAACAAGAATGTCTCTTCCATCCCAAACTATTCTATGATTCTACAGCCTTTAGGATTCTACACATCCCTTCAACCCTCAACCATTCTGGGAATTCTCCCCAGTTAATACAGGAAAACCTCAGCCTCATATATCCAAAAAGGGAAACACAAAACCTAACGCTCAACTTTTGGCTCAGAGTCACCTTTTAGCTCACTCAGCATCTCTGCTGCTCTTCAGCTCCTCTCCAAAATGTTGATTTGAGTTGACCAGACCCTTCAAGGCCATTTGATCTGCCTTGCAGCAAGCTGGAGCCTTGACCCCAGGAAGGTTTCCTGCAGAGGAGCAGCCCTGTCCAAGACAATGGGATTACTCACCCCTGCCAGGCTATGGAGCTGCTGCATTTTTGCAGGCTCAGGACTTTCAGCTCTGTTCTATTCCAGGACAGCCCTTTCTGTTGGTGTCATTTGAGCACAGTAACCATCAACATGTCCAGGCTGAGTTTTCTTTGATCAGTAGCTGAAGGTTTTTTCTCGGTGTAATTACTGTCATGACAAAAGGCAGCTGATCCTGCCACTACTCATCTCCTAAGACTGCCACTGTGCCCACAGTGTTGCATGGAGTCTGTGGATGCCCCAACCCTAGAAGTGTTCAAGGCCAGGCTGGATGAGGCTTTGAGCAACCTGGGCTAGTGGAAGGTGTCTCTGCCCACAGCAGGGGGTTGGAACTGGATGATGTTTAAAGTCCCTTCTAACTCTAACTATTTTATGATTCTACGAATCAAGGATGTCCTGCCAAGGATGGTGCACAGTCTCTTGCTTTTCTTTGTAAGCCACATGTGATAATCCTATATTTTACAACTGGGCCAGGCTTCAAATTCATTTCAAACAGGGCAGCAACTGCTCTTGGATCATAGCACTGTATTATTAATGATGTGGGTTGGATCTGGACCAGCAGAGCAGAATCAGCTCTACCTTGCCACCAGCAATCCTGCAATACCCTCTTTTTGTTAGAGCTCACCCTTTTTGGAGGTAATTCCCTTCCCCCTTGAACTGCTCTCACTCTTTCCCTTCACAAATGAAGCTCACATCACACCATTGGTGCTTTCACAAACATCTGTGTCACTTTTCTACATTCCTTCAGACAGATGTGGGCTTCTACACCCCTCACCTCCTACCTTTCACTTAGCAAAGTGTGGAAATGTTGATGTGCTTCTAAATAAGCCACTGGAAAAAGGCCCTTGAACCCTACAAGAACAAACCAGTGGAGACACCAAAGAACCTGGGTGCCTTTCAGATGTACCTTCATTCTTCCTGACTTGCTCTCACCCACCACTGCTTGCCTGGTTAAGTGACAGCATCATCACAGAACTCCTCCGAAGGAAGAAACTCCAAGAGACACAAAACCCACCAAGGCCCACGTCTCACACACCACTGAACCTGACTTACAGCTTTAAAAATCAGACAGCAGCATCTGCAAACAGCCCTCTCCTCAGCTGGGTCCTTTCTAATCCAGCTGTAGAAGAGAAAAGGTTGCTTTGATCTGTCTTGGTCTTCTTCAGACCGATTAGCTGCCCTCCCAGTCTCCAAAACAATTTTGACTCACTCAAAAATGAAACAATAATATTTAAGAAGATAAATTGCTGCTGGTCCAACCTCATAGATCATGGGAGGCATCTCTCTCCATCCTCATCCCACCTGCCTGCCATTTCTCATATTCTGGTGCAGAGACTAATCTCCCAGTTAAATTCCATTTACGATGGCTGAGGAGTGGAAATGGTCTCCAGATGATAAACCACACCTGTGCAGTCACATCTCCCTTCTTCATGGAGAAATCCAGCAGCTGAGGAATCCAAAGCTTATCAATATCAAAAGGGTGGAGATCAAGAGGATGGGGCCAGACTCTTCTCAGCACTTCCCAGTGACAGGACAAGGGGCAACTGACACAAACTGGAACCCAGGAGGTTCCATGTGAAAAGGAGAAAAAAATTCTTCGGTGTGAGGGTGCTGGAGCCCTGGAGCAGACTGCCCAGAGAAGTTGTGGATTCTCCTGCGGAGAGATTCCAAACCCACCTGGACATTGTGATCCTCAGTAAGCTGCCATGGGTGACCCTGCTTTAGCAGGAGGAGTCGGACTAGATAATCTCCAGAAGTCCCTTTAAACCCCACCATCCCCTGATTGTGAGATCTGAAATTGCTGTTAGGACAAATACATTGTTCAGTGGATCTGTGATCTCAAAACACCTGCTGACTGCATACAGCCATTTAGCTCAGAACAAATCTCATTTAAAAGGGAAAATCCCAAACTGTTTGAGCAAAACCCCACCTCCCTGATGGTTGTATTCTTCCTATTCACTGAGACACTATTCAGCCAACTGCAAAACACAACATCAAATACGCTTTTGATAGCAATATCAGCATAAACACAGGCAGATTCTAGACAGCAGAGAGAAGAAAGAAGCATAAGCTGTCTTCCAACAGAGCAACACTGTGAGGTCAGTCAACCAGTAACAAATATTTGGAAATGTATCTGCAGCTCAAATAACAGACACTGCTCAGCTGGGATCTACTCAAAACCTTGAACGTCCATTAAGCATACCTAAAATCTAGATGGCCAGTGAACTATGGTCTTGGCTCCACTGGGGAGAGTCCAATGGAGGCTACAAAACTGTTGAGGGACTGAAGCATCTCTGTAAGGAGGAAAGGCTGAGAGCTCTGGGGCTGTTGAGACTGGAGAAGAGCAGACTGAAAGAGGATCTGATAAATGCTGAGCAAGAGCTAGAGGGTGGGGAGCAAGAGGCTGGGGCCAGACTCATTTCAGTGGTGCCCAGTGACAGGACAAGGGGCAATGAGCACAAACTGCAACCCAGGAGGTTCCATCTGAACAGGAGGAAGAAATTATTTGCTGTGAGGCTGCTGGAGCAGCCTGCCCAGAGAGATTGTGGAGTTTTCTTCTCTGGAGAGATTCCAAACCTTCCTGAACATTGTGACCCTGGGCAAGCTGCTGTGGGTACCCTGCTTTAGCAGGGGGGGTGGACTGGATGATCCCCAGAGGTCCCTTCCAACCCCCACCACGGTGGGATTCTGTGACTCTATGAAGCAAACTGTTGGTGAAACTTAAACCCACACTGGTTATTTCATACGACCTGACAGCTCAAGGCCTCATTTTCCATCACATCCCACAAAGCTTGGCCAATCACAGCTTCAACAGCAGCACTTAGGGGCTCTGTGCTGTCCAGATGGGAAAAGAAAGGCAGCTGCTGGGGGAGGCTCACCGGCAGGTGGGTGAACACAGCAAAGGTGCTGCGCAGAAAGCCAATGAGGTCCACAAGGTAGTCGCTGGCCTTGCTGCCCGGCTCCATGGCCATCCAGTCGTAGTCTGCCAGCTGCAGGAATTGGTCTATCTTCTGGTTCAGGTTAGTGTAAATCTCCTCCTCGGCAGCGTGGCGGGCGTCCTGGCAAACGAGAGCACGTTAGATGGGATGGAGGCTCCACTCCACAGCTCTGCACCAGGAGCAGCTCAGGAGGTTCACCCAACTGCACCCTAAAGGTAGCTCAAGGCAAAGCACCTGCAGGCAACTGCTACAGCCTCAGGTTAACTCAGACTGGTGGTCTACCAATATCTGAGGGGTGGGAGGGAAAGGGGGAGGGGACAGGGACAGCCTCTGCTCAGTTGGACCGTGGGATAGGACAAGGGGCAATAGAGATAGACTGCAGCACAGGAGGTTCCACCTCAACATGAGGAGGAGCTTCTTCACTGTGAGAGTCACAGAGCACTGGAACAGGCTACCCAGAGAAGTTGTGGAGTCTCCTTCTGTGGAGCCTTTCCAGCCCCATCTGGATGTGTTCCTTTGTGACCTGTGCTGGATTCTCTGGCCCTGCTCTGGCAGGGCGGTTGGACTCAATGATCTCTGGAGGTCCCTTCCAACCCCTAATATTCTGTGATCCTGTGAAGTGTCACCAGGTCAGTGTAGGAAAGATGGAGCTGGTGTCTACCTCTGATGCAACCTGGAGACCAGGAGAACAAATCTAGTGCAGGATGGGAGAGAGATGAGAAAGGAATGTCCCATAAGGAAAAATGTTGAGACCCACCAAAATGTGTATAGGTGTGGGGTGCAGGAGGGTCACAGAGGAGCCTCCCTGCCAGAATAAGGGTAGAAAACTCACCCCCAGGCAGAACACGTAGGTGATTTTAGAAAAGACAACAATGGACTCCCCTGGGAGTATGGAGGCTTATTCTCCTGCTGAGTTATCTCAGGGGCAAGCCTCACCTAACTAATTCTCTACTACTGCTAGAATCCTCAGAACTGCTCCTTTGTCCTGCCCTCCAGCCATGGGACACCCCTGTGCCTGTCTGACCATGACAACCCCACAGCTGACCCAGTTATGGCCTTAAGATTTCCTGTCAAGTATCTGGGTGCACACTCCTGGGTTATCATTTAAAGATTTAAAGACTGGGAAGTTCAGCAGTTTCTGACAGCCCTGGGGATAATGCTAAATGGAGTGGAAAGATACAGAAATGTAAGGTCTGAGAAATCTCTTCACCTCTTGGGTCAAAGAGGAGAGCTTGCAGCCATGCCCAGATGTGTGTAACACTGTACAGTGCTCAAACAGCAACATGAAAAATCATTTGGAAATGCCCCCCAAATCAGGTTTGTATGGGAACCTGTTTATTCCTTTAGATAATAAGGAGACCTGGGCTGCAAAAATTCATGATCTCGACAGAATTAATGCTCTGAAGGACAACCCCAAAGCTGCTCTGATGGTGTAAGCTTCCCAGGATATGAGAATATCAGCTCTGAGCCCAGATCAGTTTCTTACATCTGCTCTGAAAGCAAACACTCTCCAACCAACCCTCAACAGCAGCTCCCCCAAGCTGGATCTACCACAGCCTTCTCACCTTGAAGGTTGTGGTCCCATAGAGTTTTGTAGTGTGGACAGTTTCTGGGAGCACATTAGTGATATTGGTGATGAATTCCTCTAGGAACTTGCAGGACTTCTCCAAGTGGGTCGTATTTATAATAATCTGTACAAGCTGCAAAGACAAAAAGAGGTTTTCAGCCATCAGGCTCCTGAAGCCAGGTATGTGACAGGTTAATGGGTGCCAACTTCTAAGACCTTCTGACAGGAAAAGCTGATGCTGTACAAACATACTAAGCCTTGCTACATGCTCTTCCCCTTTAACAACATCAGAAAATTAAATAAAAGATAATTTGGAGGGGGAAGCATTTCCCACGACAGTCACTAACACCACCAAAGATGATTTCCTCTTAATGCCTTTCCTGCATTCAGCTGTCAGGCAGGGCTCACTTCAGTGCAGCTCAAACACAACAGGCTGTCCTGACCCAAGCTAGAACATAACCTCTGCTCAGGGATTTGACTTCTCAGCTCAGGTTCTGCTCACTGAGGCACTCTCTGCAGTTCAGGGCAGGATTGCACAGCCAGGGGCTGCTCCTAGCAGGGAGAAGCTGCTGGGGAGAGCTCCTGCCAAGGGCTGGGCTGCAGAAAAGGCTCTGGTTGAGACTTGCTCCTGGGCACACCAAGGGCACTGCCACAGCTTGTGTGGCACCTTGGGGTGCAGGAAGCCAGAGGGAGAAGCAGATAGGACAGGTGACCCTCAACTGACCAATAAGGGATTCCATCCCATGAACATCATCTTCAGCAGAAAGCTGAGGGATCACCAGGGTCAAGACTCTCCCTCAATGGCTGCTGTCCCAGGAGGACTCTGTCCCTTCTGCCTTCAATCCCAATCCGTGTGTCCCTGAATCTGGTTCCCATCTGCTGCTGAGTCCAGTCTGGGACTGCCCCCAGCATCAGTGGTGACAATGGTGCCACCATTGCCATCAGGGGTTGGGTTGGATATTGGTTTCTGTCTATTTGTATCTATTTCATTTGACTGTTCTCATTTCCATCCCCACTGATCCAGTTTCTTTCCCACCCCATCAGTGTCTCCCTCTTATTCCCTTCCTCTTCCCTCTGGGAATGCAGAGGGGCTCATGGAGGGCTTCTGTCCCTCCTCTAGTGGCCAGCCCAGCCCTAACCAGTGACAGGCCTATAAAAAAATGTGTTGTCAAGTCACAGCTATTTGGTCTGCTAATGAATCCTAAATAATCCAGCTCCTGAGTGACACCAAACAATATCCCACTAAGGCATTAGTAAAGAAGCCACAAGATTTCCTTTTCCAAGGGCGGTGTCGGGGACCAGCAGATCTCACCCTGCTGTCTCCTGGCTTACCACATCTACCATTAGCTGTAATTTTCTTAATGCTGTCTCCTCAGCTGCCTCTATATGCCACTATTTTGGGACAGTGTTAACAGCTGGACCTGATGATCTTATAAGTCTCTTCCAACCAACACAACTATGATCCCACAGTTCTGTTAAAGACAGCTGCAAAGTAAAAGCCTCTGCTGAAGTCAACCAATACAATCCAGAGCAGAACAATCCAGGCTTCCACTTTAGGATCACTGACTTGGAAGTATCATTAATTCCTTGAAAAGATCATAGAATCATCAGCTCAGCAGATTATTTGGGGAATGGACAGTGCAGGCATAGTGCTGCATTCCTCCTTGGGAAGAGGAATCTGCCCCGAGGGAGCAGAGAGATTCCAGACTGTGAGATACAGAGCTGAGGAAGCATCATGTGTGAATAAATACTGCTGTAAATGCACTCAGCTCTCCAAAACTCAGCTCCACAGGGTATTTAGTGTCCAGAGAACAGGACACATGTCCACAGTACAGTCAATTAAACAACTGCAGCTGTATTAATATCCCCTCATTTAACAACAGCACACAGAACTCCCACTGAGGTACCCATCCTGCCCAAATATGTTCCCAAGCATGCATCAAGCTTCTCAGAAACCTGCCTTTGTGCCCCAAAATAGAGTTTATACTGTAGTGATGTGTTGAAAGCACTTCAAACATCATGGAGACCATTCTCCCATCCTCTCCTAGCTCACCCCTGGCTCTTCTCCAGTGCTCCCTGAATTCCGCTTACCCACCACTTTAACTCAGATAATGCTCTGAAAATTCAAACCAGGAGCAATTTTAACAGGAACAGCAAAACAGCTTCCTCTTTCCAACTGTATATGCCTTTGTACCAGTGCTGTGTGGTTCCAGCATCATTTTCCAACCTCATATTTTATACTAATGCTCCAAACCAGCATCTCTAAAGGTGCTGTAAAGATCTCCAAGGGGTGAAACCCCCTTTCTGTCACTCTGCCCTCGAAATGGGTCTCTGAGAAGCTGCATCTTACCTCTGTCAGCCCCACGTTTTTCCTCTTGATGACGTTCTGTAAACAGTTGCTCAGCGTTCGGGTCAGCAGCAGATTGGTAGATTTTCTAATCATATCATCAACTTCAGTGGAGCTGAAAAGCACAATTTAAAGAGAGAGATGCAAAATGCTCTTGGAAAAATAAATCATTTGGATCCTTCATCAGCCAGTCTCCTTCCCAGCCCTCTGCCACCTTACGAGTACCATGAGCTCACATCCCAGAGCCAGCCCTGTCCTGGGCTGATCCCCAGCAGTGTGGTCAGCAGGTGAGGGAGGGGATTCTGCCCCTCTGCTCCGACCTCATCTGCAGTGCTGGGGCTAGCTCTGGAGTCCTCAGCATAGACAGGGATCTGTTGGAGTGGGGCCAAGGGAGGCCACAACAATGGGAGTGCTGGAAGTCCTCTGCTGTGAGGCCAGGCTGAGAGAGTTGGGGTTGTTCAGCCTAGAAAAGAGGAGGCTCCAGGGAGGCTTCTGGTTTTCAGTGCCTAAAGAGGCTGATCAGAAAGCTGGGGACAGATTTTTTTATCAGGGTCTGTTGTGACAGGACAAGGGGTGATGGTTTGAAACTAAAAGAGGGAGTTTTATACTGGATAGAAGGAAGGAATGTTTCATACTGAGATGGCAACACTGGCCCAGGCTGCCCAGAGAGCTGGTAGAAACCCCATCACTGCAAGTGTTGAAGGCCAGGTTGGACAAGGCTCTGAACAACCTGCTCTAGCTGCAGATGTCCCTGCTGACTGCACTGGAGTTGGACTAGATGACTCTTAAAGGTATTTTCCAACCCAAACCATCCTCTGATCATCTGTGCACCACATACAGCTGCTGACGCAACCTGTACCAAAACCTCAACAATTTAGGCCTTTCTGTGCATGTGTCAGTGAGGGACAGGGACTAACACAGGCTACACCTCCATCCCTAAGCCTCTCCTCTTAAAAAGGAGCTGCCCACAGCATCAGCACCAACCCTGCACACAGCACTGGAGTTCAGTACACAACAGAAAAAGGATCAAAGACCTGCAACAGGGGGAAAAAACCAAAACAAAGCTCCAAAACATCCCCCTTATTGCTTTGTCTTTATCCAGATCAGATTGGAAGGTCTTGCAACATGTTTGTGCTCTTTGCCAGGTGGTTGCAACTGCGGCATTGCTGAAGCTTGGAAGTTTGGCTGAAGTGTTCTTCCAAGGTGCACCCCAGCAAGGTGCAACCTCTCCTTTCTGAGGGAGGTTTTGGAATCCTACCCCAACACAGGCTCCTTTGATCTGTCGTTGGCCCTGCATTAGCCCTGACACCACAGGGCTTTAACTCTGGCAGCTCAGTGACAGACAGCTGAGGGCAAAGAAAATTCCCAAGTGGAAGGCAGAGCAGCGTTAATAACTTTAAGGCTGCCGGTAAGTCAAGCCTGTGACCTTGTGCTCCTTCTCCTGTTCTACCTGACAAACGGGCCAGATTACAAAGCAGTGGAGGTGGAAGGTGTCCCTGCCCATGGCAGAGGGGCTGGAACTAGATGATCTTTAAGGTCCCTTCCAAGCCAAACCACTCTGTGTTTCTCTGACTGACACAAGAATAAAAAGCAAACCCTGCAGTCACCCCCCTGCCAGCACGCAAGGTGGGGGATGTTGTGGTGCTGCCACTGGGGTGCCTGCTGGTATAGGGATGGGCACTGTCAGCCCCTGTCCAGCTTACACCTCTCAAATTTCTTAGAATCATGAAATGGTTTGGCTTGCATTGGGCCTTAAAGATCATCTAGTCCCAAAACCCTGCCATGGCCAGGGACACTTTTTACTAGACCAGGGTACTCAAAGTCCCATCCAACCTAGCCTTGAATGCTTGATAAAGGATGCCTGAGCCTTCTCCAACAGCAACTCTGTGGCCATAAAGCCTTCTGGACCCATTTGTCCTCCCTGAGCACCTTGCATCCTTCAAGCAAGCCATTTTTTTAAGTCATCCAGGACCTTCCTTGTGCTGCTGTGTAAGAATTGCACTGAAATCCCCTAAATTCCCAGGAGAAGGGTCAAATATTGCTCCCTGCTTGCATCTCTGAGCAAAGTCATGCTCAGATTTCCAGCAGACTGAGAAGGCTGTGTTTTGCTGCAGCTTTCCCAAGCCCAGCTTCTCACCTCCCTGTATGCTCTGTGGCTGTTTGTCATGGTGGGCTCCCCAACAGGTTCCTGTAGTATTTCCTTTCCCTTGATGTTTAGAAGTCTGCCTTCCTGAGCTACGTGCCTGCCAAGGGCTGAACACCATCTCCTTCCCAGCTGGGACACCAGCAGAGCAGGATCAGCAGCTCTGCAGGACCCAGCTCCTGATACTTTAAATTCAATGTCATCAGCCAAAGGCTTATTGTGGGTCTCCTCTAGATCTCCTTTGGTGCCTGTAAGTTTATTTTCCTCCTACTCAATAGGGAACCACACCCTGTGGCAGCAGTGACTAGAACCAGTCCACTTCACATCCCAGGTAGACCCTTTGGCTAATTCTTGCAGGATTTTCATGTGTGGGCCATGATAATATATTTGTTTTTCTTAAAGTGTTGAAGAGATATCAAAATGTGGGGGGAGCAGAATGGATTTTCCTGGTCCTTATACTATGGGTAGAGGTCTAAAATACAGTTTCACTCAAAGATAAGCAAAAAATTACTTAAGCCCCCAAACCCACCAGGCACACACACACACCCACCAGGCCCTCCATCACCTCCAGGGAGGACCAGACAACAGCATGGCTAAATACAGCAAGCACAATAAAATCTAACCCTGTGATGCTCAGCAGATGGCAAAAAGGAGATTTAAAGCAAAGGGGTGGCACAAAGATATTCCCTGTCTTTCTAATGGGAAATGCCAATGGAACTGGTGGGAATCTTCCAGCGAGTGGATTCTTCATAGACATCTCCTCAATGAACTCTCATATTCGCTGCAAATATAACAGAGGGTTACTTTCTCCTCATCAAACTAATTGAGCCAAACCAAAAGAAACTGCAACCCCAGTCACTGCACACCCAGCTCTACTTGAAAAGGAAAATATCCTCCACGAGCTCTCACCAGAAAGGGGAATGCTCCTGTCCAACAAATACAAGGAGCTCGTTTACAGAAATAATTAGGGGGGGAGGGGAAGCCCAGCTCCACTTTCTGCCACTGGGCTCTGTTCTTCAGGAAAAGACCATGAAGCCTTTAAGTGAACTGTCTGGGCTAATGACAGCTGATGTCCCATATCCCATAGCAGTAGTCATGACCTTCAGGCCTCCCCTGACTGACAGGCTGACCCCAGTCACTCCAGGGTGCAAGGTAAATGACAACCAAAGAAGAAAAAGAAAGAGAAGAGAAAGAAAACTTGCTGCTGGCTTTGTAGCCAAGCTTCCTCATAAAACCTAATTCAAGCTGTCAGGGTGAAATGAAGAAAGTGTCAACAGGGCTTTTCAGAGAAATATTCCAAACGTTTGGCTTAAAAAGCCAGGAGCTGGGCTCCCTTCCCCCAGCCCAACGCCGCTCCTCGGCAAGGGCTGGAAAAATCCAATGTGGAAAGGAATTTTAATAACGTGTCCAGGGGGACCCCTGAGGAGGGACCCAAGGGGACACTTTTCTTCCCTTCCCTGCCAAACTCAATCATTTCTGTAATGGTGACGAGCACAGAGCTCAGGAGGGAAGTGGCAACAGAGGGGTTCAGTGAGAGCAGCATCTGTGTGAAACAGGACCACTCTGTCAGCTTTAGACACAGAGATGGGCAATGGTGACCTGCAGGTTAAGAGCCCTGGGAGCCACCAAAGAGAACAACCTGCCACTGGTAAAAGGTTGAGATTAAATGTAGGATGAGAAAAGTTCTGTGCCTCCACACCAACCAGTGAACTACCATGTCCGACAGCAGAAGGTGGAGAAAAAAACGCCTCTCCAGATTACTATCCCTTACACAAAGGAAGAGGATTAAAACCCTGAGGAGCCTTGTGTAGGCACTGAAACATCTGGTGAGCCCTCAAAACACCTCAACAGCAATGTCCAGTGTCCAGGACAAGAAGCTGCCAAGGGCAGTGAACTCCCACTGCACAGTCTCACCAGTATGGTGCTGCAAACAAATGGGAAGAGGTATCCCCCTCCTTCCAGGAAAAAATTTCTTTATTCATTTCTGTACCCAGCTGCAGACATTACTGGGTGCAAAAAAAAGAAAGCACCAACTTGCAGTTTCTGGCAAATATTGTTGCCTTCCTGTCTCACACGTGGGCAAAACCAGCATCAAGGCACCTTGGAATGGAGAAGGGAGGGGAAAGACATGGAACAGTTCAGAGGCTTTCCAAAAACCCCAAACAAATGAGATGATTTGTATACAACCTCCCAGGGGAAACAAGGCAAACAAAAGCTCCAAACCAGCAGCCCAAACTCATTAACACACAGGGCAGATAAAACCTCAAGGGAAGCAGAGAGTCACAGAATCATTTCAGTTGGAAGAGACCTTTAAGATCATTGAGTCCAACTGTTAACCCAGCTCTGCCAGGACACCATCAAACCATGTCCCTTAGCACTACATTTCCACAGCTTTTAAACCTCTCCAGGGATGGAGACCCCACCACCTGGTCCACCAGCCTGGGCCAGAGCTTGACAACCCTTTTCAGGAAGAAATTGTCCCTCGTGTCCAACTTAAACCTCCCCTTGTGCAACCTGAGGTCCTTTCCTCTTGTCCTATCACTTGTAACTTCAGAGCAGAGAGCAGCCTCAGTGTGCTGCTTGGAGTGAGAGGCCACAGCTTGAACCAGTGTTCAAGGTGCTGCCTCAGCAACACTGAGGACAGAGGGACAACCACTGCCATGGCCCTGCTGGCCACACCACTGCTGATCCAAGCCAGGATGCTGGTGGCCTTCTTGGCCACCTGGGCACATGCTGACTCATTTTCAGTCACCTGTTAACCAACACCCCCAGGTCCTTTTCCACTGGGTACTTTCCAGCCACTCTTCCCCAAGCCTGGAGCATTCACAGGGTTGTTGTGATCCAAGTGTAGGACCCAGCACTTGGTCTTGTTGAACCTCATCCCACTGGCCTCATCCCAGCAACCCAGCCTGGCCAGATCCCACTGTAGAGCCTCCCTAAGTTCAAGCAGATCGACACAGCTGCCCACCTTCCTGTCACCTGCAAACTTACTGAGGATGTCCTCGATCCCAGATCACTGATCAAGAATTTAAAGAGAACTGGCCCAAATCCTTAGCCCTTTTGCAAAGCTGATCAGCTATTTGTCCAACTGGCCACTGCTCCAAGCCACCAGCCACCACAAGCCTGGACTGGGTATATTCAAGCAGCTGAGCAGCATAAAGGTTTGAGGAAGAGAATTCACAGTTTGAACCTGCTGAGGTCTTTCAGTGCAGAGAAACCCTCCCCATTACAACCATTAACCCACTCAGCACCCACCTCAGGTGAAGGTCTTCTGAGAACTTGAGACAGGCATAGATGAATTCCTTAATCTGATTGTAAACCTTAGGCACAAACTCAGAAAAGGGAAACTTCTTTGGAAATGGTTGCTGCAAAAGACAGGAGATACTTCCAGTCAGAGAGCAGATTATCTACCAGGGCTGAGCACTGCTTTCCAGGATCCTGTCCCAGGCACTCCAGGTAATTCTGCTATTCAGCTTGGCCCAGCAGTGGAACAAACCAAGGTTTATGGTAAGCAACACCAACATTTCAGCCAAGTGAAAGACCTGGGAATCACTTACACATGGCACATGGGTGTGTAAGGGCTTTGGAGTCTAGAACAGGCTGACAGGAAATTTGCAATGGGACCCTCGTTCCCTCTCCCAGCACCCATAGCTCCTATGAAAAAATCTCCCTGGAGAAATCCTTGCCTTTAATCTCCCACCATGCTCAAGGTGTTCTGCTTGATCACCTTCCACCATTGCTGCTCAAGGTGAGCACGTGGTTACAAAAGCAAAATCCAACAGGAAACAGATGTAGGAAACCAAATTTTTCCAACTCATAGGACACAGATGGCTGAGGGGTGCAGAGTGTAATAACAGAAGCTGGACCCATGATGAGTCCAGCCAAGGGCTACAAAGATGCTGAGGGAATTGGAGCATCTCTGTGAGGTGAAAGGCTGAGAGCCCTGGGGCTGTTGAGCCTGGAGAAGAGCAACCTGAAAGAGGATCTTCTCAATGGTGATCAACAGCTAAAGGGTGGGGGGCAAGGGGATGGAGCCAGGCTCTTAAGTGGTGCCCAGTGACAGGACAAGGGACAGCAGGCACAAACTGGAACCTAGGAGGATCCAACTGAACTTGAGGAAAAACTTCTTAGCTGTGAGGGTGCTGGAGGCCTGGAGCAGGCTGCCCAGAGAGGTTGTGGAGCCTCCTCTGGAGAGATTCCAAACCCATCTGGAAGTGATCCTGTGCCACCTGCTCCAGGTGACCCTAGATGATCTCCAGAGGTCCCTTCCAATCCCTAACATGACTTTCTGAACTCTAAACACTTAACTTAGATTGAAAAACCCTCCCAGTCCTAATTTAGTTCACCAGGCTTTGGAGCTTGCTGGCTGCCAGATGTGAAGCAGAAGGCCAAGCAGGCTTTCAAGGGACACTGTTTAATTCAGCACTGGCTATGCTGAAGTCTTGTAAGCTCACACTTTTACAAAAGCCAACACACACCACTTGGTTGGGGATTTTTGTTAAAAAATATGAGATTAAAACAAATAAAAGTCACTAACATGTTCATGAAATGGAAATCAAATACCAGTGGAAGGAGATATTTCAAGTCTCTTGTCTACTGCAAGCACTGCTCAGCTGTGGCAGTACTGTGTGATCTGAAAAGCAACCCAATGAGGCATGCACTTTCCTCATCCACACCAGGAGAAATATTTGTTCTTTACCCCTGGTTTTGCTTGGGTTTTGATTTTTTTTTCTTCTCTCCTGTGTTTATTTGGTTTGGTGGTTTAGGGTTTTTTCTGACCCTTTCCTTTGCAGTTCTTAATGTACCTACCAAAGGTGCAGAGTTTTCCTCCACCAGCAGATGTGATGTGACACTTTCTCCATTTCAAACTTACCTTTTCAAGTTCTGCATCCTGGAATGGGAACTGTCCAACTATTTTCTTATAAACCTCTTCATTTGTCACTGGGATGGGGCTGTAGTTATCTGAGTCAAGTATGTTTCTAGGAAAAGAAAAGAAACATTAGAGAAACAGTTCTGTGACAGCAGACAACCACAACTGTGCAGATTTACTGCTTGAAGGGAAGCTTTCATGAAGTAGGTGCTGGCCTAAGGTGTTGATTCCAAGGGCTTCAACAGATTTTACTTCTGGGACAAAACTGCTCATGTAAGGTACAAGCTCCTGAGCTTCCTCCAAGAGCTTCTTACCTGAAAACCCCTGACCATTTCTTCAGCAGGGTTTCACTGTACTGGTCTTGGATCTCCAACAGCATGTCAAAGAGCTGGTTCACTGGGAAGCCATATCCCTGCAGCGGGGTGGGGGGAGAAAGCAAGCTCAGATCAGAAAAAGTCACCAATAAGCAGCTGAAGATTATTTTCCCTATTTAATAAAGAGCACACAGGCAAATTCTCCACTACAGAGGAGTATGGAGCTGGTAGAGGGATTTAGGTGGTGATTTACTGAGGTGGTAGGACCAGGAGCTGTTAAAGGCTGGGTTGGGTGTGCAGGAGGCACAAGAGCTTGTCAAGGTGGCCAAGGCTTGGTTCTTGCCCAGGGGTTGGCCACCCGATGCACACAGCAGACCAGGTTGTTCACAGGGTGCCACAACTGATGCAGCATGGTGCCTAGAAAGAAGTCAGGCCACCACAGCAAGCCCCCACCAGCTGTTGAACCCCACTGATGGACACCATCTGTGACCAGCCCAGCCACTCAGCAAGACAAAGAGAGGTCACCAGCAGCTGCATACCTGGAGTGTATCTGCAAAGAGGACAATGAGGTTCTTCAAGTCTAACACCAGGCTGGGGTCCGAGCAATAGGACTGCAAAGAAGGGGAGAAATGAAAGCATGGTTTTAACTGTGGCACGTGGGAAAAATATTGCCCTCGGCTCTCCTGAGTTATCACTTGAGAGACAATAAATACAGAGGCACACTGTGAAGTCTTAGGATCAGAAGCTTTCATCCCACAGCCCGTGGCCTAAGGGCATCCAGGGCCAGGGAGGGCACTCTGATAAGGCTATCTCTCCTCCTAACACAGGGCTCCTGAGGCTCTCCATGATGAATAGGGACTCTGGTTGCTCTAGAGATACCTGAAGTGTCTCTAAGATTACCCAGGAGCTGCTGGGGAAGCGAGAGGAGATGAAGCAAATCAGCAGGCTGTCATCCCAAGCTGGCAGAAGAGCCTCTCATTCAATATTCAGCATGTTGTGTCTGATGGTAATGAAGCATCGCAGCCAGGCAGCCCCCAGCCCTCTGCAGGGGCTGCATTGCTGAGGGATTCAGGCTGGGAAAGAACAGGCTGCTTGCCTGCACTGCACCAACATTCATGGGCAGAGATACACCACCAGGAAATACTGTGGGTCAGGACGCTGCTCAAAACCCTGAATCTCAGAACAACAGAATCCCAGCACAGTGGAGGCTGGAAGGGACCACTGGGGATCATGCAGTCTAACTCCCCCTGCTAAAGCAGGGTCACCCACAGCAGCTTGCCCAGGATCACAATGTCCAGGTGGGTTTGGAATCTCTCCAGAGAAGGAGACTCCACAAGCTCTCCAGGCAGTCTGCTCCAGGCCTCCAGCACCCTTATAGCAAAGAAGATTCTCCTCATGCTCGGTTGGAACCTCCTGGGTTGCAGTTTGTGTCCACTGCCCCTTGTCCTGTCACTGGGCACCACTGTCTGTTCCCATCTGGCCACATCTTCTTGCCCCCCACCCTTTAGGCTCTTGCTGAGCATTGCTCAGATCCCCTCTGGGGCTGCTCTTCTCCAGGCTCAACAGCCCCAAGGCTCTCAGCCTTTCCTCCTCACAGAGATGCTCCAGGTCCCTCAGCAGCTTTGTAGCCTCCACTGGACTCTCTCCAGTAGTTCGTTCCTTGTCTCTCTTGAACTGGGGAACCCAGAACTGGATCCAGTACTCCAGATGTGGCCCCACTGGCAGAGTAGAGGGAGAGGAGAAGATGACCCAAAAACTTTGAAAACGGACCCATGGATATTCATTAATGCTTTGTCTTTTATGGTCAAGTGCAATTTTTTTCAGCTGCTTAACCACCAGAGTTTTCAGAAAACTCCAGTACTCCCAGCTGAACCAGTACAACATTACATAAGCTCACAGAGGACTGG
Organism: Indicator indicator; assembly: GCF_027791375.1. NCBI lineage: Eukaryota > Metazoa > Chordata > Aves > Piciformes > Indicatoridae > Indicator > Indicator indicator. Next base: position 13,456,610 of record NC_072032.1, on the reverse strand, counting down.
AACAAACTTGCACTCTTTTTTGTTTTTTTTGTATTTTTGCAATTGGCTTGGATTTTTTTGCTCAAGCAGAGAAAGTATCGAAGCCATGGGAAATTTTTTCTAGCTTTTTTTTTTGGTTAAAAAAAAAAAAGAAAGAAAGAAAAATCTTCCTAAGTGTCCCTTTAGACACAAATGATTTGCAGTTTGCTAGCAGCCCATTCACTGCCATGACCTTCCAAGGACTATCTAACAGGGTCATATGTCACCATGCCAAAGGAGACACTTGCTCTTCCCCAGCTCGCTGGGACAAGCTCGCTCCCTCTGCTGGTGCTTTGCCAGAGCCAGCAGCAAAGATACAGGAAAAAAAAAAAAAACTTTCCAGTAGTCCAAAATATTCAGAGTTTGGGACAGGAAAATGAATCATAGAATTATAGAAGGGTTTGGATTAGAAGAACCTTTACAGGTCAGCCAGTTAGCAAATTAGCAAAGACATCTTCAACTAGACCAGGCTGCTCAGAGCCCCAAACAACTGGACCTGGAATGGTTCCAGGGATGAGGCTTCTACAATCTCTCTTGGCAACCTGAGACAGTGTCTCACAGTAAAACATTTCTTCCTTCTCTCTAGCCTAAATCTCCATTATTTTCAAACCATCAGCCCTTGTCCTGTCACAACAGGACCTGCAATAAAGTCTGTCCCCAGCTTTCTGCTTGGCCCCTGTAAGTATTAAAAGGCCACCAGAAGGTCTCCCTGCAGCCTTCTCTTCTCCAGGCTGAACAACTCCAGCTCTCTCAGCTTGGCTTCACAGCAGAGAGCTTCCAGCTCTTCCATCATTGCTACGGCTCCCTCAGGACCTGCTCCAACAGATTCAGATCCCTCCAGTGCCAAGGACTCCAGAGCTGGCCCCAGCACTGCATGTGGGGTCTCAGCAAAGCAGAGGGGCAGAATCCCTTCCCTCAACCTATTGACCACAACCTGCTCCACAGCACATCAAGAGGCAAAAATCTGGAAAAAGCTTTTGTGGTTTAGAGCAGGGTGTCTTCAAGTCACTGTTTCTAGCTGGGTCATTTGAAAAGAGACAGCAGCAAAGGCAGGATTTCCAGCATGTCAAGCCACACTCAAGCAGCAGTTGAGCGACCCACAGCTCTCACTCACCGAATGTGTTCTTAGCGCTGCGATGGTCTTGGACAGAGCCATCTCCCACAGCTCATCGATGTAGGCTCGATTCACCAAGCCCTGTGTGGTGTGCAGGATATGATCTTCCACTACAAAAAACCTGATGCAGAGGAGGAAACAGCACTGTGAGCCAAAGCTCTGGGCTGGAGACAGCAAAAGAGGTGAGCAAAAAGCACACGTGAGGGATACGCGGCGGCAGCACATCCACCTATCTCCAGAGCAAGCTGCAGAAGTGTCTGTATCAAAGACAGCCACCAGTAAACACTTTTCTTCCACCTATTTTTAACTCGTGGTATTTTCTGTGATGTTTCACTGTATTTTAGGAGTAAGCTAAAACACAGTTGCTTGGAGGAATGTAACTCTATGTATACACAAAGGTGGAATTTCCTCTCTCTAGTTTCTCCACCCCATTACTTCATCATAGAACCGTCAGGGTTGGAAGGGACCTCAAGGATCATCTCGTTACAACCCCCCTGCCACGAGCAGGGACACCACACATTAGAGCAGGTTGCTCAGAGCCCCATCCAACCTGGCCTTAAAAACTTCCAGGGATGAGACTTCCACCATCTCTTTGGGCAACCTGTTCCACTGTCTCACCACCCTCATGGGTGATTAAACTCAGCTCCAGCCAGCAGCGATAGCACTGCAACTGGTGAACTGTAGGGAAAAAACCTGTAACTGCAAGGAAAGGAATACTTCATCTGAAGGGAAAAATGCTTAAACTGATGGGGAAAATACTTTATCTGAAGGGAAATTACTAAAACTGCAGGGGAAAAAAAATGCAACTGCAGAGGAAAAAATTCTGCTGGGAAAAATACTTTATCTGCAAAGACAGAGATGCTTTAACTGCAAGGAAAAACACTGCCACTGCAGGGAAAAGTATTACAACTGCAAGGGAAAACACTATAACTACAGAAAAAAACCCATGTTAGCTGCAGGGAAAAATACTACAACTGCAGGGAAAAACATTATAATTGAAAGGAAAAATATTTTAGCTCCCAGGAAAGTAAGGAAAAATATGTTAACTGTCAGGAAAAATACTTCAAGTGCAGGGAAAAACACATTAACTGCCAGGAAAAATACTTGAACTGCAGGGAAAATACTGTAAGAACAGGGAAAAATAGTTTAAGTGCAGAGAAAAATACTACAGCTGCAGGGGAAATATTGTAACTGCAGGGTAAAACGCTACAACTGCAAGGAAAAAATAGTTGAACTAGTGGGAAAAGATGGCAACTGCTGGTAAAATACTCTCTTAAACCCAGATATACCACATGGTCACAGCCATTCAGGGGTCATCAGTGAACTCCAGTCTCCAGTTATCAGCTGTACTGGCCAAGAAGCAACTGTTTAATAGGCAGCAAGCGTGGCACCACACATTTTAAACAGCAACACACAAAACCTCATCTGTCCTTCGTCAGGGAAATGCAGCCCAGGGGCAGCGAGCTGCAGGAGGTCAGCAGCACACATTGCACTTGTGATGGTTGCAATTAGACCTTGGAATTATTATTGTCAGCTGAGGAAATGTCATCATCAAACCCTATGCCTAGTAGATGAGGTTGTAGTTTGCCTCCTCTAGAGCTTCACAGGATCACAAGATGTTAGGGGTTGGAAGGGACCTCTGGAGAGCTTCAAGTCCAACCCTGCCCTGCCAGAGCAGGACCATATCATCTATCTTGGAAGACTGCTGTCTACTTTGAGGGCAATAAGAACTCAGAGGTTTAAGAATCACCTCCTCTAGCAGGAGAATAATCAAAGAATAATTATCCAATGTGAAGGACTAATGAAGGCAGAGGGCCTGTTCATCTCATTAGTGGGGCAAGCGGATGCACATAGTCCACAGACATCATTTCTCCTCAGAATTCCCAAAAAAAGCACTTGCTGCTACAAGAGCTGGCAGGTTCCTCCACGCTCCCACAAGTGACACAGCACAGTTCATGGGTGCTAGAAAACACAGAGTAAGAACACTTTAAAAGCCCCAACCACCTGTTTTTGTTTTTTTTTTTTCTTTCCTGGTTCTCCTTTAAAGGATCCTCAAACAGAGCAACATTCCCTCCTCTCCTTTTCTTTTTGGGCTCCTAAACAACACGACCTAGATATATTTAGCCAGGACATGTATAAAAAGAAGACTTACCCTACAATTTGATTAAAATACTTCCTGTAGCCATCTAAAGTTTCATGCTGCAACAAAGCAAAAGTGAGCAAAGATTAAAACAAAGGTGGCCAAGAGCAACTGAAAATAAATTAGAGACCACCCACCAGCAACAGCATGACCAGAGGTAACCCTCTTCTCCTTCATTCAGCAGAGCAAGTTTGAGCACTGCAGGTAAAGGACCACCATCATACCATGTTTGAAGGAGGCTGTAGGACCAATCTGGCTTGTTTTCTTCTCTGCTTCCTGTAGTAGTTCTCAAAGGTTTCACGGGCACCCTGGAAAACACAAAAGATTAACTCAAAACCCGGACAGGCGGAGAGTGGGGCAAGGAGGATCCTCCTGAAGTTCAGCAAGGGCATGTGTAGGGTCCTGCACCTGGGCAGCAATAACCCCCAGCACCAGGACAGGTGAGGGGTTGACCTGCTGGAAAGGAGCTCCACAGAGAAGTATCTAGAAGTCCTGGCGGGCAATAATGTTCACCATGAGCCAGCAACGCTTCCTCATGGCCAAGAAGGCAAATGATATCCTGGGGTGCATCAGGAAGAGTGTGACCAGCAGGTCAAGGGAGGTTCTCCTCCCCATCTCCTCTGCCACAGTGAGGCCACACCTGGAGTACTGGGTCTAGATCTGGGCTCCCAGACAGGGAACTACTGGAGAGAGTCTAGTGGAGGCTACAAAAATGCTGTGGGGATTGGAGCATCTCTGTGAGGAAGAAAGGCTGAGAGCCCTGGGGCAGTTTAGCCTGGAGAAGAGCAGCCTGAGATAGGATCTGATCAATGCTCAGCAAGAGCTAAAAGAGCCAGGTACAAGAGGACGGAACCAGACTCTTTTCAGTGCTGCCCAATGCCAGGAGAAGGGACAGTGGGCACAAACTAGAACCCAGGAGGTTGCATTCGAACATGAGGAAAAAGTTCTTTCCTGTGAAGGTGCTGGAGCCCTGGAGCAGGCTGCCCAGAGAGGCTGCAGAGTCTCCTTGTTTGGAGTCTCCAAATGCACCTGGACACCGCAATCCTGGGCAACCTGCTCTGGTTAGGCCCCGTTTTAGTAGAGGTGGTAGATGCTCCATCCCTGGAAACATTCAAGGTCAGGTTGGACAAGCCTCTGAGCAACCTGATCTGATTGCAGATGTCCCTGCTCACTGAAGAGGGGAAGGGCTAGATGATCTTGAGAGGTCCCATCCAAACCAAAACCTCCTAAGGTTCTAATATTCTATTCTAGTTAGTTAGCTGTAGGGGCACTGAAACAACTAATTTCTAGTACTGGCAGAATTAAGAGGGGACAAACAATGCCAGAAACTGTTCCACCACCTCACGGGTACAGAGTGATGGCAAAGCAACAAACATCAAGGACCTTGAGAAAAAGGTGTCTGTGGGGATTACAGCAATGTATGAGGCTGGTCTACAGAGCTGGGGAAAACCAAACAGGATTTAGAGCTCACTTTCTACCAACTTTATTGTGGGTCTGAGCCTCCCCAAGCAGAGCCCAGAAGCTGAACATCCAAGCTCCCCTCCACAGGCATCACCCATGCTCCATGCACCTGACTGGTGCCTCTGAGGGCTTTATCTGTAGGTGGCTTGTTGTACCCAGCCAGGCTACATCTGAGCATCCCCACCCAGGCACCAAGCCCATGAGGATCCTCAAATGCCACCAACCCGCTGCAACGTTCAGCTGTCCGCCTCCCGCCCTGGTCCCCTAGGCTATGTAAAACCTTCCTGTTTTATCCCTGCCTGTCCCTCCCCCCTCCACACCCACGCTGCTTTATGTCTGAAATTGGATTATAAACACTTCAGAGAAGGGACAAAGTCTTGCTTTGAACTGTTCTGAGCCCACCCTCAAAAAAAAAAAAAAGAGAATGATCTCATTTGGCATTCACAAATCAAACAACAAGCAACAACAAATCTCACCTGAGCAGAGCACCAGACCTCAGCCTTCTCCAGTACAGAAAAATGAATTAATTACAAGGCAAACCTGATGGTAATTTAATGATTCTCCTGCTACCATGGCATTACACAACCAGGCTGCCTCAACTAAAGAGGTCTTATGAAATGTCTGCAATGAACCCTTGAGGAGCTGTAGCCTCACTTGCCCCTCATCTCCTACGAGCTGGAGCTCCAGGCTTAAGCAAAACTTGAGCCTTGTTGATGTGCCCAGGAGCTACCCTACAGAGCACTGCCCTTCCCAAGGACCCTAACATCCACAAAAGCCTTCTTATGACCATGCAGGTGCATGCTAGAGCACAAATCCTGTGAGGAATGCCTGAGGGAAGTGGGGTTGTTTAGCCTGGAGAAAAGCAGGCTGAGGGGACACCTTCTGGCTCTCTACAGTTATATCAAAGGAGGTTACAGAAAGCTGGGAGTCAGTCTCTTTTTCCAAGAACCAAGCAACAGGAGAAAAGGGGAGCGTTTCAGGTTGCACCAGGGGAGCCTTACGTTGGACAAGAGGAACAATTTTTTCACCTAAGGGGTTGTCAATCCTCAGAACAGGAGTTCTGTGTCCAGCTCTGGAGTTTTCAGTGCAAGAAGGACATGGACACACAAGAAGCATAAGTCATCAGAGCTGGGCTGGAGATATTTCACTGAGCATTTACTATAAACCTCTTAACCTTGTAAGGAAGCCCCTGCAGCCTCACAGGTTTTGGCTGCCAGGTCTTCCTTGTTCCAAGCCAACAAATGGCTTTAATAGAAAAGAAGGAACAACAAAGATCTTTGAAACCATTCCCAAAACAATGTAGACCATATTCACATTTTAACAGTTTCCCTGAAATTTATGGTTTAGAGAGCTGCCAAAACCATCTCCCTCCTCATGCAGTTCCTTTTTTTAAGCCTGTTTTAATTGCCCCAAGAATTAGGGACCCTCTGACGAGTGGCTACTCCAACCAAAAGCTGCTTCTCCACACAAATCCCTCTCTTGACACTGTCCACGTCTTTCTCACACAGAATTTCATCCTTTCCTCTTAATTGCATTCCTTCATCATCTCCCTAGATCTTTTCATTGCTCATGGGATTCTATGGGCAATCTTTCTTCCCCTTTGGTGGTGGTCTCAGCTTAGACCACCCAGTTTCCCACACTAGACCTGTCCAAGACTATCCAGCTTCTCAGGTCTTCAGGTAATAGCACTCCTCTTCACTTTTTAGTATTTTCCCCTGAGTAAAAAAACAAAACAAGACAAAAAAGGCAAAAAGCAAAACCCAACCTAACAAAGAGAAATCAGCTACACTAAAGAAGTGCCCAAAACAGACCATGAGGCACCATGTTCTGTAGACCACCCACCTGCACCACTTTGAAGATGTTCTCCTCTCCCAGCCCCAAGCCTGGTGGTTTTTCACATTTAACCAATCTTGTCCTTACATCCAGTTTTCCAACACAGTGTTTTGGAATTTATGTGCTGTACACAAGGTGGTGTAAGAAATTACTTTGAGAACATCATGGAGCAACTCGGTCTGTCTAGGCTCAGTGTCTTGTAGGAGCCACTAGAAGTGAACTTACAGGTACAGGAGCAGGTACATCAGCATGTCCTTAGGCAGGGAACTGGCTGGATAAAAGATGTGTTCCAAGGTCTCCCAAGTGCTTCAGCATGACATGGCACCAAGCTCAACAGCATCTTCATCATCCAATGCTTCCACAAAATTCATGGAATCACAGAGTCCTGAAATGGTTTGGGTTGGCAGGTACCTTTAAAGGTCATCAAGTCCAACCTCTGCAGTCAGCAGGGATATCAGCAACTGGAGTAGGTTGCTCAGAGACTGACCTGGAGCATTTCTAGGGATGGGGCATCTACCACCTCTCTGGGTAACCTAGGCCAGTGTTTCATCACCCTCAGCATGAAAAATTTCTCCCTTAGATCTCTCTGTCCTTATCCTAGCCCAGAGCTGACCTGCATATGAGCATCTAAGCTTGGAGCAGAGCTGTGTGAGCATGTGCTCTTCTCCTGCTCTCCACATCCCCTAGGTGGGAAAGAGCCCAGCTTTTTCCTTTCTTTTTCCTTCCCCCAAAAAACAGCTCTTTCACTCAGTAAAGAGGAACTGCACCTCCAGCATACTTTTCCCAAGAAAATCCATGATGAACATGCAGATCTCAAGCAGCACAGGGCAGCTCTGAGAACAAAGACCACTTGGGAAAGACTACTTGAAGGACTAACTCCCACTCACAACCTCTCATGGACTTCCAGATTCACCATCAACCTTCTGCAGAAGGCAGTGCTAACACACATCAGTATCCTTGCTTCTTCTGGGTTTCTTGTGAGCACAACCCGTAACTTGGGGAAACCAAGTACCATGGAAGGGAGAGGAGAAGGAGATCCCTTTCCTGTGTGGGACAAAAGGAAACAGCCTTAAGTTGCACCAGTAGAGGTTTAGGTTGGACATGAGAATCCTTTTCTTCCCCCAAAAGGTTGTCAAGGCCTGGACTAGGCTGCCCAGTGCAGTGGTGGAGTCACCATCCCTAGAGGGGTTTAAAACATGTGGCAATGTGGTTTTGAGGGCCATGGTTTAGTGGTGGACTTGGCAATGCTGGGTCAATGGTTGGACTGGATGACCTTAAAGTTTTTTTCTGGCCTAAATAACTCTATGCTCATCTATTCAGTTTTAATGAGAAGAGGTTTTACCCAATTCTCAATGTCTTTAAGCAAGCAAGGAAGAACCCGAAGTTATGCTTCCAAGCTGCACATTTATTGTAACCACAGGTCCAGGAAAAACCCTCAATAATGCCTCATATTTTTAAAATTACCAGGCAGAACTTTCCTTCTCAAATTAGCTTCAGAGTTCACAGAGCTGGCAATGAAAGGCAGCTAATTAAGATGGTAGATGAACACCACATAAGGGAAAATAAAATATCATCACAAGAATGCACAAACAACAGCTGAAACACACACACACACCCCTCCCCCCCCAATAGAAAAAAAAAGTTTCCCAAGTCAGGAGCAGCAGAGAACTGAAAGGAAGAGGAGCTGTGACCTACACAGGGAAAAACATGTGGTGTGTTTTCTTCTGCTGCTGTGCTCAGCACATTGGTAAAATGCTCACTAAAATGAGACATTTTGGATCCAGGACATGGAGACAATATTTTGGATTACCAAATTTCTGTGTAGTTGGAAGGGCATATGCTCCCTGTGTGCTTCAGGTAATGATAACACACTAGCTGCACACAACAGGCTAATGCCTGTCAACAGTTCTGGGCTCCCCAGTTCAAGAGAGAGAGAGCCCAAGGGAAAGCCACAAGGATGATTGCAGGACTTCAACATCTCTGCTATGAAGACAGGCTGAGAGAACTGGGGCTCTTTAGGCTTGAGAAGAGAAGGATGAGAGGGGATCTTATCAACATCTGTAAATATCTAAGGGGTGTGTGTCAAGATGAAGGTGCCAGGCTCTTTTTGATAGTGCCCAGTGACAGGACAAGGGGCAATGGGCACAAACTGGAACCCAAGGGATTCCATTTGAACAGAAGAAAAAATTTCTTTACTGTGAGGGTGCTGGATCTGGCTGCCCAGAGAGGTTGTGGAGTCTCCTTCTCTGGAGAGATTCAATACTTGGGCAGGCTGCTGTGGGTGACCCTGCTTTACCAGGGGCATTGGACTGGATGATCTCCAGAGGTCCCTTCCAACCATTCTGTGATTTCCCACGTGTCATGTTCTGTGAGGAAGAAGGGCCAGAACTGGGGCCAGAACTACCATTTCAGGGAGGTTGTATACACTGAAGCCAATCTCAGTTTTATTTCAACAAGAAACAGTATACTCCTTGTCCCCCATGTCACTGAGCAAGAGAGCTGTGATGTGTCACCCCTCGCCTGGCCCAAACAGCCCCCATAGACAGTGTTTAATTTTAAATTTCCCTAAAAGAGCCAAATAATGTTTGGCATCATATTAGTCAAACCTGAGTACCACTTCTAATAACCCCAGAGTCTCATGGGCTTACCCAAAACCAGACCCACACATACAACCCCTGCCCCAATGGCTCCCCAGCTCAGAGCTGCACTTTGGATGGGACCTACCACGTCAAAAGCAGGGCAGAAGTCCTGAAATCCTGCAAATAACCACTTTTTATCCCCACGTTACCTAAAAGGGAGAGTTTGGTTTAAGGAGAGATGATTGTCAAGCACTTAAAGAAACCAAGAGGAGCCAGTACAGTAGTAAGAAGTTCAACATGCCCTGAAGCTCTCTCAAGGCAAGAGAACACCAGTAGCCACTAATGAAACACAAAGAAGTCCCAACTCTTAAGCAGATGCCTAACTGTAAATGTAAATATTCCCAAATAAAACCAGGGAGGCACAGGAGTGCAGGTGCTCAGCACAGAGCATGTAAGCACTTTGCTGAATCAGGATCAAAAAGGAGGCTCCTGCTCAGCCCTGTGGAACCACTGTTGACTGTAAACACCACCTCGATACTGACAACAAGAAGATGAAGCTCAGCAGAAGGTGGCGTGGGGGGCAGAGAGTGTGGCAGTGTGGCAAACATTGAGTTGAGGCCAGCTTCTCCCTCCCAGGTTTGCAGATGTCTCCACCATCCTGGCTAGACCAATCTTCTGTGCTGCTGTGCTGGCCAGCATCTCTCTACACTGTGCATCTTTTCCTACAAATCAAAGGGCCGTGGGCACACGCACGGAACCATCTCCTTCCTACCAGCTCAGCCCAAGGCAGAATTTGATCTCTCCTTCACCCAGCCATGACCCCAATTTGTAACCCAGATGGAAGACAATAACCCAAGTTGTTAAATCCCAAGTTTCCAAATGAATTTCATGTTTTTGATGCTTCAGGACTTGTAACTAGCAGCAGTACGCTGATAGGAACTGCCTGACAATGCACTTGTACTCAAATCAGCTGAAACCTAGCAAAGTGGAAGGTGGCCAAGAAGCACAACTAAAGACCATACCAAATGGAAAAGAGTGCTCCAGAGCTCACATGGCACCAAAATCATGAGCTAGTCAGCTGAACAAAACTCAAACCAAGAACTAGCAAGAGCCACAAGAGCAGAAAGCCAACTCAGAAGGGTCTGTTGGAGCTCTAGTGCTCCCTTCCCTCTCTCTGATAATTGGTGTGGTAAGTTCAGTTAAAGCAAAGCTGGAAAGCAACACAAAATTATAAAAGAAAGCAAGAAGAAAAAAAAGTGTGAAGTCTGAGTCCAGCAGACACCTTCCTCCTGGCTCCACCAACTAGTTCAACATGAGTACCCGGGTCATCCCCAACAGCAGAGATGGGAAAGATGGGAGAGAAATACCCTCCCTGTCACTCCAAGCAGGACATTGGGAACCCAGGTAAGCTCCCAAGCAACCCCAGTCAGGCAAACAAGGAATACGCAGGCATCAGTGCACCAGAGGACTGGTTTTAGGGGTCAAATTGGGGTGAAGATGCACCTGTCTTTTCTTCAGCTCCGATGCAAAGGGGCACAAGAGCCACTGCTGGTCCTAAGAACGCTTGAAGGACCTGCAGCATGTCCTGGCAGAGCTTCCCACTGGCTTGGCCATGAAACAGTTAACTATAGAAGAAAATAGGTAAGATTTCCCCCTTTTCCCCCCCTCCCTTCTCCAAGATAGATGCCCAACACCTCCTCTCTCAAAGGACTAGAGCTCCTTCCTCCCAGAAAATAAGGCCATTACACCCCCCGGCCCAGCGCCGGAGCCGGCGGCGCAGCATTGTTCCCCAGCCCTGGCTATAGGAAGCAATATCTATTTTCCATTTAGAAGAGGAGGGTAAAGCCTTTAATTTCACCCTCCTGGCTGCAGCTGGAGTTCCCTTTTAACTGCTTGGCCACAGGAGTGAAGACAGTTTTATATGGAAGAAAATGCTGAAAAGGCCACTTTAATATGGTCACCTGTGAAAAGGGGAGAGCCTTTCCTAGGGCACGGTAATGAGGGTCAGCGGGATATTACACTTCACCATATGGCTAATTTGCACAGCAGGTCAAATGCTCGATTTGCTTGCTCTATTTGCCTTTTTTTTTTTTTTCTTTTTTTTTTTTTTTTTTTTTAAAGACAGCCCCCATAGATTAAGCTGCACTAAAACAAAACACACCACCAAAAAAACCCAAAAATCAAACCTAAAAAGAAAAAACCCAAAGAAGCATGAGGAGGAGATGCCCTCTAATGTCAGAGCCTGGCAGCACAGCCAGCACTGCTGTGGCCAGGGGGGTTGTTAGAAGTAGTAAGTTCTGAAGACGAGGAGGGTAGGGATGAAGTACACTGTGGTGTTCTGGGGAACCTCATGGCTTCAGCAACACCCTGTGATGGGCACCTGTGCTAAGAGATGTCCTTGATTAATGAGGGGTCCTGGTGATTAGGGTTGTTCAGACTGGAGAACCGAAGGCTCCAAGGAGACCTTCTGGTAGCTTTTCAGTATTTAAAGGGGATGATAAGAAAGATGGGGACAGACTTTTCCGCAGGGCCTGTGGCAACAGGACAAGAGGTTACAGGTTTAAAGTAAAAGAGGGAGATTCAGACTGGAGAGAAAGAAGAAATTTTTTACAAAGGTGGCAAAAAAACACTGTCCTTGGTTTCCCAGAGAGGTGGTAGATGCCCCAACCTTGGAACCATCCCAGGTCAGATTATTTGGGGCTGTAAGCAACCTGCTCTAGTTGGGGACGTCCCTGATGACTGCAGAGGTGTTGGACTAGATGACATTTCATGGTCCCTTCTAACTCAGACTCTTCTATGAGTCTATGACCAGCCTGGTGGCCCTCCTAAGCCATGTTTGTGCCGGCACCGTGGCCCAGGCGTGACCTGCAGAGCTGCTTCCCGTCCCCAGCTGGCTGCTGCCCGCACAGCTCCCAGCAGATCTGGTGGGTGAAGATTAGGGAACCACAGGGCCGAGTGTTTGAAGAGGGTAAACAGGCTGATTAATGAGCCTGGCTTTTGTAATCACCTCTCACCCTCCCCACCACAGCAGAGTGTTAATTTATTAAATACCTTAACAAAGAGCCTTTAGTAGCGGCTTTAGCTTGGCTGGCTCCTCTCAGAGCACTACTAACTACATCTAATAAAGCTTTAATTAACTACTGCTTTGCCCAGCCTCTGACCTGGGATGACAAACAGTAGAGCCACGCTAGTGAAAGGAGGAGTTTCCATCCCAAAAGAGCCTGGCAGCTTGCAGGGAACGCACTTGGCTAAAGCCAGCAGGTGACAAGGGTGGAGATGAGCATCACCTGGACCCATCTGGATCACAGAATTGTAGAACGCTCTGAGTTGGTAAAGGTTAGCTAGTCCGAGCCCATTTCAGTCAGCAGGGACATCTGCAACTAGGTGACATTGCTCAGAGCTTCCCATGCCCATGTCAACTTCTGGTGTCCATAAGACCTTGTGTCCAAGGGTCAGAAAAAAACAGAGGTTAGGGATGAGAACAGACAGCAAGGCTTCAGAAATGAGGGAAATGTAGCCAGACCCCCAGCAGTGTGGGCAGCAGGGGCAGGAAGGGGATTCTGCCCTTTTGCTCTGCTGAGACCCCACCTGCAGTGCTGGGGCCAGCTCTGGTGTCCTCAGCACAGCACAGACAGGGAACTGTTGGAATGGGGCCAGAGGAGGCCACAGCAATGATGCGAAGGCTGGAAGCCTTCTGCTGTGAGGCCAGGCCGAGAGAGTTGGGGTTGAGAAGAGAAGGCTTCAGGGCTGATAAGAAAGCTGGGGACAGACATTTTAGCAGGGCTTGCTGTGACAGGACAAGGGATGATGGTTTAAAACTAAAAGAGGGGGATTTAGAACAGAGAGAAAGAAGAGATTCTTCACTCTGAGGGTGGTGAGGCACTGGAACAGGCTGCCCAGAGAAGCTGTGGATGTCCTATCTCTGAAAATGTCCAATCTGGCCTTAAACAGTAGTCTGAACTGTGCACAGTGTCCTGTCCCATGGCAGGGGAATTGGATTAGGTGATCTTCAAAGTCCCTTCTAACTCAGATCTTTCTGTGACTCTATGATGATGAAAGCAGTGCTTATAACATCACATTATGCCTCAGAAAAATCCAGCCTTCATGGCAAAGCTGGAAGAAGTGACTCATGCTGCATGGCTCAGAGGAGCTAAAAGCCACTAAAAACCTTCAACCGAGTCCCAAAACTGGGGGCTGTCATGGCAGCACAACAAAAGCCTCCCCCACACCATGGCTAACCACAGAAAATTTGGGCTCAGGTGCTCTTATCTTCAAAGCACTCAAAGGGCTGGATGGAACACACAGAAAACATCTCCTCATAAAACTACAGGACAAAGAAGGCATCAACAACTCAGCTCTATCTGCAAAGTGGATCTCCCTCTCCCACCAATAAAGTTTATTTCTGCAGCCGTTGGAGAGTGGAGCCTTTGCAGAGGTCTGTCGGGCTGCAAAATGCAGTGCTGGGAGGAATCAAAAATCTCACCCCTTCTCAAAGGCAAGCAGTGCAGAAGGGTGAGATGAAGAAGACCTGCCTCTCTTCCCAGGCTTGATCAAAGTTTCTGATTAGGAACTTGAGATTTCAAACACCAACAGATTCTGCGACCCCTGGGTTTCCTGAACTAAACTGTTTGCTGGGCAAGAACTAGGAACAGGAGAAAGCACAAAAGTCTTTGGCACACCAAAAAACTTCTGATGGGTCAAATGGAAACACTCCTCATCTTCAGGGGTGCAAGGAGCATGCTTCAATAGCAGGACTCTGCTGACCAGAATCCACCCATATCCAATATCCCTTTCATCTGAAAACCCAAATGTACTTATCAGCTGACTACATGAATTCCAGCTCTACACAGTTGTGCTTTTTTCCCCATTTGAAGTCACCTCAGCTGCAAGGGAAGCCTCTGCAAGTAGCTATAGAGCAGCACAAGGTAACTGTGGGGACTTAGCAAAGCACAGAAATGGATTTCCAGAGTGAAGTGAGTTCTCCTAGCATGACAGATAAGTAGCCACAGTAAATCTTCCAAGCAATCCAGGATGCACATTCCACGTCAATCACAGGTTAACAGGTTTACATGTTAACCAGAAATGTGTTTTCTTTTCCCTTTAATAGCAGCAGAAAAGTTCAGTGTATTTGCTACTGCTCAGTCATCAGTTTAAGAGCTGCTGAGTTCATTCAACAAGAGCAAGGGAGTGCAAGGTTTTCAGTCTCCACTACTCCTTTGGTTTGTTATTTCCCTTAGCTAGGAGCAGGCACCACAGCTTCTCCTTAAAGCAGACCAAGCCAAGGACCACTGCCCCAGTCCAAGATGCAATTTAACCTCACACCATGCTGGTGACAGAGAGCTTGAATAAACACTGAACACATGGCCAAGCTTTTAAAACAGTGGTTTTGCATTTATCAAATCGCTTCTCGATATTAAAAAGAGATAAAAGTTCATCCAGGAGGAACATAAAGGCTCAAATACTTCAAAATATTTCCCTTGGGGGCTTTTTCTGGTCTTAAAATTTTTACTTTTTAATAGTGAGAAAGAAGCAGCACTCCAAAGCCAGAGCTGCTGCGCCTGACAAATGAAGTGAAGCACGGAGCACGCGGAGCTGTAAAAGGCGAGAAGGACATTAAACTTCTCTGAGATGACAGCTCGAGCTTTCACAGCTCCTCGGAGCTAATGCTGCTCCAGAGGAGTAGAAAGCAACATGTACAAATTAAGATGTGCTAGGAAGTCTAATCTTCTCCTGTGATTAGTAGCCAAAAGTTTATCTCGGAGTGGTAGCAGCGCAACAGAAGATCCAACGCACGTTCAGAGCCCGAGGACCAGTGACACTGAGAAGAAGTCAAACAAAAAAGGTTTCTCTGTATTTTTAGCAGCTTTGATTTTGTTTTCAGATGACAAAATACATCCAGTAACAGTGTACGTTTCTAAAAGTGATGCCAACAAGCAGGGCCATACACAAATCCAACCCTTTGGTCCTCCAGCATCTAATGGAATATTTCCTGTAACTGTTCCAAGGACAGACACACAACAGACCTTCCCCTACCACAAGAAGGCTTTTCTCTATCAACCTCACTTCTGTTTTTAGACTTTCCAGCCATCTGCACATATATCCTGAGCACCTGATCCACCTGTCACACACCAATGAACTTATACTGTAGATCCCATCCCTGGAACATTCCAGGTCATGTTGGATGAGGCTCTGAGCAACCCAAACTAGTTCAAGATGTCCCTGCTCACTGCAGGGGAATTGGACTAGATGGAATTTAAGGTCCCTTCCCACCCAAACCATTCAGTGATTCTAAAACACAACAACATTAAAGAGCTGCTCTCAAATATCAGCATCCCCCAGAATCACAGAAACGTTCAGGTTGGAAAAGCCCCTCAGGATCACCAAGTCCAACCATTAACCCTGCTCTACAAGGTTCACTCCTAAACCATATCCCCAAGTACCGCATCCAAATGACCTTTAAACACATCCAGGCTTGGGGACTCCACCACCTCCCTGGGCAGCACATTCCAATGCCTGACCACTCTTGCTGTGAAAACTTTTTTCCTGATGTCCAGTCTAAACCTACCCAATCATAGCTTGAGGCCATTCCCTCTTGTTCTACCACTAATTACCTGTGAGAAGAGACCAGCACCAGCCTCTCTACAATGTCCTTTCAGGTAGTTGTAGAGGGCAATGAGGTGTCCCCTCAGCCTCCTCTTTCCCAATTATACCTTTACTCTGCAGTGCAGGACATGGAGAGCACATGGGAAGCATCACTTCAAGCACTTCTGAGAGCCCCAAGTGAGCTCAGAAACCTCCACCATTTTGCACCAAGTTGTTCTTTCTGTGCAATCCTTCCCCTCCTCCTGTGGAGCCAAGTCCTTGGGTCTGGAGCACCCAGCCCTGAGCTGGCTGACAGGCTCCGAGCTGGAGGAAGGCGATGGCCAAGCCCCGCACCGGGTAAGGCTCCGAAGAAATCACTGCATGCTCAAACAATGGGATATTTGTCAAAGTACAGCTTGATCACCAGCAATCATCTGGTTTTCATAACTACATTTGACCTAAACTGAATTGACTGAACAAGTAGCCTGTGTTTCTCATTCTGGAAAATGCAGTGGAGCAGCTCCCTCCCTCTCCCACCCCCCTCCTCCTTTCTAAGTCCTATGTTTCAGAAGTTACAAAGCGAAGATGCAGACAGATATTTCCTTATTATAAATGGCAGCAGCTAAACATTTTCAGGTTGCATTTTTGGCCACCTCCTCCTGTTCCCAGGTGACCTGCAAGGTTAAGCACCCGGGGACATGCCTTTCTTCTCTGCTGGCTTTCAACTGACCCTCTCTCTGCAAAGCAAATCCCATCCCAACACTTCCCAGTGTTGAAATAAGGAGAGGTGGTTCCTAACCACGTGCTCTTTACGTAATCCATTTTAAATTCATTAAAACTTTATAATGAATGAGGTGCCAGGGAAAAAAACAGATTCAGGATAAGCCCACAGAGTCTTCCCATGCGAGGCCACTGTGTGTAAAACCTCCAGGAGGCAACTGCCTGCTGCTAGAAGAAAGCTCACGCTCTGGTCTTGAGGAAGGAAGGAAGCGGTGGAAATCGGTCACAAGCTTTGCAAGGAAGGATGCATCCCCAACAGCTAATCAGCTCTTGTCAGGGTTCCCATCAATAAAGGGGAAAAAAAAAAAAGACAAAACACAACTCTCAGTTTAAAAAGAGTGAATGAGTCCTTGAGGAAGATGAAGGACAGGTCTGGAGGGAGGCAAAAGAGCCATGGGAAGGGGAAAGTGGAAGAATAGGAGGTAGAATGGGCTGAGAAGAATACAACCTGCAACAAGTCTCGCCCATTTGTTATACCCTGCTTAATACCACAGAGTCCCAGCACAGCTTAAGTCAGAAGGGACCTCTAAAGCAGGGTCAGCTAGAGCAAGTTGCCCAGGATCACAATGTCCAGGCAGGTTTGGAATCTCTCCAGAGAAGGAGACTCCACAACCTCTCTGGCCAGCCTACTCCAGAACACTCACAGGAAAGAATTTTTACCATGTGTTCAGATGAAACCTCCTGTGTTCAGGTTTGGGGCTGTTGCCACTTGTTCTGTCACTGGACACCACTGAAAGAGTGTGGCCCCCTCCTCTTGGCACTTGCCCTTCAGCTATTGATCAGCATCAAGAAGATCCCCTAATGATAAGTCCCTATATAGGATATTTCCATGAGGAAATGGTGCAAAGATCCATAGAAACTGAATTCAAACAGGCATGTGGGATGCTGCACAGTCTAACTCCAACCAAGAGCAGGCCAGTGTGACTTCTGGTTTGACCATTTCTCGACTCTGCTCACCTAAACCAACACCTATGTAATAGTTACAGGTTTACAGAAGACAGTTAAGAAGTCAACACTTCACTGAGATGTAAACAAAAGCACCAGCATGCAGCTCATTGTAGCAGAATAAAAGTTCTTCTTGTCCCTACCCATTACCCATGAAGCTCTCGAGTGAAACCTGCCTTCAATTCCTCTACTCACTCAAACGCAAATAACAAAAATGGAAGGAGCGACTGACAGACCAGGCCATCTACATGGGATGGGAGGTGCCCTGGGCAGCCTGTTCCAGAGCTTGATGACCCTTTCAGGGAATAAATTATTCCTTATCTCCAACCTAACCTCCCCTGGCACAACCCTCAGGCTGTTTTCTCTTGTCTGTCACCGTTTCTGCTTGTCCCAATTGGACATGGGTTTGAGCAACTCCAATCTAGCTGCCCCTGCTTCTGTGGTGAGCTAGACAAGGTCCTCTCCAGAGATCCCATCCAAACTCTGTGTGATGCTGTGAAGATGGACAACAGCAGCAGCTTTCCTATAGAGGAATAACAAATGTATGTGTGGGCACCTGTAGAAGTCAGTGTGCACCTGCTGGGCTACAGGGTCTATACACAAAAATAATCACAAGGCTTTGTACCCAGCAGCAGCTGCAGGAAACATGCTCTGTGACCTACCCAAGCTGGTACTACAACAAAGACTTTGCTTTATAGTTCCACACATGTCCTTTGGTTAACATCTGAAACAACTGCAAGAAAGAACAGGAACAACTTTTTAGGCTGTGTTATCCATAACAATTCTTTTACCCTGAAGGATTCTGGAGCGTTTCAACACCACATAACAACCATGGCTGGGACAAGCTGGAGGGAGTAAAGCCATAAAAGAAGACTTCTTTATTTGTGAAGTCACCTAGACCTCCAGGTACCAGCTTCAAATTATGAAAGAGATGAGACACCTTTCTCAGAAGGCAAACCCCTCATTCCAAGGGGTTGAGGAGAGCAGAGCCAAGGAAAACCTCTCTGCGGGCAACCCTCCCCATCTGAACACGCTGCACATCCCCCTGCTTTTGTGTACAGCAATTATCAACCCCCTGAATCAGAGCTTTTCCACCACCCCTCACAAAACACAACCCAAGCTGCTGTTGATCTCAGGCTGAAACACCTTTTTTGTGTGTGTGTTGGGCTGGTGGTCTGAGTGCTTCTCATCCTCCCACTGCAAGAGCAGGGTCCCGGAATGCACAGGCAGCATTTGTTCATTGTACAAGTGCCTTGTTTCCACATTTTCCTGAACAAAGGGCTGAAAGAGGGGGTATATGCGTCACAAGCCTGTCCTGGACATTGCTCACCCTTTTCCTGTGCAAATATTTGTAAACAGATCGAGAATTAATGTCCAGCCAGCTCAAGACCCTACATAAAAAAATAGGTTTTATTGAAAACAGGATGGTAATCATTTCCCAGATACGCTCCATATAGGCCTTTAAGATGAGAAACAACATCCAGAGCAGGAAAACAGCCACCACAGCTGTGCACCAAGGCATTCTCTGAGATGCAGAAACCATGGGGACTTGTTATTTTATTTTATAGCCCCCTCCTCCCTCACAAACACAGCCTCCTCTTTACAAAGAATAAATGAAATTAAAGTAAAGATGAAGTTTCTGGTGAGCACATGATCATTCCCCCAGGGATTAATTTATGCACACACTTCACTTACACGTGAGGCTCAGTGGTCCTTGGGCTGAAGGATCTTCCTAATGCCTCTTTTTCTAGCAGTCACAGAGAGTCCACATCTTATACACAGAATCACAGACTGGTTTGGGTTGGAAGGGACCTTTAAAGGTCATCTAGTCTACGTTCCCTTCAGTAAGCAGGGACATCTTCAACTAGACCAGGTTGCTCAGAGCCCCATCCAACCCAGCCTTGAATAGATGACCCTGAAACACTCTGCTGACATCCAGTTTGAGATCAGGGTTACCAAAATACCCAACAGCACAAGCTGAAAGAGGGACAGAACATTCTCACCACTTTGCATCCATGCATATCTTCTCACTTTTGCTTCTCAATCAATTTCACACATGGAGTCTGGAGGCAAGAGGAGCCCTCAAATTTTGAGGACAATCAAGAAAAACTGGAACTGATTCACCAGGGTCAAATCATAGAATCATAGAATGGTCCAGGGTGGAATAGACCTCCAAAGGTCATCTAGTCCAACCTCCCTGCAGTCAGCAGGGACATCCCCAACTAGACCAGGTCTGGGTCTAGTATTATGTTGCATTATCTTCCACACCTCACACAGGAGCCAGAAAAAGTCCTAAGTATTGAATGTCCCCAGCAGCCCAGTGGCACAGTGCCACTTGTGATCCAGCTGCAATCAAAAAGGCTTTCAATGTGCTATGCCAAAGAGCAGCTGCAGAGATACTGGGGTACTACACATTGAAGCATCACCAGTGGTGGCCACCAAAGTGACTGAGAGAGCTGGAGAACATGTGAGGAAAGGTGAAGAATCATAGAATCAGAATTGTTCAGCTTGGAAAAGAGCTTTAAGATCATTAGGTCCAACCATTAACCCAGCACTGCCAGGTCACCACTAACCCATGTCTCTCAGCACCACATCTACACAGCTTTTAAACTCCTCCAGGGATGGGGACTTCACCATTTCTCTGTAAAAGGAAGGCTGAAGAATGTAACACAGGATTACAGGGCTAGACAGAGCGAGGCTCCCCATGGAAATGCACAACAAAAGGAGAATCAAAAGACTAAAGGCAGTAAGATACACTCAAATTAATTTCACAGGGGAAAAAAATACAATAATGGCCATCAAACACTGGAGCCAGAGAGGCTGGACAGTCTTCACCCTTGGATACCCCCAAAACTCAACCAGATGTGGCTCTGAGATCCCTGATGTAACTTCAAATTTATCCATGAGTGTAAGGTTGCACAGAAGTCCACCATGAGTGTCCTCCAGTATAAATTCTTATGAGTCTGTGACAAGAGGGTGAGAAAAGGGTGGGAATGCTCGACAGAGATTTCCCTCTGTGAACCTGAGCTTCACCCTAGACAACTAAATACTCTCCAGGGAAATTCTCTGCAAATCAGTGCACTTCCCTCACTACCACCTGTTGTTTTTGAGATACCATTCCTTCTGCAAAACAACACAAAGTTCTCTGGAGCAGCTGAAGCCTTTTCCAAAAATTCCTGGGACCCCCTGAGCCTCAATGCCTGGAAACAGAGCAAATCTTAGGAGGTGCCTTCCCACACTTACACAATACTAGCAGTGGTGGTGTTCTCCAGGGTCCTTCTACTGATCTGTACTCTGCACCACTCAAGGTGAACATCTCCTAACAAAATCAGTCCTGCTCTTCATATAACCATAGAATGGGTAGGGTTAGAAGTGACCTTTAAAGCTCATCTAGTCCAAACTCCCTCATACTACATTGGGTTGCTCAGAGCCCCATCCAATCCCCATAGAATGTTTCCAGGGATGAGGCCTCTACCACATCTCCAAGCAACCAGGGCCAGGGTCTCACCACCCTCAGTGTAAAGCATTTCTTCCTTCTCTCTAGTGTGAATCTGCCTCTCTGAGTTTCAAACCATCACCTCTTGTCCTGTCACAACAGGCCCTGCTAAAAAGTCTGTCCCCATCTTTCTTATTGGCTCCTTTAAGTATTGAAAGGCCACCAGAAGGTCTCTCTGGAACCTTCCCTTCCTCAGCTCTCTCAGGCTGTGCTTGCAGCAGAGGGCTTCCAGCCCTCAGATCATTTGTGTAGCCTATTCCAGATCCATTCCAACACCATTGCAGTAAAGGTTGAAAAAGTGAGCTGGGGAACTTCAGACCATTCAACATCACTTCAGTCCCTGCAGAAGTCATGAATTCAGCCCTCCTGGGACACATTTCCAGGAGTACAGAGGAGACAGGAATAACCAGTACAGATTTAACCTGGAGAAGCTATGCTAATGGTCTGGTTGCCTTCTATAATAGCAAAACAGGATTTATGGATTAAGGGAAAGCCAAGGATGTCACTGACTTCAGCAAGGCTTTTATCATGCTCTTCCACAATACTGCACCTAAATCCAGATGTCTCAGCTGGGTGGGTAAATAATTAGTGAGGCGGACAGTTGCACAGGGTCATGATTAATGAGTTGTACCCTACATGGGAGCTGGTAACACAGGGAAATGACAACAAGGTCCTGCTTAACATCTGTAGCAGTGACTTGGAGAAGGCAACAGAGCATGATCCCATGCACTTTGGAGATGACACCAAACTGGGGGGAAAAGCCAACACGCTCCAGAGCAGGGTCACAATCCAGAGAGTCTTGAGATGCCAGAGGAACAGACTGACAGGAATCTGATGAAAATAAGTAAGGAGGAATGCCAAGCACTGCACCTGGGAAGGAAGAACCTCTCACAACAACACAGACTGGGGACTGACTGCCTGGGGAGCAGCTCTGTGGATAAGGACCAAGAGCCTTGGCAGACAGCAAGCTGAACACAAGCCAGCTGTCTGCCCTGGCAGCAGAGGCAGCCAACAGCCTCTTGGGCTGTATTACCAGGAGCCAAGCCAGTAGATTGAGTGAAGCAATTATCCCCCTCTACACAGCACTCATGCAGACTCTATCTATACCCTGCATCCAAGTTTGGG
The DNA here is from genome assembly GCF_027791375.1 of Indicator indicator. Taxonomy (NCBI): domain Eukaryota; kingdom Metazoa; phylum Chordata; class Aves; order Piciformes; family Indicatoridae; genus Indicator; species Indicator indicator. Next base: position 13,434,537 of record NC_072032.1, on the reverse strand, counting down.
GCCTCCCAACTGCAGGAACGATACCCATAAACCAGAGGGAGTTCACTGGAGGCCACCAAGATGGTTGGGGTTGAAGCACTTGCCCCACACAGCAGGAGGTTAATGGAGCTTGTTCAGTCTGGAAAAGGGGACCTAACAACCACCTTCAACACCTGCAAAGATGTAATGGAGCAGAATAAGTGCCCTGAGGTTGTGCTTGGAGGGTTTCAAAATCAGACTGGATGTATCTCTGAGCAACCTGATCTGATTACAAGAGATGCCCCTACTTTGGGTGAGAGGTTGGACCAGAGACCTTCAGAGGTCCCTTCCACCCTGAATGATCTGATGAAATACTGAATATATGCAATATATTGTGTACAGTTCTGGGCTCACCATTTCAAGAGAGACAGGGAATTACTGGAGAGAGTCCAGCAGAGGCTACAAAGACACTGAGGGGCCAGGAACATCTCTGTGAGGAGCAAAGGCTGAGCCCCTGGGGCTATTGAGCCTGGAGAAGAGCAGCCTGAGAGGGGATCTGATCAATGCTCAGCAAGAGCTAAAGGCTGGGGGAGCAAGAGGATGAAGCCAGACTTTTCTTGGTGGTTCCCAATGACAGGAGAAGGAAAAAAAACTTCTTTAGAGTGTTGGAGCCCTGAAGCAGGCTGCCCAGGGAGGTTTTGGAGTCTCCTTCTGTGGAGAGATTCCAAACCTGCCTGGACCTTGTGATGCTGGGCAACCTGCTGTAGGTGACCCTACTTTAACAGGGAGGTTGAACTAGATGATCTCCAGAAGTCCCATTCAACCCCCACTATTCTATGATATCCTTCCCCTGCTCAGAACTGACAGAGTTAGCCACCAAGATCAGGGCACAGGATTGAGTGAATGGGGCTGGAATCAGCACTAACTGCACAGTATCTGCATTTTCAGTCAGCCAGCCCTGGGAAAGCTCAGCTGCTGTTCCTAACCTCAGGTGACAAGAAGTCTGCATCCGGGCTATTGTAGTAACCCTCTTTCCCCCCACCCCTCCCTCCCCTCTAACATGTCTGTTTTTCAAGCTGAATATTTTAAGAATCAAGGCTGCCTGTGATCATATCTAGCCAGCTTAGAATGAACACTGATTTCTGTGCTGCTTCTTTGATCGAAGCCAAGTGGTTTTCTCATGGGTAATAAGGTCAGAGGGTTAAAAGAGCAATATGACAATTACAAAAGTTAAATCTATTGCCCCGACAGACAGACACACTACCCAGGGTCCATTAGCACGTAGTACAGAGTGGTTATCACAGGTCACTGACACCAGTTCACTCTAATGGCTTTTCCTGTGTCCTTATCAATCCAGTGCACAAAGTGTCTCACCCTCAGCCTTTCCCTATGATCTCAGGGCTGTGTTTATAGCTATCTAACTCCACCAGGCACCAGTGGGTCAGCCAAGTCAGCAGACAGTGAGATATGCCAGGACACAACGATGGGACAAGCTGCAAAGTGTCTGAGATGAACAAGGAGTTACCAGAGACTTCGAGAAGGAAATTTTTTCCACTGTTCCCCACCACCCAAAAAAAAAAAAAAGAAAGAGTTAAAAGTTCCCAAGGACACCAAGGGAAAACTTTACAGCCCTGATCTCAAAAACAGGAGTAAACCACAAACTTTCCATGCTACAGTTCGAGTTTCAGTATCAACTAAAAGAAACAACTAGTGCTACAAAGAGAAAAAAGAGGTCTTCATATGAAAGAGAGGGTTGGGTAGCTCTTATTATTTGAATTGTGGTTCCTATAAGAGGCTTTCTCATCCCTTGAAAGAGGAACCTCAATTGTTTGCCCTGTTCCCAAAGAACAAACATTTTGGTGGGGATGTTGGAGTCCCCCCGTGGAGAGGTGGGGAAGGGGCTGGAACGTCACAGCCACCACAGGCAAGCAGATGAGCAACCAGCCTGCAAATTTATTAGTCCTCAAACGCAGAAGAGGGAGGATTAATGCAGGCAGCACAATCCCCAGCACACTTCTAAGAGGAATTACACAAAATATTATTTAAGTGGAGAGCTGGGAGGAGACTAATGATCCGCCGCCGGATTTGCGGCATCTCCCACTTCAAATGAGAGCTGCTCAGCTTGGAGACACAGTGGTGTTCCCCATCCTCAGCCAACCAGTCCACCTTGAGCCCCCAAGTCCCTGAAATTCTCTGCAGCTTTTTCCAATGCAAACACATCCATTTCAGCAATAACCAAAACCCAAACCTTAGTTTCTCCTCCCAAGGTTGTCTTGGCTCTGCTAAGCCAGCACAATCTAAGCCAGCTGATATCTCAGCTACAGAGATATCGAATCAGAGGATCATTGAGGTTGGAAAAGACCTTTAAGCTCATCCAACCATTAATATAAAACATATTCTTCACTAAAACAGGCAAATGTACCCAGTGGATATAGGGTATGCACAAGGTTTGTATTTGAACAGGAATTTAAAGACACTTCTACATTGATCATGTGGGTGGGTTTCACTTCTTGGTTTGCCTTCTCTTTTTTACCTTTCCTAATGTGTTTCGTGCATCAAAGCAGCTTTAGGGTTAGAGAGGCTTGGGGTAGAAGCAATGCAGCAGATAAAAATGTCAGTGCTGAGATAGGACAAATTTATAGTAAATACCTGTCAGCTGCTATTTATCTAAATTATCCAGCTCTGGGATTCTCCAGAAATACTTCAGCAGCTCTGAGGCAGCTACGGTTTTAAGTCTCTATTTACATCAGAATTTGCTCTCTTTTTCTCTCTTTTTTTTTTTTTTTGGACACTTGTTCTTTACCCTAAAATGACCCCTTTGTAGCTGGGATCAAAGAGCTGGGAGTGTCGATACCAGTGTCTTCATGAACATGTGAAGAACCTCAAAGTAATTGGTAACCAATTAGCATAAAGCCAGAAAAAAAACCCACCTTGCTGAGGCAAACCCTAAATGAGTACAAACAGGCAACAGCACTGGCTGAAGCAGGAGCTTAAGTGACTTAAATCACCATCAGCTGCCTTTGAGACAACCTCTTGGAAGCATCCTCTGTGCAAACCACTTAGACTTTTTTTTTGGCTTTTGGGGTTTTTTGAAATTCCTTTCTGCTCTTGGTTCGCTCTTTTCTTTCTGCCTTGCTACGGCTCATGGGAAACATGAAACAAAAAGTGCTTTTCATTTTGTGTTATGTAAAGCAAAGCAATTCTATGTCTTGGCCTTGGAATACAAGGCACCCAACAGCTGTTCAGATGATCTAGCAGATAAACCATCTGGCCCAAACCTCACCTTTCCTAATTTATTTTGGATATCGATCAAAGCAGCTCAAGCACTACATAGACTTTGGTCAGAGACAACATAAAAGATAAAAAAAGGCAATGGCAAAATCACTGCACTGAAATCATCTTGTTTCTTCTTTATATAATAATATTACTATTTTCAACAACCTTTTCTATTAACTCAAGGAAAATACAGACCTGATACCAGTCACCTAACCATGCTGCAGATGAATGTCCTCAAATAGCACATCGCTGCTGAACAGAAACTAAGTGGAGTTTAGGGCTTGCAATCAGCTAAACCTACACACAGACTTTGGCCAGTTTAGCAAGGGAGACCAGGGCAGGACCCAAGATTTGTGTGTCCTGGCTCTGCTGCTGCCTCCCTTCCTTCACCCTTTTATATAATGAATTGGTATCTGAAAACCCACAACATTCGTGGTTCCAGACAGTTTTGATTTTCCTAGGAAAAGGACAGTACACACTTGTCTAATGTTACCAGGATTCCTACTGGGACATCCAGGCTGTAATGTGGTTACCAATCTGTACAGGACAGACCTGGACCTGTTGAAGCACGGACAGAGGCCACAGCAATGATGTGAGGGCTGGAAGCCCTCTGCTGTGAGGCCAGACTGAGAGAGTTGGGGTCATTCAGCCTGCAGAAGAGAAGGCTCCAGGGAGACCTTCTGGTGGCCTTTCAGTACTTAGATGGGCAAAGCAGTAAGCTGGGGACAGACTTTTTAGCAGGGCCTGTTGTGACAGGACAAGAGTTGGAAACTAAAAAAGAGAGATTCAGACTAGAGAGGAGGAAGAAATGTTTGCAGTGAGGGTGGTGAGAGACTGGCTCAGGTTGCCCAGGTAGGAGTAAATGCCCCATGCCAAAACCACTCCAGCTCAGGTCAGACAGGGCTCTAAGCAACCTGCTCTAGCTGAAGATGTCCCTGCTGACTGCAGGGGAGCTGGACTAGACGACCTTCACAATCCCTTCCCTCCCAAACCACTCAGTGATTCTACCTGAGAAGCCTTTTGTCATGCCACTCAGGGTGTATTCGCTACATGCAGAAACCACAGGCAGGGCAAGGACTTGTTTTTCCAGGCACCATTTAGGGACACAAGACCCAAACCACCAAATCAGAGAGGGTTAGTCGAGCAGAGAAGGGTCATCCATGTGTACAGCTCCACGTAGAACACACAAATACACTCCTGAGATGTTTTGTTCTGTGCCTGCAGATATTGACAGCCTGCCCTACGCCCATTTCTTCCTCAAGACGCCGTGCCCCTGTTTCTCACAAGAAAAGGAATCGCGGATGAATGGTCCCATAAAGCATCCCAGCAGAGCCTGTCCTCCCCTGAGCCGTCACCACGCCAAGGTCCAACTCTCAATTAACCCCCGCCTGACCTTCCTTCACTTTCTTTCCCCCTCCTCTGCCCTTCCTGAGAAAGTTCAGCGTTTCCTGGAAAAGTCTCCTCGCCTGTTTGATTTTGTACTTCGCCTTGGTTGCTGAAGGAAGGATTTACAGGTGCCTGGCCCCCGCTGCAAGACCATGACCGCAGGCTGACCTCCCGTTACAATATGTGAACTCCTGCCCTGCTGATAAGGCTGGCAGATATGAGTAGGATTTTTCAAATAATCCTTTGGGAATTTATAAGCAGCACAGCCATAAAACCGAGGTGACTGGAAGGTCGATTTCACTAAAAATAATAAATATCTCCATGTTTATTCAACGTGGGCCTTTTTAACTGCAGGCCAGGCGCTTAGATAACGCTATTGTAAATGACAAATATTAGGAGTTTTTGGTAACTATTACATTATGATCCTTCCGTCTGACACTGATGTGGCCGTTTCCCTTGATGCCTGCTGGATCTCTGACATTGTTCAACCCAAGCTGGGCCTAGAAAGCCAGGGCAGGATTCAACCACGGGTCAGGAAAAGGGCAGTTTTCTTTCCAGGAGCCTCTACTACTGTTGGTTACCTTATTCTCTTGCTCCTGTCTCACCAAGACACCTTCTTTAGAGCTCTGCTGTGCACTTTTGCTCATTACCAGGGCTTTTGGCTGAACTAGAAGAGTAGGGGGAGAAGGACTGAATGCTCTCAGCTCAGTATGGGAACAGAGGATGCTAGCCTGCTGGCATGAAACCCCTGCACCAAGTTTAACCTCACCACTACCATTTCCAACACCAAGACACTATTCTTTTGGCAAGAACCAGATGCTCCTTGAGGTTACTTCCACCCTACTATTCTATGATTCTGAGCACCACTGAAAAGTAGCTGGTCCCATCCTCTTGACACCTGTCCTTTAGATATTGATGAGTATTAAGAAGATACTTTCTCAGGCTGCTCTTCTCCAGGCTAAACAGCCCTAGGGCTTTCAGCCTTCCCTCCTCACAGAGACTCTCCAGTCCTCTCAGCATTTTTGTAGCCTCCACTGAACTCTCTCCAATAGTTTCCTGTCTCTCTTTAACTGGGGAGCCTAAACTGGACACAGCACTCCAAATGTGGCCTCACTAGGGCAGAGTAGATAAGGAAGAGAACCTCCCTCAACCTCTTGGCCACATTCTTCTTCACACACCCCTGGGGACCATCTGCCTTCTTGGCCAGGAGGGCACATGGCTGTCTCACAGGGAACTTCTTGTCCAGCAGCACTCCCAGTTCCTTTTTAGCAGAGCTGCTTTTCAGGAGGGAATATAACCTAAATGGTTTCAGAGGGAATATAATGTGAATGGCTATTTCAGATTAAAAAACAAAGCAACAAGACAAGAACAAAGCCCCAGTGGAGAAACAAGACCATTTCCAACATGCAAAATTGACATCCCCCAAGCTCCTCACCCTTTTCAAAAGAGCTTTCTGTATAACCCCAGTTACATAAATACCCTTGCAACGAACAAGTGCACGTAAGCTACACAAACAGGATCCCTAATCCTGTTTTCGTTCTACGTGTTCTTCACTGAAGTTTCTCCAAAGAAAGTGACACTTTGAAATCCACAAACCATCTCAGACCAGTTGTAATCTTCAATTAGCACACTCCCTGAACCAGGCTCCTGACGCCGGATTTGAGGAGGAGGAGTTTTTGTCCAAGAAAAACAGAATAACGCATTTTGGGTAGGTTAACTTTTTCATTCCAATAAAGTATCGTGGCAATGTAGCCAAATTACATAATTATTAACAGATGAGGGCACAAAAAAGATTTTATATAAATGTTTTTGATGACAATTCTTTTCCTTTTCACAAATTCATTTGCATGCATTGCTGGCGAAACTGGCTTGAGAAGTGCCTGAAAAACAATTCTCTCTCAAGCCTGGCTCCACGGTGGAAAGGGAGGAAAGCTGTGAACAGAGTGCTCCTTTCATCTGCTGCCTGCCCTTCAGATTGCTCAACCACAGGAGAAGAGCCCTTGGAAAGCTCTTTCTCTCCAAAGAATGGACTCATAGAACACAGGTTCTCTGGGCCCACAGATGCAAGGCTCAGCCACTGCTGCAGGCGTCTTAGAAATTAAGAGTTGAAGGGTAAGCTACAAAGGGCACCTCATTGCCCTTGTTATAAATAAGTAAGTTTAAAAAAAATCAATGCCTTATGTACTCACAATGTCTGAGACAGAATACAGCTCATCCAGCAGCCCACAGCCACGGAGGTGGGAGCTCTCCTGAGAAGTTCTAAAGGACCTAACACTGCTCAGAGCAACACTTTTTAGCTAGTAACCAATCACCAACACAGGAGACTTTCAGTTTGACCACATTTTTCACTGCAAAAGGGAACTACTTGAGACAGTCCAGTGGAGCCTTCCTACCCTCAAGCAAATCAACACTCCTGCCTAACTTGGTGTCAATCATACTGAGGGTTCCCTTGATCCCTTTTTCCAGATCATTGATGAAAATAATGAAGAGAAGAAGCCCCAGCCCTGAGCTCTGGGAACATCACTTGTGACCATCACCCAATCGAAATTAACTCTATTCACCACATCTTCTTGGGCCCAGCCACCCAGTCAGTTTTTCTGCAGCCACCTCCTTCCCACAACATTGATGGAAGCAGCAGCACTCCACCATCTTCTCTAAATGACAACCCAGTGTGAGCAACACTGGTGGGGAGGACAGTTACTTACCAGCACGGAGTATATGTGTAGGCATCGGTACACTGGAGAAAAGTCCACCAGTTCCTGGGCTCCAGGCACCTAGAAAACAGCAGGAGATCAGTGTGGATGATACAGAAGACATCCAGGTGAGTGCAACTCCAATATATCCACAATCAGGTAAGTGCAACTCCAAAGCATGCAAGTCCCACCAAGAAAAACACCAAGATTTCAGGCATGGAACAATTAGAGTGACCACTGGCACCTATCTGGATTTACAATATTTACATTTTGTAACATTTCTGAAAGTAGGAAAATTTCATTTGATACTGCTCTTGACTCATCTACACTCCATGATGAAATCCCATTGCAGCCTCCCATCGGGCAGAGGGGAACCTCATGAAGTTCAACCAGGGCAAGTCCTGCATCTGGGGAGGAACAATTCCCTGCACCAGTACACATTAGGGGTTGACTTGCTGCAAAGCAGCTCTGCAGAGAAGGACCTGGGAATGCTGCTGGACAACAATGTCATCGTGAGCTAGCAAAGTGCCCTTGAGGCCAGGAAGGCCAATGGGACGCTGGGGTACACTACGATGACTGTGATCAGCAGTTCACCTATGAGGCTGCTGGAGCCCTGGGGCAGGCTGACCAGAGAGATTGTGGAGACTCCTCCTCTGCAGAGATTCCAGCCTTGCCTGGACATTGCAATCCTGGGCAAGCTGCTGTGGGTGACACTGCTTTAGCAGGGGGGTTGGACTGGATGATCTCCAGAGATCCCTTCCACCCTCTCCCCCCCATGCTGGGATTCTGTTTGGTCCTCTCTTAGCCAGCTCAGCAGAGATTTTGTTTTGGCCATAGGCTTCAATACAAGCTCAAGCATCCTGGCACAAACCATCTGGGTACTTATGAAACAAAGGAGAACAACAACAACAACGAAAATCAAACCCTTCTTCTCTAGGTTTCTAGTCTGGATTCTTTAAAAGCACAAATTCTATTTTTTTTTTCTTTTTTTTTTTTTCCTGCCAAACACCCGCACCACACAGACTCCACCACCTTTCAACAGCACAGTGAGTCTTGCACAGGGACAAGGAAGCTCATTTTGGAAGGGTGGGACAGAGGGAGGGAGGGGGAGAGGAAAGATCAGAGGAAGAATTTGCATACAAGAAGCTTGTGTCCTTTGGAGATGTTCAAGCCAACACAGTATTAAGCTTGTTGGCCAAGGCATAAAGCTGAAGCAAGCATCCTTCTCCCCAAAAATTCAGAGAGGAGGGGAGTGTTCTGTTGACATGTGGTGGAAAAAAGTGGAGAAAGATGAAAGGGAGCAATGGACAGGCCTGGGAAACATGTTTATTTTATATATTTTTAATTATGCTTAAGAGGCATTCCTGCTAAAAAAGGAGGTAGGATGAAGAAGAGAGAAGCTTCTATCTGGGTGAGGGTATGCCAGCCTCAACCAACCCTGGGGCAAGTGGTCCTCCTCATCTAAAGCAATGGCTCCAAGCTGGGGAGTGCAGAAGTTATGGGCTGGAAAGGGAAAACAGGGGATTGTGTCACAGACTCTCCTGTGTAATGTGGAACTGCAGCTGACAAACAATCTCCTCCACAGTCCTCAGCACTGCAGGGTTCTTGGATAGAGCTGAAACAATGAAAGACACTATAGAGACACAGCAACAACACATGGCACAGGAGCCACCACACCACTACGATGGGACCATCCTGAACTACCAGACTGGCTTTGAGGCCACAAAAAAAAAACCTTAACAGACCCTACCTGGTGGAGCAGGGAGGAGAAGCAGCTGACTGGGAACAAGGCAGCAAAGAGGAATTTAGTGGTATGGCACAAGCCTGCTCACCCATCTCACCTGGCCTGCCCTCTGCCCTTGCACCAAGCACTCCACTGTGTCACTTAACACCTCTGTCAGTGACATAGGCAGTGGGATGGATGCACCCTCAGCACGTTTGCAGATGACACCAAGCTGATGTAGCACAAAGTGACATGGATAGGCTTGAGAAGTGGCCCTGGATGCACCTCATCAGATTCAACAAGGCCAAATGCAAGGTCCTGCATGTGAGCCAGGACGATTCTCAGTATCAATACAAGGGCATGAAAGGATGGAGAGCAACACTGTGGAGAAGTACTGGGGGATATTGGTGGGTGAGGAGCTGGATGTGAGCTGGCACCAGAACCAGCTGTGTCCTGGGCTGATCCCCAGCAGCATAGGCAGCAGGGGCAGGGAGGGGATTCTGCTCCTCTGCTGTGCTCTGCTGAGACCCAACCTGCAGTGCTGGGGCCAGCTCTGGAGTCCTCAACACAGCAAAGACATGGACCTGTTGGAGCAGGGCCAGAGAAGACAACAGCGATGATGGGAGAGCTGGAAGCCCTCTGCTGTGAGGCCAGGCTGAGAGAGCTGAGATTGTTCAAGGTGGAAGAGAGACTTTCTGGTGGCCTTTCAGTTCTTAAAAGGGTCTGTCAAAAAGCTGGGGAAAAACTCAATCAGGATAAGTGGTGATCATTTTAAATTAAAAAAGGGTAAATTGAGATTAGATGGAAGGAATAAAATCCTCCCTCTGAGGGTGGTGAGACACTGGCCCATGTTGCCCAGAGAAGTTGTGGATTTCCATCCCTGGAAGTGTTCAAGGCCAGGTCAGACAGGCTTTGAGCAACCTGTTCTAGCAGAGGATGTCCCTACCTATGGCAGGGGGTTGAAACTAAATGATCTTTAAGGTCCCTTCCAATCCAAACCATTCTGTGATCTGAGCAGCTCTTGCCGACAGGCAAGGTTGGCTCTCTGGGAAGGAGGGTTTGTGAGCAAGGCATGGGGCTGGCACTGCCTGTGTGGCCCTTTGCATGCTGAATGTGGCTGTTAAACAAGCCCCAGCCCAGACTGCCAGCCACAGCCAGGGCAGGCAGCTGTGAAACACAGCTCACCATCTCACTAACATCTCTTGCTTTCACCTTTATAAGGCTTTATAAGGCTTTATGTGACAATTGCAGACACTAGGCAGCAATTCTGCTGTGTTAATGCCAATTTTATCACATCTTCTCTGTCATTTATTTTCCATTTGCAGTCTCCCAGGTCTTCTAATGCCCCGTAAACAGCTCTCCAGGCCAGATTTCAGCTGGTTTGTGGACTCCTCGGATACAGATTCTGCCTTGCTTTATTCCTCCAGCATTCAGCTCAATTGGTCTCCAGTTGGTAGGACAGTAAATCACTCCTGGCTCCAAAATCCCCGATTGCAAAACAGCTGGAGATCACTAAAGCAGAGAGGGAAGCATCGGTACTGGCTCGACCCAGCCATCCTCCGGCGACCACCATCAGCGTGGGGAAGCTGGACTGGATGGACCCGAGTCCAGCCTGTGTTTTTCTAAGGGAGGAGAAATCTGTCATCCCTTCACATCATCTTCAAAGCAGGAGATGTTTTCCTACAAATTTGAATTCGGGATCAAACGGTTTTGCTCCTCTTGGATTTGGGGCACTAGTTGAACACGGTCCACAGAGAAATATTTCTGATAAAGATTTGTGAAATCAGGATATTGCCAAAAACGGAGCTCACTCCCACAGAGAAATTCTTTTCAAAGCAGACTGCAACATTTTCACAGTCTCTGATCTTCTGTAAGAACTTTCAAGCCCACACACACTCTTACGAATAAATCTGCTGGACTGTCCTGCTGAGTGAAGATCTCCAAGACGCTGAATTGCTAATCTAGGTAGAACACTATCAGACCTGGAAGTGCAAGCTCTGGGCCACAAGAAAGCTTTTTTGCAAACAGAAAGACAAGCACCCAAAAACTGAGCTAGGAACTTCAATATACTGTATAGACCTACAAGATATCTAAGGAAAGGAACAGATCGACTCGTCCACATACAGCCAGAGCCCAACAACTGAAGAGATAATCATCCCATAAATTAAAACCTTTCCAGTATAGACCTCTGAATAACAGGGAATATGTGAAATTATGTCAGTAGCTAGATTAATACATTCTACAATTTAAACACATCTAGCAGTAGGTTCAACAAGGTCAAGCGCTGGATCCTGCATGTGGGTCACAACAACCCCATGAATGCTCCAGGCTTGGGGTAGAGTGGCTGGAAACTGCCTGATGGAAAAGGACTTGGTGATGCTGATCATCAGCTGGCTGAACATGGGCCGCTGCATGGCCAAGAAGGCCAACAGCATCCTGGCTTGGATCAGCAGGACCCAGGCAGGGATCATTCCCCTGTACTTGGAACTGATGGACAAGAAGAAATGGCCAAAAGTTGCACTACAGTGTGTTTAGGGTGAACATGAGGAACAATTTCTTCCCCCAAAGGGTTACAAAGCCCTGGGCCAGGCTACCCAGGGCAGTTAAACCCCATCCCTGGAGGGGTTTAAAAGCCACACAGATGTGGTGCTGGGGGACACAGTTTAGTGGTGACCTAGCAGTGCTGGGTTAACAGTTGGACTTGATGTTCTTGGAGGTTTCTACCAGCCTAAACAAGTCTATGACTCTGATTCTATATTTATCTATTTAGCTAACACTTGGATATTTAGACCTATCTAAAAAGTCAGCACATCCCCTTTAGCAGTGACTTGATTTCCTGAGCCAAGGCTGCACTACCAGTGTTCAACAAAATAAAGATCTGATTTTCAAAACTTAATGATGTAAAGAGACCAAGAGCTGCCTCGTAACAGGACTGATTCCTCCCCTGACATGTCCCCTCCAGCCTAATCTTTCTTTTTTTTTTCTTTTCTTTTCATTTACAGAACAAAGAATTTATTCATCTTGTCTGAAATATTCCCTGTCCACAAAACATCAGCTTCACAAACCTCATTCCCAAATCCTGCATCCAGCACGTTCCTGGTGCTGGGAGCAGAGGCAGACCTGTCACTTTCTGTAAACAGCCAAGCCCTCTCTTCTTGCAAGAACATTTTCACTTGGGTTAAACACTGACTGTAGCAAATTTAACCCATGGGAGACAAGTTCTCAATAGAAATGTTCGAGTCAAACTGCTACAAGAGATGGTGGCAGTTGGTGGCCCAGAGTTTAGGGATGCTCTGCTCTGGATTTAGACAGAGATGCAATAGTTTTTGATGCACACAGAAACAGACACATTCATCCCTCTTTCAGTGAGGGAAAAGAACCTCCAGATCTAAACACCAGGAACTCAGGAGAGCTGCTTGATGAACCATCTCATACCCACACACATGGGTAAGGTGGTGCAGAGGAACACACACAACACTGCATCCACAAAGGCTCAACTCCAACAGAGGACACTGAGCAGTCTGAGCGTCTTACTGTGATGCACACACTGTAGAAAGCCTCTGTTCACCTTACAGAGTGAAACTCTACTGCTCAGAGTAGCATTGGTACTGTACTGTGTCCAGCTCTAGAGTCCTCGAGACAAGAAAGTCATGGACTTGTTGGAATGGGTACAAAGGAGGCCACAGAAAGAATCACAGGGATGAAGAAAGGCTGAGAGAGCTTTGGGGCTGTTCAGCCTAGAGAACAGAAAGCTCTGGGGAGACCTTTCCTACAGAGGAAGTTTTCACTCTTTGGGTGGTGAAACACAGGCACAGATTGCCAAGAGAGGTGGTAGATGTCCCATCCCTGGAAACATTCCAGGTCATGTCAAATGGGGCTCTGAGCAAGCTGGTCTAGTTGTAGATGTCCCTGCAGAGGGGTTGGACTAGATGACCTTTATAGGTCCCTCGCAACCCAAAGCATTTCATGATGCAACAAACAATCTTTGGGTAGGAGCAGCCAGGAAGCACTTTTCCCCATGCTGAACACAGGTTTAGAACAAACTGCTGCAGCCCTGCTGTATCTCAGGTGCCCTTTGACTGTCCCAGAGTGTCCCACAGCTTAACCTTGGGGGAAAATCCTGAATGCTTTTGCAAGGTCAAGAGGACACTCAGAATACTGTGATACTGGAAGTGGACAGCTGGTCCTGCAGACTAACTGATCTCACTCTGGCTCACGTCATAGACAACAGGCAGACAGCTTTGTCTGGGAACAGAGAGGTTTCTCGCAGTGTCCAAGATGGTTTTTGCACAATTACTCATGGAAGTAAAGAAAACACAGAGGCTGATGGCACCTAACAAAGCCATTTATCAGGGAAAGTCAGGAGAGTTCTCTGGGGTGCCTGCTGTATCTCCCAAAATGCTGTAAGAGATCCATGACACTCACTGAGAGAATTCCAGCTCAGTCCTACAGCCAGGTCACCCTGAAAGCATGCCAAAAGCATGATGGATTTTGGCTACACCTCACACCTGCTGATGTCCTGAGTGCCAAACTCCTTCTCCAGATAGAAAACTGTCTGGAATTTGTAGATTTGTTATTCAGAGATAGCTAAAGAATGTGCGATGTCCTTCCTTAAAATTTCACCTTCTCCATAAAGAAGCCCCTGGGAGTCCAATTCAACCCAACCACTTCACAGACACCTGAGCAGCCTTTCTTAGGGACAGGAAAAAACAATGCAGGCGACTTTGTCCTGCTGTACTCAGGATCACAAAAGAAAAGTCATCGAAAATGAGAAGAATCTGGATGAGCTTTGTAGTTTTCTGGATGTTTTATACTACAAAGGGAAGAGCTGGCACAAACTGGACATACTGTGGAGCTACTCACTGTGAAATGCAAATTCTCCTTCCATAACTTGACATTCATAAAAGCTGAATTTAAGCCTTCTCCCAGCTCACTTCACAGCTGGGCCCATCCCTCACTCCCATTATAGTGGGAGATGCCACCTCTGTGAAGCATTTGTGCTGAAGCAAGACAAGTCTGGACCATAATGTCTCCAACCTGGAGAACCACATCTCATGTCAGTCCTGCTGAATGCAGCTGGCAGAGCTGCAAGGGAGAGAATGATCTACACTGCAATACATAGAACTTTAGAATCATTTTGACTGGAAGAAGCCTTTAAGATCATTGAGTTCAACAGTTAATCCAGCACTGTCATGTCCACCACTACAACATTAGCACCATTTCAGGGAAGAAATTGTTCCTCATGTGCTACCTAAACCTTCCCTGACACAACTTGAGGTCATTTCCTCTTGTCCTATCGCTTGTACCTTGGGAGAAGAGACCAACCCCCACATCACTCCAAACACTTTTCAAGGAGTTATAGAGAGAGAGAAGGTCTCCCCTCATCCTTCTTTTCCCCAGGCTAAACAACCCGAGGTTCCTCAGCTGCTCCTCACAAGACTTGTGCTCTAGAGCCTTCACCAGATTGTTGCTCTTCCCTGGACACGCTCCAGCACTGTGGAATGAGAGGCCCAAAACTGAACCCAGGATTCAAGATGCAGCCTCACCAGTGCCAAATACAGGGGAATGATCTCTGCTCTGGTCCTGCTGGCCACACTATTGCTGATACAACCAGGATGCTGTTGGCCTTCTTGGCCACCTGGGCATATGCAGGCTCATATTCAGCTGGCACTCAACCAGATCCTTAACCATAGGGCCACTCTTCACCAAGCTTGGAGCATTCATGTGGTTGTTGGGACCCATGTGCAAGACTTGCCCTTATTGAACCTCCTCACACTGGCCTCAGCCTGGCTCTGTAGAGCCTCCAAACCCTCCAGCCCATCAACTCCTACCCAACTCGGTGTTGTCTGCAAAGTGACTGAGAGTGCACTCAATGCCCTCATCCAGATCACTGATAAAGATATCAAAGTACTGAGCTCTGAGGAACACCACCTGTGATTGGCAACTCTGGTTTAGCTCCATTCCCCATCAACCTCTGGGCCCAGCCATGCACCCAGAGAAAAGAACACCTGCCCAAGCTATGAGCAGCCAGGTTCTCCAGAAGAACACCACAGGCTGCAGTGTCAAAGGCTATATTAAACTGCAGGTAGACTACATCCAGCCTTCAGCCACCAGAAAGCCAGGCCAAGCAGACAGAGCAGCTCTGCAGGGCCTGGACCCATTGAGCTCTGTTTCATCACCACGGACAGCTGCCTCATTTGCCCATCCCCCAACCTTCATCATCATCTCCACCTTCAGTCTCTCCACTTAGGATCAGCAGGGGCTTTAAAAACACTCAGAGGTAAGATTTCATCTGCCTTCAGATGAGTTAATTCTGTTCAGCAATCCACTTGAGAGATTTCTCTCAGCTGCATTATAAAAATTATTGTCTTTAAAATCTTCCTTCCTTAGAAAGTTCCTTAATAATCTTCCCTCCTTAGTATGGGAGAGGGAGCTTGGACTATTTGATCTTTAATGGCTGCTTACAACCCAAGATGTTTTATGACTCCACACATTTCAATCTGATGCCTGGACTGGCATCACAAAAGTAAGAGAGACTGATGACCACAGGGCTGGAACCCTTCTGCTGTGAGGCCAGGCTGAGAGAGTTAGAGTTGTTCAGCCTGGAGAAGAGAAAGCTCCAGGGAGACCTTCTGGCAGCCTTTCAGCTCTTTAAAGAGGACAATCAGAAAGAGAGGGACAGACTCTTCATCAGGGACTGTAGTGATGGGACAGGTGGTGATGGTTTTAAACTGAAAGAGGGTAGGTTTGGTTTAAAGGAAGAAGTTCTTCACTGTGAGAATGGTGAAACACTGGCACAGGTTGCCTGGGGAGGTTGTAGATGCCTCATCCTTGGGAAGCATTCAAGGCCATGTTAGAAAGGGTTGCTCTAGTGGAAGGTGTCTCTGTCCATGGCAGGGAGGTTGGACTACATGATCTTTAGGGTCTCTTCCAACCCAAAGCATTCTGTGATTGTAGGCTTTTGAGAGCGAGATGAAACAAAAGCTACTGAAGGACCAGATTCTCGTCTTTTGACAGGGAAGCACCAAATGAGATCTGTTCAAACCTATGTTTCTTTTCAAGAAACCTGTACCTTTCCCACACAGTTTTCTGCTGTTTAACTTCTGCTGTTTCCTTGTTGACAGCAAACAGCCCACTCAGAGGGTTTCAGTGTAGCATGAGAGCTGTGGGTCATACCTATAGTTTGGTCCCTGGGATGTAAGGAGTGACCTCCTTGGTCCGATTTAGAAGCACAGCAGAGATGAAGAGGAAATAATTAAACTTCAGGGGAAAGGGCAAAACACAAGCCTGGGACCATCTGAGCAATCCACACTATTTTAAACTTCAGAAACAACTTCTTAATCTTCTTCTCTGACTGGTCTGTCAGGTCACAGACTGTCAAGTTGAGGGTTACAAATGCTACCCAATTAGTCACAGGCTGTGGCTGAAAATCTCACTCTTGACATAAGAAAGGCTTCAGCACTAAGAGAAAAACCATCCAGAGTGGCAGATGAACCTTCCCAAAAGGCACAACACAAGATTGTACAATAAGAGGGGGAAAAGAATCTCTCCAGCTGCTGGCCACACTCTTCTTAATGTAATCTAGAAGGCCATTTGCCTCGTAGGCCATAAGAGCACATTGCTGGCTCATGGTGAACTTTTTATCCACCAGCACTCCCAGGTCCTTCTCCCCAGAGCTGCCTTCCAGCAGGCCAGCTCCTCAACTGTATTGGTGCAGGGGGTTATTCCTTCCCAGGTGCAGGAGCCTACACTTGTCCTTGTTGAACTTCATGAAGTTCCTCTGCACCCAACTCTGCAGCCTGTCCACATCTTGCTGCCTTGCAGCACAGCCTGAGAGGGTGTCAGCTACTCCTCCCGGTTCTGTACCATCAGCAGACTTGCCGAGGGCCCACTTCATCCTTTCAAAGTCATTGATGAAGATTTTGAACACCACAACCTCCATAGACCTCCAAAGAGACTCAAACTTTTCAACACAAAGTAACGCATCTGCCACCAAGACACACGTCCCACAGCAAAGGCCAAGGATCTTGTGTGCTTCACAGCAATTTATCTTGTGTTAAATGGAGAGCAGATACCAAACTGCCTTCCCAGGTGAGCACAGAAGGGCAGCTCTTGAGCTGGGGGACAGAAGACATAGGCTGTTCATTCAACACTTGACCCTTCTGTTGAGCCTGCTGAAAAGAATAAGGACAGTGGTGCAAACCAACCCAATACTGCAACACTCCCTATGCGCTACAACCTATTTGCCATCCTTACGGCAGCATGAAAGGCTGAGCGAGGTGCAAACACCTTTTGAGACCTTACTGATCACCCCCAAACCATCCAGTCTCCTGGATTTCATGGTATACAGTTACCTCTTCATCCTCATCCTCATCTTCAACATCCAGGATACCCGAATCTTGCTCAGACATGGGGCTAGTGTTTTTTACCTCCAGCTCGGAGCTTGCGCAGCCTTCTTTCTTGGACTTCTTCCCCCCGCTTATCCTGGGATGCTGGGATACAATATTGTCCAGGTTTCTTTGCTGCTGTGCCTGGAGGGAAAAAAAAAAAATCTAACAAATTTCACCTTTTATGACAGCATCCTTGGATTTATTTTCTTCTTTCTCAGCCACAAGATGCAATCAGTCACAGAATCTGAGAAAGCGGAGGCAGTAAAACGTGGAACACAGAAAACCTTCAAATGTTATGTTTTTTGCCTAATGCAGATATTCCAAAGGACCAGAAGATTCATTTCAAAACCCACTCCAGGGATTATGCAACAATACAAACAATATTCTGACTCTTCACAAATCAAAACACCAAACCCATCATGCTGCCATATTGATCTATTTACAACCCAGATGCAGAAATATTAGCCCATAGGCCATGTGGTGACTGTCACAGGCTAAATTAAAGGACGTACTTAACCATTGGATTTGTTCCTCTTTTCAACTCATGTCAGCACAAAACATTCCACATCTGGACCCCAGAGGTTCCTGAAAGCATTTTTGTGGTACCCCAGGAGAGCTTAATTGTAGGTTGCTGATGTAGGGAATGAGCTGTGAAAGGTACTGAACCAAAAGCCTCTTTCCAGGAGGAGTGCCACGATTCAGGGAGCGGAACGCACGGACACACTGCAGCTCCTCGACCCACTCCTGGCACCCATTCCTGGGGGCTTGGGGCTCGTTTGCAACAGAGGCCAACGTGTATTCTCTGCTGCAAAGGCTCCCTTGGCTTCCTCCTTGTTACTGAGCAGAATATTTGACAGGCAAAATGGTTTAGCTCCACTTAGTTGTTCAAGAGACTGGACCAAGAACTTCAAATTTATGGTGAAGAACAAGGAGGGGGAATGACATGGAGACACTGTTCTTAGCCCAAATGTCAAAGCATGGCCAAAACAAGGGGAAAAGGCCAAGCCAATGGATGCAGAGGTTGTGGACACATAGGCCTGTTCTCTGCTGCAATTAGAAACTAAACACTCTGGAATTTATATGGAATTACATGATCCCTCCCTATTTTTTCTATACATTTTCAATCTATATGAAGAAAGGTGCATGGAAACCATCCAGAGGTTGGTGTCTCTGAAAAATGTTAACTTGGATGGTAGGTTTCTTATTTAAAAGGATTGAGTTTTAGATATATTTTGATTATTAATATTATTAACACTACCTGTACAATCCAAAACAAATCTCCCTCTGAATCTTTCATTACTGTCTAGAACAGGAGACAAAGAAGGTGGTGAGAAGCACAGTCCCCCGTCCCACACTAACTTGACAGCCTGGCTGTCAAGAGGGAATACCAGGAATCATACTGTAGATTCTGTTGTCAGTGAAACCAACTGTGCTAGGAAAACAGAGACTTAAAACAAATGGAACCTATAAAAAAATTTTGGCTGAACTGCAGAAAACCCCATCTAGAGTATAAGTCTTCAAAATTATTTCCTTTTAAACACCTTAAAGGATTAACAGCATGCAAAAATATCTTGAGAGTCCTCTTTTGACAGCTTACGTCAGCTCAGCTCCTGTATGAATCCCTCCTTGGGAAGACAGATCCCCTCAGAGATCCACCGCTGCTGTAGCTTCTAAATATGAAGAATATTAAAAGCCAAGTATAGGATGGATATCCTGACCTACCCAAAATCCTGCAGGATCTACTGTCACAGAATCCCACCATGGTAGGGGCTGGAAGGGACCTCTGGAGATCATCCTGCCCAGCCCCACTGCTAAAGCAGAGTCACTCACAGCAGCTTGCCCAGGATCACAATGTGGATTTGGAATCTCTCCAGAGAAGGAGACTCCACAACCACTCTGGGCAGCCTGCTCCAGGCCTCCAGCACCCTCACAGGTGAGAAGTTTCTCCTCCTGTTCAGATGGAACCTCCTGGGTTCCAGTTAGTGCCCTCTGCAACTTGTCCTGCCACTCAGTACCACTGACAAGAGTCTGCCTCTATCCTCTTGCCCCCCACCCTTAAGCTTCTTGCTGAGTACTGATCAGATCCTCTCTGGGGCTGCTCTTCTCCAGGCTCAACAGCCCCAAGGCTCTCAGCCTTTCCTCCTCACAGAGATGGCTCCAGGCCCTTCAGCATCTTTGTAGCCTCTGCTGGACTCTCTCCAGTAGTTCCCTGCATCTCTTGAACTGGGGAGCCCAGAACTGGCCCCGACACTTAGATATGGCCTCACTAGGGCAGAGCGGAGTGGGAGGAGAATTGTTGTGTAAGGCAAAGCACACACACAATCAGCTTCCTTTTAATTAATGAAGGTGGCAATTGATAATTAAATTAAATGCATCTGGCCGAGGCTGAATGCAGTGGAACAGGAGCTGCCCCCTGCATGAGGAGCAGCTGTGGCGCAGGACAATCTTGACCTCTAGTGGTTGGAGAGTGGTAACAGCCTGGATGTTCACAAGGGCTCCTACAAGAGAAGGGACATCTAACCAAGCTCGTGCCAAAGATCTCTTCAGGGCTGAGTCCCAACAATAGGGATTCTCGCAGCAGTGCCACAGGAGCAGCTCTGCGTGAATGCCACCGAAGACAAATTTTTGCCAGTAACATCCAATACTCAAAGCAGTTGGGCAAAAACTGTTTTTTGCATTAGAAATCCTGAACTTCAGAGGCACGGCTCTATAGAAAGGCATTGCGACAGCCTGTGAAGGGAATTAGGACTTCAAAAAGGGGCGTCAGCATTTGGTCCTTCTGAAGGGCACACAACAAAGAGAATGGAGGCTTGATTCCACCCTCAGATACACCCATTTATGACATAAGTTACTCAACTGAAGTGTAATGAAGCTGTAACAGTGAATCCAGTGGAAATTACACCAAAAGCAAGCTCAGTGTGCTCATTAAAATCCCTCGAATTTATGTAATCTGTTTGCCTCTAGAAAGAGCAGGAATCAAAGAATGGGAAAATGCAAATTTGGGGGATAAAACACTGTGCCTGAAACGGATCATTAAACAGGGTGTAGCAAGATCACAGCAGGACAAGAGGGAGGACAGCAGGACAGGCCAGCAAGCTGAGAGGGCTGTCTCTGGCTCTGACCTTGGCTAGTGGAGTCCTGAACATGCAGTGTTCAGCATTTTAGGCAGAACACAGAAACAGTCTCATGAGAGGACCCTGTGGACATGTTCTCCTCTGCTATGAGGACAGGCTGAGGGAACTGGGATTGTTCAGCTGGGAAAAGAGAAGACTCCGAGAGGACCTCAGAGCTGCCTTCCGATACCTGAAGGGAACCTATAGGAAGGCTGGAGAGGGACTTTTTATGAGATTGTCCACTGACAGGACGAGGGGAAATAGATTTAAATTGAAGGAGAATAGCTTTAGTTTGGATCTTAGGAAGCAGTTCTTCACTACAAGTGACTCTGGAATGGATTGTCCAGAGAGGCTGTGGATATCCCCTCCCCGGAGATGCTCACAGCTAGGTTGGATGGGGCCTTGAGTAACCTGGTCCAGTTGAGAGGTGTCCCTGCTCATGGCAGGGGGGGTGGATTAGAGGCTAAGGTCTTTTCAATCCTAAACCATTCTATAATTCTCAGAAAATTCTCTTAGTCCTCCATCTCTTTTCAAACCAGAGGTATTAATGCCATCCTTCAGCGGCAGCTACACTCACAAGAGGAGCTCAAAAGTACATAACATCTATTGATCAGACATCAATATTGCCAAGATCCAAATCAAGTACTGACAAAAGTCTGTCCTTGTAGATAAAGCTAACACTCAAGACCAGTGAGTCCAAGGAAATCAGAGTAAGGTTAGAATCGGTCTCTTCTCCCAGGGAACAAGCAAGAGGACAACAGGAAACGGCCTCAGGTTGTGCCAGGGGAAGTTTAGGTTGGACACAAAGAACACTTTCTTCCCTGGAAGTGTTGTCAAGCCCTGACCCAGGCTGCCCAGGGAAGTGGTGGCATCTCCATCCCTGGAGAGATTTCAAAGCCATGGAGATGAGGTGCTGAGGGCCATGGTTTAGCAGTGACCTGGCAGTGCTGGGTTAACAGTTGGACTTGAGGATCTAAAGGCTCTCTTCCAGCCAAAATTATTTTATGGCTCCATGATTCTATAACACCTATTGGTCAAATGTCAATATGGCTAAGATCCAAAATCTTAGGGTGTGGGGCAATGGGCACAAACTGGAACCTGGGAAGTTCTACCTAAAAATAAAAGAATCTCTTTCCAGTGAGGGTGTTATAGCACTGGGGCAGGCTGCCCAGAGAGGCTGTGGAGTCTCCTCCTGTAGAGAGATTCCTAACCCACCTGGACATTGTGATCCTGGGCAAGCTGCTGTGGGTGACCCTGCTTTAGCAGGGGGTTGGATGGGATAATCCCCAGAGGTCCCTTCCCACCCCCACCACTCTGTGATTCTGTGTAACCCCCGTCCTGCAGAGCTGCTGCAGGATGGCCACAGCCCATCAACAGCCAGCCGGGAGCCTGAGGAGCTGGTGTGGGACAAGCAGAGCTCATAACTGGGGTGTTCCACTGGAATGACACCAGGTAGACGCCAGCAATCACAGTAATTGCTTTTCCATTAACGGGAGGGCACTTCCCCCACCCCCAAGCTTGGCAGGAAACAATCTGGACTGAAGTGACCTATATGTGAGAAATATCATATTTTCTTTAACTTGGGGCAGGCTTGGGTGAAGTCACTGAGGTTTCAGTTTCACCTTGAGAGAAACAGAGCTGGGGAGAGGCCCAGAGGAAGCAAGGAAGGACAAATTGAGGCTTAACCGCCAAGGAACTCCCTGCTCCTTCCCCCATCTCGTTCCCCGCACCTTCCCGGGCTGGGGGTGCAGTAGATTTGACATGGCACATAAAGGATGAAAAACGACCTGCAGAGCAGGCACATTTGGATTTTAATGTTCTGCTTCACATAAAGGCATCTGCAGGGAGCCCAAGGAAGAGGCACACTTTAGAAACCACATCAAAGGGCAGGCGACACTCCAGTGTGCCCCCTAAAAACACAGGGACCTGGGGCTACAGGGGAGGCGAAAAGCCCTCGAGGGACAGAAATCACATTAAAAATGCCCCTACCTTTTGGTGTGGTTTACATGAAAGCCAGGGCATTTCTGTCTTCTCCTGTAAAATTGCCTCTACTATACCAGACGATCAATCTCCTGACCCTCTGCTTAACGTGATGATAAAAAAAAAAAGCCAAGGTAAGAACCCAAATGTCTGCTCGTAGCTAACACCACATTTAGCAGCAGCACACAAAGCGTTGGGTTCACGTAGCTGGAACTCCTTCCAAGCACAGCTACTTTCTTCATCCACGTGACCAGCACAGCAGTCTGGCAGCCTCCTGGCAGGGCAGGAACACCCCACAGCACTCTGACAGGGTAGAAATCCCAGCTCCCCTGAGAGCAACACTATTTCCAGGCTGCTGGACAGCAGAAGCAAAGGCAGCTTTTCCACCTCCAGGTTCAGGTCAGTCACCTACATTTCCTGTTGCAACAGGACTGAGGTTGACCATCAGGCAGTCTAGAAGACCATCTCCCCAGATGGGAAGTTGGTAGGTTTTGTTGGCTGAATGCAAACATAAGATTCTCTTTTGCTGCTGTTCTTTGGGAAACAGAAAATCAAAGGAACAAAGGGGAGAAAGACCATTTGCCTTTCCAGATGTTTCTCTCCCCAGCCATGCACTCCCTTCATCTCACCTGCATACCACTACACCAAGTGCTCAGCCTTGCAGGACGTGACTTTGGGGGGTTTACCTTCAAGCCTGTCATACACAAGCCCTAAATATGAGAATGGTTTGGGTTGGAAGGGGCCTTTAAAGGTCATCTAGTTCCAACCCAAGTCAGATGTCTCCGTCATGGGCAGAGAGACCTTCAGCTGGACCAGGTTGCTCAGAGCCCTGTCCTTGAGCACTTTCAGGGATGAGGCAATCACATCTTTGAGAACCTCCCTTGACCTGCTGGCCACACTCTTCATAATGCACCCCAGGAGATTATTTTCCTTCCTGGCCACAAGGACACACTGCTGGCTCATGGTGAACTCATTGCCCACCAGCACTCCCAGGTCTTTTTCTATGGAGCTGCTGTCCATCAGGTCAGCCATCCTGAAACTGCTGTCACAAGCTCTGAAGGAGCAAATCCACTTCCACCTCCTATCACAACCCACCCAAGCCTATCCAACCAATCAAGCACACACACCCAGCACTCTGCACAAGAGGTTAAATGTTTTGGTGCCAAGGAGCAGCTGAATTTTTTGTAGTTGATGATTTCAAAGAAACTTGACTGCTTGAGATCAAGCAAAGACAGCCCCAAACCCACAACCCCAAAATGAGGGAATGGACAATGGCATGGAGTAACAGAGCAGATCACAGACTCCTTCAGGCTCTGCTTACAGAAGCCATGCCCATGTAGGTGGTAGAAAGTTGTCCTACCACCTACACAGAGAACAAGCTCCTTTCAAAGTCAAATAGGTTTTTATAGGGGTTTTATAACTTTGCCTTCTTTTCTGCCCTGCTTTGCCAGGGCTTGCACATGTCTTACCTCCTGTCACCTCCACCCACCAATCAACTGACAATATTTCCTTCTCAGAAGAATCTAATTAGCTCTTTCCTGATGAGAGAGTAGATAAGGCACAGGAGAAAAAGGAGCTTTCATGATTTAAAGGGAATGAAGCACCGCTGTGGTTAGCTTCAGTGGTTTTGATTAGTTGCTATGATTGTTTTATAGACCCTTCTGATGGGCTGAGACGCAGGATGTTAAAACAGCATTTCCCAATATCCCTAGGAATGGGATACATATTCCTTAAACAGCATTAGTAAAAAGCAGGCTGGATACAAGGGAGGAAAAGAAGAAAGTTAATAAAAAATGACAGTCAGGCTGGCTCCCAGCCAAAGAGCCATTTGAAAGTTATCAAATCCCCCTCGAATCAGATAAAAGCAGGGATTATTATTGCAAGGTGTAAACTCAACGCACTGACACAGCTTCTGGTTTGAGTTTGGACACAAAGCTCGTTGCTTGTCAGGATGATAAGAGGTTTTGCCTATCTGCTTTCTCAGTGTTAACTGGTTATCAGAGAAAACAATTTGTCAGAGGTTTGTCTGACAAAGTTCACCATCAGCACAGGAAATGGAGCCCCAGAGATGATTTTTTAAACTCGGTTCATAGTCATTAAAACAAAATCAGTTGAGAAACGCAGCAATCAGTAAGTTTGCTCTCCCCAACACTCTGCACAGACATTGCTTCAACCTCCCAGTCCTCCTTCCCTAAAAACACAATCATAGAATTGTTTTGGAAGAGGCCTACAAGATCATCGCGTCCAACCATTAACCAAGCATGGCCAAGTCCACCACTAAACCATGGCCCTCAGCACCACATATACACAGCTTTTCAGTCCCTCCAGGGATAGGGACTCCATCACTGCCCTGGGCAGCCTGGGCCAGGTCTTGAGAAACATTTTGAAGAATAAATTGTAGCTCATGCCTAACTAAACCTCTCCAGTGCAATTTGAGGTCATTTCCTCTTGTCCTATTGCTTATTCCTTGGGAGAAGGGACCAAGCCCCACCTGCCTCCAACCTCCTTTCAGGGAGTTGTAAAGAAGAAGGTCTCCCCTCAGCTTCCTTCTCTCCAGGTTGAAGAAACCCAGTTCCCTCAAGTTGCTCCTCAGAAGTTTTGTGCTCTAGCCCCTTCACCATCTTCCTTGCCCTTCTCTGGACACACTCCAGCACCTCAGTATCCTGCTTGGAGTGAGGGGCCCAAAACTGAACCCAGGATTCAAGGTGTGGCCTGCTGAGTACAGGAGGACAACCCCTGCCCTCCTGGCTACACTATTGCTGATCTGGGCTGGGCTGGTGTTGGTCTTCTTGGCCACCTGGGCACACACCAGCTCACCTCTAGCTAATACCAACAAACACCGCCAAGTCCTTTTCTGCCAGGCAGCTTTCCAGCCACTCTGTCCCCAGCCTGGAGCATTCATGGGGTTGTTGTGAACCAACTGCAGAAGCACTTGGCCTTGACTCATCACTCCAGCCTGTCCAGGTCGCTCTGTAGAGCCTCCCTACCTTCAAGTAGATCAACATTCTCACCCATCTTTGTGTCATCTGCAGTCTGACCGATGGTGCCCTCGATCCCCTCACCCAGATCAGATCATTGACAGACATTAAGGAGAACTGGTCCCAGTACCGGGCCCTGGGGAGCAGCATCTGTGACCAGCACGACTCTTCCTCCTCAGCCCAGCTGGTGCTACAATGCAGCTCCTGATACTGATATTCTCAAACATCAGCTTTGCTCAAGCATAGATTTGGGGCATCAAGTATGTGATGGGGATCACTCAATTCTCCCTTTGCTTTCACCCAATGAGTTATCCTTGTCTCCACACTCCTGCTCCTTCTCCTTACCTGCAAGATGAGATCAGTGCTGTTTATACCCAAAGAGTTCACTGTCAGGAGTAACTTTGCAACCTCAATAGGTTTAGGGCTACAAGGATGGTGAGGGGAGAACCTGCTCTGGATGACCCTGCTTTAGCAGTGAGGTTGGACTAGATGACCTCCAGAGGTCCCTTTCAACCCCCACCATTCTGTGATTCAAGTGTTCTTTGGGGAAGCTCCTGCAGTACAGTATTTGGAGATAGCTCAAGCCTCCCCTTCCCTAGGAGCAGGAAAAAGAAGTTTATCATGTCAGCATTGCTAAAAGGACTTAAGCAACCAAGTCCTTCAGGTCAGCTGTACAACAAAAGCCCCAAAGCCATTTTTTTAAGCAGCCCTTTATTGAGCAAAGTGCTGATTTACACTTCAGTGGGATGCAGCCTGAAGAACAAACTGTCTGCAGGTAGGCATCAAAAGTAACTCAGTTCTGCGATTACAGAGTTTATTTCTCACATTCACAGCCAGCAGAGAAGCTGTAAATGAGATAAGTGGACTTTTAAAAGCAGGAGGAGGAAGGCTGCTGCTGTTGTACAAAGTATTTCAAGCACATTAAAGACTGTGGCCCTGCCAGCTCCATAGCTTGGGTGTTTAATGGGTCCTGAGCACTCGGCGAGGCAGGCCGAGATCAATCAGTTACTGCTCGCCGTTAAGCAACTGGATGGAGATTCTTTGATTCACTTTTACCAACAATTTAAAATTCCTTTTTACACACTGAGAGTCTTCACACCAACTCCCCTACTGTCTGCAATCCTATCAGCCACGCTCTGATGTTGGGTTGTTTGTGTTGGGGGTTTTTTCATGCTGCTTTTCCATCCGACACTGAAGAGGCATCTCCCTCCCCGACGAGACTGAAGGATGACTCAAAGCACAAGTGGAAACTCCCACACTTTGGGTTGAACCTCCTTAGCCTAACTGCAACTGAAACAAACCCCACAGAGTAAGAGAGGGAGCAGCAAGGTCACTGCAACCAAAACCAGAGGCAGGGTCGAATTCTCACCCTCCCCATGCCAGAACAGCCCAGGTGCACACAACTGCACAGGAGAGGTTATGGAGTCTTTCTCTGCAGACTTTCAAAACTTACCTGAATGCAGTCCTGTGCAACCTGGTCTGGGTGACCCTGCTTCAGCAAGAGGATTGGACTAGATGACCTCCCGAGGCCCCTTCTGCCCTGCACCACCCTAGGATTCTGTGGCCATCAATAAGTCATACAGTCAACAGAGTTAACCCTCACAGCCCAGTCTCAGATTAAACCCTGTGGGAGCTCCCTGACTGCCTCTCTCTGGGCCTTCTCAAGCATTTTGGAGAGAGGTTTCCTTTCAATATGCTGCTTTTGCTTCCATTTATCAGACTGGTTTGGGGTTTTTTTCAGCACTCAGAGAAATCACCTATCTTAGATGGTCCTGACTACCCTGGAACACACAGAGACTCATCTGCAGACAAGGACAAAGCCCTGAGTAGCAAATCCTGGACAGACCCTTTTGGTTTTGCCTTTTAGATCAGATCTGGGAGGAGCAGCACAACAGATACCTGCAGGATCTAACTCACCAACCAGAAACTACCATCAACCATACCCAGGACAAACTGAAGTAACACATTCCACAGGCGGTCCTCAACTGTATATCAAAGCAGTGGGCAGCCTTCCACCCATTCAAGCAAGGGCACAGATCATCTCTTCCAACCTTCTTCCACAAGGCAAAATCTGTACTAATACACTCTTGGCAGCAGCTCAGAGGAATGTCATCTGTTTTGAGATACATCCAAAGGCACTTTCACAGAGTCTTATGGGCACTGAACTCCATGACCTGATGATGCAGCAGATCATGTCAAGATGAGATCTGGAAGCGTTAAAGACAACAATGGACAACAGCCTAACAGGACACACTCCATATCACTGGAGAACTAAGGACTTGTTTGATGACTGCAGGATGGTCTCCATAATGTTGATCATGTCTGGAAAGAACCTGTTGGACTAACAGATGTGGTGGATGCCCTATCCCTGGAAACATTCCAGGTCAGGTTGTTTCAGGCTCTTGAGCAATTTGATCTAGCACTGATCATGCTGAGTGCAGGGGTGTTGGACTAGGTGAGCTTTAAAGGTCCCTTCAAATCCAAACCATTCAATGATTTTCTGTCTTGAGAGCCCCACCACCCTGTTTGCTATGCTAGAGAAATATCTTTCAAGTGATAGGCTAAAGGTGCTCACCCAAACTGCTGCCCACTTCAGAGCAGGAGGTGATGTAAGGACTGCTTCAGAGCTATGAACCAATGGACCAAAGAGTTAAGCAGCAAGACAGGGCAAAGATCCTAACAGTTAAAGATTTGAATACTAAAACTCTCTTGTTCCTGTCTCTTGAGGAACACATGCAGCAGCAGTACCCTCACCTTCAGAAGATTTATTAAATAAAAACAATTACATTTCTTTTTAAAAAAAATGTTTGGTTTTTTTTTTTCAAGAGAGAAAAATCCTTCTTGGAACAAAGAAAATTTTCCTCTGTTTGGGAATAACCCTATGGTTTTTTTGAAGAGAAACCCACAAAGCAGAAGCTAAAAGGGCTGAGCCACACAGAGTAGCTCTCCTTTTTCAGAACTAAATGGCTTTTTCATGATCATCTTCACCATGATCCATGAGCTTTAGGGTAGCAGTGCAAGAAAGCAGAACATTAGTTGGGTATTTCTGGTTTTAATTAATCAGAGAATTAAATAGTTACTGCTTCTCCAAGCATGTTGACTGTAAGGGGAATTTAATCCCCACATGAGAAGTTTCACTGGAAACAACTTCACAGAAGAGCTTGGATTTCATCTGGCTCCCTTCGCTTCACGCAGGCTGCTCTGACACCAGGGAACAGCCTGTTGATAAACAGGGCGTTTGTCTAAGCAGTTGTTCACCAAGGATAAGACTGCTGGGCATGAGGCTTGGGGATTCAGAGAAGAGCTTACATCAGAGAAGAATGAAACTACACATTCATCACAGCATTTCTCTCCAAAGCCCACTCTTCAAACACAAACGACTTTCTGTGGTCTCTTTCTCAAATGACAATGAATTTAGTCAACAGATTATATAATTCTTCTCTACCACAGTATGTTCCCAAGGTTCTTCTCCCTACATTGATCAGCTTGCATCACAACTTTCAGCATTGAAACTAAAAAGGCTGTGAATCCAGAGAGGTGAGATGCAGGCTGGAGAGAAGGAAGAAATTATTTGTGCTGAGACACTGCTGGCCCAGGTTGCACAGAGAGCTGGTAGAAGCCCCATCCCTAGAAACATTCCTGAGCAGTTTGGCTGGAGCTCTGAGCAGCCTGCTCTAGCTGAAGATGTCCCTGCTGACTACAGGGAGGTTAGACCAGATGAATTTTAAAGGTCCCTTCAAACCCAAACTATTCTCGACTTCAAAAGTCAATCTCATCTTGTCTCTACAAATTGGCATCATGTTCATCCTTGAAAGCATCAGAAGTTGCTGTAGAATTAAAAGTATGTATCTCAAAAGAAAAAAAATAATCTATGTGAAGAGTCTCCAAACTTTAGGAATTCATAAAAAGAGAAAAACCAGGCGAGTCCCTGACTCTGCTATTAACTGGACCTGATCTGCCCTCTAAAGGCTGCAGGGAAGAGTGCAGAGGCATTTTCAGCCCAATATACAGACCTGGAAGCATTACACATCCTCTCCCTTTTTTTTACCTCCCTGCCCTCTCCCCCACAACCCATGCACTGTTCAACCACTCAGCAGGATCCCAGGCTCAACCTGACCAATGCTTACCTGAGCTCAGCCCACACAATGACCATCCTGGTCTCCCTGAACTCAGAAAACTCTGCCTATGCCTTGATGGAGCCAGGATCAGACCCCTGCAGTGGAGTTTTCTTCGGTGCTGACAGAGAGATGAGCATCATAAAATTATTGAGGTTGTAAAAGACCTTAAGATCACCAAGTCCAACCATTAACCCAGTACTGCCAGGGTACCACTAAACCATGTCCCTCAGCACCACACCTACACAGCTTTTCAATCCATCCAGAGATGGGGACTCCACTGCTGCCCTGGGCAGCCTGGGCCAGCCCTTAACAACCCTTTCAGGGAAGAAATTTTTCCTAGATGTCTAATTAGGCATAAAGAAGATTTAAGTGACCACCAGGTTGAATCTCAGCTATTTCACAGTTTGATGCAATTTTGCAAGTCAGTGGCCAGAACACCACCAGTGCTGCAGCATGACCCCACCAGTAGCTAACAACCTACACAACATTTGGCCCAACCATTCAAGAAAACCCTGCAAACTGAGTCTTTGCCCTCAAAGGCTGTCCAGAGAAGTGGTAGATGCCCCATCCCTGGAAATACTCCAAATCAGCTTGGATGGGCCTCTGAGCAGCCTGATCTAGCTGAAGATATCCCTGCTGACTGCAGAGGTTGGACTAGACGACCTTCAAGGGTCCCTTCCAACCCAAAGCATTCTGTGACTCTATGATTCTGTGTAAGTGTTGCCCCAAGCTACCTGCCACAGAGGAGGTATGACATGAGGAGGTATGACACGAGCCCATCTTGCTGGCAGACATAGCACTGGAAATGGATTTTCAACTGAATTTCAACTGAATTCACTGAATTCATTTTTGCTGTTTATAAATCACCAGCACTCTTTGGTGACAAACTTCCTTCAGAGCAACATGTGGTACCCCAGGGAAGAGCCCAGACTGGAGGCATTTTCTCAAAGCTCTAATTCTTCTTTTCCTCCCTCAAATACTACTTGATTTTTTTTTCTTTTTTAGAATACTCAAGAAGAAAACATCCAATTTCCAGGGTGTCATTGCTTATCCTCCTAAAGCACTTCATCATGGTTTAGATTTCAAGATTGACTTTTCAAAGCATTTCACCATCAGCATACTTCCAACAGCATGGAAGTAATAGCAAAGAAACGTGACAATGAGAACAGAGAAGGAGGGAAGCACAGATTTAAGTTATCCAGAATAGGATAAATCTTTGCACAAATAAGATTTAATCCCTCAAGCACCAAGCAACTCCCACATGCTTCCATAAAGCAATTTTGCACTTTAATCCCTTTTTGACCATTACAACTAATCCACTGAATTTAATCATGCTTTCCCTAACAACCCATTTTGAAGGCAAAAAAAAAAAAATAAGGCAAAGGATACTTATTGTAACACACACTGCTGGTAATAATTTGGGTAGAGGTTTCATCCAAAGACACCAATGGGTCTCCCAGCCAGGGCATGTTGTCACCATCCCCCTGTACTCAGCACTAGTGAAGCTGCACTGGGTTCAGTTTGGAGCCCCAGACTCCAAGAAGGACATTGAGGTGCTGGAGAATGTCCAGAGATGGGCAGTGGAGCTGGTGATGGGCTTAGAGCACAAGTCTGGTGAGAAGCATATGAGAGAAATGGGGTTGCTTTGTCTGGAGAAATGGAGGCTCAGGGGAGACCTCCTCATTCTCTACTACTCTCTGAAAAGAGTTTAGAGGCAGCTGGGGGTAGGTCTCCTCTCCTAAGGAACAAATGACAGGACAAGAGGAAACCATCCTCAAGCTGCACTAGAGCAGGCAGCCCCAAGAGGTTGTGGAGCCTCCTTCTCTGCAGAGATTCCACACCCACCTGGACATCATGCTCCTGGGCACCCTGCTTTAGCAGAGGGGTTGGACTAGGTGATCCCCAGAGGGCCATTGCAACCCCCAGCACTCTGTGATTCTGTGACTGAAATGCTGAGGAGTTTCTCCAGCATGTCTGGAGCCAGCACTGCTACCTAGCACCTCAGTTGCCTTTCTCCTGGCCACCAGGTCAGGAATCCTTCCCAGCCTGCCTACACTGAAAACTCACAGACTCCAAAATTCCAATCACATTTTTAGGAAGACCAAAAGAAACAGCAGCCTGTACAAAAAAAACCCCAAAAACAAAACAAACAAAAAAAAAAAGAAGAAAAAAAAAGAAAAAAAAAAAGAGAGCAATTAGAAAGTCAGCATTCCTCCAACTTCTCCTTAGTAAAAGTTTTATAACCCTCCAACATGTGGCACTCCAGCATAAAACCTGGCAGAAGGAAAACTGCCCTGGTCTACCTTTCAGACATCTAGCAACTGGCAGCCATGGGCTGGTTCCTATTACCAGCTTTTTTCCATTTGAAATTTACTAGTTAATTTTATAGAAACAAATAAAGGGACCTGCATATTATAAATCTATTAAGGATTTTTAAATAAATAAATAAAAACTAACCCTGCAAAAAGAGAAAAAAAAATAAAAAAGACCAGAAAAATCTCACACCTTCCCTCCAGCCCTTTCCAATTTGGATTTATAAACCTTTTAAAAGTAAAAAGCACCTCTCAGTTCAGCTGGGAGGTCTTCCTTTAGTCCCCAGAAACTGGCACAGAAACATGTGTGGTGGCATCATTTTTCCTGTCTCAGCAATGCTGTAGGTTAATTGACTCATCCCTCTCTCAGGGAACTTAACTGTCCCCTCCTACTGATAAATATGGGGGAGGAAAACATGGTTTTTGAAGTATATTTACATCTAGTCCCAATATAAGGTCAGTAAGGGAAGGTGAAGGACACAATTCCATAGGGTTTCAACTCTTATGCCTCCATCTGGAGTTTATGGAGTTGCACCTGCTTTTCACAAGGTGTGAACTTGACCCCCCAAAGTGCAAAACTGAGGCACTGATACTGCCTCAAACTAAGCTAGCAAGGGGAGAGATATCTCCATGAAGGATAAGGTTAGGAAAGAAACCAGGGCTTTGTGTCATGAGGAACACATTACAGTCAGAAAAAAAGTCATTACAAGTCAACAAAACCACAGAATCGCAGCATGGCAGGGCTTGGGAATGACCTCTGGAGACCATCTAGTCCAACTCCCCTGCAAAAGCAGGATCACCCAGAGCAGCCTGCCCAGGATCACAACCAGATGGGGTTTGAATGTCTCCAAAGGAGGAGACTCCACAACCAACCATTTTTGTTTTTCTCTGGAGTCAGTGAAATTTTCCTCCCGTGTAAAACAACAGAGTTTGCTGACCAGCAGCCAGAGCAGTGATAGGAAAGTGTCCAGACAACAGCCAGTGGAGCAGTCAGTGAAGGAGGCTCAGATGTGCTTCAGCTCAGAGCTGAGTTGGCCATTGCTCTGTTTTGGGGACTTCACAGCCTCAGAAGTTCCTGGGAAGAGTTTCTCACCACAGGACCAATCTGGTCTGCACATGGGGGTGAGGAGCTTCATGGGACTGGTTGGGATGGCAGAGTACAACAACACAGCCCTTGGGATATTTATAGGAACATCTTCAACAATAGTTTGCATGGGGCAGAAGTGTGTCATCAGTTCCAGCAGTGGGGCATGGATCAGATGGGGAAAAGGGGAGGGGGGAAGGGAAAAAAAAAAAAAAGCATTGCACAAGTTTCTCTTCCAAAACTCTCCCTGGACCATGAGTTTTCAGTGGGGCTCTCAGGAACATCTAAAGATACAACTGATTCCCAGCTCCTCAGATTTGGTTTTCCTTGTGATGCTTCTTTACTGATCCCAGATTTAGAGGTACTCTGACACAACATGATACACTTGTACTCATGGGCTACTATGTGAACTACAACAGAATCATGGAATCCCAGCATGATGGGGGCTGGAAAGGACTTCTGGAGATCATCCACTCCAACCTTCGCTAGAGCAGGTTGCCCAGGATCACAATGTCCAGGCAGATCAATAAAGCCTTTTGGCAGACAGAGTTGGTGGCCCCAGCACCCAGGAGAGCATGTTCTCCTCACTGTGCTAGGAGGTAGTATAGAAGTTGTGAGAGTCCACAGACCTAGAGACCTTGAAGTCTTCACTTGAATCCCCCAGGGTATTAGAAAGTAATACTGCTGGTCTCTGAAATCTGGCAGATCTAATCTGCTTATCTCCAGCATGGATCCTGTGAATAACAGATTTGGGGTTGGAGTCTTAAAACATTCTCAAGTATTTGAAATAGAAGAGGGATGGTTTGAAACTAAAAGAGGGAGATTCAAACTAGGTAGAAAGAAGAAATACTTCACACTGAGGGTGGTAAGGGCACTGATACAGGTTTCCCAGAGGTGGTAAATGCCCCATCCCTGGAAATGTTCAAAGTGAAGGTTCTTTGGGGTTCTGAGCAACCTGATCTAGTTGAAGACATCCCTGCTGACTGCAGGAGGGTTGGACTAGGTGACATTTAAAGGTATGAAAGGGGATCTTCTCAATGCTGACCAATACCTAAGTCAAGAAGTTGGGACCAGATTCTTTCCAGTGGTCCCTAGTGATAGGACAAGGGGCACGCACTGGAACACAGGAGATTCCACCTAAACATAAGGAGAAACTTCTTTGCTGTGAGGTGCCAGAGCACTGGACTAGGCTGCCCAGAGGAGTTGTGGAGTTTCTTTCTCTGGAGAGATTCCAAACTCACCTGGATGTTATGATTCTGGGCAACCTCCTGTGGACTGGATTGGATGATCCCCAGAGATCCCTTCCAACTCCTACCATGCTGGGATTCTGTGACTGTGGAAGGACATTGTCCCTTCACTGGTCCCAAGGCATACGGAATGTTGATACTAAGCCTTCTCCCAAGCAGCCATTGGGACTTGCCAGACATCAGGCAGGATTTCTCTCCCTCAGTCACAGCTCACACATCACCCAGCTTGGAACTGTCAATCAGCTCCTGCCAGCTGAGAGCTGGAGTAAAACAAGGTTTTAAAAATCACCTCAAGAGATGCTGCAACACAAGGTGAGAAAAGGAAGTTGGCTGCTCTCCTCATTGGGGGAGGAAATTCCTACTCCAGCATGCTGAATGTGAACCAGGAGGAGAAATGAGAGCCCTCACACTTCTGAGGTGCTGCTCTGGGAGGTTATCAATAAATGATCCTCAAGGGCAACAGCAACAGCCCCATTCAAAGCATCTTCTGCTGACCAGGGCTACCACCTGGCCCACAATGGAGAACTGTGCTGCTGGGAGAGATGCTGTGAACAACTGGAAGTGTTAAGTGTTGTCAAGTGAAGCCACACATCACCCATCAGCAGGCTGGCTCTAGAAGACTGCAAAGAAAGCCAGGGATGGGAGCTGAAGTTCAGGAAAAGAAGCAGACCACCAATGCAAGCACTGCTTTCTACAAGGACAGAAAAGCCAAGGGATGCACAAACTGAGGTGAAGTCTTTGATGTGAGGTTTGAGAATGTGACAAGGAAATTCTACACTAAAAGATGGAAAAAGAAGGAAAGACCTAAGCAATGTTGATTAAAGATGTGGCTCAACAGGTGCAGGAATGCCAGAAGAAAGAGAGCAGTGGACACTCATCTACAGCCCCTCTGCACCAGCAGCCTCCTTCAGGGTGAAGTCCCAACTCCAAATGGTCGACTTAATGTCCAAGTAGATAACAGAATGTCACATCCTGGAGGAGATGGCTCTATGAATACCTTATTGATGAGGATACAATGATCAGTGTGGCCTGATCCTCCTCACAGGGCAATTTCAGCCCTGGTGTTTGTCTAAGTGCACACCAACAGGGATACAAGTTTGATGGGATTTAAGGACTCTTCCAGCACCCTCTGTTGAACACAAGCTATGATGGACTTGGGTAAACAAGTTTTGTGGGTCTGGATTAAGAACAGATCTTGAAGCAGGAGAAGGAAGGCAGGGGGCTATTATAGCTGCTCTGTGACCAAAGCCATTCCCATGCCCCAAGCTAGGCCTTCATGATGATCGATGAAGCAATCCCCCTCCCTCACCATAAAGCAAGCCTCTTTTCCCACAATCCTGAAGCCATCATCTCTGGGAGCAATATGCTTTCTGAACAGCAATGTAAAATTCATTTCATCCTTCCCTCTCTCCCTCAAGGTGGCAACTGCCATTCCAAATGCCGAGTCCCAGCAACTGAAGGACCCCAGGATTCACAGCTTAAGAGAACTCTCCAGGCTCCCCCAGAGATGGCAAACTCAGATATGGAAAGCTGTGGCTCACGTACCAGCACTGTAGGTCTTCTGGAAGGAACTACCAAAGATAAAACAATCTTTTGATTTGAAAGGGACTTCTGGGCTATGTCTGTCTTAAAAGCCAATATAAATTTGCATTTACCCCTTGAGGCTCTTCATACCAAAGGGTTCCCATCAGGCTCTTAACAATGCTACTGCCCTTTTTCATGACACAATGACAAATTCTACTTCTCTTGATGGATGCTTACCCTCCACAGAAGTCAGCAGCAAAAATGTGAAGCGGATACTGAGGATCAGGATGGGCTCACAGAATCCTTTGGTCTCCTCAGCAAACCCTGATTAAGAACTCGGCAAGAAGTAATGAGGATGTTGAAAGAGATAGCAATCTCAACATGAAAGCCAGCTCAGGTTCCTCCCAAGCCCTTTGAGCAAAATGGATCTCTGCTCTTCTGTAGGGCTTTCAGCAGAGATTTCAGTCCTTAGTTTTGTCACTGTCCACTGTAAAAGCTTTAGAGGAAAAACAATAAAATGAAAGGGGAAGAAGTTAAGGCAGCTCAGAGTCTTAGTAGTCACCAAAGGATTGCCCATGCAAGCTTCAGAAACCATTCATCTTCTAAATGAAGCCACCAAGAAAGGCACTTCAGTGGCCCTGTCACAAACAGCCATCTTGGTGGGAGGTCTGGTGAAAATCCTCAGTGCTCCCAAAGCCAGGAGGAAGATACCATTGGTCAGGAGCACCCAAGAGAAGAAACTGCCTCTTTACCAGAGAACAACGTGGCACTTCAACACTGAACACCTCCTGCCCAGCTCAGGAGGAATGGAGATGCCAGGATGACCACAGAAATTCCTACAGACCTAAAAGCCTGCCAGCAAGACAAGGTGTTAAGAGGCATGGGGACTTACGCACAGTGAGCTTGACCCAGCCCAGAAAATTTCCTACCACAAAGGGTGTCTGGTTCTCAGCAGAAAAAAAACAAGACTGATCACACACTGGACCCTCACCCATTTACAGGATCAGAAGTACCTGCTGACAACTACAGATGCACTGCCAGGTCACCACTGAACTATGTCCTTCAGCACCACATCCACACAGCTTTTCAATCCCTTAATGGATGGGGACTCCACCACTGACCTGAGCAGCCTGTGCCAGGGCTGGACAACCCTTTCACAGGGAAGAAATTTTTCCTTGAAATTGTTCTCCTTCCCCTAGTGAGGCCACATCTGGAGTACAAGGTCTAGTTCAGGGCTTCCTCATGCAGGAGAGAAAGTGAACTACTTAAAGTCCAGAAGAGGATATAAGGATGTTGAGGGTCCTGGAGTATCTCTGTGAGGAGCAAAGGCTGAGAGCCCTGGGGCTGTTGAGCCTGGAGAAGAGCAGCCCCAGAGGGGATCTGAGCAATGCTCAGCAAGAGATAAAGGGCAGGGGGCAAGAAGATGTGGCCAGATTCTTGTCAGTGGTGCCCAGTGACAGGACAAGGGGCAATGGGCACAAACTGGAATCCAGAAGGTTCCATGTGGACATGAGAAACTTCTCACCTGTGAAGGTGCTGGGGCCCTGGAGCAGGCTGCTCAGAGAGGTTGTGGAATCTCCTTCTCTGCAGAGATTCCAAGCCCCCCTGGACCTTGTGATGCTGGGCAAGCTGCTGTGAGTGACCCTTCTTCAGCAGAAGAGTTGGTCTGGGTCATCAAGATGTCCCTTCCAACACTCATGCTGGGATTCTGTGATTCTATGACTCAAAGACTGCAGGGTGGAAACCACACCTCGGTGCTCAGGAAGGGACATCTCTGTGCCTTGTGGCTCTGCTACAAAGTTTTCAACACCTCTCAACTCTACAGTTCTCAGTTCATATACAATAAATACATCCATGTTGTGGAGAAGCCTTGGAGAGCATTTGGTACCAAGCTTTCTTAACCTGAAATGGACAGTAGGCTTTCATTATCTTGCAATATAAAGCTTTAGACGTGGCCATTTTCTCTGATTCCCCAGATCCCTTCTTTACATTATGTGCCTTGTTTTTAGGGAAAAAAAAAAAAAAACACCATTTTAAACAAATAATTAAAAATAGAAGCAGCAATGCAGCAAAGAGTTGGAAAATTTCTTGGAGTCGATTGTTCATTGGGACTCCAACTGATTTTAATGAAAAATATGGTTATGATTCTTTAAAAGCAGCACTTTTATGTTTTGCATAAGGAAAGTCCCTTCAATGCAACCTCCAGGGCACTTTAAGGCAAAAGAAAAAGCTCTCAAATGGTGGCCGGGCTCTCTCTGGCCCAAAGCCCTCCTTGAAAACCAAAAGATGTGGCTTACAAACTATTTCAACTATCCACAACAAGTGAAACTGGATGTAGAAAAGTATGTTCTCAACATTTACTTCTGTTTATGGTGAAACTGGAACCAGATGACCCCTCACAGCATATTGTGTGAACGGGTAATTAACCAGCTGCAGATGGAACCCAACTGCTGATCATTTACATTTGTGGCACTGATCATTTCCATCCAGCTCAAGGAAGAGGTCATCTGAGGGGTAATCTGGGACAGTCCCTCCCATGAGAGCTTCCAAATGCACTCCCAATGCTGCTGGCTTGATCCAGCCAGAGAGTTATCTGTAGTGAAGAGGTCTGGAGAGATGCTGGCTCAGTGCAGGACATCTTGGTGCAGAGCAACAAAGCTGGTGAAGGGTCTAGAGCACAACTCTTGTGTGAAGCAGCTGAGAGAACTGAGGTTGTTCCCTCCCTCCCTGTTGTTGGAGAAAAGGAGGCTGAGGGGAGACCTTCTGGTTCTCTACAACTCCCTGCAAGGAGGATGGAGCCAGGTGGGGTTGGTCTCATCTCCAAAGGAACAAGTGATAGGACAAGAAGAAATGGCCTCGAGTTGTGCCAGGGGAGGTTTAGGTTAGATATTAGGAATAATTTCTTCTCCCAAAGAGTTGTCAAGCCCTGGTCCTGGCTGCCCAGTGCAGTGGTGGAGTCTCCATCCCTGGAGGGATTTCAAAGCCATGTAGATGTGGTGCTGAGGGGCATGGTTTAGTGGTGACTTGGCACTGCTGGACTCAATGCTCTTCAGGGTCTCCTCCAGACAAAACAATTCTAAGATCCTCCTCACAAGCATCTCAGTGCAGACCATCTCACTGAGGCTCTGCTGGTAGAAGACCAGTTCACATCCTTCTCCCATAGGTGGCTGTTGCATGTTGGCTCTTCTGAGTGATTTCCCTATCTCACCTTCATAGGCCACTCCTGCATTTCACATGGCTCTGAAGGTGACAGGAAAGGTTTCCAAGTGACCCTAGCTAGACTTGGACCAGCCTGCAGTTCTGTTATCTTAACCTTCCAGAGTAATTTGTGCTTTCCTGAACTTCATCATTTCATTCATACAAAATTTCCACCTTCCCACTACAAACAGTGTGTCCCCTGCTAGCTTTGCAGAGCAAACATGAGGCAATGCTATCTTCTGTCTCACCTGGAAATTAATGCACATGAACCATCACACACTTCCTAGGCCAGTATGAAGCCAGTATTTATCTTTCTGAAATCACTCCTGAGTTAAGGTGGCACTGACCTCTGAGATATAACACACCACATTGTAAGTTCAGAAGCTGAGGTTGTTCAGGCATCAAAAGCCTGGAGATGATGCCCTTGCACTGCAGAAGCACCATCTGCTAAATGCCAACAAACACCTAAATCAGTATCACAGAATCCCAGCATGGTGAGGGTTGGAAGAGATCTCTGGAGATTGAGTCCAACCCCCTGCTAAAGCAGAGTCACCCACAGCAGCTTGCTGGGCATCACAATGTCCAGATGGGTTTAGAATCTCCCCAGAGAAGGAGACTCCACAACCTCTTTGGGCAGCCTGCTCCAGGGCTCCAGCACCCTCACAGCAAAAATTTTTTTCTTCCTGTTCAGATGGAACCTCCCGGGTTCCAGTTTGTGCCCATTGCCCCTCGTCCTGCTGCTGGGCACCACTGAAGTGTCTGGCCCCATCCTCCTGCTCCTTGCCCTTAAGCTATTGATCAGCACTGAGAAGATCCCCTTTGCTAGTGCCCATTTGGAAAGTTTTTAACCAGCAGCCACATTTTATCCCACTCTTTTCATAGCTAAAATGACATCATGACTTGATCACATTTTTACATGCACCTAAAAGCAATTTAAATGAAGAATAAAGCAGCACAGACATACATGTATGCACACACACGTGCATATATAGACACACATCCCCCTTTAAAAAGGGCCAGTTTCATCAAGCTGAAAACAATTACAAGCCAAATCAGTTGGGAAAAAGAACGTAATCAGAAAAATATGAAGACTAATTGAAAATTGTTTAAGAACATTTTAACTAGATGCTCCAAAAAACCACAATCCCACAACTGAAAAAGGCAGCCACGCTAGTTAAAAGGCAACCTGGCTCAGATGGAAGTTAAGGAGGCTATAAAGGAGAAAGAAAAAAATAAAAAGAAAGAGAAAAAAGGGAACAGGACAAATGGAACAAAGAGAAAAGCTCAAGCTGACAGACAAGAATCTGGTGCTAGGACATACAGACAGCTGACGGGGGAAGCAGAAGGGTGGATGAAGAAATTAATGGTTAGGATTATCAGTGGTTTGGTTTTTTAAGCACATTAAAGGTGAAACAGTCCAATTGATTATTCCACTAGCAAAAAGAACTGGAAAACTTTGTAAAAAAAGTTGGAAATAAAATGGATCTAACCTGGAATGGTTCTGGCCATGGGGCAGCTACCACCTCTCAGGGCAACCTGAGCCAGTGTCTCACCACCCTTGCTGTAAAACATTTCTTCCTTCTCTCTAGTCTAAATCTCCCTTTTTGACTACCAAACTGTCACTCCTTGTCCTGTCACAATAGACCCTGCCAAAAAGTCTGTCCCTAGCTTTCTGATCAGCCCCTTTAAGTATTGAAAGGCCACAAGGAGGTCTCCCTGAAGCCTTCTCTTCTCCAGGCTGAATAACTCCAACTCACTAATTCTGTCCTCATAGCAGAGGGGTTCCAGCCCTCGTATCATTTGCATGTACAAGCATGGAAACATTGTCATGACTTCTCCTAATATATTTGATTTAGTTCTGGTACCCAAATTCAAGAAGAGGCTGGTAAAAAAATGCAACATAGGATTTTCCTATTGGGAAGCAGAAGCTGACTGATTTCTTCCAGGGCAGCAAAGGTTAGTGAGCTGTGAGTGGTCAGCCAGGGAACTTGGGTTTGCAGTTTAGTGCCACAAAGTAAGAGTCTGGCAAGTAAAGCCTGAGTTAAACTAGAAATTAGCTCCATGTTATTATCAAAGAGAACAATGAGGCAGAGACACATCAAGTGCAAAGTACCTTCATATTTGGAGAGAGCAGAAGACTGAAGAATATCTTGGCAATTATTTTCCACTGATTGTATCTGCAGTCCTTTAGGAAATGAAGGGAACAAACATTAAGACAAAAGAGGAAAAAAACACCAAAGAGAAGACAGAGAGCAGACAGGCAAGAAAAGTCATGAAGAGTTCAAGTGAGCAGTACGGAACCTGCCAATTAATTAAGGTGTAAGACAACAAACATCTAGGGAAATGAAATCCAGGACTGATGTACCTGAAAGGTCTGGTCAAGGGACACATTCAAGACAGACTGGAGACAGAAATGGGAAGTATCTGCCTGGGACCCAAGAGTGGTGAAAGCTGAAGGAGATGAGAGTAGAGCACAACCCAAGTGTCTGGGGAAACCCCTGGCACAGAGCTATGGCAGCTTAAGGGCTAGAAGGGACAACTTGAGTCATCCAGCTCTACAAAGACCATGGAGAGTCGTTAGCAGCCACCTACAAATAATACAGAGAATGGGATGAACGTGGCACAGAATCACAGAGTGCTGGAAGGGACCTCAAAAGATCCTCCAAGTCCAACCCCCCTGCCAGAGCAGGGTCACCCATACCAGATCACACAGAAACACATCCAAGCAGGTTTTGAGTATCTCCAGTGAGGAAGACTCCACAACCTCCCTAGACAGCCTGTTCCTGGCACACAGATCCAAAGGGAGAAGGCACACAGGAGGGATTTCTTTGGAAAACACTTTAAAACTCTCCACTACCACTGTGAAAACATCAAGTTTTCAAAGCCTTTGGGACAAGAGGATGGAGCCAGGCTCTACTTGGTGATGCCTAGTGACAGGACAAGGGGCAATGGGTGGAAGCTTAGGCATAAGAATTTCCATGGAAACAGGAGGAAGAATTATTTCCCTGTGAGGGTGACAGAGCACTGGAACAGGCTGCCCAGGGGGGTTGTGGAGTCTCCCTCTCTGGAGATATTCAAGACCCACCTGGATGTGTTCCTGTGTTGATCTGGTATTGGTGATCCTGCTCTGGCAGGGGGGTTGGACTGGATGATTTCTCGAGGTCCCTTCCAACCCCTAACATTCTGTGATCAACAGCATCACACCTTGATGTTCTGACCCCATTAATAAATACACCTGGAGAGGATCAGTGCCTGCTGCACACTGCCTGAGTTTGGCCTGTGGACCTCTCAGCTTTTGTGAACATCAAAATATAAATGGCAACCTTCTCACTTAAAATTATCTTTTCCTATAGAAGAACTCTTGGCCATCAAGCTGCCCACAAATCTGCCTGAGAACAAGCAGACAGCCCTTAAGCCTGGAAGTGATTGGTTTGTGGGGAAGGAAAAAATAGTAACAGAGTGAAAATTCAGAGAAGGGCACCAAGACCATGGTCTTCTCCTTAATGGTGCCCTTTAAGGCCAGGCAATGGTAATAATACTAAGAAGAAGAAGAAATGTCAGAAACAACCAAAGAAATACTTTCCTAGCAAACCAAACCATGGCATGTACAATGCTGCCCTCTTCCCCCCAAGGTCAGTCCTCCTCTGTGAGTCACAACTTGATTCATTTTCCCGTAACAGAGCGAGCTGAACAATCCAAGAATTTTTGAG
This sequence comes from Indicator indicator, assembly GCF_027791375.1. Taxonomy (NCBI): domain Eukaryota; kingdom Metazoa; phylum Chordata; class Aves; order Piciformes; family Indicatoridae; genus Indicator; species Indicator indicator. The sequence continues at coordinate 13,391,847 of NC_072032.1, read as the reverse complement.
TTTCATCAAAATCCATAAACACATTTTTGTTTTATCCAGAAGAACATTGAACTTGGCGGGACCAGAGGACCACAGTGGTGGCCTCAAGTCAAGAAAAATCCTCTTTTGAAGAGTCAAAACATCCCCCAGGAGTTAAATGAAGTCGATCTGGAAAATGGGCATCTACTCTAAACACAAATAATATTCTCCTTTGTCACAAACAAAACAGCCATAAAAAGCTTGGACTTAATCCACATTTACATTAGCAGCATGTTAAAGTGACATCATCCTCTTTGGTGAGCAAAGTTACCCGGAGCAGACAAATTGGCAAACTGAGGCTCTTGCCCAAGGCCACACAATGAGTGCTATCAGAGTCAAGATCAGGCACCAAAACCCTTGGCTGCTGGACCTGGGCTCAATTTCTTTTATTTTTTTTCTTTAAACTCTTCTTTTTCTTTCATTTGGTCTTCACCACAAGAAGAAAAACATGAAGTGTGAATCCACCATTCCTACAGGCATAAAGCCTTAAGAGGTGCCAGTAGTCAGGTAGACATCTTGACCACCACAGGTGAGGAGTCCTCCCCTCATTAATGCCTCCTTCAGTAGCTGTCAGTAGTTGTGGTTCGACTGGAACATGAAGCTTTTAGAACAAACAAGTTGGTCTGATTTTAAAGGTTTCCCAGGGATGATGCAATGTCTACCACAAATATTGGTGGAGTGTTTCAGCAGTTCATTACCTCCTCTCATATGCCTCACCCAGCTCTGACCTCTATCACTGACCATCTTATCAAACCTTTGGTTGCTTTTATTAAAAGAGTTCATGCTCCCAGCATTTTCTAACACAACATCCAAAGCAGCAGGGGTCAAAATCCTCTTATTTTTTTGATAAAGATATTAAAGTTTCTTGAGCCTGTACTGTAAATCCTGTTTCCCAACCCTAATAGAATCACAGGAACAGTGGGGTCCAGAAGGGACCTCTGGAGATCATCTAGAGATGATTTCCATCACTCTAGGGGGTGGAATGATGCTTTACAGGCGAAATAGAAATTAACACTTGCTCACGGCATGGCCTGCTTGTAATCTTTGTACTATCTACATCCTGTAAGGTGCAGCAACTGGGCACAACAGGTCAAAAGAGGTAATTATTTTATTTAGAAGATAACACTCCAAGCAGGTGTCTTCTCCTCTAATTTGCCAGGTCTAAACAGACCTCTCTGTTTGTATGTGAATTTTGGCCATAAGAAGGCTCCTTCTTTCAGGACAGACTGAGGTCCCACTGGAATTGTTACCAGAAATATTTTTCTTTAATCCATACTATCCAGATGCTCAGTGTACTCAGAGGTGTCTCCAAAGGACCCTCAGCAGCATTTCTCTTCCATCATTTGCAACTCACTGATTCTGGACAGCAAAGACCCTCAGCACACCAGACCCACCTGGTGAAGAAGCCAGCGGAGATCACTATCAAGGACTATCAGTCTGGTGGTCTTTTGCATGGGGGAGGGTGACCAAAAGCAGCAGCAATACTGGAGGACAGCAATGAGGTTGCCAACACAGCATGTTCTACCAAATCGTGAGAGCCTACAGTAAGTTCTGGAAAGCTTCCTACCTGGTCCAGCTTTCATCTGTGGCCAAACAGACCCCATAGCACGTATATTTCTATTTACATCCTGGTGTTTGGCAACAGCAAGAAATATTTCCTAGCAAGAATTAAGTCTTCCATTCACACTGAAACATCTACTGGACATCCCTGTGGGCCTAATTCCCAGAACACTGAAATCCAAACCTCCAAATGGGAAAAATATACTGATTACCTGCCAGGAACCTCAAGAGTGGCAAGCCAAGACCTTAATAGCAGCCTGCATTACCATCTGGCTGCCACAGGAACTGGGATGCTGTTATTGTTCCGAGTTTTCCTTACTTGTCAGGATAATTGCTTCAGTATTAATTAAATGTTCTTCTCTGCAGCTGCCCAGAGAGCTCACGTAGATCCTCTACTGGTTGCACAGCACATGCTCCTCTTCTGCCAATGGACACAGCATGACCCCTTGACCCAAGTCTGCCTGTTAAAAGCTAAACATTAATATCTTAGAGTCTAAAAACCTGAAAATCCATTTCAGAAACTTGAAAAACAGAATGGTAGGGGTTGGAAGGGACCTTTGGAGATCATCCAGTCCAACCCCACCGGTAAAGCAGGGTCACCCACAGTAGCCTGCCCAGGATTGCAATGTCCAGGTGGGCTTGGAACATCTCCAGAGAAGGAGACTCCACAACCTCTCTGGGCAGCCTGCTCTGGGGCTTAGGACCCTCACAGCAAAGAAGTTTCTCTTCCTGTTCAGATGGAACCTCCTGGGTTCCGGTTTGTGCCTCTTGCCTCTTGTCCTGTCACTGGGCACCACTGAAAAGAATCTGGCACTATCCTCTTGACCTTCACCACTTATCTCTTGCTGAGCATTGCCCAGATCCCCTCTGGGGCTGCTCTTCTCCAGGCTCAACAGCCCCAGGGCTCTCAGCCTTTCCTCCTCACAGAGATGCTCCAATCCCCTCATCGCCATTGTAGCCTCTGCCAGACTCTCTCCAGCAGTTCCCTGTCTCCCTCAAACTGGGGAGTCCAGAACTGAAAATAGCACACCAGACGTGGACTCACTTGCGTGGAGCAGAGTGGAAGGAGAACCTCCCTTGACCTGATGGTCACAATCTCCTTCATGTACCCCAGGAGGCCTTCTTGGCCACAAGGGTACATTCCTGCCACACAGATAATGCTTTTTGTCTACCAGGACTCTCAAGTCCCTCTCCCTAGAGCTGCTTTCCAGATAACCACATAGAAGTACAAAATTTTACATCCCCAAAACAATTAAATCACTGAGGAAAGGAGAACCACCCCATCACCTACTCAAGCAAATTATTTGGTGCTGGAGTCACTGCCCCACACACCCATTTCACTTAGATCTGTGTCAGCAAATTCTACTGGCATACAAACATTTCTCAGCTGAGGATGCAGAACCATTTCATAGTCACACAGCTACTAAGCCACCAAGAAAAAGTTTACTCAAAGCTCTCCTCAAGGTAGTCCAGCAGGACTGTGTCCCCATTTCACAGAATTGTCGGGGTTGGAAGGGACCTCAAGGATCATCCAGTTCCAACCCCCCTGCCATGGGCAGGGATACCTCACACTAGATCAGGTTGCCTAGAGCCACATCCAGCCTGGCCTTAAACACCTCCAGGGATGGGGCTTTCACCAGCTCTTCAGGCAACCTGTTTCAGTGACTCACCACCCTCATGGTGAAGAACTTCCTGACCTCTACCCTCCTCTAGCCAACTGCTGCAGCCATGTCCTGAGGATGGTTAGCTGATGGCTGTCTGTCTTCTCTTACCTTCAGTACATCATTTGTCTCTCCCCATGAGGTGGCCCAATCCCAGCTGCTTCCCCACCTTCACACATGTGAAGGAACATGTTGATATTTCTTCAGCCACTCCTCATTTTTCCAGTGTTCATCTGCTGCTAACCCTACTTACAGTCCACTTCAAACATGGTATGAATGAACATTAACTATAAAGACAAGAGCAGATCAAAGGGGCTGAGAGTGCAGAAAGACTTGCTGACAGCTCAGAAATCTTGCTGTAGATTACCTCATGGGAGAGAGTGCCTTGACTCCTCAAAAAGACACATTACCTTCACTCCAGAGCCTGGCAAACAATCATCATAGAGTCACAGACTCTTTTGGTTGAAAGAGATGTTGGAGATCATTAAGTCCAATTGTTAAACCCAGCACTGCCACGTCCACACTACATCATGTCCCCTCAGCACCACATCTACACAGCTTTTCAATCCCTCCAGGGATGAGGACTCCACCACTGCCCTGGGAAGCCCCTTCCAGGGCTTGACCACCCTTTTGGGGAAGAAACTGTTCTTCATGTCCAACCTAAACCTCTCCTAGTGCAATTTCAGCCTATTTCCTCTTGTCCTATCACTTGCTCCTTGGGAGAGGAGACCAACCAACCTTTCTCCAACCTCCCCTCAGCCTTCTTTTCTCCAGGCTGAACAACCTCAGTTCCCTCAGCTGCTCCTCACAGGACTTGTGCTCTAGACCCTTCAACAGTTTTGTTGCCCTTCTCTGGACATGCCCCAGCACCTCAATGTCCTCCTGTGGTAGTTTTCACACCTTCTTGGAGTGAGGTGCCCAAAACTGACCCCAGGATTCAAGATGCAGCCTCACCAGTGGTGAGCACAGGGGGACAATCACAAAGGTCCAGGTAAGAGTGGATCACTGTATTTACACACCCAAACCACCAAGTAGTAGAGCTAAAAATTACTTTATTCTTTTCTATTTTATCTCTCACCAGATAGCAACGAATTTTGATGAGTGTTTTGCCTCAAAAAAAGCGCAGGACACTTAACATGACATTTATTTTCCTTAAGGTTCCACAGCTGTATTTCCACCCTGTCCCTCATCAAGAAAACGAGGAGCACATCAAGATCTCCATCCAGGATAGCTCAGGCCAAAATCCTTGCCACATACCCCTGGCCACGTATCAACCTCTTCTGCTTCTTCTGCATTCAACAGATGACCCAGTTTGGAAGAAACTGAAGGACCCAAAGAGCCCAGAGGTTGTGAGGAGGAGAGGGCAGGGCCTGTCCTGACGTGGATTGCAGGGCTGCACTGTTAATTCCATCGCAGCAGTTTTCTGCGCGGATTACAGGCTGCGACACTGCCGTCCTAACCTCTGAAGTCTCTCCAAAACCTTCTTTCACTGCTGCTAGCTTAGTGCTCTTGGTCGAGTCCCAAGCTGTGGAAATTTGGGCTGTGTTTGATCAAAGCCCTCCTCGTGTTCCGTGCAAATTTCAACACTTGTGGTCGCTGGGTTCCCTGGCCAGGCTCGAGCCGCTGCCTTTCAACACCCCTCGCTCCCTGCTCCTTTCAAGGGGTGATTAGGCACGGCTCTCAAGCAAAGCTGGTACTTAAGAAGTTGTTTGAAGGCCTGGGACAGGGTTTTACAGAATCATCATGACTTTGCTTAATTAGGCCCTGCAAAATGTTTCAATTTTTAGATCAAACCAGTCAACTTTTTATTTCCCTTCTCAGAGATTCTCCCTACCTTGAAGGAACTATAAAAATTGAAAGAATTACAGAAGCAAACGAGGTCACATAGAACCACTTTAGAAGGAACCACTTCAACTCCCCTAAGGTCCCTGTACCTCCACACACATGGGCTCCTCAGCAAGGCACAGCCCCATGCTCCAAGAACACAGCCTTTGTTAACCCAGCCAGAGTATCATCACCTCAGCCTCAGAGCTCTCCGCTCGGGCTGCTCTTCTCCAGACTCAACAGCCCCAGAGCTCTCAGCCTTTCTTCCTCACAGAGATGCTCCAAGTCCCTACAGCACCTTTTTAGTCTCTGCTGGACTCTCTCCAGTAGTTTCCTGTCTCTCTTGGTCTGGGGAGCCCAGAACTGGACCCAGTACTCAAGACGTGGCCTCACTAGGGCAGAGTAGAGGGAGAAGAGAACCTCCCTCCACCTGCTGCTCACACTTTTCCTAATGCACTCCAGGAAACCATTTCTAGAGAAATAAACTGTCCAGTTTCTCACTGTCATTGTCCAACTCAGATTTTTCCCTTAAACACAGGAGTCCATTCTCCAGGGTGAGCACTTTCTCCTAGGTACTACCATACAGATAAGGCTTCTACTGAAGGTATCAACCATACTTGTGGCAATTTTACATCAATTGGAGCCCATGTGTCCAGTGACGAACATGCAGGGCTGTGCTGGATGGCATCAGAGATGCATCTTCCTCACTCTGTCAGTGCTCCCAAGGACCAGGTTCCGATGCTATTTTAACAAAGGAAAGATTATTTCCCAAAGGCACTCTTGGAAATTGATGCTGCAGCTGCTGACAGAAGTATCTCTCTTCCTTAAAAACAATATAACCATCCAGAAAAGCTTCCAATCATAAAACCACCTCTCTAGTGACATGGCAGTCATTAGGAGACCTCCCCTAACATGGCGAGCAAAGCAACCCCTCCTACAAGAGTTCAACCTGGGTAAAACCGAGCAGCATGAGGAAGATTTAATGCCTGAGAGGTGATAATGGCAGTGGCTGGGTAGGGAAGCATTTCACAAACCTTCTCCATCACGCGAATGGAGTATTGCAGGCTCAACCCTTTGGCTGGACACAGAGCTACACCCTAGGAAGTGATCCAAGCTGTTCCACACTTCTTCTATATGTCAGCAAAATGGACAAGGAGGCCAAGTCCTTTCCCTGGCTCTGGGGAGAGGCTATTTCTTCTGCAACATCAGTTTTGAATTCACCTCGCCTCAAGCGTGCCACGAAGACACTCACTCCGCAGCAAGGACACACAGCTGAGTTCCCCTGAGATGGAGCAGGTAAATGAGAGCTGAAGCTCCTTGCATTGCAGAAGAGTTTCCCTCAGGACATCCTGACTCCCTGTACACCAATGCCAAAATGCCACTACATTAGCCACAAAAAGAGTTACCCAAAATGAATGCTTCTGTTCAAAGACAACATCTTCTGCACCAAGCTAAGCCCTGAATGGTTCTGCTGCTCTTCTGAGCTAGCGATCGGCAGTGAGCCTATTCCAGGGGAGCTGTGAAAATGCAAACCAAACTTCACTGGGGTTTTGTCAATCAGCTGGAAAAACAAGGTCTGACCAATGGATACAAGGGTAAAATGCACTGAGGGTAACAGGAACTGGTAGTGCCAGGTTTACCACTAGACTCTGTGATCTTAAAGGTCGTCTCCAACCTAAATGATTCCTACAAATACTTAAAGGGTGGGTGTCAGGAGGAAGGGACTAGTCAATGGGCACAAACTTTAACATAGGAAGATCCATCTAAACATGAGGAGGAACTTCTGTTCTGAGGGTGGTAGAGCACTGGAACAGGCTGCCCACAGAGGTGGTGGAGTCTCCATCACGAGTCATTCAAAACCCACCTGGACACCATCCTGTGCAACCTGCTCTGGGTGATCCTGCTCTGGAAGAGGGGCTTAGACTAGATGATCTCCAGAGGTCCCTTCCAACCTCTGTCATTCTGTGGTTCTATGAACTTCTAAACTGGTTTCAAACTAGACAGAGAAGCATGTCCAAAATCAACAATTCCAATTGGCTCCAGAATTACTAAGATCATTCTTAGCCCTCCATGATCAGCTTTCTGTTTTCTGACAAACTTTGAAGGCAGAGACTAACCTTTTGTGTAGCTCCACAGCTGAACTTCTGAAGCATCATCTATACACAAGTCTAAGGTACTCCAGAAATCATTTTAAGCTTTCTATTCAGAGAGTTTAATGGATAAATTATTCAGCCACATTCCTTGAAGATGCACAAGGAGCACCCATGAGATCAAACAGAAGCTACTGAAGATGAGAAAATAAAGCTGCTCTCCATATGCATGAAGAAAGAGCTGTCTATAAATAGCAAAGTAGGAAGTTAAGTCTCCTTTAGGAACATAATTTATATGAAGTTGTTTTTGTTCCCAACTTCAGAAGTGAGAAATAGGAGGAGGAATAAAAATTTATTGCAAGCTGATGTAGATGTTGGATGGCAGCTTTCAGATCTCTGCATTCCCAGAAGCTGCTTCACATGAGAGCGAGATATGGTTCCAGATCTGTGCTGAAAGCAGCAGCTGCAGAGCAGCAAAGCTCCTTCCCCAGCACACTCAGAGCTCCTTGACTTCATTTTGCCCAGGTCTGTTTGCAGCCATGTGAAAAACTGACATGGTTAAGAGCTGCAAAATGAGAGACTCCAGCCCCCTGCACCCAACATAAGCTTCCCACAGCAGATGGTTGTGGTCCCACTGCATTCTGAGCCATCTCTTCAACCCACCAACAATCCCCAGCCTTTTTCAGATGGTCTGTCTCTAACTGGGAAGTTTGCTGACAAATTCATGCTGGGCAAAGCTCTCCTGAAGTCTTCAGGAGGCCAGAAGTGAGGCCAGGTTGGATGGGGCTTTGAGCAACCTGGTCTAGTGGAAGGTGTCCCTGTCCATGGCAGGTGGGTTGGATTAGATGATCTTTAAAATCCCTTCCAATTCAAACCATTCTATGATTAAACTCAGGCTGCGTACAGCTCTCCCTAAAGCCATCAGAAAGACAGCTTATCTGCTCAAGCTTCCCACCATCCCATATGAGGAGCTCTTTTTTAGGGAGTGAGCTCCTAAGTCAGGGGTTCTCTTGGTTCAGGACCTCACCTGTGGCACCCTCATCACTCATGTTAGCAAAGCAGAGGTTGAGGTTTCAGAGGATATTTTGTCTTACAGCATGGGAAGCTCATCTACTGCTACCTGGCAGTCATCACACAGAAAGGAAGGAGAGCCTGCAGTTGCCTACATGCTGTCTGGGTAAATAGCAAGAGAGATGTGTCCCTCACTGCTAAATACCAAGCCCCTGAGTGATGGGGAACACAGTAAATATTTGCTAGCAGCAGCAACGTCAAACTGAGTTTTTACACAAACACCTGGAATGGACCAACAGCTGGAGAAGAAGAGAAAAAAAGGCAAAATAAACCACATCACCCTTTTTGATTTAAAAAGGCAGCCAAGCAGCCTAGAAATAAGCAGAGAGACAAAAATCTGCTGAACACCTTGCTGCTCTTTCACAGCAAGGCTACTGTCTTGCTCGTCACTCTGTAGCCAGAGGCAGCAGAGGCTGTGGGAACAGTGAGCAAAGCCCTGACATTTGGGGTGGGTAGGATCAACTCTGGATCTCAGCTTCTGCCTTTCCACACAACAAAGATTCAGAGATGGGGATACTTTTTCCAGGACAGCTACAGCCCTCAGCAGTGCCTGGAAAAGGCCCTTTGCTGGTCTGTGTGTGGCACCATAACTACATAAAGATGCTCCTTCTGGAGAGATGCTTTCTCCCAAGGCACCCAGCCCTGAGAAGATCTGGCTGTGCTGGCATCGATCCCATGTGTACACTCAGTGCAGAGGAACGGGGAGCAGCCCTGGGTTTATCTCCCTCCCCCACAGAAGATTTCCCTCCAGCGTCCTGAATCAAAGGCAGAGGCAATACTAAGCTCTGAAACCGCTCCAGAAGATGAGATCCTCACTGCTGAAGAACTGTGTGTACCAGATGGGGCTGTTGCCCAGGATGATCCTTGATAGAAACCCCCTCCACAAGCCCCTCACCAAGGTAGGAGCAGGATCAGTGACCCCAGGTCTCATTACCAGCCCTGTCAGCAGTTGAAACCCTGCTCCCAGTCCCCTGTCGCTGAACCAGACAGGAATCAACAGTTCGAACCTTCCCCCCAGACACATCTCAGCAGCACAGAGACTTGGGCTGGCAGCCACCAGCAAGGCAGGGAAACCCCAGAGGGAACTTCAGTCAGCAGGAGACTTGCCTGCTGCCAGCATCCAGAGGATCTGCCTCTGCCCCCCACACTGCCAGTGGGCTCCTGCCAGCAGACCCAGGGAGCTCAGCACAATACAACCCATCAATCCCATCCACTAAACACTTCCCTCCCCAAATACCCAAACTTCTCCTCTTTCTCTTCCCCTCTAAACTTCTCAACAGTTGGATAGTGTTTCAGTTTTTGAGCAGAGGACCTCCGGGCACTTGCTGCTCCTGACTCCATCACAACTGCTGACGCCTTGCATCTTCTGACAGCCCGAATTAGAGCTCCAAAGGGTCCCACACAGGGCTCCTGTAAACACATCCCTATTACAAAGTAGCTGTTTCATTTGGTTTTCAAGTGAGGAAAAACCAACCAGGGAAACTTGAACACTTTAGTGTTGGGCAAGAACTTCACGAGGTTCAACAAGGTCAAGTGCAAGGTCCTGCATGTGGGTCAGGGCAACCCCCAGCATCAAAACAGGCTGGGAAATGAAGGCATTGAGAACAGCCCTCTGGCAGAAGAACTTGGAAGATGAAAAGCTAGACATGAACTGGCACCATGAACTCATAGCCCAGAGCCAGCCTGTCCTGGGCTGATTCCCAGCAACATTAGCAGCAGGGGCAGGGAGGGGATTCTGACATTCTACTCAGACCCCACCTGTAATGCTGGGGCCAGCTCTGGAGTCCTCAGCACAACACAGACATGGACTTGTTGGAAGGGAACAAGGGAAGGCCATAGCAATGAAGTGAGGACTGGAAGCCCTCTGCTGTGAGGCCAGGCTGAGATAGTTGGGGTTGTTCAGCCTACAGAAGAGAAGGCTCCAGGGAAAGCTTCTGGTGGCCTTTCAATACTTAAAGGGGTGATCAGGAAGCTGGGGACAGACTTGTTAGCAGGGCCTGTTGTGACAGGACAAGGGGTGATGGGTTGAAACTACAAGACTAGAAAGAAGGAAGAAATATTTTTACAGTGATGGTGGTGAGACCCTGGCCCAAGTTGCCTAGAGAGGTGGTAGATGCCCCATTTCTGGAACTATTCCAGGTCAGATTGTTCAGGGCTCTGAGCAGCTTGGATGCAGTTGCAGATGTCCCTGCTGACTGCTGGGGTCTGGCCTGGATGACCTTTTAAAAGTCCCTCCAACATAAACCATTCAATGATTGTGTGACAGGAAGAGCAGAGCAAGAGCTTTGCTCCCCACCACAGATCCTGCACTGCTAATCCCCACTGTCTGCCCAGGACCAGCAAAAGGAGCGCGTGGGCTGAACAAGTGAGATGGAATAAAGCCATCTGAGGGCTTTTAATTCCAAATAATCATTTAAAGCTGTGAGGGATCTTGTTTTTAAAGTCACACTGTGTGCTCTCTATATATTACACTGAGATTGACATGAAGAATTACCAGAACCCAACTACACACAAGCTCCACCAACGCTGCTTATTTGTGATGTTGCTGCTCTGGACTTTCTCAGGCTGCAGACAACGTAATAAAAGCTCTCCATAAACCAAATATTCTTCCATATTTTAAGAACACAGTGGAAATATTTCTTCTGCTCTGTTTTCTAAACCAAAATTTCCATCGAATGCCAACTGTAAGCTCTTTTCCAGCAAGCCTCAGTAAACTGGGAGGTTGGAACTGGGAAGCAGCAACAGCAGCAGCGCTTCGGAGCGAACCCAGCTTTAAGCATGTGCTTAATTTCCCCTAAAGGTGACTTCAGCATGCTGCAGCACTTTCCTAAGCAGCCATGGCTTGCTGTGTCGAGGCATTTAAAAGAATATAAAGTTTTGAAATACAGTTTAATGGTGACTTACAGTTTCTCTTCTAACTGAAAATGCAAAATTAATATGGATGCGAGGGTATTTTTCTTGGTCACGGCCGTGTTTTTCCAATCCTCTGCATGTTATTGCACTCCATTTTATGGAGGAGCATTATTTGTTCAGCTGAACCAGTCCCAGTTTCTCCTGCACGATTCAGACATTCATTTGATTTTTTGGGGGGGGGGGGACAATGGTGACTCCTTTTCAGAAATCAGAGGGGATTTACAGGTGTTTCTTGCTGTAAAAGGGAATTCTGCAGAGGCTGAATTGAGAGGGTCGAATTCTGAGGGTGGTGGAACACTGGCATGGGTTGCCCAGCAGTGGCAGATGCCCCATCCTTGGAAACATTCTAGGTCAGGTTGGATGCGGCTTTGAGCAATCTGCTCTCGTTACAGATCATAGAACAGTCTGGGCTGGAAGGAACCTCCAAAGGTCATCCAGTCCAATCCCCCCTGCAGTCACCTTGGACATCCTCAACTAAATCAGGTTACCCAGAGCCCTGTCCAACCTCACCTTGAATATCTCCAGAGATGGGGCCTCAACTACCTCCCACTGGGCAATCTGTTGTAGCATTTCCACCACCTTCATAGTACAGAACCTGTTCCTGAACCCAGTCTAAACCTGCCCTTCTCTACTTTGAGGCCATTGCCCCTTGTCCTACCATTACAGGCCTTCATAAACACTCTCTCCAGATGTCCCTGCTGACTGCAGGAGGTTGGACTGGATGACCTTTAAAGGTCCATTTCAATCCATTCTATGATTCTAGCACCTGCAAGGGCTATTTCCACTGAGAAGTTGAGGGATGGCAAAGGAGGGACCACACAGGGTCACGTGAGGACAAGAAAAACCAAAAGCCATCATGAAGAGCACTTGGGACCACTTGAAGGTAAACTCTGTGCACCTCCTGACAGCTTATCACTGCCAGCTTGCCTGCCATGGGCAACAAAGAGCAACTTCTCCCCAGCTGTGTCAGTCCACACACTGCTCTTAAAAAACAGCACTTCTGCAGAGAATGCTTCCATTTCCTCCCTGGTAAGGCACATGTGTAGAACACAGCCTGAGGTTAATTTGCTAATTTTGCTCTTGTTTGGGACTAGCAAGGTTAGCAGCAGAAACCCAAAGGAGAATGTCAACAAGCACGTCTTTCCTAGAGGGGAGCAAGGGGTTGAAAAGACTTCTTTTCCTGACATGTGTCTGGTTTTACACTGTTGTTTTTGGCTCTCCAAAGGAAGGAAATTAAATGAACAGCTCCTTCTTTTATCCTTTTGGAATCCTAAAGAGGAGAAACGCTGAGCAACAATGCTGCAGGAGGACACCAGGGCCTTTTCTCTGGCTGTATACTTTTGTCAGGGCTGGTTTAAAATTCTGAAGCCCCTCCAGTATAATCCCCTGCAGCTGTCATCACCTACATGCCAGGTTCCTTATCACACTCAAGCTACAAAATTCCTTCAGCAAGGACTACAAGGTCATGGATATTGAAGGTTTATAACAAAAGAGAAGGAGGATATTCCTTCTGTAGCACCAATCCAGGTTGCTAGGTCTCATCTTTCAAGATAGTCTTTATGGTCTCATCATCTTGAGTTGTGTTCTGCTCATAAAAATGCATTTTCAAGCCTGAGGTCCAAACTCTAGACAGGGTCTGCAGCATTTCTGCAGCTCCCCAGCTGGGGTGATCCCCTAGAAATATGCTCAAGTACATCCTGGAGATGTAGCTGAAGGTGCTCAGAAACCATTTTCCTCTGTTGAAGGGTATGGCTCCACTTAGGAAAACTGTGAGCATCCTGCATCTGGCCCAGGTTGTTCAGAGAGGTGGTAGGTGCCCCATCCCTGGAAACATTCCAGGTCAAGGTGTTTGAGGCTCTGAGCAGCCTGATCAATTTGAGGATGTTCCTGCTAACTGCAGGAGGGTTGGACTAGATGACCTTTACTGGTCCCTTCCAACCTAAATCATTCTTTGATCTGCTCCACAGCAAAGTCTGATCACAGAAGGTAACAACAGCAACCACTACAGACACCTCTGCAGCAAATACTAACAGCTGCCTGGTCCTGCTCCAAGGAGGTTCTGAGCTAGAATTTAGATGCCAAGAAATTCAATTCTCATTGCAAGACTGCAAGAAAAGATTTTAAGGGTATAAGACACAAGAAGAAAGTGGTGCAAGAGGAACAGGATAGGTAAAATTCCCAGGGAAGCAGAGGATAAAGTTGCTTTCCAAGCCGGAGGTAAAAGGTCTGAGCTACTAGAAGTCATCAGACACGGTGGGGTGCAAGACAGAAGGTGCAGGAACAAACCTTTCTTGGCCCACTCTTCCAAGACAAATAAAATGACAGGGTCAATGTTTTTCATTTCTAACACAGATACCTTTGTTAGTAGCCAAGAGAGATACAGACACTGGGGTTTGGCAGCAGCTGCCTCCAAACATACGGCAGCCTTCCTGCTCTCGTGTTTTCCTTCACTCCACCGTGGTTTCTTCTGTTCTGGCCTCCTCTCTACAGACTTTTCTTGACCTTTCCCTTATTAAATACAAACTCCTCGTTCCACTGTCTGCCACCTCTCCTTGGCAACTCCTACTGGGAAAGCAGAAGCCCAGAAGGACTGAGTGATGTTACCTATAAACGTGTAGTTATGTAACCAGAGGCTGGAAGTGGGTTTGTGCAAGCTGCTGCAGCAGGTCCCGTTCAGCAATTTATCATTTTAATAGACATCAAAACAGGAAAACATTTAAAGTTATGCAATGGGAGCCATTATTAAAAACAGAAACAACAGAACCAGCTCCTAAAAAAGAATCTGGAGCAGCCAAGTGGTGTTCATGGAGCTAACCCAGCTCAACATTCCTGCTGCATCCCTCTCAGCATTTCCCACCATGATTCAGTCTCAAGAGAGAGGGGCTGTGCTGCCCCTCAGGTCAGCAGCTGGCTTCCAACTGAAGAATTCTAAAGATGCTCTTCCGACAGACACCTTCACACCCTCCAGCACCCACATCACACCCTGGCTGAATTGGCACAGACTGCAATAACCCAGACATTATTTCCCAGGCTCTAGGAATATTTCACAGAAGCCCAGCACAGTGGGGGTTGGAAGGCACCTCTGGGGATCATCTAGTCCAACCCCCCTGCTAAAGCAGAGTCACCCATAGCAGGCTGCCCTGGATCACAATGTCTAGGCAAGTTTGGAATCCCTTCAAAGAAGGAGAGTCCACAACCTTTCTGGGTAGTCTGGCTCTGGGGCTCCAGCACCCTCACAGGTGAGAGGTTTTTCCTCATGTTCAGGTGTAACCATCTGGGTTCCAGTTTGTGCCCTTTGCCCCTTGACCTGTCACTTGGCACCACTGAAAATGGTCTGACCCCATTCTCTTGCCCCCACAGATCCTTTAAATATTGATCAGCACTGAGAAGATCCCCTCTCAGGCTGCTCTTCTCTAGGCTAAGCAGCCCAAGGGCTCTCAGCCTTTCCTCCTCACTCTGATGTTCCAGGCCCCTCAGCATCTCTGTAACCTCAGCTGGACTCTTCTCCAGGAGTTCCCTGTCTCTCTTGAACTGGGGAGCCCAGAACTCCCAGTACTCCAGATGGGGCAGAGTGCAGGGGGAGTAGAACCTCCCTCAACCTGCTGGTCACACTTTTTACTGCACCCCAGGAAACCACTGACCTTCTTGGCCATGAGCTGCAGTGGTACAGAAGTCAGCGGTGAAGGCACATCTCTGAAGCAAAACCCTAAATACCAGTGCTCCCATTTCATAAACACCAGAGAAGTCTCTGTCTCTCTCCATCACTTCAAACTCTTCCAAACTCAAGTTCTGCACTGTCATCAGGACACCAGCCAGCTCCCCCAGAACAACAGTTTACAGCAGCTCAACCCTGACACCAATTAGGAATTTAAAGGCTCAGAGAAGGTTTCTCTATTTCAGAGGCAGCTGCAATCAGGCAGCGTTAGCAAACAAACAAAAAATAAGAGAAATAAACAATCAGTGAAGTAAGCCGATAGAAAGACAAAAGATTGGCTTTCCAGCTTCCTCCCATGAGGACTGAAAATAGAACAGAAGGCAGCAGAAGGACAGGGTCAGGCAGTTCAGTGGGATGAGGAGATGTTTGAAAGCCACAGGAAGGGGATAAGCTGAGGTCAATTCAACAACAGGCAAGAGCGCTTCAGGGTCTCACAGTAACAGATTTCAAAACACTGATCAACAAAAGGTTCCAAATTTTCTTGACCTGGGGTCAGCAGGGTTTAGAGGAAGAGCCTCCTCCTCCCTACACTCACTGCCTTCAGAAAGCAGCAACAGACTACACAATCACATTGTGGCAAGACCCCAAGTCTACACAAACGTGATACTGAGGAGATGCAAATCCAAGTCCATGCTCCTGGCTGGTGTCACCAATATCATTTTTGTGTGGGAGATCAGATGTAGCCTCCCTAGGGCACAGAAGGCCCTTGATCTGGTGGCCACACTCTTCTTCATGCATCCCAGAAGACCACTGGCCTTCTTGACCATGAAGGCACACAGCCATAAACCATAGTATATGGTGAACTTGTCTACAAATGGACAACGGCTGCAGCAGCACATCCCTAGTGCCCTTAGTTCTTCCATTAGAACTGCAGCAGACATTCCTGTACAGACAGCACCTGGGGGGATTTTCATACTCACATCACCCAGCAATTAGGGGAACAGGTTTTCTTAATTCACTTCTGCACCTCAACATTCCAATGTAAACACCCAGGAGCTCTGCTCGCAGCTGCTCCTGCCCTTGAACCTGCACAAATCTCTGCTCTCCAAGCCCTGCCCAGCCTGCTGACCCATGCTGCAGGTTGTTCACCTCCTTGCTGCCCACACATCTACTGTTATTAAAGTCTTACTTTGTACACCACAACAGAGAGCACCACTACCACAAGTTATTCACTTAAAATGACCCACAAGAATTTAACAGAGAACGAACAACAAATGATGAGACAAGCTAATTATTCTTTGGGACTGGGAAGACTAAAGTTCAGGGGTTTTCAGTCAGAGAAAACAGGGTGCAAAAGCTGCTCAGGTCATTGTGTTGTGTAAGCAATGGCTTGAGAGATTATGCTCTCCAAATAATCAAATGGGTTCCTTCTGGTCTATCTGAAGCTTTGTAAACAAGCTCATTATGTTAGATCTTGAAAGAAGCAAACAAATAGTTGGCATCTGACACGCTGCGTTCTTGCACAACTTAAAACAAACCCATGGCACTTAGAAGTCCTGCTGCCCGCCTCGCCACTCTTCCATCACCCCCCTTGGAGATCAGCAGAGAATCAGAAAAACACAAAATCACTTGGGTTGGAAGAGATCGTTGAGTCCAACCATTAACCCAGTACTGCCAGGTCACCACTAAACCATGTCCCTCAGCACCAATTCTAAAAGCTTTATAAAACCTTCCAGGGACTCCACCACCACCCTGGGCAGCTCACTCCAGAGTTTGACAACCCTCTTAGGGAAGAAATTGTTCCTCATGTCAAACCTAAACCTCCCCTGGAGCAACTTGAGGCTATTTCCTCCAATCCTACAGCTTGTCACCTGAGAGAAGAGAAGAGAAGAGAATGACCCCACCCGGCTCCAACCTCCTATCAGAAAGTTGTAGAGAGCCAGAAGAGAGCATCCTTTTCTAGAGGCTGAACAAAGCCAGTTCCCTCAGCTGCTCCTCACCAACCTTGTGCTCTAGACCCTTCACCAGCTCCATTGTCCTTCTTCAGGCATGCTCCAGCACGCTGATGTCCTTTTTGGGAGTAAGGGGCCAAAAACTGAACAGAATATGTCCTTGGCTATATGCCACTGCTGGCTGATGAGCGGCACCACACTGAGGAAAAGATACTCTGTCATTTTCAAACAAAAGCTGCAAAAACAGTTCAAGAAATTGTTGTTGAAACCCAACTAAGCCTTTTGAGAGCCACCTCTGAGAAAAACAACTGTTCGACCCTCTGAGAGAACATAATTATCAACGCTTCGAAAGAAAGAAATACCAAGGGCAATGATCCAACACCACGACCTCTGTAAAGACCAAACACTTGCACAACCTCTTTCCACAAAGTCTATAAACTGATCAAAACTCTGCCCAGGGTTATGGGACCTCGCTGCTCTCCATGATATCTTGGGCAAGGATCTCTGCCGCAGAGCAAGTGCAGTCCCATTCTGCAGGATCCTCTGCTGTCAGCAGTACAAACCACAGCACCTTGAAGAATTACCACATGGTAGATACTCAACACAACAAGGAATTCAGCTCTAGATTTCCCTCCTGCAGTGTGAACATCTGGAGGAGGCCACCTACTCCTTCAATAGCTGGACAACATCAAGATGCTATCTCCATAAAACCACTTATTGCCAATAAAGTGCTCCTCAACTCACTCAATCCCTCTCCTCAGCATCTATTGCATCAAACAACATCCATGCTATGCCAGGTCATCTCCTTTCCATACCTTCACAGATAAATCATTGAGCCATGGCATGTCATGTTGCAAGGGACCTTTAGAAGTTCAACTCCTCTACAGTCAGCAGGGACGTCTTCAACTGAAGCAGGTTGTTCAGGGCCCCAGACAACCTGGCCTGGAACGTGTTCAGAGATGGGGCACACTGAAGGTTTCACCTGTCTCAGCATTAAAGATTTTTTCTGTGTACCTGTTTAGACTGGGGAAGAACAGCCTGAGAAGGGATCAGCAAGAGCTAAAGTGTGCAGGGCAAGAGGATGAGGCCAGACTTTTCAGTCGTGCCCTGTGACAGGACAAGGGGTAATGGGCACAAACTGGAATCCAGAAGGTTCCATCTGAACAGAAGGAAAAGAGTCTCTGGTGTGAGGGTGCTGGAGCCCTGGAGCAGGCTGCCCAGTGAGGCTGTGGAATATCCTCTCTGGAGAAACTCCACATCCACATGGATATTATAATCCTGGGCAACCTGCTGTGGATGACCCTGCTTTAGCAGGGGGGTTAGACTGGATGATCTGAGAGGTTTCTTCCAACCCTGGGACTCTATGATTCTGTGATTCCCAAAACTGTGGCTGAGCTCCACATCTCAAATCATGTCTGTTCCTCCAGTGATTCCTCTGCTCACACACTCAGCTTGAGATCCCCAAAGTCTTACCCGTGAGAAAAGGAGCGAGAGAAATCTGTTCACAACTGCATTTCATTTGAGTCCCCCGCAAGGTTCTTTATCTTGTTATTCTAATGCAAACAGACTTCTGTGATTTTTTTTCACATCCAAAATTTCACCATTGCAGTAACCACAAGCCTGGCAGGCTCTCCCCTCGCCTGGAAAGGGAACAAACTTTCAAATCATTTATAAATAACCAGTTCAAGAACATTGCTTTTCTTCTTTCATCCCACAAAAGGCAGAAATTTTTGCTGGGGACCACAAGCTGTCAACTTCCCAGCAAACCCCAAATCCCACTTAACTCTCTATTGTAAACAGTGTAGTATTGCCCTACCACATCAAGAAATCCAATTCTTGAAGGAATTATTTCTGTGTTTGATTCACATTTGTTCTGCATATGCCACTGAGCCCAAGGTATTCGGAACGTTCAACTCCTAAAAGCCTCTGCTTTCAAAAGGGCCACGCGGAAGGAGCGAGAGCCTGCCCGGATGCTATTGTTCTAGCCAGAACCAAAGCCCAAATCCAGGATGTCACTTTGCTTCCCCCCATCTTAATTAAGGGTAAAAAAAAAAAAAAAAAAACATTTAAATTGTTCAAAGATGCCTCCAAGTCAGGCTGCAGCATGTTTCAAGCCCCCAGCCAGAATGTGCTATCAGGATGCTGCCTGGGTGGCCAGTGGATGCCATTCACCAAGCCTCCAAGTTGGTTTCAATCACTGTGACCTCACAGTTGCTGTCTGATATCTCAGGGTGAAGTTGGGGAACTTCTCAATGCTGATCAGTATCTAAAAGGCATGAGGCAAATTGATGAGGCCAGACTCTTCTCAGTGGTGCCCAGCAACAGGACAAGTTGCAGCAGGTACAAACCAGAACCCAGGAGGTTCCATATGACCATGAGGAGAAACTTCTTCGTTCTGAGCATGACAGAACCCTGGAGCAGGCTGCCCAGAGAGGTTGTGGAGTCTCCCTCTCTGGAGAGATTCCAAATTTGCTTGGCCATTGTGATCCTTGGCAACCTGCTGCGGGTCACCCTGCTTTTAGCGGAAGGATTGGACTGGATGATCCCCAGAGGTCCCTTCCAACCCTCACCATGCTGGCATTTTGTCCAGTTCACACTTCCTCACCTCTTGTCTCTCCAAACCTTTGCTCTGGGGGAGGAACAATCTTTAAAGTCTCTTTGAAATTTCAGGTTCCCTCCAACCCAAAACCTTCTGTGATTCTGTGACCCTCTGAAAGCAGCAGAACTGTATTACCAAGTTGTGGCTGTGGGCTGTCCTGCTACCACACCACTACACAGTCTGCTCCAGAGAGAGCCATAGACTGGCAAAGAGCAAAGCAATCCCTGGTGCTTCCTTAGGGCTCTAAAGGCTTCAGAATAAAAAGCTAAAACAAATGATCGAGAGAAATTAATTTGGAGAGCACAAGGGATTTTGCTCACAGACAGCCAAATGCAACCCAAAATAGCTTTTCATGGGTCAGCAGGAGGCAACTCTGCAGACTGGTTCCTCCATCAGCACCTGCAGAGGACTTGCTCTCTACAGCCACAAAGCTTCAATCCTACAGAAACTCTGTCCCCAGCACACATCTGCTCCCTTCCTCAACAGAAAAGCTGCAAATGTGAGCAGCCGAGAAGCCCTGACAGGGATTAAGAGAGTGGAAACGAGAAATCCCTTCAGCAAACCGCTCCGGAGCTGCCACCCTCGCAGCCGGCACGGCAGCAGGAGAGGATTTGGGGCTTGACCATTTCAGCTTCCCGTGGTGGGCGCCTGTCTCGCTGCAGCAACAAAGAATTCCTCGGGAAGAGTTCGGAAACAGAAGGATTATTTAGCCACCCACACAGAGGCAAAATTAACTCGTCATGGAAATTCAAGATAATAAATGCCATCATTTTGCCTTTAACTTTGAAAAAGGGGGGGAAAAAAAACACAACACTTTTTTTGTTGTTGTTTTTTTTTCTCCCCAAAAGTGACTGTTTCTCATTTATGGAGAGAGAGGAGTGGGGGGAAGGAGTTAAAAAAAAAAAAAAGCAAGCCTTTCATTAGTTTGTTTTTCCATGGATCAGGGCTCCCCAAATATAAGAAATTAACACGCTAATGTAAACACATCGTCTGCTCAGGGGCCTGGAACAGATGTACCCACGCACTACAAAGGGCTGCCCCTTACCCATTAGGAACCTAAATTTGAGACTTGTTGTATAAAAAAAAAGATCTTATAAAGCTTCTTTTCATCTTCCACGTCAAAATGGGAAAGCAGTGAGCCTGTGGGCTTCCAAAAACCCGGAGAGGATGAGTGACAGCAACGGAGAACACAGAGGAGAACCATGAGACGTGCCAAAGCAAGGGAAACCTGGAAGGGCTTCTGAACTTCCTCCATCAGAAATTGAATGTCTAATGAAATTAATAGGGATGG
This sequence comes from Indicator indicator, assembly GCF_027791375.1. Classification (NCBI taxonomy): domain Eukaryota; kingdom Metazoa; phylum Chordata; class Aves; order Piciformes; family Indicatoridae; genus Indicator; species Indicator indicator. The sequence goes on along the minus strand of NC_072032.1, from coordinate 13,371,213 downwards.
AAACAAAATAAATGAGGAATTTGGTGGCTGTAGGAGCCTGTGAGGCTGTTTCTAAAGGCTGTCAGTCTCATGGCTCATGTATTTGATGGATTATGGAAGCCCTCAGCTGTGAGGCCAGGCTGGGAGAGTTGGGGTTGTTCAGCCTGGACAAAAGAAGGCTCCAGGAAGACCTTCTGGGCCAAGAAGAAAGCTGGGGACAGACTTTTTAGCAAGGCCTGTTGTGACAGGACAAAGGGCGATGGTTTGGAACTAAAAGAGGGATTCACACTAGAGAGAGGGAAGAAAATTTTTACACTGAGAGTGGCAAGACCCTCTCCCAGGTTGCCGAGAGGCAGCAGATGCTCCATCCCTGGAACCACTCCAGGGTTGTTTGAGGTTCTCAGCAACCTGCTCAGGTTGAAGATGTCCCTGCTCACTGCTGAAAGCTGGCCTACATGACCTTTAAAAGGTCCCTTCCAACCCAAACCAGTCTGTTGACTCTATGATTTTGGTGTCTCAGTAGGTCACTGCTGCAGCAGTGTAATTGAAGAGTCCTCTGCCCACAGGTTCTCCAGCATCTACTAACAAACCTATTCTGTAGCTTTTTTTACTTCAACTACAGCACTTCTAAAGGCTTTCCTTGGGTACCCAACACCATTGAGCCCTTGTAATTCAGGCCTGCAAGAACCTGAATGTGGTCAAATCCTACACAGCAGCCATGCAAATGACTGCAGATGCATAAAAGCCCAAAATTCCATGAGGTCCATTTGCCCCAGCAGATGTACTCCTTGCTTTCATGCTTTCCTTGCTCATGTACACAGTAAGTCTTTAAGAGCCAGCAGGACCTCCCCTTGGCACTCCATGCTGTCTTCCCCAAACCAATTGGCTGATAAGATGAACTACCATAATACAAATATCAACAGTTCCTGCAGCTTATCTTACTGGGAAGCTTATGATTAGCGGAAGCTGCAATTAAGACTCCTCTGGCCCAATCTGAAGTGGCTGTTCCCTCGTTTTGCAATCTCCAAAATGATGGAAGCCAAGGTTAGAAGCCAAACTCCTTGGCAAGTCTGGGAAAACAACAGAGAAGTGAGCTGGGTTCTCAGAGACAGATGGGAGGGAGGAGAATCCCTGATAAAAAGAGACAATCAGATGGGTGTAAGACCTAAAGCTACCAGTCATGTCCATCAGATATATCAGGCCACTAATACAAAGCCCATGCCTGTCTCCAACTCCAGGTCTCAAGGCTTTCCACTCTCAATCCCCTTTGCTATGCCCCTAACATAAAAGGAAAAATGTTTTTTTTTTTTTAAATGGTAATATAAAAAAGGCAAAACAATTTAGTCTGGCCTGAGAAGTCACTCAAGGAAAGCCTCTAGTCTTCCATCTCCACTGAAATGGTACATAAGGGATTGATTGCTCAAGTTTGAGAGCTCCTTGGGCCCCTACTTAGATAATCTTTATAGCTCACAGGCCCCATTGAAGTGGTTTCCAACAGCTAAAGCCTCAGATCAGCCTGTCAAACACTGGGACTAGTAAAGTCAGAGCAAGAGAGCAAAAATGCTGAAAGTGTAACTCTGCCCTTCAGAAACAAGAGCCTGCACACACCACATTAATAAGGCACAGTGGCAGCCTCGTGCAGCCCCTTCCAGAGCAAACTCCCAACAGCACCACTTCATTACATCCCTTTCTCCTACAGTTCAGTCTCACTGCCACCCAAAAAAATCAGGTGAAATTGTGCTTTCCACATTCTAAGCCTCAAACAAACTTAAGAGTCATAGATTCATGGAATTCTTTTGGTTGGAAGGGATCTGTAAGATCATCAAGTCCGACAGTTAAGCCAGTACTGCCAGGTACCACTGAACCATGTGTCTCTGCACCACATCTCCATGGCTTTTAAACTCCTCCAAAGATGGGGATTCCACCACTGCCCTGGGCAGCCTGGGCCAGGCCTTGACAGCCCTTTTGGGGAGGGGGAGAGTAGAATTCGTTGCTCATGTCCAACCTAAACCTCTCCTAGTGCAACTTGAGGTAATTGTCTCTTATCCTATCGCTTGTTCCTCGGGAGAAGAGACCAACTCCCACCTGGCTCCATCCTCTTTTCAGGGATTTTTAGAGACCCAGAAGGTCTCCCCTGTGCCTCCTTTTCTCCAGGCTAAACAATCCCAGTTTTGTCAGCTGCTCCTCACAAGACTTGGCTCCCATATCAAGTGACCCAGAAGATGGTCAGACACCTCTAGCATCCTCTCTCTATGCCCAGATGGAGTTCTGGATGATCTACATGACACAGGAAGGACACTGACAACTACAAGACCAACTTAGAAAGGACTTATGGTAGAAACGAGCTTTGGGAAGGATGTGAAGGAGTAGCAAAGTATTTAGAATACAGGAAGAGGTGAATCCTGGAGACATGAGTAGGGTAAAATGAGACAAACGCGATGCTCCTGCAAGCTAAGCAACTTCATGCAAGTGGGGAAAGAAGCAAAGGCAGAGATACAGGTAGGATTCTGGGGTTTCATTTTTCTTTTTGAGGGCTTCCAAGACCAGAAAGCCTCTCTGATTGGCATTTGATCTGCTCCTTCACTCAGAGAGGAGAGGAACATGCTGCTAATTTTTAGCACATTACAACTCACTCTGATCCTTCAGAAAAGGAACCTCTGGCATCCATGAACCTGAAGCATGCCTTTCAAGCAGGCACTAAAAGCTCTTTCTGCAGAGCAATGCCCTTGCAACACCTAGCCAAGCAGATGCAGATGTCAGCGAGACATCAGCCGCTGCATCCCCTCCGCAGCCACCAATGTCGGCTCACACAGCACATTTGTTTCACTGCTCTGTCCTTTTGTCTGGGAAAGTCATTTTTCAGCTGAAGTGCTCAGCTCTTTGTCCATCAATACTGTACAGCCAAAACCATCTTTCATGCCCTGCTCCAGCACACAATAGGCTTTGTCTCGTTAAACAAAAGAGCCTGGACTTTCTTGCGATTGTTTCCAGCTGTCTGATCCAAGGCTTTACGGGATCAGAAGTCAACAGCAATCAGCATCTGGCTACCTGCACAAAACTGCATCTGAAAGTCTGAAGAATTGGGTGTGATGAGCAGATCTAATTATCACTCCAAAGAAAAACCCACCCCACGTGCAGCTCTCTCCCTGGATCCTCCTTAACGCTCTGTAGAGACTCTGAAGCCCTTGAGCAGCACATCCTCATCAGTTCACTTTCCTTTCCCGAAGAACGTTTCTTGGGCAAAATTTATCTGTCAAAAAATCAAAAGAATCTTTCAGGTTGGAAAAGACTAAGAATATAGAGTCCAATCATTAACCCAGCACCGCCAGGTCACCACTGAACCATGTGCCTCAGCACCACATCTACACAGCTTTGCAATCCCTCCAAGGGATGGGGACTTCCCATCACTGCCCTGGGCAGCCTGTTCCAGGGCTTGACAACCCTTTTGGAGAAGTCATTTTTCTTAGCAACTAACAAATCACTCTTTCAGCACAGGAGTAAGGAGCAACTCTGGGACCCAGCACCAAGACCATGAGTTCAGCCAAGCTCCCCCTGCTCTACCTTTGGCGGCAACTCTATTTCTGTGTACAAGTCAGACTTGTTGAGGTGGAATTTCTGCTGGTCATTTTTAGAATGCAAAAAAGGAATAATCATGGAGTTATTAGACTGATGAAAATCCCCAGCTTGTTGACCAGGAGCATTATTAATTTGAGATGAGCCCTCAGTGGATAAAGTAACCCTGAGCCACACCATCTTAGAGCACCCTTACACTTCCGATTGAGGCAAATGAGTCAAAAAGGGATTTCTTCAACTCAAAGGAATTTTCTTTAGGATCCAGCCCAATGCCAAGATAGGAAATCAGCTGTGGAACTCCCCACCTCTCCCATCCCTTGACCAGGTACTGGATGTTACAAGCCTGAACTTGTGCATACAACTGTCAGATTTCCTCACAGAAAGCTGAGACTCCAGGGGGGTGATTATCACCAACCCCTTTCCTAAAACTGCTATTACAACATCTCACACATTCAGCTTCAGTCCCAGACACACCCCTACACACTGCCTTTCCCCAGAGATCTCTTCTGTTGTACCATTAACTGGTTACCAGCTAAAAGTAATTTTTCATTATTATTTTTTAGCGGTTGAAAACTCTCTGCAACTGGGGAAAAAAAATGCTAGCATTTAGACTCAAGCCTAAAGAGTGTTAAAAAATGGAGCATTTCTCACTTAGATCATTTCATTTTATATGCAATGTCTGTGGTGCCAGTTAACATATCTGTGCTCTGCCAACAACACATTGTAGAGAAAACCTGAATCCATGCAAGAATCCTTAGATCAGCTCTTATGCTGACAGATAAAGTTTTCATTTATGGACTTCTCTTCATTATTGTGTACTGAACAAGTACATAATCCTGGCAGGGAACTACTGTCAACAGCCTCTTACTTCAGTCTTTATCTATCTCCATCACCTCAGCACCAGCACTACTTCAAGAGATACTACTAACAGGGAATTCACATCAGCTCATCTGCACATCAGCCTGTGACATCCTTCTGAACTTCTGGATGGCAACCACTTGTCCACAGTCAAACAGCAGCAAAGTGTGGGAGACAACAGATCACCCTGAGGCTCTCCACCCTCTCTGACTGTCTGCAGAGTTCTAAACAACTAAATAAACTGCTGCCTCTTTGGTAGCCATTAAGGAACTTGACTAAAGTTGCATGCGTTTCTGTCCATGGAACTGTAGACTGCTTCTCTCTGGAGGAGATAGGAAGGCCTGAAGAGAGCCTTCCAGAAGCAGAGGAAGTACTCCTCTCGTGAAGAGGAATCACAGGCAGTGTCCAGCCTACCCACACTGAAGACATACTTAGCCTGTGAAGAATCCTTCCTCATGTTTCCTACAGCAGAGAAGCCAGGAAGAGGAGGTTCAAGGGGTGATGGCTTTAAACTGGAAAAACGCAAATTCAGGTATCAGGAAGAAATTCCCTCTGGACCATAAAGCATGCTGACGTGTCCCTCAAGATCTGGCTTCACATGGGGGTGTCTTGCAAGGGGATGGTGAAGGAGAAAGGCCAAGGAAGCCCTCTGTTCCAAAAGAACATTTCATTTGGCTGTAGAAACTCAGAAGGTTAGCAATTCCCCCCCCCCTCCTCAGAAATGAAACAGAAGTCACCTGGAACATGAATCATGCCACAAGCTTCAGTGACAAAGACAACTGGCAGGGACACAGAGGTGAGATGATGGAGCAGTGTCCGTTCCCAGGACAGATCTGAGAACTGCCATGCCATTAGTGGCAGCTCTGCTTTCCCATGGAGAGATGGCAGAAGATCAGAGCTGGAGCAGCAGCAACCTGCACACTGCCATAGAGCTTCGTAAGGCAAAGTGGAAGTAGAGCACGTTCCTAAGAGCTTCAGAAATAGTTGCTCACCTTGGAGCCTGCAAAGCCTATTCTGTCTCACCCCTGTTCCCTATGCTCATCTACAGCACATTCTGCAGCTCTGAGGCCTCCAGCTTCCAACAGCATTGATCTTGAACCTTTCAGATATGTTACACTGACCTTCAGAGGCAGAATCACAGCCACGTCTGCCAAGGTTTCCATCAGCCTCTCCCTAAAAGCAGCAAAAAGCACCTTCAAATGCCACAGCAGACTTTTTATCCAAGCTGGAGAGATTTGGGAAATATGGAAGACATTAAAGGACTCACTTTCCCTTAGCAAAGAAGGAACACAGACCTATAAACAATGCTTTGGAGGCATTTCAGCAGCTTAATCTACACAGGGTATTGTTTTTTAGCATTATTTTTAAGTCAATCAGAAGTCATCGGGGCCAGGAAGCAGTAAACAGCAAGAATTTGGCTTAAAAAGGAGAAAAAAACACAAATAAATACAGGGGGAAGGGGGAGAAGAAAAAAATATAAAACCAGTGAACATATCCAAAGAGTTGCTTGGTGGTGATAAAGGCTGCAAGGCTCAACTTCACCCAAGCTGTCCCACCCCAGCACAGACTACTGACATCTCATTCCAGATGCAGACCACCAAGCATAGGGGTCTGGGTCTGTCAACATTTTGATCAGCAGTTCCTGAAGGTTTCTGGGGAGAAAAAGCTGATTTTCCCCAACTCAGCTGATGTTCAGGACATAAGGGTCTCTGACTAAGAGGAAATTATTAGTATGTAAAAACCACATCACACAAGGGGGGTTTATAACTGCTGTGGGAAGAGAAGAGGAAAGGACACTCAAAATCAGTAGTTTTGAGGAAATGCACCCAATAATAAAAAAAAAAAATTAAAAAAAAAAGCCATTTGTCTGGGAAGCCACAGCTCAGGTAGTAAAGCCCCATGATGGAAGCGCCATCCCTGGAATTTTTTAAGGCCAGGCTCTGGGCAACCTGATCTAGTGGAAAGTGTGCCTACCCATGGCAGGGGGGTTGGAACTCAATGTTCCTTGGGGTTCCTTCCAGCCCTGACAATTCCGAAAGCGCCATCAGCCAGGAGCAATCACGCTTTTAAAAGGAAGACAAAAAACCTGAGTCAGCTCAACTGCAGCCCAGTCATGCCTTCATTCATCTAAAAAAGGCAAATTACACCTCCAGGCAACTCTGAGGTCAGGGCAGATCTTTGCTGACCAGAATCAGGTATGATGTCACACACAGCAGCTGAAGAAGATGCAGAACGTTGTTGGCTGAGCTTCATATAACAAGGAAAATGCTTATGAGATTGTCTCCAGTGTGACGTCCAGTCCTTGGCCATCATCCCACAGCGAGTTTCAGAATTAAGCCCAAATGCCTCAGGACACCTGGTAGGGCTCTCACATTTTAGAGGTTTCTATAAAACAGGCAAGTAGAGCCAGACCTGGGCCATGTGCACCCACAATAAACCCCATCCTCCCTCTGCAGGAGACCAGCTTTTATTGTCTGTGCTCACAGGAGAGCTGATCCAAGTCTCGCTGGATCGGTTAAGTTTGCATTCCAGGACAATGATATCATGCAAGGATCTCCCCATCTGAGGCCCAGCACACAAAGCTCAAGAGATGGGCAAGTGTGACTTCCAGCAGGGTCATGAAGTTAATGCCCAAGGTTTCTCACCATAAGTCCTTCCTGCTTGGCAGTACTGGTGGGGGAAAAGCTGGACTTGAGTTGACACCATGCACTGACAGCCCAGAGCCAGCTGTATCGTGGGCTGATCCTCAGCAGCATGGGCAACAGGGGCAGGGAGGGGATTCTGCCCTTCTGCTCAGACCCCACTTGAAGAGCTAAAGGAAGCTCTGGAGTCCTCAGCACAGTACAAGCAGGGACCTGTTGAAGCAGGGACAGAGGAGGCCACAGCAATGATATGACAGGACAAATGGTGATGATTTGAAACTCAAAGAGGGAGATTCAGACTGGAGAGGAGGAAGGAGGAACGTTTTACACTGAGGATGGTGAGACACTGCTCCAGGTTGCTCAAAGAGGTGGGAGATGCCTCATTTCTGGAACCATTTCAGGTCAGGTTGTTTGAGGCTCTGAGCAACTTGCCCAGGTTGAAGATGTCCTGGCTTGCTGCAGGGGGGTTGGACTAAATTACCTTTAAAAATCTCTTCCTACCCAAACCTTTCTATGCATTCCATGATCGTTGACTGTGATAGACCAGGCAAGTCCTGGTGCTTCACACAAGTTTTACCCCAGCAGCACAGAGCAGGGCATCTGTCCTGCATAAGGTTCACATGCACAGCACCACAAGCAGTCTTCTCCAGTTCCATTCCCATATTCCTCAAGCACTCAAAAATTACTCAAGTCTACAGGTTGTTAGGGCCACTTCCTTTCCAAAGTGGCAACAGCACAAAGCAAGTTGCCACCCCAAAAAAGAACCCATCAAGAGCAGAGGGGATGCTAACTAAAAGCATAACAAAAATGTGAGCATCCTTTGGCTGGGGACTCTGAGTGCCAGGTCTATATATGCTTTCTGAAACTCAGGGAATGGCTTCTTGCCCTTAACACCATGCCCTATCCAATTCCACCTGTAGATGCTTCCCTGAAAACATCACAGAAGTTATTTCTGTGTGGATACATCCATGCCCCCCACACAAGCACACACATGAAATTAGCTCTGCAGTAGCTGCAAATAAAAGCTATCAAAGCTGCAGCTGCAACAACAGCAGAGGGCTGTAAAGATACTTCAATAACATCTGATATGTTAAATTTTTATAAGTCAGGTTTACAGGGCCAAGGTCTCTGTTTAAAGAAAATAAAGCATGCAAAGGTGGCTCATAAAACTGGACTTTACCAGCCACACTTGCAAAAGAAATTTATAAGAGCTAGCAAAGCTCGTAGCCTTTTAATTGCATGTCAAATATTGCTCATGAGAACTAAACCAGATTTTGTGTGGTCTGTGCCAAGTGCTTCTAGATATTACATGCCATGGGTGCAACCCTGTTGGACACAAGGTTAATTTAACCTCCAAGGCCAAAGGCAGCTTAAAAGCAGTGCCACCAAGTCTGAAGTAAACCAGAAGCCATTTCTGGCAGCTTTGCTACAATTAAAAGCTTATTAAAATCATTGACACGTGTCCCTAGCAGGAACAGCACAAGGACGAGACATTCAGACAGCATTTGAACTTGGAAAGACATCAAATTCATATACAATTAATTCCTTAGATCCAGAGGACGCAAATTCCCTTTCCCTGCAAATCTGTTCATCAATATCCCAACGATCTGCTTATGTCACAAGAACAACCCAGAAGACCTGAACAACCACAGACACACTGGCCAATGGAAAAGAATCACAGAATTGTTGGGGTTGGAAGGGACCTCAAGGATCACTTAGTTCCAACCCCCCTGCCATGAGCAGGGACACCTCACACTAGAGAGGGTTGGTTGGCTGGCAGTGGAGAAGTTAACAGGAGGGACAAAAAGTTATTTGAAAAGTAAATATGGTTCCACTTCACAAGCCACATCAACTGGTGCCCACACAGCCCAGCTTACACAACTCCAAACCAGCTCATGTGGTAAAAAAATGCTTCTCTCTATCACTGCCCCTCCTTTGTGCAATCTGTGCTGATCTTGGTAACAGCTCTCCTAAAGAAGGACGACATTATTGCACAAAGTCACAGCAATTAAGATGTTCAAAGCTGCAGTCACCAGAATCATCCAAGGATTAGGTGCTGGAAAGGCTGACAATCCCCAGCAAAGCCCCAACACTCAGCATGGTGTCTTACTGGAAAGCGCTTCTATCGTTGGCTGGAAACACTGATGCCTAACGCCAAAGAGGAACAGCTTCTGAACAGCTTCACAACAGCTACTGTGAGCTACAAAACAACCCCAGAGCAGAAGATGCTCCAAGAAGGAAAGCTCTACTCATTCTTAATGGGCAAACAAAGGAGCAAACTGGCATAGGATCCATGCAAATCCATGTACAAACGGAAAAGCAGCTGGAAAGCAAGACACCCGTGAGAAAAAAAGAGAAAAAAAAAAAAAAAAAACAACTTTGCTGTGAGGGTACTGGAGCCCTGGAGCAAGCTGCCCAGAGGTTGTGGAGTTTCCTTCTCTGGAGAGACTCCAAACCTGCCTGGGCACTGTGATTCTGGGTAGTCTGCTGTGGGTGACCCTGCTCTGGCAGGGTGTTGGGAATGGATGATCTCCAGAGGTCCCCCTTCCAATCCCCACCATGTTGGGATTTTCTATGTAACAGCAGAAATTGGAGCACATCAAAACCTACATTTTCTTTCCAGTTCTGCAACTAAGGCACAAGTGAGAGCTTGGTCCAGCAGCCTGCAACGCAGGGACATCTTGACAATAAAATTAACCCTTTTGTGCATCTCAGAGGAAGCTTCTGGAGCTAGCTATTAAAGCACCTCTGAGACCCCAAAACCATAGAATGCTTTGGATTCAAAGGGATCTTTAAAGGTCATCTTGTAAGGGTAACGATACACCAAAGTGTCTCCTCACTGAAGATATGGAACCGGAGAGGGACCATGGTGGTGTTGGAGATCCTTCCACTACCTGTAATTTTTGAGCACCCAGTGTTGCTGCATCCCTAAACCAGTGAGTACACCCTGCCTGCTCTGCTCAAGACAGGGTTTGATGATACCTGCCTTCATTTATCCCCTCACTTCCTGACATCTGCTTTGTGGAAATGCCAAGCTGAAGGCCATGGTGAGGAGGCAGCAGTATTGTTTCCATATGGGTTTGAAAATAATAAGGCTTTACATGAAAATACTGCATGAGCAGTACCTGTAAGTGCACCATATAGGAAGAACCACCCCAGAGAGGCTCTCTCCCCTGCAGAGCCTGATCCTGCTGCGACAAGTCCTCAAGCCCTGTGCTGTACCAAGCCATTCTTTGCCTGTCACTTGGCAGACGTGATGGCAGGGCCCTGCCAATTCACCCCAAAGCCCCTCCGTTTGCATCAGTATCACATCAAGTTTAACACATGCTTTGAAATGTGCACCAGATTCAAAGCCTGGCCTCAAGGGGGTCCTGCTGAATAACACATACCAGCCTAGCCACTGCTCCTCCAGCAATTATCTTTCAACTCTGGCTGAACCATTGGAACTGTCAACGCCAGCACGCTGCCAACCGGAGGAAAGGTTGTAGGGTCAGAGCTGCAAACACGGCTCCTGGAGGCTGGAGCGCCAGGAGAACGGTATGGGGTGTTTGTTTATACTGCTGTCTGCTTAGGAGCAGAACTCCCAGGGTGCTTGTTTTATGGCTTAGCAGAACTACAAACAGTGTTAAAAGGGGCTGAGGAGAAAAAGGGTAGCAGTGAAAAGGAGCATCGGCATCCGCCAGACCCCCGAGAAGGCGGAGAGGACCACACTTGTTTGCACCTCGCAACTGGCAGCATCCTTCCAGCCTCACCAGAGCCAACAGCTCCTTATCTCCAAACATCAGCAGCTTCCCCCAAGCCTCCCCACGTCAGTGCTTCTGCCCACCAAGTGCTGGATGGTAGACACCTATCTCACCAGGTTGCCACTTGCAAAGTGTTAAGAAGATGGTAGGAGTTAGGACGCAGAGCTGTAAGCAGTGGTATGGAACTCAACAGAACCACATTACATGAGGCTCAGCACTACAAGAAGGACATTGAGGTGATGGAGAAGGTCTAGAGAATAGTAATGAAGCTGGTGAAGGGTCTAGAGGACAAGTCTTGTTAGAAGCTGCAATTGTCCTGTCTGGAGAAAAGCAGCTCTCTACAACTCCCTCAAAAGGAGGCTGGAGTTAGGTGGAGATCAGTCTCTTCTCCAAAGGAACAAGTGATAGGGAAAGAGGAAATGGCCTCAGGTTGTGCCAGGGGAGGTTGTCGTGCAATGCCACCACCTTTACATTGTCATTTTCCCCAGCCTGAAACCACCACTTCCCTTCACAGTATCCAAGCATGACCCAGGTGCTAGTTCCTCTATTTTGTTTTAAAAATACTGGAGATGTATTTTTCCTTCAGAGTGGCACAGTGAAAGACAAGCACATTCTCCCCCTCTTCCTTCCAGCTAGATGGTCTAAAGCAGACACACACTGCTACATGTTTAGCTTTGAGTCCCTGCAGTACAAGGAGACTATTTAACCACTGTTTTCCACCCCAAAATAAGCCAAAGAAAGAATAATTACAAGTGACTGAAGCAATCAAGGATCCTCTTGGAGTGTTTTCAGGGTGCCATTTCTTCTCTGCTGCTAGAACCCAGTCTTATGGGATCCAAACTCTGGAGACCAGAGGGCAAGCACACATGATACTTCCAGCTTCCGTCCTTGGGATGATTCAGCACAAACACTTCCATCCTGCAGGGCTAAAGTACCACATCAGTCCTGTGTTTCAAACTCCCTGCTGTGGAGGGCATTCCTCTCACTCAAGAGATTTCGATTCCTCACCAAAATGCAGCCTTTGAAAGGCAGTGTCATTATCAGACTGTTTGCAATGATGAACCACACTCAGATCACAGCAGACAAAGACTTGTCAAGGCAAACGCACACATCAGTGTGTCTGAGACATCCCTACCTTGTCCACCTGCTGAACCTGCCCAACTCCAGAAGACGACAGGGAAGACAAACTTGAGCTGTCCTGCAGTAACTGAAGTGCATTTTTTTTTTTTAATCCACAACTGAAAGCTGTTCTAAATTTGCTCTAGATGCGAATTAGAAGAATATGTTGAGAGGCTTAAATGACCTGAGCCTGTCAGCAGAGCTTCGTGTTTAAAAACACCCTGATGCAAGGGCAGCGTTGGGTTGCTGAAGGAATTCAGTTGGTGATTTCTGTGGACACCCGTTTGTGATTTCTCCAGGAGTGTCATGCAGAGGGCAGGCTGCACAGCACAGCTCTCCAGCCTTCACCCTGAAAACTGAACCACTGCACCTCTACTGTCAGAAAACACTACGGCATTTTCATCTCGTTAGCAACCCGGACACCAGAACTCCCTCCTGACCTCAAATTGTTTCACATGAGCCCCTCACTTCCTCACTGCTGTCAGCCCATCAGCTAAGAAATGATGGCTGCTGTTTCACAGAAAGGTGGAGTTTGGGAGAGACCTCTGCAGATCATTCAGTCCAAGCTCCCTGCTAAAGCAGGGTCACCAATGGCAGGTTGCTCAGGATCACAATAGCCAGGTGGGGTTGGAATCTCTCCAGAGGAGACTCCACCACCTCTCTGGGGAGCCTACTGCAAGTACTCCAGCATCCTCATGGAAAAGAAGTTTTCCCTCGTTCTTAGGATAAACCTCCTGGGTTCCAGTCTGTGCCTGTTGACCCTTATCCTGTCTCTGGGCACCACTGAAAAGGGTCTGGCCCCATCCTCTTGCCCCACCCCCCACCCTTTAGCTCTTGCTGAGCATTGATCAGATCCCCTCTGGGGCTGTTCTTCTCCAGGCTCTCAGCCCTTCCTCCTCATAGAGATGCTCCATGCCCCTCAGCAACTTTTGTAGCCTCTGCTGGACTCTCTCCAGTAATTCCCTATCTCTTTGGAACTGAGAAACCCAGACCTGGACACAGAACTTCAGAAGCAGCCTTATGAGAGCAGAGTAGAGGGGAAGGAGGGCTGACAATGCCCAAAGTGCCATGCCCTGGGCCCAGGTGCATGCCCCTGGCTGGTGTCATAAGGCTCATTGGCATGTGGAAGCCCATCAACTGCTTGCAGAGCTTCCCAGCAGCCTTTGCTCCCTGCACATCATCAGCCAGGCTGGGGTTGTCACAAGGACATTTTCACAGTGGCATTAATGATCTGCCACATCCAGAAACTGTTTTGCATCCTTAGGTGAAGGTATGAAAGAGTCCCACAGGACTCTGTTACACCAGGAGTGCCCAGGCTCCCAAAACATCCTCAGCTTTTCTTCCATGTACACACAGTGAGAGTCTTCACCAGCTGGAGAGAGCACAGAGAGATCAAACCACCCTATGTGCAGCACAGGAATCCAATACCAAAACCACTCCAGGAATTTCTTAACCAGAAAAATAAGGAAAACACAGTTAATTTCAAAGGCTGATTAGCAGCTATATTACAATAAGCCTGAGACAGCCAAACAAAAACTGAAGAATTTACCATCTTGGGCAGCAGCATCCTGACAGGAGCTATTCCCAGGACTTTTTGAGCAAGCCTTAATTCCAGCACCTCTCCTGACACGGCCATCCTGTCCAGACCCTCGTGGTCCTCCCACATCCTTTCCCACACACCAAAGCAGGCACACAACCTGGTTTATTAGTCTGAGGTCTATCCGCACTGTCTCACCTCCAAAGCTGGCAGGTCCACAGGAGATCTGTGCACTGGGCAGCTCCTTCCCTTCAAGCACTCCATGGGCTGCCTAATTAAAACCAGGAGGAGCAAGAGCAGTGAAAATTACAGCGCTGAACGCCTGCAGTCCAAGGTGAACTGAAGAAGCTGAACAGTGCCACTTTTCCCAGCAACAATGAAGTCAGAACAATTACCAAAGGCTCCAAAGGAGGAGAGATGAGGCCTCAACTTCGCACTGCACTTCCCTCAGCTTTTTAGAATTATATTGTCTGTTAGAACAGGTTGCCCAGGGACATGGTTGAGGCTCTGTCCTTGAGGAAAGCCTGCAGATGACACCGTTAGGCAGGAGCGCTGATCTGCTGCAGGGTAGGGAGACTCTACAGAGTTATCTAGAGAGGCTGGACTGATGAGCTGAGGTTCACCATGGCCAAATGCTGTGTCCTACACTTGGGTTAGAACAACCCGCTCCAAGCTGCCTGGCAGAAAGGGACCTGGGGGTGTTAGTCAGCAGCAGCTGAACCTGAGCCAGCGTGTGCCCAGGTGGCTAAGGTGGCAAACAGCAATAGTGCAGCCAGCAGGACCAGAGCAGGGACTGCCCACCCTGTCCTCAGAAGTGGTGAGGCTGCACCTCAATTTTTGGGCCACTCACTTCAAAAAGGACATCGAGATACTGGAGCATGTCCAAGGAAGGGCAACAAGGCTGGCAGAGGGTCTAAAGAACAAGTCTTGTGAGGAGCACTCAAGAGAACTGAGGTTGTTCAGCCTGTAGCAAAGCAGGCTGAGGGAAGACCTTGTTCTCTACAAGTCCCTGAAAGGAGGTTGTAGCCAGGTGGGGGTTGGTCTCTTCTCCCAAAGAAGAAGTGATAGGATAAGAAGAGACAGCCTCAAGTTGTGCCAGGGGAGGTTTAGTTTGGATATTGGAAACAATTTCTTCCCCAAAAGGGCTGTCAAGTCCTGGAAGTGGTGGAGTCTTCATCCCTGGAGAGATTTCAAAGCCACATAGATGTGGTGCTGAGGGCCATGGTTTAGTGGTGACCTGGCAGTGCTGGGTTAATGGCTGGACTTGATGATCTTGGAGGTCTTTCCCAACCTTAATAATTTTATGATTCTACACCATGAAAAAGCTGGTCCAGCAAATGAGTGCCCTGTAGTTAAACTCCTGATTTCATGATGCAGTCATGTCCACAGAACATGCTGGATATGCTGCTGGGGATCCCACAGTCCCTGTGGCCATTAGTCATACACATGTTGAAATAAAAAAGGCCATGATTTAGCAGTTTCATTTTTGAGGTCACAAAAAGAATTCAGAGGAATATGCATTTATTAATAAAGTTCCTATGGAGCATAAATTTTAAATGCAGACTTAAAGGCACAGAATTCCTCTTAAATAAACAGCGAAGCCTGCCTCAGAAAGGCCAGGAAACGTTGGAGTATAAAGTTCTTTTATGATAATAAGCACATTTGCACTCAAATTTTGTGATGTGGGGAAAAGGAGAATTAAAGCACAAGGAAGCAGAAAGACCTCAAACAACGTGCACTGGGGAACAGAAACCTGCTTACATCTGCACATAGCCCCATCAGCACCTGCCCAGCATGGCCCACATGCACTGTTGGCCTTCAGTCCACCCCTACAGCAATGCCTTCAGCTGCTTTTCCCATCAAGCGGCTGCCCCATCTAACTCGACCCGAGATGCTAAATCCAAACTTGTCCAGCTGCCATGGCCTCTCCATTCCCACACCCACCAGGAAGCTGAGGGATCAGATTTAACCTCCAGCTCCTGGCTTGACAATTCACTTCAGGAGCCACTTCAGAAAAAATGTTACCGGTCCCCAAACCATTCACATCTCTTCCTCCTCATCTCATACGATGGTTTGAGCTTGAAAAGACCTTAACAATCAGCTGGTCCAACTGCTCTCCCATGTGCAGGGACACCTTCCACTAGGGCCAGGTTCCTCAAAGTTCCACCCAACCTCTCCCCAGTTTTCACCCCTTATCAAAGCACCCAAACATCCTCCAGCCCTAAGAGACCTTGTTGGGTACCACTTCAGCTCCTGCAGGCAAGCTCCAGCCTGAACGTATAAGCAGGGGATAAAAGAGGGTCACAGACTCAGGTAGAAAGCCACCACACTGGCTCTGGCTAAACAGCACTAGGATGTCATAGAATTGCAAAATGGTTTAGGGGTTGGAAGGGATCTTATAAGGTCATCCAGTCCAATCCACCTGTAGTCAGCAGGGACATCTGCAACTAGAGCAGGTTGCTCAGAGCTCCAGACAACCTGACCTGGAATGGTTCCAAGGACAGGGCACCTACCACCTCTCTGGGCAACCTGGACCAGAGTCTCACCATCCTCATAGTGAAGACTTTCTTCCTTCTCTGCAGCCTAAATCTCCCTCTTTTAGTCTCAAACCATCATCCCTTGTCCTGTCATAACCAGCCCTGCTAGGAAGGCTGTCCCCATCTTTCCAACATGCTCCTTTAAGTACTGAAGGGCCACAATGAGGTTTCCCCAACCTCTCCAAGATTCTCTCACATCTCATCTTCAAAACCCATCACAATCACCACTGAGTCAAGGCTACAGCAGGCAAATTGACTTAACAAATGCAGACACTTCAGGAGGATCTGTCTCAAAAAGCTTCCAAATGAAACAGCAAGAGATTAGTTCAGTCCCCATCGAGATGACATTCAACATGTTAAGAATTGTTGATCTAGCGGAAGGTGTCCCTGCCCATGGCAGGAGAATTGGAACTAGATACTACTTAAGGTCCCTTCCAACCCAAACCTTTCCATGATTCTATGAAGAAAACAGTTTCCAGGGCCAAGTTTTAATGAAAAACTAGGGAGTTATTGAAGATTGGTCTGCAATTTTAATCCAGTGCAAAACAAAAACCTTTTCAGCAGTTTTCTCAAGGAAATTGTCAGAGGTTAAGCAAAGGAAGCTGAGGTTAAGTGACCAACAGAGGTCACTCCTCTTCAGCCATCCCTTTCTTTTTAAGGGGGAAGGGGACAGGGGTAAATATATTCAATGATTCTGACAAAAATCATTTTTACCAAAGCTCTTAGAAGCATGGAATCATTTTGCTTGGAAAAGACCTTTAAGATGATCAACTCCAACCACTAACTCAGCACTGCCAGGTCACCACTAAACCATCTCCCTCAACACCATGTCTTTGGGGCTTTTAAACACCTCCAGGGATGGGGACTGCATCACTGCCCTGGCCAGTGAAGTGTCCACCCACGCAAGCCAAGAGCAATCATTTTCTCCAGGAGAAACCTGTGGGAAATAGCCTCAAAGGCTTTACTAAAGTCCAGGTAGAAGAAATCCACTCAGGGGGTCACCTTGTCATAGAAGATCAGGTTAGTCAACCAGGACCTGGCTGGGTCTGACCACCTGGCTGTCCTTTACAGGCTATGTAATGGCACTCAAGGTGATCTGCTCCGGAACATTCTGTGGCACCACCATGAAACTGACAGGCCTGCAATATCCCAAATCCTCCTTCTGGCCCTTCTTGTTGGATGGGTGTGACATTTGCTAACCTCCAGTCACCTGTGACCTCCCTGGCTAGCCAAGACTACTGATAAATGATGCCAAGTGGCTTGATGAGCACTTCCACCAGCTCCCTCAGTAGCTGTGCACAGATCCTATTCAGCTCCACAGTTGTGTGAAGGCATCTCAGAGCTTGCACAGGTCTATCAGCAACACCTCTTCAGCAACCGGAGGGTGTGAATCACTTCACTGCGTTACAGGATCCCAGCCTCGTTTGAGAGCCTCTTCCCTACAACCCTGAAAGCTGAGACCATAGTTGGCCATCAGACTTCTAATCTAAACAGCCCCAGAAGATGTATTTCCTCTCACAATACTTTAATATAACAAGTAGACAAGCAGCAGTATCCAAGATTAAGAAGGTCTCGTTACTGAATTTTACTAGAAAATAAGTTTCCTCTTTCCAAACCTGCCCAGAAGGGGAAAGCACCATCCCCTTATCCCCGCTCCGCTGTGTAAATAGTCACTGCATACCCAGCCACCAGACTGACTTTATCAAAGGGCTCTCCTGCCTGCATCCAAGCCTAGAAAAATCTCCTTGCTTTTAATAAACACCGTTATTTTGACTTGTTGTGCTTGTTAAAGGAAACCTCCGGAATAAGAGACACCACTTAAACCATGGGGAAGCTCAGCTCCGAGGGTGCTTGGGGAAGTCCTGGGGCATGTGGATAAAGCCAGACCCCTGCGGAGTGAGCGGATGCAGACCTCTTCCAGGCAGCCTGGTAAGGCCAGACTTGGCACCAGCAAATGCAGCCCAGGTGGCAGGGGAGATGGGAGCCTTGCACAGGGCTCCTGTGACCTTTGGAGATCATCGACTACTGCCAGAGCGCCGACATCCAGCAGAAGGACATTCCCTGCATGGCATGTCCAGAGCAAGGCAGGAAAATCTAATTTACCCTAAAAGAAGCATACAAAGCAAAAACAGTTTCCATATGCACTGCAGAAGATGACAAAAAATTGTCAGGGATGAGGATAATTAAGAACACCACACAAACTGCACTTCTCCACACCCTCCTGGGCCATCTAAAGGCCACTGGGCAGTATCTGGAGATCAACAAAAGGTCCTTCCATCCCCTGCCTGGCTCATGTGGCTTGGGGTGCTGGGGGTGTGTTTGCATTTAGAAGGAAGTGCAGGGAGGGGACAGGGTTTCCCCATAATGCTGGAAACACTGCCTGGCAGTCTCTGCTTATCACCATCACTTCAAACATGCTGCCTGACAGAGCATCCTTTATTTTTAGAGCCCCATTAAAGCCACCTTGCAAAAAGGAGTCATGAGGGGGGCAGAGGGACAGGTGCCAGAGTCAGCACAGCCTCCAAGGTCTTCAAGGAGATCTCCCCACTGCCTCACCTCGTGTTTCTGAATGGGCATCACCAGTAAAGCAATGCCACACAGCCAAGGTGTGTTCATCTAGTGTGAGGTGTCCCTGCCCATGGAAGGGGGGTTGGAACTACATGATCCTTGAGGTCCCTTCCAACCCTAACAATTCTATGATGCACAACTTCTGCAGAGCAAGCTCTGTGCTGCTTTCCACACAGCTCTCTGCACTTGAGTCACAACAATGCCATCAACACTCCAAACCTGGGGAAGAGTGTTTGAAAACTGCCTGGTGGAAAAGGACCTGGGGAGTGTGGGTCAACAGCCAGCTGAACAGAAGCCAGGTGACACTTTTTAGCAGAGTCTGTTGTGACAGGACAAGGGGTGATGATCTGAAACAGAAGGAGATTTAGGCTAAATAGTGTTTTTGCACTGAGGGTGGTGAGACACTGGCACAGCCTCCCCAGCAAGGTGGTAGAATCATTCCAGGTCAGATTGCCTGGGGCTCTGAACAACCTGTTGGTGATGTACCTGTGGACTTCTGGGCGGTTGGACTGGATAACCTCTAAACGCCCCTTCCAACCTAAAGCACTTCATGATTTAGCCTTTAAAAGATTTACATGGTGGCATTCTTATTACAGTACCAACATATTCCAAACTCCTGTAAAACTAAAACCCAACCAACAGAGACACTTAGAACTCATCACCCACACGTTGTCACTTCTGTATTCCTACCAAACAGGCAGGCTGAGATTTGGTTACAGAGAAAAACTATGCAGAGAAACTTGCACCTCCAAATCAATCAGCATAAACCCAGGGAACTCAAGATCAGAATTAAATTTAAATCCAGACATACCTAAAATATTGAAGCACACAGCTGGGTGCTCAACAGCCTTAACACAGCCCTGTAAACATGCAGCACAGCATCCCAGCAGTCCCAGGGAATGCCTATTAGCAGCTGTCATCTCCACTCCAAGTAACTGAGGGAAGGGAGGAAATAAATCTCCTCTTCCACTTCCCATCCACAAGACTTTTTACTTTCTACACCCAGCTGCATTCTGATCCTGTGCTACTGAAAATTTCTGCACTGGAAAAAAGCCTATCAGTAGTGGCAGCTGCATATCCTATTAGACAGCTTTATCCAAGCCATCTGCAGGCACAAGAGGCCATGCTGAAGAGAAGGACTGTGCAGGACACTACATTCTGGCCACTGTGTATGAGTAGGTCTCAGTCAGCTCTGACCTGCAGGGACAGCTTTTGAAGTAAGGGCAGCCAAACACTAGATCAGAACCACTGAGTTTAGAGAGACAGCCCTCTCCAGAGCTGCTGTTAATCCATGCCATGAAATGCCTCATCTTCTCCAGCTGACAGCCAGAACTGCATCCTTACCAAATCCAGATCAGTCTTTTAGCTGTGCACATCACCATGCAAGGTTTGGCCTCATTTTTCACTTGCAGGAATAGTCTCCCAACAGCAAGCTGGTATTTCTGCCACTGTGGGAAGATGCACCCAGAGAAACTTCACACCACACTGCTCAGAAATCAGAAAATCAGAGAATCATCTTGGTTGGAAAAGACCTTTAAGCTCACCAAATCAAACTGTTAACCCAGCACTGTCAGGTCACCACTAACCCATATCCCTCAGCACATCCACAAAGCTTTTAAATCCCTGCAAAAACAGGGACTCCACCACTGCCCTGGGTAGCCTCTTCCATGGCTTGACAACCCTTTTGGGGAGAAAAAAAAAAAACCAAAACCCAAAACTGTTCCTACGCCCAACCTAAATCTCCTCTGGCACAACCTGAGGCCATATCCTCTTGTCCTACCACTTGCTCCTTGGTAGAGGGGACCAACCCCCACCTGGCTCCAACCTGCTTTCAGGGAGTTGTAGAAAGCCAGAAGATGTCCCCCTCAGCCTCCTTTTCTTCAAACTAAACAATCCCAGTTCCCTCAGCTGTTCCTCACAAGACCTCTGCTCTAGACCATTCACCAGCTTCATTGCTCTCCTCTGGACATGCTCCAATACCTCAACGTCCTTCTTGGAGTGAGTGGCCCAAAAGCGACCCCAGACGCAGCCTCACCAAGCACAGGAGGACCATCCCTGCCCTGGTCCTGCTGGCCACATTCTTGCTGATACGAATGCCACAGACACCAACATCTGTCAGTAAGAGCAAAAATCACCTTTGAAAAACGCAGAGTCAAAACACCAACCCATTCCAACTCACACTAGATCATCACCTCTTAAATATCAGCTCTGACAACACATCCAAGTGATGCTAAGGAAAATAAAAACCCTGCTTTGCCTCTGTCTGTGAGAGGCACGTGGGACGTTTTGGCCGCCCCGACAAACTCGATCTGCTAATGGCTTTTGGCTGGGTTATTCTTGGCCTCCTGTGCAGCAGCACTCCCTGAGCTTACCCTGGATACTTCGTGAGCAGCACCATCCACAGTGACCTCCTCCACATGCCGTGCATATTTCAGACCTTAAGCTAGATAATAAAACCACACTCCGGATATCAGCGAGTGTTAATCAGATGTAATTCATTCCTGGCAAGGCCAGAACTCAGATCTTAATAAATAAATAAAATAAAAATCTGTATAAAAATAAATAAATAAACCCCCCAAAACCACCAACAAAAACAAAACACACACACAGGTTCACAGGGCCAAAGTCCAAGAGGAGTTCAAGTGTGCAGAGCTCCTTTCATCTGCTCCAGCACTTTGCAATTAAGAATATTTGGAACGCAGCAAACTCCCCCAGAACCTTAGGTAATAAAACTCAGATCTGAAAGAACCCAGGAGGGAAGGAGTGAATGACAGCTCAGCATCTGTGCAGCGAGACTCTCAGGGTTCTGTGCTGCACACTGCGAGATCTCACCCCAGTTCCTGTGTCCAGTTGACCCTGGGAAGGTCTCACTTGACCTCAGCCCACCAGGGACTTCCTCAGCAAGAGAGAGGCCGGCGAGCTCCCCGCATCCCTGACTGCCAGCCAGGAACGCAGCTACAGCTCCGAGCGCTCCAAGACAGATCCTTCTGATTATCACAAAATGAAATTTTCAGCTCTTGTCATCATCAGCCTCAGATTTGTAACGTTACACAAACACCATTTCCTTTCCCCATTGTATCAAACCCTCCTCCGTTCCCGCTGGTGAAATCAAACAATTTTAAAAGAATTTATATGATGCTAATTTAAACCGAATGCGTTCAGCTGCCAATCGCAGCTCCCTGACTCTCCCAGGCCTCCTGCCAGCTCTGCTCCCTTCCAGAGCAGCTATCAATCACGGCCAGCAGAGCTAAGGAAAAGACCCAGCCAGGGGAGAAGTGGTGCTGGTAACTCTGGCACTGGGAACCCTGCCCTTCACTGACGGCAAAATGCTGTGAGCTGACCCCATCCAACACGGAGCTCCAAAAGCTTCAGCTCTTCAGCATTTATCAGTGAAGCACCTCCTGATGCTTTCTGCAGCCATCAACCTAGCACGTTGCTCAAATTCCAGTATCGCTTCCAACGTGGCTTTAGCAACTGGCAGTGGCATGTTGAACTTCCTCCCACCTTTACTGCTGGAAAGCCACCAAGGCCAACCTCAGAGACAACTCTGTTCCCACAAAGGGTGAAGGGAAGCCCTTCCAGAGTCTTCACCTTGCTTTCCCCATCCCTGGAAGATTTTTTTAAGGCCAGGCTGGATGTGGCTCTGAGCAACCTGATCTAGTAGAAAGTGTCTCTGCCCATGGCAGGGGAGTTGGAACTAGATGATCCTTGAGGTCCCTTTGAACCCTGACAATTCTGTGATTGATAAAACAGAAAAAAAAATGGGATTTTGGCAGAGGCTGAGGAGGTTCACCTCACTGTATCATGTGTAGCCAAACTAAAAACATGCAAATCAAAGTGGGTTGGAAAGGACCTTAAAAATCATCTAGTCCCAACCCCTCTGCAGTCAGGAGGAACATCTTCAATCTGGACCAGGTTGCTTGAAGCCCCATCCAATCTGGCTTTAAACACTTCCAGGGATGGGGCATCCATAACATCTCCAGCCAGCCTGCACCAGCAGCTCACCACCCTCACAGTGAAGAGCTTCTTCCTTACACCAAATCTCCCCTCTTTCACTTTAAAGCCATCACCCCTTGTCCTATATCACTATATGCCCTTGTGAAAAGTTCTTCCCAGCTTTCTTACAGGGCAACATTAATTCTGAAGGGCCACCAAAAGCCTTCTCTTTTCCAGGCTGAACAACTCCCCAGGAAATCATCACTGGTGTCTCCAGAACTTCCAGTTGCTACCAGTCACAGCAGCACAAATATCCCTGCCCTGCTCAGCAGAAAATACAAGTTACACACCCAAGCTGCACTTCCCAGCCTCTGGGTTACCAAGAGCCTACAGCAAAAGACAAGCAGGAGATTATGATAAAAATGGACCAGAAATATAAAGACCAGAAGATAAAAGTTCAGGTAGAAACCACAGAAGGATGAATCATCTTCACCAAGTAATAAAACTCCTTCAGGATTTAAAACTAAGTTTACTGCCTTGAAACTGGAAGAGCAGAACTTGTTTGACATGATTGTGAACCACTCTGCTCTTCCCAGGAAGCCTCCAGCACCCACAAGTCCTACCTGTTTCATTGCTGTCTCTCCAATCTTGTCCGAGTGCTTGCGGATGCTCTCCAGGAAATCCTTGAGGTCTGACATGGAAACTTCTTTGATCTCTTCCCGCAGCTTTGGGATATTATCCACCATGATCTTGCAGAAGCGGTAGTGGCTCACTTGGGGCAGGTATGTGTGCTCAAGGTGCTCCAGGGTCTTCAGTGCAGGGTAGTGTCTGGTGGAAGCAAGCAAGGCAGATGTGGAAAGCAGAAGGGCTCTTTCCATCCCACATCCCCTCCAAAGTGTGTGTTGACTGCAAATAATTCAATGTATCCAAGAAGCTCAGCTCTGCTCTAAGGAACCAAAGCATCCAAGTAACCATGAAAACTTTATCCTTTGAAGCAGCACAAAGCATGACCAAGGCAAGCAGCAAAGCTCTTACTCAAAGCTCTGATGGGCAGATAAGTACCAACTAGGACACAAGTAAGCTGTCTAGAGCATAATTCTTCTGAGGAGCAGCTGAGGGAACTGGGACTGTTTAACACGGAGAAGAGCAGCCTGAAAGGGGATCTGATCAATGCCGATCAACTGCTAAAGGGTGAGGGGCAAGGGGATGAAGCCAGACTCTGTTCAGTGGTGCCCAGAGACAGGACAAGTGGCAATGAACACAAACTGGAACCCAGGCGGCTCTATCTGAATATGAGGAAAAAAAATTATATGCTGTGAAGGTGCTGGAGCCCTGGGGCAGAATGCCCAGGGAGATCATGCAGTCTCCTCTGGAGAGATTCCAAACCCACCTGGACATTGTGATCCTAGGCAAGCTGCTGTGGGTGACCCTGCTTTAACAGGGGGATTGAGCTAGAGATGAAAACATTCTGGATAGAAACCCCAGATTAGGGGTCCAACAGATGTATTTTCTACACAGCCCCTGCCTCTCCTGCAACTACTGTTGTACCCCTGGTGTATACAACCTTTGCAATGGGGGAAATAGCTTAATTCCCCACTCTAAAAGGAATAGATCCTATGAATTTAAGGATGCAAGATTGCTAAGATTTCTTCCCTTGTGCACAACACACACCTTTATACTCTGGTCATGTCTAAAGGCCTTAAATTTTATCTTACTTTTTGGCACAAAAACTTCACAGCCTGACAGAGGAGGCTAAATGGGAAATGCTTGTTCTAAGCAAATCCTTCTTCTCAAAGCACTCTTTTTCCTCCAGGAAGTGGGAGTCCATAGGATTTAGAATATGGGGACTCTCCTGAGTAGCAATGGAAGACGTAAGACCATCCTCCTCCTGCTCTGACCACACATCTGGTCAAAGGTTAAAAATAAATTATGAGGGAGCCATCTCAGAAGCATTAGAACCATCTACAACACCCTGTTGTCCAACCAGCACCAGGTCACAGTCACCCCAAGGGTGATGAGACCCCTCTCTCCTCCAGGTTTGAACCAGGGCTGCTCCAGCTAATGGCCCCAGATTCTGCATTTGGCAAATGCCTGCATTGGGTTCATAAACACCACACAGCAATCAGCACATAACTCATTTTGTCTGCCTTGGGAGAGTTGAGTTCATTCACCCTGAATCCAAAACTCTCCTCACAGCCTCCTCTGAGGCTGTGTACTCAAAACCCGAGACTCAGACTGGTAACCAACCCCCTTGCTGGCCATCACAATATTGAGACCGGGTGCAGACACAAAACTATTTAATATGTTGTGCTGTGTTTGGTGGATGAAGGCATCAAATCCAGACAAAGAAAGCAAAGAGGAGGGGGTGGGGGAAAAGCCAGGGGTTCAAATTTTCTTTAAATGTGGTTTTCAACTTCTATTTGGTTCAAAATGAACCAATCCAAAGAAGAGGGCAGGGGGCTGGAAAGATGCAATTCTTAGAAGCAGACCCTGGAAACACTATCCAGAGTGAGGGAATGGAGCAGCATGTGGATTCCCTTCGAAAGTTCACAGCACTGTGATCAGCTCCAGCTCCCCATCCCACATCTGTCAGCGGATAAGCCCCTTGCTGTTCCCTGTACACAGACTAAAAGCAGTTGGACAAACCACACACTGCTCAATTCTGTCCTGAGCCATCCTGAGAGTGAGAGCTTTGGGAGCTACTAAATGAGCTGCCTGTAAGTCCTCCAGCTAGTCCCAACTTTCAGGAGCAAGGCTTTATCTCTTCAGCCAAAGCTCCTGGGTTCAAGGATCACACAGATCAGCAGAGGCAGGAGGGGGAAGTGTAAAAATACGCCCATCCAATTAGTTATTGCCTCGTTGGAAACATCTGGTTTCTTCTGTATTGTTCCTGTGATGGATGGCAGGCACAAAGCAGGCATCGGCTCCCACTGCTCTCCCTGCGTGGTGCTCAGCCGGAGCCTGCCGCCTTCTCAGCTGACCTCCTTCCAGCAGCTGCTCTTTGCCCAATTTGCCACCCCCAGGGCTACAACTTGCCTCCCAAGTCCCACGCTGCTTAAACAAACCGTCCCCCAGGATCCCAGCCACGCAAACATCCCAGGCCATGGTTCCATCCTTCAGCATCATAACAGATGCAGGGTGGGAAAATCCCAGATTTACAGCTCATGATTTCTGAGCCATAAAGCCCTTGTATAGCTCAGCTCACTCTTCTGAGCTGGTAATTTCTGGCACAAAATAAAGCTGTATATTTTTCTCCATGCCTCCTACCACACTGCCTAACCAAGCTATCCCTAGTGTCCAGTCACTCTTTCTCTTGCCTCCTGGACACCAATCGGGGTCTGTGCCCAGATGCCACACTCAAGTGTTTGGCTTCCATTCACATTCACCAGAGTCTCTCAGATGATTTTTTTTTTTTTTTTTGCATTATGGAATTCACAGAATTAATTTAGCTAACACACACAAAGCATCAAGCACTGTTGTGCTGCTCAGTGCTTCACATGTTATTGGCTAAATTAATTCTGTGAATTCCATAATACGCAAAAATAAACCCTGCACCCACCCAGCATCTCAACAGTGAGCTTCTGTGAAATGAAAAGTGAAAATTCACCTTAATTAAAAAGCCTAACACAAAATGAGAGCCTGGTGCTGGCAGGAGGCTGAACAGGACCATGGAGATACCAACCAGAAATCAGGACATTAACTTGGAACGGCTCATTTTGAAGTCCTAACTTTTGAGAACCTCTATAATTTCTCCATCACCAAGCAGGTGCTTTTCAACTCTTGCAACACAAATATGAGCCTATGAAAAAAAAAAATTACCTTTTCGATTTCATTTGCTCCCGCAATTTGCTGTACATCTCCAGGACTGGAAAGAGAAAAAAAAAAAAAAAAATACAAGCATTGAGACACAAGCACAAAGAAGCAAAAAGATGCCAAATGAAAATAAACAGCTGCAGAAATAGAGCAATTTCAGATGCCTCACCAGGAAGACACAGGGTTAGCTTATCGACCGTCGCTGAAATGTTTCTCTGCTGCAACCGGCATTGCTTCAGCTCTTCCATTGCTATTATCAGCTTTGGAAAGGGAAAAAAAAAAGAAAGTTTCACTAAGAACAGTGAACAGACCCAGCAGAGAGGATATAAAGTGGTCTGCACTTGTCACGACCACCCAAAGAGCAGGTTGACGGCAAAGCTCAGCCTGATAACCGAAAGCTCACCAAGCGGCGCAGAGCGCTGCTGAAGCGGGGAGGACAGGCAGCTCTGGGTTCTTTAATCGAGCAGCAGAAGCATTCCCTAGCCTAATTTCAAGTGAGCAAAACCAAAGCCACCAAAATGCCAGCCTTGTAGCACGTCCTGTGAATTCCAACAATTATTCCCCCTTTCCATTTTACTCATGCCTTCCCTACTCCCTCTCCAAGAGTTTCTTTTTCTAGTCCTTCTCAAAGGCAGGATGTGGCTGCTCATTCCCAGGGGGTTTCTTCCCATCACAAGCTGAAAAGGGAGGGGGGGGTGTTAAATGCTCGGTCTCCAGCAGAAAAACCTGTGTGTCTGCAGAAGGGCAAAACAAGCATGGACATCCATAGAAAACTCTTTGTTTCCTTTCTTCAAAGAAAGAAGTCACATATTTGTCCTCTAGAGAACCAACTCATCTCCACAGCACCACACTGAGCCTGCAACGTCCTTTTGAAATCCCAGGGGTTTCTACTCTTGGAGATGAATCCTCTATTCAAGGCAAGCCAGAAGGATGTTTATTTGATTCAGGAAAGAAGCTGCATCACCTCCTCCCAAAGGGCATTTTTATCTTAACAATCAATCTGACACAGCCCAACACAGGGATTTTCTCCTTTGTCAGTCAACCCCACTGCAGCTGGCTGAAAGAGTAATGCCTGGGTGTACTCTGAGCAAAAGGAAGTCTACAGGTTAAGAAGGAAAACAGAAGAGGTGCAAAGAACAGAAGATTTATATGGAACTTGCATACATCAATGAGACACAGACTGTCCCTGGGAGGTTTCACATATCTCCATCTTAAGCACTTGAAAAGACATCAGTGCCTTCACACACACTCAGCTCTGAAGTCCTCCTAATCTGTTAATGTTCTTATCATGAAGGGTCAGAAGAAGAAATGTGGTTAGAGGCACAACGTGTCCTCTTCTCCAGGCTCAACAACTTCAACTCTCTCAGCATGGCCTCATGGCAGAGGGCTTCCAGCCCTCCCAGCATTATTGTGGCCTCCTCTGGCCCCACTTTGACAAGTCCCTGCCTGTTGTGCTGAGGACATGAGAGCTGGCCCCAGCACTGCAGGTGGGGTCTCAGCAGAGCACAGGGGCAGAATCCCCTCCCTCCCCCTGCTGGGGATGCAGTACTGCTATGAACAATCCCAACGACACCGTTTGGGGCTGCAGACACAAGCCCACAACTTGATTACTGCAGCTACAAGTCCCTCCTGCTTCCCATGCTTTGCTTTCAATCCACAAGCAGCAAAACATAAAAATCACTTCCCAACACTCTCACACAACTCATCTTCCATACGGAAAAGCAAAATGCAGGAAAGAATCAATGCAGGCTTTCATACCAATACCAATTATCAGTTAATGCTGAGCAGTTATTGATGCTCCCACTAGTGTGTGCAGTCACACAGAATCACAGGATTACTGAGGCTGGAAGAGACCTCTGAGATCATCAAGTCAAATAATGGAAGAGCAGAAAGCAGACAGAATGAATGAATTTACTTCATGAACTTACTTCTTTCCCTTCATTCTGCAGCTTTCGGTTGGTGTCCGTCACTTGATTCTGTGGGGATAAAGACAAAACACAGCTCCATGTAAGACAGGACAATTTAGATCACAAAAAACACCATTTAGATCACATAAACACCACTTTCCACACAATCTTCCCTTGCATGGAATAAAACTCGTTGATTAGGTGATTTCAGTCATCACCCTTTCAGAACACAGGATTATCAAGGATTTTTCTCCCCAGTACTAGACAAAAGTAAAAGGCACCAGGGATTAACACCCTTGCCATGGCAGCCTCAAAAAGCTGCCACCTTAGTGTATCCAATTTTGTAGCAGATGCTCAAGTGGATTCTTGTCTGAAAAATAATTTTACATGAGTGGTAGTGGCAGGACATAAACCTGATGGAATAAAATTGCCTCTCCTCAACACCAAAGAGACTGAAGTTAGCTTTTAAGTCCTCAGCATTAACAGCAAGAAAAGAACTCTTCAGCATGAGCCTTCCCTATAAAGTTCAAATAGCTTCTTTCAGATATTCAGATGCATCTCTGTCATGGTCTGAACTACACCAGAACTCATTCTGCTCAGGGATTTGACTTCTCAGCTCAGGCTCTGCTCACTGAGGCACTCTCTGCAGTTCAGGGCAGGGCTGCACAGCCAGAGGCTGCTCCTAGCAGGGAGAAGCTGATGGGGAGAGCTCCTGCCAAGGGCTGGGCTGAAGAAAGGCTCTACCTGAGACTTGCTCCTGGGCACACCAAGGGCACTGCCACATCTTGTGTGCCACCTTGGGACGGGTGGCACCTGCAGGGAGGATTGGACAGGACAGGTGACCCTCAACTGACCAACAAAGGATTGCAGCCCATGGATGTCATCTTCAGAATCAAGATGAGTGATCAGCAGGGTCAAGCCTCTTCTTCAATGGCCAGGGTCTGAGGAGGACTCTGTCTGTTCTGTTTCTGATCCCAATCCATGTATTCCTGAATCCAGCTTCTGAATCTGGTTCCCATCTGCTGCTGAGTCCAGGCTGGGACTTCCCCAGTACCTGCCTCCAACATCAGTGGTGACAATGCTGCCCTCGCTACCTTCAGGGGTTGGATATTGGTTTGTTCTCATTTCCATCCCAGCTGGTTTAGTTTCACCCCATCATTCCCTTTCTCTTCCCTTTGGGAAGGCAGAGGGGTTCATAGAGAGCCTCTGGCACTTGTCTAGTCACCAGCCCAGCCCTAACCCTTGACAATCTCTCACTAAATCCCTCCCCCTAACTGGCATAAAAAGGTGTATAAATACCTGGTATAAAAATAGTCCATATTTTCCTTTACTGAACTATTTTCTCTATTATCCTATCCAGATGGGGTCACAGCACAAAATTTTCTCACATTACAAACTTGTAGGTTCCCTGGATTACAAGATCACCACGGGTCAGCCCTTTACAGCTCTAAGCATCAGTTTGACTCAGAGAAGACACACAGAAGAACAAAGCTAATTTGTAGACTCATCAGGATGAAAAACAAACAGTTTACACATTATTTAGACAACAAGCAGAAAGATGGCTTGGGGAATTCTTGTGAGGTTCAGTCAGGAGGAGGTTTGTAAACAGAGATACCATCTTCTACAGGCCACCTGGGATAGCCAGCAGGAAAGCTTCCAAGCAAACATGCCCAACTTCATGTCTGTTGCAAAGCCAACCAATTATAAAGGTAAATACCAGCAGAGAAGTGGTGCTCAGAGTTCAGCTATCTCACCTCAGCCTAACACTAACGTGCCCTAAAAGTGCTTCTTTCCATAGAATGCTTTTTTCACAGCTACCAAAGCTGTAAATATTCATTTCCAGGCTTTCCTCTGCAAGATGTTTCAGAGGTTTCTAGTGTGACTGAAGCTCACTGTAAGGTGGAAGCTGCTGCTGGATTTCATCATCAAATTTTATGACCTAATTCCTTGTGTGTTTTTAAGAGTTCTGTTCATCCTATAAGCACAATCAGAAACAGAGGTTGGATAACATCATGAGCTGCAGCACAGCACTATCAAAGTGTCATAGAATGGGGTGGGTTGGAAGAGACCCTTGAAGGTCCTGTAGTCCAACTATTCTGTAGTGAACAGGGATATCTGCAACTAGAGTAGGTTGCTCAGAGCCCTGCCCAGCCTGACCTGTTACAGTTCTGGACATGGGGCATCTCCCACCTCTCTGAGCAACGTGGGACAGTGTTTCACCACCACCAGTGTAAAGAAATTTTTTCCTGAGTGTATATTCAAGAGCAACAGATCTTTGTTTTCCAATGCTTCCCAACAATTGCAGAAACCAGCTCAACGTTTAATGAATTTCTTTACAGGAATGTCACTTGATGCTCCCCAATTATCCAACAGAACATGGGTGTTGCATGCAGCAACAGCAAAAACAGAGCAAAGCAGGACAAGCTTCCAGGTGGATTCAGAAGACAACAGCCATCTCCTTCCTTTGAGTGCACCAAGAGGCAGTCAGCTCAGAGGGGATGGAAGCTTTGTATTAATAAATTGAATCATAAAATGTTTTGGAAGAGACCTTTCAGTTCACCTGTTAACCCAGAATGAGGTCACCAATAAACTATGTCCCTCAGCACCACATCTCCATGGCTTTTAAACCCCTCCAAAGATGGGGACTCCACCACTGCCTTGGGCAGATTGGTCCAAGATTTGGCAACCCTTTCAAGCAAGAAATTTTTCCTCATGTCCAACCTAAACCTCCCCTGGTGCAACCTGAGGTAATTTCTTCTGTCTCTTGTTCCTTGGGAGAAGAGACCGACCCCTACCTCACTCCAACCTCTTTCGGGGAGTTGTAGAGAGCCAGAAAGTCTCCCCTGAGCCTCCTTTTCTCCAGGCTGAACCACCCCAGTTCCCTCAGCTTCTCCTCCCTAGACCCTTCAGCAGCTTCACTGCCCTTCTTTAGACACGCTCCAGCACTCTTCAATTCGCACTCCAGCACGAATCAATAAAATTGATTCGGGATCCAATTTGCTTCCTGCTGACTACTGAAAGGTATCAGCCAACAATTATCTCTGACACTGGTCCAAATTTCAACAGGAGGTCTCACACTGAGAGCTTGGTGTAGCTTCAATACCAACACTGAGAGAGTAGTGTTAAGGAGCCATCCAGCCTCACCTGCTTCCTTTTGTTTTAACACTGCCCATGTTGGTTTTTTAAGCTCACCATGATGCAAGAAGAGGACTCATCCCATGATCTCCCTGCAGACCCTTTTCTCTGCAGCATCTGTAGCACATTGCTCCTGCAGTAGCTCCAGCTCGCCTGGCTCCTTGCCCTGTGCAAAAACTGCTCATTTCCTTTATGATGTATTGAGATTTTATGAGCAGGAGCACAGCATCTCTTCCAAAGATTATTTTATTTTCTTATATTCTGAAAATCCCACCAGGAAAAAAGGAATCCATGTAGGGTAATTTAAAACTGCTCCTAAAATAATGCCCAGGCTGTTCTAGTCTTCTATTAAAATTACATATCAATCCCACTTAAAGCAGAAAAGGAAGAGTATATCCTGCCCTTGCACACCATCAGTTTTCAGGGAGCAGGAGGGGTTGTGTTTTGTTTTGTTCTTAAGGTCTACATCTATAGATTGGGATGGGGGGGAAGAGGTGATTATTTATATAGCCTCTCTGCAGACACAGTGAAGCTTTTCAGACAAGGAGATTTGGTAATCTAAGGCAGACACACAGCGAGGGGCAGCAGACAACAGGTGGGCACATGTGAGGAACGAGACGCTGGGATCACACAAGGGGCTTAGAGGATGCTCAAGCTCTAAGTTCCTCCATCTGTAAATGGAACATGTGGTACAGAGCAGAGCTTTGGTTTGAGGGCTTTTCAACATCACTCTGCTATCGTTTAGAGAGTGTCAGAGTGATGAGAGAGAGGAGCAAAGGGCACTGGAGAGGAATCCTGGGAATGGACCTGAGGGGCACCACCGTGACCTTGCCTGGCTGTGCAGACTCCATCCCTGCCCGACACACACCTACTGCTGATTTCCTGCCAGGGAGGGGGACTGTGGAGCCATCCTTCAAGTCAGCAACTCATGAACTTCCCAGTCTGGAGGGTGCATACAAGGTCTGGATTTGTTATTCACCACTGTAGCTGTTCTCCCTCTGTTAAGTCCTCTGGGAATACAGAGGCCAGCCACATGCTTTTAGCCCATAGAATCACAGGATCCTTTTGGTTGGAAGAGACCTGTAAGATCATCCAGTCCAACTCTTAACCCAGCACTGCCAGCTCACCACTAAACCATGGCCCTCAGCACCACATCTAAAAGGCTTTTAAATACCTCCAGGACTGGGGACTCCATCACTGGCCTGGGCAGCCTGGGCCAGGGCTTTATAGAGAAGAAATTGTTCCTCATGTCCTGGTACAACCTGAGGCCATTTCCTCTTTTCCTATAACTTGTTACTTGGGAGAACAGACCAATGCCCACCTGGCTCCAGCCTCCTTTCAGGGGGTTATAGAGAGCCAGAAGGTCTCCCCTGAGCCTCCTTTTCTCCACTCTGAATGACCCCAGGTCCCTCAGCTGCTCCTCACAGGACTTGTGCTCTAGACCCTTCACCAGCATCCTTGCCCTTCTCTTGACACACTCCAGCACCCCAATATCTTTCTTGCGGTAAGGGGCCCAAGACCACACAGAATACTCAAGGTGAGACCTCACCAGTGCTGTGTATAGGGGCAGAATAACATCCCTAGTCCTGCTGGCCACACAATTCCAGCTGCAAGCCAAGATGCCACTGCCCCTCTGTGCCACCTGGGCACACTGCTGGCTCATGTTCATTTCACTGCTGCCTGCAGCATGCTCAAAAAGCAGCACTGTCAAGAAAAAGGCCAAGGTCAAGTGGAGGATGAACAGCTAGAACAAAACACGCTCCTGCCACTGGACCCATGGAGGATTCCCTGGAGAAGTCCTTATAAAGAAGGCTCAGCATTTCTCAAATAAGCTTCTGTGTGTCTTTTTCCCATGTGCCATTTTATGGATCACATAGCAATGGAAATCAAGAGAGATCCTGAGGGGACGGCGATGGACTTCACAGCGTGCCACCAACAAAGTAGCTCTCTGCAGAATGGGAAACAGCAACCAGCTGTTGCTGCCAACAAACAATGTGGAATTCTTGACTAGAAACAATAGCTTTAAAAAGAAAGAAAAAAACCTACAACTTCTCTCATGGTGTTTCCAATGGCCTCAGCCTATAATCAACTGCTGGATGAATCCTTGCTGTGGAACATGCTGCTGTAAGAGTATGGCTGCTTCTAGTGCCAGGACAAACCCCCCATGAAGGTGTGCCTCTGTTTGGGGGATGGGAACCCGAGTGTGTAAAGCTAGAAGCCTGCTAGGAGACCCCAGAGATAGCTTTAAATGACTAAAGAGACACATGAAAAGCAGCAGTCAGCACACTGAAGGGGGTCGGAAGGGATCTTTTGGGATCTGCTAGCCCAAACACCCAGCTGAAGCAGGGTCACCCACAGCAGGTTGCCCAGGATCATGTCTGGGTGTTTGGAATCTCTCCAGAGAAAGATTCCACAACCTCTCTGGGCAGTCTCATCCAACGCTCAGGAACCTTCAACAGCAAAGAATGTTGTCCTTATGTTCAGATGGAACCTCCTGGGTTCCAGTTACCAATTGTTCTATCAGTGGAAACCACTGAAGAGTCTGGCCCCATCCTCTTTACTCCTGCCCTTTAGCTATTGATCAGCATTGATCAGATCCCCTCTCAGGCTGCTCTTCCACAGGCTCTCAGCCTTTCCTCCTCAGAGATGCTCCAGGCCCCTCAGCATCTTTGCAGCCTCTGCTGGACTCTCTCCTGAACTGGGAAGCCCAGAACAGGCTTAGTTTTAAGCATTCTTGTTGTTTTAATGTACTACTCTGCTCCAGTTTGCCCAAATGATTGTCACACTTCAAACGACCATCTTACTGTAGCAGGAAGAAGGAAGAGAAATATTTCTCTGGTTTTTGAATAGTGGAGAGGTGCTGTAGATAAACAGTCAAAAGGAGGCATTCACATGGTTTTACCCAATCCCACAGTGGTTGAGGTCAAGTTATCTGATCCAAACCCCCTGCCTGGGGGACCCCAAGCAGGGCCACTGAAAGGTCAGATACTCCACACATCAGCTTTCTCTTACCTTCAGTTTTTGAGCTTCTCCTCTAACTTTCAGCAGCTCTGTGATGGAGTCCACAAAGCCCTGGTAATGGAAGTTGCACATTTTCTCAATCTCACGATCATGGTTCCTAATTCTTGCTTCCAGTTTCTCCATGAAACGTCCGTGTTCTTCTCCATCATAGACAGACCTAGAAAGAAGATGCCAGCATTGGTCAGGGTTCCAAGTGTCTCTTACTGTTCATTATTTACAAGAAGTATCCCAAAGAGGAGTTTAAAAAAAAAAAATCCTTCTGTGACAAAGAGACAGTTCTCATTTTTATTTGCATGCACCAGACACCAAACTCAGCCTTGGAAATCTTCCTGTACCAGCCCTTCTTTTTCCACCCATCAAATCCCAGATTGATGTTCCCTCAGAGACCACAACCTGGCCAGAAACACCAAATGATCTAAAACAAAGACTTTGTCTTTCACATTTGAGCTTAGTCACCTCTGACCACTACAGACAACAAAGCTGGATGCAGCAAAGGGCAACAAAGCATGTGACAGAAAATGATAGAATCACAGAATCATTTAGGTTGGAAGAGATCTTTAAGATCATCACATCCAACCCTTAACCTAGCACTGTCAGGTCACCACTAAATCCCTGTTCCTCAGCACCACATCTAAAAGGCTTTTAAGCCCATCCAGGGATGGGAACTCCACCACTGCCCTGGGGAGCCTAGTCCAGGGCTTGACAACCCTTTGGGGGAAGAAATCGTTCCTCATGTTCAACCCAAACTTCTCTGGATGCAACTTGAAGCCAAAGCTTGAGCCGCCAACAGCAGAAGTCTTCAAAAGGAGACCATAATGCCTTCTTTATTCCAACGGAGAAGCTCGTGGGTGCTGAAGAGCTATAACTTCCTAAAATTAGGGGAATGCCAGCTTTAGAACCACGCTGGTGCTCTCCCTGGGACTCAGCAGAGTTCTGTTGGCGAAATACGAAAGCTGGAGGCAGATCGCCATCTAGTGCTGCACAGCCTCTTTGCAGCTCACGAAGCAAAGATCACAACAAACAAATCACAGAATCAAACACGGCTTTGGGTGGGAAAGGGTCTTCAGAGGTCACCTAGCCCAATGCCCTGCAGTCAGCAGGCTCAGCTGCAAGTAGAGCAGGTTGCTGAGAGCCCCAAACAACCTCATCTTTAATGCTTGCAGGGATGGGATATTTAACCCCTCTCTGATAAAACCAGAGAAGTTGTGTTTTCATTCAAATATAAATTTATAGATAGTATAGGTGTCAAATAAACATGTTTGCATTCAAAGGAAAACAACATCAACACTGATAGAGACATCTAGCAACAGGGGGGGGAAATAGCTCAAAACTCCTTAGAAACAATAGGTAAAGTTTCCTTTAGAGATGGTTAACATAACTCATGGAGGTCTGATGACTACAATCATTTTGTCACACTATTTGGACAAGGGGTAACAGCTTCAAACTGCAAGTGGACAGATCTAGATTAGATGTAAGAATGAAATTCTTCACTGAGAACGAAGAGGCACTGGCACAGGCTGCCCAGAGAAGCTGTGGATTCCCCAAGCTCTGGAAGTGCTCAGGGCCAGGGCGGATGAGGCTTTGAGCAACCTGGGTCTAGTGGAAGGTGTCCCTGCTCATGGCAGAGGCATTGGAACTAGATGATCTTCAAGGTCCATTCCAACCCAACCCAGTCTGTGATACTGTGATTATTTTGTAGCCAAACTCTAGTACAAAAAGAAAAGTTGTGGAGAGGCAGCATTTGAAATCCCAGCATCTTCTGAGTCAGCCCTAAGGCTGTCTTTAAACAAACTAATTATCTTCTCTCTGGAGCTCTCTTATTCCTCCACAACCTTCCCTCCAACACAGAGCCAGCATCCTTCACTTGCACATCAGCAAACAGGTAACAGCCAAGCCAGTCCCAGAGCAAAGTGCAAGGCCCTGTGAGGCTGCAGGATGCAAACTCTAACAACAGCATTCAGGCTCTTGCCCTCTGCTGAACACTATCCTATGTGTGGACTATGGTGACCATGCAGTGACTCTTAGCTGAAAATAAACCACATAGGGTGGCAGTTTGATTCAAGAAGAAGAAATCTCTCCCTGCAATCACACCAAAACACTACTCAAGGCCCAAACTCTGCCATAGTCATCTTCTGGTAGAGGTCTGCCTTCCTCAGCTGTTTCTTCAGCTGCCCAAGCTACAGCAATGCTCACAGAATGGTTTGGGTTGGAAGAGACCTTTGAAGGCCATCCAGTCCAACCCCCCAAGAAGTCAGCAGGGACATCTGCAACTAGAGCAGGTTGCTCAGAGCCCCAAACAACCTGACCTGAGATAGTTTCAGGGATGGTGAATCCACCACCTCTCTGAGCAACCTGGGCAAGTGTCTCCCCACACTTGGAAAACCATCCTTGTGATCCTGGCTCCTTGATGTCGGGGCACTGTTTTCTCCCCAGTGACTGCCAGCTTGGAGACCAGCTCTGGTTCTCACCTGATCCATTCTGAGCACCTTCATTACACATTTCTTCCTTTCCAGGATTACTACTACTTTCCAGGACTACTACTACATTATAATTCCCACTTCTTTCCTACCAAACCTTCAGGACACCCACTCCTGTCTCTGGATCTACAAGTCTCTGAAGCTGCTTCCTTCTACTTTATTTCTTCTGCCTATACTCTCTACTTCTAGCAACATCTCTCCTATTCCAAGCACTAATTGCAGCCTGATGTGGATCTTCAGTTTAGTGTCCTGAAGTGACCAGGAATTCAGAAGATGTTAGAAGGTGATGCACACAACAAATTCCAGCAAGAAAAAAAAGCATCTTACATGTATGGCCATCAATAACCATGACTGCACAAAGGAAGGCAAAAATAAAAATCACATTTGCTTGGGGCTGTTCATTCCCTTGGCTGCAAAAAACAAAGCTTTGTGACAATGCTATAGAAAATGAGCCTAGAGGCTGCTTTTTTTTCCTCCCCTCTTTGCTCTAAAAAAAACTGCTAGCCAGATAGCTTTTAGAATTAAGTCTCCTCCATAAAAAGCCTTTTGATTAAAAAAACAGTCTGAGCAAAGGAGGTTTGTCCCACATGCACTTATCTCCTGACTGCAGAGCAGGCTGTAATTCTCTGCTCAAGGCCTGTGCTCAGTGGCAGATCTGCCTGGTTTACACTTTTGAAGCACACTCACTAAACAAAACCATTTCAGATGACTCAAAACTGTTCTTGGATTGCATTGTTAAGTTTCACAATTTCTGCATTCACAAAATAAAAATCTACTCCATACTTTTTTTTTTTCCTTTCCAAAATGTCAACTGGAAAAATCTTTCCAGGAAAGCCACAACAGACAAATGCATCAGGAGTTCCCATCTGCAGCCCTGTGTTGCCACACAGCTCATCCTCCAAAGCAGGGGCAACCAAACCTGCTCCCCACCTAGCAGCCAAACCATTCCTAGAGGAGATGCCACAGCCATGGGCCTGTGGCACAGTCAGATGCCCTTTCCATCTTCCAAGCAGCAGAAAGAGTGAGGCTGCTCCGGCAGAAGCAGGATGTGTTGATAGTGAACCTTTCACACCTTCATCTTCCTCCTGCATCCTTAAAGCCTCACTTGGCTCTGTACTCAGCCTCCAAGCTGCACTGGAGATGCTGCTATCCCTTCAGTATCCCCAAGAGCAAACACTGGGGAAAGAGAGGAGGTGTGGGGAGTACAGCCCAAGAAAAGATTGAAACAGACTACAGGCTGAGCTACACAATCACAGAATGGTGGGGTTGGGGGCATCTCTGGAGATCATCCAGTCCAACTCCCCTGCTGGTTACCCAGCAGGTTACCCAGCATCACAATGTCCAGGTGGGTTTGGAATGCCTCTAAAGGAGACTCCAGGACTTCTCTGGGTAGCCTGCTTCAGGGCTCTAGCACTCAGGAGAAAAATAAAATTTAAAAAAAAAAAAATCCCTTCCTATTCAGATGGAACCTCCTGGAACCACTGAAAAGGGTCTGGCCCCATCCTCTTGCCCCCTTCCCCACCCTTTAGCTGTTGAGAAGCTCCCTCTCAGGCTGCTCTTCTCCCCAGGGCTCTCAGCCTTTCCTCCTCACAGAGATGCTCCAGACCCCCCAGCATCTTTGTAGCCTCTGCTGGACTCTCTGCAGCAGTTCACTGTCTCTCAAACTGGGGAGTCCAGAACTGGACACAATATTCCCAGTGCTGCCTCATTAGTGCAGAGTAGAGGGGAGGAGAACCTCCCTCAACCTGTTGGTCACACTCTTGCTGCATAAATCTCCTTAAAACACAGTCAGAGGCAGGACATCTTAGTCCTGCCACCAAGCACCTACACAACCTACATTCTCTCCAGCTGTGCTTCAGACATCTGCCTGTTCTCAGGCTGGCAGGTTCTATACCAGACACCATAATAATCATGGCAGAGGAGTTTAAAGCTATTGCATATGCATAGATTAATGCCAGAAGACACTTAGGAACAAGCTCTGCAGGTCCTTCCTATGTCTCACACTCAACTGGTTAAAAAGAGAGCTTCAGGCAGCCTTAGAGAAGGCCAAGCCACAAGGTTGACCCTGTAACTTCATTCCCAACAAGAGCTGCCTGCAGGACAGGGACTCAGAAATAACCTAAATAAATTCAGCTGAAAGTACAGAGAAGGGAAATCTCTAGGGGCAAAAATGAAAGAGATCTGGAACAATGCAAGGAGGACATTCTGGGGACAGTGGAACAGAAGTGACTTGCTTTTGTTTTCAATTAATAAGTGGAACAAATTCCTGAGTCTGTTGTGGACTTCAGTTTTATTTTATTTTTTTCTCCCCCCTTTAAACTTCTGTAGTGGTTTGAATCCCTCAGAAACATTTCCTTCTTGTTAAGCAACATAAAAGCATCAGCAGTTTGTTTAATCTTATTCTAACTTTTGTAATAAGCAAATCAACTACTGAGCAATGCATTAAAAAAAAAAAAGAAAGAAAGAAAAATTCAGGAGTGGTGCAAGACCTCCACAGGAAAAAAAGGTCAAAGAAAATTTGCAAGAGTGGTATCTGGCCAGCACCTAACTGTCAGAGAGACTTTGTCTGTGCACTGACACAGCATTAGCAAGTGGTTCTCCAAAGACACCTCATTTACTTGCTGTGTTACACCTGAAGTTATCTCAGTGGACAAGCAGGTGTAGAATTTGCTTTTTTGCTTACATTCGGCTGATTAAACAGAATTTAAGCCCACTCTGTTTCACCCTCATAGGATGAGAGGATATCAGGGGTTGGAAGGGACCTCTGGAGATCATTGAGTCCAACCCCCCTGCCCGAACAGGGCCATAGAATCCAGCACAGGTCACACAGGAACACATCCAGATGGGGCTGGAAAGTCTGCAGAGAAGGAGGCTCTCTGGACAGCCTGGGACAGTGTCTCACCACCCTCACAGTGAACAATTCCTTCCTAACATTTCATCTAAATCTACCCTCTTCCAGTTTAAAACCATTACCCTTCATCCTGTCACAACACTCCATGATAAAAGTCTGTCCCTTTCTTTCCTGTAGGTCCTCTTCAAGCACTAGAAGCCTGCAATAAGGTCTCCCTGGAGCCTTCTCTTCTCCAGATTGAGCAACTCCAACTCTCAACCTGGCCTCACAGCAGAGGGCTTCCAGCCCTCCCAGCACTGCTGTGACCTCCTCTGGTCCTGCTCAAACAGGTCCATGTCCGTGCTGTGCTGAGGACTCCAGAGCTGGCCCCAGCACTGCAGGGGGGTCTCAGCAGAGTGCAGCAGAGGGGCAGAATCCCCTCCCTGCCCCTGCTGCCCACGCTGCTGGGGATCAGCCCAGGACAGGGCTGGCTCTGGGCTCTGAGCGCTCAGTGCCACCTCATGCCCAGCTTTTCACCCATGAATTACAAGTCGCATGTGGGCACTGCTCAAAAGCCATCCTAGAAATGATGCCACTTGTCAATGGCTGGTCTCTACCAGAAGGAACTTTTCAACAGGGCTTCTGCATGTGTTTGTTGTAGGGCTGCTTTTCTTCAGTGGTTTTATTAGCAAATTGGAAAACACAAACGCAAGCTGCACTTACGAAACAAGCTGGTAACACCAAAGCAAGGGGAGTCAGAAGCCTTCTGGAAAGCAGCAGCCAAAGACCTTGGGAAACTGGAAGCATTTCCAGAAGTCAAGAAGAATAAAGGTCAGCAAAGGCAAACTCGTGGTGGTGGTCCAAGGAAAGGCCAAAATCAGCAGCACAAGCACAAGATGAGAAGGGAGGCAGAAGAGACAAACTCCACGCCAGCCATGGCACCATATTTTCTGGCTCCTAGAAAGCCAAAGCAATTGGGTTTGCATTAAGAGAACATGGCTCAGAGCCATGAAAAAAATCCTTTGCTGTGTTCAAAAGGGAAGAAGATAAGTTCTGCAGAGCTGTCAGAAAGGTGAGAGCAAATCGATTTGCAAAGCCACTGCCAGAATGAGAAGTCTACCTGAACCACCAAATTCCAGAAAGGGTAAATGTCTGCACTTCAGAACAAATCTGCAGGCTACAGGAGAAAGAAGAGAGAGGAAGGACCAGCTTCAAGTCACCAATGTTTTCAGAATCAGAAAATTGTTTGGTTGGAAGACACCTTTAAGATCACTGATCTTAACCTGGGGAAGAAATTGTTGCCCGGGTCCAACCCAAACCTCCCCTGGCACAACTTGAGGCCATTTCCTGCTGTCCTGTCACTTGGTACTTTGGAAAAGAGTTGACACCATTTTGGGGGCTGATTATCCCCTTCTTGGAAAGCTAATTCTCTCACCTCTTGACACAGAAGTTCAGACATCAAGGTCAACACCACGCACACTGCCCCAGCTCTTTCAGAGCGAGCCCAAGAGGTGGCATTTTGGCCACATTTCACTCCCTGCTCCCAGGGCACTGCAAGATGAAGATCACCTCCACCACAGTTTGGGAGGCAAGCACTTACTACAAGACACCAAACTTCTTTTGCTGTGCTTTACCCCCTGTTAGCAGCACAAGAAAGAGGAGAAAAAACAGTTGATGATGAAGGGAAAAAGCACCACCCCAAAGCATCTGCACATTGGATTACTGGTGAAAGAACAAGGTTTTTATAAACTTTATGGAATTAATACTTCATCCATTACATCTCTAAAAGCAGATTAGATTACCACATTAAAATGTTAATGTCTGTGCTTGTTATGTTATTGTCCAAGAGCAGGGTTTTTTTTTTTTCTTCCTGCTAGCAAGGTTCATTTTGTTGTTTTATGCATTGTTTAAAACAAGCTGATTCATTCTTTTTGGTGCATTCTTGGCTTTAAAGCCTTGGACTTTCCTTTCTGCTGTGAAGTGATGTTGTTGTAACACCCAACAGAGGCACAAATGATGCCCAATACAGGCCTGACATTAAAAGCACTGCATTGCAAAACCACACAAAGGGCATTAAAACTGACAGCAGCATGATTGAGAACTTCCCTGCTCGAAGCATGAACACCATACAACCATTTAGGTTGGAAGAGACCTTTAAGACCATCAAATCTAACTGCTAACCCACCACCACCACTAAACCACAGCCCTCAGCACCACATCTACACAGTTGTTGAATCTCTCCAGGGAGGGGGATTCCATAACTGCCCTGGGCAGTCTGGTCTAGGTCTTGACAACCCTTTTGGGGAAGAAATTATTTCTCATGTCCAACCCAAGCTTCCCCTGGCACAACTCAAGGCTTTAATATCCTCTTAACTTGGGAACAGAAATCAACCTCCACCTGGCTCCAACCTCCTTTCAAGGAGTTGCAGAGAGCACGGTGGTCTCTCCTGAACCTTCTTTTCTCTGGACTAAACAACCCCAGTTTCCTGACAGACTTGTGCTCTAGACCCTTCACCATCTTCATTGCCCTTCTTTGGGCACACTCCAGCACCTCAATGTCCTTCTTGGAGTG
The DNA here is from genome assembly GCF_027791375.1 of Indicator indicator. Classification (NCBI taxonomy): domain Eukaryota; kingdom Metazoa; phylum Chordata; class Aves; order Piciformes; family Indicatoridae; genus Indicator; species Indicator indicator. The sequence continues at coordinate 13,328,966 of NC_072032.1, read as the reverse complement.
AGGGGCCCAAAACTGAACCCAGAACTCAAGATAAGACCTTGCCAGTGCCGAGTACCCCTGTACTCTGCAAATCCTCTTTTAATCCTGCTGGCCACACTATTGCTGTTGGCCTTCTCTGCCACCTGAGCACAGGCTGGCTCAAATCCATGCCTTTTCTGTCAGGCAGTTTTCCAGTCACTCTTTCCCTAGCCAGGAGCATCGCATGCACCAGTGAGAGGATGGCAGCAGCCACATCGGGCACCACATGGCCGCCTGACGTGTTGCTCGTGCACAGTCTTTCAGACCAAAGCAGCAGCTTCTCTGCCTCCATCACCTCCACAGATGGTTTGGTGCATGACAGAGCAGCACTTGACACAGACATCCCTGTCTGGCAGCGTGTGGTGCTCAGCAGCACCAGTCTCCCCTTGCACAAGAGGGTGGTTCCTAATCAGGGTCAACTGAAGGTCTCACTCGCAGGCAAAAGTTGAATGAGATGGCACAACTCAGTTCTCCGGTGCCAAGTCATTGTGTCAAGAAGTTCCTGGCTGTCAGCAACAGACAGATTTGTGTTCTGCACACAGCTTTGACAGTGGAAAACAGCTTTCTGCCAGCTCCTGTTCCAGTCTCACTCACAACTTCTGCCTCCCTGCCACAGCCCTTACACCCTCTCCCACCCCAGCAGTGCCTTAAAACAGCAAGGCTACTTTTAAACCTTCTTGTAATGGTGACCAATTCAAACAAACCAGATTAGGATCCAGAAGAAAGGAGGACTTTGTGGTAGAGATAAGCACCTTGCTGACCCAATTTCTCCCATCAGCACAGCCCCAGAGGAGGCCTGTTCTCATTTACCTCTTGATAATCACTTTCTAAAGTTCATGTGCAAGTCTCACATCAGAAAACACACAGGCTTCAGTAGCCTAAATACAGATGCCTGGCACCCTCTGAGATACCTGCTGAGGGTACATCAGCCTGGTAGAGAGCTGAGAAGTCAAATCCCTGCAGAATTAGCTCTGTCCTAACTCAAACCAGGACCAATGCCCTGAAGCCCTGTTTTCTATAGCTCAAAAAAAAAAAAAATCTACTGACCAGCTGAAGCTCTTTGGAAATGACCTCATCTTCACCAACACTGTCCTAAGCTCTGAAACTGAAAGAAATACGTCTCTGACCCTGGGTACTAAACCTTGTCAGAGCTTTACAAGAATTCCAAAGAACCCAGCCCAACTTTCACTGATGGCAACAGGCAAATTCCTATTTCCTTCATGTGTACAAGATCAGATCTTTGGTTATAAAATACCCTAAAGCCTTCTCAAGTGGCACTTATGACAAGAAAGCACTTTTAGACTATATATTACTGGAAAACTAGAGCCACCATAAAACCACAGCCATCTCCAGGGTGGAGGGCAGCTATTCTGTGCCAGACAAGAGTCTGAAGGAAACAAAGAATAATTACCCTAATTGAAAATATAATGGGAGGAGTCAGTTATAATGCCCCTATTAAAGAACCAATTTCAGATGATAAAAGACATTAAGAGGCAGAGCTTGAACAAATTAGCATTCAGCCTCCGGAAGAACCAAGCAAATGTAAGGAGTAACCCAAAGGCAGTCAAGCCAGAAGAGCTACAACAAACATGAATGCCCCCAACTGAGGCAAGTATGGAGAGAACTGGCCATGGGCAGAGCTTTCAACTTCTCTCCTCTTCCTGCGAGCACAATGGAAACAATTCCCCCAAGGACAGGAGCGATGCGTCAGCAGGCCCTACACTCTCAGGCTCTTTCAAGTTGCAAGGACAGTTGATTTGCACCATGTGTAGGATAGGAATGCTCACTAGAAGGCAAGTGAGATAAATTTCATCCCATCCAAGCTGGTTGCCATTAAGAGGGAGATGAATCATCTTTACAGTGCCTGTAAACAACAGCATTTGAAGAAGGAAGGACTCTAACGATAGAGCCTGGGCACGCTCCCTGCCCAAGCCCTTTCGGGACCTCGATTCCATCTGTGCTATTGTCAGCAAAAGTGTCGAAATCAGGGAGCTGGCACAAACCCACAGCAAGCAGAGAACATCCATGTAAAGCCACCACAGATGTCCTGAACATCCTTCTGCTGCACTTGCAATGGTGTTCCAGCACGTCTGGTCTTCTAGGACAGGCAGAGGCTGTGAGGAGAGGACATGCTCAGGAACGGAGCTGATGTACTTCAGATGTGCAACTTACAACAGACAGAGCTCAGTGGAGTCACAGAACCATTCTGCTGGGATAAGACCCTCAAAACCATCCAGTCCAACTGCAAAACTCAAACAACAGAATGGTGGGGGCTGGAAGGGACCTCTGGAGATCATCTAGTCCAACCAGTGGGAACTTCATGCAGCTAAACAAATGCCAAGCCCTGCACCTGAGGAGGAATAGGAAGCCCCAGGCACCACTACATCTGAGGCTGACCATCTAGAACACAGATCAGCTGTAAAGGACCTGTGGGCTCTTCCAGGCAACATGCTGACCATGAGGCACCACTGTGCCCTTGCAAAGGTGGCCAACAGACTCCTGTGCTGTTAGGAGAAGCATTAGCCAGCAAGTCAATTAGCCAGCAGCTTCCCCTCTACTCAACACTGGTGAGACATCTGGAAAGCTGGGTCCTGGTATGAGGCCCCCAGTACAAGAGAGAGCTACTGGAGAGAGCCCAGTGAAGAGGCATGATTAAAGGATTGGAGCATCTCACGCAAGGGAAGGCTGCGAGAGCTGGGACAGCTCAGCCTGGAGAGGAGAAGACTGAAGGGGAAAATTCTCTATCACTGTATCTAAATATCTGATGGGGATTGGGAGAGTAAAGAAGACAGATCCAGAATCCTCCTCTTGGTACCCAGTGACAGGACAAGAGGCAACATACAGAAAACCCATTAAATGCAAGAAAACAAAAAAAAAAAAAAAAGGGGGGGGAGAAACAAACAAAACAGGTAAATTTTATTTTTTCTTAGTGTGAGGGTGATCAAACACTGAAACACATTGGCCAGAGAGGCTGCAGGGTCAACTTCCCTGGAGATATCCAAACCTTGACTGCTGTAGACAATTTTATTTCAGGGGTAGGACTAGGTGATCCCTGCATGTCCTGTTCAGCCTCAGGCATTCTGTGATTCTCTGGATATATTCACCAAAACAAAAAAAAAAAGCCATACAACTAACAAAAAACCAAAATAAAACATTTCAGCAATCAAAGGGGCCCAGCAAATTGTTCAGCTGATGATGAAACAGATCCCAATGTAACAGAGATGCTTTCGGATGTTCTTAGACAAACAGAAATATTGCCAGAGAGAAATAAAGACAGAGTAAAACATTACTTCTGAGTTATACTGAAAGGGTTTTTTAATCAGTCTGGCATTTTAATAGCTAGGTCTTTATAAACTACATCAAATACTTCAATGTGACATGCAGCTACCTCTAAAGGTCTAGACAGACCTATTCCTGGGGGAAAGAAGAATGAGGTGAAATCAGGAGAACAAAGAAAAAGGAAGGAAAAAGGAAAAACACACATTTTTTCCTTGGAAGCTGCCAGAGGACTGGAATAGGCTGCTCAGAGAGGTTGTGGAGCCCACAAAACCCGTCACACATTTGGGACCATCACAGATTTCAGCTTTCCTGCAGCTTCTCCACACACATTGCTCTGGCCCCTGGGTCTAGGCAGACCAAGCCCCCTCTGCCTCAGGAGGAAGCAGCTGATATTCCTGCCTTCAAACACTTGGAAGGAACAGCAACAAGGAGTGATGAGATGTGGTTTTGCTTATTCTGGCACATAGTTCACTTCATGCCTCAGCTTTAATAGATTGATACAACAAAACATCAGAAGCCATCCAGACACTGGGAAGTGATTTTCCATCACACCACTGATAAGCATTTCACTACCAGAAAACTTCAGATTGAAAGCATGTCTTCACTTTCAGCATTTCATACACTTATTTAACCTGAATTATACAAAGGCTTTGCAATTCCAACACAAGCAGAGCTACACAGAGCTGGGTAACAGAATCACAGGTTGCTTGCCTACAAGCACATTAGAATTCAGTTAAAGAAGAGGAAAAAGTAAAAATAACACAGAGAGCTTCCTAAATGCTCCACAGACACCATCCTGCAATGTATTTTTTTTTCTTGGAAGCAGACATCCTGGTGGTCTGCTGTACAGCTTTATAGAGGGAGATCAGCTCTCCAGATTCCTCAACCACCCTACATAAAAGCTTCCAGAAAGATGACTTCAAGTGACCACCATGAGCTGACAGAAAACAAAAAAAAAAAAAAAGGCAATGAGAGGTGGTTTTGTGACAGTTCTCTTGCAATGTTGATTGTCAGAGGCTGGTTAGCCTTCCAAAATAAGATAGATTCAACCTTGCCTGAGAGCTCATGCAGGCACTTCTCCAGCTCCTCCTGCTTGTCTGGTCACAGACTGATAAATGACTGAAGCAGACTCAGCTGAGTCAGGCCAGTCTTCGGAGCCTGGAAGAGCTGTTCTCCTGCCACAGTTTCCTTCAGGAGAGAGCTGCAGGCTATGGGATGTTTCTATAGTGGAGCAGAGACATGCAAGTCAGTGGCACCCAAGGTACAGAAGACACCCTCTGAAAAACCATGGAAGCAGTAGTGGTAGAAAGGGGTGAAATAGCAATGAGGAAACATGCTCTAAAATCTTTCAGCCTACTATTTATCAGAAAAACAGCACAAAGAAAACAAATCTCATCCAAGGTGTGCTGACAAGAGCTTAATGCACCAGACATTAAACAGAGCAGCAGCACTGGGCCAAGAACTGGAGGAAAGAGACCTCTGTCAACACCAAAACTGAGCCAAGTAAGCAGCAAAGATGGCCCAGAGGTGCTCAAAGGCTCTCCCCAGTTACAGGGGAGCAGACACCAAAAAAAACATTTTCTTCCTCAATTTGTGTGATCCCTAGAAAGACCTCAGGACAATGATTTTAGGAGTCACAACAGCTCTGGGTTACAAACTCAAGACAAATGGGGAAACCAGAGGTTGGCTGGGACATTGAGGAAAATTTGGGGAATAAGATCACTCATGGAATGCTCAAATGAGTCCCCACACACACTCCTTGGAGGTAGCACTGGGCAAAGTTATGGCCATACCACTATGTACTCAGCTAAAGTCCTTACACTGCCAATAATCATGGACTCATAGAATAGTAGGGGAAGAGACCTTCAAAAATCACCCAGTCCAACCCCTCTGCAGTCAGCAGGGACATCTGCAACTAGATCTGGTTGCTCAGAGTTCTGTGCAACCTACCCTGTAAGGTTTGCAGGGATGGGGCATCCACCACCTCTCTGGACAACCTTTTCAGCCAGCAGGGGGAAAAAAATTCATAAAAAAATTGAAAAAGAACATTTAAAAGCTTGAGAAGCTGGATGTGTCACGTAAAAGGTGATTTAACCACTGCCAAACTGCCAGGGGAAAATCCCTTAGCCCACTGGATGGCTGCTGATGTTCAGGCTCTCTCACCAGCTCTTCCACAAATGCCAGCTCGGTGGGTGGTGACTGTGCAAAGGGGGCCTTTGGAAGAAGCAGATGCACACAGCCAGGTAATTCAGAGCCAAAGAGAGACAGGAACTAAAAGCCGAGACGACGCCAGCAGAGCTTTAAGTGGCATCGCCACCCTGTGTCGCGAAGGCTGAACTGCACTGGGGTTAGGCTTCCCCAGCAGCACAGCAGCTGTCAAACAATGAGTAATGCACTTCCCGGCGTGAAGGCAGCTAAAGCAAGGCCAGCTTCGCTATCTGGAAGGCCTCGAGTTGAACTCGGCATGCAGAGAGGCTGAAGCCAAGGATTTCACGCCGATGCACGATCCAGGCTCCAAATGCAGAGGGTTTAGTAAGAGCTGAAGCCAGATGTGGAATCAGCAGAAGAAAAGTTTGCTCAGACAAGTGAAACCTGAAGAGCGGAGTTACCAAAAGCCATCTGGAAACAGCACATCACCTCCTGGTTGACTAAGCTCAGCTCATCCTTCCACAAGAGCTTGCTGGGCTGGAAATGAGGACAGCTGCTTGCAAGCATCAAATCCTGCCTGTAAAAATGCATCCAAATACTGTGTTCTGTAGCATTCCTGGAAGTATAACATTACCAAGGATATCTCAAAACATTTGTGTTTATTTCAGGATCAGCAGAGTACTACTTCAATTGTGTGCATGCTCAAACAGGAACTTCAACCAAGCCATGCTCTTAAACACTCTTATCAGAAGCTACCATAACACCTCACAAACATTAATCTGTTTCCTCTTGAAGGGAAGCATCCCACATTTCACAGCCTGGCAAACACAGGCACAGAAGAACCAAGTGAAATGCCAATGGCCACACAACAAGCTGAGGCTATGCCAGAAATCAGAATGCTTCCAGCCACCAGGCCTTTCCTCAGGAGCACACAAAGCCATGGAACTTTTAACTGCACCATGTAAGACACCAAAAGTTTCAGACCATCACCCAGGCCAGTTCTCCTCTGACCCATCCCTAAAGCACAGATGTGCAGCCATCAGTTATTCCAGCCTGCAAAGCAAGACCTGTCAGCTTTAAGCACAAGAAACTGAAGCACGAGGCTGGAGCAGCACAGGCACCTCAGCCACAGCCAGCAATGCACACGTGAGCCATGCGAGTCCCTCAGTGGGGCAGGGGAGCAAACAAAAATAGTTTATCCCAGACTGCTCCTGACATTCAGCCTCCAACATCTCCCAGAAAAAGTTCCTTCCCCCCCATCATCATCATCTCGTCACTAAGAACAGCCCTGCAGAGAACAACTTGGGTGTGCTGATGGGTGAAAAGCTCAACACGAGCCAGCACTGGGCACTCACAGTCCTGGCTGGATCCCCAGCAGTGTGGGCAGCAGGGACAGAGAGGAGATTTTGCCCCTCTGCTCTGCTCAGACCCCACCTGCAGTGCTGGGGCCAGTTCTGGAGTCCTCAGCACAGCACAGACAGGGACCTGTTGGAGTGGGGGCCAGAGGAGGCCACAGCAATGATGGGAGAGCTGGAAGCTCTCTGCTGTGAGCCAGGCTGAGAGAGTTGGGGGTGTTCAACCTGGAGAAGAGAAGGCTCCAGGGAGACCTGGTGGCCTTTCAGTACTTAAAGGGGCTGATCAGAAAGCTGGGCACAGACTTTCAGCCTGTTGTGACAGGACAGGGAGTGGTGGTTTGAAACTGAAAGAGGTATTCAGACTAGCGAGAAGGAAAAAATATTTTTCACTAAAGGTGGTGAGACACTGGCCCAGGTCGCCCAGACAGGTGGTAGATGCCCCACAGCCAGAACCATTCCAGTTCAGGTTGTTTGAGGTTGTGAGCAACCTGACTTAGTTGCAGATGTCCCTGCTAACTGCAGGAGTGTTGGATTGGATGAGCTTTAAAGATGCCTTTCAACCCAAACCATTTTGTGATTCTAAGTGCTTGATAACACAAGAAAGATTAGGAGAATGACTTAGTATTTACATGCAAACCTAGAAACAAGTCAGTATGATTGGTGTGAGAGTGAGTTACCTTTTCATTCTGGAGTTTTTAAAGTGCTAATGATCCAATAACGTACAGCAAACTTGTTCAATCACTGCAAATAAATCAAAAGTTATTTTATTGGCAAGTGAGCAGTGAGGAACTGAAAAAGCTACAGCAGGAGCAATCCTGCATAGCTACCAGAGAAGGGAGCTCAGTCACACACAAAAACAAGCTGTCTCTGGCTTGAAGAGGAATAACATTTGTTCTGAATGTGTTTTACAAAACTCAGTGAGAAGTGCAGTGAGTGCTTGTTTAGGCTTCAAATCGAGCTAAGCACAATTTCAGCTTAAACCATCCTCTCATTCACAAAGAGTGAAGCTGTTCCAAAGCACAGCAAGCCCCAAGTGCCACTTGACCCAGCCTAGAGAGGCTGTAAGACATTTTTTTCCCCTCCTATTTTCACTACTTTGGGATGAGGTAACAGGATTTGATCTAAGGCCAGGCAGCTGTGGGTGCTCAGAGGCCAAGAGAGCAGAGAGCATCCAAACACCAAAGTTCCCATTAAAAAAAAAAAAAATTATTTACTTTTTTTTTAAGAAGAATTTTCAAGCTTCTCCTTAGGAGAGCCTTCAAAGCACAGTGTTAAAATATCAGATACAAACTGTGCTGACAGGAACCTCTTCAGTACTAAGCCACATGCTGAGAAACAGTTTCTAAACATTCAAATGGAAATAAGGACCAAAATGGGTTGTTACAATCAGGATGTTGTTCACTTGCAGAGGAGCTAAGGGAAGATGACTCTTGTGTACAGGCTGGATTGCTCCAGCTGTCACAGATCTGCACAGAATCCCAGCTTGGTAGGGGGTGGAAGGCTCTTCTGGAAATCATCTAGTCCAACCCCCCTGCTAAAGTGAGGTGACCTTGAGCAGGTTGTCCAGGATCACATCCAGGTGGGTTTGGAATCTTTCCAAGAAGGAGACTCCACAACCTCTCTGGGCAGCCTGCTTCAGGGCTCCAGCACCCTCACAGCAAAGAATTTTTTCCCCCCATGTTTAGGGGGAGCACTTTCTGTGTTCCATTTCCTGCCTGTTGTCCCTAGTCCTGTTGCTGGATATCACTGAAAAGGGGTTGGCCCCATCCTCTTGCCCCTGCTCCCCACCCTTTAGCTCTTGCTGAGCATTGATCAGATCCCCTCTGGGGCTGCTCTTCTCCAGGCTCTCTGCCCCAGGGCTCTCAGCCTTTCCCCCTCACAGAGATGCTGCAGGCCCCTCAGAATCTTTGTAGCCTCTGCTGGACTCTCTCCACAGTAGTTCCTTGTCTCTCAAACTAGGGTGCCCAGAACCAGAAAAAGAAAAGCCTTCACCCATCCCTACTACTGCTTTTCATATCCTCCAAGTCAGTGCTTGTGGAATTTATTTGATCCAGCTGGATAGATTTCTTTCTTAGTTACCTTAATCTATTTGAAGAACTCAATTAACCCAGTTTTTACTCCAATTAAACTTTTTTTCCTTTTCTTTTATCCTTTTTTCCTCCTGTCATTTGAAAGTGTTACCACTTCCCCTTGGGAGGTCACAGTTAGAGGATCTGGGCAGATTTAGGTAGCTCTGCTGACTCAGGGGATGCCACATTGTACAGCAAAGCCACCCCCTAAGCCAGGGAGGGAACAGCAGATGATGAGCATAAGCAAATCTTGGGTTGGCTGAATCACCTTGGGATGTGGCACACAACTAACTCATAAGCATTAAGCATCCACACACACTTGATAGGTCTGATGCTGGGGGTGGGGTAACACTGAAAGGAAGCTTCCAGGTTCTATGACACTTTGTGCTTTTATTGCCAAGGAAAGAAGCAGAGAAGGAAAGGTTTTGTAAATCAATATGAGACATCAGTATCTGGATGATTCCAAGGCTTTTCCATAGCACCAGAGCCAGCTTGGTGGCCCTCCAAGAACCTGACATCAAGGCAATGAGTTTAGCAATGTTGAGCTGGGGAGAATGGGAAGCAAATACACTACAGAAAGAAAACAATCCCACCAGGGAGGCAAAACCCACCACCACCAGTTCCAAAACAGCAGCAGGAATGCTATAGGAGAGAAAAAACCCTACACAAAAAAACAAGCCACACTATCTGATCCCAGTTCTGTAGACAGAAGTGAAAGAGCTGCAATTTTAGATATTTTTGAACTTCATGCAGATATTCAAAAAGTAACAGATAGCCAAAGCTGCAGCCAAGCAAAATGCAGCACTGCCCAAGCCTAACATCACAGATTCTTGACAGTGCTGAGCTAAAGGCTGGACCTGATGATCTTGAAGATCTCTTCCAATCAAAAGGACACTGTGATCTCCATCAGACAGCGTGGCTGATGAAAGAAAAATGTTAACATCTTTTTCTTAACTATGAAGAAAATCTCCTTTCCATTCTTGTCTGTTTGCAGGTAAAGACATCCAGAAGATGCTGCTGAAAGCAAGCCAAGCCTGAGCTTTGTAATGGAACATCTCTCATTTAAAGGCTGGGTATTGCAATTAAACCCAAGCACAGCCTTTCTAAAAGCAAGAAAGTGATGAACCTGTCAACAGCTGACAACACTGACAATTCATATCAGAGTCTGACTGTCTGAAGGCAGGGGCTGGGCCATTAGCACTAATGGTTTCTGCCTGGAAACAGAAGACATCTAAGGCACACTGTCCTTCAAATCTTTTCTGTCCTCAAAAAATAAAGTGCTCTGGGAGAAAGCAGCCATTCCTGCAGCAAGGAAAATGTCACTTGTCCAAAAATCCTATTTAGCAGTTGAAGGAGTCTTAACTAATCCTCCTCAGCCAGTGTGATAAGCCTAAAGAACGAACCCTGTCTCTTCATACATACTCAGCACTTTTCCATCCTGGTCCAGACAGACCATACTGCTCCAAACCTGCCAATCTGCCCCAGCCAAGACACCCACAACTGCTGGTAGGGACAGAGGCACAAAGACTGAGGGAAGATTGTAAGCAAAGTGAGTATCAAACCTGATCCATCACAGGATCTCAGCACTAGTGTGCAGTTCAAGCAGTGAGTGGATTACGGCTAATCAGGTTATTCTGATACCACCAGATAAGGTCAAGTGCTGACATTCATACCTTTAAACCCCTCTGCATGGGAGGAAGGAAACTTAGACTGCTAGATAGGACTGAAGGGCTTTTCCACCACCATTTTGAGGGCTATGACTTCCAAGAAACCCCCAGAGTCCCACCTGTCAGCCAAAGAGCTCACTGCACAGTAAAGGAAAATCCTTATCACAAGGATTGCACAACTAAAGAGATTATAATGGCCCTGCTCATCCTACAGCTGCTGAGCACCCCTGCAGTAAGGGCTCTGTGTTGAACAGCCCTTTGCTGACAATTGTGGACAGGAAACAGGCTCAAAACAGAATAGCTCCAGCTCAGGAAGATACTGAACCTCTCAAGTGTTTGAAGCAGCAGAGCATAGCAAGGAACAGGACACAGAGTTATACTTTCTTGAAGTACCTATTGCTTTTCTCTCTGGGAGACTTCTGGACCAACTTTCTACTTTTGCATTGTACAAATGGGGGGAGCTAAACCCTTGTACATCAACCATCTGCCTCCAGGTAGTTCTCTCTTCTCATTTTACACCTATCAAAGAGCTCAGTCACTTCCACAGTTCAGGCTTAGAAGAAAAACACCAACCATTGTCAGAATATTTACTTTTGGCTGACTGCCCTGGAAGCTCACCACCCTCAGGATTTGGCATACACAGTCTGGTGTTTGCACCTAAGAGTTATTTGGTTCCCAGCAGTGCTTCACAATCAGCCATGCTGGAGGTCTGTGCTGCAGAGGGTAATGTACAGGTGCATTGGGACTGTCCCCAAGCCAAATTTAATCTGAGCATCACTGTCACATGGCCAGGGGAAAGCTGGACTCCTCCAGCACCTTTCACACCATAAGGTTTCACTGCAGCAATTTATAAAATACCACCAAGGCCTAAAACATCAACCTGCAGTTATGCCCTGCAGCAACTGAACATCTGTGCATCCACTTCAGCTCATGAGAGCAATAAGAAATAGGGGAAGGAGCAATTGGGAAAGCCTCACTCAAACTGTGTATTTGGCTAATAACCCTCCCATCCACCAAACAGCTGTGTTCTGCAGCAAGCCCATAGATTCAGACCAGAAAATTGGGATTACAAAACATCATGGGTTTTCTTTATCAGAAGCAGCAAACCCAACTTTGCCTAGTGGTAAATACACTATGCACATCCTGCCTTCATCTCCCAGCACAGCAATGCAAGCTTTGGCAAGAAAAGAGAAAGGGCAGTAAAGGAGGTGTCTGTTTCCAGCAGTATTTTCATATATAAAAGGCAATTTCAAGGATTGGAAAAAAGGAAAAGGTGCAGAATCTGGGATGTCCTTTGTAAGGTAAAATATGGCATATTTGGTTATGTTCTACATCCTCAGAACTGCTGTTAAAGAAATGCTGGGTTCAGTCTGGGCTGCTGAGCACCTACTACATTTCTTTCTCACCCCTCACCACATCCAACTGGCTCCTCAAAGCTCAATGCACAAATTAAATTCAGAGGCTGCTTAGAAGCAAACGATGTAAAGCACAAGTGCTTGGATAAGGTAGTGCCTGAGATTAATCAGAAAGGCAGGAATGAGAGAAAAACGGGAGGCAATCCATTAGATCCTCGATAAAAATCAGCCTTTGATGGGATAAAATTATTGCTGACATTGCCACACAGGGCACGTCCTCAGTAACCCCATGCAAGCCCTGAGCAAAGCAATTCATTTCCTAACCGCAGCCTCTGCTCCACCCCAGAAGCATCTCGCCCAAGACAATACAGGACTGTGCCACTTGATGGCACCAAAGAAAACCCCAAATTACCACACCACCAGGCCAGATTCAGAAAGTCAGAGGAAGTCTAAAACATTGCAGGAAAAATGTTATGGCCAAGATTTTGCATAAGAACAGAAAAAAAAAAAAAAATCCACAGCTGTCTCCTAGGCCAGAACATTCCTGCATCCAAACTGCAGCTGAAGAGATCAGGTCACTTGGATTCACAGGCTACAAGCACAGCCTCTCTCATGGTCTGACCTAAACTAGCAGCTAAACTCCAGTGATGAAATACAAAAAAAATCCACCAGCATCAGCTGGTGACAAGATACCAGCACTGATCACAAACAACAAAGAGAAGCACCGGTGAACGTGGGAGCTGAGAAGGAAAAGCTTGAAGGAGGCTGATTTAAACATCAGTGCTGACCACTGCTCTGCAGACCTTTTCTCAATATGCTTCTCATCAGTTTCAAGACCAAAGCTGGAACTTGCTACCCATGCTCTGAACTCCAGTCCTTCTTCAGCTGCATGCAGCCAAAAGGCAGGACAGGGAGCAGAATGGAGCAGCAAGAAATCAGCTCCAGGACTGGGGTTACCACCCACAGCCTTAGCACCTGGGAAACACAGAACCACAGAATTGTTTAGGCAGGAAAAGACCTCAAAAATCATTGGAGTCCAACCCTTAGCACTGCACTACCAAACTCACCACTAAACCATGTCCCTCAGCACCACTTCCACATGGCTTTTAAATCCTTCCAGGGATGGGGACTGCACCACTGCCCTGGGCAGCCTGATCCAGGGCTTGATGACCCTGCTGGGGAAAAAATTGTTCCTCAAGTCCAACTTAAACTCCCACTAGCACAACTCAAGGCCATTTTCTCTTGTCCTGTTGCTTGTTCCTTGGGAAAGGAGACCAACCCCAACACCCCTGGGCTCCAGCCTCCTTTCAGGTAGTTGGAGAGAGGCAGGTGGTCTCCCTTCAACCTCCTTTTCTCCAGGCTGAACCACCCCAGGTTCTTCACCTGCTCCTCACAAGACTTGTGCTTTACACACTTCATCAGCTTCCTTGCCCTTCTCTGGACACCAGAACACCTCAATGTTCTTTTTGGAGTGAGGGGCCCAAAACCAAACCCAGTATTCAAGGTGCAGCTTCACCAGTGTTGAATACAGCAGGACAATCCCTGTCCTGGTCCTGCTGGCCACACTAGCATTGGCCAAAGCCAGGATGGTGTTGGCTTTTTTGGCTACCTGGATACACTGCAGAAAACCAAGCCAAAGCCAACCCCAAGTGCACCATGCCCAGCTGGCCCTCCACCAACCTGAGAGCTGACAAGGTAAATCCACAATCCAAGTGAACACATCCAGAGTTAAAAGTCAACCACAGTGTCAAAGGTACCAGAGTAGCCAAAGCCTCTTCCTTCAACATACAAACACTGTCCTGGGATGCAGCAACATGCAAGAGAGCAGGAAAAACAAACAAACAAACAAAAAAAAAAAGGAGACACACAAACAAACAAAAGACCCCAAACAAACCACAAACATACAAAGCAGGTTTGAGTGTTTAAAACTTAACAGAAACCATCTGGGGTATGTTTCTGTTTGTGTCAGGTACCCAACAACAGTATTTAATAGTTAGTCTGAAAGACCTCTGAGGAAGCAGATGTCTCAAAAAGGATGCAAGAAGGTTTTTACCTCTAACTGATCTCTGCTGTTATTAAACTGGACAAGCTCCTACATCCCAGCTGCATGAAATTGTAATTAAAAGCCCATGCTGAAAGTTCAAACCCCAAAACACAAAGCCAGCTTGTTCTCAACCATTCATCTCCAGAGCCATACATCAGCTGGGGCAACCAGCAAAATAAAACTCTTGTGCAAGCAAAAACAAACCCCAAAAGGACAAATTAGCTTTACCACAACAGAGACCACTTGGAAGGCTGTTGCTCAACAAGAGTGTTAGAGGACTTTGCTTCACCAGCATGTGCTCGTTTAGGCACTGGGAACACAGGTTGCTTCTGCTGCTGAAGAACTACTTTAGAAATTGAAAACTAGCAAAAAAAAAAAAAAAGACAAATCAGTGCACTGACACATGTTGGGACAAGAAGAGAGGGCATGGCCTGAAGCTGGACCAGGGGAGGTTTAGGTTAGATGTTAGGAAGCAGGAAATAAGACACTGGAATGAACTGCCCAGGGAGGTGGTGGAGTCACCATCCCTGGAAGTCTTCAAGGAAAGATTGGATGTGGCACTAAGTGACATGGCCTGGTCAATGTGGTGGGGTTAGGTCATAGGCTGGACTTGATCTCTACTAACAGCCACATAAAAAGGGGAAACAGGAATCACACGAACACATCAGCAGGGACAAAAATTACTGCAAAAGAACAGAGCAACAGCTTTTGCTTGGAAGAAGTTCCTTTCAGTTTCCATTCAAGGATAATGCTCCTGCCATGAATGTCACAGAATGTCTTTCTTGCCTAACACTTGTGCAGTGACACTATTGATGCAGCACTTCAAAAACTGGAAGAGAAAGGGTAAATTGAAACAGATTCAGAAATACTGATTTAAGGCTCAGACAATTTGGCCTCCAAGGGACCCAAGTGCCATCAGTTTGGCTTAAAGAGAAAACTAAAGGAGTCAAAGTATTTGAGAGCTTGATTTGTTAACCTCATTTACTATTTAATCACCAATATTACTTACTGGGAGTGTTTCCTGCAACACCACTCAGTCCACCCAGGCACCAAAGCTGGGCCAATTCCCATTACAAGGCAGTGATTTAAGAGTAATCCCTTGGTAATAAGAATCAAACTTTTCATCACAGCATCTATTAAAGACACCTAATCTCAATTCAGAGCTGCTCAAGCAAAGGTCACAGCCTTGATTCAGGAGTTATGACCTGCATTGTGCAAAGGTCAGAGGAGGAAGCTTAGAAACACTGTCAAGGAAAGCAATGCTGCTCAGATAATCATGAGGAGAGATTGAACACAGACAGAAGTGTTGGTCAGTGCTTGCCTTGAACAAGACTGCCCAAACCAAGGTAAGCCAGGGCAGCTCTTGATCAGGACAGCTTGGTCAAGTCCTGTGGTCCTGCTGAATTGAGCAGCACCCCAGAACTATGCAGCAGCATGCTCAAAACCCTGTAAGCTTCCCTCTCGTTGTCCTGGCTTGAGCTAGAACAGAACTAATTCTGTTCAGGGATTTGACTTCTGAGCTCAGTCTCTGCTCAATGCCAGCACTCATGAAGAGCTTCCAATACAGAGAACCAGCTCCCAGTTTGGAGGCTGCAAATCCACCAAGTATACAACAAAAGAGAGAAGAAACTAAATCTGCACACATCTGTAGGATAATTAAGCAGGAAGATAACAGCAAGTCAGCAGGTTCCAGATGAAGTTAGCCAAGCATAGTGATGCTGAAAATTGTGCTCTGACAAGCAAAAACTGAGACAGCAACTTCAGTGCATTTGTTAGCGACTTAATTTCATTTCCTGGGTCCATTCAGTGAGATCCAGATAAAAGACTAAAGCCATAACCACAGTGAGATGTAGAGCAGGGAAGATCATAGAACGGTTTCAGTTGGAAGGGACCTTTCAAGCTCAGCTAGTCCAACCTACCCTGCAGTGAGCAGGGACATCTGCAACTAGAGCAGGTTGCACAGAGCCCAGTAAGAGGGACATCTACCACCTCCCTGGGCAAACTGGGCCAATGTCTTACCACCCTCAATGTGAAAAATGTCTTCCTTCTCTGTAATCTAAATCTCCCCTCTTAGTTTAAAGCCATCACCTCTTGTCCTGTTACAACAGCCCCTGCTAAAAAGTCTGTCTCAGCTTTCTTATTGGCCCCTTTAGGTACTGAAAGGCCACCAGAAGGTCTCCCTGGAGCCTTCTCTTCTCCAGGCAGAACAACCCCAACTCTCTCAGCCTGGCCTCACAACAGTGGGGTTCCAACCCTTGCATCATTGTCTGGACTTCCTCTGGACCTGCTCTACCAGGCAGAATCCCCCCTCCCTCCTTCCACCTGCTGCCCACCCTGCTGGGGATCAGCCCAGGACACAGCTGGTTCTGGGCAGTGAGTGCATGGTGCCAGCTCATGTCCAGCTTTTCAGCCACCATTACTCCCAAGTCCTTGTCTGCAAGGCTGCTCTCAATCTCAAAATCTCTGTATCAGAAGATCTGCAGAGCAATGGAGACAACACCTTGACCAGACAATTCAGTTGGTCAAAAGCACATACCTATTTTTAGGGCTGCTCTTCTGACACCTTTAAACAAAAGTATCATTTGGATACTTCAGTCCAGGTGCTAAGCTTCACTCTTCCATCTCCATCTCAGCAGTCATCACTCTGACCTTATCTTTCCCCATCCCAGAGAGCTCCCAGGCTCAGGCTCCCTTTGCTCACCACTGCCTGAGCAGGGTCCTGGGACTCACTGCTCAGACTTTATAGAGCCTCACAAGAAACAGCATCAGTATAGAAGCACCACTTGCTCATCACTCTGAGCTTGCAGTTTCATGACTCCAGCAACAGCTTTCAGGCTATTTCCAACTGCAAGCAGCTATGATTTCTTTTCTAGTGTTACTCTGTTAAATGCGCTTAAGAAACCCAAGTTCATTTAGCAAAGTGACACCCCAAAAGACGGGGAATCACCTCTCAAAGGTTCCTAGAGAGTTTTCATTCTCCAGCTCCATGTGCTACTCAAAACAGAGCTATCAGTAAGGCAAAACAAAGCGACTCTCTGCAGCTATTTAGGACAGGAAGCAAAGGATGCTGTGTCCAACTGATAGTGCAAAAGGAATTTTAAAAAGCCAACATGTAACGTCTCCGGCCTGGAGCCAATTTGCTTCAAAGGACCTTGGTGTCCCCACAGGGGAAATTAAAAAGAAAAAAAAAAAAAAACAACACACCACCAAAACACCACAAAACACACACATAGAAAACAAAGAAATCATGCACAAGGCTTTTACAATTTGCAGGGTGCTTTGCCTTCAGCTACAAGCAGTACCTGACCCACGTGCAATGCTGTGCTCTTAAATCTGTTCTTCAGCCCGGGGGCTGTGGAGCAGCTTCTTATCAGACAGCCCAGGCGTTTCCAGGCTATCAGGGCCATCAGATCTCCTTCATAAACACAGAGCAGCTCTGTGATTCTCAAAGCAGGCAGAATCATTCCAAAGTTATGACATCCATGAACACCCAAATCCAGCCCTAATACAGAGCATACAGATCCTTCACTGGGATTTTTATTGGTTTGCAACTCTGTCATTACTTTAGCCGGAGAAGGCAGAGGGTGAGGGGTGCTGGAGCAGATAAGGGATCTTCTCTCCAGCTGCACCCCCTCCCAACACGTTTCCATGCATTTGGTCAATGATATTTTGGGCAAAGGAGCTTTTCTTTGTGCCAGCAGTGTGTTCTTGTGGACAAGGCCAATGGGATCCTGTGGCTCATTACAAGAGTGTGACCAGCAGTTCAAGGGAGGTTCTCCTATCCCTCTGCTCTGCCCTAGTGAGGCCACATCTGGAATACTGGGTCTACTTCTGGACCAGTTCAAGAGAGACAGGGAGCTACTGGAGAGAGTCCAGCAGAGGTTACAAAGCTGCTGAGGGGCCTGGAGCAGCTCTGTGAGGGAGAAAGGCTGAGATCCCTGGGGCTGTTGAGCCTGGAAAAGAGCAGCCCCAGAGGGGATCTGATCAATGCTCAGCAAGAGCTAAAAGGGCAGAATCAAGAGGATGGGGCCAGACTCCATGGTGCTCAGTGACAAGACAAGGGGCAGTGGGCACAAATTGGAACCCAGGAGGTTGCATCTGAACATAAGTAAAAATATCTTTGCTATGAGGTGCTGAAGCCCTGGAGCAGGCTGCCCAAAGAGGTTGTGGAGTCTCCTTCTCCAGAGACATTCCAAACTCACCTGGACAGTGCAATCCTGGGCAACCTGCTTTGGGTGCCACTGCTTTAGCAGGGGGTTGGACTAGGTGCCCTCCAGAGCCCCCTTCCAATTCCCACCATGCTGGGATTCTGTGATAACCAGTAGTGCCCTAAGGAAAGAGCAGTTTGCCACTCTACACAATAAATGAACCCTCTTGCCCCAGGGTATTTTCCCAAACAGAGCAGCTTACAAAGCCACTTTGCCTCCAAACCAACACACAAAGACCACAACCACCACTCGGGGAGCTCCGTGAACCACAGCCTGACGAAGGAAATTCTTTAAGCCCTGTCGCATGTGAAGATTAAAGAGCCAAACCTCCTCTCATATATTTACACCTTTGGCTTGTCAAAATAGCAGTGCCATTCAGCAGCGGTTTAAATATCTTCTTTGAGAGGAAAAAATAAAGCCCTGACTTTTCCTGTTTGGGAAGTGGGCAAGGGGAAAAACACCACAGTACACTGGTTCAACCTTAAAAAAAACCCACCACAAGACACACAGCACAGGATGTGTAAAAATAGGGCTCCTGATTAGATCAGGACAATCAACTATTAATGAGTCCCACCTGCTCAGATTGTAAAGCGATTTGTCCCTCTCACCCATCCCCTGACAGCAGCCACCCGGGCTCACAAACTCCATGTGGGAAAAAATCAGAACTGGTGCCTTGCAGAGTTAAGGTAGATGAACTTAAGGCACACTTCAAACTTTCAAGGCACTCTCTGGTTTACCTATGGTCAGACTGATGCCAGCTAAGGACAAATTAACACAGTTTCCACCTTTAGAGAAGATATCAGGTTTGGTCTGAAGTCCCAGAGAGGAAGTTGGCTGATTAGAAACATCCACAGCCATCCAAGACAGTAAAGGACAGGTGGTCTGAAGCCCACCCTGAAGAGACCCCAGCTAGCCCAAAGCCCACCCTGAAGAGAACCCAGCCAGCCCAAAGCCCACTCCCCATGCCACAGGGTGGGTGTGAAATCCTAGCATGGCTCTGAGAGGGCCTGTATAGTATCTGTTGCACTCAGCAATAAAAATTAGTACCTGCTGATTTCATCAAGGTCCAAATCTAACTGAGGTCCCCAAATCATCCCTCAGCTTTTCCATCTTCCCAGCCACAAAGGGAAAAAAAAAAAAAAAAAAAACACCACACCACAAAAACAATCCACTCACAACAACAAACCCACAGAAACCAACTCCCCATAAAACCTCTCCTGATGCAGGTCCCAAACCATGGCAGTGAGTGAATGGAGATGGGTCAGTGGAGCAGTTGCACACCCGTGCTCCTCCACCCACCCCTTGGGAATGGTTATTTTCAGTACTTCAGACTCTGAAGCTCACGACCAAGGAATTATCTTTACGCGGCCGTAGCCACTTCAAGTAGGAGCTGCTCTAAAAATACAACCCCCATTAAGAAGACTCAAAATAGCATGCCAAGAGCTCATTAAAGTCTCTCTAAATGGGGAAAAAAAAAAAAAAAGCAGCAGCCTTCCAGTTGGTGCTTCAGTTTGAAAACAAGGATGGGGAAGACTTCAGATAAACATCCACTCCAGTGAAATTCCATGTCGGAAAAGCACAACGCCGGAGCAAAGAGCAGGGTCAGACTCCACAGCACCTAAACCCACACAATCATTTAGGTTGAAGGACATCTTGAAGATCATAGAAGCACTAAATGCTTTGGGTGGGAAAGGGACCCTGAAATGTCGTCTAGTCCAACACTCCTGCAGTGGACAGGGACATCTGAAACTAGAGCAGGTTCTCCAGAGCACCAGATAACCTGGCCTGGAACATTTTCAGGCATGGGGCAGCTACCACTTCTCTGGACAACCTGAGCCAGTGTTTCACCAGCTCCACTGAAAAGAAATTGTTCATAGGAAAGCTGTTCCAGCCCATTCATCATTTCTGTGGCCTCCTCTGGACTCACTTCAACAAGTCCATGTCCCTCTTGTGCTGAGGGCTCCAGAGATGAAGACAGCACTCCAGATAGAATCTCAGCAAATCTTTTGGAGCTTCGTATTTTCTTGCCTTAGGAGGCTGAGAAATCACGTCCAGGCAGACTTGCTGCTCATACCACAACCTCAGTCACAGAGGCTGAGCTTGGATGCAGAGCTCAGAGGAAGCATCTTCTCAGTCAAGACTTGAAAGCACAAGAAGGCTGTTAACAGCACATTCTGGGGCTACAAGCATCACATCAGGGCATTCAGCTAGCAGGTAAATGTTCAGACAACCTCAATCAAGAAATGGGTTCCCCTCTCTGAAGCTGTCTCCTACTCCATCCTACCTTTCAGCATTGACTTCCCTTCTCCTCACTCCTGCCTATCCCATGGAAAACAAGCTGAAGATTATTCCATTCTACTCTGCTCTAGCAAGACCTCACCTGGATACTACATGCAGCTCTGAAGCCCTCAGCACAAGGGAGACATTAACCTATTACAGTGGGTCCAGAGGAGGCAAAGAAATTGATCTGAGAGATGGAGCAGCTCTGCAATGAGGCCAGGCTGCAAGACTTGGGGTTGTCCCACTTGGAGAAGACCTCCAGGGAGACCCTCTGGTGGCCCTTCAGTACTTAAAGGGGCTGATCAGAAAGCTGGGGACAGACTTTTTAGCAGGGCCTGTTGTGACAGGACAAGGGGTGATGGTTTGAAACCAAACGAGAGAGATTTATACTAGAAAGAAGGGAGAAATATTTTACACTGAGCATGGTAAGACACTGGCCCAGGTTGCCCAGAGAGGTGGTGGATGACCCATCCCTGCCAACACTGAAGGTCAGGCTGGACAGGACTCTAAACTACCTGCTCTAGTTGCAGATGTCCCTGCTCACTGTGGGAGGAGTTGGACTAGCTGACCTTGGAAGGTCCTTCCCAATGCAAAGCAGTCTGTGACTGGCGTGTGAAGCCCTGCAGCACAAAGGCTGTGGGCAGAGCACTGGGTGCATCCCTCCTCCTTAGACACGGCATGGATCACAACCTACAGAGGGTGCAAACACAAAAGCAACTGATCTCCACAAGAAACCCCTGCTGGCAGTACCTTTCAAGTGCACTGTTCCCATCAGGACTCTTTGTTTGGGATTACATTCTCTTCTTGACAAGGAGCTTTATTTTTGTGTACACTGCCAGACACTCCAAGGCAAGTTATTTTTCAAATAGACGTCACTTGGGTCGAGCCAGGTTGAATCTCAACTTCCACTTCCTGCTTTTATTTCCAGCTTCCATTTATTTTTCTGTCCTCACCAGCACACACAGCCTCTGCACTGCTGTTTCAGCCAAGTGTGTAATTAAACAGGGGGTTGTTATTATTGCCACTTAAAGACTGAGGACTTTGAGTGCAGTAGTGGAAACTAACAGGCACTTAAGCATCTACATCGCTCTTATGCTGCCCTTCTAACTCAGTTGTCATTTATTATTGTTACTTAGTTTCCACTGAGTACAAAAGCCCTGCCCAAGCAGCCTGGCTGGAATTAGTTATCCTCAGAATATAACTGAATATCCTGCACATCACACTTCAGATCAATCTGTACCAGATCCAAACCTGAGCATCAGCACTAAAATTGGTCAAGATGAAATCATTGTGATTATGCTTTTAACTCGTATGACCAAAATCCCTTCCTGCTCAATCTCACACAGACCATTGCAATAAGGGCAACCTAAAGAAAGGAGCCTGAAGTCAAAACAAAGATGCACTCTGCATGCCAGCTACAGGACATTCCACAGGGCTTTGCATCTAGTCTTTACAAAGCCAGAGTCTGACCTTGCCTGTATCTCCAACAGGCAGCTGCTCTGAAAGAAAATAAAGCACAACTTTATGTCAAGGTTATTGTTGTGGTTTGACAGAGCTCATTCTGCTCAGGGATTTGACTTCTCAGCTCAGGCTCTGCTCACTGAGGCACTTTCTGCAGTTCAGGACAGGGTTGCACAGCCAGGGGCTGCTCCTAGCAGTGAGAAGCTGATGGGGAGAGCTCCTGCCAAGGGCTGGGCTGCAGAAAGGCTCTGGCTGAGACTTGCTCCTGGGCACACCAAGAGCACTGCCACATCTTGTGTGCCACCTTGGGGTGCAGGAAGCCAAAGGTGGCACCTGTAGGGAGGAATGGACAGGACAGGTGACCCTTAACTGGCCAACAAGAAGTTAAATCCCATGGACATTATCTTCAGGAGAAAGCTGAGGGATCACCAGGGTGAAGCATCTTATTCAACAGCCAGTGTCCAAGGAGGACTCTGCCTGTTCTGCCTTTGATCCCAAATCCATGCGTTCCTGAATCCAGTTCCTGAACTTGGTTCCCATCTTCTGCTGAGTCCAGTCTGGGACTTCCCCAGTGCCTGCCCCCATCATCACTGGTGACAATGGTGACATCATTGCCATCAGGGGTTGGGTTGGATATTGGTTTGTATCTCTTTGTCTCGATTTCATTTGATTGTTCTCATTTCCATCCCAGCTGTTTAGTTTTTTTCCCACCCCATCAGTCTCTCTCCCTTATTCCCTTTGGGAATGCAGAGGGGTTCATAGAGAGCCTCTGGCACTTGTCTAGTGGCTGGCCCAGCCCTAACCCCAGACAGTTATTGTGCATGAATTTCTATTATCTGGGAGAACCAGAGAGAAATGAAATTAGATCATTCTTCCTGGGAGAGAACATTCTGTCAGTCATTTCAGCTTGGGTATATTTCATCTCAGAAATAAAACCAAGAGAATGGAGAGCTGAAGACTGAGTGCAGAAGACTGAGGACAACAGGGCCATAAAATGGTCATAAAAGATCTGGTAGGGTTTTTTCCTATTACAACTAATTGTGGCCAAAGAGTTAACTCCCTTCAAGCCACACAATAAATCCGAGGCTTTCATAAAAGCATAAACATCCCTGACATATTTCACTTGCAATACATGGATTTGTCATCTCTCAAGTTCTGATTTGGTGGGGATCTTTTTGGCAAAGGTTAAGTTCAACCCCAAAACTTTGTTCTTAACAACATGATTTCATTACAAAAAGGAAACAAAAATCACTAGCAGATAGGAGCATGCAGACACAGAGGAACCAGCTTCCCATTAGCATTGTATGGGCCCAAACCTGCTTCACCTTAAGGGGAAAAAAAAAAAAAAACAAACAACCAAACAACACCACACACCACATTTCTCTCTATCAACTCATTTTTATCCTGCCTGTGCTACTCTGCTCTCAGCAGGCAGTCTCAACCACCACAACATGCATGTTTGTTCATTGGAAGGTACACACCTATTCATAGAATCATTTCAGCTGGGGAAGACCTTCAAGATCCCAGGAACTATGAGATAAACCCACACCTGCACAGACCACAAGTACAGGACAAACTGGGTAACCCCAGTTTCCAGTTTCTCTTGTCCAGAGGATGAATGTCCCCATGGATTCAGGCCAGCACAATACACCCATCCTAGTCCAGCTATGACATTTCCAGTTTGCACTGCAAAAATAATCTCAAAAGGACTTCAATGTGCTGTGCCACCAGTTCAGAGGAGTGACCACAAAGATCTCACAACAACTGTTTGGTTTGGAAGAGACTTTTCAGATCATGAAGTCCAACCATTAACCCTGCACTGTCAGGTCATCATTAAACCACAGCCCTCAGCAGAACAACTACCCAGCTTTGAAACTCCTCCAGGGACTGGGACTCCACCACTGCCCTGGGCAGCCTGGTCCAGGGCTTGACAACCCTTTTGGGGAAAAAAATTGCTCCTCATGTCCAACCTAAACCTCCCCTGGTGAAACCTGAGGCTGTGTCCTCTTGCTCTTGGCAACAGATGGGCTGGACTAACCACCACTATATGGCTGCAGCATCTGTGGCTTGTTTCATAAAAACAGAATGGTTTGGGTTGGAAGGGACCTCAAAGATCATCCAGTCCCTGCCCATGGCAGTGAGGTTGACCATCTTTCACTACACCAGGGTGCTGAAAGCCCCTTCCAATCTGCTCTTGAACTTTGCCAGGGATGGGGAAGTCACAAACTCTGGGCAACCTGGTCCAGTATCTCATCATGCTCCTCATTCTGGATGGCATCCAAAGAAAAGCAAGGAAGCTGGTGAAGGGTCTAGAGCACAAGTCTTGTGAAGAGCAGCTGAGGGAACTGGGGTTGTTTAGCCTGGAGAAAAGGAGGCTGAGGGGAGAACTTCTGGCTCTCTACAATTCCCTGAAAGCAAGGTGGGGGTCATTCTCTTCTCCCAAGGAACAAGCAACTTTCCCACTGCAAGGTACAAGCTCTGCTGTCTTCTCCATGCTTGTAGAGGCCACCCAGATCAGCTTCACTACACCAGCTTATAAAGGAAGCATCACATTTTGTTAACTGTCAGGAAAAGGGCAAGCTGAGGATGATAATCTATTACCTCTCAAGAAGGGCAGAGGTTCTGCAACAGGTTATCATCTTTTGGCATATGGTTCTTCTCCAAAATGGACAGAGAAAGACAGAAATGGATTCTCGAGATGGTTCAATCATCTTTGCTCTTTAGCTCCAAGCAATCATCCACCCAGAAGGAAAGCAAAGGCTAGCTCATGAACTGTGATGTTGGGAAAATATTCTGTTAACAGGTACCATCACCTGGAAGATTGTCTGCTAGTGAAGAAGTTCATACTCACTCAGGCTTCAAGGCATCAGCCTGCAAGGAAAGCCTACGGCCATGCCCATTACCGAAGACACTGCCAAGAGCTGCCTCCACATTTCCAGCAATTTGTATTATTTTTCAAGCTCTTCATTATTCAGCCTGGGGAGAGGGAAGCTCCTTACACTCTTTTCACTTTCTATTCCTCTTTGATGGCCACAGGGGGGAAAAAAAAAAAAAACAAACAAACAACCAAACATACACAAAAAAAATCCCCACACCCTACTTGGCTTCTCAGTAAACCTTTTATGGAAGACCTGGCAAATTTCTTAACATCACTGACAGATTTTAGGGAGGAGAGTTTTGTTTGCTTGCTCTCATGAGTCTGAAAGTCAAAGCCATCACATAGCTAAGTATCAGTCAAAGCCACACACCCTGCTCCCTGGTAGCCCTGGCTTGGGCACCCACAGAAGGTATTGCACAGGGGGGAACACAGCCAGCTAGCAGCTTGGGGCAGACATTTGGAACTTTATTTGTCACAGAAAGGGAGGTAAGGAAGTATTTCAGTGCTGAGAACGAAAAAAAGCTCTTCTGGGATGCATATAAATCATCAGCAGGCTGGCCCAGGGAGGGGGGTGCAGAGGAAATTATTGCAGCTCTACCAGCACCCTCACCCTCTTGGCACAAAGAGGGAAGCACAGCATCTCCAAAAGGAGCTGCAGCAACCATGGGGACATCTAAGCTTGAGAAGGCTTCATTCCCCCACAGTCAGTCAGTTTCATGAACACAAGAACTTTCTCTCACTGGAACAGCAGCTGATGAGGAACCTCAGACACCAAAGGCACAGCTCAACACACAACTCTTGAGCTAAATCTTCATCTATTAATACACCCAAGGGCAGATCCTCAGGCTTCCTCCTGGCACAGCCAAGGCATGCAAGGACATGTGTGCTAACAGCACTGCTATCTGTTGTGGAGGACATGTCACCACACCCAGAGTGGGCACTGCCAAGTGAAATCAGCTCCATGACAGCCCTGCTCCAACACAGGACATCAGGCACACAGGTCAGGTCACTCTCCAGAGTACCCTTGAAAGCCTCTTCCCATGCACAGGGTGTCCTTCACCTCATGTGCTCCTGCCACCCCAGTAACAACACTGGGCACATTCACAACCCCCTGGGATGTAAGATTAGAAGCAATTTATCAATAAACAACCCAGGCAACGGGTTGCTAAATAAGAGCCTAATGTGCCACACAGACTTCAGGAAGAAAGTCACCTTTGCAGATTTGAATCTTTCCAACACTGCTGTTTAAAACCCCAAAGGCACCAGACCATTCCAAAAAGTAGGATTATGATGAGCCTCATCCTCAACTTTAACAGCTGTGGTTGAGAAGCAGCAGTAACAGAGGCTTTGCTCACCTGCTGTTCTGCTCAGCTCCTGCAGCTCATCTCCTTTGTATCTAAATGACTAAAAGAGCACACATCAGCGTGTGTGTGTCTCTTGCCTGAGCAAATTGCCAGCCCTAGGGCCAGCCCAGCAGGAGAGCTAATTATCTGGACACTGATTTTTCCAAACCAAAAGGGATTTGGAAGCAGGGAGAGGAAGTTCCAGCAGACAGGCACGCTGTGCATCCTCACTTCTGGCAAACAGGTTGAGCACTACAAAGGAACAATTCTTCAGCATGACCTAAAGCTACATTCAGAGATTTGATTAAAAAAGGGTATTACCTCCTACTACAGGAAATCAGGAAGCCTAGACTCCTATTTGCAGATTATTTAACAAACTGTAGCACCTAACCCATGGCACTGGAGGTGGTGCCACCTTGACAAGGATAGCAGCAGAACAGGTAACCCAGCTCACAGCCTGCTGCACTTGCAGCAGAAGCTAGGCTGAAAGAACTGCTCCAGTGGCAGCACACTCTTGATAAGCTATTCTGGTGGTTCCTCAAACCCAGTGAGAGTAGGAACAACTCTCCCCAGAAGCTTGGGCACTCGCTTCGGGGAAACACCACCTGTGCCACATGCACAAGGCAGCTGACTTGCAGAGGGTATACTGAGATCCAGCACTGATTCCTTCAAAACTACTATACTGCATTCATGATGTGCATAGGAACCTTGACAGGACAAGGACACATAGACAAAAAAAAAAATATACAGGAACCTGGAAGGTCCCATCTAAATGTGAAGAACAACTCCCTTGCTGTGAGGGTGCTGGAGCAAGCTGCCCAAAGAGGCTGTGGAGTCTCCTTCTCTAGAGAGATTCCAAACCCACCTGGACATAGTGGTCCTGGCCAACCTGCTGTGGGTCACCCTGCTTTAGCAGCAGGGTTAGACTAGATGATCACTAGAAATCCTTACCATGCTCATATTCTGTGAATCAAGCCCCAGATCAGCAACAACCTATCACTAACACTGTGGCTGCTGCAAGAGAGCAGAAGATGGAAAACCATAATGCTGGTTGCTTTAGTGGCTTCTGCAGTGCATGAAGAATCTTGCAAGCTACAGAGCACTACACGTCACAGGGCAAAGCAGAAGTCTGGTTGATGAAATAGTCCCAAACATGTAAAAAGTACAATACAACAAAGGAGACAGCAGCTCCTTTGGGTGGCATTCACACATCTTACTAGTGCTCTTTGAAGGAGTCAGACTTGTTAATGGTGGGGATCTGGTCAACCCAATGCAGTTGAATGTTAAAAGCATTCTAAGAATTCAAAGGACAAAATAGAAGGTTGATGTTCCCCTAGTTCAACCCCTTCTCTGCTGTGAAACACACTGAACATCAAGATGACATTTCGCAGAGGACACAGAACTATTCAGCTGGATCCACTCCAAAGCAAAAAGCTACAAAGGATCTTACAACACGGAGTATCAGGTGACAAAATGACAAATAGAGCTCAGTGCCAGCAGTGTAAAGCAGGACACTTGCAGGGGAGGAACGGGGGACAAAGCCTTTGTAATATGCCAGCAGTGAGGGGCTCTAAATTAACTGCTAGCACTGAGGAGGAGAGATGCCAGCAGCATTGTGGCTGCATTGGCAGAAGTGTTGGCTCAGACCACAGAGACTGCAAGAAAGAGAAAGCAAAGCAGAAAATATCACTGTGCCATTCAACACATCTCTAGATGTGACTCTGCATCTTGATCACTACATGCAACTCTGATCTTTCCCACATCAGTGCAGAAAGGTGATAGCTGCATGAGAAAAGCTACCAAGAAAAGCAACAGGGATCATGAGCAATGCAAAACAGCTTCACCAGGAGAACAGAAGGAATTAAGAAGGTTTCAGGCTGGAAAGCAAAAAGAAATATATGGCTATTTCTTGTTAGCCTTTGTGACAGCCTAGACCTTGTCCTAGCCAAAAAAACCAAAA
Source organism: Indicator indicator (assembly GCF_027791375.1). Classification (NCBI taxonomy): domain Eukaryota; kingdom Metazoa; phylum Chordata; class Aves; order Piciformes; family Indicatoridae; genus Indicator; species Indicator indicator. The sequence continues at coordinate 13,300,901 of NC_072032.1, read as the reverse complement.
TATATAGTGCACAATTAAACTGCAGAACTCAACTCATCACTGTGAAATGTTTCAACATGAGAGCACTAGCAGACTGAAGTGTTGGTGAGAGACTCGTGGAGAAAAGATGCAAGGGAAACTCTTGAGTAGGGAAATGCTGGCACAAACTGTGCCCAAAGCCTCCAGCCTGCAAGACACCAGAAGCATGTGCTTGTATTTGCTCTGTCTCATATGATAAGCACCCACTCCTCACCCCCCTCAGAAACAGGATGATCAAGAAAAGCCTTTTATACAACCAGTAGGAACATTTTTATGATATTCTCAAGTATTAGTTCAAAAGCTCTTCCCTGCATCTACCCCAAATCCCTACTGCTGCAACTGCAGTCCAGATCCCAGCCAGCGTGCAGCCATGAAAGAAGAGCTTTTCTTCATCTTCTCAACAGCCTATTCTGCATCTGCAGATGAATTGTGTGCCTGTCTTGTCTTCTCTAGATTGAGCAATCCCAGGCATTTCAGTTTTTTCTCAAAGGTTGCATTTGCTTTCCTTTGGGAAGAGGAGTCATCAAGTAAGGACTATTAAGCATCTGCAGCCACAGGCTAAACAGCCATTTTATTTATTTATTTTTAGACAAAAGTTCTTCAAACCACCAAAAGCAGAAACAAAGAGCATGACAAAGAGGACAGTCTAGGTAGAGTTAAATGCCACAGGACTCTGCTCACAGAGGGCAATCAACTGAGTCCCCATGCTGCTCCTTTCCTGCCATCCTCTCTAGGCAGCACAGCTCTAAGGATGAGCTCAGCTGCCAGCTCCAGCTGAAAAACTGCTCCGTCATATGCAGTAACAACTCCAGGAGGCACCAAGACAGATGAGCAGAGCAGCCTTTCCTTAAAGGCTCAAGGGAAACATCCCCTCTTTGCTTACTGCCTCACAAGGCTGCTATCACACACTGCTCTATCAGATTGGGTGCTCGCAGGCTAAGCAGGAAAATAAACTCAGTGAGCCACTGAGAGCCCAGACACAACCACATCCCACAGAAGAGGAAGAGGCATTTGATAATCTGTCCTTTGACAGCCATCCATTAAACTCCAGAAAAGAACATGAGGAAACCTAAGAAAACACAAGGTATAAATAATTGAGCAGCACATTCTTGCAAGCTGTTCCCTTCAGATCCCACTAGAACTGAAATAAAAAGGGGTTTATAAGGATTCACCATCTCAAAGCTGTTTGTAGTACTAAGGTTATGCAAACAAGAAAGTCAAACTTTCCTGGGTTTGGAAGTAAAGCCTCATAATCCAAGCAAAGCACACCTCCAGGCACAGCCTGCCAGTGCTCCCCACAAAGCCAGAGCTGCCTGGATCTTTAATGCTGGTACCAGATCATTGCAGAGGAGCAGCTGCTGATACTTCTTTTCCTCCACAACAGAGCTGAACAGCATCAGCCTGAGCAGCAGCCAAGGCTAACACAATTCAAGCAGGACTGCACTGAACTGTCTTTTAAAAGGCACTTAATTATGTACATATGAAGAGAGGCCCAGGCTCGTTTTCAGGAGATTGCAGTTTCCCCAGCTGGGTGGCAGGGGAATGGGCTGAAAGATGCTTCAAAAGATCCTGTGAGGCTTTTATTACCAGACAATTTACAGTTGTTACAAGCAGCTTCCTGAGCAAGCTCTGTGACCAACAGTTAAGCGTCTAGACGGTCTGTGCCCTTTCTTCACAGCACTGCTTCGCTGGCAGTTGGCATTTCATGCAGGGAGCCATAGGACTTGCAGAGATGGGACTCAGAGCAGCTCGAGGCTGCTAGGACAGGACAACTCAGAGTTTTAGCTCTGTTACACGTAAGTTCTAGTAGGATCCAGCCTCAGGGCATTTTTACAGATGCTGTGTAAGACTTTCCGATGCCCTTCAAATCCTACAGTGCCTACAACCTTGAGGAGACACTTAGCCAGCTCCACCACATGTAAGACAAGTCCACTTCATCCCAAAGCTGATCCAGGATCAGGCAGGCTCAACTGAACGAGAAACTACAGTAATTACAGCCCCCTGCCACCACTATCACCCCAAGAGTGATCAGGAGGACACTGCACCATCTTCACTCCTCCACTCCAAAACACCAACAGGGAAGCTGTTAAATCAGCCTGTTCATTGCTCCTCATTTCACATCTGTAACACAGACCATTATCCTCATCTCACCCACTGCAGGGGAGACTAGGACCAGCTTGGCCAGCCTTCACTCTTAGCACCCAACACAACAGACTACTCAAACTGCTGCTCCTGCTCTTCTGTGTCATGGTTTCCATGCCCATCCAACCTGCCATTAACCAGTTACACTCCCCAACCAAGCAAAACAGCCTCCTACTAGGTGAAGGAATTGCAAGCAGCTCACAGAAGGACACATCCAAGTTCATGTTAAATGCCTCACAGCACAGCTGGCTCCCAGATTCAGTACCCTGCCACCAAACCTCCTGTGCCAGTCTAGACACTGGGAAGCCACAAATCAAGCTCACGAAGTAGAGGCAAACTAATCCAGCTGAAAAAAATGCCTAAGGTGGGCAATGGGAGGGTTGTGTTTCAGCACCCAACATGGATGCTGGGCCACACCAACACTGAGCAAATGAAAGGTGGGGAACTGCTTAAGCCAACGCTGGCCCATCAAACAACACCCCACAGCCCCAGCCAGAGGAAACAGCATGCAAGTTAAGCACAGGCAGCTTGACTGAGTCCACACTAATGTTCCTGGACACTTGGAACAACACAGCAGCTACTGTCTGGTTGGACAAAGTTATTTGGTTTTTATAAATCTAGTAAGAGTTAATTTTGATTTTTGCCACCACCAAGTCCCTTGTTCCCATCCCCACACAACTTCCTCCCTGGGCTGGAAATAGTATTCATGCTCTCACACAGCAGAACACGTTGAAGTAGAATTCTACTAAAACAAAATATTTTTAATCTGGATTATTTTTTTCATCCAACTGTGTTTACCACAGGACCTTTACCAATTCCACAGCTTTCCACCACACAGACACTCAAAGGAGTTAAGCAAGAACCTCAGAATCATAGAAGTGTGGAGGTGGGAAAAGACCTTTAAGATCACTGAGTCCAACAACTAACCCAGCACTGTCAAGGTCACCACTAAACCATGTCCCTCAGCACCACATCTACCTGCTGGATCCCATCCATAAGTTTATGCCTAGGAGTAAAGCCTCAGTTTTCCAAGTTCAGCACCAGAAACCCAAATGATGCAGGACCAGAGCTGTAATTTTTCCATCTGAGCTCCATTGGAAGCTACAGAGAAAAATAAATCAAAGAGCATCCTCCTTCCATGGCTCATGAGTCAGGATCTCAGACAAGCTGCTGCTATATGCACAGCACTATGCACATTGCTCCAGCCTGGACACAGGGTAGCAATGTCAGCAAGATAGGCTACATCAACAGCACTTCTCTCTCAGCCATAACCAGCTCAGGAGTCCCAACACCATCCCCAGGCAGAGCCTGAGGGTCACAAGAAGGATCTAAGGTGATGTGCCTATGGAAAATGAAGTTAATTATATCCATTAATCCCAAATTAAAACCTTATTTACCATGTATTCAAACCAAGAGACTTTGAATACTAAAACTAAGTGCAGTTGAGGACCTCTGGCTGTGCTGTTTGAGATGAACCTGGGCACAAGGGAGGTTACAGACAGGGGGTGCAGACAGCTTGCTGCCAGCACAGTAAATGGGTCAGCCAGGTAGTTCTAGATCAGCCAGAGCAACAGTAGTCCTAGATATGGTCATGGAAGAGATGATAAAGGATTTAGGGAACAAAGCTTAATTTCAGCCCTAGTCTAATCTCAGTCAAGAGCTGGTCAGTAGCAATGCTACCCTATGGAGTGTGCTTCACTTCTTGAACAACATTGCAGCCTCTCTGAACACATCATTAGCAGACAGATATGAAACTCCATTACAAATATCATTCTATATGAAAGCACAGACTGGATGATTAATCACAGTTTGAGATACTGCCATTTCTCATTCTCTAACAGGGTTAAGATAGGTGCAGGTCTCACAACTGATAAAAATTTCAACCACTACAGAACAATCTCAAAAGCAAATCTATACTTAAAAAGACCCCCAAAAAATAAATAAAAAGATTGATGATATAATTTGCAGATGACACAAAAGCTGGCAGAGCAACAAACCATGAAATCAGGCAGCTGGAGAGAACAACCATTTGGAAATGCTGATCCTTTCCAGCAACTCACACTGCCAGAGAACCAAGCATGAAACTACAAATGCAGCAGTGAGGAACATGATCCATAGCTACAAACAACCATGCCCTGCAAAAAAAAATAATTCTGCATTAAGTAACAACTCCTGGAAAAAAAAGAGAGCTGCTGCAATCCCTCAGAGTCCAAACCAGGAGACTACTACAGTATGGATGTAATTCTATCTGCCTGAGGCAATGAGGATTCAGCAGGATACTGTAACTACATCTGTGGCCACACAGGACTTGGGGATTTATCAAATGCTGCCTAAAAATCCTTCAGCAATTTCAAAAAGCTGCAAATGCAGCTTGAGCATAGGAAAAGGGTTTTCAAGACTGACAGATAAGCTGTATAACCCAGCAGAAGTGACTTGAAAATACAAGTCTGTATTTTAACTGTGAGAAGACACTGGGTGCTAGAGGTTTCTGCAGAGGAACACAGGAAAGGACAGCAGAACATCTGCAGGCTGCAACCAAGAGCTTTATTCAATGATTAGCAATTCAGATAATCACACAGGCTTGTCTTCAGATGACAGGCTGAGTGCAAGGAAAAGTGGGTGAAGTTATACAGCCCACATTTACGGAATGACACACAAGATCCACAGAATCCCAGCATGGTAGGTATTGGAAGGGACCTCTGAAGATCATCTAGTCCAACTGCCCTGCTAAAGCAGGGTCACCCACAGCAGGCTGCCCAGGATCAGGTCCAGGCAGGTTTGGAATCTCTCCAGAGAAGACTCGACAACCTCTCTGTGCAGCCTAGCCCAGTGCTCCATCATCCTCAAAGTGTTTTTTCCTGATGTTAGATAACCTCACCGTTTCTCCTGTCTTTATTCTGTAGCAGTTTGAGTCAATCATCTGTAACTTAGGAGTACAGCACAGAATATAGGACATTTTATACATAAAGCCAGGGAGAAAATAAGGGAATTACAGAAGAAAGCAAGACAGCACCAGCCATGCAATAAGGTCATTTTTACATACCATAAGTGAGTTATTTCAGGACAGGCACTCAGCAAATGCTGTATGAGCTGGCAGAGTGGGAGGACTACCTTTCCCTCAAAGAATAAGTTTGATTAGAAACCACCAAGGCATCCATCCTCACTGGAATATTACACTTCACTGCTGGCTTCCCATCACTGAAAAACACAAAAGCTGAAATGGCCAAAAAGTTCAAAGAGCAAACAACTTGATTGGTCCAATTGAGTGTAATAAAAATGAGAGCACTCTGATGCCACAGCTTAGTCAAGAGGTGGTTTTCCACAAGAAAGTTGTTTTTCTTTTTTTTTCCTGGTAATCTGAGCCTGCAGAATTAAGCAATTCTTGGAAGCCTAGATAAAGAGAGAATCCAAAAATACTGTGCAAAAATCAAGAAGCATAACACAAGAGGGAAAAAAAGAGGAATTAGAACAGCAGAAGGAAGTGGAATTAGGAGCAATGGATATAATTAGAGGAGGCTGAATAGCAGGAAAGACATCCTGAAGTGGATTATTTTGATTCCAGGAGCATCGCAGACTCAAGGGGATCCCCACAAAGACTCGCTGAGCTCACTCTGTGTCCTCCTTCAAACACAATGACATTCACTGTCAGGTGAGGGGAAAATAAACAAAAAGAGACAAGATTTTGATGGCACTGGAGCCACCAGTGCAGTGAGACATGAGACTGGAATAACTCATCACACAGACCAAGGCCATTGCAAGGCTTCCTCACACATCCTCATCGCCCGTTTTTATATTTAGAATGAAATTACTCTCCTTGAGGAGGGGCAGGCTTCATCCCACATCTGCACAGCACCCAGCACAATGGAGTCCCAGCCCATGCCTTCGAATCCCAAAATCACAGCAAGAACAGAGCAGAAAAATCAGGCTGGATGAGACTTCAAGAAGCCATCTCATCCTTCCCCTGCCTCAGGGCAAGAATTACTACACTTGCTATTTTTCTAACGGAAAACTCTCTCCCTGATGGGTGGGACACAAACCCACCCAGACAGATGAATTAGTTGGACCCTGATTTTAACATCTTAACTCCTCTGTCACCCTCTGATAGTAGCAATTCAGCCTTGAAGAGTATTCCAGGACAACATGGAGCAGCTGCAGTCACAACATCTCACCAGTAGAAGTGCAGCTCTGCACTGGCAACAGGAGCCCAGCAGCCCAGCCCAACACTTGAGTCTATTTCAGGGCTTCTGTTCCTAGAAGGGAAGCCAGCCTAGCTCCTCAGGACACATTTCTTCCATGATGCCTACAAGAAATGAGTCACTTTTTTTCTTAGTTTCCATCATCCTCTTTTCCGGACTCTCCAGCACATCATGTTTACCCTGAGCTGGTCTAGTTTCAACAGTAAAAATCTTTGGAGCAGGTATTGCTTACACTTATACCATTAATAATACTCCTAATGAAGTACCAACAGTAAAGGCCAGCAAAGCACAAACCTCTCTTTGCCCCAGATGCTTATGAATGTTTCTTCTCTGGGTATGCAAAGATAGACATTAAGCCCAGCTCCTCATTTACCTTAATGCTAAGAAACAAGATCAACTGTACTTAGTTTTAGGTAAAGACAAAAAAAAAAAAAAAAAAAAAACCGAAAACAAACAAAATGAGCACACCCACCCTTTTCATTCTGCCAGCTCCCACACATTTGAACCAGTTTTTTCAGTTTTGTTAATAAAGCTCCTACCACTCAGTTTACCTTTCAGGGTTTCACAGGAGAACTTCAGAAAGGAAACTGCAGCAAGTAAAAAAAAAAAAACACCAACTAAACAAAATGGCAAGATAAATCCAGTGCTTTAGTGCTCCACAAATTAAAAGCTTCCCTGATTTAATTCTGTGCCAGCACTGCAGTATCACTGCACATCAAACAGCTCAAAGCCATGGATTTTTAAGCCATACAAGTGAGCTCAAATCAAGTCTGTAGAACTTCAATATCAAAAAGAAATGAAGGGCTGTTGTGGAGAGGGTGGGACAGGAGGCTCCAATTTACATCCAACTGCTCCCACCTGGCACTGATTTCCAGTTCAGCAGCTCCTGATGCAGAGCAGCTGAAAGAGGACAGTGAAACCTGTGAAAGGGCATCCTCTTCCCCCTTAGCATAAAACATAACAAAGCTTAGCACTTTGTCTAGGTTCCTGATAACTCAGGGTTTCAATTCTGAAGCCAAATATTTCTGTTAACACACTTTTACCCTTCCCCACCTCTCAACCTGATCAGTTTCTTTACAATGAGCTATAACATCCTTCACCCTTTTGTACCATCAACCTTCAAAAGGATAACACAAACACACACACTCAGCACTGCAAATACAGCAATTTGGTTTTGATACAAAGTTCTTTGGAGGACTTCTGTTCTACTTTAAAGGGTAGGGGGGGAGGAGGAACGAGGTGTCTCAGTTTGCCAAATCCATTACATGTCTTCTGCCAGGATGGCAATGCTTAAGTGGCTAGCAAGAATAGGTCTTCGATGTGCATAATTTATCTAACTGTCATATTTTTTTTTTCACAAAATCAGGCGATTTCTCACCAAGACACAAGCTTTAGTTAAATGTCCAGCTACTGCATCTCTCAGTTTAACAATGTCAGCAACAGCCACCACTGCGAAATTCTAAATGGTATCACAAAGAAACACCCAGAAGGCTGAAATGCTAGACCCAGACTCGCCAAAAGGAGCAGAAGGTAAAGGGAAAGCAAATGAGCAGCACTCCTAAGCATACAACTACAATCCATCTGCACTCCTCGGGCAGGAGAGCTCAGCAGTTAACCAACCGCTTCTCCCAGCTGAAGGATACTGCCAGAACCACTGGGAAACGATGCTTAATAGGAGAACAAAGGATCCATTAAGCAAACAGAGGCATTAACTCATATCATCGTCAGGATGGTAATTGTGCCCATACCCAGGGCTGCACAATTAGCCATGGTTTTTGCGACACGAACCAACAGAAAGGGCAGGCGACGGTGCACAAGGATAACTCTGACAGATTCCGGGTTAAGGGACGGGAAAAGCCCTTCTTCCTTCTCTTCTTCTGCTAGGAAGGCAGCGGTGGGCTGCAGACACCCCAAGAGCTCCCAAAGGGTGCTGCGGTGCAAGCCCCGATCAGGGGTTACGCCGGAAGGGCAGAGCCCACCGCCGGGCTGACACTGCAGCCAGGGAGGGGAAGCCGCCCCGGGACCCCACGCTGCGGACGCGGAGCCGGGAGCCGGGCACAGAGCGAGGTTCTCGCCCCGCACGGTGCTTCCACATCCCGAACAGCCCGGTCCGAAACCAGAACCAGGCACGGGGACGCAAGGGAGCTGCGGGCTCTCCCCAGAGGCGACTATTAAACAATAACGTTAATTACAATTTCCCTATTTCTCCAAAGTTCCTGTGGTAGGGGGAGGCCAGGCGAACCCCGCCGGAGCCCCCTCCCGCGCCGAGGCTGGCCACCCCCGGGTCCCACCGCCCCACCCCGGCCGCACCTGAGCGTGGGGCCGATGCAGGCCGTGTCCGTGCTCTCGATCTCCCGCAGGATCCGCTCATGCTCCGCCGCCGTCTCCAGGCTCTCCAGCTCCGCCATCTTCCCCCTCTCCATGGGGCTGTGCCGGCCTGACCCACCTGCCCGGCCTCACCCTCCCCGCCCTGGGCAGCGGCAGCAGCACCAGCAAAAGCAGCGCCGGGGCCGCCCGCTCCGCTCCGTGCGGCCCGGACCGGCCCCGCCGCGCCCGGCACGCCGGGAAATGTAGTGCGGGAGGGCGGGGGGCTCCGCCGCGGCCTGCGCCGGCGCCGCCAACCCGGGGGCGGGGAGGGAGGGGAGCGGCCCCTCCGCAGGCTGTGTCATCGGCGGCGTGCCGCGGCCCGGGAAGCAGTAAGGCTGGGGCAGATGCGGAATCCGCGCTGCCCGGCACGGAGGTGTCAGCCATGGCAGTGGCTGCTAACTGCCCCCGGCGGGGCACTGCCCCGTGCCTTCGACACTTCCATGAGGGGCACAGCCCCATAGCAAGGAGCCCCATGCCCTCCTCTATGAGGTGAAACAGACCCATGGCAGGACCCCTGTCCTCCTCAATGAGGAGAGACAGCCACAATGGCAGCAACATCCATGGACACAGCTCCATGGTAGGAGTCTCGTGTTCACTCCTGTGACTGGGGACACATTGTGTGGCCATGGTTCCCATCATGAGGGGACATAGCTACCATGGTAGTGACACCCACCACGTGTAGGGACAGCCCTGTGGCAGGGACCTCATGTACTTCCCCTTGAAGTGACACAGACTCATGGCAGTGATATCCCTCATTAGGGAATAGGGTCCCATGGCGTAGACCCCATATCCATCCCCACGACAGTAACACTGTTGTCACCCACCATGAGTGGGGTATCTCTGTAGGAGTGAACCTGTGTCACCACCCAGAGCAGAGGCATCACCCTGTCCTACAAAAGGAGTGAACCTTCTCTCTGCCTGCACCATCCTGTCCCTCAGCTCCATAAACTATGTCATCCCCACACTGAAAACGTGCCACCAGCTGCTGAGCTGCGCTTCATCCCCAAGCTGCATGTCCAAGCTGCACAACCCAAGAGGCATCTTCACTGAAGAACACAGATGAGTTTGCCCTGGGAAAAACACCGCTAGTGCCCAGAAACATCCTTCGGTGTCAGTTTCTCCTTTGATGTCAATTTCTCCTCGTGGTTTGACACCACAGCCCCCCACGCTGCTTCGTCCTTCGGAAGCAGCTGGTTATTATCATTACTTTTTTGTGTTGTGAAAACGATGCTGGAAGGGTCCTGTTCCCAGCCGCACGTTATCAGGTGTGGTGGAGCTGTCCTTGGAGAGAGACGTCTCACACTCTGCCAGACACACGGTGGGGATGAAGAGCAGGACTGAGACCAGGCTGTGCATACCACCAAGGATTTCTGCCTTTGCATTTGTTGTTTCATTTTCTGAGATAAAAATGAACTGTGGTAATTGTATGAGCATGGCTCTGGCTTTCCTCACCACTGCCTACTAATGCTGAATGCTGCTGGTCTGATTATCCTTCTGTCATCACTTAACTAAAAAAATGGAAACGGACCCAGGTTGTGCCAGGCGAGGTTTAGGCTGGGTATGAGGAACAATTTCTGCCCCCAAAGGGTTGTTAAGCCCTGGATTAGGCTGCCCAGGGAAGTGGTGAAGTCCCCATCCCTAAAGGGATTTAAAAGACACATAGATGTGGTGCTGGGGGACATGGTTTAGTGGTGACTTGGCAGTGCTGGATTAATGACTGGACTCGATGACATCAAAGGTTTTTTCCAGTCAAAACTACTTCATGAATTTGATTCTAAATGAGAAAGGGATAAAAGAACTTCCCAAAACATGATGCACCACAACTGGAACAAAGCAGAAGGGGCAATGAAAGCCTGTCAAAAACTTGGTTAGCTCACGTGAAGTTCACCAGCTCTTGCACATCATGCCTACAGTTGCCAAGCACCTGTCGTGCAAGAGCAGATGGATGTCGTTTTGGACGTGTTAACACCAGCCAGCAAATCTGTCCTCCGACGGCAGTCACCATGGAGATCTGGTAGAAGATTTCTGAGGACCAAGAAGCAAAGAGACACATCAGTTGGTGGAAGGAAAGCATATAAAAATAGCAGGGTGATTTTGGAGCCCAGCAGCCTGGCACTGCCTGCCCCGGGGCTGGGTCAGGAGCTGTATCAGGAGGAAATGCTGCGCATTTCATGCTTGCCTCTGCTGGCTCTCTGACTCGGCAGAAGGCTGCTGCTTCCAGCACCACAGCTTACAGGGACATCCTGCCATGCCACAACACCTTGATGGCTGCTTCAAGGAGCAGATCATTTGTCATTTAAACTGCTTTAGACTTCAGACTGTTGAGATGAGCTACCTGTGGCTATGAGAAACATCATGTGCTGCTCACTGTGTGATACATACCCAGCTCCGGTGTGAAATCCACCATATCACCATCCACTGCTGTTAGCAGCTAAGAAGATTACTGGTTTCATTCAAATTAGTAGGGGCTTGTGCTGTTGGGGACTGAGCCAACATTCCTAAAGTCACCAGTAACTATCACGTTGTCTTCACTGAGCTTTAGAAGCAGGATTAAACAGCAGTGGTTGAAGAATGAGTGGCTGGCAACAATCTGGCATGGCCTTAGTTAGTGAATGACAACTGCTACAACTGACACCACTGCCAGGTTCTACCCTGAATGGTGTTAATGCAAATAAGAGTCTCAGAAACAAGATCTAGCTTTCTCTGGTATGAGGACACTGCTTGGTCAGCTAGATGAACAACAGCATCCTGGCTTGGATCAGCATTAGTGTGGCCAGCAGTATCAGGGCAGTGATTGTCCCCTGTACTCAGCACTGGTGAAGCCACATCTCAAATACTGGATTTTCATTTGAAGAAGGACATTGAGGTGCTGGAGTGTGTCCAGAGAAGGGCAAGGAAGCTGGTGAAGGGTCTAAGAGCAACTGTCTTGTGAGGAGCAGCTGAGGGAACTGAAGATTGTTTAGCCTGAGGAAAAGGAGCCTGAGGGGAGACATTCTCATTCTCTACAACTTCCTGAAAGGAGGTTGGAGCCAGGTGGGAGCTGGTGTCTTCTCCCAAGGAACAAGTGATAGGGCAAGAAGAAACAGCCACAGATTGCAGCTGGGGAGGTTTAGGTTGGACATGAGGAACAACTTCTTCCCAGAAAGGGTTGTCAAGCCCTGGACCAAGCTGCTCAGCGCAGTGGTGGAATTGCATCCATTGAAAAGCTGTGTAGATGTGGTGCTGAGGGGCATGGTTTAGTGATGACCTGGCAATGCTGGGTAACAGTTGGACTTGATGATCTTGAAGGTCTTTTCCAATCAGAATGATTCCATGATTCTGTGATTCTATGATTACAATCTTAGGAGTTAAGCACAGAGATGGGAACTTAGAAATCATGTAGTCATCAAAATCTTGCTTTAGTCTCATTCTCCTACATCAGCAGAAAGAATGAGGACTGCTGTTTACGGTGCAGCAATGCAGTGCTTCAGCAAGAAGAGCTCAGTGCTTGGAGCATGGTGTGATTCAGCCAGCAAGACCACGTCTTGCAGAAAAGCAGAGCATTAACTTCCACAGAGCAAAATGGAAGGATGCTATGAGGCAAGGTAACAGTCTGTCAAAAAAGTAATATTTGGGTTTGGGTGGAATAAGTTGTTTGGGGTTTTTTAATGCTCACCAAAATATCACATTTCTCTTATAGGGAGAAAATCAGCAAAAATATTTCCATAGATTCATAAATATTCATGTCAAGTGGGAAAGGAGAAGGATATTGTTACCTCTTAGGAGGACCTTCCAAGGAGCACCAGCCTTAGATTTTCCACATGTCAGCTGGCTTCTGAAGATGTAGTGAAATCTAAGCATATTTTAAGAGGAAAGCTTAGTTCTGGTTTTGGTGACATGGAAGATCTCACCCAACTTCTGACTTCAGATTTAAACTGGAGATCTCTTTTTACTAATGCCTGGTAGATTCAAAAGCCTTCTATGATCAAGTTTGGGGTGTTCATGTATGGTCCTGGGGTCTGGACTTAATCAGCCTCTTCTCTTATCCAGCTGAACAGATTGAGTTCTTGAAGCTGTTTACTCCCAAGGAACATTTTTCCTGTAATTAACTCATTTATGCTTGACTTTTTTTTTTTTTTTTTGGCAAAAATCGTGATATTTCAAGATTTTCCTCAGTCTGTAGGTGCCAGAAGTGGACAGGGCAGTGGCTCTAGTAACAAGGTGCTCCTCAACGTCATGTTGATGCCATCGTGGCTACCATCATCCAGTCCCCTTTGCCACAGGGTCACACTGAGGCTGATGTCCATCACCTTCAAGTCTTTTCAGGTCAGTGCCATCTGGGATAAAATTTTCCACTCTGTAAGAAAACCAGCATCCTTTGTCTCTGGACACATGGCATTTGGTCACCTTCACATGAACATTCATTGCTTGCATCTGGCTTATAGAGCGGTCTGGGACTTGCCTTTGTTATTTGCTGCCACGCCAACTCTCTAGCATTTGAAAGCCTGCCCCCAGAAACTTTATTTATTCTTACCAGTCAGTGACATGAGCGTGCTGAATGTTATTGTTCTAATTAATCAAATCATCATGTAGCATCAACACAAATGCATCAAAAATGTCTGGTACCAGCTCATAATCTCATTGAAAAATGGTATTGAGTTTGCCTGACAGATTCAATTTCCCTTAAAGCCCTGCTGGCTGACATTAACTCTTTTATGTTCCCCTAATTTCTTACTAATGAAGTTCCATGTAATTGTTTTTTATGAGACTGACAACAGCCTAATGGTGCTTTAAAGATTCTCCCTTTTAATTACTGACCTCTTATTAGTGTTCTCCAGTCCTCCAGAACTTCCCTAGTGTACCAAAGCTTCCTAAAGAAATCAATGTAGCAGATCAGAAACCTTGAGCAGCCTTTCCACAACCTCATGTGCAGGTTATGTGGGGCTGCTGGTTCTGCCTCTGGCTGCCACCGCTCAGATACTCTGTCACTGCTGAAATTAAAAGTCACTATCACCACTGTCTACAGATCACTGTGACACCTGGGATCTTCCCAAATTCAGGACCAGTTGTAATTCTGCCATGTCACTGGAGCAAAAGTAGAAAGAAAGGAACAAGCAAGGCTAGATGCTGTTGACCTGGAAGACCAACCTTCTGCAGGGGACCTTGTCCCCCATGTCATTAGACACTCACATAATCTTAAACAACCCCCCTGGAGATCCCTTCTTCTGAGGTGTGAACTGGAGTCTTGGAGCCCCAGTAGCTGTCTTCACACTCTCCTCCTGCATCTCCAGCCTACACCTCTCCCTTCTGCCTCCACTTTGGCCACAGCTCTTCTTTCCATTGGGATGAGTATCCTCAGTGTTTGCTTTCTCCTACACTTGAGGCTGGACAAGGAAAGGCACACGGTGTTTCTAAAGCAACAAGAGCACCATGGGTGCTGACTAAGCACACGCTCATCTGGTCCTGTTTGCTCTGGGTGTGCAGCAGCTGGATTTCCTTCTCAAAGGTTGACCTTTAGCACACTCCACTTCAACCCTAGGAGAATGAACCTCTCCTATCTGGAGAGGTGCCAGCATTCATTTTATCCCTCCTCCCACAGCCACCTTCACTATACCTTTGTGAAGGATTTTTCAACTCCAAGCCTCTGGTTTAAATAAATATAGGGATTTCTAGTGGCAACGCTAGAGTGAAGATTCTTTGGCAAGCTGCACTGGCATTTCTAAAGTCCTGCAAAAACCTACATGGTATAGTATCTAGACAGGATTTGTAGACCAAAGAGATGGATCCTCATCTTCTCTTCACAGATACCTGCAGGAGTGAGGTTTCTGTTATGCTGCCCAGCCCATCCTCATCCTCACTGCTGTGAAATCTGCTCAGAGAGATGTATGCAGCAAGAGATCTGTTGGTAGCCAAGGCCAGTGATCTCCTTAGGAGGTGACACAATTAGCTGTTGAGCATGATGAGATCCCACAGCTGGGGTGGCCTTTGAGCTACTGAAACAAGAAGCAGGGCTCAGGAGTGCAATCACATTTCCAGCAGCCCATCAGTAGTCATGTCAATGATGACAACAGCCAGGGCTACCTTGTGTGACTTTGAGCTCTGCCCTTCTTGGGTGGTAACAGCGGGCACAAATACCCAGGGTCCTTCCTGAAAGCTATTGTTAACAGACCTTTACAGAAGGAATTCAGAGCTTCCTCTCCAACATATATGAGTCTTGGCAGTGTTTTGGCAGCTGCTGCTTGGGAGCAACAACTCCATGGCATTCCCACCACCTCTGCAATGCACAGGGTGGGAGTTCCCCTCTGGAAGCCCTTCTGCCTTATCTTGGGTTTGGGGGAGCCCTGTTAGACCCATCAGAAGCTGCAGAGAGCAATACAAACACACATGCACAATACATCAGTGACAACAGGATCCATGCCACAACAGCTTGTGTGGCTTCTCCAGATAAATTGGTACAATATCAAATGATGGATAATTTGGACAATTTGGATAATACTTAAAATCATAGAATAGCAGAATTGTTTTGGTTGGAAGAGACCTTTAAAATCATTGAGTCCAACAATTAACCCAGCACTGCTAGGTCAGCACTAAACCAAGTCCCTCAGCACCACACCTACACAACTTTTAAAGCCCTCCAGGGATGGAGACCCCACCACTGCACTGGCCAGCCTGGTCCAGGCTTTGACAGTCCTTTGGGGGAAGAAACTGCTTATCGTGTCCAACCTAAAGCTCCCTCGGCACAATTTCAGGCCATTTGTTCTTGTCCTATCGCTTATTCCTTGGGAGAACAGACCAACTTCCACTTTGCTACAACCTCCTTTTGGCTAGTTGTAGCGAGTGAGAAGGTCTCCCCTCAGCCTCCTTGTCTCCAGGCTGAACAATCTCAAGATTGGGGTTTCAGCACCACCAAGAGACATTTTACTCCTCTGGCACTTCTCTGCTGACTGCTCTGCGAATCCCCCAGTCCCCTCGCTGTCATCCCCGCTGTCCTCGGTGCTCAGGAGTTGTTCGCAGCTCCCTACAGATTTTAAATGCCGATGACACCTAGTGCTGGTTCGCTCCACTGCAGCCTGAGCTGTCTGGAAAGCCCTGACGCTGAGGGATAAATAGACGAAGATTTTGTGGCAGGCGTGATTGTGGGATGCTCGGACCAGGAGTAAATCTCTAAGGGAACTAGGATGGTGCTGAAGGCTCAGTGTCCCCACTGTGCACAGCATGGGAGGGAAGCAGAGTATCTTCCATCTTTTAAGAGAATGACCATTGCTTTCACTTGTTCTGCTACATATCTGTGCATCTTCCTGCTCAACATCCTGGAAAGACTGCAGACTTTAGGGCTATGAACATGATCAGGGACCTGGAACTCCTCTGCTGTAAGAACAGGCTGAAAGAGCTGGGGTTGCTCAGCATACAGAAGAAAAGGCTCCAGGGAGAACTTCTGGTGGCCTTTCAGTACTTAGAGGGAGCCTGCAGGAAATTGGAGAGGGACTTTTTAAAAGAGCATGTAGTGATAGGACAAGGGATGATGGCTTTAAACTGAAGGAGGGGAGATTTAGACTAGATCTAAGGAAGAAATTATTCTCTGTGAGGGTGGTGAGACACTGGCCCAGGTTTCCCACAGAAGTGGCAGACGCCTTATCCCTGGAAACATTCTAGGCCGGGTTGGATGGTGCTTTGAGCAACCGATCTAATTGCAGATGTCTCTGCCCACGGCAGGGGTGCTGGGACTAGATGACGTTTAAGGTCCCTTCCAACCCGAACCAGTCTGTGATTCCGTAAGCACAACCATTGCTGGATGCCAACAATAGTGATGGTGGAGGACAAAGATGCGCAGTGCCTTTGTCAGCCTGCGGTCCACCTGGAAGCCGCAGCAGTGGCCGGTAGCGAAGGCTGGGGAGGTGCAGGAGGAGAGGATTTATAGCCGCGTCTGGAGAAAACGCATTGGAAAGAAAAAAAAGGTATTAAAAACCTGTGCGGGAGGGGAAAAATGCCTGGAAATCCCAGATGCATGGGAGAGAAGCCCAGACGCGACAGCGCTAGGAACAGGCAGGACCCCGGCCCCGAACCGACCCCGACCGCTGCGCGCCCGGGGCGAAGCCACCGCCCGGACCACGGCCACCCATACGTCAGGGGCCGCGGCTGCGACGATCACCAATGGGAGCTGTCAGCGGTGCCGGCGCCTTGGGAGGTGCCAATCACAGAGCGACGGGGCACGGGGGTTGGTTGGGGCGTGTCACGTGGTGAGCCGCGGTGCCGCGGCCCTGCGATCGCTGCGGGATGGAGCCGGAACCGCGGCCGTGGCCCGCAACCACCTGCCTGGTGACCGGCGCTTCGCGGGGCTTCGGGCGCACCCTGGTGCGGCTGCTGGCTCCGCGCCTGGGCCAGGGCTCGGTGCTGCTGCTGCTGGCGCGCTCGGCAGCTCAGCTTGCCGAGTTGGCGGCCGAGCTGCGGGGCACCCGCAGCGGGCTGCGGGTGGAGTTCGTAGCCGCCGACCTGGGCTGCGAGCAGGGGCTACGGCAGGCGACTGCTGCACTGCGGGAGGTGCTGCCCGCCGGCCCGCCTGGCCGCTTGCTGCTCATCAACAACGCCGGTAACAACCCCCCCATCCTCCTCCTGCCCGCCCCGGGGTCGGTGCCCTCCGTGGCTGCGAGCTTCAGCCCCGGCAATCCCTCATTGGTTGGGCAATACAACAGAGGGAGATTCAGACTAGGGAGAAGGAAGAAGTTATTTACGGGGAGGGTGGTAAGAGCCTGTCCCAAGTTGCTCAGAGAGGTGGTGGATGCCCCATCCCTGGAATCATTGCAGGTCAGGTTGGTTGGGGCTGTGAGCAACCTGCTCTAGTTGCAGATGTCCCTGCTGACTGCAGGGGAATTGGATGAGATGACCTTTAAAGGTCCCTTCAGACCCAAACCATTCCATGATTGATCAGGGGCTTTGGATGCCAGTAAATAACCAAACCAAGAAGATAACTGAAGAAGCAGCAGAGATTTCACCCTGCACAGATCTCAGATGCTTGCCTTTTTTTGCCCATGACTGCTAGAGATAAGACCATATCTTCCAGCAGACAGGTGCTACAGGAGGTAGGCTTTTTATTGTCTTGATTCCACAAGGGACATACAGGATAGCACATGGTGGTTCGTGTGGACGTTGTACCTCAAGGCTAGAGGTTGGGAGCTATTTGTTTTGGCAGGGCAGGTTCATGTCCTGTGTCACCACTGTTGGTTCAGTGAGTGACCTGAAAGTGATGAGCAGGGCCAGGATGTGCTGATCTCCTTGCTCTTTCTTGACACCCTGCTCAAGATTGGGCCAGCAAACCTGCTCACATTTGTCTGTAGTATCGTGTTGCACAAGGACACATAGAAGCAAAAGGCATCTACTGCATTGCTGAACCCATTTTTGCTCCTAGGCTCTCTGGGAGACATCTCCAAAACTTTCCTCGATCTCACTGACCCAGATGAGATCAACAGCTACTTTGCCTTCAACATCACCTCGGCGCTTTGCCTCACCTCCAGTGCCCTGCAAGCCTTTGGGAAGCAGCCTGGCTGCAGCAGGACAGTGGTGAACATCTCCTCGCTCTGTGCCTTGAAGCCCTTCAAGAACTGGACACTGTACTGCAGCGGGAAGGCTGCTCGGGACATGATGTTCCAGGTGCTGGCACTCGAGGAGCCTGATGTCCGTGTGCTCAACTATGCCCCGGGTGAGCAGGGGAGATCAGTGATTGCTGTTCATTTTCTCCTGGCTTTGTGGATGTCATGGGTTGAGCCTGGGTTGGCCACTAGATGAAGAACAGATGCTCTCTGTAAACCCTTCTCGTTTCCCAGAAGGGGAAGGGGGAAAGGCAGAGTCTGATGGGTTGAAGAAACAGGGTTAGTGAAACAGAAATAATTATATACCTTCAAACATCTACAAAACCAATATTGAGCAGCCTGTCTTCTCCTCCCCAGAGGTGCCACCTCTGGCTTCCTGCACCCCAAGCTGGCACACAGGATCTGGCAGTGCCCTTGGTGTGCCCAGGAATAAGTTTGAGGCAGCACCTTTCTGCAGCCCAGCTCTTGGCAGGAGCTCTCCCTGTCAGCTTCTCCCTGCTAGGAGCAGCCCCTGGCTGTGCAACCCTGTCCTGAACTGCAGAAAGTGCCTCAGTGAGCAGAGCCTGAGCTCTGTCAAATCCCTGAGCAGAATTAGTTCTGGTCCAGCTCAGATCAGGACTGGTTGAAAGGTTCTGGCAGCCAATCCCACGTACAGAGGGAAAACGAGCCCTAGATTTTGCTTTCTCCTTATGTGTTTTCTTTTGTGTTCCTCTTTCCCTAGGTCCTCTGGACACGGACATGCAGCTCTTGGCCCGAACTAAGACTGGAGATGCAGACATGCGTCAGTTTTTCCAAAACCTGCAGGAGAGTGGCCAGCTGATAGACTGCAGTGTGTCAGCCCAGAAGCTGATGAAGCTCCTGGAGGAGGACACCTTCTGCTCTGGTGCCCATGTAGATTTCTACAGCATCTGAGTTAGTCTTGCCTTCACCTTTGTCTTGCTGCTTTGCTTTCTGCCTCTGTCCACCAAGATCTTGGTGCCTCCAAGGTCTTGGATGCCTCCACTGTGTTTGGTGACCTTGTTTCAGTCCTGGATGCTGTGCAGCTTTCAAAAGAAGATGTCTGGGTGCCTTTTAAGTACTCCCAGTGCCCTGATGCACTTCACTGAGCCCTCCTGGGCACCTGTCCACAAGAGCAGGGATATCTCAGCTGCTGAGGATGGAGGAGCAGAGGTGGCTTTTCCAACGGAATGCGCATGGAGGTTTAAAGCTCTTCTATGCAGGGGTCAAGGAGGTACTGAGGCATGCAAGACCAGGTCAGAAAGCCACCACAGAAGGTCTCGAAGGCAGCAATAGGGTTAAAGCTGAGTATTGCCATGTCTGTCCCCTTTACCTTTCAGGAGCAAGTCACCCAAAGGGGAAAAATCATTCCTGGGACCAGAGGTGCCGGTTATTGCCCCAGAGCCCTGATTCTGTCCCATGTCTCACCAGTGGCTTGTCCAGATTCTCCTGCAGTTTTGAGATCACCTCTGTGTGAGTTTTATGCCTGAAGATGTGGAGCAGAGCCTATCCCTGTGATTCATGGACAAGGACAATAAACCAGCAGAACAGGGAGATGGTCATGGAGATGGGAATTCTGGGTGCTGGCTGGGGTCAGCAGCTTATGTAAACCTGTGCACAAGCACAGCATGGGTTAGAGCACATCTGAGACACAGCCCTGAGCTCGTGCCATGCTTCTGTCTATAGCGTCTGGGTCCAAGCCTGGATCTGGGGCTTCAGCCCCTTCTGGGTCGTTCTTTTAATTATTTATCCTCATTGCTTTTTTCATCAAGTTCCAGTGGCCACAGGCACTGATGGAAAGCAGCTTATCTGCAGAGTGTGTTGGTGGAGGGAAGCTGCTGTGAAGCACAGTGGCACCCCCTGCATGCCCCAGAAATGTCCCATGTTCCTCTGTGCTCAGTGACAGTGACCTTCCTGCAGTCCTCTATCCCCTGTATTTCTAATTTTTATCCACTTGGCTCTACAATTATTAAAAGATTTGTGTCTGAATCTTCTGCTGTATCTTTAAAAGTGGTTAAATGCTTGGTAGGGTAGGAGGATGTGTGAGCTGGGAGTGCTGAGTTTAAATATTGAGGTGCTTGCATGCTGCTGCACACAACATTAATGAAATCATTGATGACATGCTGGATTTGGTTTGCAGAATGGGTTGGGTTGGAAAGGAACCTTCAAAAATCATCAAGTTCCAATTCCCTGTGCCATGGGCAGGGACCAGGTTCCTCAAAGCCCCATGTGACCTTTTCCTGGAACACTTTCAGGGATGGGGCATCCACAACTTCTCTGGCCAGCCGGTTCCACTATCTCATCACCCTCACAGTGAAGAGTTTCTTCCTTATAGCAAATCTAATTCTCCCTCTTTTAGTTTCAAACCATCACCCCTTGTCCTTTCACAACAGGTCCTGGTAAAAACTTGTACTCCAACTTTCTTATAAGCCCTGTACATATTGAAAGGCCTCTCTAAGGCCTTCTCTCCTTCAGCTAAACAGCCCCAAGTGTCTTACCACAGCAGAGGTGTTTCAGCCCTTGAATGATTTTTGTGGCCTTCTCTGGACCTGCTCTAACAGGTTCATGTCTGCCTTTTCTGCATTCCTTTTCACTCTCATTTGGTTTGTGGGGGCAGCCCACAAACAGCAGGAGCAAAATTTCAGCCTTGGTGTGCCTGTTCCTTCAACCTGGAAATTCTACATCTGCTCCAAGAGGAAATCTGTTACCAACATCAAGCACATACCAAGTGTGATTCCTACATCTGTAGTGAAGGGCTGTGTCTCACTGCTGAATTTTGCTGGTGAAGCAACCATGTGCTCACAGTTCAGTGGTGTAAGTTTGTCTTCAGTGTGGCCACTCCACAATTTGTGCTCCAGGATGTCTCCTGGATGTTTTAGTTTTTAGGGATTTCACCCCCTTGGGCTCACTGGTCATCATCACTCTGCAATCCCAAGGGATGTGCTGAGTTTGTGACTCTCCCAAGAGCAGAGGTGTGCCCAGGATGAAATATCAGAGATGCTTTCAGGGCATCTCTGGGTGCCAGATCCCATGAGTACTAACATACTCTGGCAAAGGATAATAGCAAGGATGCTTTCAGGGCATTTCCTGGGTACCAGCATCCCCATCCCTGTTGAGGGAGCAGGTCGAGCTCCCATGTCCCATGAATCCGGGCAGCACCCCTGCATCCACGGCTGCTGTGAGATGGTAAAACAAGAGGAAATCATTTTCTTCCCTTTTCTAGCATTTTCTGTGGCCAGCTGAGGGCGTACCGAGACCAGATAACAGACACCGGCCCCAGCATCGCTGCTTCTGGAAGAGCAACGAGCTGGGATGATCAGACTCCCTTCCTGCTCATCGCAGGTTCCTACGACTACCGATGTACTTTTTTTTTTTTTTTTTTTTTTTTTGCTCAGGGCTCCATGTCCTGGAGCCATGGGACCATGCCTGAGGCTAAATTAGGAGAAAACGGGTTTGCAAAAACCAAGAAGCTTTGGACTGTCCTAATTTCAGAGCTCACAACTCACCCATCAAAGCGTATTAGAGGACCAAAAATTCCTGAGATTGGGAACCCCCCATATTTGTGCAGTGTTCTCCCATGGACCCTGCAGCTGAAGGAGGTCACCCTGAAAGGAGCTGTCACCTCCTTCATCCCACACAGGACCTCTGGGTTCTGCTCACCTTCACAGGGTAAATGGGGCTTGTCGAGCCAAAAAATCCTGCCTAGATTGGGTCATCTCCCTCACCAACCCCCCAAGAGCCTTTCCACCCTGCCTTCTGCAGCAAAAAAATGCATAGGGGATTTCAGCCCTTTCCCCTCTTCCTGCCCCCCCTCCTTTTCTTTGCCCTCTGCTTTTTCCTTTTCATCCCACCCTTGAAGTAAAGTGTTGGGGGTTCCAGCAGCCCAAGGAGATTATTCACTCTGTTTGCCCAGTGCATGGATACAAGGGTTCTCATAGGACCACATCTTCCTCCCTGCCTTGTTCTGAGATATTATATTTACAAGAGAAAGCATTTTCCTTGCTGCTGGGAGGCAAAGCAGCAGGAGAGATGAGACCCTGGCCCATGGTGCCCAGAGGAGTGGTAAATACCCCATCCCTGGAACTATTCCAGGTCAAGTTATTTGGAGCTCTGAGCATCCTGCTGTAGCTGCAGGTGTCCCCTGCTGACTGCAGTGGGCTCAGGACTAGATGACCTCTACAGGTCCCTTCCAACCCAAACTGTTCTATAATTTTCCAATTCAGATACCTCTCTGTGAGCTCCCTCTAAAGAGCTATTGAAAACCTCTGCCATGGCCTCTAGAGCAGTTTGGGGCAGGGAGGGAAGCGTGTATATGATCCTTAGGGTTGACACCACCTGAACAAGTGACCCCAGGTCCCTGGGGACCCTCCCCAGCCCCCTTTCCCTGCTAGGGGAGACACTGTGCCCTTTGTGACCATGGTGAAATGTGGGGAACTGGGTTATGAAAGGAGTTAATGTCACTGCTGGGGTTTTGTTTCTGTCTGTGTGACCGAGTCCTCAGGATGGTGGTGAGGGTGAGCCTCCTAAATCCCCCCCAAAGCCTCCCAAATTAAAACCAGTGTGCACTCAACAACCTCCCAAACCTCAACCCTTGACCTGGGCTGCCCTCGGCTCAGTGGGGTGAGAGGCTGCAGACAGGTTCCTCTGCCCCTTATTAAAGGTTCCTTAGCAGAGGGGAGAAGACCTTTATTTTCCTATCTGGTGGCCAGAAATGCTGAGCACAGGCCTTTTGGCCAGGACACCGAGTGCCCAGTGAGCTCCTCACTCACAAACAAGCAGCTGCTTCTGGCCATGAGGCCAAAGGTAAATGAGCTCCTGGAGAGGGGAAAGGTCTGGTGGTGCCCAAGCTTCCCAGCCAGGCACCCCAATCCTGCTTGCAGAGACCCCTGAGATGCCCATGGAGGCAGCCTAGTCATGCACATGGCCTGGAGTTAATATGGGAGATACTTGGCAGGAGTGGTGAACCCATTCCAAGCATCCTTCATATTAGCTCCAGGCCATGGGCATGGTTTGAATGATTCCTAGACACAGGAAAGCCATCCCAAAGCTTCCCACCTCCCTATGCCACAACTCAACAGGTTTGCAGGGTCTTTGCAGAGCCATGGCTGGGATTTGGTGGACACTCACCAAGAGGGTTAGAACAACAAACATCTTTCTGCTGAGCTGGCACAGTTCTCACCAAGTCCTTTCCCTGAGACTGAGCACTCACTCATCCTCCTGCCTGTAACTCTGCACACTCCTCACTCAGCCTCCTGACCTGCTTTTATTCTTCTCCTCTCTGTGCTGTCCCCTAGTTTTGGTGGCCTTAGTGTTAAGAAAAGAGGACCAGCTCCAGGCTGGCCATGTCCCCTGGGACAGCCATTTAATGTGTAACAAGAGAACCACTGGTCCAGCAAGGAGAGATGACAGATTAACCTAGTTTAGAGTCAAAGAGCAGCTGGTTTGCTGGTAAACTGTCCTGTTCCTGTGAGCTTCAAATGCCTTTAATGAGTTATTATTTACTCTGCTATGGAGGTTAATGGGGGGACATTGCAAAAATTATCTGTGATTAATTAAACTGTCCTTATCCAGCAGGGGCAGAGCAGCTGGACATGCTGGGCTAAGTGATGAACTGGGACCAACATCCATGTGCTGGATCCCTGGCTTTGTCATTGCTCCTGGTGCTGCCTTGCACCCACTGAATTCACCAGTGATTGACCTGGGCCCTGACAGCTTCCCACTGGTGGGAAAAAGCTGCCAGAAGTAGGAGTTTTTCCCTATTTTTTATTGCAGCACCCCAAAAGCCAGACTTTCTCCCATTTGCCACCAGGCCGTGTGGGATGCAGCCAGGCACATTTCAAGCCTCTTTCCTTGAATATTGAGTGTTCAGCTGGAGGTAGGCTGTGGTTGACCAGCTTCCATGGATTCCCAGGGATCTGGGGACATAGACTGGTCCCAACATTGACTGCTCCCTATCCCTTTTCCTTCTCCAGAGCTGATGGTCCATCAAAATGCATCCATCCTCCTCCATGGCCCATGTCTGCAGCCCATCATCCTCCACCCAGTTTTGAAACCCTCCTGTGCTGATGGCTCGGCCCTTCCCCAAGCACTAAATAATCCCAACAGATCCCTGTGCTTCCCATTAGGACACTGGGGTGTTCTAGCAGGTCCTTAGTGCTGAGTTTAGACCACAAAGATGAGTAATCCATGCTGCACTCATCATTCATAGCATCCTGTGTGGGATCCCATGGGAAACCCAAAGCATCTGGAGGTGTCAATTGACAGCAGCTGAAGATGAGCCAGTGTGTAACCAGGTGACCAAGAAGGCCAACAGCATCCTGGCTTGGATCAGCAATAATGTGACCATCAAGACCAGGGCAGTAATTGTCCCCTGTACTTGGCACTGGTGAGCCCAAACCTCAAATACTTGGTTCAGTTTGGGGCCCTCACTCCAAGCAAGACACCGAGGTGCTGGACTGCCTAAGGAAGGACAGGGCAGCTGTTGAAGGGTCTGGAGCACAAGTCTTGTGAGCAGCACAAAACGAGGTTGGAGCCAGGTGGAGGTTGGTCTCTTCTCCCAGGAGCAGGCGTCAGGACAAGAGGAAATGACATCATGTTGCACCGGGGAGGTTTAGATTGGACATGAGAAACATTTTCTTCCCCTCAAAGCATTGTGAAGTTCTGCCCAGGGCGGTGTTGGAGTCCCCCTCTTTGGAGGGGTTTCAAAACCATGGAGATGGAATGCTGAGGGATGTGGTTTAGCAGTGACCTGGCAGTGCTGGGTTAATGGTTCGCCTCAATGATCCAGCCAAAACGATCCTGTGATCCTATGATTCTCCTTCCCCAGGGATCTCGTGTCACCCAGCCAGCAGCGTGGCCTCGCCCTGCCCGTGGTGCTGCTGCGGAGCCGCCGCCGAGGCTCGGTGCCGGGAGCCGCATTCTCATTCCTGCCGCGAGCACACTTGTCAGCCGAGCTGTCACCGCTCCGTAATAGGGCCACGGCGGTCACTGGTGTTGGGAGTAAACACAGCGAACCTGAGAAAACAAGAGCAGAACCCAGCCCGGTGCTTCCCGCAAGGCTGCAAAGTATCGGCGCACCCGGCGGGGGGATGCCCAGCCACGGACCCGTGAGGGATGCTGGGTGGTGACGGCGGTCCTCGGCACCGTAGGGGCACAGCCATGCGGTCAGTCGCTGCCGGAATGGAAACACTGGAGATCTGGGGATAAAAGAGGTTGTTTGGTAGCACTGGAGCTGCTGGATAGATGGGGATAGCCCTGGCCTGGAGCTGCCGGGGTCCACAAGCAAGTGGAGCTGCAAGTCACTGATTCCTAGCAGAAATCCACTCCCAGCTATGGCTGGAGTAGAAGTAATTTCCTCCCTTTTTCACTGAAAAAAAAAATCCATTTGCACATGCCAGAGCTGCCCTAGGCCTGGTGGAACCCATTTGGAGGGAGAGGGTCCTGACTGTTTGCCACCCTCCAGCCAGCATCCTCCCAGCTGTCCTCCCACCTCTGGGCAACCCCTGCCACCTCCAGCCATGTCACCAGCACTGGAAAGGACACCTTGGCTGGGTGGGATGGATCCAGACCACAGGGAGGGTCAGTGGGGTGTTTGTGTAGAGGCCACAGTGATGAGGAGGAGAAGGAGGAGGAGAAGCAGCCCTGTAAATCATTAGTTCTGGCTTATTCGTCTTGCTCTATTCCTCCAACTCCTAAACCCAACAAAGAAGTGACCAGCATGAAAAGATGAGGATTTAGGACAAAGAAGGGAGGGGGAACAGCCAGGGCCACAACACAGCTTCAGACCCCACCACACTACATGCCTGGCTGGGTGGTGATGCCGGTCACATAGTACCAAGCACCCCATCCCTTGCTCCTCAAATTCAAGGGTTTCTTCTTTCCCCCTGCTCCATCCCAGCAGTTTCCCAGTGCTCAGCATGGTTTTTCACAACCAGAACCCCTAAAAAAAGCTGAAAACGCTACCAAATATTTTCTCCCGGCAGGGAGGGGAGCGGGTGGCTATTATCCTCCCCCAAACCAAACCTGAAATGTTGGGGTCACTCTGCCTTTGAAATCTCCTGTGGCCTTTCTTCCCACTAAAACACCTCCTGGCTCTGCTCAGATGTTTATTCCCCACACATACCCCTCCCCCCCCCCCTTTTTTTTTTTTTCCTTTTTTTTTTTTTTGGTCTTCTTAATTTAATAATAAAGCATCTCAGATCTCGGAGTTGCAACTCATCTCACACCTAAGCGAGGCTGCGTTTTGCACAAGCCTTTCAGCTGTTTTCTCAATCTCTCCTCTGTCTCACTCTCAATTCAGGCAGTTGCTATAGGTATGTTTTAATCCCCAGCATGGTAGATTTTAATTAGTCTTTGTACAGATGGCCAATTAACATTCATTACTTTTGCCTTGAGCGATTAATTATGAGTTTGGATAGAATGGGAGATGGAGACAGAGGAAAGATGGGCAGGTGAATAAAAAAAAGGGATTTTAATCAGAGTTTGGGATTTTTTCCCTCCTCTGTTCTTATTTATATATAGATACACACACAGAGGAAGAGGAGAGAAACACGGCAACACAGGACAAGTGACACTCTCACTGAACTGCTTCCAGTCTTGGAGCCATGGGGATGAGATCCCATGGGGTCTCCAGCTGGGGGGGTTGTAGTCCAACCAAGCCCCATGGTAGGGATAGGGTAACTGAGGCAGGGAGCACTGGAGTGGGATGCAGCTGATCTGGAAATCAGCACCCCAGGCCAGACTTCGGTACCTGGGCATCCTGTTTTGGGGATTGCAATGGTGCTGGGGTAGTGAGGATGGCCGAAGGAGAAGTGACACACGGCCACCTTCCCCTGTGTGACCCTGTGTGCAGGATGGGGCCCGTAATTCTCCCTGCACAGCACCCGTTGACACGTCGCTAATTCTTCCTAATTGATTTTTCACGCCGGCGGGAGTGAGACGGTGACATCCAGCAACAGAGCCCTGATGTCGTGGCTTTCTCCCGCATGAAAGGGGCCGGCACCCTCCCCCCGGAGCTGACATACTTGGCCCCGGCCCGGGTAGCCATGGTGAGGCACTGGCCAGCTCCTTTCACCGCCGTGCCGCTGGAAGCTGGCGACGCTCAGTGCTGCCCGTGCCAGCCCGCTCGCAGCAGCTATTTTCAGGAGTGCAGGCAAGCAGGCAGCAAAAAAACTAAAATAGCAAAAGCCCCTGGGGCTCTATCCTGCCCCGATTCCATGGTGGAGGGGCCGCCCCCACGCTTCGTGCTGTCCTGGCACGTGTGAACCGGCAGCAGGCTCTGGATTCGACGTTTCTGAGTTATTTTGGTGGTGGGCAAGGCATGCGCGCAGTGCAGAGTGAGCAGGAGGAGCTGGAAGGGAGAGATGGGGAAGGGCCTGATCCTGCTTGCTTCTGGGGAGCTTCCCTCAATGGCAGGTGGGCACAGGAAAGGGGACTAACATAAGGATGCTGTGGACAGAATCCATCCTTTGGGACTTGGAGGGTTTCTCACAGTGCCGCTGGCTGGGCTTTGACACCCATTCAGTTGAAATCTGGGGATTTCTTTTTTAGCACATTTTACATGTTGGCCCCAACATCCTCAAGATTGGTGCCTCTCCACAGCACGACATTTCTTAAATGAGGCAGAGGAGGAGGGTCCATATCCCTCCTCATATGGCAAAGATGCAACTGCTGTGCCCTATAGCTGCTGGTGGATGTGCCAACTGCATCCCACTGTGGATGGGTGCATGTGCCATCTGAATCCTGGTGTTGGTCCATGGGTGGATGTGTAATATACATCCCCGCATAGATGAATGGATGTGCCACCTGCATCCCTGAGTGGTCCCTGGATGGAAGTGTCACCGGCATCCTGGCATAGATGGATGGATGTAGCATCTGCATCCTGGCATGGCTACTGGATGGACATGCCACCTGTGTTCTGGAGTCGTCCCTAGGTGGATATGCCACCTGCATCCCAACATGGTCCCTGGGTGGGTGCCCACCCCAGACATCACAAGGGGCTGAGCCCATGGGGATTCACCTGCAATGATGTGGAGCATTGCTTCAGCTCATCTCACTTGTAGGCAGGTGAGACCATGCAGTGCTCCAGCATCAAAACAATGCTAAGCACTCACCCTAAGGGACCTCCTCTGCTGCGAGCACTTCTGTCTCCAGACTCATGAGCTGGTGTTTAAAAGCCATTTGGATAAGGAGTTTATGGACATGGCCTAAGAGCTGTGCAGAGGGAGATGTTAGTCTATGGTTGGACTCAAGGATCTTTTCCAACCAGGCAATTCTATGATTCTGTGATTCTGCAGTCTGCAGGGATGAGCATTACCATCCTCACCAGCAACCCCCAGTTTTGCTGGGGTTCTTCTGAGGATGAAATACAGGTGGGACATGTAGGAATCACAGGTTCCAAGGGAACCAAGACACCCTTGCACAGGCTCAAAACTTCACCTTGGGCAAGGAAGAGGAGGTCAGGACAGAGGGTGCCTCCGTTGGGTGCCGTCCCCACCTGCGGAGCGGTGGCAGGGTATGGCCCTCTCTGAGTATACGCCATGGAAATGTGCACATTTCCTAAAAGCAATATGGAACAGCTAAATATACTGCTCACAAATCTGTTTACACTAATAATGGCTGGGAGCCTGCCATCCATATGACTGCAAGGAGCCATCGATTCAACATAAATTAACTGAAAATCACTTGCGAGAGGCAGAAATGATATTTTCTATTCAAATTGAGTTTTTTTTTTCCCTTGTCTTTTTTTTTTTTTCTTTTTTCTTTTTTTTCCCCCTGCCAGGGAATGGGGAAACGCAGAGACATTGGCACCTCCACTACCGACAGCCATGGCTGCGTTTGGCAGTGGCTCTGCTCTTTCCTTGCCGGTCCCTCTCCCCATCTGCAGCGATGGGGACTGGGATATTGGATGAGCTGGGAATTTCCATCCAGGCATTGGGGACTTGAGCTGCCACCAGACCTAAATGAACACAATATTTACCTGTTTCCCAAGGAACAGCTAATGGAGACGGAAGGGTCCAAGTCAGTATTTTGGCACAGGCAGATCGCTAACTTGTTTAAAATTTTAAAAAAGGAGGGAGGGGAGAAGGCAAAAAACAACAACAACAACAAAAAAAACCCCAAACCAGAATTGGCAGCTCCATGCATATTAGTGGAAATGCTGCAGACTTGGCTCCTGCTCACCTCCGCAACATAATGTTAAATGGCATCAAGACAGTATATCAGTCATTTACATATGTTGCTTATAGACGCCAAACTTATTAACACAATAAAACTGCTGCTAAGAAGCTTTCCTGCCTATTTTTCTCCTGGAGAATGTCAGTGTTGGAAGCACCTAGCCGCCTCGTATGGAAACACCCAGGCTTGCCTTTCATATGGCACCCAGGAAAATAAATACATGAATCAGCCAGGGTCTCCCTCCGACCACTTGTAAAGTGAAGCAGGAGGCAGGCTTGTTGATTCAGAGTGTTGTGCGTGGCAGGAGACCACCAGCACCCAGCCCACCCTGCAGCACCCTGAGGCATGCCACCTGTGCCAGTGCCTGGGTGGGATGGGGAGGGCTTCACCGTGGGACTGGCTTTAAACCTCCTTGCTCCACAATGTCCTCAGCTCCCAAGGTCTGGAAATATTGGAAAGGGGACCCTGGGTGATTCATATCTCTATTTTTCCTGGGTGCCATATGAAAAGCATCTTTGGGTGTCTCCATACGAGGCAGCCAGGTGCTTCCAATGCTGTGGCAGGAAAGGAGGCAGGAAAGCTGCTGAGCAGCAGTTCCATTGCGTTAATAAGTTTGGCATCCATCAGCAGCATATGTAAGGAGCTGACACACCATCGTGATGCCATTGCATGGGATGCCGCAGAGGTGAGGGGAAACCAGCTCTGCCCATCACCCCTCATATCACACTGTGAGGAGGTTTGGGGGATTGTCCCTTCATCTCAGCACTGACAGCCCTTCGCCCCATGCTTTCTTCACCTCTGCCACACTTCAGTCTTGCAGGGGATTTTGCTTTCTTAGCTGCTGGAGCAAAGCTGGAGTGAGCCAGGTAGGGTTCACGCTCTGGTGCCATCTGAGGGAGCACCCAAACCCTCCCTGGGGCTGAAGCAGTAATTTCCTGTGTCAAAATTTCACAAGCTCTCCTAGAAAGACATTTTTGCTGCAACGATGACCCCACCACAGAAAAGCATTTCTAGGGGCAACCCAGTAGATACCACCCAGCTACCTCCCCAGGATCCAGGATGACAAAACAAAGTCAGCAGTTTGAGTTTGGGTGGGCTGGATTGTGCCCCTTGCAATGGAGAAGAGCTTGTGGACCCCTAGGCCCCCACAGCTCTGGCCCCTAATGTCACCCCAGCAGGTCCCCAGGCAGGACCACATCCTGTGCCCAAATGGCAGGTGATGCCACCCATGGAGCCATGCATGCTGCCAGTCCTAAGGCACCAATGCTGCTCTGACAAGCATGACACAGGCAGGAGATGCAGGTGGTGCCCAAAACTCATGTGTTGCAGTGTTGCTGCCCAGGACACACACATGTTTTGGTGTTAGTACCCTCCAAGGACCCCAGACTGGGAGAACCAGCTTGTTGCCCCACTCAGCCTGTGAGCAAGCTGTGGACATGGAGTTCTCAAGGTAAGGCACAAGGACAGGGGAAAGGTCCTCACGTATCCAACCTCTGCACATCACTTTCAACTAATGAGTCACAACAACTCACAGTCCTGTGGGACCCTCTTACCAAGCAGAAATGACCAGAGTAATGTCTGTCCTGGCTGCAGGTGCAGCCTCAGTGCCAGGACAGACATTGCCACCAGTGTCCAAGGGTACTGTGGCTTCCTGAAAGGCTTTGTCAGGGCTCTGGGCACCATCATGATCATCTT
The DNA here is from genome assembly GCF_027791375.1 of Indicator indicator. Taxonomy (NCBI): domain Eukaryota; kingdom Metazoa; phylum Chordata; class Aves; order Piciformes; family Indicatoridae; genus Indicator; species Indicator indicator. The sequence goes on along the minus strand of NC_072032.1, from coordinate 13,269,748 downwards.
AAGATATTTCAAGGCTTGGAGATGATCCTTTCAGGAGTTGAGAGTTTCAATGTCTACAAAGAGTTGGGTGCAAAATCCTGTTGGCTTTGCAAGCACAGAAGTCCCATTCATGACACACAGATCCAACCACCAAAGCCACAGCTGTGTCCCCACCAAATGACCTTCAGGATCTCTCACTTTCTAGATCTCAACCAACACAGGAGTAATGGGAGACTGGCAATGACAAGGACCTGGGAGTGTCTTTTGTCATCAGCTTTTGTGTGGTTTTGCACAAGCCCTTTGTCTTTTGTACCTTTTCCATCTCACCTCCTAGTCTGAGTAAGTCAGAAGCCCACCAGGACCCATCCCACTGGAGCCCATGTCTAGTTTCTGTACCATCACAGCAGTCAGGCCATACTGGAAATGTGAGATTGAATGCTGTGCCCATGCCAAAGCCAGTGTGACCATTGTGTAGGTGGGTGAGGACCCAACAGCATCTTTCCATGCTGTGTGGCTTCCCACTCCTGAGCTCACTGGTGGGATCCTTTCTTAGTATCAGCCTTACCCCATAGAATAAAGCTATCTCACATCCATCCATGCCAATGTACATAGCTACCACCATCCCTACCAATCCCATGCCATAGAATCACAGAACCATTTTGGTTGGAAGACACATTTCAGATTATCCAACTGCTAACCCAGCACTGCCAGGTCACCACTAAACCTTGTCCCTCAACACCACATCTCCACAGCTTCTAGATCCCTTCAGGGATGGGTACTCTACCACTGCCCTGGGCAGCCTGGGCCAGGGATTGACAACCCTTTGGGGGAAGAAGTTGTTCCTCATGTCCAACCTAAACATCCCTGGGCACAGCTTGAGGTAATTTCCTCTTGTTCTATCACTTGATACTTGGGAGAAGAGACCAACACCAACCTGGCTCTTGCCTCATTTCAAGTAGTCATAGAGAGCCAGAAGGTCTCCCCTCAGCCTCCTTTTCTCCTTTTCTCATTTTCCCTCAGCCAATTCTCATAAGACTTCTGCTCTAGACCCTTCACCAGCTTCCTTGCCCTGCTCTGGACATACTCCAGTACCTCAGTGTCCTTCTTGGAGTGAGGGACCCAGAACTGACCCCTATATTCAAGGTGTCATCTCCATCCATGTATTCATCCACCCATCCATTATAGATGGACTAGTTGACAGAAATCACCTTAAATATGGAATACTGAGGGAGACGAGACAAAGAACCTGCTGAAGGCTGCTGGGTCATGTAGGAATGGTTTGCTCCCAACAAAATGAAACAAAACCAATTAAAGTTGAAGAAACGGGAAAGGGGCAGCAGCCCAGGACAGGCAAGCTCTGGACTGAAATACAGCCTCATTCCTCCCTTCTTCGCTTTGGGGCTGCACTTGTTGAGAAGAAATCTGGGCAGGGGACGGAGTTATGCCCATGGGAAGAGCAGCTGGGAGAGGTTAGGAGGAAATGATCCAGCACTTTGAAGTCTGGTCAACTTTTAATATCCCGACAAGCTGTGCCCGTGGCCACGCTCTGGGGCCTGGGGCCTGATTTTCCACATTCTGCCCTTTGATGCTGGAGGCTGATGAGTTACAGATTAACGAGGCAGAGGGGACGGATTGCACCTGTCCTGGGAGCATGCCGGATCTGGCCCTGGCAGAGCCCTCCTGTTCCTGCAAGGGGTGCAGGTAGGGATTTGGGTCCAGGCAAGAGAGAGGTGACCAGGGCTGGCAGATGCAGAGGGATTGGGATGGACACGCTCCCCAGTTCTCCATCCTCAAACATCCCTGGAGCTGACCTGCTACCTCCATCCCCAAAGCCAATTTTTGGTGCCTGTCCTGTCCCCTTCTCCCTCTCCATCATTCCTCTTTCGTTTACTCCTTGGAAAATCCTCACTGTTAGAACAGCTATCATACCCCTTCTGTCCTCCATCAGCACCCCCTGATCCCAGTACAGCACCCTACCTATCCTTGCCTGCTGCCCACGTCCCTCCCCTGCTCTGCCATGTTCTGTTGCTCTTTCATTAAACAAGAACATCTCTTTTCTCCTCCATCTAAATCTCTTCCTGGTCAGAATTCCAGTGGCAAGGCAATGGGAAGGATTCCCTCCTTCTGGGGATACTAATGATAAAGTTTACTTTTTAATATCCTAGGAATACCAAGGGCTGAAGCAAGGCATCCACCTAAGGGGTCTGCATTTTATTCCCATAGCGGATAATGGCGATCCTGCTGGAGGTGGGAACAGGCCTGGGAGAGGCAGCTGGGGGGGAAAGAAATGCAAAGACAAATTTGAGGTTCTCGCCTGGTTTCAGTGAAGCAGGTCCTAGTGAGCCCAGCTCCCTCTGAAGTACGTAAGGAGCCTTGCCTGGATCCCAAGCAGGGACTGAAAACCATCGAGAAAAAGATCAAATCACTTCAAAGGTCTCTAATTTTCCAATTTATCCCCCAAATCAAAGCACCTCCCTGCAAAGAAAAAGGCTCCCCCTAAAAAGGAGGACCGCTCTCGGTGGGATTCCCGCTGTGAGGAGCTAGCTCCCGAACGGCATTTCCCCTTTTTCCACCCCGCAGAAGATACTGAAAAATCGTTGAGATCCGCCCGAAACGAAATCCCAGCCCGCTCCTCGCTCCCGGCTCCGCCACCGCCCGGGGGAGTGCGGGAGGGCAGGGCCGGGGGAGCCGGGGGCGAGAAAAGAGCCAGTGAAAAATGAAAATGGCATCTAAGGGAATTAAATTGATTTGATCTCAGGTCAGTTCCACAAATGGTCCGGAGCCAAGCAGAGCTCCCACATCTGAGCACAGCGTGTCCCCGCGTTCCCCTTCTCTTCCCTTCCCCTTCCCAGCCTTTTCCCATCCCGTTCTCATCCTCTTCCCATTCCCTTCCCATCCCCTTCCCATCCTCTTCCCTTTCTCTTCTCTTTCCCCATCTACTCCTCTTCTGCTTCCCCATCGCCATGCCTCTCCTTATCCCTTTTCCTTCCTCATTTCCTTCTTTTCCTCTTTCTCCTTCCCGTTCCCCAACTCTCCGCGGGAGCGTTCCGTTCCGTACTCGGCTGCCCCATTCACTGGCCAGCCTGACCCAGCTCTGCTTCTTTATTTCTATTCTTTAACTATAAAAATGTATTCTTAAAATTAATTAGATTAATTTTTTTTCTTCCTTTCTTTCGGAAAAAAGTGAAAACAAAAGTAAAAATAAAAACAAAAACAAAACAAGATAAACCAGGACAAAATAAAAACAAAGTAAAATAAAATAATAATATATAAAATTAAATAATAATAAATAAAATTAAATAATAATACATAAAAAATAAAATTAAAAAATAAAATAAAATAAAATAAATAAAATAAAAATAAAATAAAATAAAATAAAATAAATAACACGAAGAACGCTTTGCCAGCACTCTCGCTCCGCTTTTAGGCTTTCATTTCTGAGGCGTTTCACGTATTTTTATTCTCCCTTTCTCCCGCAGCCTCTTGCTGGACGGTGTTCGCGGAAAGCCCGCGGGTGCGCAAAAGCACGGGAGGGAGGAAGGATCCGCGAGTGCCTGCGCGGGGTATTTCAATGCAGTCAAGTGGAAAATAGACTTTCAACCCCTTTTGTGCGGGAGGGGAGGGCTGGCCCCCGTCTCCGCGGGCAGACCCAACTTCGAGCAGAGCCAAACTGCGGAGTGAACTCAGGACCGGCCCGCGCAGGGGCTGCGCGGCCGCGTATCCCCTTCTCCTGCCCCGAGGAGAAAATAAAAAACAGAAACAAAATCGAAAGTGCCAGTTATTGTGGTTTAAATTTTAGTTTAATTGCCAGCTCTGGATGGCCCCGTGGGGAAGAGCCGGCGGGAAGGTCCTGCCTTGGGAGGGGGGGATTACGCGGAGGGGAGCGGAGTTTGCGCGGGAGGCGGGGAGCCGCGGTGGGGCTTCACCTCCCCTCCCTCCTTCCGGCAGGTGCCCCAGGTACACCGCAGCTGCGGGTATGTATATATATTATTTTAAAAGCGAAAAAAAGGGGAGAGGGGGGGAAAAAAGAGGGGAAAAAAAGGGTGGGGGAAAAAGTGGATTTTTTTTAAAAAAAATTTTTTTATTTTTTCTTTTCTTTTCCTTTTCTTTTTCTTTTCTTTCTTTCTCTTTTTTTTTTTTTTTTAAAGAAGGCAAAACCCGCCCGCAGCCCGAGCCCCGCTGTCACAACTTCGCGGCGCGGCTGCGGGAACGGCTCCAGTCCAGTTTTTCGGTGCTCTCTGCCTCCCCGTGCCTCCTCTGCGTCCCCCTGCCCTGCCTCCCCTGCCTGCTCTTGCCTTCCCTTTCCTACCCTCTCTACCCTCCTTGCCTCCCCCTGCCCTGCCCTCCCCTCCCCTGCCTGCTCCTGCTTGTCCTGCCCGCTCCTGCCTCCTCTCCCCACCTTTTCCCTGCCCGCCCCTGCCTGTCCTGCCTGCTCCTGCCCTCCTTCCCTCCCCTGCCCACCCCAGCCCCAGCCCCGGCCTCCTCCTCCTCGCCCCGCCAGGTACCGGCTGTATTTGTACCGGGGGCTTCGCGGGGTGCGTGGGCGCCCACGGGTGGGCGGCGGGGCGGGTGTCCGCCTGTGGCCGTGTGTCTGTCCGTGTGTGCGCGCTGCCCGGGGGGAGGTTTCTTGCACACGCACACGCACACTCAGACACAAACGCGCACACCCGGAGGAACAGCCCCGCTCCGGGGCTCCCACCCCCCCATCCCCCCCTTCCACCCCACCCCCCCCGCCCTTTTCCCGGCTTCAAACCATGTTCCAGCCGTCTGCGAAACGCTGCTTCACCATCGAGTCCCTGGTGGGGAAAGACACCCACCTCAGCCCCGAGGACCCTCCGCGCCCCGCCGCCCTCGCTTACCCCGGACCGGGACCCGCCGCCGCCACCGACGCTGCCGCTTTCGCCCCCGGTTTCCAGGGTGCTGCCGCCGCCGCCGCCGGCCGGGCCCTCTACGGCAGCGCCGAGCTCGTATTCCCCGAGGCCGTGGGGCACCCGGCGCTGCCCGTCGGGCCCCATCAGTTGGGGGGGTCAGCGCTGCCGCACCCTCACTCCTTCTTCGGGCCGCAACACCGCGACCCTCTGAACTTCTACCCCTGGGTGCTGCGGAACCGCTTCTTCGGGCACCGCTTCCAAGGTGAGCTGAAGGGGGGGCGAGAACCGGGTACCAGGGCTCCCGGGACTGCCGGGGCGCAGAGCGAGGGCTGCCGGCTGGGGAGCACGAAAAGCGGGGAAGAACTGGAGGCACAAAACCTGTTGCTGCGGTGTCTGCACACACAGCCGGTGCTCTGGGGGTTTGCACACCCGGTGCCGTGCACACTCACGCGCCGGGATTCCGTGCATTCACGTACCGGTGTTGCACACCCGGTGCCGAGTGTCTTTGCACACCCAGTGCTCGGTGCATTCACACTCGGTGCTCAGAGTGTCCGGTGCTGAGGCCTTTACACACTCAGTGAATTTACACACCGGTGCTCGGTGCGTTTGCATCCCCCCGGTGCCGTTGTGGTTTTTGCACACCCGGTGCCCGGTGCATTTGTACCCTTGGTGCGCTCCCGCAGCCCCGTAGCCAGCCAGACCTGCCCCACGGTACCGGTGTTGGTGCCCAGCAGAGCCGCTGGGTCCCTACCAGGCATCGCGGAGGTCCGGGGCCCGGACCGGCTCTGCCGCCCCTCTGCTCGGCCCCGCCGTGCCGGAGACGGGAGTTGGGTTCTTCCTTCTCAGAACGAAGGAAAAGAACGCGGTGGTTCTCGGCTGCACAGCGAGATTTCGTTCGATTTTGTGGCTTTGCTGTCAATTCCTTCATTCCCCCCCCTTCTTATTTTGATTTCTTTCTTGTCCTTTCGTTCTTGTTTTTTCTCTTCTCTTCATCTTCTCTTCTCTCTTCTCTTCTCTTCTCTTCTCTTCTCTTCTCTTCTCTTCTCTTCTCTTCTCTTCTCTTCTCTTCTCTTCTCTTCTCTTCTCTTCTCTTCTCCTCTCCTCTGTTTTTTTCTATATTATATTTTTTCTTTCTTGCTTGCTTTCTTGCTAATCTCTTTTATTGATCTTATATTTCCTTTTTGTTTCTTTCTTATTGTCCTTTTTGTCTGTTTCTCTGTGTTGTACCTTTTTTCCTTTCCTTTCCTTTCCTTTCCTTTCCTTTCCTTTCCTTTCCTTTCCTTTCCTTTCCTTTCCTTTCCTTCCTTTCCTTTCCTTTCCTTTCCTTTCCTTTCCTTCCTTTCCTTTCCTTTCCTTTCCTTTCCTTTCCTTTCCTTTCCTTTCCTTTCCTTTCCTTTCCTTTCCTTTCCTTTCCTTTCCTTTCCTTTCCTTTCCTTTCCTTTCCTTTCCTTTCCTTTCCTTTCCTTTCCTTTCCTTTCCTCTCATTTTTCTCTCCTTCCCCACTCCTTTCCTTTTCCTTCTTATATTCCTTTTCCTTTTCCTATTTTCCTCTCCATGACCGTCCCCGGGCTGTCCCCGCCGCCATGCCCCGGAGGGTCCCGGTGATTAGGGTTATCTCCTCGGCACCAACCCCTCGCCTGGCCCCGAGGGCTCTGCCGGGGATCGCAGCCGCTGCCGGAGGCACCCGAGGGCACAGGGACAAGGCTCCGGACCCGACCCGACCGGCCCTGGTTACATCCTAGTTCCATCCCGGCCCCTTCCCGGAGCAGCTCCGGCCACGCTGCGCGGGGCTCCCCGTTCCAGCCCCGTTCCCGCCCCGGTCCCTTCGCATCCCACGGCCTCCTGGTCCCTGCCCGCACCGTTCGTGCTCCTCTGCCCTCTGCCTTGCTCCTGTGCCCTCCGTCAGTGCTGTCTGGCCGACCTGTTCCCCACCCTTTTCCTTATTTGTTTTGCTTTTCTTTTCTGTACTTTTCATTTTTCTTTTCTTTACTTTACTTTTTATTTTATAATTTTCCCCTTTTTTCTTTTCTCTTCTCTTTTCTTTTCTTTTCTTTTCTTTTCTTTTCTTTTCTTTTCTTTTCTTTTCTTTTCTTTTCTTTTCTTTTCTTTTCTTTTCTTTTCTTTTCTTTTTCTTTTCTTCTTCTTTTCTTTTCTTTCTCTTTTCTCTTCTTGTCTTTTCTTTTCTTTTCTTTTCTTTTCTTTTCTTTTCTTTTCTTTTCTTTTCTTTTCTTCTCTTTTCTTTTCTTTTCTTCTCTTTTCTTTTATCTTTTCTTTTCTTTTCTTTTCTTTCACTTTTCTCTTTTTTCTTTTATTTTTCTTTTAATTTCTTTTTTCTTTTTGTTTCGTTTCAATTTCTACCTTTTCTTTCTTTAATTTCTATCTTTTCTTTCTCACTTTCCTTCCTTTATCTCTTTCTTTCCTTCTTGCACTCAATCTTCTTGTCTTCTTTTTCTTTCTTGCTTGCTTCTCCCTTTCTCATTTTTTTCTCCTGCCACTCTCTTAGGCCAACTCTCTGTCTTCTCTTTTATATATTCTTTCTGCTTTTTCTCTGCCTCCCCTTCTCTCTCTGGTTCTTCCCTTCCCCTCCCTCTCTCCCCATCCATCCCTTCTCTCTCACTTTCTTCCTCTCTCCTTTCCTTCCCCTTCCCATTCAGTGCTGCCATAGCACTGAGGGCAGCTGGGATGGGAGCATAGTGGTGCCTGGGAAGGGATGAATCCAGCAGTTCTGAGGTAGAGGTGGTGCTCAGAGCCTCCCAATAGCCACTTATCTGTCCTCGCTGTGTCCCAGGGTGAGAGGGGCTCCCCAGCACCACTCCCCTGGTCCCACAGAGCATCTGGGGGTGCCTGCACATGACCCTGACTCTGCTCTCCATCGCAGGGAGTGAGGTGTCCCAGGAGAGCCTGCTCCTCCACGGCCCCTTTGCACGGAAACCCAAACGCATCCGCACTGCCTTCTCGCCATCCCAGCTCCTGCGCCTGGAGCGAGCCTTTGAGAAGAACCACTATGTGGTAGGCGCCGAGCGCAAGCAGCTGGCCAGCAGCCTCAGCCTCTCCGAGACACAGGTACCCTTCTGACTACCCCACAGCCCTCAGTCCCTCCATCCATCCATCTGGTGGGGACAGCACTGAAGCCGTGCAGGGCTCTGCAAAAGCCCAGCTCTGTCTGACCGGGAACCCTGGGTGGGAGCTGTGGCCCAGCCGTGCAGGTTCACCTGGCTTTGGGGTTGCTTTCCTTTACGGCCGGTGCTCATTTGTCACAGTCGTTCCCATCAGGAGTTGAGGCTGGGAGTGTAGGGGCCGTGTCGTGCCTCTCTCTGAAGTGGTTTTCTGGTGTTATTCCTTGCTTACTGGGTTGGTTGTTTGGTTGTTTTTTTTCCCCAAAGTAGTAGATGTGTTTAAAAAAACAGTTAAAAAAGGAGCAGGAGCATGAGACCTTTCCCTGAAGAGCTGCACAAACACCCCTCGGCCGTGTGGTTTTGTGCCTGGAAGTCAGGATGGGTGCAGAGATAGGTGCAAACCAAAGGGGGTTTTATGTCGGCTGCAACTTTCCGGTTATTAGAAAAGACATTTCATGGGTGCTTAGAAAGGGTGAGACCCCCGGGAGCCTGTGGGGATGGAAGGAAATGGAAAAGCATTTGGTGCTGGGGGAAAACAGAGAAGCCAGGGCTAAGCATCTCCGTGCCTGTCTAAGCCTGGGTGTGCTGGTGAGCTATTCCCAAATGCTCTGGGTGAAGGCACACCGTTTCCTGTTACATTCAGCAGTTGAGCGGATGGAGAAAGTTTTCTCCCAAATCCTGGCAAGGTCCTTCGGCCTGATTCCGAATTAATGCCATTTTTATCCTTTAATTTAATTGGAAAATTCAAGCTGGAGTCGTGGGCGTTCCCAGTACCCGCCTGGCTCATCCTTGCCCAGGCTCTGTCAAGCGAAAACATCTCTGGGAGAAGGATCTGATGGGGAAGAAAATACCACAGAGATGGTGAGAAATGGCAGATGTGGATATGGGGGAGCACAGACCGAACCCACAAATTCCAGAGGCTGTTTTTATGGGGATGCTGATGCCGTCCCTACCACCCCATCCTCGTAGCTTGCAGGGCACAGTGGTAGCTGCAACCCCAGCTCTGGTCCTTCCCTTCAGCTCTCTGGGCTGCTATGTTGCAAGGGGGAAGAAAAAAAACCCCAACCAAACCCAACCAAAAAAAAAAAATCAAAGGTCAAAGAACAAACAGCAACTTGTCCAGGCAGAAAGGGCAGCTGCAAGATGCTTGAGGGGAAGCTCATCGAGTCCCTGAGATTTTTGCATCATTGCCCTGAACCTAAATGCTCATTATAGTGCAATTTATTGGGGGTGCAAAGCAGAGGCACCATCCCTAAATCTGGGGCGGGGGGGTGGACAAATGGAAATTGGAAATAGAGATGGACTCAGCAGGATTTTAATGTACTGCATCCTATTCTGTTGTGTGATATTTCCACGGCTTGGGAAAGCTGGTCGGTGCAGGGTAATTCACCACCAGAAAGCGAGTGCCAGGCAGGGCTGGGGGGAACTAAGGGGGACTAAGAGCATTAGGACATCAGGCTGGGAACAAGGGACAGCAGCAGGTGTCAGCAAAGTCCCCCGGGGCAGCAGCAGTTGGCAGGGTCGCTGTGAGGCAGCGGGGAAGGTTTGTTCCCTTCGGGCTTTGTGGCTTTAGAAAAAGAATCTTTAGTTTTCTGGAGGAAAATAACCTCAGTGGTGAGAGGGATGGGATATAGGATGGGATATGGGATGGGATATGGGATGGCATATGCACTGAGGCTGGCAGGGTGGGAGAGACAGCTGTGCCGAAAGCAAGATCAGCATCATCCTGATCATTCTTTATTCTTTATTTCTTATTCTTTATAATTAATTTCTATTCTCACTCTTCTTTAGTCTTATTAATATTATTAATATTATATTATTATACATTCCATGAGAAATCCTACACAGACACAACCTCTCATGGAAAACCACCTCAGTGCTTGGTGACACAAGTCCCTGGTGCCACAGATGTGTTTTCCCCCCTGCAGACATCCAGCCCTTGGTTTCCAGCAGGTTTAGCCCCCTCCAAGAAGGGGCTGCTGGTTATGGCTGTGTCTGGCGGTATTTCCCAACTGCTTTTCCTCCTGGAAAAGGGAGCATTGCCCTTTGGGCTGTCACCCAGCCAGGGTGCAACACCTGGAGCAGCCCAGGGGGAAGGTGAAAAGGGTACTGGTACCTGCCCAGCATCAGGAAATGCCTTGGGACAGAGGGTGGGGAAGGGTGGAGATATTTAACCCCTTCCCATCCTTTCTCCTACCAAGCAGATGCATTAAGCTGGGATCAGGCAGGCCCCTGAAACAGCAACAAGATATAGGGAATGGGGGAAACTCCAGTAAAAGCAAGTGGTCAGTAAGTAGGATGAGGCTGGAGAATGTGTAGGGAGGGGTGACAGGGGGGTGTGGGATGGCCTGTGCCAAAGCAGCCATCCCGTAGGGTTTGTGCGTGAGGGGATGACGCAGTGGTGGGACATGGTGTGTGAGCTGGGTGGCATAAAGAGCGTGGGGGTGCCAGGCAGCGTGGGTGCTGCAGGGCTGGAGTGCAGGGGGTGGGATGCACATGTCGAGGAAGTGGGTAGCAGGGGGGAGGTGGGGGCACCTTACTGTGGTCATGCCGGGCTGGGCATCACAGGTGGTCACACCGCTGTGCCTGTGGCATCAGGTTGGTTCACCTCCCCAGGGCAGCTTGCTGGGATGGGAAATAACTTCCCTGAGTTAATTTTGCATGACACAGCCCAGGTCTCCCAGCAGAGCCTCTACATCCCTGTCAGCACATGGTGCAAACCTCCCTTGGGGTCTCAAATGTGTCCTCCCAAAGCTAAGGCCTCACCCTGGCTCCTGCCAGTCTGTAGTGGTGATGGAGGTAATGTACATCCCAGCATGCCCTCCTGGCTTTGTGGTGATGATGGAGGCACTGTACACCCCAGCATGCCCTCCCAGTGCCATGTGTGCTGGGATGGAGGCCTGGCAGTCCTGGCTGGTGGGTTGGAGCTTGTTGGGCATCGCAGCCGCTCTGGCAGGAGCTAATAATTAACTGAGCAGATGCCTGGGAGTCATGGGAGGAGAAAGATGCACGTCCCAGATACAGCAGGAGAGCGGCTGTGCTGCACAGCCTGGGGCTGGCAGTGGTCCCCACCCTGAGGAATGTCCCCACAACCAAGCTCTTACAAGTTTTGAGGTGCTTTTAGAGGAAAACTCCTGTCTGGGACTGCAGACATAGGTGAAAGCACAGTGCTGATGCCTTGGAAGCTCCACTACCCTTCAAAGCGGTGGCACATAGGGGTGACAGTGTGGCACAAGCAGTGTCCCTTTGTCTGTCCCTGAGTGACAGTGAGGCTGGTCCCTCTTGAACATCACCCACACCCTTCCCTGTGCTCTCAGCTTTTGCAAGCTTTGGGTCATCATCAGGGGAGCGTCACATGAAGCCACCAGAATTTAATTGTCCCCATCCTGGTGATGGCAACGTCACCTTCTTACCAGAGCTGTTTCTCTGGGAGCTGTTGGCACTCTCAGAGCAGAGTGTGGTGCCCTGGTGGACGTGATGGCCTGCAGGCTGTTGGATGGGTGGAAGCACCTTGTGTGCTGGTAAAACAGTGGCCAGGATCTGTGTAGAGAGACAGGACAAGGATGCAGGAGCCATCCAGGGATCATCCCCATCCTGCGGCAGGAGCATGGGGCAGCAATGACCCTGGGGGTCACACGGTAGGGACCCCAGAAGCATCACACCAGTGGGATGCACAAACACCCGGCATGACAACAGTTAATGCAGCAAGGGTTTGGGAAGGGATAAAACCCCTGGGCTTGGGGGTTTAAACCAATTACTCTTGGAGTCAGGATGAGGCATCGTAGGGGGCAGCTTATCCTCCTGTTGCCCACTGTGAGGTTCTCACACTTCTCTCATTGTGGCTCTGGGCCTGTTGGAGCTAGGGAATACAGTACTGGAGGGGTCAGGGAGCCCATCCAGCCCCCAAACATCCCCATTCCCACAGCTGAGACAGTTGGGAAGCACAGGGGAGCTTCATCCCACTGGAGATGGGCTTCTCTGAGCTGAACCGAGCTGGAGAGGAAAGGCTTTATGTGCAGGAGCTGCTGCACACCCACCCCTGATTTCCACAGAGCCTCACTCAAGCATCTTAATTGCTTTATGCCTTAGTTTCCCCTTCTATCATTTAGGGATAAGGCAACTTCCCTGCTCCCAGAGGGCTGAGAGCTTTAATTAAAGTTTGCAAAGTGCTTTGCAGTTGTTGAATGAAAGGCGCCAGCTCCGTATTGTTCCAGCAATGCCCCAAAGCTAGGAAAGCAAATGGTTGGAGTCCAGGGTGAGGGGGGGTGGTGGTGTAGTATATAGGGGTGCCATAAATCAGCTGTTTCAGTAGACTGAGCCTGCCTTAAAGCCAAGGGCTCGTCCTGTGCTGGCTGCAAGACACTCTGTAAGGGTTCTGCTCCCCCAGGAAATGCAGCGAGGTGGGAATGTTGGCCTTTGCTGGAGGTCCTGGAGCAGACAGCGACAGTGAGAAGGGGGAAAGGAGTGATGAGCTGAGCTGCTGCAGTGGTTGCTGGAGGGGCTTCAGGCACCACACCACCTGCAAGTGGGTAAATGCCTCAGCCTGGCCCCAGCTGGGCTGGCAGTGGTGGCCGAGCAGCGGCACCTAGTGACCTGGGAAGCTGGGCAGCATCCTACATCCCATCCCGCATCCCTCCCACATCCCTCACTGCAGCATCTCACACTGCTGCCTCTGGCGTCCCTCATCACCAGCTGCAGAATCCCATGATGCTGTGTGCAGCGTCCTGCATCCCTCACTACAGCATCCTGCATCCCCAGCTGGAGCATCCTGCATCCCCAACTGCAGCATCTCTCATTCCCAGCTGCAGTGTCCTGCATCCCTCACTGCAGCATCCCTCACTGCAGCATCCCTCACTGCAGCATCCCTCATGCCCAGATGCACAGCCCCTGTACCTCCAGCCACATGGGCGCCTGCAGCATCCTCCATCACTGACCCTCTGTGTGCTTTCATCACCCCAAATCAGTCTTCATGTCCAGCCTCCTGTGCTGACATCGAGGGTGTGTGGGATGGGAGCAGGGTGCTGTGGGCCTCAGAAAGGTGAGGAGGATGTTACCTCTGTGGATGGAGACCCTGCTGCCTCGCTGGGCTCCTGGGACAGCATTCGACAACCAGCATGGTGGAAGTGATTTCCTCAAGCCTAAATGTGGTAATTACCTAGAATTGCAATTATAATCTATCTGCAATGAGATGCCAGGTTATCTACAGCCCAGCCCTGGTCCTGGGGACACAAGTCCTTGCCGGAGGGGCAGGGATAGCTCTGTGTTTCATCCCACATGGCTGCTGTGCCCATGGCATGCTGACACCAGAAACCAAGCAAACCAGGGATGGATTTAGCTGCTCCCACCATGCTGTACATCACCCTCCCCAGGGTGAGGTGTACCAGGCTGTGGTGCTGCAAGGAGGGTCCAATGTCCCTGCTGGCCCCTTGTCTGAGGCGTATTTAAGTGTCCTTCACCCACCTTGGGTTTCTGCAGCAAAGAGCAGCTGGGAGTGGTAGCACCTCACACCGTGCTGCACCTGTCTGAGACTAAGGCAGGACAGGGTAGCCCTGGGAATGCTTCTGGGGGGACAGAGACTTTGTTGGTCTCCAAACAAAATCGACCTTGCAGCACCACCCCCTATCAAGGCCAGCTGTGCCAGGCCCCCAGTGAGCACTCATCCGTTTCTCCCCCAGGTGAAAGTGTGGTTCCAGAACAGGAGGACGAAATACAAACGTCAGAAGCTGGAGGAGGAAGGACCTGACTCGGATCAGAAGAAGAAAGGTTCTCACCACATCAACCGATGGCGCCTCGCCACCAAGCAGTCAAGTGGAGAAGACATCGACGTCACCTCCAACGACTAAGGCAGGGACAGGCTCCTGGTGCAGCCACCATGGAGAGGAACCCGGGCAAGGAAGGGGGCACACCGGTGGCATCACCAAACGAACTGTAGGGACGTCGCCAAAGCCACTGCCACCACCTCCTGCTGCCTTTCCTCTGGGGTGCCTGGCCTGACCAGGGGACAAGTGCCCCCCCCCGCCACCCAGGCCATCCCTTGGAGGTGCTTTTTGGGAAGCTCCTGCTGCCGAGCCAAGGAGGAAGAGGAGGCTGCCAGGGCACTCACAGCCCCGGGACGCTACCACCTGTCCTCCTCCGCGCTGGAAGCCTTCCGTCAGCCATCAGATCAAATCCAAACGTCCTACCTAGAAGCTCAGTGTGCCCAACCCTACTTTCATTTCCCTCTTTATCCTTTTTTTTTTTTTTTTTTTCCCTTTTGGCTCCCTCCTTTTCTCCATTGTTGGTTTGGGTTCTTTTTTTTTTTTTTTTTTTGGTTTGTTTTTTGTTCGTTGGTTTGTTTGGGGTTTTTTTACACAGTTTATTTTAATTTATTCTTTTATTTTTGTGCCTGTGTGCGTGCGTTCCCTGTCGTAGGTAGTCAGCAGCTGTAGTGTGTGTTACTGCGTGGTAATAAAAAGCAAAATGTGCTGGAAAACTGTCTGGTGTCCTTGGTGGGAGAGGAGGGACAAGGGGATGGTCCCCACCATCCAGCACTGCTGATTAAATGGACACTTGCCTGGGGGGACCTGGGTATCACTGTGGAGGAATGGCTCCAGGAGAGCTTGGTGGCCCCATTGGTGTCACGGTGGTAGTTGTTGGGAGGATGGTGAGGATGGCTGGGAGGATGAAGGTGTCCCTTGAGGGTCCCCAGGGGTGCAAGGCCACCACTGGTGTGGCCTCAGGTATGACAGGTATGCCACAGCTCCAGGGAGGCAGCTTCACACCTGCACAGGGATTGAATGTCGGGGAGAGGCTCCAGACAGCTCCACTGCTTCCTTCCTGCTCTTCCGGGAATATCTCCCTGCCCCAGGGGCACCCACAAGACATGGGGAGCCCAGGGCAGGCAAAGGGACATCCTAGGACCCCCCAGCAGCAAGGGATAGGGTAGGGGGAGGCAGGGGGAGTGGGTGGTGAAGACTGGGTGTTCTCACAGCTCACTGGAGTTTGGGATAAAGGATACTTGAGAGATATATATTAAAAAATATAAACTATACATACAGACAAATATAATAATATGCAATACAGACCAGATACACACATACGCACATCTGGATGCACATCTGGACGCACATCTACCCATGCACCCTGCACAGACAGATGTATGCATCATGTGTATATGGCCACTGAATGTATCTGTATTGTCTGACCATGTGTATTTTATATATATTCTATAGATTTTAATAGCATCTATGCACATGGTACATAAGCACCAAGCATACACAGAGATTTGTGTACATAGTGTGTGTGTATACATATTGTGGGGTTTGAATGTGTGTGTGTGTGTATATATATATATATAAAATTGTATAGAATCATCAAATTGTTTTGCTTACAAGAGACCTTTAAGTCCAGCCATTAACCCAGCACTGCCAGGTCACCACTACACTATGTCCCTCAGCACCACATCTAGATTTTTTTTTTAAAATATATATTTTTATATTATAGAATCACAGACTGGTTTGGGATGGAAGGGACCTTTAAAGGTCATCTAGTCCAATCATAAGCAGGGATGTTTGCAACAAGAGCAGGTTGCTCAGAGCCCTGGCCAACCTCACCTGGAATGTTTCCAGACGTCAGACATCTATCACCTCCCTGGGCAACCTGGGGCAGTGCCTCACCACCCTCACTGTAAAACATTTCTGCCTGCTCTCTGGTCTAAATCTCTCTTTCAGTTTCAAACCATCACCCCTTGCCCTGTCACAATAGGCCCTGCTAGCAAAGTCTGTCCCCAGCTTTCTCATCAGCTCCTTTACACATTGAAAAGGCCACCAGAAGATCTCCCTGGAGCCTGAACAACCCCAACCAACATCCACCACCACCCACCCAGAGAGAGGCTGGAGCACAGCACCAAGTCTTTAAACTCTTTTATTCCAGGCAGACCCAAGTGTTACACAAAGAGCCGCGGTCGGCAACGCTATCAAGAAGGTTAAAAAGAGTCGAGGCGCACAGGGGGGTGCCCGAGGGCAGCAGAGGGACCTGCACCCACCGAGGGCTGGCGCAGGGACCGCTGGAAGACGTGCCAGGGCTGGCGAGGGCCCTGCTCCCGTGTGCCAGGGGACGTGCCCTTACCGCGGGTATAAGGTGCGTTCAGACCGGGTGCTGGAGGATGGCTGCGTGAGAAGAGGCAGCTGAGGATGCTGGGTGCAAAATAAGCCATTAAAAATGGGGAAAAAAAGCCAGAAGTGGACATTCCCTAAGGCAGCCCTATGAAGGTACCCAAGGCTGAGGGTATCTGCCACCAAGGACCGCTTCAAGCCTCCGTTGTCTGCACAGTCAACACCAGGAACTCTGTCAGGGCCAGGCCAGCTTCTCAGGTGAGATTATTTGCACTCTAGAAACCTTTGCTCAAAGGCTGTCAGGGTCTTGCCACAACGCAGAGGCAGCCCCCATGCTCCTGAAGAGCATCCAAGGCTCCGGATCTCCATCACAGCCCCTTTGGAGGAGCCAGCTGAAGCAGGGGGGGACACATGAATCTCTCAGCTATGTGGCATCAGTATAACCCTGAAATCTTCCAGGAACGCAGGTCCCAAGGTGGTGGAGTCCACCATCACTTGTCCCAGGGTGGCAGGGTCCAGCATCAGCCAGGTCATCCCACACCCCAATGATGCATGGCACTGGTAAGAGGGTGCCCTACTGCCTGTCCTGCTGCGACCTGGGCCTCTGCCCACACCTGGCTGTGTGTAGGGATGCAGGGCAGAAAAATGAGCAAGAAGTGAGAGGAAAGAAATTGAGCCTTCTCCAAGCTTAAAGGTGAGTTCAGGACATGGGCAACGCAATGGTGGTGCCCTGCTTGTCTCTTGGCCAGCTCAGGCAGCAACCAACAGACACATCTTCCAGGAGGGCCTCAAAGCTTCTCAGTGACATCTTTTGCTGCAACCTGGTCCTCATTATTTCTTAATTAGCATACCCAAGAAATCAATTAACAGTGACATTTCTAATTAAGTACTGCAGGAGATGATCCTCTCATCCCTATTACCTGCTGAGGTGAACAACTCGATGTGCAGGGCGGGGTTTTGCACTCCCCATTTTTTTCCACCTCCCCAGTTATAGAGGGAAAGAAGAAACACGAACGGTTGGGTTGTTCTTGCAAACCCAGGGCTCCTCTCTGTGCATTAGGAAAGTCGAAGAGATTAATTAGCTATTAAGTGAAAAGTGCATAATGTTATCATTAGCTGCTGTGTGTAGTCTTTCCTGGCACCATTTGCTGTCCTAATAACAGTACTAATGTGCCACTGCCGCTTCCCCAGCTCCAGCCTTCTCATTTCTAATGCTGCAGGAAGAGCTGAGTGTGGTATTTTGGTGCTCACTGGCAGTCCAACCATGGATGGTAGCAACCAAGCCCAAGACAGTGCCACAACCACTGCACCAGGGAGCCCAACCTTAAGCACCCTGTGGTCTTTTAGGATCCATGAGGATCAGGTGTGTGTCTGCTGAGCATTCTGCTGAGCCATTCTGCTGCTTTTGAATGTAAATGCATTTGACAGCCCCTGCATTGGGATGGTGGTGGTTGGGAAGACAAACTACTTCAGCTGGCTTCAGTGTCCTGGTGTGGGGACACCATGGTCTCAACTTCCTCAAGAGTTTAGGATCATGGGGCCACCAAAACACACTCCTTGTCCTGTTTGCTACCAAGCTAGGAGAGAGCGAGGGGAAGGGCAGAGAGAAGGGTCTGCACTATCCTGACTGCCTGGATGGAGAGGACATAGGTGGGTTTGGGAGATGCTGGGTTGAGCCTTCAGGTCTCCAACCTCAGGGGTATTACTGGTGCAAGACCTACCTCACAACACAAGACCTGCAGATACTTTTGAAAGAGGTTAGAAAAAGGAACTGGACCCTGTGAGGTGGTGGCTTTTCCCTGCCTAGCTCCAAGCAGGAGCATTTTCCCAGTGCTTGGTGAGGGGGCACAACATTTTGAGCTGGATTTAAACAAAATTTGAAAGCAGAGGCTGTTGCCAACCTCCTGTGTTCGGCTCTTAGAGACAGACACCGGCAAAGGCCTGACTCAGGACCCTGGGATGTATTCCTGTCTCAGCAGAAAGTGACGAGTTGACTGAGACCCATGTTGATGACACATGAAGTGAAACAAGTTTGACGGGGTTTGTACGGGCAGACGATCAACCCAGGCTCATTTAGACCGTTTGATTGTCACTTGCTCGGCTGTGCAGCTGCTTTTGAGCCAAGCCATAATCTCTTCTGACATCCCTCAAGCTGGTCCTCACCTGCTCAAGCAGGATCAGGCCCTCCTCACTCACAGGAGGCTCAATGAGCCTCAAGTCTATTCTCCTCCAAACCGAGGTTCTTACTGAGCACTGCTGGATTAACATGGTGAGCATGCCCTGCTAATGAATGACCTGCAGGTGATGTGTATGCAAGCCAAACATCCATACGCACTTCCCATCATGGAGAAAATTGGGAACTGGCTCTTTCCTGAGGCAGAACTTGCTTAATCCGTGCTTTTCCCTGGGTGCTTCCTAAAGAAATGCAAGCAAAACCCTGACTCCTTTCCTCCACTCCATCTGTGGTCCCAGCAGGCAGCCAGAGCTCCCAGGCACCAAAACATTTCATGGGTGACCACAATGCCAACCCACCTGCTCCCTCCTTGCTCCATCTCACAGCAAAGGGCAGCCTCCATCACTTCTCCCTTCCTCTTTCTTCCTCCCCAGAAAAGCCTGGGATGAACGAGCTGTGCAGCAGAATGGTTCAGACAGTGACAAAACCCACCAGGGAAGGGGAAATGATCCACTCAGACAGACAAATGAGCCAGGAGGCTTCTCCTGTCAACACAAGAGGCTGTTTCTGTCTCAGCCCTGTGTTTCAATTCAGGAGGGGGACAGAGGCAAGTTGTGCAATGTGAAGCGGCTCAGCTCCTAACTTATGTGGGCTCAGTGGAGCCATGAAGTTTGAGGCTCAGAGTAGCTCTTTCCCAAGTAGATTTGCATGGAAGGGGGTCCCTGCACCTCCACCATCCAGCACAGCAGTGTTTGCCTCCTCCCACACCCTGCAGCAATGGCAAGGGCCCTTTTCCAGGCACACAGCTGATCCCTCTGGAGCTTCACCGCTGCAGCAGGCTGCTATTCAGGGACTGCCAGCATCCCTGCTCCCCTTCCTGGGGCTGGAGGTCTGCTCCCTTCTGTCACTGCTGCTTGGTGTCACTTCTTCCCAAGGTAAAATACAGAGCCTGGTTCTGTGCTGTGCTGCCCATAAGACAAATACCCATGGAAATGTCCAAAGGGCAGATGCTACCTCCCACTAGCCTCTCCAAATCCCACCTGGAGATGGGGTGGCCTGGCTTCCTCCAGAGGATACATTCATCTCATCTAGTGCATTAGAGGAACTCAACTGGGCCACATCTACCGGTCCCTTATCCTGGTGTAAATCCAGAATAGCTCCATGAGTGTAAAGGGACCTACTCTGTGCTCCCACCAGTGTCAGGGATCAGGAGCTGGCCCATTAACAGCAGCTATGGAGAGCCCAGAGCTGCCCTCTCCTTCCCTGCATGCTGGCATCTAAATCCACAACATGGATTTGTTTTGTGCAGTTATTTCTGATTTACACCAGCATGAGGACAGAATCAATCTTCCTGAGCTGGCCTGACCATTGCTTGACTCCAGTTCCTACTGGTCTGACTGCAGAGGGGAACGAGAGCAGCCAGTGGTGGAAGAGCACACGGCAGGGCTCAGGCCTCCCAATTTCAGGCATTGCAAAAAAATCCTTCAAATACATTCTGTGTCAGTGGCATTTGGTTTCCCCTGCTCCCCCCACCCTCCCCAAAACCCCCAACAAATGGCATTTGGAAGATGACAGCCTGTGCATTTGGCCGTGCTCATCACCACCACAGCTCCATCCTCACAAGGATCCCAGAGGCAGATGGCATTGGTCTGCTGCTGGTGACCGTGTTCAAATCCTGCACTAACGACTCTGGTCCTCACGGAATGACTCAGGGCTTACTCTTGGGTACAAGATACCAAAGAGCCAAATTACGACTCCAAACCCATGTGAGGGCAGGATCTGGGGCAGCACTGGTGGGCACTTGCCCCATCTCATTTGAAGCACATCAAAGTGGAGCAGTTGAAGAGGCAGACAGACAGGGAGCCATGGCCAGAGGGCAGTTCACCCCTCCGAGGTTGCAGGCTCATGGAGCCATCAGCTTGGCACATCTGCCAAGTGAAGCCATCCTGCCTACCAGTCTCTGCTTTGGGTCCTCCTCTGCACCGGCACAAGGGGAAGGGGAAAGGGAAGGGGGAGGGGGAGGTGAAGGGGGAAGGGGAAGGAGAAGGGGAAGGGGAAGGGGAAGGGGGAAGGGGAAGGGGGAAGGGGGAAGGGGAAGGGGGAAGGGGGAAGGGGAAGGGGGAAGGGGGAAGGGAAGGGGGAAGGGGAAGGGGATCTTGGCTTTCCAGTATCTTGAACCCTGGGCAAAAGCCCTTGCAGGTACACCTGGTGGTAGGCTCCTGGGACATAAAGTCTTGCAAGCACAATGAATGCAAGGATGCCACCAGGACCATCTGGAGAAGAAGGTGGCAAGGACAGAGGGGGCACAGGCTGTGACCTTCGCAGTGCTAACAGAATGCTGGGTGGCAAGCTATGGATGGCTGCTTTGGTGCATGGAGGCTGGGGCAGGATGGGCATGAAATCAATGCAGGACACTTATCAAACACCCTATCGAGTGCTTCACGCTCATGCACCTTTCGAGCTCTGTGGAATGGCTGCTGTGCAGCACTCTTGTGCAGATTTAATTGGCATCAAGCCCAAGATTTGCTCACTGAAGCCTAATCTCATGTAGTCAGGGATAACCACGCAGTCAGACATCCCTCCATGCAGTGATAGTAAGTTCTGAGATTCTTCTCTAGCTACTTCTCTAAAGTGTTTCGATGTTATTTCTTTTGTTGCTGCTAATTTAAAACTTTTAATATTAATCTTTGTGACTGGTGTGAGGTGTCAGTTCTCTGCAAGTGTTAATTCACTCCCAGCTTGCCGGGAGCAGGAATTGTTACTATCGCCGAGCTCTATGATTTGTTTTAGCTTGCTGTTGTCTTCTTTTTTCCCAGTCAGGAAGTTTCCCCCCTTTTCCTCCCCAGATCTTCTGGGCTGAGATGGTCCACTTCCACTTACAATCCTTTATTGTAGATCACAGTCTTACTGGTGGTGGCCATTGCAATTTCGGGCTCCAGATGAGATGTCTCAATCTGTGAAATGAAAGAAGAGGCAAGATCAGAGTGGGTATCACATTGCTGTGCTGCAGCAGGAGCTCGAAAGATAACAAATTATTGTGGAGAAGTCTAATATGCAGATGCCAGGATGTCCATCACAGCTTCACCCTCTTGGTTTCATGTGCTACACTCAGCTCAAGCCTCAAAACAACTCTGTTTGGGTTGACTCTGATTGCATGGTCTGATGCACGCTTGCTGCCTTGGGATATTCAATGAGCTAGAAAGTGTCTCTGAGAATCAAACATATCCCACCCATCGTTTGCCAGGAGATGTCCCTTCCCATAGTCAGGGCCCTCTTGCATGGTGCAAGGAGGAATCTAGTCCCCACAGCCCTGGGCTGCCTGGTGACAGGAGGAGACAGCACATCCTCATTCGGCTCCTGGACTAGGGCTTGAGATCCCCCAACAGGGATGGATCACAGCTAAAATCTACCCAACCCTTCCTCTATATCCATAAAATCTCCAGCCCTTTGCTAATTATTTCCTTTTTCTGGCTTTGTGCAAAGCTTTCACAGAATCCTAGAATTCCAGCATAGTGAGGGTTGGAAGAGGCCTTTAGAGATCATCCAGTCCAACCCTGCTGCTAAAGCAGAGTCACCCACAGCAAGTCACCCAGGATCACAGTGTCCAGGTGGGTTTGGAATCTCTCCAGAGAAGGAGACTCCACCACCTCTCTGGGCAGCCTGCTCCAGGGCTCCAGCACCCTCCCAGCAAAGAATTTTTTCCTCATGTTCAGACAGAAATTCCTGGGTTCCAGTTTGCATCCACTGCCTCTTACCCTGTCACTGGGAACCACTGATGAGAGTTTGGCTCCATCCTCTTGTCCTCCACCCTTTAGCTCTTGCTGAGCATTGATCAGATCCCCTCTGGGGCTGCTCTTCTCCAGGCTCAACAGCCCCAGGACTCTCAGCCTTTGCTCCTCACAGAGATGCTCCAGGCCCCTCAGCAACTTTATAACCTCTGCTGGACTCTCTCCAGCAGTTCCCTGTCTCTTTTGAACTGGGGAGCCCTGAACTGGATTTTCCTTGGCTCAGCAATCACTCTGAAGCTTCGCCTCACCGGGATGGATCCGTGGGGCTGCTGGTTCCCACCACAAGTTCCTGCTCCCAGCCGGGACCTCTCAAGGAGCTGACTTTTTGCAGCCCTCTCCCCTGAGCCGAGGCTGTGGCTGACACAATGCTTAGGAGCCCACGTTCAAAAAACACCCGAAATGCTTTTGAAAAAAAAAAAATGTTTAACCTAGTTAGACAAATTAGCAAAAATTTGTGCAAAACAATTTAGGTATTTAAAATATTCAATGTTTTTAAAAACTGGAAAAACTGTTCTTAGCTTTCAGCTGCAAAAACCCAACAAAATATAACATCAAAGCAATCTTAACATGAGGTGCAACATAACCCTTCAGCAAAGCTGTTAAACAGCTACTGAGGCATCATGGGAAATAGCACTTCATTTATTCAAATGCACATATGTCAGGTTTTTGCACCATATGTCATTCCGAGCTATTTACAGTAATAATTAAATCTTAATCAACGTTTAACCTCTGTAAAATGTTTGAAGGGATCTAATCACCCTTCAGACTGCACTAATGAAGGAGAAATATATAAACATAAAAAGCAAACGATGCGGAGAGATAGCGCACCAGAAAGAACAGTAATTGCAAAATTGTATTTCTTTTAAATATAATCAGCAAATTATGTAAAGTAAGCCAGGGAGTATTTTAAGTGAAGACATCTTGGGTGTCAGAGGTGTGATCAGCTAATTTTGTACTGCTATCCATAACAGATGTAGCATATTTTCTTTTAGTGCCATTATTAGCAACTTCACCATTCCTTTCTGTGCTGAAGCACAAAGTGAAGCATTGTGCTGGGAAGAGCACCCAGCAAAGGTGCAGGAGAGGAGAGGCTCGCTGACAGGATCCATTTTGAGGAGGATTAACTCCGATCTGCTGGGCTCTGACGCAGCTTTTCTGCCCATTGTTTGCTTGTTTTTCATCCAGAGATGGAATGAAAAGCTCCAAGGCATCAGGGCTGGGTGGATTCACCCACTGGTATCACAGAATCATAGGGGATGGAAGGGGCCTCTGCAGATCATCCAGTCCTACCCCCCTGCTAAAGCTGGGTCACCCACAGCAGGCTGCCCAGGATCACAATGGCCAGGTGGGTTTAAAATCTCTCCAGAGACTCCACAACCTCTCTGGGCAGCCTGCTCCAGTGGCACCCTCACAGGAAAGAAATTTTCCCTCATGTTCAGATGGAACTTCCTGGGTTCCAGTTTGTGCCCATTGCCCCTTGCCCCATTTTGGGGCACCACTGAAAATTACAAAATGGGAAGTGTTTTATAATGACTTGGAATTGGGCAGTCCAACTCTGAATGTTGGTGTTGATAGGATGTGGGCCAGCTCAGACAGAGGAAAATCCAACCTACTACTAGGAAGTCTTCACAGAAAGCTAACAGAGAGCCACCACAGTCCCTTCCTCTCCAATGGGGGCTGGAGACACAGGAGCTCTAAGGAAAGTCAAGATTACCTTGGTGAACTCCGATCTAATGGTCTGGAAGCAAGACCCTATCTTATTGATAAGATCCCCTATGGGATCTTCTTGGTGCTGATCAGTATCTAATGGGTAGGGGCCAAGAGGCTGGGGCCAGACTCTTGTCAGTGGTGCCCAGCAACAGGACAAGGGGCAATGGGCACAAACTGGATCCCAGAAGGTTCCATCTGAACATAAGGAAAAACTTCTTTGCTGTGAGGGTGCTGGAGCCTTGGAGCAGGCTGCCCAGAGAGGTTATGGAGTCTCCTCTGGAGAGATTCCAAACCCACCTGGACACTGTGATCCTGGGCAAGCTGCTGTGGATGACCCTGCTTTAGCAGGAGGGTTGGACTGGATGATCCCCAGAGGTCCCTTCCAGCTCCTGCCATTCTGTGATTCAATGACCTATAGGGAAATGTTGAGGACATGGATGTCTCAGGCTAGAAGAGAGAAGATCAAGGGAAGCATAGTGGTATTTGCCTGGAGAAGAGGCTGTGGCACTGAAGAAAGGAGTAACATTTTGTTCATGCTCTCTTGGGTCATATTTCAAAAAGCATCAAGTAAGATCCAAGCTGAACAGTAGGAAGAATATCCTGGTGGGAAAGAGCTAACAATTGCAACCAAGTGCTTGGAGAAGTTGTGGTGTGTTTGTGGTGGGAAGTTTACAGCCCAAACTAGATGAAACCAACCATCAAGAATGGTTGAGCTTGTCTTGGTGGAAGCAGACAGCTGAGATAATTTCCTGGAGGTCTTTTCAGCTGCTTTGCCATGGTCATTCCCAAGTGCTACCTGTTTTGGAGCAGACTGCTATTGCAGTTGTCCAACATCCTGGATCTGCTCAGCCACAGATCTTAAAGGTCTCTTCCAATCAAAACAATTTGATGGCTCTAGGATTCTATGTGCCTCTTTTTAACTCTTTTTTTTAGAAAGGGGAAAAGGAAGGAGCAGTGTCCCCTGACCTTCTTCAAGCAACTGTTTATAAACCAGCCTCACCCAGGTGATGCCAGCGGGACGACAGCGCTGGGCTTTTAGCAGCACTCCTGACCCGGTGAAATCCATCCCTCCCGGGGAACAAAGCCACCGGGGAAGGGAATCGCCTCCTGCCGGTGCCCACCGCACGCCAGCTCTCTTCTCCCCGCTCCTGCCTTGCAGTGGAAGCCTCTCTCCTCTCATCAGCACAGACAAGGCTAATTGGGGTGATAAAGAACTGGCTCCGAGTGCTGGCGTGGGCTGGAGGAACAAATGGTGCGGTGGTCACAGCTGGTGCTGCGGAGCCGGGAGAAGGAGCGGGTGTGAGGCAGGCTCCCGGCGCCCGAAGCTCCGTCAGCCCCTGCTGGCGGCGGGGCCGGGGGTTGCCTGTGTTTGGGATGCGCTGCTGCCACGGGGGCAGCGTGCGGGCGCGGCCGGTGAGGCAGGAGCCGGCAGCGAGCAGATGCTTTTTGTTTGGGGTTGATACTCATTTCTATCCCAGCTCGGGAAAAGGTGTAGAAAGGAATGTGCTCCGAAGAGTGCAGGGAGAGAGATAGGTCTAGGCTGGCTGCCAGGGATCCTGGAATGATATGGAAGGCAGCTAGGGGAGACAGGAGCAGATGGATTTGGCATACAGCTCATCACTCAGCCAAAAAAAAAAAAAAAAAAAAAAAGGAGGATGGTGGAGAAGAAGGAAGAAAGCAGCCAGTTTTGGTAGGGGGAGGGTCATGAGGACTGACGGATGCGGCAGTGGGAGCTGGGGGAAGGGAGGATCAGGCTGGTCACCACGTCTTCTGCTGCTGCTGTGGCAGTGCCAACAAGGAGACTGGGTGGTGGCCTCAGTTCAGAGCCCAGGAGGCTTCTCCCGGCTCTTCCAGAAGCCCTCTGGCAACTCCTCCTGGGCCATTAGACATCAGGGCAACAGCCAAGGGCAGTGCAGAGCTAACCAAGCTCTAGGGAAGCTTGGTGAGGTGCCACAAAGACTACGGTTAATAAATGGCATCACAGGATCATGCAAGCATTTTGGTTGGAAGAGACCTTTAAAATCATCACGTCCAACGATTAACCCAGCACCAAGAAGGATCAGCAGCTGCTGCTCCACAGTGGTGGGTTCTGTGCACAGCGACATGGAGAGGTGAGACACATCCAGCACTGCTAACAGGCTCTGCTCCGTCCTAAATGCCCTCAGTGACAAAACATTGGTTTTCCCTGGATAGGTGAGTCACTTCTCATCAGCCTCACCCTGGTCACCAGGCACCTCTGCTTGTAGGTTGTTGCAACCCCTGTATGAAAACACCTCTGGAGAGGTCTACTGAGGCTTCCTTTCACCACTGAAGAGCAGAACCTTGTTAAATTTGGATTAACATGCTTTCTTGGGGTCAAAACCCAACCTGAGTTTTTGATGGTCTTGTTCCCACAGTAAGACAGCCTAAATGGTTTTCTTCCAGGTATTTCAGATCTTCTTTTCTTCTTTTAATTGACAGTAGCCTAAAGAACGTTGATGGGGTCAAAATCACTGATCTGAATCCATGCTCCATTTTCTAAGACCTTCCAAAACTGGAAAATGTATATGGAATGATTTAAAAACAGAGATTTTTTTCTTTTGTCTCTTCTCTTCAGATAAACTCTTTCCAAAGCTTTCCCCAGACACCAAAAAATTAAAGGACCTGGGAATCTCGGTGGACAAGTTC
This sequence comes from Indicator indicator, assembly GCF_027791375.1. NCBI lineage: Eukaryota > Metazoa > Chordata > Aves > Piciformes > Indicatoridae > Indicator > Indicator indicator. Next base: position 13,243,351 of record NC_072032.1, on the reverse strand, counting down.
CCCATGAGCCAACAGTATGTTCTTACAGCCAAGTAGGCCAATGGTCTCCTGGGGTGCACTAAGAAGAGTGTGACCAGCAGGTTGAGGAAGGTTCTCCACCCATCTACTCAGCCCTTGTGAGGCCACATGAGCGGTACTGAGTCTAGCTCTGGGCTCTCCAGGAGAGACAAGGAACTACTAGAGAGAGTCCAACAGAATCTATAAAGATGCTGAGGGGCCTGGAGCATCTCTATGAGCAGGAAAGGCTGTGAGCCCTGGGGCTGTTGAGCCTGGAGAAGAGCAGCCTCAAGGGGATCTTCTCAGTGCTGATCAACAGCTAAAGAGTGGGAGAAGATGGGCAAGAGGATGGGACCAGACTCTTCAGTGGCACCCAGTGACAGGACAAGGAGGAAGAGGTACAAAGTGCAACCCAGGAGGTCCCATCTGAACAGGAAGAAAATCTTCTTTCCTGTGAGGCTCTATTTTCTCTCTCCTCTTTGTAGCAACAAGAAGGAGGAAAGTCGGAATATTTGTTCTGGCTCTTGAGAGTTATCCATTTCAGAAGCTTTTTCTGGTTTCTTGCTATGGACACTTTGACCACCAGCATCCACCTCCATCTGCCTGTAGGACAGAGCAGAAAACAGAGGTTCTTCTCAAGCCCAGGCTGGAAGGGGTCTGAATGTGGCACCACACATCCCCCGCTATGACATCTGTTAGGTATGAAGTGCATCAGTCATGGTGTTAGTGCCACAAGCTCTTCACACTCTCTCACATCTGCTGACACCTCTGCACCGTCCCCTGGAAACGTCACTGCTTTTAGCAAAGCACCAAATGCAAAGTGTCAGCAGCACCTTGGGTGCCATCAGCAGGAATATTCCTCATGCTCGACAGATGTTCCGACAGAGATGTGCAATTGCTTCTGAGACAGCTGCAGGCCTTAAGATGTTACTGTCCTCACCTTCAATGGGATCAGTTGTCCTGAAGCACAGAAGTGTTTGTAGGATTCATGGGGCAGTTATGGGACAACAACTTACCACAGAATGGCTTGGCCTGTCCAACCCAACTTGGAATGTTTCCAGGGATGGAGCACCCCTCTAGGCAACCTGGGCCAGTGTTTCACCATCACAGTGAAGAACTTTTTCCTTCTATCCCTTGCTTAGTTTAAACCCATCTCCCCTTGGCCTGTCGCAACAGACTTTTAAAAAAGTCTGTTCCCATCTTTCTTATCATCCCCTTTAAGTACCAAAAGGCTGCAATAAGGTCTCCCTGGAGCCAGGCTGAACTACCCCAACTCCCTCAGACCTCCTTCATAGCAGAGGGATTCCTGCCCTCGGACTCTTTCCCACTGCTTCGTTGGTGACCTTGGAAGTGCTGGGTTATCAGTTGGACTTGATGATCTTAAAGGTCTTTTTCAGCCTACATGATTCTGTGATCAAGGGTGGGAGTTTTTCATTTCACTTTCAGGAACTGCACCTGAGCACACTGCAGCTTCTTTACAGGCAGCCGACACACCTAACACCAAACCCACTGCTTCCATCAGCTGGCAAGGAGGAAAATGTTGCATCTTAGGCTACTGCCCAACCAGGATGGAGCAAAGCACAACTTCCTCTGTGTCCATGAGCTCCCAGAGACCAGCAGCATGTTTGTTTCTGGTGCTCTAGAAATGACTGATGGTAACGACATCTCCAGGTGGGATAGTAATGTATGACAGGAGACACCTAAGGCTGCTTCCACCGCTCAGCATGTCCCTGCCTGTCCTGGAACACACCACCTTTTACTCCTGTGTTCATTCACTGCCTCAAACCAGTCCAGCAGGAAGATACCAGCTCTAATCATCCAGTTCCACATGGAAACCCTTCTGGTGTGTCAAGATGACATCAATGATGAAGCAGCATGGTAAGATGAATGAAAACCACTCCTAGGAGCTGGGTTTGGTTAGCAATGGGCTTGCACAGCTCTCAGACCCTCTCAAGTTTTTCACTTTTATAAATGATTTAAAGGCCAGCTCCCAGCAGGACACCATCCCAAAGGCATTGCAAAATTGTGGATTTGAGTTCTTCTGGAAAGAATGGTAGCCTACAGCATCAAGTACTTCAAAAACCTAACAAAACCAAATAAAGGCTTTGAAACTACAAGTCCTCAAATAACAAGATAAATTAAAAAAAAAAAGTTAAAATTATCAAGTCCAACTGTTAACCCTGCACTGACAGGGCATCACTAACCACATCCATCAGCACCACATCTATACAGCTTTTCAATCCCCCCAGGGATGGTAACTGCACCACTGCCCTGAGCAGCCTGTTCCAGGGCTTCACTACCTTTTCAGAGAAGGCATTTTTCTTAATGTCCAACCTAAACCTTCCCTGGTGCAACTTGAGGCCATTTGCCCTTGTCCTACCACTGAGACTGCCCTGCTCCTGCTGGCCACACTACTGCTGATCCAAGCCAAGATGCTGCTGGCCTTCATGGCCACCTGGGCACATGCTGGCTCATGTTTGGTCAGCCATAGACCAACAGCTTTTCCATCAGGCAGTTTCCAGCCACTCTGCCTTAAGCCTGGAGCATTCATGGGCTTGTTGTGACCTAGCCACACACAACATCATGAATCATGGTTGCTGTGAAGCCAGACAACAGCCAGGGAAGTGCTGGGGATGAGCCCAGTTGCACCAAATAGAGAGGCTGATGGTAACCAAGACAGAGGACTGAGTTTCCAGTGTAGGCTGGCAGAGAGGCTTTGGCTTTCAGGCCAAGAAGAAACCAGCAAGCCAAAGACCTACAGGAGGACTGCACAGGACAGGAGGAGAGAGGGCCAGGAACAGGGCTGGAATCTTTGGGGGAAGTGCTTTGGGAGGAGCCACTCTGTTTACTGTAGGTGCTGCTGAAAGGTGTCCTGAAGAAAGACAGCAATTAACAGGCCTGGAAAAAAAATGGCTTCTTTCCACAAAGTGCCTTTTAAGTATGTTTTTCGAGCCACTTTAAGGGTTAATGTTTAGCTGTTTATCCGGAGTTGTCGGATGTCAGCTCTTTCTTTTGACTCCTAATGGCTTATAGCCATCAGGAGGTGAAGACTCCTCAAAAGAGATGGTGTCAGGAATGTTTTTTTATGCCCACCAGCACCCACACACCTGCAGGAGCCTGTGCTTGCAGCACAGATAGTTTACATACTTGAACCTGTATCCCAGGGACAGAGATATAAACATGAAACCAGATCCCGTCCGACAGTGCTGCCGAAGCCCCTGGGCAGTACAAAAGAAGAGGTCTTTTCTCCCACACCCCCCTCAGTGACCACAAATAACAGTTGGGTTCAAGCCATTGCTTCCCAGCACAAACAAGCCCTGCTGGTCCAGGTTATGATTTTAGGGCCAGACCCTGTACAGTTTTCAGCACCTCTGGCTTCTGCAAGCGCTGGTCACGAAACAAAGGACCACTCTCAGGAGCAGACTTCAAAAACCAGCTGGGTCACAAATCAAAGCCCCTCAGACAGGCAAGGTGAGAACAAAGAGGCAGGCTCCAAATCAATCAGAGCGCTGCTCACTCGTGACCTTCCCCAGACGAGAGGTGTCATTGAGCCTCATAATTACACCACAAGGTACAACACAGGCTGAGCAGTTGTAAATCCAACCACCCCAACCTTTCCTAGGGGCTTGTAAGGAGTGATGGTGGAGCTGATGTCCCTGATGACCAGATCCTTCCTTTTCCCCTTTTGCTCCCAGAAGTGACTGAGCCCTCCTGATCCCAGCTCTTTAGGGAGTGAGTAGGCATGGGAAATGCTCTGATTTAGGGAAAGAAATGGCTTAAAAAAACATGGAAAGATGTCCTGCTCCAGAAATGCTCTTTGCTTTGTGAAACTGGTTCCTCCTCTCCTGGCCATGCCTCCAGAAGTGACCCCACAGCAAGGAGAGTTTCAGGAGTGCCAGGACAGGACTCCAAAGGGCATTGCATTGAAGTGTGCCATGGGAGGTGGCTCAGAGACGAGGCAGATGCTGTGTCTGTCAGATTAGCACCCATGGCTTTGCATCTGGAACTGCTGCTGCAGCCAGCCAGACGAGGGCAGAAGGAAATTACAGTGCCACAACATCTTCCCTACCCTCCTGCTGCAGGCCCAGGAAAAGAGCTTAAAAGAGCATCACACAGCAGTGATGAGGAGTTACGAAAACAATAATGAGGATTTGGGGGTTTTCATGGCTTGAAGGGGAAAAAAAGGAACCCACAGTCAGATAGAATTTGGAATTGGAGTCTAATTTTCAGAAGCTCTCTGCAGAAACATCAACCACCTTGCTGAAGTCCTCCCTGAAGCAGGAGGGAGCCTGCTGTTGGCTGTGGGTTCTGCAGCCCAGGCTAAAGCACCAGTAGAAGCAGAGGAGAGGCCTGTTAAGATGGAAGTGTGCCCACATGTGCCCACATCAGGAAGATGTGCTTGAGAAGGGGGTTTGGGGCATGTGAACTTATGTCACAGAATCACAGAATGACCTAGGTTGGAAGGGACCTTTAAAGGTCATCCAGTCCAACCCCCCTGCAGCCAGCAGGGACATCTGCAACTAGATCCAATTGCTCAGAGCCCTGTCTAACATGACCTGAAATGTTTCCAGGGATGAGGCAATCTGGGCCAGTGTCACCACCTTCATTGTAAACAATTTCTTCCCTCTCTCCAGTCTAAATCTCTCCTTGTTTAGTTTCAAACCACCACCCCTTGTCCTGCCACAACAGGCCCTGATAAAAAGTTTGTTCCCAGCTTTCTGATCAGCCTCTTTAAGTACTGAAAGGCCACCAGAAGGTCTCTCTGGAGCCTTCTCTTCCCCAACTCTCTCAGCCTGGCTTCAGAGCAGAGGGCTTCCAGCCCTCCCATCATCTTTGTGGCCCTAAATCATAGAATGGTTTGTGTTCAAAGGGACCTTTGAAGGTGATGTGGAAAACAAAGAGACCCTTTCCTATGTCAATGTTTACTTTGCCAGAAGAGAAATTGGATCAGTACATAAGAGAGGAACCTCATATGAACCTCTTGATGCTTCAGAAGTCAATGATGGAGCATCATCTGTGTGTCAGTATGAAATCAAATCTTCAGGGCACAGCCTGAATCTTCTGCAGTCTTTAGAAGACACATACCACTGAGCTTCCAGCCTCCTGCCAATCCTCAAGGACCTTGTGCCTCCTCTTTTTTTAGAGAAGTTCCTTCCAAGACCAACCTTCATCCCAAGGGAAGACTTTGGCCAGCACACTCAGGTTCCAAGACTCTCAGGAAACTGTTCCTCAGACCCAGAAGCAAAGAAAAACCACAGAACTTCTCACTTCTCAAACATTTTTCCCCATGGCAGCTGGCAAACCCTTTCCTTTGCTTCTCATCCAAGTTGGACAAAATTACTGCAGAGAATCCCTCCTGCTCCCCTCCCCCCCATGCAATGTAATCCCAGGGGAGAAATGGTTTCCTGGGGACCTCCTGCTGTCTTGCATCTGATTTCCCTCCTAAGTATGGTATAGGGAAGCGTCTCGAGGGCTATGGCTGTGACCTCCATACAGCTCTTTTGTCAAGTGCCATTTCATTAAAAAATCAGCCTTTTAACTGTGGACACATTTCAACCTCACCAAATCTGCTAATTATTGACAGTTGGTGAAGAGGAGATTTCACTTGTTCCTCCTGTTAAACTGCATCTAATTAGTAATTACTGGTTCACTGTCATCTTTACTGCAATAATCCCACTGCACATTGGCTCATTAACCTTTTGCTTTTCTAAAGCAGCCTGCCAACAAGATGAAGGCTAAAACAGATTGGAAAACAATAGCTCAGCCTTGGATTTTAGGCTGTTTACTCCCCTTGTCCTGGAGATCCAAAAGGAAGATTATTTTTAAGAAAAGGCTTTCAGCTGAAATCAGCCTGATTCCAGAAGATGGCCTCTTTTGCCCCAACCAGCAACCAAGGCCTTTGAAACTTAACCCACAGTGAGGACAAGCTGAGGGATGGCTGCCCAGAGAGGTTGTGGAGTCTCCTTCTCTGGAGAGATGCAAAACCCACCTGGACCTGATCCTGAGCAATCTGCTCTGGACAACCTTGCTTTAGCAGAGAGGTTGGACTGGATGATCTCCAGAGGTTCCCTTCCAACCCTAGCATTTGTGTTTCTGTTACTCTGTGAAGAATTTCTCTGCCATCACCTCTTGGTTCAGCTCCACTTCCCACCTGGGTTTATCCTTTATCACAGCAGGCATGGGATGGTGGGCTTCCAGCTCCATGGAAGTTCAGCAGCATCCTCTCGGATGCTGAGAAAGGGATGATCCGGATGAGCAGGGACCAAAGGGTGGCAAATCAGTGGAGCAAGCCCCTGGTTCTTTCTTTTTTGCTGCTACACTGAATTTCATTTGCACAAGTCCCATTTTCAGTTTGGAACTGTCACAGCTGTTTCTATTGGCAGTGCATAGCTGAGTAGGAGTTGTCAGTGGGGATGCTGGAGGATAGGCGGTTAGAGAAGAGATTCCCCGGGGGGCATGGGAGGCAGTTGGAGGTTGTGGGCTAAATGCATTAACTAGATGTTTCTCCTAAACTTAACAGCAGTGAATTACTTAATGCATAGAGATGCAGTTAGGTACTGGAGTTAACACTATATTGGGATGCCAAGTGTATTTCTCAGCACCTTCAGCATGCCTGGCTGCAAAGATCCAGGTCTTTAACAGGCCTTTATTCTGGTAAGGTGACCTTGAGAAGGTGCTGGAGCATGTCCAAAGGAGAGTACTGAAGCTGATGAAGGGTCTAGAGCAGAAGTCTTGTGAAGAGTGGCTGAGGGAACTAGGGTTGTTCAGCCTGGAGAAAAGGAGGCTGAGGGGAGGCCTTCTGGATGTCTTCAACTCCCTGAAAGGAGGTTGGAGCCAGGTGGGGCTTGGTCTCTTCTCCCAAGGAGCTTTTTGCAAGGAAACTCAGATTTGCCATCCAAGTCCCTGATTAAATGGCTCTGGATAGATTGTCTCAGGTAAATCACTTGCTCTGCTCACTTGGGCAACCCCAAGGTCACTACCAGTGAGACTGTGCAGAATGGGAGGAACACCCTTTGCACAGCCACACATTTCTAATGAACACAAACACAACTGGAAGCCTGAGCAGACCAGGCTACTCTAGAGAACCTGATTCCTCAGTGCCAACAGATGTGGAGCCCAGCTGTGCATGTGCAGCTCCCTCCAGCCAAGCAGAGCCAAGCTCCCAGTAGGCAGTGAGCTCCACCAGCAGCTGTAATGGTTTCTCTTCACTGCCATGGAGCGTGGGCAGGGAGCACGTCATGCTGTTTGATCTCCTAATCAGCGCTGATTCATGTTTACACTGCAGAGAACGTTTCATCTGCTCCAGAAGGTCATTTTCAAGGGATGCTGCATGGTTTCAGTAGTGCCTGATGTCTGCAGTTGGAATAGCCTTTGAAGGAAGCCAGCTCTTAATTTGTCCTGTGGGCTGCATTCATTCAGCTGTTAGCAACAACATGATTTCTCAAGCTGTACTATCAGAGACTCTACCTCATAAATTAGCTGTCACCCATAGAGCTCCAGCACAAAAGGGATAAAGACCTTGTGAGCTTCATTTTTAGGTAGAAAAGCTACAGCAATGAATAATTATTTTTGTAGCACCCAAAATGTTTAGCTCTGAATTTTTGAGTTAGACCAGAACTCATTCATTTGACTGCTCAGCTCAGGCTCTGCTCACTCAGGTACTTTCTGCAGTTCAGGGCAGGGTTGCACAGCCAGGGGCTGGTCCTAGCAGGGAGAAGATGATGGGGAGAGCTCCTGCCAGGGGCTGGGCTGAAGAATGGCTGTGACCTAGACTGGCTCCAGGGTGCACCAAGGGCACTGCTACATCTTGTGTGCCACCTTGGGGTACAAGAAATCAGAGGTGGCACCCGCAGGGAGGAGCAGATAGGACAGGTGACCCTCAACTGACCAACAAGGGATTGCAGCTCATGGATGGCATCTTCTGTACAAAAATGAGGGATCACCAGGCTCAAGCCTCTTCCTCAGTGGCTGGGGTCCCAGTAATACTCAGCCCCTTCTGGCTTCAATCCCAATCCATGTGTTCCTGAATCCAGCTCCTGAATCTGGTTCCTTTCTGCTGCTGAGTCCAGCCTGGGATTTCTCCAGTGCCTGCCCCCAGCATCACTGGTGACAATGGTGACATCACTGCCATCAGGGGTTGGGTTGGATATTGGTTTATTGTTGTCATTTCCATCCCAGCTGTTTAGTTTCCCTCTCACCTCATCAGTCTCTCTCCCTTACTCCCTTTGGGAAGGCAGAGGGGTTCATGGAGAGCCTCTGGCACTTGTCCAGTGGCTGGCCCAGCCCTAACCCTTGACAGGTACCGAAACTTAGGTTCCCACTGACCTTAGCAGGCACTTCCTGTCCCAAGGAAGCTGGAAATGTACAAAATGCTGAATTTCAAAGCAGAATTGCAGGAAGAGTTTCCTGTCTCTGGTGAAAGAATGGTTGGATTTGGCCAATGCTATCAGACACCTATGTCATCAGTGAGAAAATAAACAATGACTGCTGCATAAGGCTTGAGATGACACCAAGTCTGGGAAGGTGGCAAGTAATTAAGGGACTAAGCAACCAGTACAGAGACCCTGGGATCACAGCAACAACCTGAGGCACAGGGAGCTGAGGTTGAGCTTATGCCAAAATGATTAATGTGCTCTGTGGATGTACGAGTTCAGGCAGAAGCAGGCAAATCTCACTGCTCCTGCAACTTCTTACTGGAATATTGTGTCTGGTTCTCATGGAAGTCCTCCAAAAAGGATGTTGGCTAATTAGAAAAAGTTTAAGGAAGAGCCATATGAATCATTAAAGCTTCAGAAAACACGTCTTTTAGCAAGAGATTCCAAGATTGAGCTATAGTCTGTTTCTTAAAGAGAAGATTAAAGGACAGTTTTATCTCACCCTGTAAACAGCTAGAAGGACAACAAAAAATCTGCAGCACGTTTTTCAGTCTAGCAGACAAGTGTACAGCAGGATTCCCTGGCTAGAAGTTGTGAATAAACCCATCCAGACCAAAACAAAGATGAATTAACCAGCAGAGACTCTGACAGCAGTTCCTCAGCCACTGTTCTAGATGACACTAAAAGGACTCCAGTGAAGTCCTTTGCTCTGAGAGAGGTTCTACCACTCTGCAATAGTGATATCTGCAAGTCTGTAAACTCCAAACACCAAATGATCAAAATTAATGACAAAGTGAAAAACACCTTAGCAATTTGTTCAGCTGACTTAGGTACAAATGATTTCATTCCTCATTCTTGGCTAATTTTCTTCTGTTCACCCCCAGGCTGTGTCTTCCCAGGGCCAAGCTAGAAGGTGAAAAGGCAGAAACCCTCCAAGAAGCTCTGGGAAAGTGCATCCCCATCGCATGTGTATCTCAGGTTCTTTACTGATGGACAGAGTTGTTTCCACTATGCTAACCCCAAGCACACATCACTGCCATGGGAGAGGGGGAGCTGCACCATGTTCTCCTCGGTGTAGCTCAGCTCTGAGTACATGTTCCCCAGACAAGACTGGATGAACCCAGCTGGAATCCCACAGCAGAAGTCATCAGTCAGAAACCCCAACATCCCTTGACTTGTGATTTGTCCAGATCTGACCTGGATTTCACTAAAGAGGGACCAGATACCCTCTGTGCTAGCTGAGGGAGTCCCCTGACTGGCGATCAAGAAAGCAGAACATTTTCCTCAGACATTTAAAACTCCACCTTATTCCAACTTGGTTGTCCCCTCATCCCTGGTGTTTAAATTACTAAATATTCTCCACATAGGAGAGGCCTGGAGCAGATCACAAAACATGTACTGACCTCAGACATCTGTGGGAAGAGACTGATGGCCAAGGGGAGGGCCAGGCCAAAGGCAGCGAGGCACACAAGGCTTTGGACTGGGAGAATCATCCGGGGACGAGACCTCAGCAGTGATGTTCTGGAAAGAAAAGGCTTCATTAGACCATTTCATAGACCAGGGGAGTGCATGCAATCATCAGAAGGAACGTTAGTGTTCACCCAGACCCACTGCTCTCCCTCTCTCTAACTATCCTAGGTTCATTCTTAGCAGGTCACCAACAAGAAGCAGTAAGACAAGAGGCAATAGCTTTAAATTAGAGCAGGGTAGACTTAGACTGGACATTAGGAAGAAGTTCTTTACTGTGAGGGTGGTGGAACACTGGAATAGTTTGCCCAGAGAGATGGTGGAGGCCCCATCCCTAGAGACATTCAAGGTCAGGCTTGATGAGGCTCTGAGGAGCTTGATCTAGTTGGCAATGGCCCTGCTGACTGCAGGGGGCAGGAACTAGATGACTTCTACAGGCCCCTTCCAACCCAAACCATTCCATGATTTTAGGATCAGGACGGACACATTAAGACTAAGGCTGTAGCTGATGACCCAGCAGCAAATCTGCTGACTCTGCCTTGCTAATATTCACTGAACAGTGCAGCAAAACTCAGCATCAAGCTGGTGATCAATATTCACTTTTTTTTTTTTTTTCAGAATGGTAGAAAAAAGTCTCAGGTTGCTCAGAGTGCTGTCCAGCTTGAGTGAAGAGAGACAAGGAACTACTGGGGAGACTCCAACAGAGGCTACAAAGATGTTGAGGGGTCTGGGAAATCTCTGAGAGGAGGCAAGTCTGAGAACCCTGGGGCTGTTTAGCCTGGAGAAGAGCAGCCTGAGAGGGCATCTGATCAGCGCTCAGCAAGAGCTAAACGGCAGGGGACAAGAGGATGGGGCCAGACTCTTTTCAGTGGTGCCCAGTGACAGGACAAGGGGCAACAGGCACAAACTGGAACCCAGAGGTTCCATCTGAACAGGAGGAAAAAGAATGTTTGCTGTGAGCGTGCTGGAGTTCTGAAGCAGGCTGCCCAGAGAGGTTGTGGAGTCTCCTCCTCTGGAGAGATTTCAACCCCATCTGGACATTGTGCTCCTGGGCAAGCTGCTGTGGGTGACCCTGCTTCAGCAGGGAGGGTTGGACTGGATGATCTCCAGCGCTCCCTTCCAATCCATACTATGCTGGGATTCTGTGAGTCTGTCATTTCTAATCCTCTGTGCTTCGCTCACAAGGTGCCCACCAAAACAAAGCCAGCTGGCTCTCCCCACGTCAGGCCATGCCACTGGTGTCCTCTGGCGCAGGCACAAGTGAGTTGCAGGCAGCTCTCCCCATGCAGCCCATGCCTGCAGCCAATGCAAGCTAACAGATTACCTCAACCCCCATCTACTCCACGTTTCCTGCAGGCTACCAAGATGCACCTGATGAATTCTAACAGAGCAGCTGATGTGTGGGAACTTGTTACCCCGCTGCACGTTGTCTGTGTGTCTGAACATTCCGACTCTTCGCCCTTTGCTAGCACTGCTTGCTGAAAGCTGTCTTCATCTTGAGAAGGTCTGGGGGAAGTGGGGAAGGAAAACAAGATCCAGAGCCTTAACTCCTCCAATATTGCAGCTCCTCACTAATAAGCTATCGAGACGGAGTTGATCCTATCAATTCATGCTGTGAAAGCCAAGCTTCTGTTCTCCAATATTGAGCTGCTTTGTTTTGTGTAGAGCACAAACTAACCTAAAAGACTCCTGCAGAAGCCCTGAAGGATTTCACCCGAGTCAGGAAAGCAAGTTACTTCCCTCCACTCTTTCACAAACACCACCTTCGACAATTGCCATCATTAGGTGGTGATAACTAATCCCTGGGATGCAGAGGGGCAACTCCTGGAACTGATTTCTCCTCCTGCTGAAGCTGTCATGATCTGTGAGAGCCCTTGTTGAGAAAATCATGAGACCAGCATCCCTCCAGCCTCCCTGGAGGACAGTTTAGAAGCAAGACATCACTGCTTATACCACCCCTGACATCTTCATTTGGAAGCTGGACCCTCTTTAATTACTACCCTGTTGGGGACCTTATAATCACCCAAGTAAAAACTCAACCAATTTGAAATGATCCCCAGCACAGCCCCCAGGTGTGATTTCCAGGAGAGCTTCAGACTCAGGCCGGTTGAAAGCACAAGGGCTAACCTCCTAATTAAGAAGAGTTAAGGCTTGATTTAAAAAGGAGAGGGGACTAATTAACACATGGAGTGTAATGTCTTAATTGGGATTCAGATTCTAAAATTTGTGTGGTTCAGAATAAATGACTCATAATAAATTGAGAGGTCCACTTTGCTTATGTCCCAAGGATGTTCGTTCTCCACACAGATCTCAGAAGAATATTAAATGCTGCATTTGGTTAGCTGTCAAAAAATCCAGACCCCTCTTTCCAGCTATTAGCCTCCTGTGGGAAAGGAAAGATTATCTCATAGAATCATAGATAGGGTTGGGTTGGAAGGGATCTTTAAAGGTCATCCAGTCCAACCCCCCTGCAGTCAGCAGGGACATCTGCAACTAGAGCAGGTTGCTCAGAGCCCCAAACAACCTGACCTGAGATAGTTTCAGGGATGGTGAATCTACCACCTCTCTGGGCAACCTGGACCCATACCTCATCACCCTCAGTGTAAAAGATATCTTACTTATCTCTAGTCTATATTATAGTCTATATTGAAACTGTTTCAGTTTCAAACCATCACTCCTTGTCCTGTCACAGCAGGCCCTGATAAAAAGTCTGTCCCCAGCTTTCCTGACAGTCCAACTTTGCCACTGGCATCTTGGAGATCTTCTCAATGCTGATCAATAGCTAAAGGGTAGGGGTCGAGAGGATGGGGCCAGGCTCTTTTCAGTGGTGCTCAGTGACAGGACAAGGGGCAGTGGGCGCAAACTTGAACCCTGGAGATATTCATGGTGAGGCTGGACAGGGCTCTGGGCAGCTTGATCTAGTTGAGGATGTCCCTGCTGACTGCAGAGGGGGTTGGACTGGATGACCTTCAAAGATCCCTTCCAGCCCAGCCCATTCTATGATTCTATGATCTCTGGAGGTCTCTTCCAACCCCCACCATTCTATGATTCTATGATTCTGTGATGCTAGGCAGCAGTCCCTCACAGATACACCTTCGGCAGCTAGACCTTACGAGGACCATTTCAATATGCATGAGCGTGCCTGTAGGTAGGTATCTACACAGACACATGCACACTTGTGCAGACAGTACATCTGCTCCGTGGAGACAGTGTGTTGTAGCTCTTGTAAATACACCTTCATTCAACTTTCATCACATTGTTCATTAGTGGTTTAAATTTTGCATAATTTGGCAGCTGCCTCTGGCGTTTCTTGAGAGGTGCTGTAATTTATTCCATATGGAAGTCAGTCGCTGTACTAAAAAGGAGTTATCAGGTTCAGTGAACCAGAGCTGTATTTGTCTAGAAGGAGGTGTCAGATGCTAAGCTAAATATGACAGGAGTTAACCAAAGTCTCCCAGCTGACAGATTCTGAGGGGTTTCTGGAGTGTTTGGTGTAAACAGGTTCAAAGCTAATACACACAACGCGAGACGCCGAGGATGCCGGCGGGGCAAGAAAAGCACTGGGGGATGAAGCTCTGGTGTCCTGAGGCATCCCAGAGCCCAGGAATCAAAACATCCCTCTGATCTGCACCCAGATTTTGGGGTGGTTGCACTTCCCCAGATCCTGCAGGCTGAGGTTCTCAACCTCCCAGGGCTAGCACCACAGTGTATCTCTGCTTCATCAAACCCATTGGGGCTCTGCTATCTGCTGAGCGTTTCTGAGCTCTTATCACCCAATTTGGGGTCTTTTTAGGAATGCTGAGAAATTCCTCCAGCCCTGTCTGCTGCCCTGTCCAGCCAGGCCACTGCTGTCCTCATCAAGGAGCACATCCTGCTCTCAGCTGTAGCCCCAGTGCCCCCCCCAGAGGACCCATCAGATGCAAAGTGAGTGAGCTTGGGGGATTTTTGTGCTTGATTGACATAATTAAAGGAGCAGTTTCAATGTTTACTCTGCAAGCAGCCACAGCAGTTTAAGGTGTCACTGCTGGCAGCTGCTTAGTCTAAACAAACTCCAGCGAGGGTTTAGCTGGACGCAGAGACTTTGTGCCTCAGAGGAGGAAGAGCATCAGCAGGAAACGTCCTGCACACACTGTCACAATGAGAGTATCTCCAGCAAAGGGCCAACAACACAAGGACCAGAGGGGTCTTCTGCCTCACACACACTTCTGCAGTGGTTTAAGCTGAGGAAAACACCCTTCCAGCACCACAAAACCATGGGCTGAGCACTGGCTGCCCACCAAGAGAATCTCCATTTCTCATGGCTAAACTGACTCAGGATGCTGACCTGCTGCTGCCACTCTGCCACCAGACCAGGATGATGTGGAGGTGAAGAACAAGCAGAAATGGACACAACTACTCCTGCTCTTCTATGGACACAACTACTCCTGCTCCTCACTCCACTCTCACCTTTTGCCCACTGCCAACAGCTCCAGCTGTATCTTTCCTTCATAAACACTGCACAGTCAGCACTCGGACCTCCTCTTGTCTAGCCTAACACCCATGAGCTCCTGGAGCCCATCCTCAGACCTTCTGCTGTGCTCTAGACACTCTGAGGTTGCTTGTCCCATGGGGCAGAAACTTGACATAGGGAGATAAGAAGAGCTTACGTTCTTTAATCTCCACTGCCAGGTATTACCTTCAAGTGTCCACAGCAGATACTGCAGGTGGCCTGAGCTTGTCCATCACTTGTCCAGACCACAAGATCCAAGTACCACTAGATTTGGGCTCTTCCACCACAGAGTTCAGCCTACACAGGAACCTGAGATTGCACTCTACACAGACCTGGGTGGTCTAGACATCAATCAGGTCTCAACTCTGCAAGGAGTTGGAATGTGGACAAAGGCTACTGAAGAATTCTTGGATGATGGCTGGGAGAAACCTCCAGCATTTCCCAAATTTCATCAGAACTGCCTGACAAAAGGATTCACAGAAGCATCTGAATAAATGGAACTGTCTGAGGGATCAGAAGACCAGCACGATCCACAGGATGCAGTCGTTCCCACACATCTTTATGACATGGAGCTCCTAATGAAGTTTCCACTGACTGCTCCAAAGCCAGTTACATCCCATAGATCATAGAATCATTTTGGTTGGAAAAGACCTTTAAGATCATTGAGGCCAACCATCAACCCAGCACCGCCGGTCACCCCTAAACCATGTCGCTCAGCATCACATCTACACAGCTTCGAAATCCCTCCAAGGATGTGGACACCACCACTGCCCAGGGAAGCCTGTTCCAAGGCTTGACAACCCTTATGGGGAAGAAATCGTTCCTCATGTCCAACCTAAACCTTCCCCAGGCACAACTTGAGATTATTTCCTCTTGTCCTATCACTTGTTCTGTGGGAAAAGAGGTTAACACCCAGCTCAATCCAACCTCCTTTAAGGGAGTTGTAGAGAACCAGAAGGCCTCCCCTCAGCCTCCTTTTCTCCACGCTGAACAACCCCAGTTCCCTCAGGTGCTCCTCACAAGACTTCTGCTCCAGACCCTTCACCAGCTCCATCACCCTTCTCCAGGCACGCTCCAGCGAAGCCTCCTTTTGTCTCCCGGCTGCTGCGAACCTGCTCTTTCCCCCTATTAAAGCTGCCAGCAGGGATATTATTTATAAACCTTCACCCAGAATACATCTGCACAAAACAACTGACACCGTGTTCCCTGCGTGGCATATGCAGGCTGAAAATAAACATTGCTGCTATCTGTTCACTGCTGCAAGGGAGCGGCCAAGCAGCAGGAAATGCATGAAACATGGGGAAGGAACGGCGCGCCGCCGAGCTCGGCGGTGGGAGGGAACTTGGAGAGCAGGGAAGGCGGCCCTGGGAGTTAAAATACACAGCAGGCAAAGGGAGGAGAGAAGCCAAGAGAGCTGAAAAAAAAAAAAAAAAGGAAAAAAAGAAAAAAAAAAAAGGAAAAAAAAATGGCACAAGAGACGAGAGAGGCAGCTGGGGGAGTTAAAACATGCAGATGGAGAGATGGCTGAGAGAGAGGAAAGACCTGGATCCAAGTGGAAAGACGACGACCAGGAACTGGCCACTTAAAATAAACTTTCTGGAATATCGAGATGCAAACGAGGGAGGTGGGACAGCGGGGAGAGTTTTGCAGCAAGCTGCAAACCGCTGCTGGGAGCATGTGGCATGGGGGCAGCTCCCACCCGGCTGCGGCACTCTCACCCGCGGCCACCTGGGCACTCTCCTCCTTCACCACAGCCTCAGATGCAGATGACTTGGTAGAGGATCCAGATTGTGACTTCTGATTCCAGCCTCCAAACAATGAGCTGTCACTCTCATCCCTCTCATTTACAGACACTCCCAGAGTTTCCATGGATAAACTGCTAATCCATGCCTTCACATGACTCCATTAAAAACACCCCAGGCTAACTCAAATTCGACCCAACTAGAACAGTTCAACTTCTCACCAGATGCTCCAAGTCTTTTCCTCAAGGAGTTTTCACCTCTGACTCCGTCCTTCAGCAGAAAACTTTGAAAGACCTCTGAGTTGACACCTGGACTGCAACCTCCTTGGCTATGGGCAGGGATGCTCTCACAGAATCCCAGCACAGTGGGAGTTGAAAGCAACCTCTGAGGATCATTAAGTCCAACCCTTCTGGTCAAGTAGGGTCACCCACAGCAGCTTGCCCAGGATCACAAGGTCCAGGTGGGTTTGGAATCTCTCCAGAAGAGACTCCACAACTTCTCTGGGCAGCCTGCTGAGGGGCTCCAGCACCCTCACAGCAAAGAAGTTTTTCCTCCTGTTCAGATGGAAGCTCCTGGTTCCAGTTTGTGCTCATTGCCCCTTCTCCTGTCACTGGGCACCACTGAAACCATGTCCCTCAGCACCACACCTACAGAGCTTTTCTATCCTGCCAGGGATGGGGACTTCACTACTGCCCTGGACAGCCTGGACCAGGCCTTGACAACCCTTTAGGGGAAGAAATTGTTCCTAATGTCCACCCTCCCCTGGCACAACTTGAAGCTGTCTCCTCTTGTCCTTTAGCTTGTTACTTGGGAGAAGGGACTGAAGCTCACCTTGCTCTAACCTCCTTTCAGAGAGTTGTAAAGAGCCAGGTCTCCCCTCAGCCTCCTTTTCTCCAGGCTGAACAACGCCAGGTCCCTCAGCCACTCCTCACAAGACTTCTGCTCTAGACCATTCCCTTCCTCTGGACACATCCCATCACCTCAGTGTCCTTCTCGGAGTGAGAGGCCCAAAACTGAACTTAGTATTTGAGATGTCGCCTCACCAGCACCTAGTACAGGGGGATGACCCCTGCCCTGGTCCTTCTGGTCATACTCTTGCTAATGCAAGCCAGTTCTTTGGGCTTTTTGGTTGTTTTGGGGTTTATTTGTTTGTTTTTGTTTTTTTTTCTCCCAGTACAAGCCAGTTTTATTAAAGCTCATGGACGCTTAGCAAGACCCACTGAGTCCTCAGTGTGTCCTTTGGAGACAATAATTTTAAGGCTATTTTTCCACAAAATTTTTGCACATAAAGATTTTTGTCTATTCATGTTGATAACCAGGATTCCAAAAACCCTCTGGATTGCAGCAATAAAATAGTTTATCCTCTGGGGAGATCTCCTTTGGATGAGGTAAACACCAGTGTAGGGTTAGACTGGAACCAGTGCCTGCGTGAAGCCACCAACACACACAGCCACTTTGGTGAGAAGCCTCAGAGAGACAGAAAGGCAAAAAGAATGAGCTCTGTGGTAAGAACATCACAAATCAGTGGCATTTCTGAAGTGTCTGGCATGTGGACAGATGAAAACTGAAGTCCTCTCAACTGACAACAGTAAAGCAGCTTTGATGGGATTATAAAGGCTGGAATCATGCATCTGAATTTGAAGCAGGGAAGCTGCCAAGACGCTGGGCTACAAAGATAAGAGACAATCCCTGTTCTTCTTACATGTGACTTTGAGCAAACCCTGAGTAAGGTACTCCACAGTAAGACATGGTCAGTCCTGAGCACCTGTCCTGCAGGTAGATCATAGGCTGGGGGATCCTGTGGGTGACACGGGATGAAAGAGGCTGCAGAGCTTTTTATTGTCAAGGAGAAGCATAAAGTGATAATCACAGAATCACAGAACGGTTTGGGTGAGAAGGGACCTTTCTTCCAGTCCAACTCCACTGCAGTCAGCAGGGACATCTGCAACTAGAGCAGGTTGCTCAGAGCCCTGTTCAGCCTGATCTGAAATGTTTCCAGGGATGAGGCATCTACCACCTCTCTGGGCAACCTGGGCCAGTGTCACCACCCCTCACTCACTGTAAATAATTTCTTCCCTCTCTCCAGTCTAAATCTCTCTGTTTTAGTTTCAAACCCTTTGTCCTGCCACAACAGGCCCTGATAAAAAGTCTGTCCCCAGCTTTCTTCTTGGCCCCTTTAAGCACTGAAAGGCCACCAGAAGGCATCTCCAGGCTGAACAACCCCAACTCCCCCAGCCTGGCCTCACAGCAGAGGTGTTCCAGCCCTCGGAATATTTTTGCTTTGCACAAAATCGGGGTGACTGGAATGCACTCCTTGTCCTTGTGTGTCTCCAGCAGCCATCTCCAAACAGTGGCATGCAACATTACCAGGTCTGTGCCACCACCACCACAGTTCCTTTGAGAAAGAGAGCAAGCCAGTGTATTCTGGCTGAAAAGGGCTGAAAGAACTTACTTCAGAGTTCCCAAAAGAGAATTGGTATGCCCTTCCCATAGCCAGGCCTTGGGATGTACACATCTTGGTGACCACCTCCAGGTGCTGCAGAGGTACTAGAATATATCAGTGTGTTTAAACTTAGATGTTAAAGATCAGTCTCCAAATGTACAGCAGCAGCTCTGACCCTTCCATTAAGGACAGAACATTGCCCAGGGGTGTTTCTACAAGGGTAAACAAGGCTAACCACAGCTAGGGGTTATCCCTAATGGTACTAATTGCTATTTACTTTGTCAGAGGAGTGGCTTAGCCATTATCAACAGATTTGTTTAAAGAGTGCTTCCAGCTTGGCTGTCTGGACAAAGGTAGCAAGCCCTTTAGCACCTCCATCTTTCAATAGCCTAATCAGCCTCCAGAGGTTGGCAAGGTGATCCCCACCCCATGGATCATTCACGCTGAAATGAGCTGCTGATGGGTGTCCTAAGGAGCTAGGAGCACCCAGAAGCTCCAAACAGACTCACAGCATCCCTGGGCAGAAGAAAAAGCGGAGGTGATGGAAATCAAGGTGGGAAATGGACAACAGAGAGGGTGACAGGGGTGTTTTGTTTGTTTTGGTTTGGGATTTTTTTGCTATTAAGAACTCTGAGAGGAGATAATTAGACATTATATAGTAACCCAGCCCTTTCCTGCCAGCTCTCCTAGCACTGATGCTCCATTGAGAAATCTGCCAAGAGAGATTCTGGCTTTAACAGCTATAGAGAGCAAACTTCTGCACAATATAGGAAGCATATATTCTTCTAAGGAAGTTCAAGCCACAGGACATCACTGAAAAAAAAGTGCAAGTGAATTCCAACAGGGTATAAGCAAGGCCAACAGTGGCCAAGGCGGTCTGGATGGGCCATGTGGCCAGCAAGTCCCTGCAGTCCCAATCAGTAGCTGAACAGAGGCAAAGACCTTCAGTCTGACTCCACATGGCAGCTCTAACGAGGACTGAAAACTTATGGACATTTTTCCACTGACTTCAGAGAGTTTGGGGTCACACTGATCTACAGAAAAGAGCCACTCATAATGCTGGAGTCTCAGAAAGATCACGTCAAACAATCCCATGGATACAACACCTGATCAGCCTACAGCAATGGTCAAGAGAATCGTAGAGTTGTTTTGGTTGGAAGAGATCTTTAAGATCATGGAGCCCAACTGTTAACCCAGCACTGCCAAGTTCACACTTAAACCATGTCCCTCAGCACCACATCTACACAGTTTTGAAATACCTTCAAGGATGGAGAATCCACCACTGCCCTGGGCAGCCTGGTCCAGGGCTTGACAAAAATTTCAGGAGAAAATATTTTCTTAATGTCCACCCTAAACCTCCTCTCGCACAAATTGAGGCTGTTTCTTCTTATCCTATTACTTGTTTCCTGGGAGAAGAGATCAACCCCCACCCGGCTCCAACCTCCTTTCAGGGTGTTACAGAGAGCCAGAAGCTCTCCCCTGAGCCTCTTTGTCACCAGGCTGAACAACCCCAGGCCCCTCAGCTGGCTCCTCACATGAGTTTTCCTCTAGATGCCAAAGCGATGGAAAGTAAACATTTCAATAAGCAAAACCAGTTTTCAATGGACCAATGCTAAGAAATGTCAATGAAAAACACCTTCTGAGGATCTTTTCTCCCCTTGAAAAGCACCCCCTGCATATTACCCACCACTTACTTTTCCAGTATGGACATAATAATTGGAGGTAGAACCAGTATAGGCATTGGCAGGACCACTCGAGTCAGGGCCGTTTCTAGCAGCGCCTGGAAAGGAAAAGCAAACAAACAAACTCAGAATGGTTCAAACCAATCTCAGGATGTAGCTGGGTGGAGAAATCAACATGGGGGCACAGAAATTGTTTGCCTGGCCCTTCTTCTGTGGCACATGGGAGGGGATGCATCAACACACACACCCTTTCAGCTCTTTGTACACAACCTGCTTTTGCTCCATTGCTACAACTGGTGGGCTGAAGCCCATGCTTGGTCGCAGACCCAGCAGGATAAACAGAGACACCTAAGAGCTTCCCTGATTTCACTTTATGTGACCAAGAGTACCCCAACATCTTGTCATATTCCTACAGAAAGATGTTAGTGCTGCCTGGAGAAAGAAAGAGCCAAACAGCTGCCTGGAAGACGTCCAAAGGAGCAATATCTCAGTAGGGGTTGAGCAGCAGCTTCAACCCTTCTTCCCCAAACTGAGTTTCAGTTTCAGTGGTGTGCTGGAGAACTGCAGCACCTTACTGCCTGCTCCAAGACTTGTTTCTGGTTTTTAATCACTGGTGGTTTAGGCAAAGCATAAACATTGTAACAGCCAGGAAGACACCTAACTGTGGAGCTATGGTTGGTGCTTCCCCAGCAAGATTCAAGCAGCAGCAAATGAAACAGCATGACATGCATAATCATCCTGAGAGGAGACCTGGAGAAGATCATGGGGTGATCTAGCAAGGTTGTCTCCATTTATCTTTTCTAACCAGCTTTGCCACAACCCACCTGTGATGCCTCAAGCACTGTGACCACACATGGGGCTTGGGCAGACTTAGGCAGAGGATACTGTGGATTCTGTATGGAAATGATGAAACTTCTGTCTGTCATAGAATCATCTAGGTTGGAATAAATCTTTAAGATCATTGAGTCCAACCATTTACCCAGCACTGCCAACATGGGCAGGCTTGCAAGCACTCAGTCCTTGCAAATGGGAGAAGGTGAGGAGATTCAATAAATGTTTATAAATACCTGAGGGCTGGGGGTCAAGAGGGAGGGGACAGGCTCTGCTCAGTTGCAACCTAGGGTAGGACAAGGGTCAATGGATATAAACTACAGCACAGGAGGTTCCACCTCAACATGAGGGGGAACTTCTTCACTGTGAGGGTCACAGAGCACTGAAACAAGCTCCCCAGGGAGATTGTGGAGTCTCCTTCTCTAGAGACTTTCCAGACCCATCTGGATGTGTTCCTGTGTGACCTGTGCTGGATTCTATGGTCCTGCTCTGGCAGGGGGGTCGGACTTGATGATCCTCGGAGGTCCCTTCCAACTCATCCTTCCACCCATCCTGTGATCCTGTGGTCTCAGAGAAGCACAGATGCTAAGGAACTGCCAAATTTTCTACCACACAACCCAGTACTGAGCTATTCAGAAAGAAGCCCCAGAATTAGATGGCAGCTGAGCAGAAGTTGTCAGAAGTCTCAGATTGGCTGGTTAAACTCCTCCTAACTCACACTTACATCTCCTTCACTTTTAATCTTTATTTTCTACTTTGGCTGTCTTCAACCCAACCATTAGGATGGAGAGGGGAAGCTGGGTCCTGAAGCCAGTTAATGGAAGTGAGGAAAACTGGCTCAAGTAAGTGTCTCTGAGCCCTTCAACAGATTGTTTTAATCTCCCTGTTAAACAACAATATGGAGAGATATTAGAGATCTCCCAGTGCTCACCGAGGACTGTAAATCTGTACATTAATTGCTGTCTACAAAGTGCCTTAAGAGCCTTGGACAGAAGGAGTGAGAGAAATGCCAAGCATTATATTATTAACTCCTCTGCCTGGGCGTGTGCTTCGCTACATGCTTTCCATTTCAGATTAAAGCCCACTTGGAAACAACATGCCTCAGACAGTCAGATGATGCTCAGAAGGCAAAACTCTGTAAGAAAGGAAGAAAAGGGAATAATTGCAGGCAGATGGCAGAGAGTGGAAGGTTAGAGGGGAAAACAAACTAGGTGTTAGGATGAAGATGAAAACATCTGGCTCACAAAGCTTTGGCTGGCAATTGTTAAGGCAGCTTCACCATGGTGAGGGTTAAAAAGCTCCTCAGCTTGGGAATGAAGCCTTCCTCATTTAGAAAAAGGTGTAAGTTAGCTTTGCTTTGCATTCAACATCAACTGCTTGCAAGTTCCCACAAAGACATCGTAAGGCTGTGAAAGAATCAGGGTAACACATCAGGGTCTTCCTGATGTCACTCTGAACCCCTCCAGGTTAGCCACCAGCAAGCACACTCAGTTTGGTGGCTACACGACCACACAGGGCAGATGTAACACAGGCATGAAGTTGTGCTGCTTGGTGAGCAACCTCAGCCATTCCCAGCTTCCAAAGGGATTGATTCCTAATGGCTGTGGGACTGGTTGAGCCTGTCTACAGGCTGCTCAGGAAGATCATGAGCACATACGTGTTTTGCAGCAATTCTGGAAGATCCAACGATGTTTCCATTGTTGTCCAAAACATCAATTCCTTCTTCCAGCTCCGTGTGCCTCATCAGGACAACGTTGCAGATATTGGCACTAGCTGAGGATAAGAAAAAGCAGGATGATTAGCAACACAGGCCTGGACAATACCAAATGGCAGGCTTCTGTTTGCCGTGACAGCCCTTCAGCTTTGCTTCCATCAGTCTGCCAAGAAGTTTCTGCAAGTCAAGGAGCCACTCTTATTCCAAGACAAGGATGTGATTCTTAAGAGGAAAAGAAGAACCAAGACAATTTTCTTTTACTTGTAAATGGATCTTTTGCCACAATCAGAAATGTACTGATGCAAAGACACACCAGCATTTCCAGATGCTGCCATCCCCACCCTCCAGAGTGATCCTCACCCAAGAGGACCTTCATCCTGGCACCTTCACTTCAAGAAAGACATTGAGGTGCTGGAATGTGTCCCAAGAAGGCAACAGAGCTGGTGAAGAGTCTAGAGCACAAGTCTTGAGAGGAGCACTAGAGGGACTTGTGGTTGTTTAGCCTGGAGAAAAGGAGGCTGAGGGGAGACCTTCTGGCTCTCTACAATTCCCTGAAAGGAAGCTGGAGCCAGGTGTGGGTTGGTCTCTTCTAGAAGTAACAATCAATAGGACAAGAGGAAATGGCCTCAAGTTGCACCAGGGGAGGTTTAGGTTGGACATTAGGAAAATACTTTTTCCTGGAATTTTTGCCAAATCCCTCAAGGGATGGAGATTCCACCACTGTCCTGGTCAGTCTCTTCCAGGACTTGTCAATCCTTTCAGGGAAGAAATTGTTCCTCGTATCCTCCCCTAGTGCAAACTCAGGCCATTTTCTCTTGTCCTTATTTCCTTAGGAGAAGAGAAAAGACCAACCCCACTTGGCTCCAACCTCCTTTCAGGGTGCAAAATGATCTCCCTTCAGCCTCCTTTTCTCCATGCTGAACAACCCCAGTTCCCTCAGCTGCTCCTCACCAGACTTGTGCTCTAGACCCTTCACCAGCTTCACTGCTCTTCTTTGGACACACTCCAGCACCTCAACATCCTTCTTGCAGTGAAGGGCCCAAAACTAAACACAGATAACCCCAAATTCTGCTCCTCGAGTAACATATTAAGAGTCGGGGTTGAGAAACATCCTCCCTGGGAGGCCAGGCACTTCTTAACATTTTTCCAAAGCAAAGCTGCTAATTCCTACAGAAGTTAGAGGTTTGCAAACCTGGCATTTCCCAGCAATCCCCACCACATTTTGTTGCAAACTTTCCAACCCCAGCTAAAGCAAACCCACTGCTGCTGCGAGTGCCGCTGCTTCCAAAAATGTGTTTCTGTACTGCCTGATGGGTTAATATTCACTAATTAATCTCAATTCATGTCATATAACAAATGTCTAATTTTTTTTTTGAGGGTGGTGGGTGGTGAGCCCTATATGAATGCAGCTCTCTGCAAATCAAGGATGATTTGTGGTGACAAATGCTCCTTCCACTTGAGAATAAGAGGAACATACACACACGCACACTCTGTCTCTCTCTTTAATATTCAAACTACTGGACCACTCTTCCCATCTATCAAAAGATCTCTGTTACCAGCACTTCAGCTCCTCAAGCCAAGAGAGAAAAGCAAGCAGGCATCTCATTTAAAGCAAGTTTAGCCCCCCTCTTTCTTCTAACACTCAAATGCCCTGTCCTTCTAGCTATCAGTCAAGACTGAACATACATTGAGCAGACACTGAGCACCTCTGCTATGAGGACAGGCTGGGGGAGCTGGGGTTGTTCAGCCTGGAAAAGAGGAGGCTCCAGGGAGACCTAATAGCAGCCTGCCAGTACCTGGATGGAGAGAGACTGTTTGCAAAGGCCTGCAGCGACAAGACAAAGGGCAAAGGCTTCAAACTACAGCAGAGCAGATTTAGATTGGATGTTAGGAACAAGTTCTGCACCATGAGGGTGGTGGAACACTGGAACAGGTTGTCCAGGGAGGTGGTTGAGGCTCCATCCCTGGAGATATTCAAGGTGAGGCTCGACAGGGCTCTGGGCAACCTGATCAAGTTGAGGATGTCCCTGCTGACTGCAGAGGGGTTGGACTGGATGAGCTTCAGAGGTCCCTTTCAACCCAAACCATTTTATGACTCTGGCCAAGTCTGGACACACCAGCACAAGGCTCATGATGAACCTGAAGCTCCCACCACAGCTAGATGCTTTCCCAAGTTTCCGCATCCCCTTAGGGCTTCATTCCCCAGGTCTCAAAAATCTAATTCCAGCCTGTTTTGTCTGAGACAAGCAACTCTCTCAGCTGCTCCCATTCAGCTTTATGTTGACCACGGGTAATTCCTGTTCTCCAGGGATCAGGACTGGGTCCAGTCTTGTTCAACATCATCATCAGTGACCTTGGTGAAAGCACAGAGTGGATCTTCAGCCAGTTTGCTGATGGTACAGAACTGGGAGGAGTGGCTGACATCCTGTCAGGCTATGCTGCAATTCAGTGAGACCTGGGCAGACTGGAGAGTTGGGTGGAGAGAACCTCATGAAGTTCAAGAGAGTCCTGCACCTGGGGAAGAATAGCCCCTGCACCAGTACAGGTAAGGAAAAAGCAAAGGAAAAAGCTTAAAGGGAAAGATTTCCATTAACACAGTTGAAAACGGACCTGTAAGAGTGAGCAAAATCCTTTTGTTTCTTGATTTCCCCCATGCTTGGACAATTTTTGCACCACCCTTATGAACAAACAAGCTCCTATAAAATATTTTTGCCCTAACTCTTAGAGAAAAAATTACCTTCACAGATAAAATAACTCAGCACTGGCAGAGCATTGTAAGCAGGGACTTCAGCAAAGGCAGTGCCCAGCATCTCCCTTCCCTAGCTGGTTTATTCTGTGCTCCAACAAGCCAGCAGGAGCTTTAATTCTTCACACACTTTGGTCTGTTTTTAATCAGTGCCTGTCTAATCTGTCCATTCAGAGCAGGAGCATTTCATTGCATTTTTATTGTAAAGACCCCTCTAATGCTACCAGGTACTTGAGGATTTTATTTGATGTGATTCAAGCCAGATCCTGAAAATTAAATGCTCCTGAATTTGGGTGGTCGAGGACCAGACCATGCTGATCATTTTTTAACCTGCTTGTGAGTGGAAAGTAGAGCTCCATAAAGCCTTGTCAGCTGCCTCTGCCAGCAGCTTTGCATCATTTTCCTGCTGAAAGAGAATCATAGAACCACAGAAAGGTTTGGGTGGGAAGAGACCTTTAAAGGTCATCCAGTTCCAACCCCTCTGCAGTCAGCAGGGACATCTGCAACTACAGCAGGTTGCTCAGAGCTCCAGACAACCTGACCTGGAATGGTTCTAGGGATGGGGCATCTCCCACCTCTCTGAACAACCTGGGCTGGGGTCTCACCACCCTCACAGTAAAACATTTCTTTCTTCTCTCCAGTTTGAATCTCCTCTTTTAGTTTCAAACCATCACCCCTTGTCCTGTCACAACTGACTCTGCTAAAAAGTCTGTCCCCAGCTTTCTTATTGGCCACAAGAAGGTCTCCCTGGAGCCTTCTCTTCTCCAGGTCCAACTCTCAGCTTGGGCCCAACCCCAACTCTCTCAGCTTGGCCTCACAGCAGAGGACTTCCAGCCCTCACATCATTGCTGTGGCCTCCTCTGGCCCTGCACCAACAGCTCCATATCTGTGCTGTGCTGAAGACTCCAGAGCTGGCCCCAGCACTGCAGGTGGGGTCTGAGCAAAGCAGAGGGGCAGAATCAACTCCTTCCTCCTGCTGCTCACACTGCTGGGGATCAGCCCAGGACATGGCTGGCTCTGGGCTGGAAGTGCACAGCACCAGCTCATGTCTAGCTCTGCACCATCCCATCGCTGCCTACACTGCCCCACACTGAGGTACTCACACTGAAGGTGCACAGCAGGGGTGGTGCAAATCAAGAAAGCAGCAGTGAGGTTTCCACCCCAGTTGCTGTTAGCCACTGGTAGGTTTACAGGCAGCACTTGGAACATAGACAAAAAGAGTCACTCCTTACCGACAGCAGGGAATGGCACAAACCTCTGGATCAAGAGACGAGTGGCAGGAGTAAACTTGTTTGCTCTCTGAATCAGAACATTAAGGCCCACCTTGGAGTAGAGAAAAAGAGAGAAGCAAAAATATTTAGCTTCAAGGAGCAGGGCAGATGCCACATCTTGCAGACAGCAGCAGAGCTCTTCAGGGGGCAAGACTGAGGTTCTCCATGCAAAAGCACTTGAGAACTAACCCTCCCCACATGGTGAAGAGTTAAGCAGTGTTGGGTCCAACCTTTTATTCAATGAATGGTTCAAAAGGTTTTAAATGAAGGATTGAACCCAATTATTTGGCTTAAATGAAGGGTTGATCCCAAACTGTTTAGTGAATCCCAACCACAGGGTTTAAACTCTCTCAAGCTGAAAGATAGAAACTACTGCACCACCATCAGTCCTTCTGGACATGCCCCTAGCTGCATTTTTACCCAGTGCATTGCCATTTTCCCCATCACTGAAGCTGGGAGTCCTCACCCAGCTGTGCTTGCAGCTCATACGGCAAATCACATCCTGGGCTGCATCTAAAGATGTGTTGCCAGCAGATCTGGAAAGGTGATTCTGCCACTCTGCTCTGGTGAGACCTCACCTGGAGTACTGTGTACAGCTCTGGAGCCCTCAATATAGGAAGGACATGGACCTGATGGAGCAGGTCCATGAGAGACACCACTGTGAGGCTGGTGATAATAAAAGCATTTTACTTTCAGATTCAGTTTGGTGCTGCAGATGAACTCAGTGCTCCGCTTACAGCAACCACCCTGCTGTGAATATGAAATTAAATGTTGCTACAGATTTAAATCAAACCTCCCAAATTCCCAACACCAGGACTAGATTAAGGAAACTAATGAGGGTTTGTTTCTAACAGGTTTGAAATTGCTTTAGCCAATCTGTTAACTCCTTCCTACAGGTCACAAAGCAGGATGAGGGTAAACAAGGGAAGGGAAGGGAAGGATCCACCAGTGAGCAGGTGCTCTTCAACCCCACCACCATGAGCAGAAGTTCATCACCAAAGAGAGCTTAATGAGTCTGATTCCTAACTGCTGGCCAAAGAACAGTGATTATCAAAGCAAATCCATCCCCAAGACAATAACTGCAGCAGTATTGTTATTATTATCACCCTGCCCACAGCCTGAGTCACAGATCTGGATCCACATGGCTGGCACGGTACAAACCTGTAACAGTGAGGTGGGATCATCACAGTAAACATGGGAGAACCATAGAATCATTCCAGTTGGAAAAGGCCTTTAAGATCATCAAGTCCAACCATTAACCCAGCACTGAGAGGTCACCACTAAACCATGTCCCTCAGCACCACATCTACACAGCTTTCCAATCCCTCCAGGAATGAAGACTCCACCACCATCCTGGGCAGCCTGCACCAGGGTTTGGCAAACCTTTAGGTGAAAAAATTGTTCCTCATGTCCAACCTAAACCTTCCCTGACACATCTTGAGGTCATTTCCTCTTGTCCTATAGGCTCTCTTTGCAGCCCAGCACAGATAAATGAGTCTTTTAAATCCCCTCTCAAGACAGACATTGATGAGTACACCCATGGGAAACATCCCCAACAGCTCCCATTCATCCCTGCTGATCATCAAGGAACTGCAGAGATGCAGCTGGAATGAAGGTATTCACGCTGGCCATGTCTCAAACCAGGAAGACAAGAGCTCCTCCTTCAACTTGGGAGCTCAGGGCATGGATTTGACATTCTGGTTTCAGTGCTGTACTGGCTTCCAATATTCCTGCACTTCTTCAGAGCACCTCCTTGGTCTGGTTGTCAGAGCATCCTGACAACCTGGGCACAGGGGACATGTCACACCACAGCTGCTGATGTCCCTCCCACAACATGAAATGGGCACCAAACACTATCCACAGATAAGCAGCTTACTCACAGGGCTCTACTACACCTTCAGCAGCACTCTGCCCTCTTCCTTAAGTGCCAAGGATCCCAGCTGCTTATTGTGCTACCAATTTGGTTTTCAGCATCAACAACATGACCTCAGCAGAAGGACAGAGTTCATGGTGTTGCTGCACTTGAAGCCACACCATCAGACACCGTCACAGAGTGACTGTAATAATAAACCTCAAGATTTTTGTTGCCTTTTCTTTTACTTCTTGCCTCAAAAGGCTCTGACTCATGTCCACCAAGATATGAACTTGAAAAGCACAGGACTATTTGAAAAAGTCTCTGCTTTTTGCTTTTTTTTCCCCCTTTATGATTATTAAGGTCTTTGAAAGCTGAGAAATAGTTTTTGAAGGCCTGAAGTTGGCAATGTTCAAGCCATTTGATGAAGGTCTAACCCTGCACCTCTTCAATCAATTCTAGAGCACTAAATACAAACCCAGTTCGAGCTTTTTCACTTACTTTTGACAGTGAATTTTTATACAGTAAAGGAACTTTAGGAATCCAATGAGCAAGGTGGACACTGGTTGGCAGATGATGCCACCTCAATGTCACTGAGCAGCTCTCTAGACTGCATTGGTGACATCTCCACTGATTTAATGGATTCAACTTTCCCACGTCCCAGCAGTATTGGGGCAGTCTTGTCCAATGCAGCTGAAGCTGGCTGCTCCAAGTGACTGAGAAAGTCAACTAGGAAGGAGGGACTGGCTCCAAAGCAGCTTGTCCTTCAGTCCTCAAATCATGAGATTGCTGAAGTAAAGCACTAATTGGATCTGATGAGTCCCATACAGCCAAACTAAAGAAAAGAGCATTAGGAAAGGGAAGGAAAAAAATCATTCATTAGGACTGGGAGGTGAAGATGAAGGCAGAGAGATGGAAAACTGGGCTGTTTACCAACTGGAGCTTTACCAAGTCAAGGAGAACAGAATGGAGGACTATGAGGGAAGAGAAAGCAGTAACAGTCTGAGTGATGAAGGAAGTTAGAGAGAAGCAAGAGTAAGGAATGGAGGAAAATCTTTTCAGTGGTGCCCAGTGAACAGACAAGGGGCAATGAGCACAAACTACAACATGAGAAGTTCCACCTAAACACAAGGAAAAACCTTCCTGTGAGCCTGCTGGAGCTCCGGACCAGGCCGCCCAGAGAGGTTGTGGAGTCTCCTCCTCTGGAGACATTCCAAACCCTGCCTGGACACTGTGATCCTGCACAACCTGCTGTGGGTGACTCTGCTCTAGCAGGGGACTTGGACTGGATGGTCCTCATGTCTCTTCCCACCCCCAAGAGGACTACCACAGTAGCCCCAGAGCTGGATGCTTTACTAGAAGAAAGAAGCAAGACTGCAGGACAGGTGTGAGCAGGAAAAGAAGGGATTCAGGCTGATGACAAACGTGATTTGGCAGAGGTGCTGGAGTGTGTCCAGAGAAGGGCAAGGAAGCTGGTGAAGGATCTAGAGCACAAATCTTGTGAGGAGTGGCTGAGTGGTTTAAAAGTCCCTGGAGGGGTTCAAAAGCCATGCAGACGTGGCACTGAGGGACATGGCTTAGTGGCGACCTGGCAGTGCTGGGTTAACAGCTGGACTTGACCTAAATGTCTTTTCCAACCAAAACAATTCTATGATTCTAGTTTTCTTGACTGTGTGTGACACAGGGCAGGGAGAACATCCTTTGCTCTGGGCACTCTGGGGCACCAACCCTGCTCCTTCCTGCACCCTCAGTGCCATGAGCCATGGGTTGCTGCTCCATCCCTGCACTCCTTACACACTTAACACACACACACACACCATTTTTCACTCTCCTTTCTAGGTGGAGGTGCCCCTGTGGATTTTTCTAATCCCAACTCCTTCTTCCTGATAATTGTCTGTGAGCCGTGCAGAGCAGCTGCATTGACAGCCTGTGAATTTGGTGTGATGCCCATAATCAGCTTGTGAGGAGGCCACCCACTGCCCTCGGGACTCGCTGCCACTTAGGGCAGGCAAGAAACACTTAGAAGCCAGAGGAAGTCAGTGTAAAGGAGGGTGAGAGATGGGAGGGAATGGAGCATGGCCAGGTGCCTCCTTGGAGGTGGAGCTAGGAGCAGGAGCAAAATCACAGAAGGTTGGAGATGCTGGTGACAAACTTGGGCTTGCTGCTTGAAGTTTTTAAATGAAGCAGTGTCTGGCTCTTGACTACAGAGACCTGAGCTCAAACACTCCCACTTTTGCACACCACCTTCTCTAGTGATTCATGGATGCCACACCCAAGATACCTGAAGACACTAGAAGAGAGTGGTATGATCATCCAGCCTGGTGATTCACCCATCAAACCCACAAATCATTGACCTCTACCTTTTGGATGTGACCATCCAGTCAATTTCTTATCCACCAATCAGTCCACCCACCAAATCCATATCTATCTGTCCAACTTAGAGAGAAGGATATTGGGGGGACCATGTCAAAGGCCTTCCCTGCTGATGTAGTCACCATAGTTATTAATGGCATTAATTGCCTGACTTTTGTAACCCAAGACAAGCCAAAGGGGAAGGTTCAAGCCTCAAGCAGGTACCTTTGAAGTGTATAGATCAATACAAAACACCCAGCCTGGGTGGCAGTCATGGTTACAGGACATTGCATCTCTCTCTTACACAAAGGAAGACAAAACACCTACTTTTGTCAGAATTTAGCTCAGGTTGCTAAGTGAGGACCATGTCTTTATTTGCCTCTGCACTGACAGAGGGGAAGGAGGGATTTTGCTACTTTATTCATGGGGGAAACCCTCCACTCAAGAGCTGACTAACCTCACACATGTGGCTTTGGTTCCCCTTCCACGGAGGGCACAGAGGATGGGAAGCACAATCACAAGTCAACTGATCTGTCATTTCAGGAGCCCTCTCCCAGCCTGGCTTGCCAACTGCAAACCTGGAAGGGGCTCTCTTTAATTAATACCAGGGCTCAGCAGCCCACTGGAAGCAGTGGCACTTGTTTTCAGGTCATCTGGTCCTAATAGGCTCACACTGGGAGGTGATTTGTTGCTAACTGACAGCAGTGATCAGTTAATGAAGGTTGAGGCCTCCCGACCCAGTGCAAGGAACCTCAGGGCTATTGCTGTAATATTTGTCATTGTCATTTAATAAAACCCTCCAAATCCTGGAGGAGATGCTGGATATTAATCCAGATATTTATGATAAAACCACCACTTCTGGCTCTGCAGGAGACCTGGAATTGTTCCAGGGATCTATCACCTCTATGGGCAACTTGGGCCAGGGTCTCACCACCCTCAGCATAAAACATTTCTTCCATCTAGTCTAAATTTCACTCTTTTAGTTTAAACCATCTCCCCTTGTCTTGTCACAACAGCCCTGCTAAAAAGTCTGTCCCCAGCTTTCTTCTAGGCCCCTTTAAGCACTGAAAGGCCACCAGAAAGTCTCTCTGGAACCTTCTCTTCTCCAGGCTGAATAACCCCAAGTCTCTCAGCCTGGCCTCACAGCAGAGGGCTTCCAGCCCTCACATCATTGTTGTGGCTTCCTCCAGCCCTGCTCCAACAGGTCCATGTCTCTGCTGTGCTAAGAGCTCCAGAGCTGGCCCCAGAACTGCAAGTAGGGTCTCAGCAGAGGGGCAGAATCCCCTCCCTGCCCCTGCTGCTCACACTGCTGGGGATCAGCCCAGGACAGGTTTGCTCTGGGCTGTGAACGCTCGGTGCCAGTTCATGTCCTGCTCTTCATCTACCAGCACCTCTAAGCCCATCCTTGAAGGGCTGCTCTCAATCACACCACCCCTCAGCTTTAGAAAAAGAAAAAAAGTCTTGGCCAGGGGAAAGAAGTACAAGCTGCCACGGAATCTTTAATGCTCCAGCAGAAAAGATAGAACCACAAGTTTCAGAGGTTTCTCTGAAATCACAGTGTCAGGAATAACTTCCGTAAGCTGCTCCTGAACAATGTCCACACCTCCTTGGGAATTAGCTGACCCTGCTAAAGATGACAGCTTGTGGAGAATCTGAGTGTGAAAAGCCTGCTGACTACACCAGGAGACCATGACTGAGCAATGGTAAAGGCTCTTTATAGATTACCTCAGCTATCACCTGAACACCGTTTCCAGCTCAAATGCTGTCTGCAGGTCAGAGTTGTCATTTGAAACACCCTCAGTTCAAGGAACTGATCCACCAGGAGACTATCTCCAAAAGCCTGCCTCTGCTCAGCTGTCACATTCTCATTCTGCAGCCTCAAAGTCACTCTTTTAACTTGGACTAGGCTAATTCACCATGAGTAATGCCATGTGGATAATCTGAGTTCACCCAGCAGCAAAACCATGGTGCAGAGACCCAAGCAGGGCACAGTGCAGGACGTGCTGGAAGCCATCATCAGTAGAAGCCTCCTTCTGTTGAAAAGTTTGGGCATGCATGGACAGAACCACCTCCCAGTGAAAATATTTTCTGGTGATGGAGACTGAATTCTGTCAATTAGAAGATAAACAGGCTTGGCAATTCAAACAAACATCTCAAAAGCACTGCTGCAAGGGAGCAGTTAGGGAGTAGTGAAAGATAAAGAGATATAAAGCGTTACCCACTGCTATTGAGACAGCACTTATGACAGCTCCCAAGTAGCCCTGGATGAACTTGGATGTCGGAGAAGGCTTTGGAAAAGAAAAACAAAACATATTTTGAATAAACAAACTTCTGGTTATTAAAACACAAGCAAGCTTTCTTTTTTTTTTTTCCTTTTCTTTTTTTCTGTTTGTTTTGTTTTGTTTTGTTTGTATTTGTTTGAAACCAGAGACAGGTTTAATGCTGTCATATTGTTCCGTGACACACGGTCTGTCATCTAGCAGCGGCAAAAGCAAATCGGAGCCTCGTGAGCAAGGTTAAAGGGGATGGAAAATTAATTGGCATCAGAAATGTATAATACTAGCAGCTCAAAGGAAGAGTGTGAGTGAAATTCAGCAAATGGTACAAAATTAGCAATCTTCTACACGAGTGATGGACCCCCAACTCTCCACATTAAATAACTGTCTCTGAAATGTTATCTCAATGAGCTGGATGGTTTCCAACTCAGCTTCCCATTTTGAGCTTCCCACATCCTGACACGGGGTGAATGAAGGCTAAAGTGACGGAACAGCCACACCACTTTATGGCTCTGCTGCTGGCAGCACACATTAAGCCCTCAGCTGACAAGACAATGAACATGGAGCCATCTTCTGCTATCCAAAATCCCAGATGCCATTTTGTGCTCATCTCTGTACCACACTAAACAATCTCACCCCAGTTAGCATACCCTGGTTCAGCTCAAAGGTACTGAGCGTTACTTAGGTGCCTTGAGTGTTTTTGAGAGCCTCACACCATTTACAGCCTAGGTTTAGCTGGAAATCTCATCACAGCCCCGAGTCCCTTAGCAGGGAAGAGGCAAGACCTCTGTTTCCGTGTCAAAACGGAGCCGAGGCACCGCGTGTGCCACAGCTGCTGGGGCTCCTCACCTTGGTCGCGTTGCGGTTTGCATAGTTGACGCAGGCATTGTGGCTCTGATTCAACCACTGCAGGGGAAACAAGAAGAGATAGGCATAAACATGACTTTGGGAAAGGAAAAGCCATCTACCAACACTGGAGCACCCTAGAAGAGTTCCTCTCCCTTTGGAGCAGCTCATAACTTGTCACCTCTTTTCAGTGCCTCACAAACGTCCTACATCTGATTTAATGTCCTTCAAAGAGAGGGATGGAGATCCAGTGCCCCATGGGCAGCTCTGCTTCTCCATAGAGAATCACCCAGATTGGAAGGGACTTACAGCTAATTCCAGAGCTACCAAACCTTCCCCTGATTAAATCCAGCCACATCATCTCCTCATGAACTCCAGCACTGCCAATGCAGAATAGCCACATGCATCATCAGTCTGTCCCCTAGACAGAAGCCAGCTGCTCCTTTCCATCCCATCACATTCTCCAGCCATTCAGACAAGCGTTACCTGCCAAAACACAGTGGATGCCAGCGTCTGGTTGGGCAAGAGAAGACCAACAACCTGCAAGAGAAGAGTTTTCTTGTTAGCAAATGCATTTCTGGTTTGCTCTTCCAGGCATGCAGTCAGAACAGTTACTGAACCTCCCTTCAGTCTGTTGTCTCTCCATTTTCCAGGGGTGAAACTGGGCTACGTAGCTGCCCTTGAATGCTTTGCACCTTTATTGCTTGCCACACACCTTGAAAAGATCTTGGCAGCAGATACTGCCCAAAGATTATTTCTGGAGGATAACACAAGCCCTGCATGAAGGCAAGAGTTCAAAGTTGGTACTACTGGCAGTGAAGAGGGGTTTCTTGTTTTCCTCTGACACATTCACTGTTTCAGGCACAAGAAAGAACGCTGATTTGAACATCTGAAGACAGCAGTGCCACCTGGAAGCACATGTGCTTCTGCTTGGGAGCCTGAATTTTGTTTTCAAAGGAGAGAATTGTTGATGTGTTACACTCATAGCTGCAAAAACTCCTGCTTGGGTTGTGAGCTCAGGTTGACTCTTGCCAGCTCCCAGAGGCTGACAACTGCCTGTCCCACCACATCTGGCCACGGGCTGCCTGCTCCCACATGAATGCAAGACGTCACAGGTTTTGCAAGGTCACCCACTGCAGCACTTAGGGTCACATGTGTATGGTGTCTATACAGTCCTGACAGCACTGTCAGAATCCTTCCTACCTTGTTTTGTGGCAATTTGCTTTATTAAAGCATAAGGTGTTGATGAGGAGGAAAAGGATGCAAAGCAAGGGGAGTCCCAAAGATAAACCAAACAAACATGAAGAGTTCTTGGGTAAGGAACAGGTAAGATGAGATACTTTATAAAATCATACAGTTGCTTAGGCTGGAAAACAACTTTAAGAGTCCAACCCACTGCCAGGTCACCACTAAACCATGTCCCTCAGCACCACATCTACACAGCTTTTTAATCCCTCCAGGGACGGGGACTCCACCACTGCCCTGGGCAGCCTGGTCCAGGTCTTGACAACCCTTTTGGAAAGAAATCTTTCCTCATGTCCAAATTAAACCTTCTCTGACACAACTTAAGGCCACTTCCTCTTGTCCTATTGCTTGTTCCTTGAAAGAGAGACCAACCCCACCAGGCTCCAGCCGGGAAGTGTAGAGAGCCAGACGGTCTCTCCTGAGCTTCCTTTTTTCCAGGCTAAACAACCCTAGGTGTCTGAGCTGCTACTCACAAGACTTCTTTTCTAGACTCTTCACCAGCTTTGTTACCCTTCTCTGGACACACTCCAGCACCTCAATGTTCTTCTTGGAATGCAGAGCCAAAACTGAACTCAGCATTCAAGGTGCAACTTCATCAGTGCAAATACAGAGGGACCAACCCTGCCCTGGTCCTGCTGGCCATGCTGTTGCTGATCCAAGCCAGAGTGCTGTTGGCCTCCTTGGCAACTTGGGCACTTCCTACTACCATTGCTCTTTTCTCTCTTCCTGCACCTTAAATATGTGACAGCTTCTGAAGAAGATGGGCTTCTTCTTGCAAGATCCCACTTGCGTCTTTGTTAAGAGCATAAAGACTGAAAAATGCTTAAATCTACCTGGACTGATTGACTCGATGTGACCTGAGACATCTACAGGGCATCTGGGCAGCAAAAGCTGCGAGTCTATTCCCACACTCAGACCACCTCCTCCACCATTTTTTCTAAGTTTATCCCTGCAGAAGCTGAGAAGAAAGAGAACCTCCCTGTGGGAGCACTGAGAGCCTGCGGCAAGCGAAAGCCTTCTCCGCACATCTGCAGCAGCATCAGTTGAAGAGGAGGCAACTTCTACGTAAGGACAGGAGAGAGAAATAACAACAAACAAAAGGGTAACAGGGTTGGGAGGCCTCATTTCATTTACATCTTCTTTCCTTTCTCCTCCTCCTCCTCCTCCTCCAGCTTTTCCTCCTACAGCCTTTCGTGAAGTTGCAGGGACTTTGCGGGCTGGCGGAGCGCCAGGCTCTGCAAGTTACACTAATTTACTGCTCCCATTCAAGACGAGGAGCTTGTCATTAATTACTCCACTGCTAGTCATAGCCAAAGGAATCCAACAGGCGATGAACCTCCTCACCCCAGCACCCCAGCACTGACTTACGAGCCTGAAGCCAGCGAGCTAATGAGGCTCTGGTGGAGAGAGAGGGAAGACTGCAGGCAGCTACTCACATTGTCAGCTGAAGCTGAGCGCCGAGGAGAAATACAGGAGGAAAATAAATAAATAAAAAAGAGCACCCAAAATGTGTATGACTGAAAGAGGCACGTTTGAATGCAAACTCTCCATATGTGCAAGAGTCTGTCAAGAAATGTACAGTTTCACTTTTAATTACTGTCAGGGGAAAAAATAACGAAGAAGGAAAACAAAAAAAACAAAAAAAAAAGAAAAAGAAAAAGAAAAGAAGCTTCTAAAGGGTAGAAAAGTACCAGCTACGAAATTTCATTGCCCATTAGGTGTGAATGGCCATTGGTGGCCCCAAAGCCAGGGCAAAAGCTCTGACATTGACATCCATCCACTCTGAGGAGCTCATCAGCACCTCTGTGTCATGAGCCCTCCCCTTGCAAGCCTCAAGGCATAGAATCACAGAACCCTAGGGGCACAAAATCATAGAATCACAGAATCCGGGGGTCACAAAATCATAGAATCACGAATCAAAGAATCCTAGGACCACAAAATCATAGAATCACATAAGCCTAGGGGCACAAAACCATGGAATCACAGAATCCTAGGGGCACAAAACCATGGAATCACAGAATCACAAAATCCTAGGGTCACAAACCCATAGGATCACAGAATTCTAGATTCACAAAAACATAATTACAAAATCAGGGAATCAGAGAATCACAGAATCATAGAATGGTTGGGTTAGAAGGAACCTTTAAAGGTCATCTAGTCCAGCCTCCAGTCCTGCAACTAAGTCTTCACTATGTGCTTTGATAAATCAACCAGACCTCCCCCATCTTTAAATACATAAGGAAAATCAGGTGCTTAAAGGTGGGAACAGCAGCACAACTCCTGCTCCACCTTCGCTGCCCATATCTTAGGCTGAATTTCCTAAATGCAGATCAATTTTTTTCTCCTTGGAGCCTTTCATCCTAGAGGTTAAATGCAAAACTAGGGTAAAAGGCTATGGATCTGCAGCTGCCTTGCACATCTCACCCCTACAGCTAAGGGAGATAACGCAAGAGACTGGATTTGCTCCCTCCTGGTCTGAAATCTAGGTGGGCAAACACAAGCTCTGTTCACACTTACAGATCATAGAACCAGAGAATTATGGCTGTAAGCAACCTTTAAAGATCATCAGATCCAACCATTAACTCAGCACTGCCAGGTCACAACTAAATCATGTCCCTCAGCATCACATCTCCATGGCCTTTCAGCAAACCTTTTGGGCATGAAATTTCTCCTCATGTCCAACCTAAACCTCCCCTGGAACAATCTGCAGCTGTTTTCTCTTGTCCTATTTCTTGTTACATAGGAGAAGAGACCAACCCCACCTGGCTCCAACCTCCTTTCAGGGAGTTGGAGAGAGCAAAATTATCTCCCCTTAGCCTCCTTTTCTCCAGGCTAAACAACCCCAGTTTCCTCAGCTGCTCCTCACAGTAGTTGTGCTCTAGACCCTTTGCTGCCCTTCTGTGGACACTCTCCAGCACCTCAATGTCATTCTTGTAGTGAGAGTCCTGAACCCAGGATTCTAGGTGTGGCTTCACCAGTGCCCAGTACAAGGGGATGATTCCTACCCTAGTCCTGCTGGCCACACTACCGCTGATCCAGGCCATGATACTGGTAGCCTTCTTGGCCAGCTGGACACACACTGGCTCATATTCATCCTGTCCCTGCTCTGCCACTGCATCCAACTCAGGGACAGAAGCATAAACCTGAGCATGGAAAGGATGCTGGCTAAAAAGAAAGGCAAATGAATACAACTCAGGGAAAGAATAACAATGATTTGGTGGTGTCAGGGCAGTAGCTGCACTGGCCAGAAAAAAAAACCCACTATTATTTTCAGCAAGACCTTAGGCTCTTTCACAATGAGCTAAACCACACTGAACTGCATATAACAAGCTGTAGAGGGGCAGACCACCCCAATGTGTACACAGGCAGCATGGTACATTGACTGCTGGGCAGCAAACCTGCCAACAGGTCACCTAGTCGTGGCTCTGGTGGTGTCTATGACCTCCAAACACCAGGCTGATTACAGTGGCTGAGGGCAACCACACTCAGCCAGGCACGTTGAGCCTCTCTTGAGGAAATCCCATCCCCCTATGTGAAATGCAAGACTCAAACTGTTTTTATGCTAGAGCAGGCTGCCAATTTTGTCACTAAATTTCACAGATCGATTGGCATAAATGTTACATTTTAATTTTAACATTTGAAACGTTTGGGTTTTTTTTTTTTCTTCCTCCTTTTTTTTTTTTTCTTCCTCTTTCCCCCCCCCCCCCCCTTCTCTAAATGACAAGAGGTTCCAGTTTATCCTTTGCAGCTAGTGAAATTGGGCTCATCTGACAGCTCTCGGCTCCTCTGACAGCTCTGGATTTGGGCCGATTTCATTGTCAGTTTGATGGTTAACTCATTTTTGTTTAACCTTTTCTTTTTAAAATGCCCCATACAAAGTTACCACCAAAAGCCTTAAGCACGACAACAAATAGAATCCTAGAACCACAGCAGCACAGAACGCCTCAGTTTGGAAAGAATCTTTACAGTTCATCTAGTCCAAGCCCCCTGCAAGTCAGCAGGGGCATGGAATCACCCAGGCTGGAAGGGACCTCTAAAGGTCTAGTCCAAGCCCTCTGCAAGTCAGCAGGGACAGGGACATCTTCAGCTAGAGGAGGTTGATCAGAGCTCATCCAATCTGACCTGGAATGGTTCCAGGGATGGGACGTCTACCACCAAATAGTAACAGCTGCAATGATTTCTGCTTTTAGGTGCTGCCAGCCTTGCTGTTGCTGTTCTGGAAAGGATCACTCCCTTTAGGCATGAACTACACCATGGTCCACTGGGTTTAGGAAGATGAAATTCAGCACGTTTTGCTCCTTCAACAATTTCAATCAGAGTAGTTTAATAAACTGAGGCAAGAGCTGGTGGTTAGGAGGATCAGGTTTGGGCCAAAGTGTGTCCCTCAGTTTTGCCATTCATACAACAGGGTTAATTAACCTCTCCTGATTCTTCCTGCAGATGAGCTGAGGTCTTCAGCTCCTGTTCCTGGAGACAAGCTGAGT
This sequence comes from Indicator indicator, assembly GCF_027791375.1. NCBI lineage: Eukaryota > Metazoa > Chordata > Aves > Piciformes > Indicatoridae > Indicator > Indicator indicator. The sequence continues at coordinate 13,203,539 of NC_072032.1, read as the reverse complement.
TCGGGGCATTGGGAAGAGAAGCAGAATTCTCTCCCTTCTGGCTTTTACCCTTGAGAGCACCCTAAAGCTTACAAACTTCACAATCACAAGTACAAACTGCAAATGCCCTTAGCAAGAGCCCCCCAGAAAGCACTCTCTGTGTTTAATCAATCGAGGCGAGAGTGCAGGGCACCAGCCTCACCACACTGCAGCTCATCACGTTTGGGAAGCAAAGTGAAAAGCATGCAAATCAAAAGAAAAAAAAAAAAAAAAAAAGGGTCCAAAGATGAAATCAGAGAGTTGCCAAAGTTGCATTTTGCAGGCAATGAGCTCATCTTGGACTTCCCTTCCCAGAAGGGAAAGAGAAAGCTGAAGATGTTGCAGGGGGTTGGGTGAGATTGATGTTAAATAGATAAAATAACCTCAGTCACGACGAGCTGTGTCCACAGGGCAGGTTTTACATGATGAAGGCCTTGGTAATGTGTGATGGGAAAGGTGGGACCCTGTGTGACATGAGGAGCTAAGGTGGGATTTAGAGAACTGTCTGTGAGTGCTAAAAAAAAAAAAATCCACCTCTCAGTGCTCAGAGAGGGGGGAGAGATGTCAGAATACTTACGATGGGTGTTCCAAAGGGAATGTAACCTATTGAAAACAAACAAAAGAGATGAATTAATGTTAGTACACAGCTTTGGGACAGAAAAACTCACATCTAAGACATCCATTAGTTCAGAATAGAAGCCATGTTGGCATGATGGGCTGCACTCACTTCCACCAGCTCCATACCACCGTGGGGACATCCGTAGACCTACACCTGATGCATTAAGCATCAACCTAGAGCAGCCTCTTGATCTTTCCCCAGTCTCCTTCCCATCCTCTTTTTGTTTTTCTTGCATTGTGGTTTAAGAGTTTCCCTGCAACTTGTATAATAAGCCTTAAAGCTTATTCCAGTAAACCCAGTCTGTGCCAGTATGTGGTAGAAGCAGTTCAGAAAGCATTGTGCGGTTGAGCTGAGCTAGGCAGCCAGCAACCACCCCAACCAGCAGAAGCAAAGGGATGACAGCTCAGACCAGGAGCTGCTTGGTCTGGACCAGGAGGAGCTGGGTGCTGCTGTGGTGGTGCTGATGGAGCTGACCCAGTGGCTTGCTGCCATGGAACGGGGGAGATCCTGCCCCCCTTCCTAGGCTCAGTCATGCAAGCTGTTCCCTCCCTTGTGCCAGCTCTGTTGCTCATCAGACCCTCCCACAACCTACCCAGGAAAAAACTCTCCAGCTTTTTGAGCCCCTTCCCCTCATGTTGAGCCTGGTCCCACTAGGGTGCTGAAGATGTTCCTGAAACCATCTAATGAGCTGTAGAGCCCATGTGGTGGGCTTCAGTTAAGAAGCAGGACCATCGTGGGACCTCACCACCTGCTTTATCAACCTCTCCACTAGTGATTCTACCCCAGGAGAGTAGAAAAATGAACAGGAGATAAGCTGAGGAAAGTATATGTGCATCATGGAGGAGAGAGGGACTATTTTAATCACAGGTGTAAGTTAAAGGTCTCTATTAGCCAGCAGCCTTTACCCCAAATCTTACTGAGCACCACCAAAATCTTACTGAGCACCACCAAAATCAAATGCTTCACATTTTTCCCCTGCTCAGGCTGCCAGTTTCTGTGCTAATTATAATTTCTCTCTGACTTCCACTGGAAGGTCTCAGAGCATTTTACCAGTATTACTGAATTAAACCTCCTGGATCCAGTTTACAGTGGGAAAGGGAAAGACCTGGGAGGAAGAAAAATGTAAGAAAAAGTACAGAACAAGGCAGCCAAACAGTGGGTTCTGGCTCTTCTCCCCTCCACTTCACCCTCAACATCACCCTTCACTGAAGAACTGGAGAAGAAAAGCCACCAAGCCTGTTCTTTTCCCCCGTCTCCAGTATTCAGGTGAAGATATTTCCCCCAGAAAACATGGAAAGGATCTATTTATTTAAATAGATCCTTCAGGAAAGGATGAAGGCTGCACTGCAGAGGTAGCTGTGGACCTGTGCACGGCAGATGGACACCCCAAAATGGGGAAGAAGAGGTGACAATTTTATCATTAAGCAGCATGGTGAACCCATGGACAAGCTGATCCTTCCTGGGCCCTCAGTGCCATAGCTATCAGGTACCACCACACACAGGAAAATCAGTCTCAGTCCATTCTCCGCCTGGGATGTTCCTTGGGCATCAATCTTTGTTGTTTACTACAAAACCAAAATTCCCACTAGAGTGATGGGCACCTCAAAAAAATGCCAGAGGAGATGTTGGTTCGAGTCCAGGTTAAAGTATCTGAGGGAAAGGGAAATATCAAGCACTAGACCTCATATTTAGGATCCTAATTCTCCTTCACTTCGTTTGAATTACTTTCTGATCTTGGTCTAAATGTTTATGAGAGGCAACTCAAACAAACGAACAACCCCAACCCCTTTGATTCCCAGTAAAAGCCATGAGTGCCCAATCAGGACATCCCATACCTGACATCCGGAAAGGCATGAAGATGGTCTCATTCGTATCGGGGTGGATGATGGCCTGAAAAACAGTCAGCAAACAACCTGAAATATCAGAAGTGGCTCTTTCTTGGTACTACAATGTCCCCAAAGGCCACCCACAGCTCTACCTTAACCACATGGGGTTAAAAAAAAAACAAAACATGCAGATTTAGGAAGGTGAAAGGGAAACCTGATTTCTGTCCCTGCCTCTTTTCAGCATCTCCACCAAGGTACAGCTTAATGCCTGGCTGAAACTCTGCCCTGTGAAAGGAAGGCAGAGCCCTCTCCATGGCAGAGGGGTGGGGAGGGCAGGAATGAGGGTGTAAAATCACTTTATGCTGCTTGTGAAGCCAATGGGTGGCAGGAGACCAACATAAGGACTTGTGTGAGGATGGATTCAGACCAAGGAACATCTCCCCCATCTGCAGGTATGGCTGCATGAGCCTGTTGTAGGAAACCTGAAATGCTACTTCAGGATCTGTCTGAGTTGGGATAAAACCTGTGCAGATCTGGCCCGCTCTGGCTGTCACCATAAGGGTGACCCAAATAAAATCTCTTCACATGCCACAGGATTTGGATTTGCCAGATAATGCAACCTGTCTGAGTACCCACAGCCTCTCAGCCATCGCTGGCAGCTGCGGACAGCCCACCCTCCATAGGAATCCTCAGCCTGTGTCACCCATGAACAGAGAAGGAAGCTCACTTGGCCCATTTTCACTCCACTTCACAACCAGCCCAGGAGGCTGCACTGGGCTGAACTGGCTGGGGATGAAAACCCAATCCCCAAGCGATCTGGGGCTGCAGAGGAGGAAGGTACGACACAGCTTCAAGCCTTCCCAAAGAACTGTCAAACTATTTCCAAAAGCCTAGAGACAAGAAATCTTTTGACTAGACAGGAAGGAGAAAATGAAGACATGAAAATATATAAATACAAAATAAAAAAAAAAAAAAAAAAAAAAAAATCAATCAGACTCTTTGGTGGCAACAGTGCTTCCTGCATTTACATTTCTGTGGCAAGACAAAACAGCAACTGGCAAAGTCACTAATGGAGGAGAGGATGAAAAGGAGGGGGAAAGAAAAAAGCAGCAATAGTGGAAAATGATAATGAAATACAACAAAATCTTATTACCTGCTTAATTTTTTGAGCTCCCCACAGCTAGAAAAAGAGAACATTGCATTAAAAAAATACCCAAACAACCCAGCAGTGCAATTTTACACCCAACCCCAATTATTCATCTCTGAGCTGCTGTTGTAAGGGAACGCTTTAAACCAGCCTCATTTTCTGCACCCTTCCAGGATGTATTTAAAGATCCCTTACACAGCAAGCTCCTTCAAAGCTGCATGACCAGCAAGCCCAGCAAGGCAGAGAAGATATTCCTGCTTGTAAGAGAGAACAACAACAGGCAGACTTCACACTCAGCTTTACAAAGGCAGAATTCTCTCGGTAACTCTGCCACACGTAGATCTCAAGGTAAATTTAGCACAGGCTCTCCTTGGATCAGCTTCCTGCAGGCACTGAGGCTTGCTGGGGAACAAAGGTGCAGCAAGCCCTGCAGAGAAATACAGTAAATAAATGAAACCCAGATTCGGAATAAGTCAGCCACTGGTTTTCATGTTCCTCAAGAAGGGAAAGGCACTGAAAAATGCTGGTGAAGAGGAAAAAAATCTCATTTAAAACTCTCACAAGCTCCCACTGCTATTTACTCACTGTAACTCAGCAGCACCACAACACCTCGAATCAAGCTTGGACAGAGATCTACAAGCACTGAGGAAGAAACACAGAATCATAGAATGGTTTGAGTTGGAAAGGACCTCAAAGATCATCTAGTTCCAACCCCTGCACCTGCCACCATAGGCAGGGACACTTTCCACTAGACCAAGCTGCTCAAGGCCTGGTCCAGCCTGGCCTTGACTCACACATGAGGTGCACGTAGAGCTCATGAACAGGTGCACAACATCAAGAGATGCTCTGGCAGATACACAAACCCACAGTTTGCCCACTGTGAGGACTTTCCTCCATGCATTACACCTGAATGTAGCTTATGATCTCCAAAGAAAATCCCCATTCCAAGGTACCTCATTCCAGACAGGGATCTAAAACCAAGCCTCCTGTAAAACACTACAACAGATCTTTGCCTTTAATATTAAAACCTGTTCTGCTCAGCTCAAGTCTGGCTTCAACTTCAAGCAGCTTGTGTCCCACCTCTGTCTGACAGCCCCCAGCACTGTCTGGTTTTGCCCTTCATGCAGGTACTTGGAGCTGCTGAAAGCCACCCTTTAACCTCTGCTTAAAGACAAAATGCCATCAAACCCCTGGGAGCCAGCAGCCTAGCTGTTTCTTTGGCAAGGAGCATTTGCCAATCTTTTAACCACCCTCGTGGCTCTTTTACATCTTTCCAATTTGTCAACATCCTCTTGAAGCAAGAGTGCCAGAAATGAGACAAATTATTCCAACAAGAGTTGTCCCAGTGCCAAGCCAAGGGCAGGCTAACCTGAGGTGCTCTGCTCTTGCTGTTGATCAGTCTGAAGGCAGTGACAGCTCTTTTTGCTTGGAGAGCTCACCATTACCCACCCAAGCACCTACCCAGGTGCCCTGGGCATGCTCTGCCTCAGGGGCACTCACACTTCACATCTTATCATTATTGTGGTGTAAATTAAGCCCCATTCTGCTGTTCTTCTTCCCTCCAAGTGCCACCCCCAAACCTAAATTCATTAAAAAATAGCATCACAGAATCCCAGCACAGTGGGTGTTGGAAGGGACCTCTGGAGGTCATCCAGTCCAACCCTCCTGCTAAAGCAGGTTGCCCAGGATCACAATGCCCAGACGCGTTTAGAATCTCTCCAGAGCAGGAGCCTCCACAACCTCTCTGGGCAGCCTGCTCCAGGGCTTCAGCACCCTCACAGCAAAGAATTTTTTCCTCAGGTTCAGACAGAACTTCCTGGGTTTCAGTTTGTGCCCACTGCCTCTTGTCCTGTCACTAGGAACCACTGAAAAGAGTCTGGCTCCATCCTCTTGCCCCTCACTCTTCAGCTCTTGCTGAGCACTGATCAGATCCCCTCTGGGGCTGCTCTTCTCCAGGCTAGACAGCCTCAGGGCTCTCAGCCTTTCCTTCTCACAGAGATGCTCCAGGCCTCTCAGCATCTTCACAGCCTCCACTTTCCCAGGATTTCCCTGTCTCTCTTGAACTGGGAAGCCCAAAGCCCATATGTGATCTCACTAGGGCAGAGTAGAGGCAGAGGACAACTTCCCTCAACCTGCTGGTCACACTTTTCTGACTGTAGCCCAGGATTCCATTTGTCTTCACAAATCCTCACATCCAGAGGGTTGGAGGCAGCATGCCCAGACATCTACCAGGGCTTTTCTACACTTGCCTGCCCACCAGCTCGAGGACTTCCCCAAGGTGAAAGTGGGAATCCTCCAGCTGCAGGTGACCACTCAAAGCATCCTAGGGTTGCCCAGGTCTTGCTTAGCTTAGACGAGAACCAAACCCCTGGGATTTTTCCTCCCTAGCTGGAAGCACCAAGACTAGCAAAAAGGAAGAGGGATGGTTTCTGAGCCAGCGCTATGGCTTTTTTGGTCAAATTATCTAATTTCATTAATTGATCCCAATATTTATGCATTTTCCTGCTGCAGTGCAAATATTGTTAGAACATGCGATTTCATTACTTCTCCGAAAGAGACTTTGCAAGATGCACCTGATGAGTCACCTAAAGATTCTGCCAGCTCATTTTCACTTTTTTTTCTTTCTTTTTTTTTTTTATTTTTTTACTCCTCTAATTCATTTTCTGTCTGCAGAGCTTTTCAATAGCTCCAGTTCTCCAGCAAGTTGTGCCAGCTGGGGACTCATTTCTGACAGCAAGGCTCTGCTTCTGCCGGGGATTTCATTCACGCTCTCTCCGGCCACCTTGGAGAAGCAGCCAGATTTTGATCTCATTTCCACTAGTGTGAATCCAAAGCATCTTCACTGCAGCACGTGGAAGAACTCCAGATTCGTGCTCAATTAACGTTAGATTTAGGACCATCATCTCTAAAGATAGTCAGCCTGTACTGGGTGGCTCTCCTGTGAGGGATGATCTTCCTTTCCATCAGCTTTGCTGGGTCTTACCAGCTCAAAGCTCCACAGGCGTTTGTCCAACATTCTGATTTGGTGCAAGAACCAAACCTGCTTAGGTTAGGTTTACACCAAAAAAAACAAAACAAAAACACCCAAACAAAAAGCCTGGAGGAGCAGGGGCAACCTCTGAGCAGCTCACTGCAGTGGGCTTAGTCGGGATGACCTTTAAAGGTCCCTTCCAACACAAAACATTCTCTGAGTCTGTAAGGCAGCAGGAGTGTTGGAACACTGTTTAATGCATTCCACCATCTCCCCAGCAACTTAAGCAGACAACAGAGAACAGGTTTCTCCAGCCTGTGACCACTGCAACCTTCTACCAGCCAGCTCAGACTAGATCCATGGAGATCTCCTTCATGGTGGTGGAGGAATCAGCTTCAGGGCTGCTTGCTCACAGCACTTCAGTGTCCAGCATTTCAGGATGCTGGACTCATGCATGACATTTCCATCCATCCTTCCCTGGAATTCCGTTTTCTTCTACATTTTTTTGAGGAAGAGATCCTCACCACTTTGCACACCACCTACAGCAGATACCTTTAAGCCCCTGAACTCAAGAACTGGACTCAGTTATACAGAAACTCTATTGCACTTATGACATTTAAGGAAGGACATCAAAGACTGCCACAACCAATGAGAACCAAAGCTGTGGTAAGGAGCTAGAAACTGGAAAAACTCTTAGGGAATAGATAAGCTCCTTGGTTGACAGGACATTCATTAGCAGTCCTTATTTAGCAGCAGAATAGCAGCTTAGAGATAGCTTTGGAAAAAAGAAAAAGAACAGATGCAGCCCAAATCTATTAGCTAACACCTGCCCCTATAAAATCACTACAAAGGGGACCAGCTACTCTTCAGAGATTAAGCTCCCTCCTCTTACATACAGGAAGACCAGGTTGGACATTAGGAGCAATTTCTTCCCCAGAAAAATCATCAAGCCCAGGGCAGTGGTGGAGTCTCCATCCCTTGATCCCATAAAAGCCACGGAGCTGCAGTGCTGAGGTGACCTGGCAGTGCTGGGTTAATGCCTGGACTTCATAATCTTAAAGGTCTCATCCAACCAAAATGATTCTGTGATTCTATGGTTCTAAGAACCTGGACACAAAAGATGGGATTTGTTTTCCCTCCACACCAAATTTCACCTAGAGTAGAAATCTGTCTTTACAAATTGCTCACCCTTGTTTACAAGCCAGCTCCAACACTGCTAAAAGAAGCAGCCAGCTCCATCCCACAGCAGTGCAGTTGGCTGCACCCAGGCCACCCATGACATCGCTGAAGATGTCAGTGCTGGGTTAACAGTTGGACTTGACCTAAATGACTTTTCCAACCACAACAGTTCTATGATTCTAAGATTTCTTGACTGTGTGTGACACAGGGTAAGGAGCCCTGGAGCCCTCAGCACAGCAGAGACATGGAGCTGTTGGTGCAGGAGGAGGCCACAACAATGCTGGGAGGGCTAGAAGCCCTCTGCTGTGAGGCCAGGCTGAGAGAGTTGGGGTTGTTCAGCCTGGAGAAGAGAAGGCTCCAGGGAGACCTTCTGGTGGCCTTTCAGCACTCCAAGGGCCAATCAGAAAGCTGGGTATAGACTTTTTAGCAGGGCCAGTTGTGACAGGACAAGGGGTGATGGTTTGAAACTAAAAGACAGGTAACCACTAAACCATGTCCCTCAGCACCACATCCACACAGTTTTTACCCCCCTCCAGGGACTTTTGAACCACTCAGCCACTCCTCACAAGACTTCTGCTCTAGACCCTTCACCAGCTTCCTTGTCCCTCTCTGGACACACTCCAGCACCTCAATGTCCTTCTTGGACTGAGGGGCCAAAAAATTGAACCCAATATTCACCAGTGCCCAGAGGAATTGTCAGGGAGACAATCCCTCCCTGCCCCGGTCCTGCTGCCCATACTATTGCTGATCCTGGCCAGGATGCTGTTTGCCTTCTTGGCCACCTGGGCACACCCTGGCTCATATTCAGCTGGCTGTCAACCCAAACCCCCAAGTCATTTTCCACCAGGCACTTTGAGACACTCTTCCCCACACCTGAACCATTCATGGGCTTGTTATGACCCACATTTAGGGCCCAGAACTTGGCCTTGTTGAACCTCAAGCACAGAATTATAGAATGCTTTGGGTTGGAAGAGAACATCATCCACTCCAATTTCTTTGAGGTGCATTAACCTAAAACACTTCTGACCAAGCTCTCAAGGCACCTTTTGTGTTCTGGAAATGGTCACCCTATTTTAGATCACCTTAGCACCACAGAGAAGGTCCAAGTTCAGCTCTTGCAGCAGCAAACTGGCTACTTTCCTGTGAAAGAAAGGAAGCAGCAGGACAACCCAGATCTCTAGGTTTTATTGTATCCTGCAAGAGACCAGAGGGGGGAAAAAAAAGTACAGTTTACTGCAAATGGACCTCTTCGCTCTTCATCAACACTGTTAGGAAAAGCCATTATTCTCCAAAAGGGATGCTGTTTAGACTCTGATGGATTCATTGTTCTCTGCTGTGTCTGGGACAGCAGGAGCGGCTCTTCCCGCTGCTAAGATGATTGAAGGAGGAACACAGTAATAAATATATGCCCATTAAGCTGGTGAGCCTCTTTTCACTTCACTGATACTAATGGGGAAGAAATGAAACAGTTTCAAAACAGCAAGTTGCCAAAAACCGCATTTGGAAAGGCTGAGGAGTGAGAAGTCACAACTGACACACCACGGTTCATGCTCCGCCAACGCTCGCAGGCAGGGGCTGGCTGGAGAATAGCAAGTGTCTGTCTCCAAGGGACAATTTCAAAGAGCTGCATTTTTCCTCTTACTACAGATCATTCCCCTGAGGTTTTAAATTCCTCCCCCCCCCCCCCCCAAACATGCCCTTGGGGTTATTTTTATTTTGGCCTTTAACTACCCCCTTAGGTTGAAGGGGGACGGAGTTTCTAAGGGCACAGAATGGGGCAACAGAATTGTCTCATTGCTGTCTTGTTTTCCAACTGACAGTCACACATGGGTAAGCCAACACACAGCCAAATTAACAGAGAGAATCCCAACAGTTAAATCTACACACCTGTGCAGGACTAGATGATCTTTCTGAGGTGCCCTCCAGCCTGATTAGCTTACGATCCTACAAACAGCAAGATCTGGATGCATCACAAATACGGACACCTGGTGTCCTGGACCTACAAGGATTTTAGTCAGCAAAAGATCAACAGCTCAAGATGTTTAGGTCTTATGAAACCTGAAGTAATTACACAAAACAGTACAGGTTGGAAGGGACCTCTGGAGATCACCCAGTCCAAACCCCCTGCTAAAGCAGTGACACCCACAGCAGGTTGCCCAGGATCACAATGTCCAGGTGGGTTAGGCATCTCTTCGGAGACTCCACAACCTCTCTGGGCAGCCTGCTCAGGGCTCCAGCACCCTCACAGCAGAAAAGCTTTTCCTCCTGCTCAGATAGAACCTCCTGGGCTCCAGTTTATGCCTATTGGCCCTTTTCCTGTCACTAGGCACTGCTGAAAAGGTCTGGCCCCATCCACTTGCACCCCACCTTTTAGACGATGATCATCACGGGTCAGATCCCCTCTGGGGCTGCTCTTCTCCAGGCTAAACAGCCCCAGGTCTCAGCTTTTCCTCTTCACAGAGGTGTTCTCAGTCCCCTCAGCATCTTTTAGCCCTATTGTAATTTCCTATCTCCACCACAACCAGCAGATCAAGCTGGGATAGTTCATGGCACCACAGCCCCATTGGCCTTCCCCATCCCGGGTGTGCCCTCCAGCCCCTCATGCCACAGACAACACCGAGCACACAGAACATACAGGGAGCTGTTCATAAAATGAGGCATTTTGGGAACAGGGAAAAGGAGATTGAGCTTTTATTAAGATCAGTTGTCAGAACCAGCTGTGCCAGGGGCAAGCCAGCAAGGAGGTGGGAACACATGGGCAGGAGGAGAGGAGGCAGAGACATGGCACTGCTGACTTCCATCAGCTCACGCTGCCATGGCATCACGCTTTCCCTGGCAATATTCTGGGCACAGAACAAATTTGCACACCAGTTCACATAGAAAGGGGAATGATCTGATGTGAAAGGCAATGAGGGATTTAATAGGCACCCATCTCTATTGTGGGTGCACTTTGGAGGATGGAGTCATCTCCACAAGATGCACAGCTACGAGGGCTGCATCTCATTCATCAGACAAGTTCTTAAACCTCTTCTTGGCATTAGCAAAAAAAAAAAAAAAAAAAAGAAAAGAGAAAAAAAGAAGAAGCAGCATCACTCACTCCTGACAACCTTCATTCAGCACACACCAAGCACCCTCAGACACTTCTGCTATTTGGTGGCTCTTTACCTCTCTCTGCTGGCAGGACCACAGGGAGATGCTGGGGTGCATGCCTGAGATCAGGACAGAAGGGATAGAGGGGAGGTAGAAGAGGTCTAGGAACCTTCATCACCATATTTCTTTGCCTGTATTCTACTTCTTGTTTAGATATTAAGTTTTTTAGGGCAGGGTGGTATGAAATCTACAAATGGGGAACATCAGGGCTCTGACCCTAACTTGTTCACCAGCCTAATATGGCTCCAAATATTGAACAGCCTTAGGCTGCTGCTGTTCAATATTTGGAGCCATATTAGGCTAATGAACAGTGATATTAAGCAGCAATATTAAGATGAGGGCTTAGCAGCTAATTTCTACCCCAATTTTGAAGCAGACAACAGAAAGGACACATTTTGTTGGGCCTGCCAGTAAAGTAGTTCCAGCATGTAATGACTGCAGGGAATTCTAGCTAAGAAAAATCAAAATATAAAGCGTTTAGGGATAAAAACTGAAGAAGTAGAGCAGCCTGAAGTCCATAATGAAATCTCCCCAGCATTCATACCTTCAAAGGCAGGTGATGGTCTACATCTATGAGTTGTCTACATCTTGATGTTAAAAGGGGCTTTCCAGCTACGCACATTTCTGCAGCCCTGAGCAGAAAAAAAAGAATCAGCCAGCAAAAGGCAGCTGTGTTGTAAACTGAGAGTGCTTTCCAGGAAACTAGACCAGGGAGCTAGATTCTATGGCCCTGCTCTGGCAGGGGGTTTGGACTAAATGATCCCTGGAGGTCCCCTAACATCCTGTGATCCTATGATTTCAATTTCTCCATAGCTGATAGCCACTGAGTGCTGCTTCTCTTTAGCTTTTACCACTGCTGACATGCCAGCTTCAATCTGTTCCTCCAATCTGTGCTGGTCTGTTGGGCAGGTTGGGAAAGGGACTCACACACACAAGAGGACACAGATGCAATGCTACGAATTAGTGAAAGGAGACAAAAAAAAAAAAAAAAAAAAAAAGAGGACAAAAGCCACATCGTTATGCCCTGCAGTTGGTGAAATCTTTTGGTTTGAGGCTCCAACCTCAGCCCCAGTGCTCCTGAGCTAGAGGAAATGTCCTCTTGTAACCAAGCTGCCTCTTTATCCTTGTTTATCAGGCTGATATTTTTACAGCCCCTGTTGTTACAGCAGAAACCATTCCCTCAAAAGAAACCTTTTTACTCCAGTGGAGATTCCCTCCAGGAGGCAGTTTGGGGAATTGCCTGCCCTGTTTAGAACTGTATATGTTACAGTCTATACCTTCTGCTGCAAATTGGCTCCCAATGCACTTGTCTGTGTCATTTTCACCTACCCACTCGCAGCTCCCACCAGCCACCGGAGCACCATGCGCAGGGCTGGATTCTGCCAACCCCGGGAGCCACCGGTGGAAGCCGTCATGAAAACTGCCTTGAGCAGCAGGACCTTTAGCACATCTCCTCCTTGTCTACAAGGAACACAAGCTAAAAATGTTCCTGAGGTATAATGAGAGACCACTTAAATGAGCAGCAAGGAACGGATGGTCAAGAGGAGGAATTGTCATAGAAAGGCAACAAGACATTAGTGGCCACGGAGCAGGAAAAGACAGGACAGAAGTGACAACTGAACCAGTTTCTCCCATCAACATAAACCCTACACATTTCCTCTTTTTTACTTCTTCTTCTCAGGATCTTACCACTTTCAAGCTTCTTCTGGGATGGGGAGATGAAAGGGGATACACACCACCAGATCATAAGCAGAGAATCAGAGGATCATAGAATGGCTTGAGTTGGAAGTGACTTTTAAAGATCTTCCAATCCAACATCCTTGCAGTCAGCAGGGACAGCTCAGAGTCCTGTCCAGCCTGATCTGGAATGGTTTCAGGAATGGGCTATCTATTAACTCTCCAGGCATCCTGGGCCAGGGTCCCCCAGTCCTCAGCGTAAACAACCTCTTCCTTCTGCCTACTCTAAATCTCCCTCTTTTAGTTTCAAGCCATCACCCCCTATCCTGTCACAACAGGCCCTGCTAAAAAGTCTGCCCCCAGCTTTCTGATCACCCTTTAAGTACTGAAAGGCCACCAGAAGGTCTCCCTGGAGCTGCCTTTTCTCCAGGCTGAACAACCCCAAGTCTCTCAGCCTGGCCTGGCAGCAGAGGTGTTCCAACCCTTGGATCATTTTGTGGGCTCGCTCTGGACCTGCTCCAACAGGTCCATGTCTCTGCTGTGCTGGCAGTGACTTGCCAGCACTCGAACAGACTTACCCTCTGCAGAAGGAGCCAAATGAAGGACACAGATGGATGTATTCACCAAGCACAACCAAGCACTAGGAAGTTCACTGAACTCAGAAGTTCTCACAGCAAAAATTTGTACTTGTAAACCATTACAAGAAACATCTCTTCCTTCAAATACTTCTGGAACAGACAACTTCAGTCACCCAACACAGAGACATGCAACCACCCAAAATCCTCCAGCAGGAACCCAAACCTCCCCAAAAGCCTTCCTGGTGCTTGTTCTCCAAGCACCTTCTCCAGTCCTGTTAAACTACCTAACCCAAATGACCAAGAGAACAGAGATCCACTCCAAAATGCTGCACTGCCAAGAGTATCTTTATATTTAGGGAAAAATGATGAAATCCTAAGAACCTGTCAGAGAAGAGGCTAAATTACAGTCTGGGGTATTTCCACTACACAGAATGGTTGGGGTTGGTGAGGTTTTAATAAGTGGAATGTGGAAAAAAAACCCAACTTCACAGCTAACAAAAAATAAGCCTGGCTCTTACATATGCAAATAAAAATAGATTTAGATTGCGCATGAGGAAAAGTTTGCTCCTCCAAAGTGTTGTCAAGCCCTGAAGCAGGCTGCCCAGGGCAGTGGTGGAGTCCCCATCAATCTTTCAAGGGATGGTGACTCCACAGCTGCCCTGAGCAGCCTGTTTCAGGGCTTGTCAACCCTTTTGGGGAACAAATGGTTCCTCATGCCCAATCCAAATGTGTAGATGTGGTGCTCAGAGACATTGTTTAGTAGTGGACTTGGTAAAGTTGGGTTAATGATTCGACTTAATGATCTTTAATGGTCTTTTTTCAACCAAAACAATTCCATGACTCTATGAAAATGTTGGGTAAATAAAGCTAAGCTGAAGAAGTGGAGACTGCAGGATCTAACATGCAGCACTGAAGAAATACTTCTCAAGCAGCCAGGTGTGCTCTGGTTTGCTGACTGCATAAATGGATACACCTAAGATAAAAATCATTGCTTTTAAACATCTTTCTGATGGAGGAACTAAAAAGCTGAATGTCCCTCAATCAAAAGCTATCAGCAGCCTTGCAGCTATTGGCAGCTCCAAGATCAATTCCTCATAATTTGCTAATGACGCCCAATAAACAGGTTTTCACCTCCTTCAGTTAGTGGCCATTTTCCCAGGCAGGGAAGTCACTCCAGTTCAAGAGCAAGTACAAGAGCTACTGGATGAGTGTCAAGTGACCTGGAAGTGGAATAGATGTAGGTGTTGGCAGCGTTGGTGCTCAGTGACAGGACAAGGGGCAATGGGCACAAACTGGGATCCAGAAGGTTCCAGCTGAACATGAGGAGAAAATTCTTTGCTGTGAGAGTGCTGGAGGCCTGGAGCAGGCTGCCCAGGAGAGGTTGTGCAGTCTCCTTCTGTGAAGGGACTCAAAACCCACCTGGACATTGTGATCTTGGGCAATCTGCTGCAGGTAATCCTGCTTTAGCAGGGGGTTTGGACTGGCGATCTCCAGAGGTCCTTTCCAACCCCCACCATGCTGGGATTCTGTAATTCTGTCTCTTCAGAGGGTTTTTTATCCTTTAGATATTCCATAATCATTCCATTGCAGCTCATTTTGAAAAACCTGCTCCAAAAATGCGGAAGAGAAAGCCTCCCTCTACAAGAACCCTGTCAAGAAGAGAAGTGTGGAGGAGATACTTGACGTTACATAGCTTTAGGCTTTTAAGTTTTCCATTTTTCATGTGGTGAAACCATTTCAGCAGGCAATATAGAGTGTGCTGAGCTGCTGTTATGCTTTCAAGCTCCTGCCTGCCATCCTTCATGAGAACCATGAATTTCTGAATGAGGGGGGGAAAAAAGCCCAGGGATTCGAACACTGTCAAACACGCCGCACCACGAAAGTGGATCAGGCAGGAGATTAGTGAAACGACTCTGTCAAAACAACCTGTCTTCTGGATCTCAAAGTTGATATTTGGGGGAGGGGGTTGGGTTCTTCAAAAGCTAATGCACTCAAATTCTGCCCAAAGTGCTATTTTTAAAGGCTTCCAAGGTGCTAATGACTTTAGTTCTGATTATGGAGCTTTGCAGCCCGTTCAGGCATGGCTTCACACACACACGTGCCATCCCCACCCCATGCCTGTAGAGCCCATTGCAGTTCTGAGCCTCTGCATCTCTAAGGGGCTCTAGCAATCAAACCTCCATTATCTCTTAAACAGGATAAAGTGGAGTGGGTAATTACTAGGGGTAATGGATATAAGCTACAGCACAGGAGGTTCCACCTCAGCCCGAGGGGGAACTTCTTCACTGTGAAGGTCTCCTTCTCTGGGTCTCTGACTTCTCTTGTGAAGTCTCCTTCTCTGGAGACTTTCAAGACTCATCTGGATGTGTTCCTGTGCAATCTGTGCTAGATACTATGGTCCTGCTCTGGAAGGGAGGTTGGACTAGATGACATTCAGAGGTCCCTTCCAACCCCTACCATCCTGTGATCCTGTGAGTGCTTCTCTCAGGAGAAGCTCCACCTAACCTTTTAGATGTGGAACAAATCAACCTGTCTCAGATACAGCTGCATCAGCAGGCCAGATGAGCCAAGTCACTACTCCAGCACACACTCCTTTCCCACCATGAACCATGTTCACAGGCAACGAGGGGCGAAGGAAAATCAGCCCCAAATCAAATCACCTCCCATCTGCTGGTCTGTTGCCAGCTCATGGCAACTTCCTCAGTGCATCAGAGGTGTGTGTGACACACTCAGTTACCAGCTACGTAAAACATCAGATGGCTCAGTCTTTAATTCCAACATCAACCCATGCACACAAGCTCCAAAGTGGGCACCTCTCCAGAGCTGCATTGAGTCCCTTTCCCAAATTAGCACCAGAACAACTGCAAATTGTTATTGCCTGGAAGCCAGAGGCCATCCTGCAGATAGTGGTGCACAGAAAGGCCATACTGATGGTCCAACCTAGCTTGAGGAAAGCAAAACTGTATTCTCCAGGTGCCTTTGGTTCAGCAGAAGAAAATTTGGGGTGATATCTACGCAAGTGAGAAGCTTCCCCTCCCCCAAGGCAATCAAGCAGCACGTCGTATGTTCTGCAAAGGCAGCAGTAATTAATGAGACACTTACAGCTGGATAGATCTGGCACATTTGTGTGGAATTCAGCACTGGCAAGCTTGCCAGCTACCCAGAGCTCCCCACATGCTCCCCTCCACCTTCAGAGGTAGAAAATAACCAATGCTCTGAGTACAGAAACTAAGAGCATCCTCCAGCCATTGCAGAGACAGAAACCACAGCCCTGTTTCAATCAGATTTACAGCCAGACCTTCCTCTCCAGCTCAGAGAAGGAAAGGGCAGTGCATGGCTAATCATCATGTGAAGTGCCCAGTGCCTAATGTCTCCACAGCTTCAGCATTCAGTGAATCCCCATGGCCATAATGATCACAGACTTGTTTGGATTGGAAGAGACGCTTCAACATCACCTAGTCCAATACCCCTGCAGGCAGCAGGGACATCGGCAACTAGATCAGGCTGCTCAGAGCCCCAAACAACCTGCCCTAGAATGGTTCCAGGGATGGGGTATCTCCCACCCCAGCACTCTCAGCCTCTCCTCCTCACAGAGATGCTCCAGGCCCCTCAGCAGCTTTGTAGCCTCTGCTGGACTCTCTCCAGTAGTTCCCTGTCTATCTTAAATTGAGAGGCCCGAACTAGATCCAGTACTCCAGATGTGACCTCACTAGGACAGAGCAGAGGGGGAGGAGAACCTCCCTTGACCTGCTGGCCACACTCTTCTAAATACACCTCAGGAGACCTCAAGGGCACATAGCTGACTCATGGTTATTGCACACTGAGAACCCTCCAACTTGCATCACCAGGTTCACCTTCTGCAAGTGTCTTCATGGCTGAGGGCAACAAGAAAGGCTCTGCTTCAGTTTGCTCCCTCAGTGCCACTCTGAATGAACCCTGGGTACATCCCAGGTTTGGCACTAGGCAAATCCCAAATGTAGGTCAAAAGTCTGTGTGGTTTGTCACAGTGACTGACTTGTATTTCATCTGCCTGCAGGCAGATGGGAACTGAGTCATCTGTGGCTGCATCATTCTCTACTCTTCTCCCTTCCTCAACCTCAGTTTCTTTTTTTTTTCCCCTGCAATCAGATTGGGGTTGAAAGCTTGCAGTGACATCAAAGGACCAGGAGAGCAATGCCTCCTACCACACATCACACAGGGAGAGCTGCTTTCCCCTTTGTATTTACTGAAGCCATGCCTCTCTCCCAGCAAAGCACCCACCACTTTCTAAAGTGAATGTGAATTTTAGTTTTCTCTGTTTACCTGCTACAGCTGTGGCACAGGTTAGAGGCTCTCTGTGAATTCCACTCCCTTCCCAAAGGGAAGAGAAAGGGAATAAGGGAGAGAGACTGACGGGGTGGGAAAGAAACTAAACAGCTGGGATGGAAATGAGAACAATCCAATGAAATAGAGACAAAGATGGCAATGATGTCACTATTGTCATCACTGATGCTGGGGGCAGGCACTGGGGAAGTCCCTGACAGGAAATGGATTCAGGAGCTGGATTCAGGAACATACAGATTGGGACTGCAGGCAGAAAAGACAGAGTCCTCCTCAGACAACAGCCACTGAAGAAGAGGCTTGACCCTGGTGATGCCTCAGGTTTCTCCTGAAGATGACATCCATGGGCTGCAATCCCTTGTTGGTCAGTTGAGGGTCACCTGTCCTGTCCAATCCTCCCTGCAGGTGCCACCTCTGACTTCCTGCACCCCAAGGTGGCACACAAGCTGTGGCAGTGCCCTTGCTGTGCCCAGGAGCAAGTCTCAGCCAGAGCCTTTCTGCAGCCCAGCCCTTGGCAGGAGCTCTCCCCAGCAGCTTCTCACTGCTAGGAGCAGCCCCTGGCTGTGCAACCCTGCCCTGAACTGCAGAAAGTGCCTCAGTGAGCAGAGCCTGAGCTGGGAAGTCAAATCTATGAGTAGAATTAGCTCTGTCCTAGCTCGAACCACATAAAGTTGTGTTTTATTTTCCTTCAAAACAGCTGCCAGGTCAAACTCTATCTTTAAAAAGGACTAGAGGCAAAGCCCTACGGAATGCCCTGTAGCTGGGATGCAGAGTGCAGCTTTGTTTTGACTTCAGGCTCTTTTCTTCTGGGTAGCTCAAATCAGGACTATTTGTCTTTCATGAGAAGAAATTATCACAGATGAACAGGAAAAAAAGTAATAAAAGAGGTTATTTGACCTACAGGGCATGAGAGAAGAGCTTTTTCCTCTTACCTCCTTGTTGGTGACTCCTGGGGGCAAAGTCCCATGCTTGTAATCCTCCAGCAGCTGCACAGCTTCCTTCAGGCGACTCTGCAAACAAAACAGCAGCCTGGTCTGCAACACTGGTCTGACCTGGTGAAGGGGTGGGAAGGGACCTCAAGGAATCATCCAGCCCACCCTGCAATGCTTGTCCTGCCCTGGAGTGAAGGGGTTGGAAGGGACCTCAAGGAATCATCCAGCCCACTCTGCAACACTGGTCCTGCCCTGGAGTGAAGGGGTTGGAAGGCACCTCAAGGAATCGTCCAGCCCAATACCCTTGCCAAAGCAGGGTGACCTGGGGCAGGTCACACAGGAATCCCTCCATGCAGGGTTTGAAAGTCTCCAGAGGAGACTCCACAACCTCTCTGGGCAGGCTGCTCCACTGCTCCATCACCCTCATAGCAAAGAAGTGTCTCCTCATGTGGAGGTGGCACCTCCTGTGTTCTAGCTTGTACCTGTTCTTCCTTGTCCTGCTTCTGGGCACCACTAAAAAGAGGCTGGCAGCTTCATCTTGACATCCACCCCTCAGGTATTTACAGATGTTGGTAAGATCCCTTCTCTGCTTTCTCTGCTCCCACGGTCCCATCCTGTCAGAATCCTCCATTTACTCCCAGAACAGTTAGTCATCTATACAAGTATTCCACAAAGCTCTGGAGCTGAGGCAAAGTTTAGATGAAATAGAACACTTTCAAGAACTAAATAGAAAAAAATTCAAGGGAAAAAAAAAAAAAATCTCTTTCTTGTGTTTCTCTCTATGCACTGCGATAGCTCAAGTGGGTAAATATTTATTGTCTACATAACACAGATATTTATTCAAATAAACCAAATAGAATCATACATTGGTCCAGGCTAGAAGGGACCTCCAAAGGTCAAGTAGTCTGACCTCTCTGCAGTCAGCAGGGACATCCCCAACTAGACCAGGATGGTTTATGTTAGAAATTAGTTCTCAACACTACAGATTGAATTCATTTTTTTACCTTCCTTTCCATTAAAAGTGTATTAGGATCCAATAAGATCTCTACCTTGAGGGTGCTGGAACACTGCAACAGGTTGCTCAGGGAGGTAGCTGAGGCCTCATCCCTGGAGATACTCAAGGTGAGGCTCAACAGGGCTCTGAGCAACCTGATCTAGTTGAGGACACCCCTGCTGACTGCAGGGGGGTTGGACCTAGATGACCTTTGGAGATCCCTTCCAACCCAGACCATTCTATGATTCTAAAGACCTAAAGATGTAACAGGCACTGAATTTTGAAAATCAGTGGATATCCAAATGCAGATGTTTTCAAGAAAGAGAAGATAATGTGACTCAAAATGTGGGTTTAGTTCTACATTTGACAAAAGCAGCTAAATACTGAATTAATGGCTTGCTAGAATGCTAATAAATATTATTCAATAAATTGCAATAAATTGCATATAGGGCAGAAGTAAAGAGGTAGAAAGATCCTTGGATTGACAAAGCTAAAGAAGAAGAAATCAGGCTATAAAGACTGGTTTTCCTGGAATTAAATCTGCTTATCTTGCAGAAAGCACCAGATCAGTGAGTAAAGGCTCCCAAATATTTGAAGCCCAACAAATCACTCATTTTCAAAAGCCTGCTGCAGGTTATTTGCCATCCAGATGAGTAAGGTGGACTTTGTTCTGGCATTTCTGCTCTAGCTCTGTCATTCTGGCAGTACTGCTAACATTGGTGCTGGAGAGCGTTTCCTAAATACAGAATATTCTGTCTCAAATAACACACAGAGTGCTGGTGGCTCATCTACAGCCCTGTGGTTTCAGTGTATTCCTGTTGAGGCTCCTGGCTGTCACTGCAAGCTCTGCTCTCACAACCCCCCTGTGAATCAGGAGAGTGTCCCCAGGCTCATTACCAGCTCGTGTCCATGGGATTGCTTGCAGGGAAACTACTTTGCTCCCTTTCATGCAAACATCAAAGAGTACTTTGTTGTTTCCTTGGAAGCACCAGCAGTTATGCCAACCTGAAAGCAGCAATTAATGAATGACCATTGTCCCTACAACATTCAAAACACAAGACATATGGATTGGTGGAAATTCCTCCACTTTGCAGAGCCAGAGGGTTGGGATCAGACCCACTGGCTGGTTTTGCACCATCTGAGCTCACACCATCAGTGCCAGGTTCTTTCCAGCCCTGGTGGCTTTCAGATTTTGTAAGCTCTTGCACTGAATAGCAGCTACTCAGCAGAAGGGGAGAGTCTGTACAGAGATGTCTAATGGCCCTTAGAAGGTTTAGTTTGGATAGGAGGAAAAATGTCTTCATTGAAATGGTTGTAAAGTCCTGGAACAGACTGCCCAGGGAAATGGTTGAATCTTCATCCCTCAAGGGATTGAAAAGATGTAGTGCTGAGGGAGATGCATTAGCAACAGGCTCGGGAGAGTTAAGTTAACATTTGGGCTTGATGATCTTAAAGGTCTTTTCCAGCCTAAATGATTCTATGATTCTAAGATCACATGAGGACTTTATCCTTTTGAAGCTGGTCTTGATAGCTCCTTGCCCTGTTGGCCCCATGGCTGTTGCCAAATCTCCTCTGAGGAAAAAGCCATCACCTAGCACGAGTACCACCAAAATCTGACTGTCCAGCACTGCAGCCAGCACGACAATCCAGAGGTGACAAGCCAGACAGCTGAATGACTAATGCCTGCAGATCCAGAGCAGACAACCTTTATTGCCTTCAAAACTAGAAAATAAGCCAGGAGTGCCAGCATCACATTCTGGAGAGCCATTTGGGCTCATTATTGGTATGTGGGTTTTGTCCCTGAGATTACCTACACTGTGTGTCTTGCAAATGATCTGCACGGAACAGCATGTAACTCTGAATGAAAAACTGGAAGGAAGAGATGAATGGGGCTGTGTTCTATTTTTTCCCTCCTTCTCTTGAGGAAATCTTTGTAGTTACTATAACAACCCTGGCCAGATCCCATCTTTTTTCGTACGGTAACAAACAGACAACAAAAAAGCCTGATTTTTGCTTTGAAAAAAAACAGAGTCTTGATGAATTTCCTCTTTCAGCTCGATGGGGAGAAGGGAACTTTCTCAGAGTAAAGGCTCTGAGACGGTTCCCGAGGTGGACAAAAGAGGGGCACAGAAAGTGAACAAAAGTGTCAAGCGCAAGGACCACGCTGAGAAGATGCCTTTCATGTGGCTTGGAGGTGTTCAGGTAGTTCTAACAAATGACCCACAGCCTCAAAATTTCCTTAGTGAACAGCCAGCATTGTCTTACAGAATCACAGAACTGTCAGGGTTGGAAGGGACCTCAAGGATCATCCAGTTCCAACCCCCCTGCCATGGGCAGGGACACCTTCCACCAGACCAGGCTGCTCAAGGCATCATCCAACCTGGCCTTGAACACTTCCACAGCCAGTGGAGCAGGCTGCCCAGAGAGGTCGTGAAGTCTCCTTCCTTGGAGACTTTCAAAGCCCACCTGGATACATTCCTGTGCAGACTACCCTAGGTGATCCTGCTTTTGACAGGAGGGTTGGACTCAACGATCTCTGGAGGTCCCTTCCAATTTCTAACATTCTGGGATTATGTGATCCACAACCTCCTTGGGCAACCTGTTCCAATGTCTCACCATCCTCACTGGAAAGAATTTCTTCCTAGTCTCCAGGCTAAATCTCCTCAGGTTGCCCAGAGTCCCATCCAGCCTGGCCTTAAAAACTTTCAGGAATGAGGCTTCCACCACATCTTTGGACAACCCATTCCAGTGTCTCACCACCCGGGTGTCTTCTACAGCTTCTAGAACAGTCAAGCACCTTCTTTGAACCAGAGCCTCCAAAAAAAAGACATCACTTCCCAGAGTGCAACAGCTCCAAATGCCAACCAGTGTCACTCCCTGGCTTTTCACATGATGCAGCACTGTGATGATGGTTGATAAAGTCAACAATGACACTTCATTCCCATTTTAACAGGGAAAAATGGCCTGCCAACAAGGTTGTGCTCCTGTTTCAATATTTATTGTTGCTTGATTTCTCCCCTGCTATCTGTAGGAAGAAGTGTCACTGGAGTCTTTACAGCATCACTTCAAAAAAAAGAAAAAAAAAAAAAAAGCAACCACAGTTTGTAGTCGTATGGATCGTTTCTCTCATCCCCCTTCTCTCACTAGAGCACTTCTAGTGGTGGATGGTGGGGTCTCAGCTCCCACAATAGGGTGCTAGACAGACCATCTGCACCCAAAGGATGTTCTTACAAACCTAAGCCCAGAAGCAGTGCCAGGGATCTACCAAGCTCACACAGAATCATAAGCATGGTTTGGGTTGGAAGGGACCTCTGGAGATCATCCAGTCCAACCCCACTGCTAAAGCAGGGCACCCACAGCAGGTTGCCCAGGAGCACAATGTCCAGGTGGCTTTGGAATGTCTCCAGAGGAGACTCCACAACCTCCCTGGGCAGTGTTCTGCCACTCTTACAGCAAAGAAGTTTCTCCTCATGTTCAGATGGAACTTACTGTGTTCTAGTTTGTGCCCTTCTCCTGTCACTGGGCGCCAATGAAAAGAGTCTGGCTCCATCATCTTGACCTTCACCCTTTAGATATGGATCAGCATTGAGAAGATTCCCTCTCAGT
This sequence comes from Indicator indicator, assembly GCF_027791375.1. NCBI lineage: Eukaryota > Metazoa > Chordata > Aves > Piciformes > Indicatoridae > Indicator > Indicator indicator. The sequence goes on along the minus strand of NC_072032.1, from coordinate 13,180,522 downwards.
CTTCTGAGATGCCACCAGGAAAGCAGCCCACACAATCCTGAGCTGGCACCTGGAGTCCCTGATGGCCAGCACTCTGGTGGGACAGTGAACAACTGCCTTGGGTCGTATGCATGACTGCACACAGGTACAGGCACCAGATGGCTCCACCCAGCACGTGAGCTCCTGCACTGATTTTTCACCTTGCCCTCCTTGCTCAGGGGCACGCTGCTTCTGGCTGAAAGATCTGTGCCTTGTCTTCTCTTGGATCTCAGCGGATGCCTACACATGGCTTAGAGCTGCCTCCAGAAACCCATATGTGCACATACAGACCGTAATAACAGTCATTATGCCAGTAGCACTACAACACTCCTGCTACAGAATCAACAGAAAAGGAGTCAAGTTTTGCATCTGAGCCTTTGAAGACAAAATCCACTGATGGGCCAGGCCACGTGGGAACAGTTTCCACCTCACTCTGCTCATACAGGGCTCGTATCAGGGTTTCAAGCCCTCATCAGCCCAGCGACGGACACTGTGTGCCTGAGAGTTGCAATCATTCCAGGTTGGGACCAAAGCTGACTTACTGGCAGAAGATGCAAAGCAAGAGTCTTCTGGCCAGCAGCAGCACATATTTGACATGGGATATGGAAATCCAGCTGTGCTCTGCCATCACAACTCAACAGCTCCTGATTCTGTCTCTCTGCACAACGGATGCTGCATACGGCAGACTTGACTCCAGCTGGCCCTATTGTATTGGATCCACAGTGACAGACAACAGGAGCCAGAAACTTTTTGTTCAAGTAGAGCCAGCAGATGTGACACTGAATAAACACAGACAGTCAATCTGCTGAGTAAGAAGGTATCGTTCATATAAATAACATACATCTAATCCTGCTTCCATCTTAAACCCAAATATGGGAATGCAAGATGCTTGGCGCTCTGCTGATTTCTGCTCTGAACAATGAGATGAAGCAAAGGCAGAGAGCACAACACAGCCCCTTCAGAGCTCACTGTCATTCTGGTTTCACTTTTGCTTTCCCCATGAGGAGCTTCCCACTGAGTGTTAACAGTCTGTCCTGCCTAATGTCAGAAGGGATAAGCTAGCCTTATCAAATTACCTCCTGGGCCCTACTGCTTCTCCTGATGGACCTTAATTACAGAGCAATTAAAAGTATTATTCCAATCATTTTAACCTCACACACTTCAAAAGTAGCCATTACACCCACTGAGGGGTTTCTCCTGGCCTCAGCAACAGGACTTGCTGGCCCTAACCTCTGCAGTCACAGGTTGCCAGCTTACTGGAAAAGTTTGCAAGTTCACAGCTGCCAAAAAATTATTTCCTTCGAAAGGCAGTAATGGCAGGAATTAGCACAGAATGAAAGCTCCACTATAGAGGTTACAGCAAATAGACATGAGGTTGGTGCCTTAGAATCATAGAATCACAGACTTATTTTGGTTGGAAGAGACCTTTAAGATCATTGAGTCCAACCATCAACCCAGCATTGCCAGGTCACCACTAAACCATGGCCCTCAGCACCACATCTACACAGCTTTGAAACCTCCAGGGACGTGGACTCCACCACTGCCCAGGGCAGCCTGGTCTAGGCCTTGATAATCCTTTAATGGATAAAATTTCTCCTACTCTACCCTAATTTCTCCTACTTCTCCCTCCCCTGGTGCAACCTGGGGCCATTTCCTCTTGTCCTATCACTTGTCCCTTAAGAGAACAAACTGGTTTCATGTGACTCCAACCTTCTTTCAGGGAGTTGTAGAGAGCCAGGAGGTCTCTCCTCAGCCTCCTTTTCTCCAAGCTGAACAACCCCAAGCCCCTCAGTTGCTCTTACCAAGATTTGTGCTCTAGACCCTTCACCAGCTTCATTGCCCTTCTTTGGACAGAATATACACAGACAAACTCCACAACTACAGAGCACAGCTGCAACATTTCTTTCCCTAAAAGGGTTGTCAAGGCCTGGACCAGGCACTCCAGGGCAGTGGGGGAGTTCTCATTCTTGGGAGAGATTGAAAAGCTGGGTAACTGTGGTGCTGAGGGACACGGTTTAGTGGTGAGCTGGCAGTGCTGGGTTAATGGCTCGACTTGTTTTCAGAGGAGTTTTCCAACCTAAACAATTCTGTTTAGCCACAAACCCCAATATAATCCAGTGCTGGGCATGTATCCCCTGAGGAGTAATGCTTAAGGACCTCTACAGGACAGGAAAGCTTTTAATTGTGTTGAGAACTTGCTTTATTGAACAATAAATGAGGAAGAGAGGACTGTCATTGAGACTAATTACACTTGGTATCACTGTGCTTGGCTTCCCCTCTTCAGAGGGAAGAAGCCTTCCTCAAAGCACAGCCACCAGTAGAATGCAATGATGTAACACACAGCAATTTAAAAAAAGGATGCAGAAAAACCCCAATATTATTACATCTCCCTACATTTTCCAGGGGATTAACCTCCATTCTCATTAGAGATTCATTTATCCATTTATTTTATTGTGTGAGGTTGTTTTTTTGTTTTTGGTTTTTTTTTTTCATTTGCTAGTGAGCTTCTCCAAGACAAACAGAGATTTATTTGTTCCCTGAGAACCCTGGGCCATCTGTCAAGGGGAAGGAGCTCTCCATCAACGGCTGCTTCCTCAACAAACCCTTTCTAGATTTTAATTTGCCACCTAAATTACCAAAGGAAGCCAAACAGCTTTCAGTACTACATACACACACACAGAGGACTTCAAAGCACACGGTCAGGTATGCTGAGCACAGCAAGTTGGACAGCTTACAATGGCTTGTAGTGATAGGATGAGAGGGAATGGGTTGAAGCTTGAGGAGAGGAGATTGAGACTGGAGATTAGGAAGAAATTCTTTCCAGTAAGGGTGGGATGACACTGGAACAGGTTGTGCAGGGAGGCTGTGGATGTCCCCTCCCTGGAGGTGTTCAAGGCCAGGTTGGATGAGGCCTTGAGCAGCCTGGGCTAGTGGGAGGTGTCCCTGTCTGTGGCAGTGTGGCTAGAACTGGATGATCTTTAAGGTCCCATCCAGCCTAAACCATTCCATGATTCTGTGAATCCACAACCTATTTTGTAACTTCAAAAAAGTAGAACCACCAACTCAACCAAGTTCACTCATGTCTTCCCTTTTGGATATACACAAGGAGGAGGTTTGAGAAATCTGTTTGTTGGGTTTTTTCCTGTATTAATGCCATTGTAAAACTCAGTTTGGTCCAGCTTAAAAATACACTGGACTACAGACACAGACACTAGAGGTTTAAATGGAGATCTGAGGAAGGTGAGGATTCTTCTTGAAACATGGAAACATTCCCAAAGGAAAAGAAGTTCTAATTAGACAGAACTGGATGATCTCCATCCAACAGAATTTTCCTCCAAAAAGAGGAAAAGAAAACAAGCTGAGGCATGACAAAATCCATCAAAAAGATGAGCAGAATCATCTGCTTCTGTCCTATCAGAAGACCCAGGACCTGTGTTCATCCCCAAACATCTCTGTCACATCCTGTCCCAGCCATCATGCCTCAGAGCAGCAGGCTGGAAAGCACAGGCTGATGGAAACCTACCAACTCCCAACTCTGCAAAGCTTCCTACTGTAAAGTGGCCTTCTCTCTGCAGTTCTCTTGGGCACACACACAAAAGACAGTCAACATGAGTGACACAATGCATTTTAGTCTCAAGTTTTTGAAAAAGCTGATTTAGGAGAAAGAGCTTATTGCAAGTCTCATCACTGTGTGTAAGGGGCTGCCCTCGGTGCAGTGCTAGCCACGACCAGCAGTTCAGCTCCCTCTGGTTTGACAATTGCCTGAACATTTATTTTCACAGAGTCACAGACTGGTTTGAGTTGGAAGGGAACTTAGAGATCATCTAGTTCCAACCCTAACACCATGGCCTGGGACACCTTCCACTAGATCAGGATGCTCCAAGCTATCCTTGAACACTTCTAGGGATGAGGCATCCACCACCTCTCTGGGCAACCTGGGCCAGTGTTTCACCACCCTCACAGTAAAAAATGTCTTCCTTATATCTAACCTGAATCTCCTCTCTTTCAGTTTAAAACCATCACCTCTCATCCTATCACTACACTCTCTGCTAAAGAGCCCCTCTCCATCTTTCCAGTAACCCCCTTTAAGTACTGGAAGGCCACAATAAGATCTCCCCCAAGCCTTCTCTTCTCCAGACTGATGAATCCTAACTCTCTGAGTCTTTTCTCATATGGGAGTGGGAGGATTTTCATCTTACACTACTCCACCTCAAAAAAAGATTAAAAAAAGGAAACAGAAAAAAAGAAGAAAGGAAGAAACAGCTGCTCTTTACCTGTCACTGAAAGCAAAATCCCAAGATTTGGGGTCAACAGGTAGAACTTAAGAGCACCACAAGAAATCTTTCTTCTAAATGACTCCCCACAACTATCGATAGGCTGGATATTAGGAGGAAGTTCTTCACAGAGAGAGACTGCCCATTGGAATGGGCTGCCCAGGGAGGTGGTGGAGTCACCATCCCTGGAGATGTTCAAGAGAAGCCTGGATGAGGCACTTAGTGCCATGGTCTAGTTGATTGGATAGGGCTGGGTGATAGGTTGGACTGGATGATCTTGGAGGTCTCTTCCAACCTGGCTGCTTCTATGATTCTATGATTGATATTTTATGAAAGCAGAGAAATACAGTAAAGCTGGACAATGCTAGATGAAACATAAATGGACCAGAAACCCCCAAACCTGGCACAAACAAGGTAGTAACTAAGGCAAAACCACAACACTTTGCTCAGCAAAGGTCCTTCTTGAGTGCAGCCACTGAGAAACCACACCTCAAACCCACCCAGCTCACTGCCTCCATCTCATCTCTCATCCACTCACCTGCATTCGGATCCTTGGAGGAATTTTCCATCTGAGAAGACAACAGCACCAACAAGTTTGCCTGAGGGCAGTTCAGGGTCTCACCAGTGACTAGGGGGAGATGGAAGACTGGCAGGTGTGGATTCACCAGTGTCTAATGAAAGGAAGTTTCTGCTACGGCTTTAACAGAGCTGAAGTTGGGCAATCGATCAACTGTGAGACACAAATCCACTGGAAACCTGGCTTCATTACTTCTGCTTTTCACAGGAGAAATTGCTTCTAATCTAAACCTGTCTAATAAACAGGACTTTCAGAAAACAAGGCACAGATACATTACCTCAGTAACAAAGAGAGTCCGGGGATCGATGATGTCCAAGAAGTGCCTGAATCTGCCATAAAATGAAGTCTGGAAGACAAGAGGGGAAAAAACAAAACCATCTTCAGTTAGAAATTGCCTTCCTCCTGCTGCAGAGAAAGGTTTTATTTCCTCTGCAGAACTAAGCAGCAACTAAAGCCTGCTCCAGGGCTCCAGCAACTGCATAGCAAAGATGTATTTTTCCTCCTGTTCAGATGGAGCCTCCTGGGTTACCCTTTGTGCCTGTTGCCCTTTCTCCTGTCACTGGGCACCAGTGTCTGGCTCCATCCACCCTGGCCTTTAGCTCTTGCTGAGCATTGAGCAGATCCTCTTTGGGACTGCTCTTTTCCAGGCTCAACAGCCCCAGGGCTCTCAGCCTTTCCCACTCACAGAGCTGCTCCAGGCCCCTCAGCATCTTTGTAGCCTCTGCTGGACTCTTTCCAGTAGTTCCTTGCCTCTCTTGAAGTGGGGAGTATAGAACTGGACCCAAGACTCCAGGCTTACTAGAGTAGGGGGGAAAGGGAACTTCCCTCGACCTGCTGGTTACAGTCTTAATGCACCCCAGGACCCCATTGACCTTCTCGGCCACAAGAGCACATTGCTGGCTGATGAAGTTGTCCACCAGCACTCCCAGGTCCTTGTCCACAGAGCTGCTTTCCAGCAGGCCAACCCCAATCCAGAGAAGAGAGTCTGAAAGAAGGGCAGGATATGTGTGAAACAGGCTGGAAAGATCATGGACATCTCCAAGCGAAGGGAGAGCAGTTTTGACTTGGAAACAAAAATTGAATTTAGGCAAGGCCAAAGCAGCAGTCCATGAAATATTGATCTGCTGAGAGCACTCAGGACAAATCTACATCACCACTCCAACGTCAGTCTGGATTCTCTCATCTGGACTCAGATGTAGGACAAGTACCAGCGCTGCCTTACTGCAGCCTAAACTCTCATCTTGAGACTGGCACAAGCAAATGCACACAGTCCAGGGGCTGCTCTCTCCCATAGCTTCACCCCAAAGGAGACCAGGTCACAGATCTCCACCTGCTCCTGAACACTGTGCATGCAAATCTCTGTTTGCATTCCTTGTGCAGAAGCAGGCTCTAAATAGAGGAGTGGGAAATGGGTAAAGCAGCCAGAGTGGCACTAATCATAGCCTGGCACTGGTTCTCCTCTGCTGAATCCACTGGGCACAGAGACACACCAGGAGCACTGCTGCTTATGCAGGCAGCAATCCCTCTCTAATGGCAGCTCCCAGCGTGGCAGCACTCTGCTCTCAGCCATGTAACCAAACTCTCTGCTGTTATTCCTCCACGTTCTGCACTAAAAAAAGCCAAACCCACAACTAAACAAAATAGCTTCACAGAACTCCAGAAAAAAGGGGGGAAAAAAAAAGCTCCGGTGGTTTTTAATTAGCATTGATTTAATTAACACTAATTCTGGTACTTTCTAGCTTCTGTGAGCTTGACATTTTGCTGCCTGCCTTTTCTTTGCAGGATAAAGCTCCCTGCAGATGCCACTGCTCTCCACACCAGCACTGCCCGGCGCTTGCCAGAGGTGCAGGGAGTGAGGTGAGTAATGCATGACTCACCTTCCTCAGCACTCCCACCTGCCATCACCATCCTCCTTCTCCCACTGCCCATCCTCCTGCACTGGCTCAATGCTGAACAGCAAGGAGAGAACTCAGAGCAGCTGTGAGTGCAGAAGTTAACCAAGGGGGTGGATTTTAAACCTAAGTGGTCTCGCTGCCTTCAGCGCTGCAGCTGCAACACGAGATGGAAGCCAGCCCTCAAGAACACCTCTGACCATCAAGGATGCACTAAGAGACCACGTGAGGAGACTCAAGCCTCAGTTCACCCTTCCTCCGCTGAGGAAGGCAACAAGACCCAACTCAGCAGCTGTGGTTTCCACTTCTCTTTTTGCATTACCATGACCTCTCCAAAATGCAATTACTTGAACATGCATTCCCTTGCTCCCCTTGTGAGCCACCTGGAAGTAAAAAACTCCCACTATGGGAATTCTGGTGCTCAGAAGACGGCTATTGTCACCCTGAGGATCATTCTCCATCTCACAAACTGAAGACAAAACCTGCCTGTTCTCCCTCCCAGATCCCAAGAAGCAGGATGAGCTGCAGTCCCACAACAGTGAGTTACCCTTCAACTCTCTACACTCAGCAGTGTGCTCATCACCCTCACAGGACAGCACAAGAGAAGACAAACCATTAACCAACTTCTTCTTGCTCTGCTGCCTCTAATCCAAATTCCTTCAAACGAGGCATTGAACCTCATTCACTCCCACACCCAAGATTTTAAAGAGAGCAGCTTTGTTAATCAGGCAGCTGGAAAACCCCCAACATTCTAACTGGTCAAAAAGCACTTTTCCCAGCACACTTCTCACCCTCATGACAGCAAACTGGGCTCACCTGCAGTCAAAAACTCAGAGGGAAAGAAGCAAATAAAGCTCAGCCTTGGACAGGGGAAAACAGAATGAAATTGAGATGAGTGGGATGGGTGCTAGTCCCCAGTCCTACATCTACAACATCTCCAAGTCAGTTCCTGGTGCCACACCTTGCTTCATGAAGAACAGAAAAATAAAAAACATCCCAAAGAAGTAGAGGAGAAAGAGCTTGAACAAGTTGGGTTTGTTTTTTCTAAACTTTGATGAAGGAGAACCTCATTTTGCCACAACAAAAGCTCTGTAACCTGAGAACCACATAAAAGAGAACCAAAGAGCAAAGCCAAGAGCAAAGTTGCCTTCTTGAGGCTGCATCTACACATCAGCACTGCACATTCCACCTCACAGCTGAGCAAAACCCATCTGCTGTCCTAGCTGCCATCCAGACATGGGACTTTGTGTTCTTCCTTTTTAGATGACTATGGAAAGCTACTTCACTGCTAGGCCTTGTTGGTTGCCTTTCCATCATCCAGGTTAGTTCCTGCTTCCCAGGTTTAGTCTCCTGACTAGAAGCCAACAGAATGTTTTTAACTAACTATTGGTATTTGTTTTCACAGAGCTACATGCAAAACAAGCAGGAAAAACAAGAAAACAAAACAAACCCTCCACCAAATCCTGACCATTCACATCCTGAACCAGATCCAACTGTTGCACCTCAACTGCAACTCCAGATGCCTTCCTCTGGACCTGAGTCCCAGAGGAGATCTTCCCAAGGCTGATCAATGTCTAAAGGGTGGGGGGCAAGAGGATTTGGCCAGACTCTTGTCAGTGGTGCCCACTGACGAGGCACAAAGTGGAACCTTCTGGGTTCCATCTGAAGATGAGGACAAAATTCTTTGCTGTGAGGCTGCTGGAGCACTGGAAGAGGTCATCTTGAAGGGGATGAGAGGATCAAGCCCCAGGGCAGTGATGCAGCCAGAACTGTTCATTGCCCCAGCACAACCCTGCAGCACACAGCCAAACCCAGATTTCAGTGAGAATTCAAGATGGTTCCTTTATGCCAGGATCCCTTCCAGCTCTTGTCATCATAGTCATGCAAAGGATGGAGCTTGCAAGATGCCCTTTAGCTCCCAAATATCCATCCGTGGTCTTTTTCACCATTTTATTCCTGTAACATCTGTTGTAGTAAACAATTATCTGGGAGAAAACGGAATAACACAAATTCCCTGTGATTAATCACAGCTATTTTGGGACCTCTCAGCAGCCTGCAAGCAAGATGAAGTTCTGCAAAGCAGCTAGGAATATTAATTCCCTTACATGGCACAGCAGCTGAGAGTGAGCTCAGGAGCACTTTACAGCTCCAGCTCATTGAGGTGGCTGTGCTGGGGCCACGCAAGATCCAGGTGACTCCACGATAAAGACCTAGAAGGAAACTACTTGCAGGCTTAAGAAGAGCAGTGAGACACAAACACTCATTAGCAAGCACCTGTTCATCACTGAGAGAGTCAGAATGCCTTGTGGGCAGCAGGTCAAGGGAGGAGATTCTGCCCCTGTGCTCAGTTCTGCTGCCACCCCACCTGCAGTTCTGGGACCAGCTCTGGAGTCCTCAGCACAGACAGGGACCTGTTGGAGAGGGGCCAGAGGAGGCCATGGCAATGCTGGGAGGGCTGGAAGCCCTCTGCTGTGAGGCCAGGCTGAGGGAGTTGGGGTTGTTCAGCCTGAAGAGGAGAAGGCTCCAGGGGGACCTTCTGGTGGCCTTTCAGTACTTAAAGGGACTGATGAGAAAGCTGGGGACAGACTTTTTAGCAGGGCCTGTTGTGGCAGGACAGGGGGTGATGGTTGGAAACTAAAAGAGGGAGATTCAGACTAGAGAGAAGGAAGAGATGCTTTACAGTGAGGATGGTAACACCCAGGTTATCCAAGGAGGTGGTAGATGCCCCATCCCCAGAACCTTTCCAGGTCAGGGTGAACACTACTCTGAGCAACCTGCTCTAGTTGCAGAAGTTTCTGCTGACTGCAGGGGGGTTGGAACTGGATGACCTTTACAGGTCCCTTCCAACCCAAACCAGTCTCTGATTCTATAATTCCTACAACATGTGTGCCGGGCAGCCCAGGGAAGAACAGGAGATATGCACAACTTCATCAATTTAATTACAGTGTGTTTTGAAAAAGGATTTAATTAAGCCAGACCAAAAAAAAAAAAAAAAAAAAAAAAAAAGGATGCAGACTTGGGGTTTGGTTTTTTGAGCTAAAAAAAAAAGAAGGCTTACGTCAGCTTTAAATTAATTAGGAAGACATTTAAGTTAAACCAAACAAAATTAAGAACATTGAAGCCACTGAGCATCAAGACTCTGGCAAGGTAGAGGCAGAGAGCAGAGCTGTGCTAACTGCACATGCACTTGTGGTCTAGCCCAGTACAGGTTTAGGTCAAAGCTAAGGATTCTCAGTGCTTTGATGCTGTCAGTCTCACTTGGTAATATTAAAGGGCCAGAAGTCTGTATGGGAAGAGCTCCTGCACCTCAGTAACTTCAGCTACCTGCCATGACAGGTCTGGTCATGAACACGAATGCAGCATGGAAACCTTTCATGGGTGTCACATGGAATTGTAGGGGTTTGCTTCTTGGAGCACTGCCCAGTTCAAGAGACAAGAATCTCTGGAATAGAGTCCAGCAGAGGCTGCAGAGATGCTGAGGAGCCTGGAGCATCTCTGTGAGGAGGACAGGCTGAGAGCCCTGGGGCTGTTGAGCCTGGAGAACAGCAGCCCCAGAGGGGATCTGATCAATGCTGATCAATAGATAAAGGGTGGGGAGGCAAGAGGATGAGGCCAGACTCTTGTCAGTGGTGCCCAGTGGTAGGCCAAGGGACACCAGGTACAAACTGAAACCCAGAAGGTTCCATCTCAACTTTTATAAGGAAAAACTTTTTCCCTATGAGGGTGACAGAACACTGCCTAGAGAGGTTGTGGAGTCTCCTCTGGAGAGACTCCAAACCTGCCTGGACATTGCAGTCCCGGGCAACCTGCTCTGGGTGACCCTGCTCTAGCAGGAGGGTTGGACTGGATGGTCTCCAGAGGTCCCTGCCCACCCCCACCATGCTGTGCTTTTATGATTCCATGGAACTCCCTGTTCAAAACCCAGTCCTGGCTGATCAAGATATAAAAAGCCAACGGATGGCTTTTCTTGGCAGGTTCTGGGAAGTGAACAGACAAACATGAAACCCAAAGGTGTCTGCATATCCTTTTCCTTCTCTGAAATCCATCTTTAAGCATGTGTTTGCAGGACCCTACAAACTGCACATGTTAAACAGGGTCAGCCCATCTTCGGGGCTGAGAAAGCAACGTTTGGAGGCAATAAACACCATTCAGCATACACCAAATTCACCTCCAGCAGCTTGTAGGAGCAGAGTTAAGCCAGTTATGAACTAACCTTAAACATCCCTCTGCAGACTTTTAAGAGAAGCCCTTCTCCAAAATGGTTATCCTCTAGAGGAGAGGAGCTGCATTCACTTCTTGAAGTGGAAAATAACATCAGACTGAGCAGCAGGAGGAGAAAGGTCTGTGTCAAAGTCACACTAGGGCTCTGTTCTTCCTGCTGCCATCAGGGCTTCCAGCAGTCACAGTAAGCAAGCAGCAGGCCACTAAGCTCCTGAGAGCCACACCTAATCAACAGCCTCTTGATCTATGTGTTCCTGAAAGGGTTATCTTGGACACTGGAGGCATGTGGTTTTGCTGGGAGGTAATAAACCCTAGCTGAGCTTGAAATTTAGCAGATCAACAAAAATGGAGAGCAGGAAATAATGATTTTTTTTTTAGTACTTCTAAGGCATTTCAGAGATTAGAGTGCAGGGATTTCCAACATGTAAAATACCTGCAAGGTCAAGTTCAGACATCAGCACATCTGTAAGGACATTGTTAATATCACAGCCAAGGAAATGGCCTCTTTGGCCAGCAGCATAAAGCAGCCTAAGCACATCACGTCCTCCATGACCTCTTCACAGGATAAAAGATCTTTAAGGTTTGGGTTTATTCCTCTCTCCTTCCCCTGAAGAATCTAAATCTGTCACTTCTTTTTGTTGTTGTTTCCTACTTCATACAGAGCTTTTGAGCTCTGCTTGGTGAGACAACCACCCTCAACTTCAGCTGGGAAGGAAATCAGCTCACTTCTTGCTCACAGTGCCACACTAGCCAGGACAACCTCATGTTGCTTTTCAGAGGGCCGACTGTAATAAAACCACCAGAGTTTAACTGGTGCTATCTTTGTCCAGCAGTTAAGACCCCTGGTTAGCAATCAGCTGCTCCTACACCTTATTGAGACCCTTGCTGGAAAGGCTTCCTCAGCTCATCTGGTAGAAAACAAAACAAAGGCATTTATTTTACTGAGGGTAAGCAGCTGGGCTACAGGGAAAAACTCCAGAGTAGTGGGAACGTGCATTCAGTGCTCTGGCTCTAGAAGAGGGAGCACTTAGAAAATCCTTAAAGGAAAAATAAAAGGAGTTTGCCTATCACCTTAGAACTATTTGTCAGAAAATTAAGTCCTTACCACGTATTCTGAAACCCAACATCCTCATTTCTTCTTTTACCTAAAAACAGCCTGCCTGCGTTGGGAGGCAGAGCTCTGCCCAGCAAAGAAACAACAAAAAGGTGACTCAACAGAATGCAACCTGCCTGAAGACAAAGAAAAATGAGCGAACTGCAAACCAAGAAAGAGGCAAAGGGGAATTTCATAACCTGCAGAGGTGGTGCTGGGGATGGACCTCTCCCACCTACTGTCCTAAATTCTGCTCAGCCTCTTCCCGGCAGCTCTGGGTCACAGCAGGGGAAGGAAACCACCGTGTCTGCTCTGAACCAAAATCCCCAGGCAGCTCAGTTTGCTCTCCAAGGGTTTTGTTCCTAACACACAACTTTTCCTTGTTTTCCACCCCAGGGACAAAGATGCCTAGCACAGCTCCCTGCATCTCTCCCAGTCCCAGTTTGTAGTCAAATCTCCCCTGCAATAGCCCTGGACCTGCTCCCAGCCAGCATTTCAGAGGCAAATTGAATGCTGTCATCACTCAGGGCTACGTCTAGAATTTAAACAACCACCCCGAGCGTCACTAATCTCTTCCAAAACAAGCCAGGCATCCTTTGTCAGCTGGACTGCTGAAGCCCAGCTCCTGTAAACAAATAAAACCCTACAACAAGCCACAGAAGGGTCACGAACGGCAGAGAGTTGTGGGGGTAACACAATGAGCAGCTGATAGAACAGGATGGTGGTATTTAAGGTCCACTGATCCCTCAGGATCACACATCTTTCCCCAGCACCAGAGAATGAAGTTTGGTAGTAAAGACTAAGGTTAAGACAAGGGAAAGAAACAGAATCACTTAGACTGAAAAGGACCTTTAAGATCAAGTCCAACCATTAACCCAGCACTGCCAGGTCACCACTAAACCATGTCCCTCAGCACCACGTCTCCATGGCTCTGAAACCTCTCCAGAGGGGGGGAACTCCACCACTGCCCTGGGCAGCCTGGTCAAGGGCTTGACAACCCTTTCAGAGAATAAATTATTCCTCATATCCAGCCTAAACCTTTCCTCACAGAACTTGAGGCTGTTTCCTCTTGTCCTGTTGCTTGTTCCTTGGCCAACCCCCACCTGGCTCCAACCTTGCAATGGAACTCTATAGAGCTAGAAGGTCTTCCCTGAGTCTCCTTTTCTCCAGGATAAACAACTCCAGTTCCTCACAAGACTTGTGGCTCTTGGACCCTTCACCAGATTTGTTTTTCTTTGGACACACTCCAGCACCTCAATGTCTTTTCTGCAGTGAACCATAACCATGTGACCCAGAGATATCAGACCTCAGCTCTGCCAGGTGATAGGACGGAAGCAATGGAAGCAGGCGTGTGGCTGCAGTGCCCATGGACCAGTCTGCTGCAGGCTCAGCAGGGACTGACCACAGGATCCAGATGGGCATCCTCATCCCCAGCAACACTTGAGCTTCCCCTGCTCTGCAACTCCACAGCGCTGCCAGTCCCAAACTGGGTTGTCCAGCTGCGCTTCACATGGGGGCAGATGGAGCAGGAGAAAGCAGAGCAGCACAGAGCAAGTGCTGGCAGGACATCAGTACCATGACCCACAGGAAAGGAATAAAACCACTACAGAAGAGAAGGGGAACATTTTACAATGCTCAGTTAGCCCACCTGCAACACAGCCCTGAAGCATCCAGTCCTGAAGGTGCTTTCATTGACAGGGAACCCTCACCCCAGATCCAGACCACAGTGCAAACACATCCAGCTTATCCCCCAGGAGCGGCAGAGAGGAGAGAGGCTGTCTCCACTCCAGCACTCAGGCAATCATTACCATCCTGCCATACCACTCGAAACATTTTCTAAATGTTGCTACAAGTGACAGTCGCTCCTTAATGAACAGAACGCACCGATTCTGAGCCTGACTTGCTGCCAAGTGTGCCTCGAATCATCTGTGGTGTCTAGAAGGGAAGAGCATCTCCTCCTCCTCCTCTCTCCTTATTACAAAGCTCTGTCTCCCCAGCCTGAGCATCCCCCGGCTCATGCAGTCAAGCAGGCTCCCAGCACGGGAAGTCACCTCTGCCTTGCTGCAGGGGATCTCTTACTCCAAGGAGAGCCTACTGTGACCTCCCGAACAGGGATAAGGTAGTGGGGGAAAGGACACAAAAATCCCCCAGGGGAAATCAGCAACTGGACTTCTCAGCAACCCAACTGGGTGGCTTTGGCCAAGCAAATTCACAAGTCAGATGGTTTGGCTGATAGAGGTCCCACAGAGACTGTGTGTAGATGGTGGGAACAGTCTCCTTGGAGCTAGCCCCAGCAGTAGGGACATACATGTACCTCCTACTCTTCTTGATGTTCTTGATGTGGCGACTGCAATGGCTCCTTCCCACCCAGAGCAGCCCTACTCAGCTCAAGAGCAACTGACAGAGGCTTTACGAACTTTGCCAGCTAGGCATTGCCCTGCAAGAATGAAAGGTAGTGTCTGCCAGCTGTGCCATGGCAGGGACGCTGTGGAGTGCTTGTAGACAGAAGCTGCGGAAAGCAGTAGCCAGGATGAGGGGCTCTGACCCCTGCACCAGCTCTGCTCAGCCAGGGTTGGCTGCTGTGGGCCATTGCCCTTCCTCGCCATTCCCTCGTCACTGGGTACAGAGGAGAAAGCTCTAGGGCCGCTTCCTCACCTCGCACGTCGCACCGAACCACGTTTCCTCACCAGCCGCCTCAGACACCCCACATGATGCCATTTCGCAAGCATCAGCCCTTACCCTGACACCGCCTCATGCCCGAGCAGCCCTGGCAGCCCACGGCACGGGCAGCCCGCCGTGAAGCACTCGAAGCGGCCACCCGGGAGCAGCCCTCCCCGCACAATCCTCCCCACCACGCTGGCCCCTGTCCAGGAGGCCTCACTCCCTCCCGGCGTGGTTCCTCACCTCCCTGCAACCTTGGACTGGCCGCCACGCCCGCCGGAGCAGGGCCCAGCCCTCGCACTGCCCTACTGGGAAGAGAAGAAGGAGGAGGCCGCGCCGTGCGCTGGTCTCCGAGACCCCCACCCAACCTTGCTGCTCTCGACGGCGGCCGCGGGGCTCGAACCCACATGCGGAAGAGCTGCCCGCTCCCGCCCCGAGCCATAGGGGCACGGCGGGACGCGCCAATCACCGCCCGCCGCGGGAGCCGCCGCGGGGCGGGGGGCGGCGGCTCTGAGTGACAGTGGCTCAGCCCAACCGCAGGGGGGCTGCGCACCAATCAGCACGGCGCCCCACGGGAGGGAGAGGATCGCGGGGGTCTCTGCTCACCGCGGGAGGGGGTTTGCGGGTTGGGGGTACGACACCGCGCACGGGGCTGAGGGTAGGGGGATAGGTCAGATCCCGCAACCGCTTCCTGTGCCCCCCAATCCCTTTCCGCTGCCGTCGGTACCTGCTCGAAGCGGGGCTTCCCCAGCTGGAACGGGGGATAGTCTGCCGGCTCCGCCATCCCCTTCGCGCGCCGCAAGCGCCACTTTAAACAGCCTCCCCCGCCGCCGCGGCCCGCCCCTTGCCGCGCCGCCGCGCTGATTGGCCGACGCACACCGCAGCTGCCGCGCTGCACGCTGGGAGATGGAGTCCGCTGCCGCCGCGGCGCCCCTGAGGATGGAGCCCGAGCTGTGAGCCAGCGGGGGGCACTGGGATAGGGCCGTGCCGCCACCGCCGCCAGCCAATGGGGAGGGTGGGCGGCGCGGGGCACCATGGGACACGGAGTCCGCTTCGGGGGGCGGTGAGAGGGCGGGAGGCACGTCACCCGCAGTACAGGTGGTGGCACAAGACACACAGGAGCATCATGTGGAAAGCCGACTCTGTAACTGTTTAAGCAAATAAGCATAGAATCGTGAAATCGCTTAAGGTGGAAGAGACCTTTAAGATCATCAAGCCCAACCATTAACCCAGCACTGCCAGGTCACCACTAAACCATGGTCCTCAGCAGCACATCCACACAGCTTTTACAGCCCACCAGGGATGGGGACTACACCATAGCCCGGGGTAGTCCGGTCCAGGGCTTGGCCACCCTTCTGGGGAAGAAGTTGCTCCCAATATCCAATCTAAACCTTGCCCTTGGCAGAAATTGGGGCCATTTCCACTTGTCCTGTAGCTTCTTACCTGGGAGAGGAGACTGATTCAACCAGCTGTTGGTCAACATCCCCATATCCTTTTGCACCATGCACTTTCCAGACATTCTTCTCCAAGCCTGGAGTGCTCATGGGGTTATTGTGACCCAAGTGCAGGAGCTAGCACTGGGCTTCGTTGAATCTCATCCCATTGTCTTTGGCCCATCACTCCAGCCTGTCCCCATCCCTCTGTGGAACCTTCTCACCCTCAAGCAGATCAACACTCCCACACAACTTGGTGTAATCTGCAAATTTGGTGAGGATGCCCTTGGTGCCCTCATCCAGATCATCGATAAAGAGATGGGAGAGAACTGGCCTCAAATAACAACACAGAGAAAGGTGAGAGCCCAAAAGCTTCTGAAAGCAACCCTCACATGTCACCATTTCAATGTGGAAATAGCTATTCTTCCTTTGATGAGAGCTAACAATTGCTGTTGACCTTTAAAATACGTGATTAAAAATGAGGAACAGGAAACCTGGAGATAAGAAGTTTACTTGGATGGAGGCTTACTTGTCCGCTTCCTCAGTGAGACGATTTGTGGAGATAAAGCCAAGGTCATGCAGGGCTGGGGGCAGAAGGGGGATATATGAAGCCATCTCCAGAATCCTCCTCTCTAGATTAGTGGAATAAGAAGTGTCAAGGCCCTTCAAATGCTGGTGAAATTGTATGGAGGATTAGCATCAATTCTCCAAGGAAGAGCAAAGGTCTGGCAAATAGACTGGAGATGGGGATGAAGCAGAGAAGGCAGGAGGGGTGTGAGAGGATGGTTTGGCACCGCAGAAGTAAAGGTGGACAGATCACACAGCAGGTCAGAGGCACATTTTCCACCTAAGGAGGAATTAAACAATATAACTGGGGGGAAAAAAACAAAGACCTTAATTTATGCAGGGAACAAGCTAAACACAACACTTTGCTGCTGCTCTGCTTTATGGATGTGGTGCTGATTTCTTATTTTCCCATTTCCATTTTCAAAACCAGCTTCTGGTTTTAGGCTAATTCACCACTGACTCCCTTCACTGAACCTCAGATTTCCTACAGCTTTGGGGGAAGGGGCCTGGTGCAGAGCCTGCTGCAAGCATGATACCTGTGGTCACGTCCAAAGCACTTGCCCAGGGTAGCTGGTCAGGAGCTTGTGCCTCCTGCTGTCAGGTCTCTCTGGTCTCTAACCACCTGCTGCCTACAGCCTCAACCCCTTGGCCACATTTTCTCCATGGGGAGTGCTGTGGTGTCACTCAGGTGATGTGGGACGAGGTGAACTATTTAAAACAAGAGGAAATGGTCCAAAATTGTACCAGGGAAGTTTTAGATTGGATAGAAGCAAAAATTACTGTACTGAAAGCATGGACAGGCACTGGAAGAGGCTGCCCAGGGAGGTGGAGTCACCATTACTGGGGCTGTTAAAAAAAACGTGTGGCCATGGCACTTTGGGGCATGGTTTAATGGCCATGGTGGTGTTGGGTTGGTGGTTGGACTCAATGATTTTAGAGGTCTTCTCTGACTGAAACAATTCTATGATTCGATGATAACCTGCTGTGGGGCATAGGTTGTATGACACCTGCCAGGACACCACACCAAAGCACATCCTACTGCATGCACCAGCACAAGGAAGGAGTTTCCACCAGAACAGGGAAGTGGCATCTCCCCATTTCTTGTCCCTTTTATTTTAAAGATCAAGTTAAAATCAAGTGGTTCCCTCCTGTGCTGCCTGAACCTGCTCCCTCAGGCTGCTGGCAGGCAGCGTCACCTTTCCTTCTGCCCTCTCCTTGCCTCATGTGCAAGCATGAAAACATGATCCTCCCCAGGAACAGAGAGGGGATGGGCAAAGATCTGGTCCCACTCTGCTCACTGGAGCATGCCCACTGCTGTCCCTGTACCCTGCCCTTGGCGTTAATGGTTTGCTTGCTTTAATTAAACCCAGCTGCAGCACAGAGCAGGGAGCAGTGCCACCAGGACAGGCTTCCACATGGTTTCAACATGCACAGCCACAGCTCTTGCAGCTACCTTCCACCTCTGCCCTTGCTCCCCCCTGTCTGCAGTCCGATGCCGATCATTATCCCAAAGAGCAGAGAGTCCTTCAGGACACTGCTTCCTTCTATCGCTGATAGCAGCCCTGACACTGCCTTCAAAGAGAAAATAAAATCATTTTGCTGTGACTAATGCTTCACTAAGCAACTCTTCTTTTGCTAAAGGTTTCATCTTGTACTGGAAGGTGTCCCTGCCCATGGCAGGGGGGTTGGAACTAGATGATCTTTAAGGTCCTTTCTGGCTCAGAGCATTCTCTGCTTCTATGATTCACCAAACACAGCATTTGGGCTCTCAATAAATATGGATGATAACCCAAATCCCTCCATCTCTACACAAGGGAAATCCCCCTCCCTCCCAGTACAGCCAGAGCCAGAGAATTGATACAATCCCTAGTGTTGACACACTAAATGTTTTGTAACAACAGAGGGGAGAGAATCTGTTTATCTAAAACCACATTTGGAGTGACATAAGACTATCACTTTTTTGGTTAACTACCAGAAAGAATATCAATTCTTTGGCTGATATCAATCTAACCAGATCCATTTAGACTGACAACTTGCATTTCCCTGGTTTGGGGAAGAAGGAGGGGAGGGCATTGCTTCCCCTCATCAACACTGTGAAGTCAACAGTGATGCTTCTTTCCATTTGGGGGAGTGGGGAGGGAGGAACAAGCCCCCACAGCTATCAGGCAAGCTCCACCGAGGGAGATTTGGGGGTCTTACCCTACACATGACAGCTGGGTGCAGGGCTGGGCAGCCTGCTGGCTCAGGGAGAAAGTCACAGGAACATTTCTTGTCGGCTTCCATCTGTAAAGACAGATTTTTGAGAAAACTTGCAGCGGGCAGCAAAACTCTGCCTTTGAACAGCAAACTCATCAAAACTCCAGCTTGGAACAACAAACCTCCAGCAGAAAAACTCCATCTTGGAACAATGAACCCAGCCAGGACAGGAATTAGTTGCATCAGTACCGAGCCTGTGCTTAAGCTTCCAAGCAGGCAGAGACACCTGATGTAACCACACGTGGCAATTTTAGAAGGACTAAGGTCTTAAAATCCTGTTTTGTCCCTCACTGGATGGATTCCAGCTCCCCCAGATCCCAGTGACTGCTGTGCTGCTCTACCCCCTATGTCTCTGTAGGCAGGGGAAGCTCCCACCAGCCTAGCCCTTCTGGACAGCCTTTCCTTGGGATAGTCTTTCCAAAGGTCACAGTTCAGTGCCTGATCCTGCATGGCAGCATGCCCAACATTTCCCCCCCTCAAGCCCATGTAGGCACTCAGGGCTAACATGATCCCCCTGGACAGGTGCTGAGCCTGCAGTCCAGTGGGATGGAAAACAAACTGGGATTAGGGCTAACAAAACTCTGCTGTTGGAGCAGCAAAGTCATTTATCGCAGCTTAAGGGATGTTATGCTTGTGAAGGAAAAGGCAGGAATGAAGAAGGAAGAACAGAGAAGGAGAAGAGCTGAGCTTGGAAACAGGTGGGTGGGATTAGGGCAGAGGAGTTGGAGGCAAAGGTCTTGGCTGGGGGTGAGTCCTGTGCCAAGTGAGGGCTGTATGGAAGTGGGGAGACACAAAAGTGCTTTGTGCCTGTGAGGAGGGGGTAAAGTGGCACTGATGGTGACACATTTCCTCACCAAGCACGCTGAGGTTGAACTCTGGTGTCCACCATACAACACCAGCTCTCCATTCTTCTTTCTCCAGCATACCGAAGTGGGGTCTTGCTCTTCTACCGAGCTGCTGATTTTCCACAGATGCCCAGAAATGCCAAACTCCCCTGCTATGGAAAGTCAGCAGCGAGCAGAATCCCTGAGTGGTTTGGGATAGCAGGGACCTTTAAATGTCATCTAGTCTGAACACTCTGCAGTCAGCAGGGACATCTGCAACTAGAGCAGGTTGCTCAGAGCCCCAAACCACCTGACTTATAATGGTGCCAGGGATGGGGCATCTCCCACCTCTCTGGGCAACCTGGGCCAGGGTCTCACCACCCTCAGCTTAACAAATTTCTTCCTTCTCTCTAGTTTGAACCTCTCTCTTTCAGTTCAAACCCATCACCCCTTGTCCTGTTCACAACAGGTCAAGATAAAGTCTGTCCCCAGCTTTCTTAGAAGCCCCTTTAAGAACTGAAAAGCCACAAGAAGGTTTCAATAAGCTGCAGTAAGAAGTTGGCCACCATCATCCTACTTCAGCAAACAAACAGCTAAATGTCACTGACTGTCCAAGTGCTATCAGCACAGACGCTGTTGTCAATAAATCAGAAGGATCTAGGAACAGCTTGAAACAACTTTTATTCTTTTTTTTTTTTAAAGTGCTTAAAACGTAAAGAAGAAGCTCTTTAGAAACATCAGCTGCAACTATTAAAACAAGAAACACACAGAACCCACTTCCCCTGTACACCAAGTACAGGGAAATCAACAACTCCAACCCTCTCCCGACGTTTCTCGCTCCCTCTTGGGGCTGTTTTTTTCCCCACCCCACGTGTGTGACACAGAGCAGCTTCACAGACGAGTCAGAAGGCTGAGTCCAGACCAGCCTTCAGCACCCACATCCCCTCAGCTTTGTTCCAGTTTAAGGACAGACCTTGGCAGTTCTTCCGGCTGCCTGAGTCTGGGCCAGAAGGGCCACGTCAAGGTACAAAGAAATCGCTTGGCCACAGTTCTTTAAACGAAGGAACCCACTCGTGGGCTGGCAACAAAAGCAGAGCACCCTGTGGAAGACCTCATGAAACAGCTCCAGAGCTGAAAGAGAAAGCCAGAGCAGGAGGCAAAAATTCCTCCTGGAGTCATTGTTATGGCTGTGTCCAAACAGAACCCAGGAAAAGCTGCTGCTGGCCCACCCCAAGCCCTTCCCCTGCTCAGCAAACAGCGACAGCCCTGCACCCTGACCAGGAGTGCTGCTCACCTCCCTGCATCTGCAACTGAACCCTGAATATGGAACATCAACAACTTGAGAACATTTTCCCTGTTGCTTTTTCTCATCCCCCTTCTCCACAAGAATACACCTCGAAACCATTTCACTCTGGTCTTTTAAGAGGGTTTAACACAACAAACGACACAGCCTGGCTTCAGGGCTGTTGTGTGCTGTAGCCAAGCTCGCTTGCTCTACGCAGAGACTAAAAACTGTGTGGTGGAGAAAACCTCCATGTTTGCAGGACAGCAGGGTGGAGAAACAGAACAAAGACAGAAGCACCTTGAAGACACCCTTGTCCCAAGCACAAGTTGTTGCTTGAGGATACCTCTGGACTTCCAAAGGCTGGAGGACAGACATGACACATCAGGGCAGCCTTAGCTGTTGTCACCACTTGGATTTTTCTGTAGCCTCTCGTCTCGGGTGCAATGCCAGGGTACCCACACCCCTGCCTCTGCTCTGGAGATGCTCGGCTACCACAAAGTCAAGGCAAGAACGTTGGAGCTCTGCTTGCTTCAGCCTCCCCTGAGACAGTGGGGAGGGCTCCTGCAGTGGGAGGCAGCTGGGGGCCTGTGTTGCTCCAAGGTGACACAGGTTAAGTCACGGGAGGCAGCAGCATTGCTGAGAGGGCTGGGCACCTGCCATGGCCTGATGCAGCTCTGAGATCAACTTCCTATGTTCCAGTGCAAAAGAGTCAGGCTTTGGAGAGAAAAAAAACGGCCCAGCTGACTAAGGCAGAGGGGGAACTAGGGAGGTGGTGAAACGTGATGGAGGAGGAGGAGGCAGGCAGGAGGTGCAGCAAGATCCTTATTAACATTGGCACTTGTGTGTGGGGAGCACCTACAGCGCTGGGGGAGGAGTCCCAGGAAGCAGATACTTAGCAGAGAGTCAGCGTGGGCCCCTGGCTCTTGTGAGAGATTTCAGCTCTACACCTCTCCCCCTTACTGATGCCCACCTGATGGAAGCCCTCAGTGCTCACTCAGCATCCCTGCCCACCCGTGGGGCTGCCTCCTCTCCCAGCACTCCTTCCCGTGCCACACCACTCTTCTGAAGCTGGGCTGCTTTCTACCCGTCCACAACTCCTTCCTGCCCACTTTCAGGTAATGGAAGAGCTTCTCTGACACAAGCAGGCACCCAGAAAGGGAATCCAGTTCCCAGGCCATGGAGTCTTTTGGTTATACAGAGAAAGGTGTCTGGTATTTCCGAAATGGGAGAAACTTCTCCCTCAGCTCCTCATGTCTTAGACCAAAGTCCCCACGCCTGAGACACACAGAGGGAGGAGGAACATGAAGATAGAGGCAGAGAAGTGCAAAACCCCAGACTACTCCATACTAGGGGCAAAGGCAGGTAGGAACAAAAGGCTTGTGGCTGCTATCTTCCCAGGTAACAAACCCTCCTCCTCACACGGTGCTTTATGGGCTAGACATGACCAAACCTTGCTGATGACAGCAACACCAAATATTCTTTTCTCCTGACAGCTCATACCATGCTTCTCCAGACTCTGAGCATGACCCAAAGTTGTCTCTACCCAGCTGTATTTTGCCCTGGAACATTTGTGGTCTTGTCTTCCTCTAGAGTCACCTCTTCATCTTTCTACCTGCCTGTGCAGCACTCCTGCCAAAGACCAATACCAACCTGCAGGCAGGGGTGAGAAGGCTCTGCTGGCTGCATTCAAAGGCAAACCCACCTAGTCTAGATTAGTAGGAGAACAGAAGAGAAAGCTGCCTAAGACAGGCTGCACTCAACTGAGAACTGCATTTCAGAGGCTTTTTTTGGGTTGGAAGCTGCTACTGTCCTATTGGAAAAGGCACCATTTCTCAAAGCCCTGGTGTACACTGAAGCAAGGAAGAAGAACATGAAGGTTTTAGAAGAAGCCAGTAACTTTGGGAGCTCTACAGGAGAGAGAAGACATCTTACTCTCCAGGTTTCAGACATTCATGTCAAGACAGCTCAAGTCTCCCACCAACAAACCCTCTGCCTGCAGGGCACCTTCAGACCCAAATCCTGGCAGAAGAAGAGAGGGAGCAACATCCTTTCTGTACCCTTCCACCTCCAAACCAAACACTGTGCTGTACTTGCTGTGGCCAGGAGCATTGATTACCAGCCTCAGGTTGGCATCACCTGTGGCAGATAAACCACCTCAATCAGAGGCCTTTAGAGGGTGACCCCGCAGTCAGCAGAGCTCAGCTCCTGAGAGCTGACCTACACCACCT
The DNA here is from genome assembly GCF_027791375.1 of Indicator indicator. NCBI lineage: Eukaryota > Metazoa > Chordata > Aves > Piciformes > Indicatoridae > Indicator > Indicator indicator. The sequence goes on along the minus strand of NC_072032.1, from coordinate 13,157,193 downwards.
ACAGACAGGCCCATGCCACCCGAGACTTGAGGCCGGCGTGCTGATGTGCTATGATGAGGATGGTGTTTGGTGCTAATATTGGCTTGGAGGGGAGCCACAGTGATCACTGCATTGCTGTGTTGACAGAGTGTTTGATGGATGCCTGACCTAGCAGGATGTCATGCACAGAGGTGGCCAGGAGGTCACACATCCTTCTCTGCCGTCCCAATGGCATTTTCCTGTTGCACAGAGGAAGGCGACGCAAAGTCAGTGGTGGCAGAAGGCAGCTAGTGGGAAGCAATTCCTGGAGACAGGAGGTGGGGAGTGTAATACTGAGCAGAAAATGCAGCTGTGGGTTGCAGAGAGGAGCCCTCCCCCAGCCATGCTGGTGCCAGCCAGACCAGTGATGGACTAGGTGGTGTAAGAGAACTCCTCCAGTACTGATGGTGCACAGACCATGGGTGGCCCTGTCTCCCATCTCCTGAGCTCAGTTCTGAGCTGGTAAACAAGGCAGCATCACAAGTCTGTGTGCAGGCAGCCAAGGAATCAACAGGATCATCTGTCCAGAATCAGGCAGTGACCCTGGCATGAGTCCTCTACAGCCTCTGACTCCAGTGCTGTTACTTTGTGTAGCATCTCTCATACGGTTGGGTAGTGGCACAACTTAAAGCTGGCTCCTCAGATGAAGATCCTTCATTTGGGGGTACAACATGTGGGGCAGGAAGGGAAAGAGGCATCCAACAGTAGCCCCTTTCCCCAGCTGCCCTACTCAGTAACATGCTGGCAGAGTCTTTACTTAGTCCAAGCATCCCTGATGTCATCAACCATCCATCAGCCAGGGTACACCACTTCAGAGGTAAGAGATGTGGAAGACTGAGCAGAAGAGCAGCAGCAGGATGAAGACACTGGTGAGGTGGTTGGTTTCCAGCTCTCACATGTCCATGGACCACTTAAAGCGTTGGCAGGATGAGTGCCTGAGAAGAGGCCACTTGGTCACAATGACAGGAACCTAAGGAGGCACCTGCCTTCTGTGGAGGGCTGGAGGGCTCTGCTCCTCCCCATAGGGTAGATGATAGCCCATCACCCTATAGCTCCCTGGAGCCAGAGCTGGGATAAGCTTGGGCTGGGAAGGAGCAGATAACCTTTCCTGCTAAACTCTGCGAACAGAAGCCACTGGAGCCCTCTTGTAAGAGGAGGGGAAGTGCAGGGATGTTTGCAGCGTGGTTACTGGAGCAGTGCTCTAGGCAGGTGATGCTGGCCACTGGGGACAGGCTACTTGGTCTTGTTTTCCTCCAGTGGGATCTGGAGGAGTGTGGGAGATTGTTCCATGATGCGCACCAGCAGCTGGTCGATGTAGTTCTCCAGTTCATGGATGTGCTCCTCCTTCTTGCTCAGCTCCTTCTCCTTCTGCAGCAGGAGCTGGATCAGTTCATCGTGGGTCAAGTGATAATACTTGGCAGACTGGTCCAGTATGGAGGAATCCTGTCACGGAAACCAAGAGGAACATTCAGTGAGGTCAAATGAAAAGGGCTGCTCCCTTTAGCCTTTGCAAGGCACAGCACCAGCCAGAGCCAGCAGTGCTTTGTGTGTCTGTCTGAGTGTTGCCATGTGCCATGCACTCGCCCAAAGCCACTGGAGACAACAGCTGCCCAGCCAGCCAGGCCAAGGCAGCCTTCTCCATACAGCTAGAGCTGACCACAGAGCACTTCTGCCAGCTGAGTGAACCACTGGGCAGGGCTTCCTCACAAACTGTGTCAAACTCCTCTCTCCCAACGGTCAATAGGGAACAACAATGGGGTGAGAAGGTCCAGAGACCAGGTCATGGGGTAAGGGAGGCTGGGCAACCATGATCAGTGACATAAGGGTTAATACACACGGTTCTGCTCACACTGTACCTCCTCCAGTACCAGGTTTTTTGCACCTCTGTCAACAACTCTTGACCATCTGGAGCAGGTGGGAATGCAGTTCTGAACCTCACTGGTAAGTTCCTACCTGCATCTTTGAGTCTGTTTTCTCCAAGTGAGAGGATGGGGCCACAGGCTGGACGCTGCTCGTGGTGACTGTCTTCAGCTTCTCCAGGCCATTGCTCAGAGCAGTCGACAGGCTGGACCTGTGCTGCTGCTTCTTCTCACTGGAGACCTCTTGCACCACAGCACTGATGGGTTTCACTGGGTGAGGACTAAGGAGAACAAGGAGGTTGCACAGTTAACACTCACTCGAGCTGCAGAGCAACACTGCTGCCTCTCCCTATGGTTTTTATGGAGAAGGGACTCAAGTATCAAATGCAGTCAGCTCCACACAGCTAAGTTAAAAAGAGTGTGGCCAGTAGGTCAAGGCAGGTTCTCCCCTCTCTACTCTGCCTTAGTCAGGCCACAGCTTGAGTCCTGGGTCTAGTTCTGGGCTCCCCAGTTCAAGAGATACAGGGAAATACTGCAGAGAGTCCAGTGGAGGCTACAAAGCTGCTGAGGGGCCTGGAGCATCTCTGTGAGGAGGAAAGGCTGAGAGCCCTGGGGCTGAGAGCCTGAAAAAGAACAGCCCCAGAGGGGATCTGATCAATTATGAGCAACAGCTAAAGCTCTACCATGGACTGAAGCCTTCACCAGCAGAGCTGCAAACATTGTGCCATCACATTACAAGTGGTCCAGCAGTTGTCTGTCTGTCATGATGTAAGATGGGGTGAAGGTGAACTGGACCTGAGGCCATGAAGTGTTCATTCCCAAGCCTTTTAAAAAACCAGAAGTAATGACTTGGCTTGCTTGAACTGCTGCTGTCCTTCTTCCTAACCTAAAATGAGTGGGATTCACTGCAGGCTCTGGAGAAGACATCTCATGTACCACTGCTGGACTTCTACTGTTCCTCAAAACACAGTGTCTGGGAAGAAGAGTGGCTGGGGAGCCAGCAGAACTGAAGGTAAGCAGCACCAGATGCCACCATCGCTGTATGCACACCCAATGCCAGCAGAGAAACTCAGCCCAGAGTGTGGCTCCAGAAGCAGGACACTGACACCCCTGAGCAGGTCTGCAGGGCACTGCCAGGGTGTCACAAACACTCAAATGACTTTAAACCCCAGAAGGGCCCCTTTGGACCAGATTTACCACAGCCACTCTACAGAACAAAAACCAGAAAGTGCCTTAGGACGTCAGTGGGAACGCCTGGATGCGTTTTGAAAGCAGGGAGACATCTCCCACTGCATGTCTGGTCACAAGGCAGCTTTCAGTTCCCCAGGGCTCCTGATGAGCAAAGCAGGAGTGCTGCCCCCTCAGCTTGTAACTCTGAGAAAATCTGAAAGCAGGAGACCTTCATCCACCTGTGCCCTGCCCAAGGACAGTCAGCACTGGGTACTTCCAGGGGAGCAGAGGTTGCTTCACACCTAATAGCCACATCTGAAGTCCTGGTCCTGGTGGATCTGCTGAGAAGCTGTTTCCATCTGCCAGCTGATGAATGTGAACTTGAGAGCCTGCCTAACCCAGTGCTGCATCTCCAAGTGGCCAGAACTCTGTGGTGAAGCTGAACACGTTCCAGATGAGACATCTCTGGCTGACACACAGGCTTGGTCCTTCTCTCTGAGCAAGCCTGGCTGGCTGACAGCACAGTTCCCACTGATCCTTCTGAGGTCACTGCTGAGCACCGTAATAAAGGAGGGACAATCCCCTACAGCAAACTGGGAATTAAGTCTTTACCACCTAATTGAAATGCTTCTCACAGAGAAGAGGACAAAAAAATCCAAGGAAACCCACTTCTGGTGGGCAAGGTGCTGTGCCTACAGCAGAATACAGCACCTGAGGGCCAGAGCTCTGTGGAGAAAGTGTCTAAGGAGGAGAATAAATGACTGAACTCAGCATCAGCAGCTCTTCTCCTAGTCCTATGCCTGTGGATGTGGCAAGCCACTCTTGGAGCTCCAAGGGTCACACAGACTGGCATGGGATTTAACCATGGGATTTCCAAAGAGGACAATTCTGCTGCACTCCTAACACTGGGAAGGCACAAAGCAGCCTGTGACATCCCCAGTCCTGTCACCCACAGGTGCCATGACACACTGTAACAGTCACACACCCCAGTCCCCAGCTGATGGGTAAGGAGCTGCACAGCTGCTGGGCTCCTCCAAGGCAGTCAAGTCCCCACAGCACTGTATGGGCTCTCTTTATGTCCCACCTAGACCAGGAGGCTGTGCCCAGAGACACCTTCCCAACAGGGAAGGCACCATCCCACCCTTTCCCAAAGAGCAGAAAGGAAGACCTCCATAGACTTGATGCTCTGAGCACCTACCTTACCCCAGCAGTAAGGTTTGTGGTGAGAGCCCTCCCTCGCTGCAAGAGAGCAGGGAAGGACCTGCAAACATAAACCCAGCACCTGCTCTTCTGCTCCCCAGCTGCATCTTCACATCTGGCACTCAAGAAGCTGTTCCAGGAGGATGCACCTTCCCAGCTCACCAAGACCAGGTGATGCCCCAGCCAGTCTAGGCAGCAGGTGCTGGTCTCACTCAGACATGCTGCTCTAACACTTGACTTGCCACCTTGAACAAGATGACCACCAGAGAGCCCCTCTGGCCACAGGGGAAAACATCACACCCAGATGCCATCCCTCCCAAGAGGGCACACAAGCCCAGCACACCAGACTCTCCATAATCCACACCAGGTACCAGCTCCTCCTTTATATGGTGGAAGAGAAAGACACTTTTGTCCTAGCTAAGCCTCAATGCCTGCAAGTTTGAAGTCTTTCCTTGTTCCTGTCACCTTTTTCAACCATTTGTCTATGTGCTGACCAGGAGATGATTCTGGGAAAGGCAAACATTGCCATGGGGACCTGCAAAAGAGCTTTTCCCTTGCCTCTCTCCTCCTGTGACAATAAGTCACATCTCCCCAACTTTATAAAGTTGCACAGAACCTCAGAGCCTTCTGCAGAGAACTCAGTAACTCTTCAAAGGTTCTTCAATTACAGCAGCAAGGATCCAAAATTTTTGTGGTTTACAGGTAGAGAAGGCAGAGCAGAGATGTTCATGACAGAAGCCAGCACTGCCATGACAACCAGCTCTTAGGTCCAAGCCCACTTTCCTCCCACCAGCCAGTCAGGCATTGGATAGATGCACAGTCAAGCCTGAAGATGACTGTGAGCATGTCCTGCCAACACCGAGGGTCCTGGCACTACTCTCATCACCCAGTTTTACCCTTTGGGCCTGCAGAACACTTCTCTTTCCATGAAGCACCACAAGCATCAACAGAATCCAGATTTCTGAGTACCCCCTGTCTGCAGTTCTGAACAAGGCTACCTGCTGGAGGATGAATGACCCAACTCAGACTGATCTGAAGATCTGGCTTCAACAAAGAAAATAATAATAGACATCAGCTACCAGACCTGCTCTAGGTGACCTTGCTTTAGCAGAGGGGTTAGAGTAGATGAACCCCAGAAGTCCCTTCCAACCCACACCATTCTGTGATTCTGGGACCCACCCCTTGCTGGTCTTCGCTCTCGAGGTCATTTTGCACATCAATCCTATGCTCAAGCTGAGCAGGAAAACACATGCAAGAAGGGCTGGAGCTCAGCAAAGTTCTGCTGTCCCCATCCTCCTGCCCTTTCTCTCCCCAGGGCTGTGACCAAGATTATTCTTGGGCCAGATGAAATTTCATCATTTCAGTGCCCCATGAAGATCCTGCCTTCTGTTGTGGAAGCAAGGCTGATGGAATAAACCACTGCTAAAATACCCAAGCTCCCATGTGAGAGCTTGATCCTTGATTTTTCTGGGCAGGGGCAGATAGAACCCATGACAATCCTCTCCTGCCCAGGCAGCCCAGGGGAAGGTGCACCAGGAAAACCAGATGAAGTGAAGGACATGTGAAGTCTTGACTCCATGTCTTGAACTCAGCATCTTTCTCTGCTTCATGGCATTCCTACAAGCTCCAAGTCCTGGAAGAAGGAACAGCTGCTTCTTTTCCCTGATGTACCACCACAGTACCCCTCTTTCCATTCCCATTATCCTCAAGGCTAAGTCCCACTTGCTTCATAACCAATGGGCACCTGGAGAGGAGGGAGTGGACAGTGGCATTTTGCCACCAACCTGGTGAAAGTACTTTAGTTTTTTTTTTTTTTTTATTATTATGGAGAGGGTTTTAGTACCTGATGGCTGTTTAAAAGGGAAAGAAACCAAAGCTCAATTAATGGAAGGGAAAGGGGCAGTAGCTGTGCACATGCCACGAAGGAACTCATGAGAGCATTAATGGCTGGAAGCTCCCCTGGCAGACATGGAGAAGGCACCTGCTCCGCAAGCACAGGGAAGATGATGGAGCCAAAATCAACACTGAGTGAAATGAGGATGCAGCTCTGCTTTATCAGCTGGGGCAGGTCTTGGCTGCTTTAAACCCTTTGCCTCTATTCGGGGCAAACACAAGGAGGACACCAATGCCTGTTCCCCATCATGATCCAAGAGAGCCAAGGCTTCGAGCTGTTCAAGCTGGACTCTTTGGGATCATGGGAAGGTGAGGGAGAAATGACCTGCAGCAAGGTGTGGTCCTTGGAGTCAGCACAACTGCGAGCTGCTGACACTGAGCCGGGGTTCCCCGCAAGAGCAGAAGGGAGACAGGGTTCACCTCTACCAAATGAAACACCCTTTGCCTTCCCCGTGGTGCTCACCTGGTCGGCTGCTGGAGGAAAAAGGGCTTCTCAGCTGGCTGTGTCTCCCTGGGCAAAACCACGAGCGCTGAAGCTTGTGTGTCACCGGACTGCAGCAAAGGGCAGGGCTGGGCGGCTGCGCGGCGGCTGGCGGCAGGGACTCCGCTGCTCGCGGGGCACGCGACAGGGGAGGGGAAATCAAACTCATTAGGGTTAGTTGCAGCCACAAGGAAAGGGGTGGAGAAGGCCAAGGGCTGGCTGTCATGCAGGAAAGGAAGCTCCCTGGGGAGGTTAGTGGGCTGGAAGCCTTGCCCAAGGGCTTCCTTACACAAGCTGGTGAAGCTGAAGCCTCCCTCATCAAGCCTTTCGGGCAGCACGGCTTGAATGGGGAGGGGGTCTGGTGGCTTCTCCACAAAGGGATTGCTTGGGGAATTCGGGCTGAGTGCAGGAGCAAAGGGATTTCTTGGGGCTGAAGTGTCCTGCTGGCTCCTCTCCTTCACCCTATCTGGCTTCCAGAAATCAGCCTTCTTGAAGTCTATCCTGCTGTCTGCTGAGCACCATGGCCCCTTGGGCTCACTGGCAGCAGGGCTGCCCTGCTCTGCCTCCTGGGAAGGACCAGCCACTGATGTGGGGGCACAAGCCTCAAACTGGCCTTCCACTTGCCCAGTGGGGCCAGGCACTGGCCCATGCTGGCCCTCACCCCATGCTGGCTCCGGCTGGGATGGACTCTCCCCATGCTCTAACCTTGGGGGTTGTGCCACCAGGCTGAGATCTTCGGGGTGATCAGCTGACTCCTGCTCTTCCAGAGCTGTACAGAAGGTTTCGGTCTGGCCCAGGTCTAGTTTGGAAGCTGGGTTTAGTCCTGACATGTTCATCTCCTCAGGGAATAGCTCCCGTTTGGAGGCCACCTCCTGCTCAGCACCATCTGCAGTCACCATCAGAGGAGACACACCTGGCTGGCTCCAGCTCTCCTTGGCATCCAACTGGCCTAATCCATCTAAGAAGAACTTTGATGGACAAGTCTCGAACTGCTCAGCTGCATCCCTCTCATTCATCTCTGACTGGTCTTCCCCTAAAGATGTGTCTCCTTTAGCCAGCTCACTAGTTCTCTCCTCCTGTGCTGAGTCCACAACAGCAGATTCAGCATCTTTGGAGACCAGGATCTCACTCCTGGCTTCAGCCACATCCACTCCCAGCACAGGTGGACTGGAAGATGCAGGGACAGAGGGCTTGCTGCTCAGATGGCTCCTTGGCAGCTCCACATCTGCTTTCAGACCCTCCACATCTTCCCCTTGCTCCTCGCTGCCCTGCAGTCTCAGCTGCGGGTTGCTACCACCCTCCTCCTTGCCGTCCCCTCCACTGGCCACAGCTGCGAACCACCTTGGAGGTTTTGGGGGTGGCACAGCTGAGCCAGCTGCCATCTCCTCCTGCTCTTGGGTGCCTGTCCATGGTGAGAGGATGACGTGTCTCTCATGAACGTTGGAGCTGAGCCTGACGCGGCTCTCACTGGCCTCCAGCCGCATGCTGGCCTGGAGCCTGTAGACAGAAGTTCGGATGTCAAATGCCTCCTCCTCATTACCAGCACCCTGGGGCTCCACCCCTGGCTCAGCGGCTGTGGGGAACCGTTGCGGTGCCACATCTGCGAGCAGCCGTGGGGGCACAGCCGCCACGTTGCTGCCTGGCAGAGTTTGGGAGGCCAGCTCAGGGGTGAAGGAGCTTCTGGGCAGCAGGCAGGTGGCAGTGCGAGAGCTGCTCTTGGCTTCGAGGAAGGCCGGCCGCGGGATGAAGGCACTGTCCTGGTCCACCCGCTCCTGCCCAGCCACGCTTTGGGCACTCTCTGGTAGGTCAGGAGCTGTTTCGGTGGCTATGGTCATCCATCCGTTTGTCCCTCCACTGGAGGGTTCCTCCTCATCACCGTCCCCTTCCTCCCTAGCGCTGCTGTCAGCAGTCAGTGGCGTGGAAGCCTCCTTTTCCCCTGCAGTGCCTGCTGCAAAGGCAGCTGTCCAAACTGTTGGCGTGCTGCTTGTCCTCCTCCTCCCCATCGACCCTGCAGACACAGGGCTCAGCACATCCTCTATCACCGTTGCTTCCTGAGTTGTGCTCACCAAGTTTGCCCCTACGTCTAAACCAGAGAAGTTCGTCCAAGGCCGCAGAGCTGTGGGCATTTCACTGCTGATTTGTGACTCAGCCTTTTCAAGCACCTCAGTCCCCTTCTGGTGAGCTGGCTCAGCCGATCTCTCCATGTGGCTGGCTGCATCGGGATCATCGATGAAAGCCACACCCTCTGCCACCACCGAAGCAAAGAAGTTCTCCTTCTTCAGCTCTGGTTTGAGCCTGCTAGTTGCAAAGGCGTCGAAGGTGTCATCCCACTCCGAGAGGGGAGGAGGGACTGCGGGTTTCTCATCTGGAGGAGAAAGGCCTCCTTGTGATGGGGGAGTAGTTTCTGGAACGGGGACACCAACACTTTTGGCTGGAGACTCCCTCTCCTGGTCTTTATGGCTTAGGGAGGCAGAGGGACTGCAATCCTCAGAGGAATAAAAGTTCCCAGCGACCTCTGTTGAAGCATGTGGCCCAGACGGGAAACTAGAGAAAAAGTGAGTAGGTGAAGGAGAATTTAGTACCTGGTCAGCGAGGAGGTCCTCAAAGAAGGGATTGCTCTGCAGGGAGCTGAGGAATGGGTTGGTAGGGGACAAGCATCCGGACTGACTGTCTCCAGCAGCGGGAGGGAGGTTAGAGCTTGGCATGCTAGCGAGATGGGCTACAGCAGCAGGAGGAAACAGGGCAGGGGAGCAGGGAGGAAAATGAGAAGGAGCATCTGAGCTGGTTTCTACCTGAGGAGACACTTCCAGGCTGTGGAGGGAAGACAAAACAGTCCTCCTGGTTAATGCTGTGACAGTGCTGTAAGCATACACCACACACACCACAAACGCTTCCGTTCAGAGCAATGCAACGTTCAGATACGTACTCATCTCGCTGGTTAGGCACAGCAATGAGGATGGAGTCAGGGCGTGCAAAGGGCATGCACGACAGAGGAAAGGGCAGCCCTTCTTCTACAGGAGTCCTCCACACTTCCCCTTTCTGCCTCAGAAAGCCCTCAGACTCAGAAGCCTGAGAGGTTTTTTCCCCACCTCTTTTTTTTTTTTTTTGTCCCAGTGCTGGTGTGCACCAAGTGCAGGCTGCACATGAGAAGCCAGGCCAGGCTCTGGGATCAGCATTACTCAAGCCAGCACAAGCACACAGCAGTGAGTCTTTCCCAGTTTATCCCAGTGCCTTGTGACTTGATTGGCAACATATCAGCACGGCAGAGGACATGGAGCTCCCTCCTGCACAGGAGGGAGGGTAGCCTGGCTGCAGGTGGCCAAGGAACAAGGGCCGAGCAGGAGGGAGCATGTGGTCAGGATATGGCCCTGGCTCTGCTCCCGCTTCTGCCCAGCCTCCCCACATGCCATTTGTCTCATCACTTCTGGCCTGAAATCCAGAGATTTCTGAACGCCTACAAGGGATCCCAAGAAGGCAGGGGTTCAGCACAACTCGAGTTCAGCCCATCCCCTCCTGCACCTCACCTCAAGTCAGGCAGCCAGCTGTTTGCTGCCTTTTCAAGAGAGCCTACACTGACCTTTCTTTGGGGTTTCCTTGACCTTCCTTTGGGAACTCCTCCAGCAATGAGCCTCACCAAACTGGGGCTGGCCAGCTTGGAGGCTTTCACACCACAAAGGGTGCAGTGTGGACATCCTGCACCCTGACTTCTGTGCTCTCTCCTCCTGAGGCCCCATTCCCTTCCCTCACCTCTGCCAGGAGCAATCCTCTCCTCAGGATGGGGGCACCTGGCACCAGCATGTGCAGTCATGCAACCCTGTACCCAGGCTGGTCAGATTACTTCCTTCTGCATTGGCCACCACAGCCAAGCTTCAAAGAGACCTCGGCCTTGGTTTGGGAGAAATCTGGGGACTGATCAGCATATCAAAGTTTAACAAGTAATTAATAAAGTAATTGCTTTGCCAATCTGCACAGGGTACATCCAGCCCTGGGGCTACACCACAGCATGTCCCTGCCTCCCCCTCACAGGGATCACAGATAACAGTTGAAGACCATGGGTCAAAGCTCTGTCAAGCACCAAAGCTGCTTAGACAACTCTTCTCATCTGTTCTCGTGGCATCACAAGAAGCCTTAGACACTTTCAAAGCACAAAAATGCCATCTTGAGGCAAAATTTAACCACGTCTGAAGGTGCAGGCAGCACTGGCTGCCTCTAAAGCAGGCAGGGTCATGTGCTAGCACCATGCCGTAGACCCACTTCTCCCCACTCTTGGCAGTTTCAAAATCACCCTCATGCATCATCTTCCAAACAAGTACCCTGAGGAAGATGCCCATTTATGCAATGCCACCCAAGTCCCCTTGTCGTGGTTTTTCGGTAGGCAACACAAACAGCAAGCAGTCAACCACAACAGGCTTCACCTCAGCACCCACCAGACACCAAGCCAGATGCTACTTTGCAGAACTAATAATTCAGGGACAAAAAAAAGCCCCCAAATCCCTGTTTCCACTCAAATCTGCTGCTCACTTGGTGCTGCGGGCAGAGACAGCTCATGGGTGCCCTCTCCTGCTGTCATGAAGCAGCAGTGGTGGCCCTGGTGCAGGTATCCATCCCTGTCCCTGCACAGCCCAGCAGCTCTCTGTCATGTCTCCATGTCTTCTCCACACTTGGACCACCAGCACAAAACAAGGTGGAAAATGGTCATGCACCTCCACCAAAGATAACTCTGAGCAGCCCAGCTCTTCCCATGAAAAAACCCTCCAGGAGAAGTGATGGAAGAAGCCACTGGAGAACATCTTTAGGCACAGACCACCCCAGAGCAGATGCTTCCTGCTTGGCAGCCAACCCCCCTGGGCCTGGGGACTGACATGTGGTTGGTGTGCTCCACAGCTGAACCCTGGCTCCAGCGTAAGATCCACTCCAGCCCTTTGCTGGGCATCCTCCCTGCTCTGTAGACCATCCATGAAGCTGCAGCAGTGCAGCACAGCAGCAGTGCAGCACAACAGCAGTGCAGCACAACAGCAGTGCAGCACAACAGCAGTGCAGCACAACAGCAGTGCAGCACAACAGCAGTGCAGCACAACAGCAGTGCAGCACAACAGCAGTGCAGCACAACATTTGCACCAGGAGACAGGGCAGCCCATCTCTCCCCAACTCTGTCACCACTGTTTGGTGTTTGCACTCCTGAAGGTCTCCAGGCTACAGCTTGTGTTGACAGAGGCACAGAATCACAGACTCATGGGGACATTTGGGCTGGTAGAGACCACTAACCTAGCACTGACAGCTCACCACTAAACCATGTCCCTCAGCACCACAGCTGCAGAGTTTTGAAATCCCTCCAGGGATGAGGACTCCACCACTGCCCTGGGCAGCCTGGGCCAGGCCTTGATAATCCTTTTGGGGAAGAAATTTTACCTAATATCCAACCTAAACCTTCCCCTGGCACAACTTGAGGCCAGTTTCTCTTGTGTTATCACTTTGTGGTGGGCTGTTCTCTGGGAGAAGAGGCTGACCTCCACCTCACTCCAACCTCCTTTCAGGGAGTTGCAAAGAGCCAGAAGGTCTCCTCTTAGCCTCCTTTTCTCTAGGCTGAAGAACTCCAGTTCCCTCATCTGCTGCTCACAACGCTTCTGCTCTAGACCCTTCAGCTTGTCACTGAGGTCAGACTGGCAGGCCTGTAGTTCCCTGGATCCTCCTTCTGGCCCCATTTGTTAACCTCCAGTCACCTGGTACCTCCCCCCCATTTAGCCAGGACTGCTGACAAATGATGGAAAATGGCTTGGTGAGCACTTCCACCAGCTCCCTCAGTATTCTTGGGTGGTCCCATCCAGCTCCATTGATTTGTGTCCATCTAAGTGGTGTAGTACATCAGTGACCACCTCTGGGACTATGAGGGCCTCATTCTGCACCCCATCCCTGTATTCCATCTGAGGTGGCTGGGCACTCAGAGAACAACTGGTCTTACTACTGAAGACTGAGGCAAAGGCAGCATTCAGTCCCTCAGCCTTTTCTTCATCCTTAGTCACTGTGCTTCCCTCTGCATCCAACAGAGGATGGAGATCCTCCTCAGTCCTCCTTTTGCTGTTAATGTATTTATAGAAACCTTTTTTTTCAGTTGAAATCCATCTTTTTTATCAAATTCAGGTCTTCCTCCTCCAAACCCAATTACTGCAGCTTCCTTTCCATTGCCCATCCCCATTTCTGCTGGGACCCACAAGAGCTTGCTCAGGGGTTGCACCAGCCACTCTCAGCCACATCCTCCTGGCAGCAGAGTCCCTGTCTTTCCCATTTCCATAGAATCATAGAATCAACAAGATTGGAAAAGATCTCAGAGATCATCAGGTCCAACCTATCACCCAGCACCTCATGACTAACTAAACCATGGCTTCAAGGGCCACGTCCAATCCTTTTTTGAACACCTCCAGGGACGGTGACTCCACCACCTCCCTGGGCAGCACATTCCAGATCACTCTTTCTGTGATGAACTTTCTCCTCACCTCGAGCCTAAACTTCCCCTGGCACAGCTTGAGATTGTGTCCTCTTGTTCTGGTGCTGCTTGCCTGGGAAAAGAGACCAACCCCAACCTGTCTACAACCTCCTTTCAGGCAGTTGTAGAGAGCAATGAGGTCTGCCCTGAGCCTCCTCTTCTCCATGCTAAACACCCCCAGCTCCCTCAGCCTCTCCTCATAGGGCTTATGCTCGAGACCCCTCCCCAGCCTTGTTGCCCTTCTCTGGACATGTTCAAATATCTCAACGTCCTTCTTAAATTGAGGAGCCCAGAACTGGACACCATTACACCATCACCATTCAACCCCACCAACAACCCACCCCACCCAAAGCCCCTTTTCCCCCACTCCAGTGAAGGCTGCTGGACGTTCTCAGCAAACCAAGAAGCTGAGGACAGAGTATTCCTCTAGAGGGAAACCTCCGCTCGCAGCAGCCTGACTGAAGATCTGCAGCATTGAAACGCTGACTCACCCAACTCCTCCTTCTCCTTCTCCTTCTCCTCCTCCTCCTCCCATACCCCAGCACACAGCTCTGCCAGCCAAAATAAATAGCGGGTACCTTCCTGCCCTCATTTATTTGTTTGGCAGCTCTTCACAGACATGCTTTAGCCTCTCCTCAGCAGAGAGGTAAAAAAAAAAAAAAGAGAGGAAAATATTGCTGAGCAACCCCCTGATGGAAAGTCTCTTCAATAAAAACAGCTTGTTCAGTGCAAGGAGATTTCCCCCCCGCCCCATGGATCACAGCCCGAATTTCAGGCTGAAGGCAGCTGCCCCCACTCTGCAGTCACAGAGCACCAGCCCCAGCCAGCACAGCCCATCTGCAAGAGGGTGGGGAGCTCTGCACTGTGGAGATAAAGAGAACAGCTCATGAGCTGAAAAAGCAGGAGTCTGGGGAGGGAAAGGCTCAAATCCAGCCAGAAGGTGCCATGGTTAAGAGCTGTGCTGAAGCTCAAGTGGAAAATCCCTCCTAGGAGGGCTGGATCCAGGGCAGTGCCATGACCCCACCACTCTCAAGTTGCTTCTTGCACCATTTCCCCACAGAGAAGCACGCAGCTAGGGAGGGTGGAAAACCGGCAGGACTGGGGTGCTGGAGGCCCCAGCCATGGTTTCAAAGCCTGGCAGGGACCAGGAATTTCCTCCCACTGGTGTGAGCGAGGCTGGGGCAGCAGGATTTGTGCAGAAAGGATCTGGGAAGAGATGGGTACAGCAGCCCAGGACATTTTTGTAGAGGGTGGGAAGATGAGTGGGAAGCAGCCAGAGAATACTGTGCAAACACTGCTCTGAAATAGCTGTTTGGAGGTGAGAGCAAGGGGCTTAGTTGTCTGTGCAATGGCTGCTTTGCTTCCCCCTTGGGCCTCACCTGCCAGCATCCCACTGAAAACAGACAATTCCTGCTTCATAGGCATTTACCCTAAAACTGCAGAAATAAACAAAAATAGAAGAGAAAGATCTAGGCAGCAGGAGCCTATGCAAATGTAAAGTGTTAACCCAAATACCCACTTTGAGGGGTGGGAGCAGGGCTGTGCTCTACCTGGACAGATTTGTCTCACCAGGACTGGTCTGGTGCCTGCTCAGGATCCATTTCACCACCTTGCTTCATGTCCATCCCTGGGAAATGCAGGCTCAGGAGGCAAAAGGAAGGTAGAAGCATTTTAAGAGCCATTTTTCACCCCAGCAGGCTCCCTGTACCCCTCCTGCCAGAGGGAGAACGTCCAGCTCCATCCCTGATCATTTTTACCCTGTGACTGCAGCTCACATGGACACAAGACCTGTTCCAGAGATGTGATGCTGATGGCTCCACGATGAACTCATCCACAGCACCCTGGTTCTCACATGCTGCTCCTCTTCATCAGATTCTGCAGCCTCCCAGGTTCTGCTCTGGAACTCCCTGTTACTGGTGCTTTGGAGGGGGCTGTGACACATATTGGTGTTCAGTCCCACCAACAAGCTCACCTGGTCCACCTGCACCACTCCTCACTGCCAGCCTGTCCAAGGACAGTGCTCCAGTCATTCAGACTCTTCTTTTCCCACTTCCAGCATTTAAGAAATGTACTTTTAAGAGCATGTGATGAATAGTGAGGAATTCAGGCCGGTATTTGGCCTCACTGCTGGATAGAAGGGGATGGACTGTGGAAAGAGGAGTGACAACCAAGGTGGGGAGTGATGTTACATTTTCTTCTCATGAAAGCAGTGACAGAGGGCAGAAATTTGAAGCTGCAAATGGCACTAATGCAATTATTTTTACAAGAGGGAGGGCAGTTTCTCTTTCTTTCCTATTGCCAAGCAGGAGATGCAGCCTCATTTTATCATCCCGATTCACGCTGCAGGAAGCAGGACCTGTGGAGCTCTGATAACATTGTAGGAAACCCTGAAAATAGTTAAACCAATTGTTTGAGCTTCAGGACTTGCCTCAAATAAACCTGCTGAGCTTCTTCCTTACATACAGCCCTCGACCACACAACCTGAAAAACAACAAACCCCAAACAGTCTTTTATCCAGGTCTCCAAAAAGCAAACACTATCTTCCCACTGCTTCCATTCAAGCCAGTATCAAAGCCTGGTAGCTGCCATGAATTAGCAAAGCCAAGGCTGAAAATAGCCTTTGGGACCTGCTTCTCCACTAAGAATCAGTGAAGAACCCTGTGTAGATAAGGGCTGAAGGCAGCAGTGTCCAGCCCTCTCCCCAGGCAGGAGTGTGGATGGGTTCACAGCTCACAGGGCAGTGCCAGCTCACCCACACTTGCTGATGGCTCAGCAAAACCCACCCAGAACAGAACAGCAAAGCTTCTGGTGGAGCTGAAATGAGAACCAGCCCAAGGCCAGCAGCTTCCTTATTTTAGAAAGGGTGTGGTTTTGCAAGAGCCAGTGGTTAACAACAAGCTGTGTCAACCTCCTCTTAGCTGCAGGCTAATTTAAACCTGGACTGGGAAGCATCTTTCTAATTACAGCCCTCTTAACTACTGACAGGTTGAGATTTTGGGTCTTTTGATGCTCTCTCTCCCCATGTTCAACTCCAGGTGAAACTTGACCTACCCAGGGTGAGCAAAAAACGTGAAAAGATGCTGCTTCCTTAGCTGACAGGAGCTGCAAAGCTGAAATTTCCATGAGAGAGTGGAAGAGAAAAAATCCTTTCTGCAGATACGTGAAAGACTTCAGCCAGCTTAATGCAGAAGCTGCTCTTCTCTACAAGGCAAAGGTTAATCCACCTTCTGCTCTACAAGTTACAAGGTAACTGAGCAGCTCCTCCAGATGCAGATGGACATCTACACAACACCCATGGATAAACACTACTAACGTCAATCACACACTGGAGAGACTAGTGTGTGGTCAACCTGACATCACCCAGACCTACAAAGCTCTTCAAAAGCTTTGACTTGAAGGTCATTCAGTGTAAGGAAGGAGAATAAAATCAGGAAGGTTAAAGTTCTGCATTATTAAAGTAAGTAATGATGTGGTGACTAATGGCCAGAAAAAATGAATCACAGAATGGTTTGGGTGGAAGGGACCTATAAAGCTCACCCAACCCTCTTACAGTCAGCGGGGACATCTGTAACTAGAGCAGGATGCTCAGAGCTCCAAATAACCTGACCTGGAATGGTTCCAGGGATGGGGCATCACCAGCTCTCTGAGCAACCTGGGCCAGTGTTCCACCACCAGAAGAACCAGGAAAGCCAGACTAGGGTCAGTCCACCTCCCTGTGTGCCATTTTTGCATCAAATAAGACTCAGTTGCCATCTCTCACTGCCCAGCCTGGGCCATATGCCAGGACAAATACTTCCTGTCATGTTCACCGAAGGTGCTCATCTACCCCAGAAGATGACACTGGCCTTTCCCCCTGCCAGCCAGGCAGCTCTAGCACTTCACCATCCTCTATTAGAGACTTCTCCTGATACCTACCTTCAGCCTCCCTTCCTACAAGTTTAAACTTGTTACTTCCCATTTTCAACTTGCAAACTGCAACTAAAACCCATTCAGATGCTTAAAAATGCCCCCAAATTGCCCCAATGAGTTTGTTCCCTCCAGGCTGTGCTTCTTCCAAGCAATTCCTATTTTGGGGAAAGGAAATCCCAGCTGGAGGAGCTGCTGTCACACAGTTCATCCAAGTTTCTCCTCACAAGACAGCCATCTGCAGACAGGGCCCTTGGTATGCTACAGCAAACCCACTCAAAGCAAAGCTTAACTTGGAATTAAACTGTGAGCACTAAGGTAGATTAAAAAAAACACAGAATGAAAATCTCCTGGGAGAGGAATAAGATGGGAATGACTCCAGCAGCTGTCAGAGGGCTGTTAGAAACCAGCAGTGTTTAAGGCACCTCTTCAGTCAGGGTGATCTGCTGGGCTGGGGGTTACAGCTGGATGGGACATCCCTGCCTTGAAAACAGGAACATCCATCAGGAGTCACAGCTCTCACTCCCTGTGTCTGCCTCCTTCCTAGGACTGCAACACTGCAGGAAACCCACAGGTTTCTCACCTGTTTATCAAGGAAAAGGCTCCTAAGGGAGATGGCATCTCCCATCCCATCACACATCTGTGTCAGGCTTGCAGCACGTGGCTGGCTCAGCTTGTGGAGTCACTGCCTGAATGCAGGAGAATTTATCAGGGGTTTATTTTTTGTATGGAATATTTTCCATTCTAGGACTTAGGTCAAACAGTAGCTCTATCATGGCAAAATTCAAAAAGGATCTTCTTGTGGACTGAGGAGAGGAGGACTTCAGCGCTGCTCCTGCTCTGAAGCTACACCGAGCAATGTGCTGCCCCCCTCACTTCCATCTGAGAAGCAGTCCAAAACCAGTTTAACCAGTGTGGGAATCTGGTTAGGCTGAATAAACCATGAGAGCTCTCCTCATTAGAGGAGGTTTAGACGGAATTCAAATCCTTCTGCTTAATAAATTAGGTTAAAGTCAGCCCAGATTAGCAAATCCCTATGACAAATCAACTCTGCAGACTCAACCAGCTCTCAACTGCTAGTTGTTTTCTCTGGCTGCTTTTACCTCCATTTTCTGCCTCTCTTGGTTGACCTCTGGACCCCCAGCTCAGCTGCTGGGGGCTATGGGGATGGTCATACACTGTCACAATAAAGCCCACACAGAAATGGCGCAAACACCACATTTTGTGTGCTACAAGCACAGTGAGGAGGGTTTGGAGGGGGGGAATCATCAAAGTGAGAGCAATTAGAGATTCATAATCAGGAAAAGGGAAGGCTGAGGTGGGATGGGAAGGGGAAAGAGCAGGGCTGGGAGTAGTTACTTCTGAAACATGAATAATATCTCAAGTTACCAAAGCTCTGCACCCCCCAGGCCAGAGCAGCGACGTAGAGAGGGGTGGGAGGTTAATAAACCCCAATCTGATTCTATGTCACAGAGTCCCACGTTCTGCACTGACTGCCAGGGAAGCATTTTTAGCTCATTAAAAGATAACAATCCTCTACTTCAGGGTCCCAGAAGCACTCGGCAAGACCACGCTGAGCCTCACCTCTGCAGAGGGAAATATCTCCCTCTCCACGAGGGGATCCCTCCCTTCCCCAACCAGGAAACACAGCCTGGCAGGGCAAATGGACTTGGCTTGTGGTAGAAGCCAGGGAAGGAGCCAGGAAAAATTACCCTTCCCTTTGAGCCATTTAAGACCAAAGAAGCATCTTCCCCACGATCATCTCATCTGAGCAATGGGGAGCAGTCCTCTGCTGATGCTGGAGAGCACTGCTCAGCACAGCTGCTGAAGATGGGAGGCTGGGGCAGCTGGTTAACAGCCACGCAGGGTTCACTGACCTGGGTTTCTGAGGGGACTCCTTGGGCTCCTTTGAACCAAACCAGCTGCTGGGTTTATTCCTCTCCTCTCCTCCTGCTGCCGCATGGGTGGACGAGCCATGGGAGGCTCCCACCTTCTCCCCCTGGCCTTTGCTCCCTGCATCACTCTTGCTGCCCCCGTGGTGGAAGAGGCCACTCTTTGCTTTCTTGTCTTCCTTCCTCACTTCCTCAGGTTGTTTGTCCTTCGTTGTGTCTGTGGAGAAGACCATGGGTGTGGCAGCCTGAGTGGGCTTGTTCTCCAAGCGACTGTTCTCTTCCATCCTGGCTCTGCCCAGATGGTTACTGAGCGTGACAGCTTTGGTGGAGACCTTGAGCTCTTCTTGCAAGTCTAAGCTGGGAGGAGATGGGATGAACCTGGGCTCATTCTGCTGCGTCCTCTCAAGGCTGCTAACCCCCCAAGGCACCTCATGAGAGTCAGGATGGAGGGGGGTGAAGCCGAAGCTCTCCTCCTGCCGCCGGGGGCCGCTGGGCACGGGCAGTGGTGCAGAGCTGGGTGGGACAGAGGCAGGGATCTTTGGTGCAGGCTCCTCACTGTAGATGTGGCTCCCGTTGATGCAGAGGGAAGAGCGGGACACAGGATCGTTCTTTGGCTTCAAGTTTTGGATTGCTTTGGGCTCCAGGACTGGGCTGACCTGGGAGACATCGTCACTGAATGCTCTCTTGTGGGTTAGCTTTGGAGATGGCAAATAGTCCTTCACTGGGGGGAAGAAAACATAAACCAGAGGTGAGACCATCTGAGTAACCACCACAGCTACAACAAGCATAGAATCACTGAGGATGGAAGAGACCTTTAAGGCCAACCATTAAGCCAGCACTGCCCTCAGTACCACATCTACATGGCTTTGAGACCCCTCCAGGGATGGGGACTTCACCACTGCCCTGGGCAGCCTGGGCCAGGGCCTGACAACCTTTTCATGAAGAAATTGTTCCTAATGTCCAACCTACCCCTCCCGTGGCACAACCTGAGGCCATTTCCTCTTGTCCTATCACTTGTTCCTTGGGAGAAGAGACCAACACCCACCTCACCCCAGCCTCCTTTCAGGGAGTCACAGAGAACAGGCATGTCTGCCCTCAGCATCTCCCTCTCCCATCATTATCTTCTACTTGCAAACACCCCAGAGATGTGTGAAATCACACAGGCTTTCTCCTGCCTGGGCTCTCACGCTCCCGGGCTCTGTAGATTATAATTAAGTGACTGGCAATGCAAAGCAGGGTAACAAGTAGGTGGCTGTAGAGGCTACATCATGCTGTCCCCATGCACATCACCTCCCTTGTCTGAGAGGATCTGAGGTGGATAACAAATGCAAGAAACCACCCAGAAGCTACTTAAAGGGTCTGCATTGACTGAAAGAGGCCAGGCTGCTGCTTCATGTGACATAAGCCAGAAGGGTCCAGCACCCACACCTCCCTCCCACTGCCTGACCCTGCAGCTGTTGCTAATGATTTTGGGGGTTCTGTGGAGAGAGCCTGGTGAGAAGAGCTGACCAGGCTGCCTGGAGTTCAGCTGACAGGCAGCTTCTCTCCCCTCCTCACTGGAGATGCTGCCTCCTTCACCACAACATGAGGATGATGGGGCCAGACCACTGGCACTGTAGCCACACAGGAGAACATCATCCAGCAGAAAACAAGAGGCAGCTTCACCAGCACGGCGAGAGGCAACATGTACCCAGGGACTGCCACCCAACAGGGGAATTTGCTCTCTCCAGCCAATTAAACCATTTAATTATACATTTTGTTTTCAAGAGACAGCCAGGAATTTATTCCCTACAAGGGACTTTTTTGTTCGCAAATCGCCGCTCTCAGGGCGCCAGGAGCTCAGATTGTTTTAATCAGCAGCAACTGGTCACTGGTTGGGCTTTGCCTCCAAGCCAGAGGCATCTCATTAGACAGCCAGGCAGCACAGCAGCAATGTGCTCTGCCTCACTCAGCCCACCCCCTCAGCTCCAGCAGCCTGAACTGCCTGCTTGGAGGGAGCAGAGAAGAAACATAAAGGGTCCTAAGAACGCCCATGGTGTGCTGCAGGGAGCACACATCTGCCTAAGGCTGCTCATGCACAGGCTCAGCTTTGACAGCAAAATTTGAGGTATCTCTGAGCTCATAGAATCATGAAATGGTTTGGGTTGGAAGGGACCTTCAAGATATCTGGTTCTAACTCCCTGCCATGGGCAGGGACACCTCTCACTAGACTAGGTTGCTCAAGGTCTTGTCCAACCTGGCCTTGAACAACTCCAGAGAGGGGGCAGCCACAACCTCCCTGGGCAACCCGTTCCAGTGTCTCACCACCCTCACTGTAAAGAATTTCTTTCTAATCTCCAATCTACATCTGCCCTCCTAAAGCTTCAATCCATTCCCCCTCATCCTATCACTACAAGTCCTTGTAAAAGCCCCTCTCCAGCTTTCCTGTAGGCCTCCTTCAGGTACTGGAATGCTGCTCTAAAATCTCCCTGGAACTTTCTTTTCTCCAGGCTGAACAGCCCCAACTCCTGCGGCCTGTCCCCACAAGGGAGGTGCTCCAGCCCTCTGATCATCTGCAAGTTCTGGCAAGCGTTTCGCTGCTGGCACGTAGGTGGTCTTGGAGGGTTTGTGCAGGATGCTGCTTTGGAGGTAAGTAATTAGTTAACAGATTTGCAAGAGTCTCAACAGTCCCTTACAAAGAAAAGAAGGAAAAAAAACCCAAGGAGGGGGGATTAAAACTGTTATCCTCTTACCAGAGCGCTCTGTGGACAGGCTGCTGTGTCTGCTGGGGGATTTGGTTACCTCAGGAGCATTTGCAGCCAGGCCCAGGCTGGCAGAGGAGATGGTGCTGTCAGAGCCCAGCGAGGTGTTGGACTGAGTCAGCGATGACTTGCGCAGCTTGTTCTTCAAGAAGAAGCCCTTGACTTTGGACTTCTTGCCCCCGATGTCAAAGTCATCCTCCACGTCGAGGGCACCCATGCTGCTGGGGATGATGGCAGAGGCCGACTCCAAGTCGTATTTCTTCTTGCCTTTCACCTTGTCCTTCAGCTTGCTGAAGGGTGACCGCGGCTTGTCCTTCATGGACAAGTCAAACATGCTGGCTGTCAGGTTGTTGCGTGTGAACTGGATGCAAACCAGGATCTCACCACGCTCCTTCTCCTTCTTCCCAGCCTTGGAGTGGAGCTTGTGCCACCTGGAGCCAGAGAAGAAAGAAAAGGAAAGACCCTTCTTGTCATTTCCAAGAGCTGCAAGCCAGGAAGACCTCAGGGAGGATGCTGCTGAGAGGGAGACAGCACAAGCATCTCAGAAATCATAGTGTCATAGAATGGCTTGAGCTAGAAGGGACCTTAGAGATCATCTAGTACCAGACCCCAAGAGCTTTGTCAGAGCCCTGTCTCCATCCCTGTGCTAACACTAAATACTGACCTTCCACCAAGTCACCCAGCAAGCACCACATAACTCACCCTGGAGTCAGACACTGACCTGAGTTTCAGGGGAAAGTCAGTGGTGGCCACATTTTGATGGGGTCAGTTGATACATTGCTGCAAGGCTGTGTTTAAAAACAGCCAGGGCTTTGTGCTTGTGTTTTAAATATTCAGGAGCCAGTGAATCAGAAGAAATCTTTTCAAGTCAGAGACAAAACCGTAATAGCAAAAGCATCCAGCTATGGTCATTACAGTAACTTTGTGCCAGACCTCCTGTGCCTCACCCTAAATAAAGCTGCTGCCCAGAAGCATTCCTTCATCAAGCATCTAGAGGATGCTGCACCCCGGGAGACTTTTATGGGCTGATCAGCACCCACACAACCCAACCCAATTTATTGGATTTTTGGGAAATATCTGCATTCCCACAGTCAGCTGATGGCAGTCTCCAGCCTGCAGCATAGCTTTGGGCTCTGCGATGGCCCAAGGTGATGGACACCTCCCTGTCCACCACCTTCCCCTCCTCCAAACCCCTCAATTCTGCTGCAATGTCTGTAAAATCTGAGGCAGCCAGAAGCCTGAGCTAAAGAGGGAAAATAACTTTATTTTAACACCGCTTGTGCTGGCCACCAAAGCCCAGCACCATGCCACTGGGGCTGGTGAGGGTTTCCCAAGGAGATGCTGGCCAGATCCACCAGCTGACTCCACAGCAGGTTACTGGGGGATGCTCCCTGCTGTGCTGCCCTGCCCTGGATGAAACCCATAATGCAAACTCTGCTGTAGCTTTGCACACAGACATGGAAGGAAGGAACATGGGAAAAGCATCCAAAACATTCACTGCACAAAGGACAAAGCCTCCCAACCTCCATTTAGAGACCACAGGGAATAGCCCAAGCACTGGCAGGGCATGGAGCAGCCCCTGGAAGGCAATGGGAGGGGGGTCTTGCCTCCTGCCAGCTGGTGAGAGGACAGCAGAGCAAGAGATGCCCAGAGGAACCTTCTGGCTCTCCATTTCACCATGGTACCATGTGCAGACAAGCAGCACAAAACACAGGCCACAAGGGAACCATTTCTGTCCCCAGACTGCTGCCACCCCAGCCTCCTTCACTCTCCTCTCCTCACATGAGATGCCTCCATCATGCAGTCCTGCTTCCAGCCACTGCTTTCCAGGGCAGTTGCAGTAGAATGAGTGGGTCACAGCCTCCACTGGGCTCTCCCCAGTAGTTCCCTGCCTCTCCTGAACCAGGGATCCTAGACCTGGACACAGCACTCTTAGGGCAGAGCAGAGGGAGAGGAGAACCTCCCTTGTCCTACTGGTCACACTCCTCTTATTGTACCCCAGGATCCCACTGGCTTTCTTGGCCACGAGAGCACACTGAGGACAGGAGGATGTGTCTCAGGCAAAAGAAGGAGCTGAAACAGCTGAGGAGCCTACACCATACCTTGGAAAGGGGGTACCAACCCCCTAACTGCCTGCTGGAATTCCTGGAAGAAGGATAGGAGTGCAGAACCCTTCACCATAGAATTCAGGTACCACCAAAATGCAGGAGGGACAGCCCTGGGCACAGCCCTGGGGTTCAGTTCCCAGTGAACCCTTCCCATTCCTGCCACTTGCATATCCCACCCCTGTACAATCCCCACTGTAAAACATTCAGCCCCTAGGCTTCAAGCTTGAGAATGTCCAGGCATGCAGAAAGAAAAACATGGAAGAGGCAGTGTTCACCCCTCCCAGCAAGGCAGCAGCACCAGAAACACCCAAAGGGGCTGATCCACTGCCAAGAAGCAATCATGGGAGCAGCAATCAGGTGGGCACTTCCCATAGGAGAGGTGGGGAAAAGGCTGATGGAATACAGCACGTACTGTGTTGTTTGGTTTGATGCAAGACCTGGAAGAAGTTCAAGAAGGAAGGGCTGCAGCAGCTGGGAAATGAGGAATTTGGAGACTGAATCATTCAGCAGGGAAAAAAATAATCCTGCAAGTAGTTTTTTATACCTTACGTCATCTCACAGGCAAAAAATAGAATAAAAACTTGGGTGGATTAAGATAAGGAAAGGCAGGAGCTTCTGAGGGTGATGAGATGGAACAGCCCTTAGCTGGCTCAGCACACAAGGATATGCTCTCAGGATCTCCTGTCCCATCACTTACAATGTTGTGGTCATTAAAATACATTTGGGTGCTTGGCGGTGCCTCCTCTGGGAGAAACAAGCCCTAAAACCTGATCTGCTTCAAAAGGCTCCATTCAAGGAAAAACCTCTGCTTATGCTGGCACTGGATTAAGGAGCTATTTTGGGTTCCCCAGACCTAATCAGCAGTCAGCAAAGCAGTCAGAACTACACCTCAAAGGAAAATCAGAGCTATTTTTAGGCTGAGCTGGAAGTTGGTGGCACAAGTTGAGCGTTTGGGATGGTCAGGTTGTTCCATGTTGGGTAGATCATTTTCTTATGCATCAGTTACAGTGGGAACTGGAGGTGCAAATGCTACCTCAGCTGGAAAGCGGCAGGAGAGAAGGCCTGGGGTGGGTTTCAAGTCCCAGCCCAGCTGAACACAACCTCCTGCAGCATCTTTTTGCTATTAACCCCATCCCACATCCCTTGGTTTCCCAGGTTTCTTCCACAAGCTGCCCTCAGGGTAGTTTCTGGATTGGGGCCAAGCGAGCCCAAGCCTCGGAAGGTGACACAATCTCTTTTTATGGGACTAGCCTGGAAAAACAAACCAGCTTCTAGCCCATACAAAGCCCTTTCCAGGTCTGAAATAGCAGCTGTGGGCTCCACAGCTCCGGCTCAGACCAACTGCTCCCGATTTAACTGGGTTATATTAATCAGCCTGTGGAAGAGGTGCTGGCACCAAGGAGCACAGGGAGACTGAGGAAGCATGATGAGCACCAGGGACCCAGGGCTGGAAGATCCCACTTCTTGGAGGTGTTTTGGAGGCCCTTCTTGAGGAGGTTCCACCACCTTGGGTCCAGCTTCTCACTGCACAGGACATCCAGGACAAGTCAACCCTACCTTGCCACCTACTCCCAGGGTCCTGTTGTTAGCCAGGTTTGGAGGGGTCACAGCCTGTCAAAGATTTTGCTAGTTAAAAATAAAAAGTTAAAGAGGCTGTCTGGTCCCAGTACCAGAGCTGGTGGTGACTGGGAGCAGGATTGCTCCTAGATAAGCAGATGTGCTTTGGTGCCCAAGTTTGTACTCCTTCCCTTGCTCCCATCAAGTGGAAACAGGTCTCCCCCTGAACACAGAGCAGAGGGTGAAGCCTGCTGGTCCCACGTCTACATCCTTCTGCTCAGTGGAGAACTGCTCCTTTCCACCATCAGCAACTGTCCACCTCCACTACAAGGTGATGCTCCTGCTGAGGCACCTCAGCCCTGGCCACACAGAGAGCCAAGCTTGCTCAGAGCCATGTCCAACACGACATGACCAGGGAATGCAGCTTGAGGCAGCTCTAAGACTCAAGCTGCAGGCTCAGGCCATTAAACCCTCCTATATTCCTCCCTCTTACACCACACAGATCCAGCACCTCTGCACATCATGCTGGGCAAGCATCCCTCGGAAGGTGAAGGGCTCCTTCCAGCATCACCCCAGGATCTGCCAGTCACAGGTGAAGGGACACAGCTAGGCACCCCAGGCCCAGGGATCTCTGCAGGGGGAAGGAAGCAGCAAACGGCCCCAGCGCACGGGGACAGGAGAGGAAACCTCAAACAGCAAACTCCCCACAAACACCCTGGAAAAGGGAAGCAGCTGGAGGCCCCTGCAAGCTCTCGGGCAGCCCCTGGGAAGCAAGATGCACTCCAGGGATCTGCAAGCTCTCACAGTGCCATCAAAACCCTGCTGCTGAGCGCTGATGTAGAGCAGAGAGCTCCCCAGCCCCCTGCACGGCTGTGCAGCTCATGTAGGTCACTGTGGTTATTCAGCACATCTGAGCTGCCTCCAGACGGTTTGGGTAAAGCCCTTTCCTGTGAGAAGGCTTCGCTCTCATCCCACTCACCCCCACTGAGAGGCAAGGAGAAGGGTGAGCCACACAGCATGGCTGCCAAAAGGCAGCTTTGGGAGGCAGAAAGCACCCAACATCTATTTCTATAATTGCTGCTGCCAGGATCAATTGGAGCAGCGAGGGAGGCACAGAGAGCAGAACACACAGTGCTGCTGTATCTCCAGCCCCCCAGGACACACGTGCCCCCCCTCAGCACCCCAGGACACACATGCCCCCCAGGACACACGTGCCCCCCCTCAGCCTTCAGCAGCATCCTATTCCGGAAAGCTGATAGTGCTGAGCAAGAGGAAACAACACTCTGGCATGGAAACAAGAGCGGAGGAGCTGCTTGCTAAGGAGGGAAAAGAACCCTGCGGAAGATGCTGACAGGAGAGATTTGCTCGAGGCTGCAGTATCCCAGAATCCCAGCATGGTGCGGGTTGGAAGGGACCTCTGGAGATCAGCTAGTCTGACCCTCCACAGCAGATTGCCCAGGAGCAGAATCTCTTCAGAGCAGGAGACTCCAAAATCTCTCTGGGCAGCCTGTTCCAGGCACTGTCACAGGAAAGCTTTCCCACATGTTCAGATGGAACCCCCTGGGTTCCCGTTTGTGCCCACTGCCCTTTGTTCTGTCACTGGGCACCACCGAAAAGAGTCTGGCCCCATCTTCTTGTCCCCCACCCTTTAGCTATTGATCAGTTCATTTGATTGATCAGGGATTAGGACAGTCACATGCAACACCACGCAGGGGAGAAAGCTCAGCAACACTGCGATGAGATCAGGTGAGTAGAGTGCCCAGAATGAGGGGAGATGCTCCATCCCTGGAACCATCCCAGGGCAGGTTGGTTGGGGCTCTGAGCGACCTGATCTAATTGCAGATGTTCCTGATCACGGCAAGGAGGTTGGACTAGATGACCTCTAAAGGTCCCTTCCAACCCAAACCAGTCCATGATTCTATGAGCAGGCAGTGCACACAACACAGCTCTCAGAGATGCCACATGCACCATCAGGGCACCAATCCTGCCCTACTTTCAGGGAGAATGTGGGTCCCTCCAAGGACCTTTGCTCTCCCATGAGCCCACTTGGGATCCCCAAGAGGTCCCCATCCAGCTGGATCTATCTTACCCCAACAGACCTGTCCACCACACCCTGGGTACCTTCAGCAATGGTCCATTTTCACTCTTGGACTGGTCCCAGTGCTTTACCAGCAGTGAGCTCGAGAGCTTCCTTGGGTGGTAAACTCCTCTACTGCTCACAGTGTTTACGGATGCAGATGGGGAAGGATGCACAGCTTGTCTCTGGAGCATTTCTAGAGAGCTTCAGCCATCAGCTGCTTCCCAAAATCACTCAGCACTGTCAGGTGGTCAAGGTTTGCCTCGAACTGAGCAGAAATGCTCCTGCCCCACACAGCTGTGCCATCCAAGCTGAAGTACAGAGTGAGGGTCAGCCCAACGTGGAGCCAATGCCTGTTGCCTGACTGCACCAGACTCCAGCTTACTGCTGATTCATTGCTGCAACAAGGTCAGCCTGGCTTACGAGAGGAGCCCCAAGTCTTTAACCAAAGACTACTTGAGCCCCTACAGTGACAGAGCAGGGCAGAAAAGGCAGAGTGAGGATAAACCAAACATTAGCAGAAGGGACATAGCTCTGCCTGCCCCCTCAATGGGCACAGGATGGGCAGCAAAGAGACATTTTGGTGCAATGAGAATTGTGGAAATATGCAGATTGTGTTGGGCCAGGAGGAAGCTCACCTAGCAGAGAAGGGAAGAGGAAGGTAGAAAACAACCTAACCCTGGGGAGGTTTCTGCTTTTTGTCTGGTTTCATGTTTTGGAGCCAGCTTCCCCCACTGCTGCTGGGAAGCTTCTCGGCAGCGTGGGTTCGCCGTCGTGTTGGTTTTGGATGGCCTCTTTTGCAAGGTGATTCCCTGTGAGCTGCTAAAAGCACAGATGGAAAATAAACACAGGCTGGTTCCCCCACCATGGGGAAGAAGCGGCTCTGGGTGGGATGAAGTTCAGCTCTCCACACGGTTCCTCTGAGAAGTGCTCAAAACCAAACTCGAACAAACCAACCCCCACCAGCTCGCTGCTAACCAAGCAACTCAACCCTGATCCTCTAATGGGTTCCAGCTTTGACATGGCCACCTGCAGCTGCTCCAGACAGCACCGCCTGAAGGGGATGTCAGAAACAACGAGCAGAGTGGTGTGAGGTGAGGGACACAAGAGGATGGAGACAGCACAGTGCGGGTGCTCCAAGTGATGTGTTACCACAGCTGCTGTGGGAGCACAGGACAAGCACAAACCTGTATGAGAAAATCCCACTGGCAACTCGTGCTTGTCCCAGGAGAGAGAATCCATCCCTGCTTTACCATACCCACACCCTCTGAAGGGCCCATCCCACGAATGGGATCAGGAGCAGAGATGTTGCCACTCCAATGGGTGTCAATGGCAGGGAACAGCCTGCAAAGCTGCAAGGCAAAACGAAAACCAAGAAACAAAGCAGTCCTGCCCGTGTCCAATGCCAGCAAGATCCTGAGCACTCCCACTCCTGCATTCCAGCTGGAGTGGTGTCCCACAGGACCTTGCTGCCCGACACTCCCCTCGGCTATGGGAGAACTGGGGTAGCCCTGTGGAGTCTCTGGACAGGCTATTTTCTTCACCCTGTACCAGAGGAGACAGAGAATGGCTGCCCAGCCACAGCATGCCCCTACGGCCTCTGTGCTGGCTGGCAGAGGCAAACTAGGAGGTGTGATGGCATGGAGGAGGATGGTTTCAGGAACAGGGCACCAGGACTGTGCTGGCATGCCAACAAGGGCAGGCAACTTCACAAATCAATTGAGGCTAAGAAGATGAGAGGCTTTCCCCTCTCTAGAGAAGGATGAGCAGGTAGGAAGAGGAGGGAGGGAAGATTTAAGGAGCTGTAAAACAGAGCATAAAACATTTATGAATGAAGAGGAGATCGTAATAGCAGGACACAGAAAGGGACCTCTCCAGCTGTATTTCTCTGCTTACACTCCAGAGCTCCCAAGCTTTGCACCCTCTGAGTCACAAACAAGGCAATAAACCATGTTTGTGGTCACCAAATGACCCAAGCTGCCTGAGCTCAGCAAAACCAGGCAATGAGGCCCCAGTGTGAGGGAAGGAGAGGAGGCAGTGCTGGTGATGCACTGCCTTTGGCAGGAGAAGCTGTGGGCACAGAGAAGAGTTAAAAAGCCAAGCCCTGAGCTGAATTTGCAGAATTGCAAATCATGGCCAACACCAAGGAGCCGCTCCACAAGTTCTGCTGGTGCACTTGCTTCTGGGGAGCTACTTAGCACACAACTCAGCATGCCCAGGATGGGCAGGAGAAACACGTTTTTGCTGTAAATCCTTTCCCACTTGGAAAGAGCATCATGGCAGGGCTGGCACAGAGAACCCAGCACCTAGAGGTAATTGTGGGGCTTGGGAATGTAGCACCTGTCCTCCAAAGGGGAAACCAATCCCAAGGGCTTCACACAGCCTAAAATCCCAACAACACCTGCTCTGGCAACAGGCCTCACATCATGGAATTGTTCCAGCTATGATCATCAAGTCCAACGGACAACCTGGGGCCACCATGTCCATTAAACCATGTCCCAAAGAGCCATGTTGTTGTGCCATGCCACACTGTTCCTTTATCACATCAACAGACACCATGAGCTGCCCTCAGTGATGAGTCACACACATGAAAAGGGGAGGGAAAGGAAAAAAGGAAGTGAAAAAGGGATGATTCTAAAGGCCAGCAGCAAGTTGCTCTAATTACAGACACCTTTACCCCCAGTGCACTTGCCAAAGAAGAGACTCACGTACTGGACACAGAGCTCCAGGGATGGGGATCCCAAACCTGCAGCCCTGGCTGGAAACCCAAACCCTACATCCCTGGCCAAGCTTCTGACAAACAAGCCCACGGTAATTATCTGCACACCTTTGCCAAGTGCAGGTCCCAACAAGGCCTGGAGTGGGAGGAGAGGCAGCAGCAATGGTTTAAAAGCCACTTCCACTGGTGGAAAGGGTGCAGGGTCTTCATTGACTCTAATTGTCCAGAAGGCCCCATGCAGTAGCCATGCAGAGGCAGGAGCCTGCCCAGCACCATGACACAGTGCTTGGAGAGAAAGAATCACAGAATCAACCAGGTTGGAAAAGACCTCAGAGATCATCAAGTCCAACCTATTACCTAATACCTAACACCTCCTGGCAATTAAACCATGGCTCCAAGTGCCACATGCAATCTTTTTTTTAACACCTCCAGGGATGGTGACTCCACCACCTCCCAGGCAGCACATTCCACT
Organism: Indicator indicator; assembly: GCF_027791375.1. NCBI lineage: Eukaryota > Metazoa > Chordata > Aves > Piciformes > Indicatoridae > Indicator > Indicator indicator. The sequence goes on along the minus strand of NC_072032.1, from coordinate 13,126,619 downwards.
GGACAATTACTCCTTCTGTGAAGAACTTTCTCCTCACCTCAAGCCTAAACTTCCCCTGGCACAGCTTGAGACTGTGTCCTCTTGTTCTGGTACTGGTTGCCTGGGAGAAGAGACCAACCCCCACCTGTCTACAACCTCCTTTCAGGAGAGCAGAGCCCAACCTGCCTTTCTGGTCACCACAGAGGAACAACTGGCAAGAAATATTTTGCCAGCCTGTGTAGGGAAGAGAGGGAGTCACCTTGGAAAGATGAATCAAGGTGATGATGCTCCTGAAGCACAGCATGAGCTCTAGCTGCACTCAGCACACGCAACACCACCAGTTCAAACAGCATCTGGAACTTTGTACCAACAGGTTTGAGGCATTTTCGGAGCTGGCCATGGGTTTTTCCACAGCTGCTAAGGGAAAAGACAGCTGGAGGCAGTCAGGTCTGTGCAGATCAGCGTGAAACAGAAGCTGAGTCTGCAGCTTTTTTGCTTTTAACATGCTGGAGGATGACAGGCCAGCACCATTGGCCAACAACTGTCCAAGCCCAACACGCCAATGTTGCAAATTTGGGATCAAATGTCTCTTAAAAACAACAGGAACGGATCCTTCCCAGAGGAGGAAAGAGTAAGGGCCCTAAACCCCTCAAGCCAGCATTAGCAGCTGGGTGAAAATAGGGTTAGCTGGGCAGGTAGGAACAAAATTAGGCACTGCCATTTCGTAAGCAGCATCGCCATCACCTCAGCCTCCATGTTTCCCCTATGGGCTCCCAGCTTGCCTGGGACAAGCTGGCCACCAAGGTCCCTCTCCCAAGGCCTGGCTGCTTCCTGCCCACCCTTGCCTGCAGCAGTGCACAGAGCCTTTGACCTGGCTTTTGGCAGGAGTAACCTTCTCCACCCCCTACTTAGCGGCGTTTCGACACAGCAGGGCCTTTCCTGGCTTGGTCAAGACACAACAACCCCTCAGAGCTGCCTTTGTAGCCCCAAACCCCTGGATTTCATCATAGCTGCTGCTCTCAGCCTCCCCAAAGATCTTCACCAACCTCACTGGGCACCTCTGACCACAGACCCTGAGGAAGAAGGTTCTGTTTTGCCCTCGTATTAAAACTTTCCATCCCCAAACAACTATCACAGAGCAGCTGCTTCCTCTCCGCCCTGCTGCAAGGTCTCTTCCTCTCCTGGGCTTAGGGACAGCTGTGCAGAGGACATGGCTGCAGCCATCTGGCCTCAGCTCATGCCTGACAGGGAGACAGAAAGTGAGCTCCAACCCTGGAAGCCAAGATCTCCCCTAGCAGATGCAGCCAGGAGCCAAGGCCATGGTGGGAATGGCAACGAGCACAAACCACCACATCCCAGGGAGAAGCCACAGCCTGTGCTCCACTGCTAACAACCTCCACACCCACTGTCGCTTAACAAGGGAGGGCAAAGGCCACAAAAAGCCATGGGCTAAGAGCAGTCCAGGGGGATCTGCAGTGGAGATGAGAGCAGGTCCATGTCCAAAGAACTCAAACACTCCTGAGGTGCTCCTCACCTCTCCAAGGTCCCAACAGTGTTTTGCTGCTGAGTGGACAGAGCGATGATGTGAATTCCCAGAGTGCTTCTCAGTCACACCAGAGCTAAAGCAAATTCCTTCCCCCAAGCCATGCTGCTTCTCCCTCCCTGTGCCAAGCCACATCAGGCAGCAATGGGGCTGATGAGCTCCTCCAACCAGCTCTGCCTGCCATCTTGGTCTGGCTCCACAAGATCTTTCCCCTAAGACCAAATCCCTGTCCCTTTTCCACTGAGTTTTGTCCTAGAACAGAGCTCCATCAAGACAGGGAGGAGAGAGGCCCCAGTGGCCTCAAGGACTGCAAGCTAGAAATAGCACTGTTGCAGGCAGAGCTTTGGGGAATTTGGAGCTGGGCTAATTGTGCACAAGAAACGACTCCGTGAGGCAAGTTCCTGTCGCAAAGGCCACTCGCTGCTGTTGCTCCTCAGCTGAGGCAGCAGCCAACAAGCAACTGCAAGTCACTGCAGGAAAACACCAGAGCCAGGAATCAGATTCCTCTGCCACCTTTACTGTCCCCTGCCCCACAGGATCCCAGTGCTGCAAGCCCTGATATTTTGCTCTCCAGGGCCCAAGCTCAGGTGGCTCAGTGTTTGCACGGCCAGCAGACCTTCAGCCCGGAAAGCTCACAGCTTTAACCTTCCCCACGTGCGAGGGCCTCTGAGGTCTTAGGGAAAGAAAGCAAATGAAAATGGTATTTTAATGGGGAAGAAAGGAGGGAATCACAATTAAGGCTTTGCTATTCCCAGCCTATGAAACTTGTGAGTGACCACCACCCCTCCTTGCCATTGGCCTCACAGCCCAGAGAGCAAAATCAAGGCCCTTTTGGGTCACCAAGCAGCAAGATCCAAGTTCCAACCCCACAGGTGTGACTGTGCACTTCTTGTCTTCCTCAAAGCCAAGCCCCTGCCACACCACACATCCAAGGGATGCTACCACACTGGCCAAGGGGAAAACACAGCTTGATGGGTGTCAGACCTAAGCTCTCATCTGACTGCAGCTGGAGGAACTCCCAACCCTGACCAGAAACTCTGTTGACAGGGGTGAATGTGGAGGCTATGATCCCCGGCTTGCTGCCACACCGTGGGGGAGCAGGATGAGCTCCCACGGGGGACTGCAGTGGCATCTCCTGGATGTCAGGAAGCAGAAGTGATAGCTGCCTTGTGAGCACAGAAGAAGCCCTCTTCTGCTGTGCTGAGCCCTCATCTTGGAAGGACAAACAACCCTGCATGCCTGGGCCCAGCTGGCAGCACTCAACGATCCACCAGCAGATGCATGTCGGGCTCAGCAGAGCAGTAAAAGGCACAGGTGGAAACTAAAAGCACTAAATGGCTCAGTTGAGAAGGGAGAAATGGTGTTGGGCACTCTTGCTTTGCTCATCTGCCCCAGGGCCTTGGCATGACCAAAAAGGCTGTGAGAGCTCCCAGGGTGCTCTTTTGCAACCTTAAGAGCTGATTTTCTCCAGATCAAAACACTGGAGTGACTGAGATGTCCAGTTCAACAAGGCTGTCATAAACACACCCAGAAGCTGGCTGACTGCTGGTTCCTGGAGAAGAGTCCAAGTTTGATGGAACATTTTCCATCTAGCCGAAAACAAGGATAAAAATCATCACCAGGAGAGTTTCCGTGCAACAAAAGTCAGCAGGAAAATGAGAGCAAGGTCAACATGCTGACAATCAAGGCCTTTTTTCAAGCAGAGTTCCATTCCAAATGGCAGCAGCTTTATGCCCAGGAGCAAGGACCACAGATGGGATCCCAAAAAGCAGTGTGTGGCAGAGACTCAACTTGTACATCCCTCACTCAGGGGTCAGTGGTTATCTCTGCTGCACAGGCCTGGGTGCAGTCCTAGAGAGGGGGGAGCTTGTGCTTGTTTGGCTGGGTTTGTTGTTTTTTTTATTCAGGGACTAAATTTCCTGTAAAAGTAGTTTGCAATGGGGTTGAACCAAACATCTGAAGCTGGGTGGAAGCTTAAGGGGCTCGCAGAGCTAGAACCCCAGGGCTCCCCTGAAATCCCTCTACCACCCAGCTGGACAAGCTCCAGCATTTGAGACTCCTCTGCAAAAATAAGTGCAGTCCGTTCCACACTGCAGACCTGCCACCCACCCTCCAGACACCTTCCAGCTCAGGGGTTCAAAGGAACAGAGATGCTTGGGCACAGGGTGAGAGCTCTCCATCGTGGTTTCTGTGCTTACTTCCATCATCAGAGGCTCCAGGGAAAGAGCTTTAAAAGGCTCAGCAACGGAAGGGGAAGTTAATTCTCCTTATGCAAGCGAAGCTACAGGAAGGGAGGGAGACAGCAGAATCCTGGGGGTCTCCTCCCTCACAGCCCAGATACCCTCCTTGGGCTGCAGCACTGCTGCCACAAGGGTGACCAGCAGTCGTGACAGGCAGCACAGGGTCCAGCCATGTTGGACGTTGCACCCATGGGATTAACAACCCCTGACGCCAAGACCTTTGAGATAAGACCACGAGCTCAGCCTCCTGAAGCCTTCATGGGACTGGGGCAGGCTTTGCACAACTCCAAGGGAAGCATGGCTTTCCTCCAGACAGGGCTCCTACTCCAGCTGCCAGGGCAGGGCTTGCTACCCAAACCATAGGAAGGACAGGAAAACACCTCACATCTTCCTGTGCCCAACCAACACATCCCTCCCGGCGCCCAGGAGCCTGCGGGTCAGCTCCCCTGCTCCGAAGTCTGCACACGATGCTGGTTTGCATTAGGCCTGGAGTGCTCAGACCCAGCTCTTCCGACACCGGACACCGCCCATTCTTCAGGCAGGGCTCAGAAAGACAAAATAAACACCAGGGGGGAAACACTCAGACACCAACTCCGGGGTTAGTCACTTTTCCTCTGTGCCCACGCTCCCATTTTAGGGCAAGCAGGAGTCTCCGCAGGCTGAAGACGCTAATGAGCCACGTCTCTCCATGGGAAAAGTTTTTCCGACCCCTTTTCACGCTAATTCCGCTCTCCAGGAGCGAGCCTGTGCCGGTTGCCAAGCCCCAGCCTCCACCACCTCCCCGGCTATGCCTCGGGTAGGAGGGTGCAAGAGGCTCCTCTCCAAGCCTGCAGCTTCGGGCAGCAAGCCAGAACTCCTGGGGTCCGGGGAGCCAGCAAGCAGCAGAGACAGTCCCGGGGACGTGCAGCAACCCAGCCAGGTCTGCGTGGAGCAAAGCTCCAACTTCTTCCCTAAAGGAATTTCATCCACATTCCTGCATTTCTCTGCTTGGCAAAGGCTAGAAATCATTATTATTATTTGAAAGCCTTCGGGGGGGGGGGGGGGGGGGAGTGGGGGGGGAGAGGAGGAGGAGGAGGAAGAACAGCAAATCCCACACAGGCAGGGGTCTATGCTGGAGGCCCTGAACTGGGGGACCCTCCTGCAGCAGCACCATGACAAACCAGGTCACACCGACAGCCCCACTGAGCCAGTTGGGGCTGCAAATCCACCGCAGCCATTAGAAAGGACAAATCACTACGGGTAGCTGTGACACTGCTTCCCAGAAGTGACAGACCATGGCAGGACCCTCCTGGGGTGCAGAGGGACCTCATGGCATCCTGTCCCCTGGGACCCCTGCCCAGGGAGAGGAAGGATCCTGTGATGCCTGGTCCCACATCACTCCATTCCAAGGGAGATGGAGGGACCCCGAGACACCCCATCCTCACAACACCCTTCCTGGAGCACACCTGATGTCCTACTTCCCGTGATGCCCTTCCCAGAGGATGTACAGGCCCCGTGATACCCTGCATCTAGGCAATGCCTTTCCTGGGTCACACACAGACCCCCATACCACCCCATCCTCTATGACACCCTTCTCAGGGCATCCATGGCTCCCATGATGCCCCAACAGCCTTCCTGGGGCATGCACAGACCCTACCACACCCCATCTCCTGCAGTGCCCTTCCTGGGGCACAGATGGCCTCCATCACTCCCTGTCCCTATACCACCATTATGGGGGCATGCAGAGCCCCTGTGCCACCCTGCATCCTGCAAAGCCCTTTCCTAGGGGTTCACCATGCTCTACCTCCTGCAACGTCCTTCCTGGGGCATACATGGACCCTGTGGCAATTCCAGCGTGATGCCCTTCCTGGGGCTCCCAGAGCCTTTGTGACACCCATCCCAGGGCACTTAAAGACCCCATTTCACCCATCCCGAGGCACAGAGAGACACTGTGATGCCCACCCTGGGGCACACAGGTACCCTGTGACACTCATTCTAGGGCACGCAGGGACCCCTGCGAAGCACATCCTGGGGACATAACACCCACCCTTAGGAACAGAGGGACCCCGTGAAGCCCACCCGAGAGGTCCCATCTGCTCTGCCCCCCACGGGTGCCAGGCGCTGCCCGCGGGACCCACTCACCGCTCGTCGGGCGCACGGCCCTGCTGCAGGGCGGGCTCCAGGGGCACCATGGCCTGGCCCAGGAAGCGGTCCATGCCCACCAAGGCCCGGTGCATGACGGTGAGCACCAGGCTGCCGCGGGCCAGCCCCGCCGGGGTGCCCAGCTCGGGGGGCAGCTCGAAGGCGCACTCCTCCCGCCATTCGGGGTTGCCGGTGCTCTTCTCGGCCACCGAGGTGCTGTACTTCTCGCGGCCCAGCTGGATGATGGTGTAAGCGTCGCTGGTGCCCGGCTTGCTGCCGCCCTTGCACCGCAACCCGCGGGCCCGCACCACCGTCACCTGGACGTGGGTGGGCAGCCAGGCCGGAGACCCCTCGGCGGGAAGCGCGGCCGCCCGCAGCAGCGCCATAGCGGGACGCTGAGGCGAGGCGCCGGGCCGGGCTGGGCCGAACAGAACCAGACACGAAGGAACCGAACGGAACCGGGCCGGGCCTCGCGCCGCCGCTGCCGCCGCCGCTGCCGCAGCCGGGCCGCAGCGCGAGCGCCACCGGCCGCCCCGCCCGCTCCAGGCCCCGCCCCGCCAGACCCGGGTTGGGGCGTGGCGCCGGAGCGCGGGCACGGGGCGGGGCAGCGGGGGCGTACACCGGGGAGGTGTGCACCGGGCATTGTGTGTGTGAACCGTGCGGGAGCGGCTGTGCATCGATGGCTCTGTGTGTGTGAACCGTGCGGGAGCGGCTGTGCACCGGGCATTGTGTGTGTGAACCGTGCGGGAGCGGCTGTGCATCGATGGCTCTGTGTGTGTGAACCGTGCGGGAGCGGCTGTGCACCGGGCATTGTGTGTGTGAACCGTGCGGGAGCGGCTGTGCATCGATGGCTCTGTGTGTGTGAACCGTGCGGGAGCGGCTGTGCACCGGGCATTGTGTGTGTGAACCGTGCGGGAGCGGCTGTGCATCGATGGCTCTGTGTGTGTGAACCGTGCGGGAGCGGCTGTGCACCGGGCATTGTGTGTGTGAACCGTGCGGGAGCGGCTGTGCATCGATGGCTCTGTGTGTGTGAACCGTGCGGGAGCGGCTGTGCACCGGGCATTGTGTGTGTGAACCGTGCGGGAGCGGCTGTGCGCCGATGGCTCTGTGTGTGTGAACCGTGCGGGAGCGGCTGTGCACCGGGCCCGGCGTGCATCGGCAATGCAGAGTGCAGCACGCACCACACGCTGCACCGGGCGGAACACCGCGGGGAGTGTGGGCTTGGACATGGAGCGGGATGGGGCCACCACAAAGCCATGCCTGGGTCACTCAGGAGTGTCGTCACATGTCCCTCTCGGGCGAGCCGGGAAGAGAGGGGGTCACATCTGTGTGTCCCACATCCCGCTGCACCGGGCCATCCGGACACTGCCGTTAGTGGCGTTTCCGTGCTCCCGGCCCCAACGTGTGTGTGTGCGTGCGTGCAGGTGGGTCCTGAGTGGGCGCAGGTGTGCATCTGTGGTCATGCATGTGCAGGTACATGCTTGTGTGTCCATGCATGTGTGGCGTGTGTGTGTGATCATGTGTGTCCATGCACATGTCAAGCACGTGTATGCACAAGCAAGCAGGAACAAACATATCCCTGTGTGTTCATGCATGTGCTTGTGTGTCTATACATGTACATGCACATGCATGCATGTGCAAGCCTGGTCTTGTGTGTCCCTGCACATGTGTGCTAGCTTGTGCCCATGCATGTGCAAGCATGTGCATGCATGAGCATGCATGCACTGCAAGCATGTGCTTCTGTGTCCACACGTGTGCAAGCATGTGCACATGTATCCATGTGTGCCCTATGCATGCAAGCAAGTGGATGCACGTGCAAGCATGACTGTTTGTTTTCATGACTGTGCATGCACGAGCATGTGTGTGCACGTGTGTCCATCCATGCTCAAGCATGCACACATGTCCATGTGTCTGTGTGTCTCACATGCACACGTGACCATGCACACACACACGCACTACTCACCCAAGAGCCTCCAGGCATGTCCCCTGGAATGTCCCCCCACCAGGCCCCAGGCAGGGCACCCTCCCCACCAGCGCTTTGCGGGGTGCATCACCCTCAAACGCAAGCACATGGAAGCAATTCCCAGTGTCACCAAGGATCATTCCCAGGGACCACAGTGTCATCGTGCACCACCTTGTCCCCTCTCAGCAGCATTTCCCACACAGCAGCAGGGCAGGGGAGCACCAGTGGCCCCAAGGGCCCCCAGTCCTAATAAGCAATTAAAACCCTCTCCACTGACCCTAATAACTCGATGAGGGCCCAAACCCTGTGCTCTCCACTCCCTCAAGCAAGGTCACACCACAAAGCCGTGCGGGCTGTGCCGTGCCTGGTACCAGCATTTTGGATGCTCACGGCCAGGCAATGCTGACAGGGTGATGTGGACCCTGGGGCTTTGATGCCGTCGTGATAAGGGACGTTTCGGGGTCACTCTAGTTGATGAGCTGCTCTGCTCTATCGCTCCCATCTCCGGCAGCACACCGCTGGTCGTTTGCTCTTTGGTTTCCTTCTGCTCCGTGTCCCCTTCCCTGGGGGATGGGGCTGCCCGTTCCGCTTGGCTGCGGGGACACAGAGTGCCCCGACAGAGTTCCAGGGCAGCTCATGGGTGCAACTGCTCCTTAGGGGTCTCTATGTCCACTTTGGAGTTTCTATGTCCCCTCTGGAGTTTCTATGTCCCCTTTGGGGTCACTGTATCCTTTTTGCGGTCAGTGTGTCCCTTTTGGGATCACTACGTTCTCTTTGGGATTTGCTGAATTCTTTTTTGGGGGTCGCTGCATCCTCTTTGAGGTTTTTATGTCCCCTTTGGGGTTGTTATGTTCCCTTTGGACTTACTGCATCCTTTTTGGGATCCCTACGTCCTCTTTAAGGTCTCTGTGTCCCCTTTAGGGTCACTCTGTCATCTTTTGGTTTCTATCACCCCTTTAGGGTCTCTGTGTCCCCTTTGGTGTCACTATATCCTCTTCTGGTTTTCTATGTCCCCTTTGGGGTCTCTGTGTCCCCTTTGGGATCACTACATCCTCTTCTGGTGTTCTATGTCCCCTTTGGGGTCACTCTATCATCTTTTCATCTTCTATGCCCCATTTAGAGTCTCTGTGTCCCCTCTCCTTGCTTTTGGGGGGTCACACTGTTCCTGCTCACCCCAAACAGCTGCTAAGGAGACTGAAGCTGCTGAGCACGGGAGGAGCAGCAGTCTGGCCCTAAAAGCCTCCAAGCAAGGACAAAAACTAGAGGGAAAACAGGGAAAACCTAACTCCTCGCACCCCACTTTTTTTTTTTGGGGGGGGGCGGGAGGGGGACACACACACTGACACATGCATCACCTTGCTGGTATTCAAATGTGCCATTAAAATATGCTTCCTGGAGGAATCAAAATCCACACAGGGAATTTCTTATCGCCCCCGAGATGAACCGAAATCCAATTATTCCTCCAGCCCAGTGCCTGGCCCTGCTCTGCGGCCGCTGCTTATCCCTCCACAGCATCTGCTTTTGATTTTCCCTTCTTTTGATTGTTTTTCTCATTTTTCTTTTTTTTCTTTTCTTTTTTTTTTTTTTCCCCTTTCTGATTATCTTTCCTCTCACTCATCTCCTCCTCCCTGCTGCTTTCCATCCTTGCCCCCATCCCTGGTTATTTTTTTCTGCCTCTCTTCACCTTCCCTGCCCTGCTCTCAGCTTCTGAGCTCTCATTTTATCTATCTCTTTATTTTCCCACCACCTTCACATTTGAGGAAGAAAGAGGATTTTTAATTACCCCTAAAAATAAATTATTTTATGTTAGTCTTCTCTTGAATCACAAGGAAAATGAGGGGTAGGGGCAGCACGGGGGCCGTGTCACTACCTCATGGGTGCCCTTTGCACCCGAGGATGACCCTGGGCTGGCTTCAGTTTTGCTTTAACTTTTCCTTTACCTTTAGTTTTTCTTTAACCTTAGTTTTTGCTTTAACCTTTTTTTTTTTTTTTTTTGCTTTAATATTTCCTTCAATTTTAGCTTCAACTTTAATTTTAGCTTTAGTTTTCCCTTTAACTTTACTATTTCCCTCGATTCAGTTTTAGCTTCAACTTTAATTTTTGCTTTATTTTTCCTTCAACTTTATTTTTTGCTTTAATCTTCATTTTTGCTTTAACTTTAATAGTTCTAACAGTTCCTTCAATTTTAGCTTCAGCTTTACTTTTAGCTAGAATTTTTGCTTCAACTTTAAATTTTTCCTTTAAATTTCACCTTAATTTTAATTTCCTTCACCTTCAGTTTTAGCTTCAAGATTTATTTTACCTTCAGCTTCAATTTTTGCTTTATTTTTCCTTCAACTTTATTTTTTTTGCTGTCACTTAAATATTTCCTTCAACTTTATTTTTGCTTTAACCTTAATTTTTATTTTATTTTCTTCTTTAACTTTTGCTTCAGCTTTATTTTTTCTTTTACTTTCTATTTTTACTTTAACTCCAGCTTCTACTTAACTTTAAATTTCCTTCAACTTTCTTTTTTTGCTGGAAAATTCTGCCAGTTACACAATTTTGCTTTCCCCCCCCACTTTTGGTGCAAAATGCTGCTCTCCAGTGTGGTGGCCATGGCAGTATTTAATGCTGCTCACCCTCAGGAGCTCCCCAACCTGCAGCTGACCTGTCCCTCCTTGGAGGTGGGAAATGCACCTCTGGGGTGGCAAAGAAGTTGCATTTCCATGGAAGCAAAGCAAAATATTGATGGGAAGATGTGGAGTCTGGGAAGGGGATGCTGAGCTGAGCAGGATGGTGAGCTGGTCTTTGCTTTGTGGGGGCAGTGGGTGCTGGGAATATCTGGACATGAGCTGGCAGTGTGTGGTCCCATCCCAGACCAAACCATGTCCTGGACTGATCTCCAACAGTGTGGACAGCAGGTGAAGGGAGTGGAGTCTCTCCCTCTGTGCTACTCTGTTCAGAGTAGAACCAAAGAATGGTTTGGGTCGGAAGGGACCTTTTAAGGTCATCTAGTCCAGTCCCGGCAGTGCCCATTGACATCTGCAATGAGAGCAGCTTGCTCAGAGCCCCAGACAACCTGACCTAGAATGGTTCCAGGGATTGGGCATTTACCACCTCTCCAAGCAACCTGGGCCAGGGTCTCACCACCCTCACTGTAAAACATTTCTTCCTTCTCTCCAGTCTAAATCTCCCTCTTTTAGTTTCAAACCACCATAACACGACGAGCTAAAAAGTCTGCTCCCAGCTTTATCAACCCCTTTAAGTACTGAAAGGCCACCAGAAGGTCTCCCTGGAGCCTTCTCTTCTCCAGATTGAACAACCCCAACTCTCTCAGCCTGGCCTCACAGCAGAGGGCTTCCAGCCCTCCCAGCATTGCTGTGCCTCCTCTGGCCCTGCTCCAACAGGTCCCTGTCTGTGCTGTGCTGGCCCCAGCACTGCAGGTGAGGTCTCAGCAGAGCAGAGCAGAGAGGCAGAATGCCTACCCTGGACCCGTTGCTGAAGATGCCTGTGATATTCAGAAGGAGTTCTTCCACTGTGGGAGTGGTGAGACATTGGCCCAGGCTGCCCAGAGAGCTGAGAGATGCCCAGTAGCTGGAAACATTCCAGGTTTGTTGGGGTTATCTGGGGCTGTGAGCAACCTGCTGTAGTTGCAGATGTCCCTCCTGACTGCAGGAGGGTTGGACTGGATGAGATTTAAAAGTCCCTTCCAACCCAAACCATTCTGCGACTCCATGAAACCTCCACACCAGCGATGCACATCCCTGCCAACATTCCCACCACAACCAAAAACATCAACCACACATCCACCACTTGGAGGACAGACACACGGACCAGCTGTGCCAGCAGCACCCTAACCTCCCCACGCTCCAATTTTCTGAGGGACAAGCTGCTAACTGCCCTCCTGACCACAGGTTGCAGAAGGGAGGATGGCTCTGTGCCACCAATTTCCCACTGCAGAGTCCCAGCTGGCAGCACAGGGATGCCCTGGCAATGGAGAGAGGGAGAGGAATGGAGTGTGTGTGTGAGTGTGTGAGTGTGTGTGTGTGTGTGTGTGTGTTGGGGGGTGGGGTGGGTTGGAGCCAAGACAAATAAAGAGTTCAAATGGGAAACGATTAAAACTAAACTAAACTAAAATAAATCGAAAGCCAGGGAGATAAGGCGCGGGCGCCCTCGCTGCCTATTTAACATTCATTGGATTGAATAATCAGGCCTCATTATCTCAAATTGCTGCATATTTGCCCTCAAAATGCTAATTTGAAAGTTGGCTGCGAGCGCCGTCTGCCTATTTTGACTAAAATATGATTTTGCTTTATTGTGCGTCGCTTCTTGTAGCTCCAGGGGCATTTCCCCTTGCTAAGAGAAAGGGAAATAAGGAAAGAAGAAGAAGGGGAAAAAAAAATAAAGGGGGAGGGACTGGCGGGGAGAAAGAAAGGAAAAACAACCAACCAACACCCCCCAAACCCTGCAACATTTATCAAAAAGCTGGCTGGGGAGGGGAGCAGAGCCCTGCTTTGCGTAGAAATGGCATTTTTTAGGCCTTCCAGTAAAATTAGAGGCGTTATCAGTTGCTTTTCGGGGATGGACACTTTATCGTTCATCTTGGGAAGGAAAATAGGAGAAATAATTTGCTTTTATTCTGATTGCTCAGTGGAGCAGGGAAGGGTGGAAGCTGCAGCTCCCTGCAGGTGTGTGCGTGTGCACGTGTGTGTCCCAGCTCCCCTTTCCTCATCTCCTCGCCCCACATCACCTCCATCTCCCCTTTCCCCATCTCCTCGCCCCACATCACCTCCATCTCCCCTTTCCCCATCTCCTTGCCCCATATAACCTCCATCTCCCCTTTCCCCGTCTCCTTGCCCCATATAACCTCCATCTCCCCTTTCCCCGTCTCCTTGCCCCACATCACCTCCATCTCCCCTTTCCCCATCTCCTTGCCCCACATCACCTCCATCTCCCCTTTCCCCATCTCCTTGCCCCACATCACCTCCATCTCCCCTTTCCCCATCTCCTTGCCCCACATCACCTCCATCTCTCCTTTCCCCATCTCCTCGCCCCACATCACCTCCATCTCCCCTTTCCCCATCTCCTTGCCCCATATCACCTCCATCTCCCCTTTCCCCATCTCCTTGCCCCACATCACCTCCATCTCCCCTATCCCCATCTCCTTGCCCCACATCACCTCCATCTCCTCTTCGAGGGAGCTTTATCCACCCCATCCCACAGAGAAAACGAAGCGTTGGCTGCCTGTGATCCACGGGCGGGATTCAGCACATCAATCTCCCTCCCTTATTACCCTTTCTAAAAGTCAATCAATAGATAATAAGGAGGGGATAATGGGCAGGAGTTAAAAGCCCCCAGTGAGGGCCGAGGATTAGGGTTAGTGAAGGGCAAGCGCTCGGCGGCGGTTTCAATCCCGCGTTAGCGATGCTGCGATTCACTCCCGGGCTTACCCACAAGGCCACCGGCCGCCCCCAAATGACACATTTCGCATGCAAACCCCAGGCTGACCCCCCCGGAGCTGTTTGCACAGCAAACTGCAATTGTATGGGAGATTAACGGGGCTCGGCGGGGCTGGGGGGGAGGCCAGAGAGGCTTGTTGACAAATAAGGGTGGAAATCCGGTGCCATCAATTCTGCAGGTGCCTCTGGATTTGGCAATGACACTGCTTTTGACTTTCCCAGCTGGGCAGATGGACAAGGGAGGGGGGAGGCTGACTCACTCCCAGATGGCAGAGCAAAAAGGGGGACACACAGAGATGCTGGTGGCCCTGGGCATGTTGCAAACCTGGCAGCACTGGTTTCCAGTCTGGGGGAAATGGGATGAAAGACGCTGTCATGGCACATGTTTGGCCTCACTGTCCCATAACCAGCGGGTGGAGGGTCACATAGTCATACAACTGTTTTGGTTGGAAGAGGCCTTTAAGACCACTAAGTCCAACCATTAACCCAGTACTGCCAGGCCACCACTAAACCATGGCCCTCAGCATCACATCTCCACAGCTTTTCAATCCCTCCAGGGATGGAGACTCCACCACTGCCCTGGGCAGCCTGGTCCAGGGCTTGACAACCCTTCCTGAGAAGAAATATTTCCTGATATTGAAGCACAAACCTCAACCTTCTCATCACCTCCATTTGATGCTCTCCCTTGGGATTGTGGGGACAGGCACAGCTTTATGGTGCTGCTCAGGGACAAACACTTTAAGGGTTGATTACTATGGTTTTAGAGCCCACACACGTTCTCCCAGACGGGCTGAATCTGGCCTTGGGATCAGCCAGCAAGTGGGATGCTGTGAATTGAGCCATCATGTGGCTTGGCTCAAGTCACACAGCTTGGATGGATCTCTGGGAAAGACTTCCCCTATGCTGTGGGGCAGAGCCGGGCAGTGATGCTGCCCTTGGTCTGCCTTTGACTGGCTTGCAGGCATGCCGGGACTGTGCTTGACTTTCTCCTGCAGATGTTCCTCATCATCACCCACAACCTCAGCCAGAGCTTGCACATGGCCAGTGGTGCACCCATGTATGGAGAGGAGACAAGTTGTCATCCTCCACTAGGACTGCCTTTGTCCACACAGCCCTTGGGAGAACCCTCCTGGCCCCTGGAGTGTGCCAGCCTCAGTGTGTTGCAGCCTGGTTTTTCTCATCTTGCTGTGTCCCAGCCCCAGGGTGCCCAAGTCTGGTGTCCCTCAACCTGGTGTTCCTCATTGTGCTGTCCCACCCCAATGTGTTTCTACTCAGTGTCCCTCACCCTGCTGTCACAGCTCAGGGTGCCCCATCCTAGTGTCCCTCACCCTGTGTTCTCACCTTGGTGTCCCCATCCCGTTGTCCCAGCCCAGTATGTTCCAGCCCTTGTGTCCCCCCATCCCACCGTGTCCCCCCGATCTTACTGACCCCTCCTGCTGTTCCCCCTCCCCGCTGTTCCTCCTTCCTGCTGTACCTTCTCCCCGCTGTCCCCTTATCCCGCTGTCTCCCTCCTGCTGTGTCCCATTCCTGTGTCGTATCCTGATGTCCTCCGGGTGTCCTCCAGCCTGATGGGTGTCCCTTCATCTGCTGTCCCATCCTTATGTGTGCTATCCCAATGTCCCCCCTCGCGCTGTCCCATCCCAGCGTGTCCCAACCCAGCGTCCTCGCCCCTGCTGTCCCAGCTCAGCACGTCCCAACTCGATGTCCCCTCCTCCGCTGTCCGTCCGCCACCCTCCCTCAGGCAGTGCCCGTGCCTCAGCGCGGTCTGGGAGCGCCCTCTGGCGGACACGGAGGGGAAGCCGCCCCGCCGGGACTCCCTAAACACCCTCCCTCGAACCCTGCCCGCTGGAGTTCCCTCAGCAGGGATCCTCTTTAACTGGGAGCCTGCTGACTGGAATCCCCGCTAACTGGGAACACTCACCTGCGATGCCCACTAACTAGGATGCTCATCAACTGGGATCTTTACTCACTGGGATGCTCTCTAAGTGGAAAGCTCAGTAATTGGGATGGCTGATACTGGGAATGCTGAATAACTGGGACGCCCATTGACTTGGGTGCTGACTGACTGGAATGCCCACTGACTGGGATGCTCACCAGCTGGGATCCTCACTCACAGGAATCCTAATTGTGATACATGCTAACTGCAAAGCCCAGTAACGGGGACACAAACTAACTGGGTTGCCTGTTAACTGGTATCCTCACTAGTAGGGGCACTTGCTAACTGGGCTCCCTGCTAACTGTGATGCCCTTGTGTCCTTGTGGGGCAAAGATGCTCAGAGCTGCAGGAATCACCTTTGGGAAAGGCTCCCGGATGCTTCAAGCAGTGGGGGTTTTGCTGGAAGTGGTCACGTTGCCACTGCCAGCATCCAAAAGGGCTGTGGCAGGCAGTGGGTCTGAAGTGGTGCGAACAGGGCAGGACCTGTCCTTAGCCATGAACCCCATGAGCCACAGCCCTAACAAGTTTTGGAATATAAATACAGAAGATTACAGGAAAATACAAACAAGCAATCACCCCCCCACTCCTCCACCCCCCCTCCAAAAAAAAAAAAAAGAAAAAAAAAAAAAAAAAAAAAGGGGGGGGGAAAAGAAACCATGAACTTTCTCCAGTTGCCTGGAAAGGTACAAAACCTTTAAAGAACAAATCTCCTTTTGGTATTGATTCTTGATGGCATTTTCACAACCTACTTGTCTGCTGGGGTGGGACCTCTCCCAGACCCAGGGGGACCCATCCCACCACCAAGCCTCCCAGCTCTGCTGCAGGACTCCCTCATTTTAGCCCATGTCATACAGCTATGAATGTTATTATTTGGAGAAACTCCTCTGAAGAAGCTCTCAACCTCCAAGACCTCCTAGTCAGGGAGCTCTCCAGGTCAGCCACTTGCAGGGTTTATAAAAAAAGATAATTTTTTTTTTCCCCTGTCTTTCAGCTCCCAGCAGTGGTGATGACCTGTGGGCATCCTGCTTGAGAAAACCCCCCCAGAGCTGGGTCAGGTCTGTGAGGAGGAGAAGCAGAGCTGCATATCTTACCATGCTTAAGGGAGGGCTTCAATTCGTGTCCCAAATCCAGGTGGTGTGACCTTTAATGACACCAAATGAAGAGTGGTTTAACTAGGGGGGGATCTGGGATTCAGATAAAATGATCTGAGGGACTGAGAGTTAGGCCTGGATCCTCCCTGGCCACTTGATGGCAGCGAGTGGCCAAATATTCTGCATTTTTCCAAGCATTCAGCTGAGTTGGTAGAAATTCCCTCATCTCCCTCAAATCGTGGGTGCCTGTGGCCCCACCCTGCCCTAGGACAGGACCTGTGCATGGATGCAAAGAGATTTTGTGTGTGACGGGCTCTGAAAACCGCGGTGGATGGACAGACAACAGTCGGTGGGGGGTTGCAGGATGCGGCATAGACGTGAGCCCAAGGGAGGGCTGCGAGGTGGCCCCTGAGGCTGTCCGGGGAGAGGGGGATAACTCTGGAGGCTCCACTCCTCTCCAGACGGACAATCCACACACGGCCCAGACAGCCTGGCCCTGGGCTAATGAGCAGCATTGTTATTAATTAGCTCAGGAGCCGCAGCCTTGGGGCAATTTTGCTTCAAAATTAGGCAAGAGCCATCCCAGGTTTCCCGTCCTCCTTCTAGATCCACACCCAGTGAAAGGAGATGCTCAGTTTGGTCGCAGTGACACTCTCCCCACTCCCCAACTCACAACACCCCCACCCCACCCCCTCACATAGCTCCAGCCCTCCCCTGCTCCTTGCTTGCAAAACATCGCTCCCCAAAATTACTACCACACCCCAACTCCATCTCTTCGGGACAGGATAATGCCCCCTGGCTGTCCCAAAGCACCACTGGGGACCAGTACCCCCATTTTAGCCCTGTATCACCTGGACCCAACTCCCACGGATGCCATTAGTATCCCACCTGGCACAGGGATGCCAGGCAACCTCCCTGTCCTGGGACCACCCTGCTGCCGGGGGTGGGGAGGTGCCAAGGGGGTGTTTGCTGAGCTTCTTCAAACAGAGAGAGGAAAAGGGGAATAAAAAAAAAAAGGGAAATCACCTCCTTACCAAACACGGGAGCCTGAGTGAGGGCCTCCTGCCTTTTTATCTTGGCCTTTTCAAGACCATCATTAAGAACTAATAATGCCAAATCTGCTGCCCTTTCATCTCTGCCCGCCACCCAGGGCCTTTATTTGCCCCCACCACAATGGCTGCGGGGTGATGCCCCTGTGATGAGCCAGGGAGCATGGCATCACCACTGGTATGGTGCTCACCACGGGTTTTTATGGCTTTTTGCTGTAAAAACGCCCCCAGGGAGCCTTCATCTGCCAGTAATGGGCTTGGATGTGTCCTAGGACCATGGAGTCGGCGGTCCCTGCCTCTGAGCTAGCTAAGCAGCTGCAAAGTGAAGGATGCTCCCCATAATGGCTTTCTCAGTGCTGGAGTAGTTCTTGGGGGAGGTTTCCCAGCTTGGGGGGCTGCACACGCATGTGCTGGGTCCCAGGGACCTCGTGAAAGCCGAGAGTGGGGGGCTGCTGTGGTGCAGATGTGGGCCCCGGCCCCTCGACTCCCCCACGCCCCATTTCCTCCCCAATAAACCCCCAAGCCCCGGTGGAGTCCTTTGACCGGGGCTCACCGCCCCGCAGCGCCGGGCTGAGGTGTGACTTTTCCCAGCTCATTAGGAAAAGCTGCTCAATTTTAGGAATCTCAGCCCCTAATGACCATCTGAATCCCATCAGCCGAGCGCGGGCGAGCTAGGAGGGGAGGGGCAGCTACAGGGACAGGTTTCTCCTCCATGTCCCCCTCCCTGCCCGTGGAGTGAAGACCTCCGTGTGTCCTCCCTCAGGGTGGAAACCCCCCCTTCTCCTCCTCCTCAAAGGGATTCGGCTCTGCAATACTGAAGCAGGAGCATCCAGGTGCCCAGGGGATAGCACAGGGCAGGCAGTGTAACCCTAAGGCCACCAAAGCCCCCAAGGAGACTGGCAGTCCCCTTGGCACTCTGAATACATCATACTGGCACTCACCCCACTGCACAGCTGCTTTCTTGGGGGGGGCACAGCTCTACCCCGGGCCAGCAAGGCAAAGGGACATGACCAGCGATGCTCTCAGAGGCACTCGTAGAGGCAGGGGGGCATGAGGGACACACATGCCCATTGAGGGCAAAGGAACATTGGTGAGGACACGTCAGTGAAGGGCAGAGGAACATCCACACTGAGGGCAGGAGGACACACCAGTGAAGGGCAGGGGGACTTTGGTAGGGACACATTAGTCAATGCCAGGGGAGCGCCCCCATCGAGGACAGAGTGACAGCGCGGACACACATCCCCATCGAGGGCAGGGCGACACGTAAGGGAGACGGGACCCCCGCCCCTCGGCCCCCGGGCAAGTCACAGGGCGATGCCCTCGGGCCCCGCCCGCCCCCATCTCGCCTCCCACCGCCTCTTCCCGGGCCGGTGGGGCCGTATAAAAGCGGGCGGACCCCGAGCACAGCCCTCCGTGCCCCGAGAGGTGCCAGCCATGCCCCGAGCACTGCCTGCTCCGGCCCCATCACCCCCGGCCCGGCCCGACCAGACTTTCACCATCGAGGCTCTGCTAGGATGCTCCTACCCGCCGCCCCCGGCCCCGCCGCCGCCACCGCCGCAGTTCTGGGGTCCCTGGGGGTCCCTCCCAGAGTCCGGCCCCGCCGCCCGGCCCCTGCCGCCGCCGGTCTGCATCGTCTGCCGCAGGGTCCCGCCCGCCTGGGCCACCCGGCTCGGGGACACAGGTACCAACGGCCCTGCCAGGGGACACACCGGGTGGGGACACAGCTCAAGGGTATCTCTTCCAGGGGGACACACAGCCGCCTCCCCTGTGGAGCTGTCTCCCAGCCATGCTTTGCCAGATCTCCAAGGGGACATCCCTCCAAAGGAGACCCCTTCTAGGGGGACTCACGGTCACCTCTCCCATAGGGATATCTCCAAATGGGGACCTCTTTCCATTTCTTTGAAGGGGCACCTTCGAACAGGGCACTCCCTCTCAAGGAGACCTCTTCCAGGAGGATCCACACCCACCTGTCTTATGGGAACACCTCCAAAAGGGGTCTCCTTTCACCTTTCCAAGGGGGGACCTTTTGCCACCTTTCTAAACACGGAATCCTGCACAAGTGGATCTATTCCAGGGACCCTAATTCACATCTTCCAGGAGGACATCTTCAACCAGGGACACCCCTGTCCACCTCTTCCATGGGGATCTTTCCAAGTGGGAGTCTCTTTCCACCTCCAAAGGGCATCTCTTACAGGAGAACCCAACCCCACCTCTCCCCGGACCTCCAAATGGGGGACCTGCTTCCCTCTCTCTAAGGGGAGAATATTGGCCACCTCTGCAAAAGGGATACCTCTCTCCCATGAGGCCCTGTTCTTGGGGAGTGGTACTCCTGTCCACCTCTCAATCAGACGATTTCATAAGGGGGACCTCCACTGCCTCTCAAGCTAGGACCCTCTCGCCTGTCTCAGGGGAACATCTCCAGATGGGGGATCTCCTTCTACCTCTTCATGGTGACCCCATCCAAAGGGAGTCTCTCCAAAAGGGACAAGTATCCACCTTTTCAAGGGGCTCCTCTACAAATGGGGGACTCTGTCCTACCTCTTCAAATAGGGGACCCCTTCCAAAGAGACTCTTTTTACCTTTGTAAAAGGCACACCTCTAAATGGGAAGATTCCTTCTACCTCTCCAGGAAAAGACCTTCCAAGAGGGGACCCCACTCTGAAGGGGACCCCTCCAAAGGCTTCTCTCCACCCTGACTTCCCCTGTCTCCACCTCCAGACTTCCTGATCTCCAAGTGCTGCCTCCCCATCTTCAAAGCCAAGACTGGCAAAGCCAAGCGTGTCCGGACCATCTTCACCAGTGACCAGCTGGCCCGTCTGGAGAAGGAGTTTGCAAGTCAGCACTACATGACAGGCACAGAGAGGCGCTTGCTGGCCTCCTCCCTGTGCCTCACTCAAGAGCAGGTAAGCCCCACCATGCCCAGCCTCCATCTGCACCCACCAGCAGGTCCAAACCTCTGTGCAGTGACTGGGATGTGGGCCGAGTCCCTCAGCCTGAGGCAGGAGCTGTGTGGAGCAGTGATTGCAGGTAGCTTTCATTGAAAGGGTGGAGGATCTCAGACGGGGAAACTGAGTCACAAAGTGACTTGTGTCCAGCTTATGGCTTGATCTTCACCAGTGGCAGGTCCCAGCTCAGCTCTTGGGTTGCAGGGGACAGTTTTCCATCTCACTGGGCATGGAGTGTGGCAGGGGACATCTGGCCAGCCAGGGGACAGCTGAGGCTGTGGTCACCTAAGGGTTTTTGGAATGTCTGGGCACTGCCTGAGTCATGGGGGTTTAGCAGACCGTGACCCCACGGACCATGGAGGTTTGAAAGCCAAGTTTGCCTTTTCCTAAGGTGAAAGTCTGGTTCCAAAACCGGAGGATCAAGTGGAGGAAACAAAGCCGGGAACAGCAACAAGCCGAACTGGCCAGGAGGGGTTTGTCCATCCCACAGAGCAGCCCTGACTCACAGAGCCACCACGGTGAGGAGGACAAAGACTTCCCAGCAGAGTCAGGGGACAGCCAGGAGCATGTGGCCTCCTCCCCTGGCTCAGGAACAGCACCTGCACAGACCGTGGCACAGAGCTGCTGAGCTGCCCCTTCGGGCCACCACTTCCCTGTGTGTATTATAGGATGTATCATAGCTGGCAATGAGTCTGTCTAATATATATGGCACCCACTGGCCTACAGTGTGGAAATAAATTATTTATGCAACTCTTGGGCTCGTCTTTGTGGCAAGAGGAGGAAGAACATGACGTGTGCCCAAAGAGTGGCTGTCAATGGCTCCATGTCCCAATGGAGGCCAGGGACAAGCAGAGTCCCTCAGGGCTCAGTCCTGGGACCAGTCTTGTTCAACATCTGTGTTGGTGCCATGGACAGTGGCTTTGAGTGCACCCTCAGCAAGTTTGCTGATGACACCAAGCTGTGTGGTGCAGCAGACACACTGGAGGGAAGGGATCCATCCAGAGGGACCTGGACAGGCTGGAGAGGTGGGCACAAGCCAACCTCATGAGGTTCAACAAGACCAAGTGCAAGGTCCTGCATCTTGGTCGAGGCAATCCCAAGCACAAATCCAGGCTGGGCAGTGACTGGATGGAGAGCAGCCCTGAGGAGAGGGGCTTGGGGGTGCTGGTGGAGGAGAAGCTCAACATGAGCTGTCAGTGTGCACTTGCAGCCCAGAAAGCCAAGCAGAGCCTGGGCTGCAGCAAGAGAAGTGTGGCCAGCAGGGCCAGGGAGGGGATTCTCCCCCTCTGCTCTGCTCTGGGGAGACCCCACCTGGAGTACTGCATCCAGTTCTGGAGCCCCTATTACAAGAGGGATATGGACATGCTGGAAGGTGTCCAGAGAAGGGCCACAAGGATGATCAGAGGGCTGGAGCACCTCTCCTGTGAGGACAGACTGAAAGAGTTGGGGCTGTGCAGTCTGGAGAAAAGAAGGCTCCGAGGTGACCTTCTTGTGGCCTTCTAGTATCTGAAGGGGGCCACAAGAAAGCTGGGGAGGGACTTTTTAGGCTATTAGGTAGTGACAGGACTGGGGGGAATGGAATAAAGCTGGAAGTGGGGAGATTCAGACTGGAGGTGAGGAAGAAGTTCTTCACCATGAGAGTGGTGAGAGCCTGGAATGGGTTGTCCAGGGAGGCGGTTGAGGCCCTATCCCTGGAGGTGTTTAAGGCCAGGCTGGATGAGGCTCTGGCCAGCCTGATCTAGTGTGAGGTGTCCCTGCCCATGGCAGGGGGGTTGGAACTGGATGATCCTTGTGGTCCCTTCCAACCCTGACTGATTCTATGATTCTATGCCTGCAGTGGCAGCAAGTGTTCAGTGGGTGCTTGTTCCTGGCAGCAAACTCTGGAGGTCCAGGGGAATGGGGCACCACCTGCACAGCCCACCCACAATCAGCCCCACAGCAAGGTTCATCCCAAAGGTGCTCAGATACCTACAGCTCAGGACCTTAACAGAGCTCAGGTTCCTTGTAGAGCTCCATCCATCCTCCTTTCTGCCAGCAGCACCTTCACTGTAACGTGCTGCTCTGCCCCCAACCCAGGGATTGCATCCTGCTCTCTAGGGCTTTTGGAGCCACAAAACTTGGGAAGTCCAGGGAAAGCATACCTGCAGGAGCAAAGTTAGTGGCTTTGTGAGCTGGGTACCTGAGGTGTCATCTCAGCTGGATGAGGATTAGCCAGATTTTAATGTTAACTGCTTGACCAAGCAGAGGTTTTGAATCCAGATGGTTTGGGCCAGATACTGGCCTGAGGATGATCCAAGGGTGGTCTCTGTGGGGATCTGGGGAGATCCTTCCAAGGATGTAAAGCAGGCAACTACCAGTGGCTCTGGATATCCTAGATAAGAAGGGCAATAGGGACATCTGGGTGCTTCTCTGGGCTTGGTTGGAGGAAAAAAGGACTTGGAGGGTTTATTTGAGCAGGTGTGAAACTTGATGCAAGGAGAGGGGACAGTGCAAAGAGATGGGGATGATGCAAGGAGAAGAGGGACAGTTAAGAAGGGGATGGTGCAAGGAGAATGAGATTATAGAATTGTTTAGAATGGAAGAGACCTTTAAGATCATCAACTCCAACTGTTAATGCTGCACTGCCAGGTCAGCACTAAACCACATCCCTCAGGCTTTGAAACCCCTCCAGGCATGAGACCTCCACTACTGCCCTTGGAACTCTATTCCAGGGCTTGACAACCATTTGGGGGAAGAAATTGTTCCTCTTGTCCCACACGGACCATCCCTGGCACAACTCCAGTCCATTTCCCCTTGTCCTGCTTGCTCATGGGGAGGAGAGACCGGCCCCCACCTGCCTCCAACCTCCTTTCGGGGAGTTGTAGATAGTGTGAAAATCTCCCCTTAGCCTCCTTTTCTCCAAGCTAAACAACCTCAGCTCCCTCAGCTCTTCCTCGGGAGCATCGTTACTTCTCCTAAAAAGATGCAAAAAGGGAGGATGAGGCAAAGAGAAGGAGGTGATACAGGGAGGGGGGGACAGCGCACGGAGGAGGGGATGATGCCAGGAGAAGAGGACGGTGTGACGGAAGCTGCCCTTTGTCCCAGCTGTTTTCAGAGGCAGGATTAGCTGGCGGGTCTCAAAGAGCCCAAACTGTGCTAATGTCTTCACATGTCTGCCGCGGGTTTCGCCGCTAATCTCGCCTGCCGCTGGGGTTATTGCAATCGCCCCGAGACAACGGCGCTTACCGGGGATGGTTTAATACTGCCCGGCCGGGGGCCGAGCTGATTGCCAGAGTTAAGTTGTTCTCAGGACACCTTTAATCCCCTGGGAGCTGGCAGCGCTTAGCCTCGGGCAGGATTGGACCTTTTCCATGGGGCAGGCGGCTGGGGGACCTGTCCCAGCCTCCCCGCAGCCAATGTCCAGCTGGGGAAATGACTTTAATTAAAACTGCTGGGCTGGACATAGGGTTGGTTTTTTGGGGTGTTTTGTTTTTTTTTTTTTTTTTGTTTTGTTTTGTTTTTGGTTTGGTTTGGTTTGGTTTGGTTTGGTTTGGTTTTGGTTTGGTTTTGGTTTGGGTGGGTTTTTTTTGTTGTTTTTTTTTGGTTTGGTTTTTTTGAGAAGTGACTTGTATATGAGAGTAATTAAACCACCTCCATCACTCTGGCACCTTGGGGAGGCTTTTCTCATGATGGGTGATAATCCTTGGCTGGTCCCTCGGGGCACCTGTGTCCTCTTTCCTACTTGCACAGGATGGCTGGGTGCCAAGGAAGGCCATTCCTTGCCTTCTCTCACCTGTTTGCAGGTTCCTTAGGGTGGGAAAAGGACCATGCCTGCTCCAGTGGAAAGGAGAAGAGCCAAACACAAAGGTTTGCCTCTGATAACAGGATGGAGTTGATAGTTTGAAGAAAGGCTGGATTCAGGTGGGTCATTTTATGCCCTGCCAAGCCCCTGCTAGCCCTGACATCCTGGAAAGGTGTTAGAAATGCATTTTCTTTTTCTAGCCAGAGACAACTCCTTCCCCAGTCTGGGGAGCAGGTCTTACAGTTCAGTCCCAACTGCTGGCAGCTCAACTGAGTCATGGAATAAAACCCAGGCAGAGTGATTTGGCACCATGGAAAATGGGTGAGAGATGCCCCAAGAGCTTGGGCTAAGGTCTTGGGCTGGTTCGACTCATCTGGGACAGAGCCTTGACCCCTCTCATCCCTCAGGAATGCTGTGTGCCCTTACTCAAACCCTACATGCATCCCCAAAACCCCTCTAGTCCCTTCCCAATCCTGCATATGCCATTAAAGATGCTGCCTTTTTCACCTGTCTGCAAAAAAACAGTTGACTTTTAGTGGCAGATAATTATAAGGAAGTGAGAATTAAGGAGTCTTATTAAGAGGATAAAGATTATCTGTTAAAGATGCAGTGCTGAGCCTTCTCCAGCAAATCTCATCTCTGCAGATAAGCAGGCCCCATGTAGGAGGACAGGCAGATTGTGAGAGGGGTTGGCTGGGTCTCTGAGGGTGGACTGCTTGCAGAGAGGAACAGCCTGGGCTGCATGTGGATAAGATGGGTGGGTGGGTGATTGGGGATGAATGCAGAGTGCTGGCAAATAGGTGCCAATGGGTGGCTGGGTAACTGGGATGGAATGGGAGATGGAGAGATTGATATAGGAGAAGGGACAATTGAGTGGAGCTGTAGGGTACAGCTCCTCCCTGTCCCCCTCCCTGCTTTGCTTCCTGCCAGGATTATTCCTGCTGAGCACATGGCGACGGACACGATTTGTTTGCACCAGTCGTGGTTACTCAGGAAGGGAGAGGTTTGCAGGAGACAGTGTTGGGATGCTGGAGCAGCAGGATCCTTCCAGCCTCCCAAACCCTGTGACCCAGCTGCTTTCCCAGGCACCTTTAGCATCCCTTTCCCGAGCTGGCAGCCCCCTTCCCCTCGGCTGACTGCCTCCTCGAGCTCTTCTCAGGGAGTTGTGCTCAATGGGATTACCTTGTGCTGAGGGCTGGGTGCTGGGCAGGATAACCTGCCAGCAGCAGAGGTTCAAGCCAAAGCCCAACCCAAGCTGGGGCACGGGGTGTTGGGGTTGGCTGTGCATGTTTCCAGGCTGCCTTGCATCGTGTAATCTTGTTAAATGGTCAGGGAGCAATTCCCCCCTGTTATCCCTCCCCTTTAATTCCTGATTGAAACATCAAATAAGTTTCCCAAGGCTGCTGGGCAGCTTGGATGGGTCCATGTTGCCTGGTTTCAGTGGGAAGGAAAAAAAAAGACATCCCAAGCAATGAGAGGAAACACCACCACATCCCATCTTTTGCAGTCTTTCTGGGATTACTTTGCCCCAACTTGCCTTGCTCAGACAAAAAGCAAAGGCATCAGCTCCTTCTATTAAACTCTCAGCTAGGAAGTGTCTCCTGGATTCAGAAAAATAAGGAGAAATGGTATGACCTGCCTGGAAATGAGGCAGTGGAACTGGATGACTTAAGGTGACCCCTCATAGTGGGTGAGTATTGCAGTGGCCAAAATCTCTGCGTTTAAAAATCCCAGGTTCCAAAGGTGTTTAACCTGCAACAAGAAACCCAAGGCTGCGGAGCAGGACCATGGCCTGAGTGCTGCTGCCGTGGGAGTGAGCAGTGGGGAGGGCTGGGGTCTGGCAAGGGAATGCCATCAGCCCCGATCTGGGTTTGCCATGGGGCACATCAGGTCTTAAACAGCTGCTGGTCTTCATCCCACCAGCTCTCCTGCTCTCTGCTCCTTCCTCCTCTCCTATCTCAGTCTCAAGAATGGAATGACTGGGAGGAGATACCCCCGGGGCTCTGCTCCCAGACACATTGTCAGGGCCAGCTTGAAACCAGTTGGCTTGAAGCAAAAAGAGAAACAAATGTTGAAAATTGCATCATCTCCCCCTTTGCACGTGGTTGGTGGCACAAAATCTCTTGGTCCTGTGGCATGATTGGGCTCTGGCAGCAGACATCCTCTGCAATGGTGTGAATTTCATTTAAGAAGTTGATTAGATCATTAAATCAAGGAACCCTTGACAGAATGGGATGAATAAGGGGATCTCATGGGACTGACAGACAGATAAAGTGCTCCCCATCCCTGCCAAAACCTCCTCCTGGCTCTTAGGGCTGTGATGCTCTTGCACCTCAGTTTCCCCAGCTGCAGGAGCAGCCTTGAACACATCTGGGATCCATGCCAGCTCTGATCCCACTCCCACTCAGCACCCCTGTCAAGACCCAAGCTGGATCCAACCCCTGCTTTTCCCCATCGTTCCCTCCCAGCAACCCCCCTCCTTGTCCTACCCTCCACCCCCACCCCCTGCCCCCAACTCCATCTCTATTGATTTAATAAGATGGAGAGGAATTAAGATGAACAAAGGGGCAGCGCCAGAAAAGATGCTGCCAGGTTTTAATGATGAGGCAGGGCAGATCCCCTGCTAGCTGTCCCTTTGGAGTGGCGATTAAGAACATACTGTTATTGTTAAAGCAGAGAGATAAATCCCTGCACCGTTTCTGATGTGATCAGCCGGGGCTTCTCCCCACAATTTGTGATCCTATTGTGGATGGTGTTTGCCCTGGGCAAGGAGAGTCTGGGAACCACTTATGAACCATCCTTTGGTCATTAGTCTCCTCATTAGGAGAGAACAATGTGAGAGAAAAAAAAGAAAGATAATTGAAGGGAGCAGCAGGCTGATGGTGCACTGGGCCTGTCCCAGGGCTGCCTCAGCACCGAGTTTGTTTATAACTCCCAATTAATTTTAAATGTATGGTTGGGGGATGCCCTTAATAATCGCCATTGCAACCCCTGTGAACCCGGTGTTCAGGTCTATGCTTGACAGGAAGACCAGGGAGGACCTCAAAAAGAGCATTAGCTTATCCTTGGGGGGCCACTCAGACTTTGGTGTCAGCTGGACCTAGCCCCATGGTGGACTCAGCTGTGGACTCAACCCTTGTTGTATTTGAATCGTAGAATCACAGAATCCTTAGTTTGGAAGGGATCTCAAAGATCATCTGGCCCAAACTTCCTTGGCAATGCATGGTTTGGACAAGTCAGGCCAGCAGCTTGTCCATCTTAATCTTGGAAATGTCCAATGTTGGGCCTTGACCACTTTTCTAAGGAGATTATTCCAATGGCTGATTGTCTCCAGCACTCAGGGAAGGGGAGGGTGATGGCATGCAGCAGGTCCTACTCCCACATTTTACATCTGTCTGAGATATGAGGCCAGATGTGACATGGAGGAGTGTGACACCAAAGAATAAGCCCTTCTTGGATTGTGGACATCTCCCCACAAAAAAAAAGCTGGGGTAGAATCCAGCCTTCCTGAGCCTCCCTGCAGTTTAACTCAACCTTGACTGGAAATACCAGCCTGGGTGATCAATTGCAGGAAAGATCTGAGACTATGGGGGAAGAGGGAATTTGCCCTATAAGCTTGGCAATGGAGTAATAATAATGGGAGCAGATTCTGTCCCAATCCCCAGGGACACCCTAGTCTGGCTGGGTGCTGGGCTCTGTGCCCTGGGGTGGAGGAGAAAGAGTTGCAATTCCTCAGGATGCCTGATATTATCAAGTGCTAATGAGACCTGGATGGGGCTGAGGTGCTTTGCAGGCCATTATCCCAAATTAACCTGACAGTGCAGCAGGGGCCAGTGTCTGGAAGGTGGCTGGGGTGTGTATTGGCTGTCTGGGGCCAGCAGGGAGAGAAGGCTGCTGCCCTCTGCCTCCCCCAACCTGTGCCAGCTCCCCTCTGCC
The DNA here is from genome assembly GCF_027791375.1 of Indicator indicator. Classification (NCBI taxonomy): domain Eukaryota; kingdom Metazoa; phylum Chordata; class Aves; order Piciformes; family Indicatoridae; genus Indicator; species Indicator indicator. Next base: position 13,098,594 of record NC_072032.1, on the reverse strand, counting down.
TGCACCCCTGGGCTCTGCATCAGGAGTTCTCCATGGCATGAGTGTGTTGAATCAGCTCCCTGAGAGGTTTGACAAGCCAAGGATAGAATAAGGTGGTAGGGATGGAGAGGATGGGTTGGGGTGGGATCTCCTAAGCAGGCCAGCATTTTGGATAAAATGGAGGAAAGTTGGATGTTCTCAAGTCCATTCCATGCTGCTACTTCCACTGGGCTTTCAGCAGTGCTTGGGCAGTGAAATCAAACTGCAAAGTAACGACCAGAGAATCACAGAATGGTCTGTGTTGGAAGGGACCTTAAAGATCATCTAGTTCCAACCTTCCTGTGATGGGCAGGGACACCTTCTGCTACAGCAGGTTGCTCAAAGCCCTGTCCAATCTGGCCGTGAATGCTTCCAGGGAAGGGGCATCAACAACTTCTCTGGGCAGCCTGTTCCAGTGTCTCACCACCCCCTCAGTGAAGAACCACAATCTCAGAAGAAACGTTTTCCTGGAGCAGGTGGCTGGCCCTGTGCTGGCCTCTCACAGGGGGCTGTATGGGGCTGGCTGTGCTCAGGTCACCTGTAACTGGGGCTCCCATTGCTGGCCCCCAAAGTGCCAACTGTGTTGTGCCACTGCTGCTGTCATCACTTCAGTCTGCACATGGAACCTTGCAAGGTGCTGAGGATCCAGAAGACAAGTGAACTGTGGCCAGATCCTGCTGCAAACAGGAGTAACAGGGTTTGCCAAGAGCAATCAACACCATTACCCTTTTCTGGAAATCTCTGCAGCTCCTTGGCACTTTGCTGAAGGTGGCAAAGCCAAGGCAGGATGGTACCCTGGCTCCTGGCACTGCTAGGTGCTCCCAGAGCAGAGAGTGTGCACAGGAATTATCATTAATTTAAGTAATATCTCTTTTCTAGACTTTATGATAAAGGAATGAACATGCATCAGTTGTCCTCCAGGGAGAAACCTCATGGCCTTTTTTTTCTCTCCTCTCCCTGCACCCATGGGATTCAGTGGGATCCAGCTTGGGAAGGAGCAAATCACCAGCTCCAGGAGCCACATATTTTAGGGACATACCTTATTGCCCTTTTATTGTTGGATTGTGGATTATTAGTGATTATTACCATGGATTATCACAGAAAATGTGGCTGCAAAAATCTGATACAAGGCCAAAAGCTAAAGATGGATGTTCTGCACCCCATTTTTAAGTCAATTTGTTTCGCTGGGTTTTTTTAAGAGTAAAAGGCACAAGCTCATGATTTCAGACTCCTCGGGTTGGCAGTGCTGGGTATCCTAATGAGCACACCCCTGTTGAAACAGCACAGGAGCCCTGGGATCCATCTTCTCCCTAATGGGATGAGACTGAAAGGATGCTCTCTGTCAAGAAGATGTTTTCCCACTTGCAGAAAGGCTCAGACTCGGGATTAGCGATGCACAAAATCCCTGTCACGTTTTCACGTGTGCTTGCTGTGGGTTTGGGGAAATTTCCGCCACTTCTTTTGCCCCCTGGGATGGTTTTGGGGCTGGCAGAGGGCTGGCAATGGAGCCAAGCTCTCCCCACCGACCCAGGCGAGGTGTGAAATTTCTCATGGGCAAACAAGTGAGAGCTGCGGGGTGCCCAGAAGAAGGGGGACAGAAAAGATGAGGGAGAGAGGGGAGGGGGGAGTGGAGGAGGAGAGAAAGCAACAGCCAGAGAGAAACAAAAATCCCCAAAGCAGCAACCTGGTTTGAAGAGTGGGCCGTTTTCTATGAGGGGATTGTAAAATGCGCTCTCTTTCCCCTTTGCAGGGGGGAACAAGGGCCCCCACTCTATCTGATAGTCATTAGCATCAATTAGCCCCGTTTGAAGTAGGCAACATCTTTGTCTCTTGGCAAAAAAAAAGAAATAAAAAAACCATTCAGGGAGCCCATAATAACATCTGGAGCAAGGAGAGGCTGAACTCAAGTTCCCCACTTTCATCTCTTGTCGAGGTACTTGGAATGTTAATGCAGCCTCATTCTCTAATGGAGTTATCAGGAAATGCTTTTCACCTCCTTCCCTTTGCTCAGGGGGGATGTTTACAAAGGGCTGGGGGCGCTTTTTTGTTGTTGTTGGGGATTTTTTTTTAGTCCCCCACGCCCCGAAATCCTCCTCCTCTTTATATTTTCTGCACTCATGAAAAGTAAAACTGGAATAAACTTAAACAAAACAAAACACCAAAACCCCACAGCTAAAAAATATAAGAGGTTCAGGCTCCATCCTTTCATCTCCCATACCCAGCTCCTGTAAAAAGCCCTTTTGCCGGGAGCAGATAGGGTGGGGATGGAGCCAGTGGTGGAACCTCGTGTGGGCAGGGGCAGGTGAGGATGGGGTGGTGGTGGTGGGGGGTGTTCCCCGGCCCCAAGCCCCCCGCTCTGCCTGGCTGCTGGGTGCGAGATTTCCCAAGTCATTACCAGCCAGTGAAAATTTCCAGCTTTCAACCGAAATGCATTAGCTGAGCACACACTGCTAATGGGAAACAGGACGCGTCATTAGGCAGCCAATTCGGCCAAGGCAAGAGTCAGCTGGTGGGTTTGCTGCTTGTCCATCCCTCTGTCTATCCCATCTGTCTGTCCAACCGTCCTGCCAACAGCAGCTCCCCGTGCCCCTCTGTTCCACCGAGGGCTTGCCTACCCCAACACCCACCACATATCTCTGCTCCCCTAAGCGTTTCTGACATCTCCTTCCACACAATCTCCGTGGTTCCCACAACTTGGCAGTCAGGTGATGGCTGAACTTGCTGATCTGAAAGGTCTTTTCCAACCTGAACGATTCTGTGACTTACTGTAATGAAATAACGGTTGGACTCGATGAGCTTCAAGGTCTTTTCCAAAGTGATTCTATGATTCTATGACATTATAACAAAGGAAAATAATTCAGCAGCTTGGGAGAGTAGGCTTGATGGTTGGACTCAATGATCTTGAAGGTCTCTTCAGCCTAAATGACCACAGAATGTTAGGGGCTGGAAAGGACCTTGAAAGATTATCCAGTCCAACCCCCATGCCAGAGCAGGATCACCTATACCAGATCACACAGGAACACATCCAGGTAGGTTTTGAGTTTCTCCAGAGAGGGAGATTGCACAACCCCCCTGGGTAGCCTTGTTCCAGTGTTCCATGACCCCCATTGCGAAATTTTTTTTTCTCATGTTTCTATGGAACTTCCTATGCCTCAATTTCCACCCATTGCCCCTTGTCCTGTCACTGGGCACCACCAAGAAGAACCTGGCTCCATCCTCTTGGCACTCACCCTGCAGATGATTCAAGTGGTTTTTAATAAAACAACCCTTTTTAATAAAACAACCCAAACCCTTGTCTTGTAGCACCCATATTTTAATCCACACAGCCTCTGTGCGAGCAGAACCAGAAGCTGTGAATCCCTGTGGATTTATTTTTCTCACTGGTGGGTTTTGGTTTTTTTTTTGTTTTTTTTTTTTTGAGGGGGAGGCTTCAGCACTTGCCCAGCTTTGAAGGTGTGATTTCAATTAAGCCCAGGGTTACAGGGTGGCAGGGCTGGGGCTGCCTGTTTGGACAGGGAGCCATAAAGCAGCAGCTGTATTTATTCACCTATTTTGAAGCTGCTGTGGAAGACAGGATGCTAAATAGCAGGAGGAAAAAAAAAAAAAGAAGTGTTTTAAGGGCAAACTTGAGGGACTCTTTTGTCTCCTGCAGGCATCCTCCTCCCCATGGCCATCACCAGGGTGCTTCCTTGTGAGTGGGATTATCCTGCCCATCCATTCCCAGAATTTCCATTTTGCTTTGAAATGCTCAAAAATATTGAGCTGCTGGTTTGTAAGGAGGTCTATTTCTACAGCTTGGGCAGTGAAAAGAGAGGTGAAATGCACAAATTCCTGCTTTGAGGCAGGGTTTTCGGGATGCAGGCAGCTGGCCTGTGCATGCAGGGATGGTTGGTGCTGGGTTATCAAACCACAGGGGATTTTTGCTCTGTGTTTATTATCCTGGAGACACTGCTCTAGGGATTTCTTCATGTTGGCACACACCAGAGGGAGTTTTCAGCTTGACTTTGGTGCTTGGGGTGATGTGAGCAAGAATGGTTGTGCAGGCATGTTCCCCTTGGCACAGTGGCAGGACAGGCTCCCACAGCTGGTCCCAGGTTATGCCCATGGGCAATGAGTCAGGGTGGGCAGGCCTGAGAAGCGTGGCCACGGTGTTGCTGTGAGGCTTGGGGAGAAAATGTGGGTGTCAGGGGGTGTTTGAGTGTCAGTGGGGTCAGGCATAGAGCTGCAGCTGTCCATGTGGGTGTGTGTGGGTGAAGGTGAGGCTGCCAGAAAGGTTGTGCAGGTGAAGGTGTCCATGAGGAAAGGGCCACTTTGGAGACAGGTGATGCTGTGGGTATCTGTCTGGAGTGGGTGTTGGTGTGGGTATCCATGCAACAGGAGAAGGAGCAGGTGTCAGTGTGATGATCTGTAGGGAAGGAGGTCGGGTGTTGGTTGTGGGTGTCCATGGAACAGGAGAAGGTGTCTGCAGGGAAGGAGCAGGTGTCAGTGCAGGCATCTGTGAGGAAGGAACTGGTGTCAGTGCGGGTGTCTGTGGGGAAGAAGTGGGTGCTGGGTTGGGTGTCTGTGGGGAAGGAGCACATTTCAGTGGGAGGGTCTGTGGGCAAGGAGTCTGGGTTTTGGTTCAAGCATCCATAGGAAAGGAGTCATGGTGCCCGTAGGGAAAGATACCGATGTCCAGGTGGGTGTCAGTGGAGGTGCCAGCAGGGCAGAAAAGATGTCCCAGAAGGTGTTGGCATGGAACGAGAAGTGTCGGTGGAGGAGCTGATGTGGAAGGAGAGGTGTTGGCAGAAGAGCTGGTGTGGGAGAAGGAGCGTTGTGAGGAAGAAGAGGTGTCCCTAGGCGTGTCGATGTGGAAGGAGGACTCTTGCTGGAGGAGCTGGTGTGGAGGGAGGGGTGTCGGTGGGTAAGGAGTGGTGTCTGTGGGGGTGCTGGTGGCCAAGAAGGGGTGTCGGCGGGGACGAGGGCTGTCGATGAGGAAGGAGGGGTGCCGGTGGGGGTGTCGCTGTGGCAGGAGAGGTGTCGGTGGGGCTGCTGCTGCGGGCCGGCGGGTTGGGGGCACCCCCCGCTGCCCCCCCGGCGTCGCTTTGCATAGGAGCGCGGCTCATCCCACCCCCCAACGCCCTCCATATAAGCCGGTGGGGCCGGCGGGCAGCTCACCGGCCTGGCCATGCTGCGAAGCCCTCCGCGCCCACAGTCGGGCCCGCCGCCCCCTCCCACCCCCAAAACCCCCTTCCACATCGAAGCGCTCCTGGCCCGGGAACCGCCGCGCCGGGTCCCCGCCGCCGCCTCTGCCCCGCTGGCCCCGCGCTGGCCCGCGGCGGGACCGGGACCGGGACCCGGGCTGGGACCGCTGCCGGGCGGCTGGGGCTGGGGCTGGGGCAGCGGTACAGGTGAGCAAGCGTATGGGGTCACGGGTGGGTGCGTGGGAGCTGTTCTGGGTGGACGGGACGGCTCTGCAGGCGGGGGTGTGGGCAGTTTGGCAGGTTGAATAAGGGAGTCTGTGACACCAAAAAGTGCGTTTTTCTTTCCCCACTACGGCTGTAGTTTAATTTCCTGCAGCCTCTCGACTAACCCCACGGTGAAGAGTCGGGCTGGGGAAAATGAAGAAGAGAGGGAGAAGAGTTTCGTAATTTTTTCCCTCGGTAGTGATCGATAATTCATATTCGTAGAATCCTTAAGGTTGGAAAAGACCTCTAAGATCATCAAGTCCAAGTCTCGGAGAGCCATTTACCCCCAAAGTCACCTGTCTGGTTGAAGTGAGACCCAGATGACATCTTTTAAATCCCGCAGGCTTGGCTTCAGTAGGTTTCAGGGAAGGGACAGCTGCCCTCATGGCCACGGGTCCTGCATTTTCAGGGCGGGGGGGTTTGCACACTCCGGCATTTGTTTCTCTTCTCGCGTCCTAGAAAGGCATTGCAGTGCCGGTGCCTGCATACCAAAACCTGCTGTAATTTCCCAAAGTCCTTTTCCCACCCCTTCCAGCACCCCTCTGCTGCTCTGTGGGGTCCCCTCTTCTAGACTGCCCTGGTCCATCTGGAATTTTGCCATCCTTGAACCAGGAATATAAATGCTGAGTATTTTGCAGCATCTGGCCCCAGAAACTGTATTTGTAGTGCAAAACCACCTAAGGAAAAAGATTTTTGATCCACAGGTTAAATTCCCACAGAGCTGACAACTGGGGCTAATCCTTCAGGTTCTCTGCATCTTCACTGAGGGCTGCTGTAAGTTTTTGTAAGCAAAACGACTTCTTTGTTAGTTGTCAGAAGATTTTTGTGTGTGTGTGTGAAATTAAGAATCTTTTTAGCATTCAGAGGCTGATCTCCTTGTTGCCCAGGCAAAACCCTCAGCCAAGCACCTATTTTACTTGTATGAGAACTCTTGATTTGATCCTGACAGCTACCAAAACGATTTGCAGCTCTTGATCTTTTTTAACCCCTGCTTAATCAATTCCTTCTTCCAGGAGAGCGTCTGCAGGGCTGGGTGTTAATCTCTGTGTTGTGTCAAATGCAGAGGTATGAAAATACAGCTAAAGAGTTTGCAAAGCTACTTCCACAACGCATTTCATGTTTGAAATCACACTTGCCATTATCCCAGGATTAAAATAGGAATAAATGTGACAGCTGAGATGATGGTGGTGATGGAGACAAATTTAAGTGCAATTACAGCTGTTAAGCTGTCAGGTCTCCATCCCACAAATCCTCAAACACAGGCAGAACTTGCACCCAATTAATGACACAAATAGGTCAAGGTGCCTGTTTGTGCCTGGAGAACATGACAACATCAGCCACAGAACCTCAGCATGGTGAGGTTTGGAAGGGACCTCTGGAGATCATTCAGCCCAACCCCTCTGCTAAAGCACACTCACAGCAGGTTGCCCAGGATCACAATGTCCAGGTGGCTTTGGAATCTCTCCAGAGGAGACTCCATGACTTCTCCGGGCAGCCTGCTCCAGGGCTCCAGCACTGTCACAGCAAAGTTTTTCCTCACATTAGGTGGAAGTCATTAAAGCAGAGCTAAGCAGTGGGTGTGAATTGGCATCATTATGTACAGAATTCCCATAAAAGTCAAAGAAACTTTGCTTGCCACCATGCCATCGCAACAGTTCAGCAGCCCTGCTGCTGTCCCCTGATGATGCCATGCAATGACTCCTGCTGAGCAGGACCTCTGCAAGCTGCTGAATCCAGCCTCTGCTTGGAGCAGAGCTGATCTCAATTTGCATTTCAGAACACTAACGGTAGGGAGCAGGAATGTCCCTTTGGCTGTACTAGTGGGGTTATCTTTCTTAGAACTAAAGCGTGTGGCTTTGCTCGGGTTGCACCAGAAGAGGTTTGGGTTGGACATGATGAACAATTACTTCCTCAAAAGGGTTGTCAAGCCCTGGACCAGGCTGTGAGGCCAGTGATGGAGTCCCCATCACTGGAGGGGTTTAAAATCCATCTAGAAGTGTGGCTGAGGGTTGTGGTTTAGTGGTGACCTAGCAGTGCTGGCTTAATGGTTGGACTCGATGATCTTAAAGGTGTTTCTTCCAACCTAAACGATTCTATGACCCTATGAAGAATCACAGAATAGGTTGGAATGGACCTTGAAAGATCATTTGGCCCAAGCTTTTGTGGGAAAGGGAGCCTAGATGATATGAGGTAGGTAGGGAGAGGACTGGGGACATCCCTGCTTTTCTTTTTGGTGTTGCTTTCTCCCAGCCCCCTTCAGCAGGGAGTGCAGCTGTATCTGGATTGCAGCTGTGGATTTCAGTGGGTTTGGCATATCAACAGGGCTGGAGAAATGGCCTCAAACATGCAGACCCCTTCAGCTGCTGCTTCCCGCTTGTAGGTCTGGAGTTCTCTCACTGTTTGGGGGCCAACTCGCTGGGCCCTACTGTGCCCTGGAGGTCTGGAGGGCCCTGCAAGATGAAGAGGGTCCGGACGGTCTTCAAACCAGAGCAGCTGGAGCGGCTGGAGCAAGAGTTCCTCAAGCAGCAGTACATGGTGGGCACAGAGCGAGTAGACCTGGCTGCAACTCTGCATCTCACAGAGACTCAGGTAAGAAATTAGAGAGCTGGGGATGGTGGTGTAGATCCTGGGCCTGGGTTTGGTCTGTGGTAATTTCCAGGGCATGAAGTTCAGTGGGAGGAGGACATGATGAAAATGACCCCGGGATGGGGGAGCTTCCTGCTGCAAGGTGACACTGAATCCACATGCCTGGAGGGACATGAGATGGGTTTGGAACAGGCTGCCCAGGGAAGTGGCTGAATCACCATCCCTGGAGGTATTTAAAAGCTGCATAGATATGGTATTCAGGGACATGATTTAGTGGTGGACTTGGCAGCTAATGGTTGGACTCAGTGATCTTAAAGGTCTTTTCCAATCCAAGTGTCTTGTCATGCCCTTTGTCAACCATAGTCCTGGGGATGGATTCAGTGGCTCCAGAGATCTTGCTGAGGTGCTTCCTTCACTGCTTCAGCCAGATCCTCCTCTCTGCAGCTGCATCCCCCTCTCCCCATGACCTTTCTCTCAGCACCACTCTGCCCACCATAGTGTCACCTCCAGATTGCAGTGCCTTGAGCAGAGAAGGGGCATGTTCCCCTCTTTAAGGAACTCTGCTTTTTAGGGACATCTGCCTTGGAAGCAGTTAACAACAGCCCCGTTGGAAAGGGCCCCCTGGGGACCTTGAACTAAGCTGTGGTACCATTTTCCTTCTAGGTGAAGGTCTGGTTCCAGAACAGGAGGATCAAATGGAGGAAGCAGAGCATGGAGCAGAAGGCAGCAAAGCTGTCACAGTTTGGAGTGATACAGCCTGCCACTGCGGACTCCACAGACATCAAGGACCATGAGGAGGACACTGTGGATGTTGAGCTTTGAAAAGCTAATGGGATTCAGCTGCCACTGTTTCTTGAGCCGTGGAGATAAGAGGTTGCAGGCACATCTGTGCTTCTTTGGTCCAAGCAAGACATTGCACTCTCATTCTGAGAGTCAGAGCTACAGGACAAACTGCAGCTGGCTGGGAAGAGCCCCCAGACATTCATTGGTAGCCATGTGCCCGCATTCCTGAGGCTTCAGCACCAGGCCAGTTGTACTTGATGGTGCCATAGCTGTGATCTCCTGTTTGGGTGTGTTTGCAGCAGAGAGGCTGGGGTGGCAATGAGATGGTGTCTCTGGTGGCTCTCAGCATCAGGGCATTTGAACACAGGGTCACTTGTGTTGCATGTGGCTGTGTGCTCCTAGAAGGGAGATCTGTGCTGGAAAGGACAATCAATGCTGATTGTTTTCCCTGGTCAACTTGACTGTCATGTTTGATGCTTAGATCACAACAAAAAAGAAAATCAGAAAGCCTTTTGCTCTCACTTGCAGACTATCATTACTCTTGCAATAAGATGAACAGGGTCTGATCCTGTCCCTGGAACACAAGTGCCTCTGCTTGTTCTGTGCCTTGGGAAATCTGTGCCTTTCTTTTGGCTCCCCAGTGTCTTCTGGCACTGTCTTCACACTTCAAGGTGTGTGTAGAGCTGCTGCAGCAGGGAACGAGGTGCTTGGGCTTGGCTGAGGTGCAGGGATCAGGGCTGTTATAAAACAGTGGCTTTCCAACACTTCTGGTGCTTCAGACACCCCCCTGCTCCTTGTCCAGATGTGCTGATTCTGGCCCAGATGGCAGCTGTTCGGTTCTCTCCTCATTATACACCCAGGTGCTATGGGGAACGGCACCTGGAGCGTTCCAGGAGCACATTGTAGCCACCCACTGCAGTTAGATGTTGGATTTCTGGTGGGTGGGAGGGCTTTGAAGGGGTCAGCACTAAGCCCTCAACCCACCCCATCTGTGTGTTAACAGCCAAGCGCTCTTAGGCCAGGCTGCACCTTGCCTTCTACATCTGCCCTGGGTACCAGGCACCACATCCTGTCAGCTCAGGTAATTTATTTTGTCTCTTACTATCACTTTACTCTTCTATTCTTATTTATAGAAATAACTTTTTTTCCCCCCTCATTAATAAGTGTCACTTATTTATTTGTGTTGCTTCTTAATAAATGTCTAGTGTATTTTAAAAAGAGATGGGACTGGCTGGGGGGAGGCAGGGTCACGCAGCTCCTTGGTTTCTGAGTAGGCAGTGATGTCTCAATGGCTTCTTGCCCCACATCTGCCACAGATGGGTATATTTATCCATCCTTTTTGTTGTGTACAGTTTTAGCTCTTTCTGAGGGGGTGGGGGAAAGGGGCAAAACCAAAAGAAATACACCTTTTCCTCCCCCTTAGGAGACGCCTGTTGTCACAATGTAACATCTGCTTTCCAGCAGAAGTCACCAAAGGGAGATTTCTTCTTGAAAGAGTGATTTACTTTTTTCTCTCTCACACATTTTCATTCCTGAACATGCCAAATACAGCTATGAAAGCAGGGTGTTTTTTGCCCTACACTTCTGTTTGCTGGCAAACCTGTGCACTTGCCTCAAGTGTGAGCATCGAAAGCAGAACAAGAACAGCTTTTAAATAGATCAGTTGCAAACCTGCAAGTGTCAAAAAACCCCCCAAACCCAACAAAAACACCAGAAAGGAAACACATTTCCAACTACTCTTCAATTTTCAATTGAAATTACTAATAAACACTCCCCATCCCACCCCCCTCCCCCCCAATATTTTCATCTTTCCCAACAGTTTTGAGTTTTTGTCTTAATAAACTGTTTTGGACAAAATAAAGGCTAAAAAAAAGTGTTGTTTTGGTTGTTTTTGTTTTGTTGTTGCTGTTTTTTAATTGATTGACAGTCCCTTATCATGGGTGAAAGCAGATAGCAAGTTATTCTCTCTGGCCCAGTTCCTTGCAGAGATAGCACTACTTGCACAGCAGAAAACATAATGTTATCATGGGATGGGTTTGGGGTGCTGCTCCCAGAGAACAAAGATCTTTATCTGGGGGTGGATGTAGCTAAACCCTCTGTGCAGCCCCTGCTCTGCCAGGCTGATGCTTCAGCAAACTGAAGGTCCAAGGGGAGGTTCCTCGTGTCCTCTGCAAACACAGAAGCAGTCCTATCCCAGGTTCAGATTCACATGGGCTTGTTCAGAGATGTGAAGGATGCTTTGAAATGTTGCTGGCTGGGCAATGACTCAAGCTCATGCTCTGTGTGAAACGCCCTGGTATTCAGAACTGAAACCCTGGGAAAACAGGACACATAATGCTGTTATTAAAATAATGGCTACTCCTCCTGCTAGGAGTATAGAGATGAAATTGACATAGGAGCCATGTGGTAGTATTGCTCAACCTCTGTCTGAGTTCTTGTATTTCCCTGGGATGAGCTTCTCTGCCCCTCACAAACTGCTGCTGGGTTTGCTGGGACCAGACCCCAAACCCATAGAATGATTTGGGTTGGAAATGACCTTTAAAGGTCACCTAGTGCAACCCCCCGGGTGACAGCAGAGACATCTCCAATGAGAGCAGGTTGCTCAGAGCAGTGTCCAACCTGACCTGGAATGGTTCCAGGGATGGGGCATCTACCACCTCTTTGGGCAGCCTGGGCCAGGGTCTCACCACCCTCACGGTACAACATTTCTTCCTTCTCTCCAGCCTAAATCTCCCTCTATTTAGCTTCAAACCTGCCACAGCAGGCCCTGCTATAAAGTCTGTCCCCAGCTTTCTTATTAACCCCTTTAATCACTGAAAGGCCACCAGAAGGTCTCCCTGCAGCCTTCTCTTCTCCAGGCTGAACAACTCCAACTCTCAGCCTGGCCTCACAGCAGAGGGCTTCCAGACCTCACATCACTGCTGTGTCCTCCTCTGGCCCTGCTCCAACAGATCACTGTGCTGTGCTGGGAATCCAGAGCTGGTTCCAGCACTGCAGGTGGGGTCTCGGCAGAGCAGAGCAGAGGGGCAGAGAATCCCCTCCCATGCTGGCAGATGGGGAAGGTGTCCTACGCAGTCTTCTGTCCCTTTGCCACCATCGGGGTGGCCGCGGAGGTGTGCTCTGCAGCCCTGCTCAGAGGCTGCTGCCCTGTACTCGGAGGCGGCAGGATGCACCAGCTTGGCCCCACCACGCGCCGACAGTGACACCTAGTGCCTGCAGCACCCCCGAGCGCCCCGGGCACCAACCTGCCTGCCCCTGTGCCCCAGCCCGCTGCAAGCCGCCTGCTTCGTGAAGAGCGGCACTGAGTCTGAACGGGGTCTGGAAGCGCCGGCGTGAATTACTAAATGCAACTGAACCCTGGGTTGGTGCATTCCAGGCGTTTGCGAGCAGCCTGCCAGCAGGCAGAGATTGCACAGGGGCCACAATAGGTGTTTCGTTTTTTTTTCCCGGGGGAATATCGGGCCGGTGCTGGTCGCGCTGGGGCAGCTAGCGGTGGCTCTGCGCCCTCTAAGAAGGTACCTTCCCTTCCTGCCTGACAGGAATATGAAGGCTATTCCTCCCCCGGTTAAAAAAAATAACCATTAGTACGGGAGAGGCAGCAAAAGTCCTGCCCGAGTGTGGCTATGGAAGCGCGCCGGCCCCGTTTCGGAGCTGTGGAACCGCGCTTCGGAGGGTGGCGGTGGGGTAAGGGGAGGGATAAGATGGCTGCCGCCCCCTGCCCACCCCGGGGCTGAGCGGGATGATGGCGAGCGCAGACCCCCGAGGAGGGGTCGGCGGCCATCTTCATGCGGGGCGGTGGGTGAGGAGGGCGGAGGAGGAGGAAGAGGAAGAGGCGCTGCCCGCCCCCGGCGGGTCAGAGCCGGGAAGTCGCCGCCCGAAGATGGCCGCCGCGGCCGGGGACGTGTGCGGCTCCGTCTCGGGGAGCCGCGCCGGGGCCAGAGCCGGAGCCGGAGCAGGGGCTGCAGCTGTGGCTGCGGCGGAGGCGCGCTTCATCAGCAGCGCCAAGGTGAGCCCTGCCACGGGGATCCCTCCCTTCTCTCATGCTGCGGTACAGCCAGGTTTTGGGGAGAAGAGGGGATAAACCCCGGCAGCCTCCCCTTAGGCTGGGCGGAGGGATGGGGTTCCCGCAGCCCCGGGGTGGGTTTCGGCTTCGTTCGCTGACCCACGGCTCTCCGTCGGCAGGGGAAGGGCTTGTTCGCCACCAGAAACATCCGCAAAGGGGAAATCGTCTTCGTGGAGAGGCCGGTGGTGTCGTCCCAGTTCCTCTGGAACGCTCTGTACAACTACCGAGGTGAGCGGTGTGTGGCACATCCCCTTCACCAGCCCCGCCGGGGTGACTGCGGGTCCCGCAGGAGCGGCCTGGTGTTCAGCGAAAGGGTTTGGGTTTGTCTGAGACCTCCAGGAAGGTGGCCCTGCTGCCATCTCTGCCTCTGCGCTAAACGAGCTCTTGACAAAGAATTTGGGGTCCCTGAGGGATAGTTTGAGGGAAGTCTAGGGGATACCTTCTGTTTCTCTCCAACTAACTCCCGAGAAGGAGATTGGAGCATAGGACAAGAGGAAACGGCCTCGGGTTGCACCAGCAGAGATTTAGGTTGGACATGAGGAAGGATTTCCTCTCCAAAAGGTTTGTCAAGCCCTGGAGCAGGGTGCCCAGGGCAGTGGTGGAGTCTCCGTCCCTGGAGAGGTTTCAAAGCTGTGTACATGTGGTGCTGATGGACGTGGTTTAGTGATGATCTGTCAGTGATGGGTTAATGGTTGGATTCGGTGATCTTCGAGGTCTTTCCAGCCAAAACAATTCTACGGTTCTGTGATTCTCTAGTGACTTCCATAAACCCCTCGGGAAAGCACCACGTGTTGCCATCGTGCACCATCTCTTTCAGAACCTTAATTTTTCAGTGGCATGGGCACTAATCCCAGTCACACCACCACACAGTACAGCCCACAAAGGTGCCGGTATTCTCTGGATGTGCCAGAACAAAACCCAAGGGTTGTAAGGACAGAATTTTAAACTTTGTTGTCCTACCTAGACCCTGCTGTTTGCTGAGCTTCATCACAGGTCAGTGAGATGGAGATGCTTGCCATCACATGGCCCTCAAATACTTGATGTTACAGGGCAGCACATGAGGGTTGAGGGGGTCCAAGTTACAGCCAAAACGCCTTTCCTGTGAAAGGGTCAGTACAAGACTGATACCTTCAGCTCAGAGGTGGTGTTGGTACCAGTCGTGTTGTCCTGCTCTGGGCCCTGGCCCCTTTCCTTACTGTGATGTCTGTCTGTCTTGCCTGCCTGCAGCCTGCGATCACTGCCTGCGGGCTCTGGAGACTGCGGAGGAGAACGCCCAGCGGCTGCTGGGGAAGAGCTCGCTGGTGCTGCCTCACCCCGAGCAGTGCAGCATCCGGAAAGACCTGCACCAGCAGTGCCCCCGCTGCCAGGTATGGGGCTGCTGGGAGGAACCATGGTCTTGTTGGGGTCACCAGCTCCTTTACAGCTTCTAGCCAAGCACTTATGCTGTCCCAAGATGCCCCTTTTTGCGTCGTGATGGCTGAAGATCTGGGATGGTCAGGGAGGGGATGCAGCTGTGCCTCAGACCCCCTGTTCGTGCTGCCATAGCCAATGCTGGGCACTATGCCCCTCACTCTAGGTAACCTACTGCAGCGCTGAGTGCAGGCAGGCCGCTTTGGAGCAGTACCACCAGGTCCTCTGCCTCGGCCCATCCCGTGACGACCCCACGCACCCCCTCAACAAGCTGCAGGAGGCATGGAGGTAGGGGACAGTCCTGCCTGTTGCTCCACTGGCAGAGGAGGTGGCTCTCCTGGACTGGGTGACACTGCCTGGGACCAGGGCTGAGGACTATCCTTGCTTTGCATCCGTGCATGGGGTGGCTGGAGGGTGGTGGTGGTCATGGGACACTGCCTAGCTCTATCCACTGGTTGAGCAGCAGGTGAATTTGTGTTGGCTGCACAAGGTTTTGGGCCCAGGGCTGAGGAGTTAGCTTTTTGCCAGTAAAGGGTCACAGAGCACTGAGGAGCTCATCCCTCACTCCTGCAATTTTGTAGTGCTCCTGCAGATCTCCAGCCTCTGGGATATCCTTCTCATAAGCACCCCTGTAGGTACATAAATTGCTGTCCCTGCTTGCTGGTGACAGAATGGGCACAGAGGGCAGAAGTGATATTCCTGACCCAAAGCTGGTCAAAAACCCCAGCTCTTGCTGCAGTCCTGGGCTCTGTACGGGATCCAGGCTCTAGTTCAGCAGTGGGGGAGCATAATTTGTATTAGTTAGAGCAGGCAGGTAGGTGCAGGCTTCTCACCCCAAGTGGTGCTGGATCCCCATGCAGCAATGCTGTGGTGGCCCTTTCATGTGACAGATCAGCACAGGCCTGCCTCTTTGTCCCTTCAGCTTTTTATTTACATGCTAGCACCCATCTCATCTTTTTTTCTTCATTCTTGTCCCACAGAAACATGCATTATCCACCAGAGACTTCCAGCATCATGTTGATGGCCCGGATGGTTGCCACTGTCAAACAGGTACATCTGCTCTTTGGAGCCACAGCTGGTGTGTGGGTCCTCTTCCCATTGTGGTTGTTATTCCCAAGGACTCATCTCTTCTCTGGACTGGCAGAGTCCTTAAATAGATTTGGACGTTTAGTAGTCCCTGGTCATGGAGACAGCAGGCAGTAAAGGAGGTTCCTATGTCCTGCGCCAAGCACATCTTACTGTCTGTACCAAAACAGGCAGAACTGAATCTTTTTGTCTGGCTCTGTTCCATTGACCTGCCTTTCCAAGAGTTACTCTGACAATAAACTGCCACCATGCAACTGTTTCTGGTGGTTCTTAATAGCAGGCTGGATAGCTCTGAGCTCAGCGGGGCTTGTCCTGTCCCCTCCTGGCTGGGGAGGAGAGTGGTGTTGGTGCAATGCCTCTGCTTCATTCTTTTGTTAGGCTAAAGATAAGGAGTGGTGGATCAAGACCTTCTCCCAGTTCTGCAATAAGACAGCAAATGAAGAGGAGGAGATTGTGCACAAACTGCTGGGGGATAAATTTAAGGTAAGAGCCTGGTAGTGGTTGGATGTGTTGACTCCCTGAGTTGTGCCTGTGAGTCCACATGCTGCTTGTTGCTGTGGTGGAGATGCTTCTGCTGTGGGTTGGGGCAGGGTGATATTTAACTGCTGAGTAGGTGGGTTTTGCTGCTAAAATGAGTGGCTTGTACAGCTGTGAGGACAGCAGCCTCCAGCCTTGCAGGAAAGGATGAGGAGTCTGACCCCTGAGCCCATGCTGGGCTTGGCCATGAGCCTGGGTCTGTCTCCCAGTAGCACCTCCCCACCTTGATAGTGTTGCCATGTCCTGCCAGGGCCAGCTGGAGCTGCTGCGGTTGCTTTTCATGGAAGCCCTTTATGATGAACACCTCAGCAGGGTGAGTTGAGCTGCCTCCTGACTAACCCAGGAGTGTGGTGGGATCCTCCAGTCGGAGTCAGCCCCCCTGGGTCATATCTGCCTTGAAGGCCAGTGCTTCCCCTGGGATTCTACCCATTCCTTGCTTCCCCCAAGCTTCCCTGTGGGATCTCGGGCACTTGCAGAGCTGGGTGCTGCCACAGGCTGGCCTGGGCTCAGCTGGCTTTCTCATCTCCCTTCTGCAGTGGTTCACTCCAGAAGGCTTTCGATCCCTCTTTGCCCTTGTTGGGACCAATGGCCAAGGCATAGGAACAAGGTAATGGGACTTTCTGGGTGCTCCTTGTAGAGCAGCAGAGACATGGCACGGAAGGGATGTGCCATCTGTAAATCCACACTGTCCTGGGTGACGGATGGGTTCAGATATAAGAGAGGGGGATGGAGAGGCAAACTTTAAAGCAGTCCTTCACCTTGGCTGTGTCCAACCCTTTCATGTCCCTCTGCCAGACCTTGGCTGCTTGGAGCCGTGGAGTTTAACCCTGAGGCGCGCGTTGCGAGGTCGCACCGTGTGCCGCCGGGGCTGTAACGGTGTCCCCTGCCTCCCGACAGCTCTCTGAGCCAGTGGGTGCACGCCTGCGACGCGCTGGAGCTGCCCATGCTGCAGCGGGAGGAGCTGGACGCCTTCATCGACCAGCTCTACAAGGACATCGAGAAGGGTAAGGCTGTGGGCAGCACCCAGCGGTGCTGCTTATAGGACCTGGTGGAGTTTCTTCTGCTGAAGACTTCTCAGGAGTCAGGGACTAGGGGGGGTTCCTGCAGGGGACTGGCAGATCCCAATTCCCCTTGTCCGTGACAGCCATGCACTCTGCCTTTGCCTTGCTACATGGATAGGGAAGGTCCAAGGGATCCTGTGCAGACAAGTCTCATCTACACTAAACGTTCAAAGGCCTGTTTATTACTTTTTTGACTGTGTGAGTACAGGAGCAGGCCAGAGAGCCTGACAGTGAAGTCTTCATGCCCTACATCCCTTTTCAGTGAAGAGGGAAGGGTGCTTTGGAAACTGTCCTCCAACACTCAGCCCTCAAAGCAGTGCTGTCTGCATGCCTTCAGGATTGATGGACAGTGCCTTTGGGCTCACACTGAGCTGCGTGTGGGGAAGAGTCAGAACAGCCCATGCAAAGCTCTAACCCACTTCTCTATGCTGCAGAGTCAGGAGAATTCCTCAACTGCGAGGGATCAGGTCTCTACGTGCTCCAGAGCTGCTGTAAGTAGCAAAAGGAAAGTAGTAGGGAAGATGGGAATGTCCTGGACTGGACCAGCTCACCTCTTCCTAAAGCCTGTGGAGAAAGGGACTTCTGCTTAGGTGGGGTGGGATGGGTGCTGCCTTGGAGCCTGTCTGCTCTCGGGGTCTCCTGGCATCTCCCCTCACTATGCAATGGTCAGTCCTGGCTGGAATGGACTCAGATGTGATACAGGCTCTGGAAGCCATGTACACAGCAAAGGAGCTGCCTCCAACCTTGTCTGAGCAAAACAGTTGAACAAACCATGAAGTGGGGAAACCTTTCTTGGCCAGGCCATGGTGATGTAGGAGAGGGTGTCCCACCACATGCCAGGTAAAGCACAGCCCTATGCCTTCAGCCTGTGGAGGCAGAGACAGTGCAGTGCATTCCTAGGGTTGTTCAGGAGATCTCACTCTTCCCAAGTGTGTTTTGTGGGTCTGATGAAGAGCCCTGGCCCTGCATTCTGTACACCTGACCCCGTAGTTCCCAGTGTGAGTGGACAGCCTCATGCTTGTCCCCCAAAGCAGATGGGATGGCTGCAGCATTGTGCTGCCTTATCCTTAGCTAGCCCACAGCCTTCCCAGTTGGTGGCACCCATGTGCCCAGGCCATGCAGAAGGGCAGGCACAAGCTCCAAAGGGATTCCCTTCCCCTTCTTCCAGAGACACTCTCACAGCTGCTTCCTGTCTTCATGTAGGTAACCACAGCTGCATCCCCAATGCTGAGACATCCTTCCCAGAAAACAACTTCCTCCTGCATCTGACGGCTCTGGAGGACATTGAAGCAGGAGAGGTGAGGCAGTGAGGATGAACTCGGGGTGGTGGCGTGCCTTGGCAGAGGGTTGCTGCGTCCCCTACATCCCCTGTGGGCCCCAGCCCCACATCTCTCATGTCACACAGTGTCCTGGCAGAGGAGTTCATACCTCAGCCCATGCATGGGTGCTGCTTTGGGTTTGTGGGGAGTGATTCTCACCTCAGAGCCCTTTCTCTTTGACAGGAAATCTGCATCAGCTACTTGGACTGCTGTCAGAGGGAGCGCAGCAGACACAGCCGCAACAAGATACTCAGGTAGGGGCTGCTTGGAGGCACTGGGGGGGATGCAGCAGCCCTGTGCACCTCCTCGGAGCTGTATCTCCACTGTGGGGCCCTGGTGTGTGGCTGTGCATGGGCTGGCGTGCAAGTGGTGTGCTGTGGCAGGGTGTGCAAGCAGCACATGGTGCTTTTGGGCTTTATCCATTCTGCTGTGAGATCACTGGAGGACTTGTCTCTGAGTGAGGCTGGAGCTCCAGGCTCTCCCTTCTCCTGGGTTGTAGCCCCAAGGACTGAGGATTTGGGCTCGTTCACTCTGCACTTGGCTCCTACAAACTGTTGCTGTCCCCACCCACCTTCCTTTTCCTTCTTCACCCTTCACCCTGCAGGTTATCAACCATCTCCATTTCCCATTACCACCAAAGGGCTGGGACATCCCCCTCTCCACCAGGACTATCACCATCCCACCTGAGCTCAGCATTACTTGGAACTCAAAAATTCCCTGGATTTAAAATATTGTCATAGAACATTGAGAGCAGGGAGGCCCTACAGAGGGATCTGGACAGGCTGAATTGGTGGGACAAGGCCAAGTGTTGGATCCATCTAGCTCTCTACAATTCCCTTAAAGGAGGTTGGAGCCAGGTGGCAGTCAGTATCTTCTCCCAAGGAACAAGTGATGGGAGAAGAGGAAATGGCCTTGAATTGCACCAGGAGAGGTTTAGGTTGAACATGAAAAATTTCTTCCCCAAAAGGACTGTCAAGCCCTGGCCCATGCTGCCCAGGACAGTGGTGGAATCCCCATCCCTGGAGGGATTTCAAAGCCACATAGTTGGTGGTGCTGAGGGACATGGTTTAGTGGTGACCTGGCAGTGGGTTAAGGGTTGGACTTGATGATTGGACTCAACCTTGGAGATGTTTCCAACCAAAACAAGTGTGTAGTTCTGTATTTAGCCCCTTCCTGGCTGCTCTGCCCCAGACGCCCTGCCCAGCAGCAGCGTTGGGGTTGTGCCTGTCTCCATGCCATCACTCCTTCTCCTCCTTCCTTCCCTTCTTCCAGGGAGAACTACTTATTTACCTGCTCGTGTCCCAAGTGCCTGGCGCAAGCTGACGATGCCGATGTGACGTCGGACGAGGAGGAGGAGGGAGAAGGGGAGACAGATGATGCTGAGCTGGAGGATGAGATGACTGACGTTTGATCCTGGCCCTGGGCAAGAGGAGAGGGAAGGGACTGGGGGGATCCTCCGAGAGGCAGCAGCTTTAAATTAATTGAAACAGGGTTGTGTTGTGGGGTCGGGTGGGAGGCCAGGTGCTGGTGGTGGGTGTGGAGGTCCATTGGAGCTGGGCAGTGAGGAGCCAGAGGCAGCCCCTGCTCCCACCTGGCCTCCTTGTGTGTGTGTGTGTGAGGCTGGGCCTGTCCTCCCTGCGAGGGCAGGCTGTGAGCTGGTGGCCCCCTGCCATTTCCCACTCCCCACAGAGGGGCTGGCTGGTGCTTGCAGGGTTGGCTGGAGGAGAGCAGGATCCAGCCAGCCCCTGGGACATCAGGATGGTCACTCATGGTCACCCACAAGGCTGCTTCGCCATGTCTGTGCCGGCCGTGGACATGGAGAAGCAGTTCCTTGCCTGGGGGGCTGAGGGGAACGTGTGTGCCTGTGTGTGTCTGTGTGTTCGTGCACCAGGGGTACTATTTAATGTCTATATAGCACTGTCTACACACTATGAGCTGGGGTCCTTCTGTATTCTCCATTCCATGCCTTGGCTTGGTGAGCAGCAAGGGGCAAAGCAACTCTGTGGGTGGGCCAGAGACACTTTCTGGGTGACTTTGATGCCTGAATCCAAGCGGAAAAATGGAGCACCTCCCTTCCACCTTGGCCCCATCCCTCAGGTGATGCAAAGCCCTGTGCAGCAGTTGCCAGGCTATTTGGGGAGGGGGAACAGGGAGGCCGTGGCTAGCCCAGAGCTGACATGGGTTACAGTGTTGTGTCAGCAAAGTCACCACCCAGAACCCAGAAGGTATTTTGGGTTTTGCAGAAAATGAGCCACCCTGCTGGGCTGCCTAGCTGTGGGCCGCTTCAGGAGGGTGTGCCCAAGCGGGAGCCACCATGCCCAGGGACACACCGAGTTGCCCCATGTGGGGATGTCAGTGGCAGCTGAGTGTTGTCATCCTTCCCACCCCCAATGAGGTCACACCACTGCCTGCAGTATCCCTGTCTGTGGTCTGCACTGCTGGAGAGAGATGACAGCTCCAAGTGATGGACGGACAGCAGGTTGGGGATGTGCCCAAGGTGTTTTCCTGGCCATGGGGATTTTGGGAAGCTGTTTTCCGTTGAGCCCTGATAGCAGGACTGTGGGCAACGCTGCAAATGGGCACCTCTGACACCACCATCACCACCAGCCCTGCACCCTGCTGCTTGTCCCCAGCTGTCCCAGGGCCCCTTCTGTGTTTGTAATAAAGCAGGACTGGAGAGAAGCTGTGTGGTTTGTAGTGGTAAACTGGAGGGTGGTGAGTGCAGAGCAGACAGCTGTGATCCAGGGACTGGTCCCAGTAGGGAAACACAGGTGTGTGGGGGAAGGAATAGATGTCCACTGATGTTTGGGCTGCGTTCTCTGCTGAGATGCCACCTGAAGTGCTGGGGTCAGCTCTGGAGTCCTCAGCACAGCAGAGACAGGGACCTGTGGGAGCAGGGCCAGAGGAGGCCACAAAAACGATCCAAGGATGGAAGCCCTCTGCTGTGAGGCCAGGCTGAGAGATTTGGGGTTCAGCCCAGAGAAGACTCTGCAGGAGGCACCTTTGGGAACTGTACTGGGCAGAACATCCTTAGGGGATGAGATTCGTCCCAAATGCTAAAAAAAGGAGAAACTTCCCTTTTTCTAAAACTTGCTTGGACTTCATTAGCTGAGACAAAAACACAAAGGTGTTGGGCAAGCCCTGCTAGTACAGACCAAGCTGCATTTCACTCTCCCTCCCATCCCCACCAGATGCATCCACTCAACCCCACATCACTACAGCTGCAGCACAGTTTACTGGTGGCATTGTTAAAATGTTTCTCAGGGAAGCACTGGCCTGCTCTGGGCCATCACCTCCCTCCCAGAATGTCATCACAAAGGGTGCTCAGGGTCAGGCTCAAGGCTCCCACCACGGGTCCTGGTATTTGTCCTTTCAGCCACACGCCAGCGGCAGCAGAAAGATCTCACCATTGCTGGACAGTGGGATCTCCAGAGCACCGTGGGACTCTTTCCTCAAACCTGGTCCCTGGGACAAGCTCTTGGGATCCACCAAGAAGTCCTTGATCTGCTGCAGTCTCCCACTGCTACCAGAAGGTCCATGGGGGCTGCATCATTTCATATGTGGGGATGCTGGTGACGTTGACGGGGATGGAGATGACAGCCCAGGGGAGCCCATGTTGCTCCAGGGAGCGTCTGATCATGTACCTGGAAGAAGACATGACAGGCATGTGGGAGCCACATGAGCTGGCCAAGTGGAGCCCAGATGCAAGCAGAAACCACAAAGCAGCTCAAAGAGAAATTCTGTGGATCAGTTATGGCTGAATTCACTAAAAATTTGGCTTGCCAAACCCAGGTGGGGACATGATGATCACTGGGACCTCCCTGTTTGGTGGGGACAAGGCTATCATTTGGCCCTTCCCATAGAATGTTCCACACTTGGGAAGATGAAGAGCTCGAAAAGCTACAGATGTAAATCTGGGCTTCCGCAAAGCCTTTGATTCAGTCTCCCACAGCATCCTTCTCTCTAAACTGGAGATGGATTTAATGGGTGGACTGTTAGCTAGATTATTTGCTTGGATGGTTACAGCCAAGAGCACAGTGATTGACAGCTCAAAATCCAGATGGAAACTGGCAACAAATGGTGGCCCTCAGGGGTCTGTAGTGGGACCAGTGCTGTTTAATATCTTCATCAGTGACACAGGCAATGGGATTGAGAGCACCCTCAACAAGTCTTCAGATGACACCAGGCTGACTAGATAGAAGGAAGAAATACTTTGAGGGTGGTGAGACCCTGGCCCAGATTGCCCAGAAATGTGCTAGATGCCCCATCCCTGGCAACATTCCAGGTCAGATTGGATCACAGGATGTCACAGATTGGATCAGGATGTTGGAAGGGACCCAAAGAGATTGTCAAGTCCAACCCCCAAGGCTCTGCATGCTGCTCTGTATGTGGTCACAGGATCACAGGATGTTAAGGGTTGGAAGGGACCTCCAGAAATCATCAACTCCCCTGCAAGAGCAGGATCATAGAGTCCATCACAGGTTGCACAGGAATGCATCCAGATGGATCTTGAAAGCCTCCAGAGAAGGAGACTCCACAACCTCCCTGGGCAGCCTGTGACCCTCACAGTGAAGAAGTTCCCCCTCATGTTGAGGGGTTTATATCCATTACCCCTAGTCCTATCACAGGGATAGAGAAGAGCCTGTCCCCTCCCTCTTGCCCCCCAGCCCTCAGGTATTTATAAACATTTATCAAATCCCCCCCTCACTCTTCTCCAGACTAAACAGCCCCAGGTCCCTCAGCCTCTCCTCATAGCGCTGGACTAGAGGAGCTTGAAGGGATTTAAAGGAGCGCTGCTGGATTGTGCGGCACACATGCTGGCCGAGGCACCTACCCGTCCCTGCCCAGCAGGAAGAGCGCAGGGATGTCGGCCGTGCGCCTGCTGCTGTCCTGGATCATCTCGATGTAGAAGCTGTCGTTGTCGTAGGCGTTGTCCGCGATGATCACCGCCCGCCCGCCGTGCTCCTGCACCACGCGCGTCTTCGACAGGAACGAGCAACCCCTGGGTGGGGCAGAAAGTCACACATCTTTGGTGGCCACCTTGGCAGAGAGGAAAGCTGCAAGTACCACAGCTTGCCTGCAGATGCCCAGACCAGGGGACTGTCTTCCCGGCCCCACGCCTCCCCCCAAACCCTGCTCCTCCTCTCTGAGGCTGTATTTTAGGCACAAGCTGCCCACACTGCCACTGTCTCCTAAGAAAAATTACAATAAACAGGGGCTTTGCCAGCCCTATTCATGTTTTTTTTTTTTTTTCCCCAGCTAAAAGATGGAACATGAAATGCTCTGGGGCAAGAGCAGCCCGATGTTTTCCTCATATACCCACATGTGATATGTCACAGGAAAAAGCTAGAGGTGCTGGTAAAATGTGCCCATTACCCTGCCACCCTCTGTGCCATTGGCAGCTCCCCTCCTGCCCAAGGGTCCCCCCTGGAACAGCTCCCGTGATGCCACACGTACCCCCTCTCCACCAAGGCAATCTGGTCCTGGATGAAGACACCATTATTTAGCTCTCCACAGGCTTCAGGGGGATCTGCTGGGACCAGGTGGATCTGGTCGTACCTTGTGTTCTCCAAGAAGGAGAGAAGCAGAGGTGAGTGAGAGGGGATTGGGGCTGCTTCCCATTCCCTGCCCCACCACAGCCATCTCCACTGTCCTATTCCCTGCTAATCCCTGTGCAGAGTGTACTTTTAGTGAGATTTAGGGCTTCCAGACACAGGGACACTGGCTGTCCCTTTCCAGGCCCTGAAAAGCCATTCTGACCCCACTCAACAGCTTGTCTAGATCCAGCACTGCCAGGTCACCACTAAACCATGTCCCTCAGCACCACATCTAAACAGCTTTTAAATGTCTTCAGGGATGGTGGCTCCACCACTGCCCTGGGCAGCCTGGTCCAGGCCTTGACAACCTTTTCAGGGAAGAATAGCATCTTCTCCTCTAGAGAGTACCATTTCCATTGCTCTAAAGACACTAGAGAAAGTGTCTTCTCCTCTGCTCCTTGATGTCCCATGTGGTTGTCCCCATAAGGGACATCTGCTCCTGCACCCTCACTCCAACTCTGTGTTTATTCAGGGCAAGTTCTTTCCTCTGCAGACCAGTTGGTTTATCTCTGCTGTTCTCCATGGCAGCCTGACCACCCTTCCTGGGCTATGTCTGTCTCTGCCTCAGCCCTTGGAGGTGGGAAGAGTGGGGCACATGCTCCTTGAGCACAAGCAGGGCCAAACTCCTTCCCAAAGCCTGCTGAGGCCAAAGGCAGGGGCCAGCACATGCCTCCAACCAAAGGGCATGCTGGGGGAAGAGAAACTATCTCCCTGTTACCAAAGGCTTCCAATTACAATGAACAAATGCTAGGATAGAAGGAGCCAAAGGGATAAGTTGGGTGAATACTTACAAACACACCACCGAAATCCTTGGCTGGAGTGGCAGTGAAGATGTAGCGAATATCTCCAGGGCTCAGCACTTGGAAATACAAATACTCATGGATGCGTAAACCTGGGTGTGCATGGAGAGAAGGGAGAGGTAGAGAAAACGGGGGAAATTCCTGAAAAAATGGGAAAATATGCAGCTGCCACCCCTGAACTGTACCATGCTGATGAGAATGTGCCCTTTGGCAACAGCAGCTCCTGGTTGGGCCTGGGGGATGAGGACCCAAAATGGGTCCAGCTTGGGGAGTTGCGAGAGAAAATGCTCCAGCATTCGGGGGGAAAGCACCAGGACTGGGGTGCACAAAGGTTTCCCCATACGAATGTGGGTGGGAAAAAACATAAATTCCCTCCCTTTCCCCGTTCTCCAAATGCAAATGGGCATGGAGGGGATAGGGGTGACATCACTGGGATCAAGGGGCACAGAGGGGAAATGTGCTTGGATAGAGGCACCCTGAAAAGGAATGCAGCTGGGATGGGATGTAGGAGGGGAAATGGAGTAGGGCTGGGGTGTAGGAGAAGAAATACAGCTGGACTGGGGTGTAGGAGGGGAAGTGCGGCTGGATTGCGGTGAACAGAGAGGAAATGCAATGGGGCTGGGTGCAAAAAGGGGAAATGCAGCAGGACTGGGGTGCAGGAAGAGAAATGCTATGCAGCTGGGTGGCAGTGATTAAAAATGCACCTAGATCGAAGTGCAGGAGACGAAATGCACTCAGAATGAGGTATTGGACGGGAGAAATTGAAATTAGGTCAGGGTGCACCGAGGGAAATGCGCTCGGACTGGGATGCAGGAGGGGAAATGCAATGGAGCTGGAGTGCGGGATAGGAAATGCACACAGACTGGGGTGCGGTGATGGGAAATGCATCCAAACTGGGGTGCTGGATGGAGAAATGCAGTGAGGCTGGGCTTCAGCGTTCGGAAATGCACAAGGGATGAGGTGCGGGAGAGGAAGTGCAGGCGGATCGGGCGGTGCAGCGAGGGAAAAGGCAGCCAGCCGGGGATGCAGGGCGGGGAAAAGCAGCCGGGCGACGAGGGGCGGGGTGCAGGGTGGCGAGACCGGGCAGCAGCTGGCACTCACCGCGGGTCGGGCAGGAGCAGAGGCAGAGGCAGAGCCAGAGCGAGCGGCGGAGCATGGCTGCGCCCGGCACCGCCAGGCGCTCCGCCTCCATCCCACGCCCATTGGCGGAGCCACTGCAGCTCGCCTTCCTATTGGCTGACAACACCGTCCATCTCCAGAAAGACGGGGGCGGGCAGGCGCTTAGGCCTGTGCGGCCCTGAGAGGCGCTGGTGGTTTCCTCTGTCCGTGTCACTTTGGTGTCCCCTCACTGGCCCTATCAAATAAAGCTCCACACGCCACTCCTCCTTTCTCCGGGCCGCTCCTCCCCTGGCAAACACTGAGCCGGCTTATCCTCCCTGCCTCTCTATGGCCGCTGGAGGGAGAAGCGACACCTCGCCGCTGCCGCTCTGCCCGCCCGTACCATAGAGCGCGGCGGAAGCGGTCGCCTCGCAACGCGCGCTTCCCTTCCTGCCCCGGGGAAGCTTCTGGGTGAGCGCGGTGCATTGTGGGGTAGAGCCTGTGTGAGGCTGGGTGAGCCGCAGCGAGAAGAGCCGTCAGGATGATGGTGAGTGTCATCCATCGCCATCGCTACCGCCGCCGCGTCCCGCCGCCCGAAAAAGGCTTCCTCAGCCTCTTCCATTCTCCCAGGGCTGTGTTCGGCGGGGCCGATGCGCGTTCTGGGGCGATGCGCGTTCTGGCCCGGCGGGAGGGGATGGCAGAGGCCACCCGGCCGCAGAAGCCTGCCGCTACCTGGAGCGTCCTGGGCCCGGGGGTACAGGCTGGTGTGTGCTGGGAGCTGTAGTCAAGCAGTTCGGGTGTGGCGGTCCCGGAGACCCCCACCCTGCGCCCCCTCAGCAACACGGTTCAGATCTCCTCGTCCCCGGCTGCGGAGCCCCTTCGGCACTGCCCAGTTCGGTGCTCCCTTGCTGTTGACCGTGTCGGCCGCTCCCCGTTTTTTTTTTTTTTCCCGGTGTCTTTTCCGTTAGGATTTTGAAAGGCTTTCGAGTGAAAGAGGGGGGATTTAGATTAGATCTACGGAAGACGTTCTGTACTGTGAGGGCGGTGAGGTACTGGCACAGATGACACGGAGAAGTTGTGGATTCCCTGAGTGTTCAAGGCCAGGTTGGATGAGCGATCTAGTTCATTGCAGGGACGGGGTTGGAGCTGGTTGGTCTTTAAGACTGTTTCCAACCCAAAACGTTCTGTGACTGTGACTATGAGATGTCCACTCTGGTGAATGTGGAAGAACTTAATGAGTTTTCTTCCCCAAAATGTTTCCAGTATTTAGGGAGGCCTGACTGTGATCTTCACCCCTCTCATACTTCCAGTTTAGCCCCTCAGCCCCAGCCCTGTTGCTTTTTAGTACAGTAGTCAGTCATGGAATTGTGTGGTTGGAAGAGACCTTTCATGTCATGAAGTACAACTGTTAATCCAGTACTGCTAGGTCGCCACTTAACCATGTCATTCAGCACCACATCTACACAGCTTTTAAATCCCTCCAGGGATGGGCTCTCCATACAATATCAGGTTGGAAGGGCCCTCAGGTATCATCTGTTTCAGCCCTGTTATGTACGACCACAGGTGGTTGTTTAAAACTAGTGCCTCACAAACTTTGGCTGAGTTTGGGTTTTGCTTGAGCTTTGCCTGTAAGGCACATTGGGCCTCTCATTCCAAGAAGGACATTGAGGTGCTGGAGTGTGTGCAGAGAAGGGCAACGATGATGTTGATAAGTCTAGAGCACAAGTCTTGAGAGGAACAGCTGAGGGAACTGGGTTTGTTCAGCCTGGACAAAAGGAGGCTGAGGCTCCCTGTCTGGCTTTCTACAACTCCCTGAAATGAGGCAGGAGTGAGGTGGGAGGGTTGGTCTCTTCTCCCAGGGAGCAAGCGATAGGATGAGAGAAAACAGCCTCAGGTTGTGCCAGGGAAGGTTTAGGTTGGATACGAGGAAAAATTTCTTCCCTGAAAGGATTGTCAAGGCCTGGACCAGGCTGCCCTGGGTAGTGGTGGAGTTCCCATCCCTGGAGGGGTTTTAAAACTGTGTAGATGTGGTGCTGAGGGACATGGTTTAGTGGCGACCTGTCAGTGCTGGCTTAATGGTTGGACTGGATGATCTTAAAGGTCTCTTCCAATCAAAACAATTCTGTGACTTGTTTGATCTCTGCAAAGGGCAGTAGCGCTCTCAGAGCACTGAGAATTCCCTGTCTGCTGTGTCCATCTACCATCAAATTCAGAACTTTGTTGAGCTGCACTGTATGGAGGAAGCCCACTTTTGGGGCCAATCAGATATGGTCCCAGAGCCTCTCCTGGAGGCAGTTAGGTGAGTTCCAGTTACACTGGGGGAGCAGTGGGAGATAGAAAGCAGTAGGGTTGTGTGACAGCAGTGGAATTTTGAGGGAACTATGGGTTTTGGTCTTGGTGTCTTTGCATGATGGCACCTGGCTGGACTGTGTTAGGGGTTAGCTCCAGGTTATCCTGCAGGCTGCTGGGATGGGAGTAACAGCTCTGCTGTGGGTTCTCTCTTCAGCCAACACCAGTTATCCTGCTGAAGGAGGGGACAGACACCTCACAGGGCATCCCCCAGCTTGTCAGCAACATCAATGCCTGCCAGGTGATCGCTGAAGCTGTGCGCACTACGCTGGGACCTCGGGGCATGGACAAGCTCATTGTGGATGATGGGGGTAAGTACTGGGCAGTGGCTTCATAGCCCTGCAGAAAACTGGCTGGAGAAGAGTGTC
The DNA here is from genome assembly GCF_027791375.1 of Indicator indicator. Lineage (NCBI taxonomy): Eukaryota > Metazoa > Chordata > Aves > Piciformes > Indicatoridae > Indicator > Indicator indicator. The sequence goes on along the minus strand of NC_072032.1, from coordinate 13,070,072 downwards.
CAAGTGCTGGCAGTGCGTGTTGGCTTGGAGCCACCTACCAAATACAGCATTTGCATGCAGCTTCACCCTGTACTGAGCTTAACTCTCACAGCAGAGGTTTGGTTTATGTCTCAATCTTCTCTTTAACACATTGACTCCAGCCTCTGCTGTTCAAGAGAAGATAATCATAGAATTGTTTTGATTGGAAGAGACCTTTAAGATGGAGTCAAATCATTAACCCAGCACTGCCAGGTCACCCCTAAACCACGTCCCTCAGCACCACATCTACAACGCTGTTAAACCCCTCCAGGGATGAGGACTCCACCACTGTCCTGTGCAGCCTGGTCCAGGACTTGAGAACCCATTTGGTGAAGAAATTGTTGCTCATGTCCAGCCTAAACCTCCTCAGATTTCACTTAATGTGCTCCAAAATGGGTCTAAAAGATACTGTTGATACAGAATGGAGGGACCTGCAGAGAGCCTCTCTGTGGAACAGCCATTCTGGGCTCCTCTCCATGAGGGTGACTCCTTCACTTCCCTTTTCAGCCATCTGAGGGTTGTGTATGTGGCTGTAGGAGTGTGTTAAAATACCAAATCCCAAAGGAGAAATGCCAGTCATTTGACTGAAGAAAAAATACTTTTAAGTACACATTTGGAACAAGAGCTTGTGGCTGTTCAGATGTGACAGAAGTCACAGTGATGCAGGACCAGGGCTTGGCTGTGGAGCGCTCTGGTGTGACAACAAATGGGGGGCACGTTTGACCTGAAAGGTGAGATGGTGAAGCAGAGTGAGACTGGCTGCTCTGAAATGGTTGTATTTATGCCTCTCTGAGGTCTGTGAAGCTCCCCTGGGCTGGACCCATGGCAGACAAGCCTGACTTTCTTTTCTACATCACTCCTAGGCAAAGCCACCATCTCCAACGACGGTGCCACCATCCTGAAGCTCCTCGACGTTGTCCATCCGGCTGCGAAGACGCTGGTGGACATCGCCAAGTCTCAAGATGCAGAGGTAGGAGGAAGGCCACCTGCCTGCACTCAGAGGCAAAATGCAGCAGCAGCTTGCTCACCTTGGTGCTTCTGTGGGCTTTGGTGGGAACTGCTCATGGAGCGCAGGCATCTATTCTGGCTTCTTTATTGATGCCTGCTCTTCCATGAGTGCTTTGAAATCTTAGACACTGTTCTGGGCAAATCTGGTGGGGAGTTTGGAAACCTCAGAGGCACAGAGTTCATGGGAAATGAGACTTCACCCTCCAGTGGGATTAGTCTGAGCTCAGCCCTTAACAATCACTAAAGAATCCCTGAGCAGAGAAAATGATGAGATCTGATTTTCTCTGGAAGTCCTTGCCTATTTTTTGAAGCTGCTCAGCAGCACATGGATAGCACAGAATGTTTCCTTTCCTTGCAGGTTGGTGATGGGACCACATCTGTAACTCTTCTCGCTGCTGAGTTTCTGAAGCAAGTGAAGCCCTATGTGGAGGAAGGCCTCCATCCTCAGATCATCATCCGTGCCTTCCGCACAGCCACGCAGCTGGTAAGGCAGCACTGCTTCTAGCTGAGGGGTGAGTTGAGCTCCACCAGAGGCTGGGTAGAGGAGTTTGGTGCCAGAGGAAGAACATCACGCTTATGGGCAAAATTCAGTAGTGAATGGGCGTGGGGAGTGACAGCAGTGATCTCATGATGTCTTCCTGCAAATATCAGCTGCCTTTGCAGGTGCCAGGGAGCTGTCAGTACCAGTTAGCACCTCTGGAGCACTGGTGCTTCCTTTGGTTTCCTTTCAGGGAGGAATGAATAAATGGGATAACTTGTTTGCCATTCTCCTGCACATCCTGGGAAGCCCAGCAGTCCCATCTCCTCTGAATGTGAACTCCCCCAGCAGCCCTTTGGTTCCCCAGATGTCTGCTAAAAGCAGTGGAGCAGCTCTGAGCCTCTTCCTGATCCTATTAAATTGATGTTGGTGTGCTTCTTAGAATTACCTATGCTGGAAGGGGTGGAACAGCTTAAGTGCTTGAAACTTGAAGTAGGGAGTAAAAGAGAAGGTAAACTGGAGAAGTTGAAGATCTGATCAGCTCACGAGCATGAATCATTAATCCAGCTGCTGGCTTGTGTTTTGACAGGCTGTAAACAAGATCAAAGACATTGCTGTTTCAGTGAAGAAGGAAGATAAAGAGTAAGTTTCCCTTACTGATGCCCTGCTTGTGTTGCTGGGCTTCACTGAGCTGGTGTGAGGGCATCTCTGACTCCTGCTGCAGCTCTCCTGAGGTCTGGAGCTCAGGCTGAACAGCTGTGGCCCCAAGCTGTGGTTGTGAATTTTTGAGGATTTCCTGCTCCTCCTCTGGGGAGGGTGCCATGCTGTCCCTGGGGCTGCAGCCACTATGTAGGCCATTGTCTGCCAGTGTGCATGGAGGAAGTTAGGTACCAAAATAAGTGGCCTGATTTCTTTTTGCCAGTGGTAGTGGAGACTGGCAGTGTTTGCTGCATAGAGTGGCAGTGTGAAATGCTCAGCACTTCTCAGAAAATCCAGACACATTTTAGCAGTTGGACACATGAAGTTTGCCAGCTAATAGCAGTAAGAGCTGATCCCTTCAGCTGAGGTGAAAGTGCCAGACTTTGTTTGCTCCTTGCATTTCAAGCTCTTATCTGCTTGATCTGACCTTAACTGAAGAGCTGCAGTAAAAGTCCAAGTTGAACTGCATCTTAAATGCACCAAAATGTGATGTGAAATGCACATCCTCTCCTCCTCCATGTCCTCCTCCTGGTCAGCAGTAACTTGGGTGATAGAGCCTGGGAGTTGGATCCATATTCCTCTGGTGTCCCTTACATCATAGAATCATAGACTTACTAAGGGTGGAAAAGACCTTTAAGGTCATTGAGTCCAACTGTAACCCAGCTACCATGACCACTAAACTATCTCCTGAAGTACCACATCTGTAGCTTCTTGAACACTTCCAGGGACAGGGACTGCATCACCTCTCTGGGCAGCCTGACCACACTTTCAGTAAAGAACTTCACATCATCCACTCTGTCAGGACATACGTCACCCGAGTTAATGGTTTAGAGAATGTGCCATCTTCACAGGGTTTCAGAATCTCCTTACTTCCTTGGGATAGAGAGGAAGTTCTCTACCTCTGTGAACCCTGCTGTTTTGCTCAGGCCTGTGGTGTGTAAAAGCCAGCCAGCATGGTCTGTGCAAGTCTGATCCATAAGAGAAAGTTGTGCTGTGGTATGTGCCTTGCTTTCCCCATCGACACAAGGGAGCTGATCTTTGTCACAGTGGATTAATCAGACCAGCCATGGCGTCTTGGGAGCTTGTGGGAGGAGTCAACAAGTGAACACAACCTTGTGTGTTCTTTTCCTTGCAGTGAGCAGAGAAGCCTGCTGGAGAAGTGTGCAGCCACAGCCCTGAGCTCAAAGCTGATATCCCAGAGCAAGGAGTTTTTCTCCAAGATGGTTGTAGATGCTGTCATGATGCTAGATGACTTGTTACAACTTAAAATGATTGGAATAAAGAAGGTGCAAGGAGGTGCTTTGGAAGTAAGTTCTGTCAGAGCCTGTCCTGAAAGGATGAGACAAAGACCCCACCTTGATAACGTTGGGAATTACCAAAGGAAATAGAATTTTAATTCCAAATTCCAGTAAAGGAATTACCAGAGCAAGACAAAGTTGTTGGTGTGAGGGGAAAGCTTAGTGAGGAGGGCTGCATTTCTTTTCTGCAGGTGGAGAATCTTTTTTTGAGCCAGATGCTCGCTTATCTCGCTGCCCTCTGTGGTGGATGTTGTTACTGATAAAATTCCCATTTATATCTCTGCAAAAAATTAAATGCTTACCTTGTGGGAAGTCTTTACTACTTCTGGAACCAAAATCCATACAGTCCTGGTTGTGTGCATGAGTACTGGGCTGGTTAAAAATGCACAATAAACCTGAAGGAGCTGATCTAGTGGTGGGAAGGACAGATGATGGGCACGCAGCACTGCTGGAATACTGTCATGGGTGTGTGGCAGGGGGTTCTGGGGCTGTGGGAGAACTGGTGTGTCCATGATACCTCCTGCCTGTATCCTGTATAGATTTGGGACCTCTTGCTGCAGAGTAAAGCCCACCACAGTCTCTGAATTATTTCTGTGTGGTTGTTACTGTCTGAAACACTCTGCATGAGCATTTCCATTGAGATGAGATGTTACAGCTACATTATTATCTTGCCCAGACAGCTGATGTAGTGAATTATGAACGTTTCAGCATCTGTTTTTGCAGTATCAGGGCCTGCTGGTGTTCTGAGGCTTGCAGAAATCAGTCCCCTGGGGAGGGTGGTGTCTCCTGTTCTGGATAAAAGTGGCTCTCTTTGCTCTGTGTTGTTCATCCCTGAAATTCTGTTGTCAGACTCCTTGGAGATCTGCCCAACGATGGGGCAAATAATTCAGCATGCTGCTTTTCAGAGTGGGCTTTCCAGCTCTTGGGTCATCTCATCCAGTCAGAGCAGAGAGGATCTGTGCTTGTCCAGCTTAGGAGGGACAGAGGGATCCTTTGGGCCTCACTCTGGAGAGAGGCAAGTCTGCAGTGTGATCAGACCCTTGCGTAGTAGGAGGTTAAGGTGCTGATTTCTCTCCTAGACATGAGGTTGAGTTCATGTCAGGGAGAGAGCACTGCTGGGCAGAGCAGTCCTGCTGTAAACCAGTCCTGGAGGTAGTGATGGAGCTTGGAAACACAAATGAGGGCAAAATACCCTCCCTGAATGTGAAGCTGTGGATGAAAAGTACCCATCTTCAAAGGGGAGAAATGGGAAAGATATCAGAGAGAGAACAGATTGCTCCATCCCTTGATCTGAAGATGTTGTGTATGGCATCTTTGGCTGTGGTGTCTGGAGGGGTAGAAAGGGAGTGATAGAAGCTGGTGTGTGAAGAGAGAAGAAAACCCTTGCTGCTTGTTTTCTCTGAAAGTGGGTTAATCCAAGGAGACATCTGTTGGTGAGCACTCTGTAAATGAGGACTCTGAAAACAGGGAGTCTCCTGTGGGAGTTATTAACCCTGTTGAGAAAACCTTGGGAGGTTGAGCCTAACACAAATCCCTCTCTTCAAGGACTCTCAGCTGGTGGCTGGAGTTGCCTTTAAGAAGACCTTCTCTTATGCTGGGTTTGAAATGCAGCCCAAGAAGTATCAGTCTCCCAAGATTGCCTTGCTGAACGTGGAGCTGGAGCTCAAAGCTGAGAAGGACAACGCTGAAGTCAGAGTAAACACGGTGGAGGTAAGAGCTGAAGGGAGCCTGTCACACTTCCTCATGTCCACAAGGTGTGGTGGCTGCTTGGGATAAATGGGATTGCCTTCTGCATGTCCTGCCTCCCCTGACAATAGCTGCTGGGTTGTATTGGCTGAGCTGGGAGAAGGGTATGGCAGACTTGTGAGTTACAGGCATATTTCTGCTCAGCAGTGCTCTGGGAAGTTGTCAGCTGTGCGGAGACTTCTCCATGCCTAACAAGTGGCCTTCCAGGCAAGGTTTGTTAAGCAGTGCTTTGAGAGTTCTGAATATTTAACCAAAGAAGGTAGCCATTTGGACAGTTGTTCCCTTTCCATCTTGTTAAAATACCTTTAGGAAACGTAGTCATTCTCTGACACCTTGGAAAGTTGAAGTCCAGTGGAGGCTACACAGATGGTGAGGGGACTAAGGCTTCTCTGTGGGGAGGACAGGCTGAGAGGCCTGGAGGTGTTTAGCCTGGAGAAGAGCAGCCTGAGAAGGGATCCGATCAATGCTCAATAGCCAAAGGATGGTGGGCAAGAGGATGGGGCCAGACTCTGCAGTGGTGCCCAGTGACAGGACTAGGGGCAACAGACACAAACTGGAACCCAGGAGGTTCCATCTGAATAGGAGGAAAATGTCTTTGGTGCGAGGGTGCTGGAGCCCTGCCCAGAGAGGCTGTGGAGTCATCTTCTCTGGAGAGACTCCAAAGCCTCCTGCGCAGCCTGCTGTGGGTGACCCTACAGGAGGTTTGAATAGGTGATCTACGGAGGTGCTTTTGGTGTCTTGGCCCCACTGTGATCTCAGAAATTATTTCCTTGAAGCTCCTCTGTCTGCCCTGGGGAACACTGCAGTCTCCTGTTGTAGTTGGCTGTTGTGTGTGGTGTTGCTGTCTCCTTTGTAAGCTGTCCCAGCTGTCTGTGGCTGCATTTCACTGCCAGGCAGAGCATGACAGGCTTGTGAAAGCCTGGGCATGCCAGTGAGGATGAGATTCCTCAAGAGGGCTGTTTTTCCTCTGTGATAGATACTGAGAGTCTCCACCACAGCCTCCCTGCACAGGTCTGTAAATACCTCTCAGACATCAGCATGATCTTTCTTCCTCCTCATGCTCTCTTGTTGCTGCCTCTCTGTCAGTTCACCCAGCCCTTTTATCAACTCTCTTCTGCTGCTGGAAGCATTTTAGCAGGGAGAGCTCTTTGCTATAAAATAGAGCAACCCAAAATCACCTTTGAGCCTTGGAAAGCAGTTGTGTGCCAGGGCTGCTGCTGTCTGAAGAGAGCTCTTCCTTTGGTGCTGTGGGGTTGTGTTCCCAGTCCTCTCTAAAGTGGGTGCTTGTTTCTTCTCCCTCTCCCTGCCAGGATTACCAGGCCATCGTGGATGCTGAGTGGAACATCTTGTATGACAAACTAGACAAAATCCACAAGTCAGGAGCCAAAGTTGTCCTCTCCAAACTCCCCATTGGTGATGTGGCTACCCAGTACTTTGCAGACAGAGACATGTTTTGTGCTGGTCGTGTCCCAGAAGAAGATCTGAAGCGAACGATGATGGTGAGCTGCCTTGTTTTGGAGTAAAGACAGGGAAGAAGGGGAGGGGCTCTCAATCAGGGGCTGTAGTGATAGGAGGAGGGATAGCAGTGTCCAGCTGAAAGAGGAGAGACTTCAGTAAGAGATGAGGAAGAAATTTGTCACTGTGACTGTGATAAGGCACTGGAACAGGTTGCTAAAAGGTCCAGACTGGCTCTGAAGAGCAGGAACCCACTGGACAGACTTGTCTTGTGTGCCCATGGTGGCAATGTCATGCTTTACTTCCTTCCCTTGCAGGCCTGTGGCGGTTCCATCCAGACCAGTGTCAATGCCCTGTCAGATGATGTTCTGGGCCGATGTGAACTCTTTGAGGAGACTCAGATTGGAGGAGAGAGGTAAATACCTGCAGTCCTGCCTGAGCACTCAAACACAAGTTTGAAAAGCTGCCATCTAGCAGGTTTGAGCACCCTAAGGTCATGGTGAGAAGCCAAGATTGTGTTACTGTTGCTTTATATGAGGCTAAGGGAGAGGCCAGGAGGAAGCTTTCACCTACATCTTGCCTCTTTTCTATGCTTGTAAGAGCTTCTCTGTCCCATACTGTGGTGTCAGTACAAATCTGTTCCACAGCAGCACTGCTTCTCCCTCACTGTCACCCTTCTTGCCTTGTGCCATTGGCAGGTACAACTTCTTCACAGGCTGCCCCAAGGCCAAGACGTGCACAATAATCCTGCGAGGGGGTGCAGAGCAGTTCATGGAGGAGACAGAACGGTCCCTGCATGATGCCATCATGATAGTCAGGAGAGCAATCAAGGTAAGGACTGGTGGAGATACTTCCCTGCCCAAGTGGCTTTGGGATGGTTGATGGGACCTGGCACAGCTGTAAGTCTTTCTAGAAACCTTTTCATACCCCAGTGTTTGGCTGAGGTCTCTTGAGAGAGAGAGTGAGAGCTTTCAGCCAGTGGATTGTGCAGATGGGCAGCATCTGATCAATGAACTCAAGTGCTGTTCCTTGGCCAAAGAATTGTTGGCTCTGCAGTGTTGCCAACTGCTTTTTAGGCACATCTGGCTTTTGCCTTCAGTACAGCTGTAACTTGGAATCACAGAATCATTTTGGTTGGGAAAGACCTCTCAGATCATTGAGTCCAACCGTTAACCCAGCACTCCCAGGTCACCACTAAACCATATCCTTCAACACCACATCTACACAGCTTTTCAACTCCTCCAGGGATGGGGACTCCACCATTGCTCTGGGCGGCCTGGTCCAGGTCTTGAGAACCCTTTTGGGGAAGAAATTGTTCTAACAGCCCAGTGATCCAGTCTCTCCAGGTCCCCCTGTCTTTACATTCCCGCAAATCAAAACCCCTGCCCAAGTTGGTGTCATCTGCAAACTGACCAAGTGTGCTTTCAGTCTCCTTGTCATTGATAAAGATATTAAAGAGAGCTGGCCCCAGTAGTAAGCCCTAGGGAACACCACTTGTGACCAGTTACCAACAGCATTTAACTCCATTCCCCACCACCCTTTGGACCTGGCCATGCAGCCAGTTTTTCACCCAGCAAAGTGTCCAAGCCATGAGCAGGATGCTGTGGGAAACAGTGTGAAAGGCTTTACTAATATCCAGGTAGGCAACTTGTTTGCTGGGTTGTGATGTGTTCCATAAGCTCCTCCATCCTCAAGGGAAGACAGTCTTTGGGGTACATCAGGCTGAGCCTCAGTAGGTTTGCATAGGAGGGTGGATTTTGTGGTTGTCAGCACCCATTAAAGCCACTTGTTCCCTCTCTTGGTGACCAGTCAGTCTGTGAGGTCACTGTCCCCTGGCTGTGAAGGCAGGCTGGGAGCACCAGGAGAGAAGTGAGGGCCACGTATGGATGCAAGCTGTGCTTGTGGAGTTGCTAGTCCCCTGTGGTAGATGCTGCCTGGGAGCATTTCTGGGCTATGCATAAAAACGTGTTCATGTGGTGGGGTTTGGTTAAAAACAGCTCTGAGGCTGAGCGTCCTGAGGGGATGGGAAGAAGAGCAGCAAGATTTTTTGGATGTTTTGCTTTTAGAAAGAACATCCTGAGCTCCCTGCTGAAACAGACAGGGAGGGGGGGGAAAAACAGCAGGACTTGGCTGCAAAGTTCTGCCGCAAATCTCTTTTAAGTGCTTTAAAGTGGTCTGTGGCCTGCCCTGGTACAGCATCCCCGAACGGATGGAAGTTCTTGAAGCTCCCCAGGATGGCAGCAGCCTGCACTGGTGTGTCTGTATCACCCTGACTGCAGCACATGCAGGAAAGGAGGTTTTTACTGCAATGCCAGTTTCCCTTGCTCTTTCAGAACGATTCTGTTGTTGCTGGTGGTGGTGCAATAGAGATGGAGCTTTCCAAATACCTCCGGGACTATTCCAGGACCATTCCAGGCAAGCAGCAGCTGCTGATCGGTGCTTATGCCAAAGCCCTGGAGATCATTCCCCGCCAGCTCTGCGACAACGCCGGCTTCGATGCCACCAACATCCTGAACAAGCTGCGAGCCAAGCACGCGCAGGTGAGTGCCACCCTTGAACCCACGGCTGTCGGGGCTGACCAGTCGTGTGTGAGATTTTCCTCCTTCTTGCCTTTTCTGAGCCTGAGGGACCCGGTGTAACCCAGCAAAGCTCATGTTAGCCTTGTGTCCTCTTTGCTGGAACCCCATGTGTGGTGCTCAGATGAAGGAGGGGCTTGCTGCAGGCTTCTCGATAAGGAAGAGATCTGTTTCGCCTTTGATCGCAGCTGTCCTGTGACTTCCACAGCGTGGAGGCTTGGTTTGCCTTTAAGAAATGCATCATCTGTCAGGAGGGAGGCTGCTGTGTCCAATATCAAAGTCATGAGGGTGTTGAATTTGGCCAAGCTGAGTGTTCTCCAGAGGAGCTGCAGACTGAATCATAAGAGTTGTGGTTGGAGGAAAGCCCTCCAGCATGGGGACTCTGCCACTGCCCTGGGCACCCTGTTCCAGGCCTTGGCAGCCCTCTGGGGATACAATTGTTCCTCATGTCTGAACTAAACCTCCCCTGGTGCAACTTGAGGCTGCTTCCCCTTGTCCTATCACTTGCTCCTTGGGAGATGAGACCAAGCCCCACTCCGCTCCAACCTCCTTTCAGGGATTTGTAGAGAGCCAGAAGGTCTCCCCTCAGCCTCTTTTTCTCCAGGTTGAACAACCCCACAAGACTTCTGCTCTAGATCCTTCACCTTGTTGTCCTTGTAACACATTCCAGCACCTCTGCTCTTCTTGAATGAGGGTAGTGAAGGTCCTGAGCTGATCACTTCAGACCTTGTGGAGCACACATATGTGCACATGCCATCCTCATTCAGGCAGCGAGAGGTTGGCCCTTGGCAAGCAAAGCATCTGTCCCAGTGGGGTCAGTCCTGCCATGTTCCATCCTGCTGATGTTTGTGGACTTGGGGCTGATGCCCCAGAGTGAGCAGTTCTGCCTTGGGCTGCAGGAACTGGGGCTGTGGGTCAGGGAGGGAGACAGCTCTGGAGCAGAAGTTGGTGCTGTAGGGCTCCTGCAGGTTCTCTCTAAATGGAGCACAGCAACTCCATGAGGCCTCACAAGCACTGCTCTCACCACCAAGGCTTGCTGGGGTTGAGTCCTCTCAAGCATCATCCCATGATCCATCATGGCCCAGTCTCAGCCTCTCCCTGAACATCTCCACCTCACCATGCCGGCCCCAAGGTCCTGCGCAGCTCTGTACGGAGCCCCTCTTGCCTCCTCTGTGCCTGCAGGGCGGGATGTGGTACGGCGTGGACGTGACCAAGGAGGACATCGCGGATAACTTCGAGGCGTGCGTGTGGGAGCCGGCCGTCGTGCGCATCAACGCGCTGACCGCCGCCTCCGAGGCCGCCTGCCTCATCGTCTCCGTGGACGAGACCATCAAGAACCCTCGCTCCACCGTGGACGCCGCGCCTGGTGCCCGGGGCCGGGGCCGGGGCAGGCCCCACAACCACTGAGCGCCCCCCACCTCCAGCTGCTGAGCCCCTGGCCGTGTGGGGCACCACCACTGAGTGCCCCCAGCCGCTGAGCCCTGCTCGGTGTGGGGCCGTCAGCCGGTGCGCTCCTCCAACCCAAACGTGAGAATTAATTTCTAGCTTAATTAAGGGTCTGCTTAGCAGATGGTCATTTTGAGGGCCTACAGGCAACTACTGGCCTTGGTTAATTAGAGTCAAATCTTGGCCTGGGCAGTGGCGACCTCCTGTGACAGGCCCTGCCCCAACATTTCCTCCTCAGCACTGATCCCCTTAGGCCTCAGCCTGCCTTCAGCTTGGGAGCTGTGCAGAGCAGAGCCCTCTGTGGCACAGGGAGGGCAGTGAGCATGGGGCCTCTTTCTATTTATACTCATTTTTTGTTTTGGTTTGTTTTTTTTCCTTTCTGCTGGGGATTTTGAACTCAGCCTCAAACACAATAAAACGGTGACTTCGTTTCAGTGGCAAACCGCAGGTCTTCCTCTTTTCATAGAATGGTCTGGGTTGGAAGGGTCCTACAAAGGTATCCTGTCCAAGCCCCCCTGTAGTAAGCAGGGGTGTCCTCAACCAGATCAGGTTGCCCAGAGCCCTGTCCAGCCTCACGTGGAGTATCTCCAGGGATGGGTCCTCAACCAGCTCCCTGGGCCACCTGTTGCAGTGTTCCACCACCCTCACGGTACAGAACCTGTTCCTAACATCCAATATCAATCTGCTCTGCTCTAGTTTCAAGCCATTGCCCCTTGTCCTGTCACTGCAGCCCTTTGCAACAGTCTCTCTCTGTCCTTCTTGTAGACTCCCTTCAGGTACTGGAAGGTTGTTATCAGGTCTCTGTGGAGCCTTCTATTCTCCAGGTTCCTATCCTTGTATCAGAGATGCTCCAACCCTCTGCATCATTTTTGTGGCTCTCCTCTGGACCTGCTCCATCAGGCCCATGTCTTTCCTTTTCTGTACTGTTTGTTTGGGTCATGCCACAAGGTGGTAGTTGGTGGTTAAAAGATTTGTTGTCCCATTTAAAAGCAGGCACTGCTGGGCAGAAGGGCCAGCTCCCAGTGCTCTCCAGTTCCCTCTGCTCCTGAGACAGATCACCTCTGGGTGATCTCTCTGACGCTACTCAGTCACATTTCTACTTGATTTTGCTTAATTTGTGTCTTGCCTTTTGTTTCATGGAAGGTGTCTGACATCTCCAGCCATGGGCTGAGGATGTGTGGGGCTGATGGGGTTCAGGGATGGATCCTGGTGCTTGGGGCATCTCTGACAGGAATGTTCTCTTGAAAACTTGGGTCTGAAAGTGTCAAAGGAGGACAGTGGAAGAAATTTGGTATCTATCTGGTGTCAGCCCTCTGAGATCTGATTTAATTAAGCAAGTGGCTGGTCCATTACACATGAGCATGTGACTTCACAGTGTTCATAAGTGCTGCCTTGAGACACCCGTGTTAGAGGCATCTGCTGTGTCCCTTTTGGCAGTGGATTTTAAACAGGTTGTGTGTGCTCCTGCCTGTCCCGTGGGAGTGTGGCCCCATCTCCTCATGCCCTGGGGCTGCCTCACCAGCCTGGCAGGGACTTGGGGAAAGCTCCATTTCCAGCTCTTGCTGTGATGCTTTCTAACCTGTAAAGCTAATTCCCACCTCTGTTGGGTGGTAGTCTGGGAACGGGAAATCTTCCAGCCACTTGGGTTGAGATGGAGACATCAAAAATTAAGCCCCCTTCTCCTTTTTATTTTTTCCCTCCAAGACTGTTTGGCAGTGGGGTTTCTGTTTGGCTAGGTTTTTATTTGTTGGTTTTTTTTTTTTTTTTTTTTTTTGTTGTGGTTTTTTGGTTGGTGATTGTGGTTTTTTGGTTGGTTGGTGGGTTTTTTGTTGTTTGGTTGTGGGGTTTTTTTTTTTGTTTGGGCTTTTTTGTTTTGGGGTTTTTTTTCATTTGGTTGAGGTAATTTGTGTTTGGGTTTCTGGGGATGGGTGGGGACTGTTATTTTCTGTTAGCAGGGAATTGGCACAAGGATGTCCAAACTCCATTTCTCCCCCTACAACAGTCTCCCTCACTGAAGGCTATGGGACAGGAGTCATTGCTCTCTCCTCCTCTTGGCCTGTCAACTGCCTTTGCCTATCTCTGGGCTCTCCAGCACCATCTTGTGCTCTCAAATGCTCCCACAGGGGAGGCTGCTCCCCTCCTGCTGCCCCTGTACTCCACACTGTCCCTGTGCCCCATGGAGCTGGACCAGCAGAGACCCCTGTGCCTCCAGGGAGAGGGAAATTGCTTCCATAAGCCTCAAGTGGTCTGGCTGTGGAGCTGGCCAGCACTCACTTTGGCTCAGTGTCCCCCCTTGGGAGAGTGAAAACTCAATCTCAAGAGTCTTTATTCAACACTGAATCATAAAATAGCTCCTTTACACATGGTTCTGGGGTTGGGTTTTTTGTTATCCTTTAAATACACATTGTTTACACTGGGCAAAGGGTCAAAGCAACAACATCAAAGTGCGTCTACAGGTGACTGTACCAACCAAAGTGCTAAGAACAGGGGCTGGGGCGGGCAGCAGCTGCCCAGCGCCCGCTCACTCCGCCTGCTGTTGGACCCTGCTGCCCACAGTACCACCCTGACCCCCCCCCAGTCTCTGCCTCACCCACATCCCCACCACTCCTCCTCCTCCAGGGCAGCACCTGGCATCACGAACCTGGTTTAGCATCAAGGAACTGTGGGACGGGGAAGGGACAAAGGCGGTTTGGTTCTCCAGACACTGGCACATCGCTGCAAGAGACTAAAATAGACCTAAATTTATAGAGGCTTAAAAAAATAACTTGGGCGGCAACGTTGCTGCCCTCCAGGAGGGGGGAGGTCACTGTCCAGGGCTCCTTGGCAGTGGCTCACCAGGGCTGGAGCCAACGCTGCCATCAGGAAGCGCTTCAGGGAAAGGACCTCGCTGCTGGGAAGTTTCTCTATGTTTTCCCTCCTCTGATTATCGCTCGCTCCCCAACAGCCATCCCACACCATTGCACCTGCTTGTCCCCGGCCCCAGCCCTCTCCACAGGGCTCAATCCCAAGACTGGATCAGAAAATCCCTTTTTTCCTGTTTTTTTTTTTTTTTTTGGGGGGGGGGAAGGGGGGCAGTTTTTCCCTCCTGTCCTCACTCCTGCAGGCCGGGGAGGGTCATGCAGCAGCTTCTGCTCAGGGCAGGAGGGACCATGTCGCCCTCCAGGGGGATTATTTTGCCTCCCACCAATGGGGAGGGTTCTGCAATTACACCCTGCTCTGCTTTGCTCACAACAAACTATCTCCACTTGCTAAAATGTCTCTGTTCCCTGGGTTTATTTCTTTCTTTCATTCTATTTAAAGCATTTTGTCATTTGGCACCAATACCCAAAGGCTTTCACTCCAACCAAACCTGCAGGTTTTCAACCCAAAAGGAGAGGCAGAAGCAATGTGCCAGCTCCTGGGGTGGGCTCCTCTAAGAGCTGAGAGAAAATGTTCAACCACTTGAAGAGCCATTACCAACACTTTACCTCTTCTTTTTGTTCTATTTTAACCAAATTTGGAGTCTTTTGGAGGATCCAAACAAGACCTGGCCCTGGCTGTGCCTTAGGTGGCAGCGTGGACCATGACACACGGCAAGAGGTGGGACGTTATTTTTTTGTCACCTTTGCTTGATGGAGAAGTTTAAAAACCTTGGATGGAGCTATCCTGGAAGGTTTCCTCTTTTCCTCAGGACCTTACCACCCAGGGGCCCCCAAACTGGGAGTGGAGAGATGAGGGCAGGAGGTGGCAGCCAGTCCCTGGAGCATCCCTGGCTTCTGGGGGCTCAGGGTGATGGATGATGAGAAAAATCCAGCACATAAGCAGACAGAAAAGCATGGATTTGGGATAAATTTGCCCCCCCCCCCAAGCTGTCTTTGCTGGTGGTGCTCCTCTTGAGATCCCAGACCCACCCCCAAATTCAAGCAAAGGGGAAGGCTGAGAGCATTGGCCATGGGGAAAATTTGGGCAAAGTCACTAGAAAAGGAATAAATCGCCCCAAAAATGGTCCTGTGGGAACCAGGTGTGGCAGGAACTGGTGGCACTATGCAGATCTGGCCATCACCATGACCCCCAGCCAAGTCTGCTCCTGCTGGGCTGGGTGGTTAGATCCTGGCTTTTCCTGGGGATTGTCATCGCAGAGCCCTGCTGGGGCTTCCCCAGGCTCTCGAATGAGGTCAAGCTCCCACTGCTGCAGTCCTCTCCCTGCCAGGACCCCCACGCCCTGCAGGATCTCAGTGTTCCTGAGGGGTTTGGTATTTCTGAGCTCTCCATCATTGCCAGAGGAAAACAGGATTGAAACCCCATGACTGATGTGGTGACTCCTCCAGCATCCTGTAGGGATCTGGGTGGTGCTGGAGGTTCTTGGGGGGAGCCAGGGGGGAGGCATGTTCCGGTGGGATGGACAGCAGCAGGAAAGCATCACCATGACATTTGAGTGAGAAAAACCCACAGCCATTAGTGAGCTCATTCCCATTAGCAACTTGGGCAATTAGGAGCCACCAGGAGGGCTGGGGACAGCAGGACTCATTAACACCAAGCCTGTGCCAGCCACCTTCATCCCCAGATGAGGAGGAGGAGGAAGAGACCTATCCAAGCCCAGGAAAAATGGGGAAAACCCTTCCCATTTTCCATCTTCTAATCCTTGAACCTGCTGAAGGCCTTGATCATCACAAGATTTTTGTAAGAAAGTGGCTTTGCTAAGCCAGAAGTTGGACTCTTTGGGAATGCTCCAAGGGGAGGTGGATGGTTTGGTCTGGTCTTGGTGAGGCACCAAAGCATCACATTGGGGTGAGATTGTCCTGCCACGACACAGAAAGCCCTCACACACACCCCCACGCTCCACACCGCCACGGTGAACACCAGCAGATGCGGCTGCTGGCAGCACAGGCTGCACTGCTCAGCTTCTCCAAGGAGTCTTCTCCAAGAAGGCTTCTCCAAGAGTCCTCAGCATCTCCCCCTGCTTCCCATCACCCTGTCTTGGCCTTCTCCATTGCCTGGAGAAGCTGGGGGAGCAGTCAGGCACAGGCTAGCAGCAAACCTGGAGCAGCCACCTTCAGTCTTCAGACAGGACTCTCCAACACGACAGTCTTGAAGCACAGAGTCTATAAACATGCTGAGTAAATAATTTTCCTTTAAAATCTCTCTTTTTTTTTTTCATTTTCTTTTCTCCTTCTTTATAGAAATAAATACTTTTTTGTTTTGTTTTTTTTTTTAAGGGAATCTCACAGGTCTCTGCACCGTTTTGAGTGGTGACATTTCCACTGGGCCCACACTCGTGGTTGTGGTTGTCCCCGGGGGGGTTGGAACATTGCTGGGTGGGATTTTTTTTTGCTGGTTGGGGCCATCTCTTGCTCCTCTCACCCCTGGCTTATGCCTCC
Organism: Indicator indicator; assembly: GCF_027791375.1. Lineage (NCBI taxonomy): Eukaryota > Metazoa > Chordata > Aves > Piciformes > Indicatoridae > Indicator > Indicator indicator. The sequence goes on along the minus strand of NC_072032.1, from coordinate 13,053,991 downwards.
CCCGGGTGGAGGTAAACCCGCGGCAAGGAGCTTGTCCCTGGTGCTGTGGAGCTCATCCAATGCTGCCCATGGTGGGCACAGTGGGACATGGGAGTTTCTTGCAGGCGTTTTGTTGGGCTCCTGCATTTTGTGCATACAGGGAGCAGCCTTCTCCTGGAAAGCTGCAGTCAGTGGGGGAAGGGAGGTGCTTCAGTGTGGGGATTATGGCCAAAAAAGCTTACCCTGTTTTAGAGGAGATGGTGTAGATGGGAGGAGAAGTGGATGAAATGGCCTCCTGAGGTGGTTTCTGGGGTTGGAGACCCAGGAGCTGTCTCCAGCCCACCACCAGCTTCAGCGATTTGGAATTGATTTGACTTTCTGTGAAGGTCCCCATGGGCTGTCAGCATGCCCCCGGCTGAGGTCTGTGCTCTTGTGCTGTAGATGAGGAAGGTGGTAGCATGTTGGGGTCTGCAGCCTTCTCCCTCCTGGCTGGATGCTCCGTGGCAGCCTATCCCCACAGAAGGGCTGGAGGAAGGGGAGATGCCCCAGGAGGGGCTGCCTCCTTGCAGCCATGCTGGCCAACAGGCACCAAAATCTCCAGCGATGGTCCAGAGAAGAGGACAAAGCCCCAAAATTTGCTTTCCCCTTTTGGCTCCTTTGCAGCTCAGCAGGTTGGGTCCAAGCATGGCTGGTTTGGGCTCAAGGTGCAGAGGGCTGTGGTTAAGGCTGGTGTGTCCCTGCTGCTGGCAGTGCTGTGATGGCTGTCCCCCAAGGTGTGGGCACCTCCTGGCATCTTCTCAGGATGGAGGATGGAGACACATGCCAGATGCCTTTCAAAAGCCATTTCCTTTGGGAAGAGGAGAGTATTTTGGTGATGTCATCATTGCAGGCAGAATACAGCCAAAAAAAAAAAGAGGAGAATTAAAAGCCCCAGCCATGGCCATAGATAAGAGATCTAGCAGGGCAGCTGGGTTGGTGCTTTCACCAGTAGCTTTGGATTTCAGGACAGCTTGGCCAGGGTTTCTCCCTCAGGCTGCTTGGGATGGCAATGAGATGACAAACATGAGTGTCCCATGCCAGTTCCTCTCTCTGCATGGGACAGCTTGGAGAAAGCCTGAGCATATGGTGGATGTTGGGGGGACAGCAGTGTGACCTGTGTCTCCTGGTGGATGAGGATTTTGGAGATGGTTTATTGCCTTGGCAGGAAGGTTTGGTTGGAGAGCAAGTGAGGCTGGAAACCTCTGGAAGAGCAACCATCTCTCCTGGTGTCCTCTGGCTCTCAGCCTCTGGATGCAGCTGTGCCATCCGGGCTTGTGCTGTTGTGGGCTGCTGGTTTCTGGACAGATTTGGGTGCCCCTCTGTTAAACCAATGACATGAATAGGAGCACAAACCCTGCAGGAGCTCTGGGCACCATTTACTCTGGAGGAACAGCTCCATCCCGTCCCACCTCCACCAGCCCATGGAGAGGATTGAGATGTTCCACCTGGGACGAAGCAGCACCAAGCCCAGTGCTCTGCAAAGAGTCCATGGGGATGGGTTGAGCCATCTTCATCTCCCACACCATCAAATGGCCAAAATAACCCCAGAAAGAGTCTGAAGAGAAAGACATTCCCCAAACATGGATCCTTGGCAACAAGCAGCTGCAGGGGGAGGGGGATCTGAAGCCATCTTCCCTCCCGGAAAAGAGCACAGCCCTGCCACTTTGGGCAGCCAAAAAATGTCCTCAAGTAGCACCTTCTGGCCCAGCAGCTGGCCCTGGGGATGAGCACCAGCCCCCAGTCACTAAGGCCTGCAGAGTCTGGGGGGATTTGTGCGTGGGCTGGCGCCACCCAGCTCCAGGCCTGGCAGCGGATGGGCGGCGGATGGTGGGTTTGGGTCCATGGGGCCTCTGGCTCTGCTGGGCAGAGGAGGGAATGTGCTTTGTGCTTCCCTGAAGGTCTAGCAGCCTTCTTCCACTTTGATGTGTAGTATCTTGGAGAAGCCAGGTCTCTTCCTCAGGGCCTGGAGGAGGAACAGAGTGAATGGTTGGGGCAGCACCTGGCAGACCTGCCCTGCTCCAGAGGTGGCAGGTGCCCCATTCCTGGAAACACTCAAGGTCTTACTGCCCCATAGGCTGAGCAAGAGAAGGGAGAGGACATCTCATATGCCTGTCATGGGGAGGGGTCCACCTGGTTCCATCCCCACCATGGCAATCCATGGGGACTTGGCTTCCTTACAGAACTGACTCAACACCAGAGGAGACTCCACAACCTCTCTGGGCAGCCTGCTCCAGGGCTTCAGCACCCTCTCAGCAAAGAAGTTTTTTCCTCCTGTTCAGGTAGAACCTCCTAGGTTCCAGTTTGTCCCCACTGCCCCTTGTCCTGTCACTGGGCACCACTGACAAGAGTCTGGCCCCATCCTCTTGCCCCCCACCCTTTAGCTCTTGCTGAGCACTGATCAGATCCCCTCTGGAGCTGCTCTTCTCCAGGCTCAACAGCCCCAGGGCTCTCAGCCTGTCCTCCTCTCAGAGATTCTCGAGGCTCATCAGCATCTTTGTAGCCTCCACGGGACTCGCTTCGGAGGTTTCCTGTCTCTCTTGACCTGGGGAGCCCAGAAATGGACCCAGTGCTCCAGATGTGGCCTCACTAGGGCAGAGCAGAAGGGGAGGAGAACCTCCCTCAACCTGCTGGCCACACTCTTAATAAATCTCAGGATAAAATTTGCCTTCTTGGCCACAAAAGCAGACTGAGAACGTCCACCAGGGGATGAAGTGGAATGGAGGCACCCATTTTCCCCTTGGACAGGTATGAGGATGTCTGCCTTGGAAACCTTGAACATGTCAAGGATAGCCCAAGCCCTGCTGACCATCGCAAGCTAGGCAAGGTCTGAAATTCAGCCTGTCCCTAGTGAACTCAGAGGTTCTTTACTGAGAAACCTCAGTGGTGGGCAAGAATTTGTCTTCAGAACCTTATGGGGACACAGGACTGGTGACCCATAGAATCATAGAATCAAGAAGGCTGGAAGAGACCTCAAAGATCATCGAGTCCAACCTGTCACCCTACACCTCATGCCTATCTAAACCATGGCACCAAGTGCCACGTCCAATCCCCTCTTGAACACCTCCAGGGATGGTGACTCCACCACCTCCCTGGGCAGCCCATTCCAATGGCCAACCACTCTCTCTGTGAAGAACTTTCTCCTCACCTCCAGCCTAAACCTCCCCTGGTGCAGCTTGAGACTGTGTCCTCTTGTTCTGGTGCTGGTTGCCTGGGAGAAGAGACCAACCCCCTCCTGGCTACAACCTCCCTTCAGGTAGTTGTAGACAGCAATGAGGTCACCCCTGTGCCTCCTCTTCTCCAGGCTAAACAGTCCCAGCTCCCTCAGCCTCTCCTCATAGGGCTTGTGCTCAAGGCCTCTCCCCAGCCTCGTTGCCCTTCTCTGGACATGCTCCAGCAATTCAACATCTTTCCTAAACTGAGGGGCCCAGAACTGGTCACCAGGGAAGGGCATCCTTTACCTGGAGTTTGTTCACCATTTCTTCAAACATCTTCTTGGCTTCAGGGCTGTGAGGCTCCTTGAAGTAGTCCACAATGCCCACTTGCACCACAATGGACTTCAGGTTCCGGCACACACCTGGGGGCAGAGGTACCACCTGAACTCACCATGCATGGGGGAGGGAGAGAGCCCCCCCCACAGCCAGGATGGACCCCCAGATCCATCCAGTGCTCCTCAAGGCCTCATGCATTTGGGGAAACCTCACCCTGAAAATGCAGGAGACCTGCTCTAGCTGACCAAGACCTCTGTAAGGAGGATGGTGGTGTGTGAGGTACACCACAGACATTGAGGCCTTGATCACACTGAGAGGAGCACAGAGGGAATGTCTCCATCCTCCCTGTGATGTAAGGCAAGATCAGCTCCTCTCAACCCATCCTTGGCAGAAAGGTGTTGGATCCTCTCTTAGAAACCTTCCAATGTTGGCAGTGGGATCCTGTGGGTGGGGCTGCAAGACAGGGTCTGGCTCATGTGGCTCTGGATATCTAAGTGGCCTTTTGGTGATCCCCCCTAGCATTGCTACTCACTGTTGAAGTGCAGCAGGGCTTTGGGGGTGACTGGCGTGGAGGTCAGCACCAGCATCTCCAGCCCCTTCAGCCCTTCTCGGCACACCTCTGCTGCAACCTCCTGGTTGATCTCCGCCACGTGGTCCAGCTCCAGGACCTGGAGCCGCATGCAGTTGCGGGCTGGAAGGAGAGAGCAACCCCATCAGCACCCCGTGGGGAAGCGATGAGGGCAGCTGATGGGAGCAGGCTGGTAGGAGGGATGGGTGGCTGCAAGGAGGGGCAGGGCACACCCATGGTCCTCGGAGCAGGCTTCTCCGCTCAGATCCCCATGGGGCATCTCCTAGGGGCACACCCTACCTCCAGGAGGGTCCCCTTCTCCTTGTCCCACGGGGGAGAGCTGCCTACCTAAGGATGCCAGTCCCTGGACGCCGCAGCCTGCGCCCCCAACGCCCAGCGCCCGCAGGTGTGGCCAGCAGCGGCCGATCATCTGGAGGCAGCGGTTGCTGAAACGTGTCGGCTGCTGGCTGAGGAGAGGAAGAAGAAAGAGCTGGGGACAGCTAGCAGAAGAGCTTCCACCCCCTCCATGAGTGCTCCTGCAGGTGGTGTAGGACTGGAACCTCTCCCACCACACTAACCTAGGGGGTTACCACACTAGAAGGAGATGTCTCCAGAGCAGACATCTGATCAACCACCATGGGCTGTGCTGCAACCAGGAGGGGGCAGGTCCATGCACTCCCTTAGAGTCCCTCTGCCCCAAAATCTCCATCTTTGGAGATCCACTAGACAGGATGAGGCTTTGAGCAGCCTGGTCTAGTGGAAGGTGTCCTTGCCCATGGCAAAGGGGCTGGTCCCTTCCAATGTAAACCATTCTGATTCCATGATCTGAATCAGGCCCTTGAGCTCTTTTGCTTGCAGTGATCAAACCAGTAGCAGGAGCCTGGACCTCTAGCCTACCTGCTGTGTGGCTTCTCCCCCAGGGAAGAAACAAGCCGTCAAGGACTAGACCTCCAGCTTCTCCTGCTAGGAGACATCTCCCTCTGTACACCTTGACCCAGACTGATGCAGAACATGACATTGCAGCAAACCTCCCAGAACTAAAACAAATGCTCAGGAGGCAGCCCTGTGGCATGGGAGTGAGGAGCCAAGTGGCCTGCTCTGAGAGCCATGAACTCCTGAGCAGCCAGATGTGGCAGGGTGGAGATGCAGCAGCATCTTCACACCCCTTCCTTCCCCCGCCCCTGCAAAATGCTCTTCCAAAGCAGGAGCAGCTTCAGCCAGCTCCCTAAGCAGCCACTTGACACCTGCTTAGACATCCAGGCCCTTCTGGACTGCTGTTACTTGAGGAGCTCAGACAAGTGTTTGATGTTCAGTGTCACCTACCAGACCCATCACAGCTCCCCTTTCATCTCAGCCTCCCTGGAAACATTCCCAGCTTGTCAGGAAATGCCTACACCCAACAGCTCCCAGCCTTCACAGGGAGGGATGGGCTTGAGCTCCCAGTTCTCCAGACTGGCCTCTAGAATTGCTACTTCTCCCATGAGGAAGCAAATCTGGATCTGGCACCCATTTTCTTTCTACCCTAGTGGTGTCCCTCACACTCAGCCTGGCCTCTTCCTAACATGTTTCTTACCATGGATGCAGAGGTGCAACCTGGAGGGAGATGATGTCCCTGCAACCTGCTCCAAGGGCCCAGATGACTTCATGACCCACGGGGTCTGTTGAGCTCCTGGAACAATACAGAGGACAGGTGGTGGCCCTCACCAGCAGTGATGCCACCCCAGGGACTGTGTCTGTAGCCTCCATGCTGCTACACCTCTCTGCACCTGGAGGTAGAAATCTGGCCAGTATTTCTAGCCCATGATCTGCCCATGAACTAGAGTCCCAACACCAACCCATGCAGGAAGGCTGAAGACATTTCTAGCTGGATTTGTGCCTATGGATGTGCGATGTCAAGAAACAGTGGGAGGTGAGGTTGGAAGTGGGGCTGAAGATGAGTTTGGAGCTAAGGGTAAAGGCTGAAGGTGAGGTTGATGATTGAGGGTGAGGTTGAAGGTGAAGGCAGATGTCTTCCAGATGCAAAGGTGGCAAGGGACTGAACTGAGGCTGCCAGGCTGTGTACCCTTGCAAGATGAAAACAATGTCCCTGCAGATCCCACTGGCTTGGTTTCACCTGCCACCTGCCCAGCCATGGGGTGGTAAAGGTGCTTCAGCTGATGGGTGGTTAACTTCCACCCAAGGGAAGTACTCTGTGGCAGCTCTGTGGTTGTGTCACCACACCTGTAGGTGGCTGTTGGCCAAACGTTGCTGCAGGGGTTTCCTGTGGGCTCCTCCTTGGTGTTTTGGAGGTATCAAACAGGGGCCCCATGTGGTTTCACTGCACCAAGCTGCCTCTTGAAGACCAAGGCCACACTTCCTAACTTCAAATGACCTACTTCAAAACTTCAGGCAAGCCTAAAAATAAGCAGTGGGTGTTAACTTGAGCACTTCACACATCACTGGAGAGGGCTGCAGGAGCCCTTTGTGAGCCTGGTGGTTAATCAGACCACGAATCAGAGTCACAGGTTAGCAAGGTGCCGGGATGCTTGGGCATGTGCTCACAAGCAAGCCCCTTGGAAGGGCTGATGGAGAATTCTTTGGGTTAAACCCAACAGCACTGGGCTGCTTCCTGGTGTGGGATCCCCAGGTCAGAGCCATGTCTGAGCTCACTTGATTCAAGACAGAGGAGCTGTCTGGATGTGGTTTCCTGCCTGAAGGACTCTTCACCCTGGACTGATCGAGGACAGCCATTAGCTGCAGGTGAAGTGGATACCAAGGCAGAGGTGGTCTTCTGCAGGGTGCAGTAGGGCAAGGATCATCTTCCTCAAGTGTGTAGGAAAGCTAAATCCTGTATCCACAGGAGGAAGAGCCTCTTCAGAAGGTGACCAATACCAAGGGGCAGTCAGTGATCTCCTCCAAGACTTGTGACCTTCTCCAGGACCGGATTTGGTGTTCCTGGTCTCAGACAAAGCCTCCAAGCTGAGCCTTAGCAATCTCGTGGTAGAGCTATTTCAGGACAGAGGGACCTTGAGGTCTCTTCTCCTCATTAGAAACCTTAGTCAAGGGGTGACAGTCAGGTGGGACTTCACTGGGCCCCAGTGCTGGTGTGCCTCTTCTTCATCTTTCTCTAACAGTGTCCCCACACCAAGAGCCTGGCCCCTTCCAGCTGCAGTGAGGTCAGTAACAAAGTAATGGGAATGGAGCTGGGAGGGAAACATCTGCATGGGAACACACCAGAAGAGGATGAGAGTTGCTTGGGGAGAGACTGGGGCTGCAGCTGGGCTGGGGATATGGAAAGGTGGATCCTTCACTCCGGGCCAGATGGGCTGCATTCCGACAGGGAATAGGGTGGGTATCAGAGGAGTCCCAGCACATCCCAGGGGTGTTCCCAACCTTCTGTCAGGCACGGAAGGACACAGTGCAAAGGGGGCTGCTGGTGGCCGTCCTTACCGGTAGGTGACAGCCTGCAGGGCCCGGCAGTAGCAGCTGGCCAGCCAGAGCGAGCGGTCGGTCAGCACGTTGGGGCAGTGCGAGATGCGCAGGATCAGCAGGTTGCTGCCCGTCGCCTTCAGCAGGGACTCCAGCCCAGCTTCCAGGCAGCCCCTGCCAGGGATGGAGGCAGGGTCAAGCACCTCAGCCACCCCAGGGCCACCCCAGAAGGGTGATGTGTCCCATGGGGATCTGTGGCTCCAGAGCTCCTTGAACCCGCAGAAGGAGCTGGTGCGTGATGAACTTCCATGGGTGGAAATGAGATGCTGAGGCTCATGGAGCATCATCCCTAAGGAGCAGCAGCTCCAGCTGTGGGAGGAGGGTGCCTGGGGATGTGGGGACTCACCGTGTGCTCTTCATGTAGTCCTCCTTGCTCTCCTTCTTCCCTCGCTGGCGTGGCTTGAGGTTTTGGAGGGTGAGGGAGTGCATCTGGGTACACCACTGTGACAGCATAGCCAGGAACTGGGGGGACAGGGGTGGCTGTCACTAAGGGGCACACCTTGGGCATGCCCACAGCACTCCTCCTTGGCTGTCTCTGGGCAGCTGTGTGCAGACACACACTCACACACACAGAGGCTTCTCTGGACACACACCATATATGTGTGAAAACGCACACACAAGGCCACCCAAGAGTGTGTGCACCACCATCACGGGTGGCACCACAGAAGCACCTGGAAACATGTCCACATGTGAGCTCATGCCCACAGGCATGCACCTGTGAACGTGCAACATGTCCAGCTGCTGGCGCAGGCACACAGCTGTGTGCACCCATATCCCCCATGGCATGACAAGTGGCACACGATTGATGCTCATGTGGCTTCACCCTTCTAAAAGGAAGGTCTTGCTCCGGGCACTGCCATCCCCACCCCTGGTACCTTGGAGGACACCCTGGCGTTCTCCAGCAGCACCCGTGTCCACACGGCCGGGTGCCGGGCCACGAACTTCCAGTCCTTGCACACCTCGGCCGCCCGCAGCAGGGTCTTGGTGTCCAGGTAGGTGAAGATGCAGAACAGAGCCGCCCGCATCTTGAGGATCTCGGGGCTGATCACCTCGCTGGAGTGCCCGGGGCTGCCCCTCTCCAGCCGGCACACCTTGCCCCCAGCAGCCTCGGTCCTGGCTGCAGAACACCTACCATCGGTTGCCACTGGGAAGGACATCAGGAAAAGGATGCTTCTTGCAGCTCCAAAGACCCATCCTCATCCTCCACCCTCCAACTTCCCCACCCTCCCAGCCCGCCGGAAGCACGGCGTGGGCTCACCCGTCAGCCGGCAGCTGCCGCTGGGCCGGGACGCGGCAGATCCAGGCGCCTCCGGCTCCCAGCCCTCCGCTTCTGACTCGGTGGTGCGGGACCCCACGTCGGAGACGTCTCCCTCCTCTCCCTCGGTGCTGTTGCGGTAGGGCCGGCGGTGCCAGTTTTGGATGGCCTGGCGGCGCAGCCCCGAGCCGCGGGCCCCGTCCCGTGCCTGGTAGGGATGCCCATCGGTGGTGTCGTCGGTGGGACACGGCTCTGCGCTGTCGCTGTCGTAGCAGCCTGAGCTCTGCGAAACGGCTTTCACCCGGCTTGAGGCCCTGGGGGACAGGGATGCCCACCCTCAGTGCTCAGCAGGGCGCTCAGCCCCTTCCCGTCAGCCCAGGAATGAGCATCCCATCAAATCCCAGCCACGGTACTCACCCAGTGCTGGAGGAGGAGCGCTGGTTGGACACCAGGTAAGGACCATGAATGGCCACTCCCGGTCCTGGGTGTCGGTCTCTCTGCAGGGAGGTGGGACAAGAGGAGCCAACGTGGCAAATCCCAAAAGGTGGATGGTGCAGCTGAGCAAGATAACCCCAGCAGCCCACCCAGTGCCATGCACACTTGGCAGTGTGGCCATTCCCAAGTGGGATGCAGAACAGCATCTCCAACATCATCCCAATGCCTTGCCCACACACCATGGCAACACAGACCCAGAGAGAAGCAATTTCTCATTGGGCCCTCCCCCCAGGGTGATGCATTTCCCCATGGGAACAGGATGAGGGTCCCTACACCTCCCTGCTAAACCCTTTGTAGCCATCAGAGAAGCCACACAGGTGCATGCCCGAAGCGGCTGGGTGCCCGTGCCTGTGCCCGTGGGGGTACCGGTCGGCCGATGGCCTTGGGCCCTGGTGTGCCACAGCGTCCCAGGCTGCCGTTTGGGGTGGTGCCACAACTGCTGCTGATGATCTGAAGCTGCTTCTCAGCCCTGTCTGCCCGGTCCAGCAGCTCCTCGATGAAGTGCTGGAGGCGGACCTTGGCGTTGGCCTCGCGGGCAGCTGTCTCCTTCAGGAACTGGTCGATCTGCAGCACCTCCCTGCACAGAGGGACCAGGGGGTCACACCTTGATCCCTTCCAACCCCTCCCTGCTAAGGACCTCCATTCGTGTCTAGGAATTGGGATGGGCAGGAGGGTCAAGGATACCTGTGTGCATCCAGAACATTCCATCATGGAATTAGGACAAGAGGAGATGGACTCAAGTTGTGCCAGGGGAGGTTTAGGTTGGACATGAGGAACAATTTCTTCGCTTGAAAGGGTTGTCAAGGCCTGGACCAGGCTGCCCTGGGCAGTGGTGGATTTCTCATCCCTGGAGGGGTTTAAAAGCTCTGTAGATGTGATGCTGACGGATGTGGTTTAGTGGTGGGCTGGGCTAATGGCTGGACTGGATGATCTGCAAGGTCTCTTCCAACCAAAACAAATTCTATGATCATCAGCCTGATTTGGGTCTGTGCCAAGCCAAACAGCTTCTGGGCATGGTTTAAAGCAGAGCAGGAACCAAGGAATGCTCCTGTCATACAGGGTGGGTGTGGCCACCTTGTTTTGGAAGGGGAGGACATTCCTAGCACCTTTACTGGGATGTACATTGCTCCCAGGGCTGGAGTCAGACCCCTGAGTGCAGTGGAACAGGGAGAGGGGGATGGTAGTGGTACCCTGCCATCTTCCAGCACCTTGACAGCTACCCTGTCAGACTTTAAAGACCTTAAGGGCAGCCTGAAGCCCTTAAACCCCACACAGACCCATAACCCATTAAGCCCAGTGGTTGCAGGGCCCCAGATCCCTCATTAACACATTATTTACCAGACAATGGGGAGCTTGGAGCCCACAAAGAAGCAGGATTCACCCTGCTGAGGCACTGTCACCCCTGAGATGTGACCAGCTCTGAGCTGGAGCATGGCAGCAGCTCAGTGACCCAAGGTGGCCCCATCCCACCCCATGCACATCTGCTGGCATCAGCTGCTTCCCACACCCAGGAGTACATCACACAAGGGCACACACAGCCTCTGCCCCCCACAGGCACAGACATAGGCCCTGCATGCCCCTGCAGCAAGATGTGCCCTGTGAAGGCCCAGGGGCACACCTGGACATGCAGAGCTGTCCTGCACACCCAGAACCACCCTGTCTTGCACAAGCACCATGAAGCCACAAATGCAGCTGCAGACCCTGACCCACCTGCACAACCAGACATGACCCACAGGCAGCAGCAGCAGCACAAACCCCCCTGGCACAGCTACAGCTGTGCACACCTGCACGGTGGATGGTGCCCACCACACACACACGTGGACAACAGCTCTCACACCTTCACCCAGCAGTCCTGCAGAGCCACAGACTGCTCTGCCTGGATGGCTTCTGACCATGGCACACACAACCATGGACACCTGACCATGCACACCTGACCATGCCTACCCAGCTGCACTGATCTGCATAGGAATGCAAAGGAAAGGAGGGAGGAGCCCTTTATGACATCATTCCTGCTGCTGGTTATTAATTGCCATGTAATTACTGATTAATTGCCCCCCCCCCCCCACCTGCCCTCTGTGGGTGAGCCTGGGAGCTTCCCAGCCAATGGCCACCGGTGATTTGGAAGGCAAATGTGGCACTGGCACAGCAGGTGTAAGGTGATGCTGATGGTATCACCTCCTTCTCTCTCACTTCCATGGCAAGGATGGAAAAACAACCCCCAGGGAAGCAAATGGAGCCCAAGAGCAAAAGCCTCCCATGGGGACAATGGCCTCATGGTGTTCTGGAGCTTGCAGGGCTGAGCTTGGGCACCAGTAGTGACAGTCAAGGGGTAGGAGGGTTCTCTAAGGAAGGAGAGATGTAGGAGGTAGTTTAAGGGCTTAAAATCAGGTTCCTGGGTGGTGACAGTGTCCAGGCTCCACCATGAACCAAGTAAGACACATTTGACCCATCAGTCACTCCCTCTCCACCCTGTCTTGCATCTCTACTGCTCCAGACAGGTGGTCCTTACCCTGCCACCATGCAACCCCAAGATGCCCCTGGACAACACCATGAGGCAGCTGATGGCAGTCCCCAAACCTCTCCATTGCCTGTCCCCTACACATGCATCCAGCCCAAGAAGTGGTGACCTTATCCAGCCCCAGCATCCTCTCAGTCTTCACCCCAGGACCAGCCCTACTACCAGCAAGTCCTGTGAACCTTGTTTCTGAGTTGCAGTCATTATTTTGGAGTCAAAGTCTTTAACAAACATGCTGATCATGGTGGGGACTAAGACAAGCCTTGAGGCATTCCGCCAGTGCTCCCAGACCAGCACAACCATGACTGGCCCAACTCCATCCTGATTGTCTTTCTGGACCCCATGGTGGCCTCCAGCTTTGCTAAGGAACTCCTGAAGAACAAGGTCTAGTTTGCCTGAGCAATAGAGATGGGCAAAATTACCTAGCACTTGACCAGAGGAAAACTTGGAAGTATCTCTGGGATGGGAAGGGAGATAATAATGCCACAGCAAATGGAGGTCATACTGCTTGGGCTATGCCACCCTCCTTCTGAGAGAAGAGACCCTGAATTGGGCATGGCCAGAGTGGCCTCTCTCATGTTTATGGCCATAGGACAGGTTGGTGGGATTGCTCTGGTTGTATAGGGCTGGGTGACTCAGCTGTGGAGCTGGAGGAGATCACCAAGCCCTGGTTTTGTGGAGGACACCCTTTGGTATTAGAGATGAACTGCAGTAACATCACCACTACCATGCTCCCTGGAAGGACAGCAGGATGCTCACGTGCATCCTCAGCCTGGCCATGTCCTGGGGGCACTGGTGGCTCTGGGACAAGGTCTGGCATGATGTGACCCAGCTTGGTCACTTACAAGGAGAGGCTCGGGTCTATGTGGACACCGCCCACGAGGGAGAAGATGCAGAATCTGATGAGAAATGATGCTCATGGGCACTGCCAAGGGGATTGTGCACTTGGTCTGAGGGTTTGGCGATGACCTTGGGTTCCTCGGGGCTTGCCACTGGGGACCTCTTTCCCCCCACCCTGCAGCCAGGAGAGGAGGCAAAGGACTCACTGCTGCTTGCGGGTGAGCTCCTGCTCCTTCTGCACCAGGTCCTGCTTGAGGGAGGCCAGCATCTCCACGCTGACATCCACCTGGCGGGACAGCTCTGACGCCCGGTCCTCCAGCTCCTGCTTCTCCCTGCTGAGCCGCAGGCTCTCCTGCTTGGCCTTCTCCAGCTCTGAGCTCTTGCGGTCCAGCTCCACCTGGAGCCGCCCCACCTGCGAGGCGATCTTCTGCTCCACCTCCTCTGTCAGCTTCTCCAGCCGCTTGTCCACCTCCAGCTTCTCGAAGGCACGGATCTTCAGGCGGGCCAGGCCTTCCTCGTAGGCAGCATCCATAGTGGCCGGCGGCGTGGGGGCCGGTGCCACGGCTTTGCCCCGGGCGAAGATTTCGGTCAGAGGGATCTCGATCTCGTGGACATAGCGGGGGGTGGGGGAGGAGGACGGGGCTGGCTCCAGCTCCTCGGCGGGGACGAGGTCGCAGGAGAAGCGCTGGTCCTTGCCTTGGAAGGAGGTGCTCTCAAAGTAGTCCCTCCGGGCGGCCGGCGTCAGCAGGGCCCCGTCAGCAGCCAGGGGGAAGACGGCGGCATCGCAGATGCTGTTGGTCTTGGAGAGGACGTAGAGGGTCTCATAGGTGTGGTTGTACTCCAGGTGCGCCCGCAGCGAGGAGAGGCTGCGGAAGCGCTTGTGCTCCCCGCACCGCGGGCACCGGTAGGGCAGGTCCAGCGAGGCCATCCCTCAGCTCTCTGCCCCAGTGCAGGGGAACCGCACGGCCCTGCTCATGGCACGGCAGGCATGGGCTGGAGGCACGGGGGATGGGCTGGGGAGCCCCGGGCAGCGGGGCTGCAGCTCTGCTAGGGCATGGTGGGGTGAGAGCCCGGGGTGGAAGCTGGAGGTCCAGAAGTTCTGGGGGGTGTGTCAGCATCAGCTCGTGCCAGGCGCTGGAAGAGATAGGGGTGTTAGTGGTACAGGGAAACCAGGTCCCCAAAAGCCCCTCCATGGTCGTTCATCTTGGTCTCCTCTCTGCCTCCATCCTCCCACCTTGTATTCCTCCCACTGAAGCACAACAATCAAGAAGGTACCCAACCCCTGGGTGCACAATCCTTAGGAAGCTCCACAAGCCCTAAGAAGACCCACGACTCTTGGAAAGATCCACAACCCTTGGAAAGGTATGCAACTCTTGGGAAGATCCACAATTTTGGGGAATCTCTCCCATTCCTTGGGAAGGTGCACAACCATTGGGAAAGCTCACAACCATTTTGGGAGGAGTAGGCATCAGGAAGGTAGACAACCCATGAGAAAAAACTCCCATCTCTGGGGTCCAGGCCTCAGGACCATCCCCTGTGTCTGATGCTAGGGTGCTGGGAGCCACCTCCTTCAAGCAAAGAGGGTCCCAGATCAGCCCATGCAGCCTTTTGGTGGGATTCATCTCCAAGAGTTACTTCTCATCAATGACCCCTCTGGGGCTGTGGGACTCCCCAGCTGTGTCCAACAGAGAGGACAGGGTGGCTTCCTGTGCTCAGGTAAGTGAGGGTCCCCACAGGGATCAGGTTTGTCCCCGCTTGCAAAACCCTCCAAGAAATCAGACAGGGGAAATCCACCCTTGTAAAATGGAATAAGCCAGCAAAAAAACCCAACCTGGGAGGGCACTGTGGTCTCCAGCCTGGGAGGCACAAGCACCCATGGGGATGCATTTTCCTGGTGTTTTCACCCCAAAGCACTGAGGGCACTCATGGGAAGGAGCATCCCTTGTTCATCCCTCTGCACTATCCTACAAAAGGCTCTTCCCACCACCCTAAAATCCCTCTAAGACCCCTGTACCCCCAACCACCAGCCTTGCTGAGCACCAACCCTCCAGCCATGCCCACTGCCAGGGTGGCATGCCCCGTGGCTCAGCACACCTAGGTGACAAGGTATGTGAGACCATTTTTAAGGGAAAAATCAGGAAAGGGTAAGAATCCATGAAAAAATAAATAGAGATAAGAGGTACTGGGAGGAATTCTGGACCTGCTCAGCCGGGTTTTGTGGTGGCTACACCCTGGCACATTAACCCCACCTGGGTGACCATCTGCACCAGCCTGGCTGAGACCTGGTGAACACAAAGCACTGCCAGCAAGTTCAGTTGCTGCTGATGGGATGAGAAAGCTTTTTTTCACCCTAGGGATGGGGCCACAGCACCATGCCACCCATGTCTCAGGCCTGAATCCATGCCTGTGTCTCCCGGGGTACCCAGCCAACCTCGCTCCGTGCTTCCCAGCCATAAACCAAGGCAGGATCTGGCCCAGGCAGATCCAAATTAACACATTGCCCTGTCCCTGTCCTGGGCCGTTCCTACCCTGACCACAGAACCTCTCCTCCCAGCCTAGCAACCTCCAGGATTGAAGGAAATCGCGAGTGGAGTCATTACTACGGCAGCCACGCCAATAAACCCACAAGCATCCGGAATTGCTCCCGCCGCCGGGAGATTGCAGCAGCGGCTGGAACCCACCCCTGGGCTGCTCCGGTGCCGCTACCTGCGATTCATCATGGATCCTTTTTTCACATTTTCACGTTTCACGTTTTTCCTGTGCCCCCCCACCTCCCCCGCCCCACCTCAAAGGAAAAATTGCCAGCAGGCAGCTCTGTTCCCCAGGTTGAAAGTGAAGGAGAGGCTAGAGAGAAGGGGTGGCCGTGGTGGATGCTGCCGGGGTGGTGAATGCTGCTGGTGCTGTGTGTGTCCGCTGGTCCCCATCCTCCCCCTGGTCTCCATCCTTCCACTGGTCCATATCCTCCCCTTGGTCTCCATCCTTCCTCTGGTCCCCATCCTCTCCCCGATCTCTGTCCTTCCCCTTCTCTCCATCCTCCCCCCGGTCCCCATTCTTCCCCAGCTGAAGCTGCAATGGCAGCGGGGTGGGGGCACCACGATGGGCGAGGGTGGCTGAGGATGAGGCTTGTAGGAGATGGGCATGAAAAGCCGGGGTACATTCAGACCCCCAAGCACCTGGAACAAGGAGCGGCGGGTCCCTCCTCACCTCCTGGCAGTGGCTTTGTCCCCATTGTGTCCCCCCCTGCTCCTTGGGGAACGTGGGCGAGGAGTATTCTGGGGACAAGCCACCACCTCCCAACACATCCCGCCCGGCCCCGTACCTGCTTCTGGCCGCCGACCTCCCGCTGCTGGCTCGGTGTGCGAGGGCAGCATCTCTCCCGCTTCCTCACCGCCGAACCGGGGGAAATGGGGGGCGAACGGGCTTTTGGGGGGGGAGGACACGAAGCGGGGCACACCCGCTCCGGTGAGCACAAAGGAGGCGGCTGCCGGGCGGTTCAGGGCTTTGTGGGGTGGGAGGGATGCGGGGCAGGGGGGCTGCGGCTCAGGGGGGCGGCAGCAGCTGCACGAAGCATCCTGCTCCCTGCGGCCCGCACCTCCATGGCAGCCAGGCCCTGGGGAGAGAGCGAGGGAGGGAGGAGGGTGGTGGCTGCGGGAGGAGGAGGAGGAAAGGAGCAGAGGCTGAAGGCCCCGGTGGGGTGGATGGAGAGCTGCTGGGCACCCTGGGGATGATGGGTTCCCCGGGGCGCTGCGGGGCTCAGGGGGGGCTGTGCGTGGCGAAGGCAAGGGGGAGGGATGCAAGGAAGGATGGAGGGATGGATGGAAGGAAGGAGGGAGGGCGAGCGCAAGCAGCCGCCTCCTTCTCCTCCTCCGATGCAGCCGTAGCCCGGAGTGTTTCTCTCGGCCGCCTTCCTCCCTCACAGCTCCCTCTGTCTGTCTCCCCACGAACACCGCGCGCCCTCCGCCGGCTCTTGCTGCCATGCGGCAGCTCATCCTCAATCTCCCCTGCCCCTCCGTCCCACCCTTTCCCACCACAGTGAAGACCCTTGTCCCTGGCTGGCTCCCGGTTGGGATCACCCCGCAACATCCTCCCAGATGGGGCAGCTGGTGTGGGTTGTGTGGCCAAGCATGGCCACCTGAATTGCTCCTTCCCCATCCTGGGCTGGACCCATGGTTTCAAGAACCCTGGGGTGGTTCTCAGACAGTTTCTGAGCATCCCAAATTGATCCTGCTCTGCTCCCTGAGCTTGGTCCTAATTGAGACCCTAAGCATCCTGACTTGGTCCCTAGCTGCTCATCAAGTGCTCCAGTTTGGTCTTGAGTCCCTGAGCACACTGTCTTCGGGGAACAGCTAGCTCCAAAGCACCCTGGCTTAGTCATGATCCAATTCCTGTGCACTACAGCTCAGTCCCTGGCTTGGACTTGATCCAGTGCCCGATCATCCTGACTTGGTCCTTGGTTTGGTCCCTAGCTGGTCACCAAGCACTCCAGCTTGGTCTCGAGTCCCCAGGCATCCTGGCTTGCTTCTGACCTAGTCCCTGAGCACCCTGGCTTAACTGCTGGCTTGGTCCTGATTGAGTCCCCTGATCACCTTGACTTGATTCCCAGATTGGCCTTGATCCAGTCCCTGAGCATCCTGCTTGGTCCCTGGATTGGTCCCTAGCTGGTCACCAAGCACTCCAGCTTGGTCCTGAGTCCCTGAGCACCCTGGCTTGGTCCTGATCTAGTTTCTGAGCACTTCAGCTTGGTGCCCAGCACTGAGGGCATCCAGCACTGATGTTTTCTTGTCTCTGACATTGGCACAGGGAGAAATGGCAGCACTGGGACCAGAATGCTGCCAGCCTGGGGGTGAATGGTTGTGCCATTCCCTAAGTATCCCAGGTTTCAGGGTACAACTGCTCCTACTAACAGGCAGTGTTGTGCTTGTCCCAACCACCCTTGAAGCAGCTGCACCCAGCTGCTGTGGTGGGTGCCCTGCTCCCTCGTGGCCTTCCTTGCCAGCACTGGCCAGGAGAGAAGAGAATGAAGGCTCAGGGTGCCCTGCAGGGCTTTCAGGCTCAGCATCAAGGAGAGGTGCACTTTTGGAGGGGTGCTCATAAAGGCCTCATGTATCATGTGTGGCTAGTGGCTTAGGGGAAAGCTGCTGGCTGCAGTGAGAGCTGATGTCCCATGGAGAGGTGCCCAAAAGATGCCTCTTTCCAAAGGAAAGCTGGGTGCTGAGATCCCTGTTAGCAGTATCTGGGGTGTCCTCCCAGAGGAAAGGTTTATCCTGGTGCCCAGGGTCACCTGCATCCTCTGGAGTAGTCCTTGTTCAGGATCAGCCTCTCACACGTGGGGGATAGTTTGGCTGCTGGGGACAGCAGTGCTCAGGGCTTGTGGGTGCTCACCTGAGGGTCATGAGTCCCCTTGGGTGCCTTCAGAGGTGTGAGTTCCCAGGGTGGGTCCAAGGGGATATTTAGGATTTCCCTCCTAACCAGGTTTTCCTTCCACCCCTGCCAGCAGCCTTCTGGAACCCCACGTTCCCTGCCCAGCTTCCCACCCCATCTCTCTGTACCTCCACCCCACGGCAAGCTCGGTGTGGGGCAGTGGGTTTTGCTGGTGGGATGGTATAACTCATTACCCCCAGGATGCTCCAGCCCCCATGTCAGCAAAGGGCTGGCTTACATGAGGGGACCTGGGGGCAGATCCCATCTCTCCAGGGGACCAAATCTGCCAGAGATAGTGGATTCAGCTGTGCTCAGCAACCCTTCCCTGCCTCAGTTTCCCCCTCTGCAAGAAAAGGCTGATCACCCCCAAAACATCTTGACTGATGATGACCACCAAGCCCTGAGCTAGGGACACACCACCCCATCGCTGCTGCCCAGCTCCCTCCATTCCCACAGACACCTTCTCCTCAGGATTAATTAAACCCAAAGCCTGGTGTGCCCCATCTGAGTGAGCATCTCCTGTCAGAAGGATGAGAGTTTGGGGGATAATTTTGGGGTTTGACTGATTTTTAACTGCTGGAGGAGGAAGGTTCTGCTCTCAGCAGCACCTTCCAGGCTGCAAAATCTCCTCTTGAGCCACCCAGTCACTGGTTGGTCCCAGAAGGGAAACAGTATCTCCTGGCCACCTAAAATACAGAAAGGGAGGGAGTAAACAGCCCCCCTGGCTTCATGGAGGGCCACATCCTGCCTGCTTGCCTCTGCCTGATGGCACCTGGATCTTCTCCAGCCCTCTGGAGGTGCCAGGTTGAAGATGAGGAGCAAAGCTGTTATTTCACTCCATTTCTTGTGGGTGAAACCTGACAGGATGCATGCATGGGAGTGTGAGGTAGCCAGGATGGACTATGGGATCCTCACAGTGGATCCCAAGGCTCGGGATTCAATTAAGGCAGACCCCTTCAGGGATTGGCTCTATTGGAATAAAGTCGGAGCCACCTCCCGGCAGGGAATGGGGATCCTTTTCTTGTTCTGTCCCAGGATAAGACCCTTCTGCCAGGATGAGCCACCCATCCTGGGGATTTGGATCTGCTCATGAGGAGGGTGGCCACCCCCCCACACCTCCCTTCTGCCCTGATTGAATTTTATCTCCCTGCTCATTATTTCAGAATCCTTTTCCCCAGATGAGATTAAAACCACAACAGAAGCAGCACCAGCACCGGCTGCAGTATGGGACTGGAAGGCGGAGAACAACCCCAGTGAGGTCTTGGATCAGCTCAAAGCATTTAATTAGAAAAATAGAAGCATTTTTTTTTTTCTGAATAGATTCTTTCTCTTTTTACAAACAGGAAAATAGTAACGACAATAAGGACATCACCTCTCCAAAGGGCTGCCCGGTGGCATCTCTCCCCCTTCAGGAGAAGGCACCAATGCTGCCGCAGCCCCCGACCCTGCTGGCCAGGGAACAACCAGCTGGAAGCATGGCGTGCAGGAGGAGTTCACAGCCAGGGCGCTGCGAGCTCAGGACGTCCATGGGTTTGGCTATACAAACATCCCACCTCGGTGGTGGCTTCTTTCTCCACGTGGTTTTTCCTTTCCCCTTCTTGGATCAGGAGCTGTAAAAATGGCTCAGTCCCAGCAGTATGGAGATGGCTCTCGGTGGTCAGAGCTGCCACATCCCACTTCGCAGCCAGTGGTCCGGCGTCATGGCATCACCTCTGCCTCCCGCGTGCCTTTCTCCTCCCCAGCACGGCCCAAGCTGCTGTCACCTTCTCCGGGGCTACCACAGGAAGCTATTCCCACCCCGGCTCTCCCATGAGACGCTCGAGGGACCTCTGGAAACACCATCTCCCAGCACTCCTGTTGGAGCTTCACAGTGTCCCAAAGGAGAGCCCTACTGAGAAGAACCCCAAACCTTTGAGCTTCTCCTCAGTCCGGGCCTTCTGCTTCAGGTGGACCTTGCTGTGCCGCTTCTTCTCGTCGCTCCTGGCGAAGCGGCGGCCGCAGGTGTCGCAGGAGAAGGGCTTCTCACCGGTGTGGGTGCGGATGTGGGTGGTGAGGTGGTCGCTGCGGCTGAAGTTCCTCAGGCAGATGCGGCACTGGAAGGGTTTGTGGCCGGTATGGATGCGCAGGTGCCTGTTGAGCTCATCCGAGCGGGCGAAGCTCCGGATGCAGTTCTCCACCGGGCAGGCAAAAGCCTTCTCATGGGGCTTCGGGCAGAAGCATTTGGAAGAGCACTTGGTCCGGCGGGTCTTCTTCTTGGGCTCAGCCAGGGCAGGAGGGTTGGTGGGCAGCAGGGGAGGGATGGAAGAAGAGGTGGAGTGGCCCAGAAAGTCTGCCGGGGGGACAGAGGGTGAGGGGTGAGGATGCAGCAGCTCAGTAGAGCTGATCAGACCCGGCAGGACTTCAGGCTGGGCCAAGGAGGTGTCAAACTCCGGCATTAATGGAGGAGGAAGGTTGTGGATCTTGGTGTCAGTGAAGTCCCCGCGGGCTGGGAAGTTTTCTGGCTCGCAGCTGAAGCCCAGCTGGGTGCTGAAGCAGGCAGCATCCTCTGCCAGGCTGCCAAGCTCTGACTGGCAGCTGACGGACAAGACGCTCTCCATCTTGGAGCCCAGCAAGTGGAACAGCCCCTGGCTGCTCTCTGCAGTGGGGAAGGCTTCTGGAGAATGGTAGCCAGTGGGCAAGTAGGCCTGATGCTGCGTGACAGGCTCCCACTGGGCACAGGAGGCTTTAAACTTGTCCAGGGGTGGAGAACCAGAGGGCAGCTTGATGTCCTGCTTGCTGTCCAGGAGCTTGGGCTGGAAGAAACACTGCGAGGTGTCTCCTAAGGTGGGTTGTGCCTGGAGGGGCTGAGCACCCTCCACCGAGGGGAAGCTGCCATAGCCCTGCTCTGGGAAGGGCGTTTGGGTGGATCCGCTCATTTCAGGCTGGCAGGTGGTGTAAAGGTCCAGCTGGCTCTGAGCCACCTCAGGACAGGGGTAAAGAGAGTCCAAGTGCCTTTGGTGGCCCTCAGAGGAGGCGAAGGGGGAGATGCCCAGGATGCCAGACATCAGGTTGAAGAGGGATTCCTGGTCCTGGGGATGTTCTGGAACCGCCTTGATGAAGAAGCTGCCAGTGTAGCTGAGCGAAGGGGAGGGCTGGCTGCCCAGCAGGGAGTAATCCACAGCCCCAGTGTTCATCGGGGTGCCCAGCAGCTCACCTGGGGACAGAGGGGCCGGCGGTTAGAGGGATGGAGGGATGCGAGGATGGGAGGGGTTGGGATACGGGGGAACAGCGGGAGGCTGGTGTTGCGTCACTGCGAGATCCCCGTCCCACCCGGGTCTCCCGGACCTCACAGGGAGCCCTGGGCTTCACCGCACTTCCTTGGGAGAACACCCAGGACCCTTCTCCTGGGCTAGCAGGGAATGATGAACCCACAACCAGGGGCTGGGGAGTCAGAGGAGGAGGAGGAGATGCCAGATTCCTGGCTGCAGCCATCACTCCCAACGGGGGTCCCTTATCCCCGCCCGGCTCCCCCTGCCCTTACTTACCCCCCAGGAAATCAGCCTCTGCCAGAAGTTGCTGCTCAGGCTGCCCCAAGCCCTGCAGATCCCCGGGCTTCATCTCGCAGTTCTCCTCGTACTTGGAGTAAAGCGGATCCGGGCAGGAGAAATCCATAACGTTCAGCATCTCGCCTGGAAGCAACGCTGGAGCCGGGAGAGCGGGAGGATGGTGGAGAGCGGGAGGATGGTGGAGAGCTGGTGGATGCCGGGGGAGAGCCGAGGGGATGATCGGGGACAGCTGGGGGATGTTCCGGGATGCTTGGGATGATCCGGGGAATGCTCGGGGAGAGCCGAAGGATGCTCGGGAGTGGTTGGGGTAATCCAGGGGATGCTCAGGGAGAGCCGAGCGATGCTCCAGGATGCTTGGGATGATCCGGGGAATGTTCCGAGGTGCCCCGACTGATTCGGGGGATGCTCGGGGTGGGTGCCAGGGATTGTCTGCGTGATGCTCCGGGATGCTTGGGGCAATCCGGGGAATGCTCCGAGGTGTGTGGGGCAATTCGGGTGGTGCTGGGGAGCGATCCGGGGGGTGCTGTGCTCAGTGGGGGGTGTGTGGGGGGCAGGTCCCAGCTGGGGGGGGCAGGCAGGAGCAGGCAGGGCGGGCAGCAGCGGCAACCCGTGCGGACACCCGGCTCTGCCTCCCCGCCGCCCCCTTTATAGCTGCAGCGGGGCTGCTCCGACCCTTCCGCCGCAGCCATTTCTGGAGTCCCCAGTGAGGCTGCCGTGACGTAAATGCCCAAATATGGACTCAGGATGTAGGCTAGGGAGTCCCAATAAGGAAATCTCTCCCGTGACGTGCTGCCCCCTCCCTCCCCCTCCCTCTCCCTTCCCCTCCCCCTTTTCTCTCTGTTTTTCCCCCCCCCCCTTCCATCTCTCTCCTTTTAACTAATAATCGCGATATTTTTACCCAGTGGCCGCAGGGCTGTGGCTGCTCCCCGTGTGCGTGTGCACAGCGTTTCCGCCCTCCCCGGGGTACCTGCAGCATCCCCCCCTACCCCTCTGTGCACACACACGCGTATGCAAGCACAAGCCCCTGCGAGCAGAAGCAGAGCGTGCAGCGTGCACGCAGCTTCTGCTCTCCCCCAGGCTCAGCTTCACCCCTGCAGCTCCCATGGACTGGTGGGGGGGATGCTGGGCACCCCTCCGGATCCGGCCCTTGCACCGCAGCAACGCGCTGGGGCCTTGGCTCCCCTCCCACCGTGGGCTGCTGTTCTTCCAGATCTACATCTCCCCAGGCTCTTATTCTCCTTATGCTATTTTTTCCCTGTGAATGCCTTTTGTTGCTCTTGTTCCTTCTAGAAGCATGAAAGGTGCTGGGTTTGCTGCTCCCCCCCACTCCCTCCCCTCCTTCCCGTGCCTGATTTTGCAATCCTTTCTGCTGGCATTTGGTTATTTGCTTTGGGTTGGAGCCATGAAGTGGATGCTGGCTCCTTCTGTGATGGAGCAAGCGGCCAAAAAGAGAAGGCAGAGGCTGTGGCCAGCTCCTTGCCATGCTTCAGTCATCCCAGTTCATGGCTCCTACCCAGGCCACCACGGATTTGGGCTGGAAGAGGGCAAATCCATCCTACAAATCCCACTGCCTCGTTGAAGGGGTATGTTTTAAAAGCAGACTCCAGTGATTTGGAAAGATTCTGGCAGTGTTTCCACCTGCTGCAGTGCCCTGAGCATCCTCCTGAACTCCCCAAGCTGCTGCAATGGGGTGAAGCCTCCAAAGAAGCAAAGCTGGAGGCTGTTGCTTTCCCTGCTTGGTTGGTTGAAGATTTCCAGATTTCCAACATGGATTTGGAGCTGATCGTGAATGAGCTTTGGGGAGCAGATCCACCACCAGCATCCAGCACAGACAGTTTAGACAGGAAGGGGGAAGGTTTTTCTGGACAACCTGTCTGTTGGGTGCAGAGCCCACTGGAAACCACATCTATAAAGATCTCTGTAGGTACAAACCCACTGCTTCTCACTTGTGAGGTGGCCAGTGAGAACCTTACCTCCACAACCAGGTAAGGTTCTGCAACCAGGTCTGCAAGAGAAAGCTGCTGGGTGCAGAGGAGCTAGAAAGGAGCAGAGGACCTCTGTTATCCCTCTACCTGTGTATTTTCCCTGCCTTCATGTGCTTACTGCCCTTGCTGGAAGGCCAGACCCACTGGGGATGTGTAGCAGTGCCCACAGCCATGTCCATGGGGCCAAGCAGTGCTGTAGTGAAGCAGGGCCCTGCTCAAGTGCTATTCCTGGCTCCAGCAATGACTCACTTTGCCCTTACCTCGGGCAAATCACTCTGAGCTGTGTCTAGCAGTGCTTCCCCACCTTGAGGGCAGGTTGTTCATCCTTGCCTCTGCAAAAATGCACCAAGGTGGCTGGTGGAGAGGTGCAAAGAAGCACTGAGCCCAGCTGGTGATTCAGAGGATGTCAGAAAATGAGCCAGAAGGTTCAGGTTGGAAATGAAAAAGGGGATGGAGAGAGATCTGGAAAATTATCAGTGTGGAAATGGTAAATGGGGTCAAATTATTCACCATTTCTTGTCTCACAGGAGCTGAGTGCAATGGCCAGAGAGTGGGTTTCAGGCAATTCTTTGCCCTGCAGTGTTTGATGAAACTGGAACTCAGCACTTCAGGACATCGTGGGGACTAAGAAGACAAACAGGTTCAAAATAGTCCATTTGTGGCTGCTAAATGCAACCCTGACCTGCTGGATGCCAGTGGGGTAACAGGTTGGCCAGAGAGGTGGTTAGAAGCCCCATTCCTGGAACCATTCCAGGTCAGGTTGTGTAGGGCTCTGGGCAATCCAATCTAGTTGAAGACATTCCTGCTGACTCCAGGGAAGTTGGATTAGATGACCTTTAAAGGTTCCTTCCAACCCAAACCAGCCTGTGAGTCTATGATTATGTGACTCTGTTCTATGATAGGACCAAGGGATAGACCTTGGGGTCCTTGCCCTGTTCTTTACCTCTCCTTGGTTGCACTAGATGGACACATCAGACCTTGGTCACTCTTACTGTCTTTGGCTGTGCCACATTTTAACTGGGATGTCTGACTGTAGGGCCTCCAGCCTCTGAGCTGGAGTCCAGATCCTTGCTCTCACACATCCCTGGGAAAATTGCTACCAGGACAAGCAGTTCTCCTTTTCTTCTAGAGATGGAAAACCTGTCCCAGCCTCTATACTCTGCCAGCCTAATGTTCCTTGCTACTGCAGCAGGGCAGGTGCAGCTTTCATAGGATCATAGAATGCACCAGGTTGGAAGGGACCCTTGAAGGTTATCTTGTCCATCCCCCCTGCAGTGAGCAGACAACTTTAACTAGATCAGGTTGCTCAGGGCCCCATCAACCTTGACTTTGAATGTCTCCAGGGATGGGTCCTCCACCACACCTCTGGGCAGCCTGTTCCAGTATCCAGCATTTGTCCTGGTATAAACTTCTTTCCATCCTCAGAGGTGATCCTAAAACACTGGCAAGCTTTCAGTTCTCCAGACAAGAAAATAAATGATTATCAAGAGGTTTGTCTTTATCTTGTCTGCCTGGGAGAGCACTGCTGACTATCCAGGGGTGGCTGTTCTGGTGCTGTCTCTAGGTGCCCTCTTCCTCTGGGTGAATGCTTTTTTCTTTTAAGCCTAAGACAAACACAGACCCACCTATATCAAAAACCCAGTGTGAAGTGACCCTCTTGGCTGGCAGTTTCCATGGGAGAAATGTGGCTGCTTCAGATCCAGCCACGGAGGTGACACCACTCATGAGGTAATGAGAAAATGTGACCATGACTAAAGCCAAGCTCCAGGAGCAGCTGCTGGCAAAGCATTTCCCTTCCCAGAAGGATCACTTGGCTGGGAGGAGGAGGAGGGATAGCCTTCCTGAGGTGAAATGTGTCGTCATAAAAACAAGAGGAGGAAACCTGTGCAGAGGCCAGGTCCCCCCTGCTGCACACCAGCACTTTGGGGAGGTACCAGAATTCAGGCTCTGCCCCAGTTTTTGGGTCCTCTCTCTCTCTTTCTCTGATCCTTGAGATGCTGTGGGAAGTTTTGCTTGAGGTCTTTTAAGAGTTGAAGAGGTTTGGAAAGCTGCAGTGGCAGCCCTGTGTGTGTCCATGGGGCGTCTCACAGTAAAAGTTCACCCAGGCAGAAGGGCTTCAGGCTCCTGCTCCCTCCATGCATCCTCCATGTGGTGGGAGTGTCCTTGGAGAAGCAAATGGTGACCCCAAGGGAAGGAGCAGTTTATCTCCAGTGATTCTGGGAGCCTAAAAGGCTCTCTCTCAGCTTTCTGGCAGGGCACAGGTTGCTCAGCCCCAAGGTCACCCATAAGCTTGCCCAGGAATGCAGCCCTCCAAGTGTGCTGCAGCACACAGGCTGCCAGCCCGGGACTCCCCCAGTCACCTGCCATCTGCTACTGGCTGGCACAAGCCACAGTCCCCGGATGCTTGCCCACTTCCACCAGCCTGGGTGAGCACTTGCTTGGCAAGCTCCTTGTAAGCTCCTGCTAATCCACTCAGGTATTTCCCCTGCAGGGCCAGGGGCCAGCTTGGCCCCAGGGGTCACCTTCCTGCTGACCACCCCACCCTGCTGCATGCCACCCATTGCAGTGGCACATCAGTCTTCCTTCCCCTCTGGTTTCTCAGTCAGTGGGGTTGTAGCATGGAAATCAAGCCTTAATTCTTGGCTTTGTCCCATTTGTCCCCTAGTTTTCATCTCTGGGGTCCTGGTTTGGGGTCTTCCCTATACTCTTGCATGGTATTGGATGCTCCTGAGGCTCACAGCCCTGTTTAAGAGAGAAGATACTATGGAAAGGAGGAAAATCATAGAATCATTTTGGTTGGAAAAGAACTGTAGGATCAAGTCCAATCATTAATTGACTGCCCAGTCCACCACTAATCTATGCCCCTCAGTACCACATCTACATGGCTTTTAAATCCCTCTGCAAGGGCAGAGATGGGCAGCACTGATCAGAGGCCAGAATTCATTTTTCCAGGGGGATGGGCTGAGGATCATTTCATGGCAGTACTACTGTGGCAGCCAGACTTGGGCCTGTGTGCCCAAAGCTGACAGATACCTGAGGAGAAGTGTAATTTCCATGTGACTTCTCCATGCTCCAAGTATTCATGGCTCATGTTCCTTCTGCACCCATCCTGATGCCCTGCATTTAGTAGTCCTCAGTGGATTTTTCCACTGTGATTCCTTTTTGGACTCTCAGCATCCTCTGCACTCTGAAATGATCTAAGTTTAAGGTGAAGGAACCTTTTCTTGTGAATCCTGCCCACCAAGTCCTGCAACTTCAGAAAAGCCTCTGAGCAAATGGGGAGTGGTGAGTCTGCTGGCTGCTCACACAGAGCAAAACCTCTCTGTGGTGATGGGCATAGCTGGGACACTTCCTGATGGTAGCACTAACATCCTCCATAGGGCTTTTCTCATGGACACACTCTGAGCTTCTGGTGCCCAGTATCCATTAAGATACTTCTGGGATTCAAGACAGCACCCCCATGGCACTGCCCACCTCCTTGTGCTCCCCAATGTTTCCACCACTTATGGTGAACATTATCCCTTGAATCTTCTGCTTATAGCTCAGGTTTGTTCTGTAGATGGAGTTCAGCAGCAGAGGGAATTAGGTATTTTCAAGAAATCCCTCCGGGAATTGCTGCTGCTTCCCCCCATGGTGTTAGGGGCAGGGATAGAGGTAGGCACCCAAAAGGGCAGCTGCCCCGCCAGCACCCATGGCTCACAAGGTGCTGTTTGGGTGCACTGGAGCTGCTGGTACCATCTTGTGCTCCATGCAGACTCCTGAATTACCTTCTGTGATTCCCATCTTCTGGACGCAGAGCATCTCCTTTGAACCACCCCCATCAAAAACCACACCAAAAGCCAACCACAGAGCCCAGGAGCTGTCTAAACCACCCCAAAACCTCCCTCCACCAGGCATCTGAGATGGAGAAGGGAGTGGCCTCCCAAAATCTTGAAGTGGGCAATGGACTTTGTGGTGGGGAGGAAGAGACAATGCGACTCAGCAGTGACTCCCCCTGGGATGGCCACCGGAGTCAGCATGTCCATGGGTCACAGCCCAGCTGCTGGATCTCATCTCTTTGCCCTCCATCTCCCCCTCTGACGGCACCAACCATCTCCCCTTCCAGGAAAACTTCTAGAATACATCACTCTGCATTTCCATGGCAACTGGCACGCGACCAGCAGTGCTGTCTCCACTCTGAGCCTATTCCTGGTGCCGTGGAGTGGCTGCTCGTGTGACAGAAACAACCTGGAGAGATCACGATGGAGACCACCACCACCTCCCAGCCAAGCCACTGCCCCTGGGGCCAAGGGGGGGATGCTCTGGGGATCTTTTCCAAAGAGCAGCTCTCCTCAGGCACATCCAGGCAGCCTCAGCATATTTCAGCAGCACGTGAGGCTCTGTGAGATGCCTGCCAAGGAGGGCTGCTTGTTTAATGCCCAAGCATAAGGGGGGACTGGCTGGCTGGAATTTCAGAGCCTGGGGACAGCAGGAGATCAGGTTGGATGCCTATCATGCTCCAGCTCTTGTGTTCCTGCACATCACCATATTCTCTGGCTACTCAGCTAGCAGCAACCAAGCCTCCTCACCCTTACTACTGATTGATTGCTTCTCCTGCATCCTTGTTTTGTTTGTTTGTTTGTTTTTGTCACAAGCCAGCTGAGTTGTGGGGTAGAATCCCTCAAATGTGGCTGCCAGGGGAACTGCAGCTTGCACAGGGGGACGGCAGAGCAGCCTGCCAGAGCTGAGAGGTCACTGCAGCTCCTGCTATCACTTTGCCTCCTAAAAATAGGCTCTGATCAGTACCCATCTCACCTGCTGCTCTCCCCCTGCCCCCTGAATGCTGAACCCACACCCAGAACCAAAGGTGAAGTGCAAAGGCTGTGAGCTCTGGGAGAAGGCTGCGGGGAGCAGGAGAGGTATTTCTGTTCTCTCCTTCATCACGCGTCCTCATCACAATATTTTTAGCATGTGCTTCGGCACACGTTGGGCAGGGGCAGGAGGATTAATTGGGCACAGCAGAAGCACGGGGCTGTCAGGAACACAATGCTTTGGCTGAAAGAAAGCAATAAAGCAGGAGGGGACAATTTTCTCCACTTCGTTCCCAATCCACATTTATTTTTAAGAGTCTGTCTGCCTTGATGTATTGACTGGGAAGCTGCAAACAGTTCCCAGCAAGCTTGCCTTCCACTTTGAATGAAAATGATTCACTGAGCCCCAAATAAGTCTTTCTCCACTCATTCTCACACTGCTTTTAATCACCCCTAAAAAAAAAAATAAAAGAAGTATATTTTTAAATAAAACATTCTTTAAACCAAATTATTGGGCTGTTTAATTTAGAAAAAGCATGAAGGAGAACAGTTAGGCTTTCATTTTTTAGTTTTCAAGAGGCTATGAATGGGAGTTTCAGCTCTAAAATGAGCCTTGAGGCTTGATCCTCATTAGGCTGCAGGACATAGAAGCATAGAGTGGTTTGGGTTGGAAGGGACCTTTAAAGGTCATCCAGTCCAACTCCTCTGCAGTCTGCAGGGACATCAACAACTAGAGCAGGTTGCTCAGAGCCCCAAAAAACTTGACCTGGAATGGTTCCAGCCATGGGGCATCTTCCACCTCTCTGGGCAGTCTGAGCCAGTGCCTCACCATCCTCACTGTACAACATTTTTCCTTCTCTCCAGTCTCGATCTCCCTCTTTTAGTTTCAAACCATCACCCCTTGTCCTGTCACAACAGGCCCTGGTAAAAGAATCTGTCCTCAGCTCTCTGATCATCCCCTTTAAGTACTGAAAGACCACCAGAAGGTCTCCCTTGAGCCTTCTCTTCTCCAGGCTGAACAATTGCTGTGGGCTCCTCTGGCCCAGCTCCAACAGGTCTGGATCTTTCCTGGGCTGAGAATCAATCCTCATCACAGATGAAAAACAAGAGGGTTGTTTCCCTTCTCTAGGCCTTTTCTTCTCTGCTTGCCATGGTCCCACAGCCCAGGCAGGTTTGGTTGGGGCAAGCAGAGGCTTGCACAGCCCCCAGCAGCCTCGGGGCTCCATCTTCACCAGCAATAAGGCAGAGGTGTGCCAGGGAGACATGCCCCAAATGAGGTGCAAACAGACCTTGGCTCCTTTACCACTGGTATGGAAAGAGAGCTGCCTTGCCATCAGATAAAGGTGTTCATTAACAAACCATTAGAATAAAATCCCTTTGGAGAAGGGTAGGTAAGAAAAGCTAAGCTGGCTGCAGAAGGAGGAGTGCTTTTCCTTGCCCTGGGAAAGGAATCATAGAATAGACTTTATACAACTGCTTTAGTTGGAAGAGACCTTTAAGGTCATTGAGCCTCCTTTTCTCCAGGCTGAACAAGCCCAGTTCCCTCAGCCACTCCTCAGGTGACTCGTGCTCTGATGTGGTGGAGTCCTCATCTCTGGCAGGATTTAAAGCTCTATAGATCTGATGCTGAAGGACATGGTTTAGTGGTGGCCTTGGCAGTGCTGAGTTAATGATAGGACTCAATGACCTTAAGGGTCTATTCCAACCTAAACAATTGTAGTTGACAGCAAGGTGAGCCTGTTGCAGAGACTGGAGCTCAATCCATGCTCCCTGCAGAACGTGGTGCTGGGGGATCACCTACTGCACACTATGCCCATGAACCCTGCTCTGCTACCTACCCTTCTGATTGCTGAGAGGGCAGACTCACGCCTGGCCTGGTGCCTGCTCAGAGATAAATTTATCCAACAGCTTTTTATGAGGGTTATTTGCTTCCTGGGCCAGCTCACTGCTCCTTTGCAGGAAAGTTTCCAAGAAGCTGGAGAGATACTCTCCAGAATCATTAGTTGGAAGAACATGAAGATTTATTAACTCTCCTCTCCATGAAATGAAAGAAGCAGTCTCCAGAGCCAGCTTTCTGTGCCATCAATTCTTCCTCCCAAGAAAATTTAAAGGCTGTCCCTTTCAGGGGCTAATGAAGGCAAATCCATCCATCCAGCTCTGTCTGATCTGTTGCTTGTGGTTAAGGCATCACGATCTCAACTTCTAGCCAAAGAATACAAAAGTGAAATGACAGCAGTCCTTTTACTGTCATTAGTATTAATTATGTTAATAAAGCTTAATGATATTCATGCCAAAGGTTGGAAGCATACAGAAATCCTTGGAACTCTTCAAATTAACTGCTCTGGGCTCTTGGCATGTAATTAGGAAAACTCTTACAACTAGCAGGGTATGGAAATGGACACAAGCTCTACCTGTTACTGTGGTCCAGCTATGAGAGGAACAGCATTCACCATCACACTGGCAGGGATCAGGCTGGGAAAAATGCAGCTCAAAGTGTGTTTCCTAGAGTGCAATTTCTACTCCAAAATACTGTGGGAGAATATTGGGTTTGCCTCCTCTTAAAAGTATCTTAAGCTGCACTTTGCAGCCAGCTGCTACAGATTGCCAGCACACTGAAGGATATACCATGGGAGTATGAGTGCAGATGGATGTCCCCCTGAACCTTCCTCTAGGCATTCATCAGTGACCACTGTCAAGAGATGAAGCATGTGGCTAGATTGGTTTTCAGCTTGACTCAGAGCAAGAGACTTTATATTCCTGCTCTGGGCCTTCATCCTGTCATCACTATGGTGCAGGAGGAAGGATACTGCACCTTGATCACATGAACACTCCAGGCATGGTTCAGAGTGGCTGGAAACTGCCTGACAGAAATGGACCTAGAGGTGTTGGCTGACAGTCAGCTGAACATGAGCCAGTGTGTATCCAGAATACCAAGAAGGCCACCAGCATCCTGGTCTGGATCAGCAATAGCATGGCCAGCAGGAACAGGGCAGTGATTGTCCCCCTGTGTTCATCACGGGTGAGACCACATTTCAAATCCTGAGTTCAGTTTTGGGCTCCTCACTCCAAAAAGGACACCGAGGTGCCAGAGAATGTCCAAAGAAGGGCAACAAAGCTGGTGAAGGGCCTAGAGCACAAATCTTGTGAGGAGGAGCAGCGGAGGGACCTGGGGTTGTTCAATCTGGAGAAAAGGAGGTTGAGGGGAGATCTTCTGGCTCTCTACCACTCCCTGAAAAGAGATTTGAGTGGGGTGGGGGTTGGTCTCTTCTCTCAAGTGACAAGCGACAAGCAACAAGGACAAGAAGAAATGGCCTCATGTTGTGCCAGGGGAGGGTTAGGTTGGACATGAGGAACAATTTCTTCCCTGAGAGGGTTGTCAAGCCCTGGTATGAAGCTAAACTGCCTGCCAGGACAGTGCAATGTCTCCATAGAAACCCCTGACAAGAGAACCCGATGCTAATTTAAGGGCGGCAGGAATTCAAGGGTGGCAGCCTCTTGATGTTGTAAACTTCCTTTTTTTGGTTTGTGTTGTTTCTTTTCTTTCTTTTTTTTTTTTTTTTTTGAGCTCCCTTTTGTTTTTTTGAAGGCAAATGGGATGTAATTGCTGGAGGTGATGCTGAATGCAAGGCAAGGGATGGACACAGCATCTCTGCTGTGGTGGCAGCTAGTGATGACAGATGCACGCTCAGCTCGCGCTGGTTCCTCCTGCACTGCTCCAGTTCACAACTAAAAATAAGCAGAAGCAGAAGCAGGAGGTGAGTCTGCTTCAAGGAATTGTGGGGCAGTAGATAAATAAAAACAAGAGGCGACAGCGCTGAGTGGAGACACAGCTAAAGATGCATCACCTCCTTCAGGCCTCTGCCCAGGAAAAGTCCCCACATCAATGAGATGTGAAAACAAAATTTTACCTCCCCATCCAGCCAGGAAATCCCCCCCATGCCGTGGTCACCTGCAGAGAAGAAATGCACATAGGTGTTCCACAGCCATTAGGTGACCCAGTCTGTCTGGCTGAGGCTCAGGGATTCAGAGATGACTCCCATGACACACATTAGTGAATTAAACACACTGAGGCCAGCTGGCTAACAAACATGACTGCTCTGAATTCTCCTTGCCTCCTCTCCTGGTGATATAAATCAAGCTGATTCCTCAGGAAACACTGATTTGTCTTAGGCATAACCCAGCTGTTCTGAGGGTAAGAATATGACCACAGGGATTTACTCTTAGCTCTGAAACACAACCAGCTTTGGTACAGAACATGCTAATTTGTCTATTTTAATTTTTGGCATTTTCTTCTGTTTTCCTCCCCCATTTTAGGCTTCAGACTTGAGCAGTGATAGGAAAAGGTCTAAACCCCAGAAAGCACTGGAAACTCAGAGGTGTAAGAGAAGAAATGTGTCTTGCTCCAGAAGATGAACTGAGGCCACATTTCATTGGCACTGCTGTGACTTTCCCATGGTGAAACACTTTGAAGGTGTATTACCTCAGAGCTGGTGGGTTGGCACTTTCTGCTCCTTCTCTTTGGTGATTATAACCTCTTAGGGCTCCAGCTGCCTCTGCAGTCATGGCACGAGGTGACTAATATTTGATCCTTCTCTAGATGTGTTAAATAAAATGTTGTGGTGTTTTGCAAATGTCAGGCTCTTGCCTGAACTGAGCCTGGAATGTTTGTTTCCTGACTGTCAGGTTACACTTCCCCTTTGTCATGTTGAAGTTCATGAACAACTGGCACTGCATTTCCATCTCCATTGAATCACAGAACCCAGGCAGTCACTGGAGCCAACCAACTGACACCAGCAGAGGAGCTGACTCATGGAACTGGCTGGAATTGCATCAACAAGGCCATCACCAGCAGAGAGAGAGAGTCATTACCCCCACTCTTCTCAGGCCACACCTGGAATATGGTGGTTAGGTTTGGTCCCCACTATGCAAAAAACCTGTAGAAAGGCTGGGGAGGGTCCAGAGCTGGGCCACCAAAATGATCCAAGGGCTGGGAAGCTGCCATATGGGAAAAGGTTGAGAGTTGGGTTTGTTCAGCCTGGAGGAAAGAAGGCTCAGGGAGGACTTTATCACCACATTCCAGTATTTAAAAGGGGGGAGGGGGGGCTACAAAGAAGATGGAGACTCCATTTTTACAAGACTGTAATGGAGACTCCATTTTTCCATGGAGCTGAGGAATAATCAAGCCACAAAATAAACCCAAGTTTAATTAGCAGAGACTGAAAGCTGGCGAGGTTGAAGCTAGAGTGAGGCATCCCTCCTTTCTGCCTCACTCATATGAGCTGTTTGCTCCTGCAGAATCACAGAATGTTGGAAGAGATCATCCAGCCCAACCCCCCTGCCAGAGCAGGGTCACCTAGGGCAGGTCACACAGGAACACATCCAGGAGGGTTTTGACAGTCTTCAGAGAAGACAGCTCCACAACCTCTTTGGGCAGCTTGTTCAGAAGAGCTGAACTACCCAAACATCAACATCTGGAGTGACCTGAGTTGAGCCTTGACATCTCCAGAGATGGTGGATGGTCTGCAGAAGCCATGTGCCCTCCTGGAGCTGCAGATGACCTCAATGAGGGCACCAAATGCCAAGGTTGAAGCCCCTGGCTCCTGCCACAGTCTCTTCTCTTGCTTACTCCATTTCTGCCCAGCTGATCTTCTCTTTCTGTTTCTTTTCTTCCAGACTCCTTACTATAACTCTGGCCCTCCTGTATGAAAGACACAGTCCTCAGCCCTCCATGGTGCCTTGGGTTCGTGTCAGTTCTTGCCCATATCATACGGGGCACTGGCCAAGTTGTCTTGAGCTGCTGCATTCCTAACCTGTGCCCCATGTGCTGTAGGAGCAGGCAGCAGGGCACATGCTGTTCAATTTTAGGAGCTGAGGAGAGCTGAGGGAGGCTCATCATCACCAGAACATGCTGCAAACTTGCCATAAACCTCACGAAACACAAGGAAAATCCCCCAGAATTTTTCAAAGGTGTTTGCCTAAGCAGGCCCAGGTGAATTTCCTGGGGATGAGATATCTCCTTGATCATTTTATTACCCAGAACACTCCAAAACACTTTCTAGTCTGGCAGGACAACATTTTTTTAACTCCTCTGCTCATTCCTGAAAACCACTGAAGTGTTTTATCTGAAACTCCACACACAAAATCTCAGCTGGAGAGAGACATTCGTCCCAGAAAAATCTTGTCCAAACAATTGCAGTTTGGCAAAAGTTCTGAGCAACTGAAGGAGGCATCAGGAATGGGAAAAGCTGGGCAGTCTTACTGAATAGAGCAGCTGGAGCAACAGGAACCAGCCATGGTTGGTAGACTCTACCTGCAGCAACAGCTTCTTGAGCTTTGCATCCATGACAAAAAAATAGATTAAAACATTTGTCTTCCGTACTGGCAAGATTGTCCTTGGTAACCTGCATTTACTACTTGTCTGTGCTGTGTGGAGTCTTGCCTCTTCCTTCCTACTGATTGCCCTACCCCAAGGTCAGAAAGGGGCAAGGACACACCTCACATCCTGGGTTCAGTGTTGGGGCCCTCACTCCAAAAAGGACATTGAGGTGCTGGAGCTTGTTCAAAGAAGGGAAACAAAGCTGCTGAAGGGTCTAGAGCACAAGTCTGCTGAGGAGCAGCTGAGGGAACTGGGGTTGTTCAGCCTGGAGAAAAGGAGACCTTCTGGCTCTCTACCACTCCCTAAAAGGAAGTTGGAGGCAGATGGGGGTTGGTGTCTTCTCCCAAGTGACAAGCAATAGGATGAGAGGAAACAGCCTCAAGTTGTCCCAGGGGAGGTTTATGTTGGATATTCAGAAAAATGTCTTCCTTGAAAGGGTTGTGAAGCTCTGGGCCAGGCTGCCCAGGGCAGTGGTGGAGTCCTCATTGCGGGAGGGATTGCAAAGCTGTGCAGATGTGGTGCTGAGGGCCATGGTTTAGTGGTGAGCTGTCAGTGCTGTCAGCTGGGTTAATGGCTGGACTTGAAGATCTTAAAGGTCTCTTCCAACCAAGACAACGATGTGAAAACCATGGATATTGTGACCTTTATGACTGAGCTACCTTTCCACAGTGACTGTACCAAATAAGCAGGTGTCTCCCCTTCCTTAGGAGGTGGGATTCCAGGGTCTTCTAGAGCTCCATGGTTAGCCATGGCAGGATTTGCTTTGCCAGAGAAAATCTGGAGCTTGGGTTGCAGGAATTTTCAAAGGAGCTTCTGAAATCTCACTAGAATGGATGACAAATAAATAAGCCAAGGGCCTCTTGCTTCACAGATGGAAAGATACAGAAATCATGCAGATAAAATTACTGAAAACTGTAAGCCACCCACACCACACAGGCTACCATCTTTTTTTTTCTGGCATGCGAATTCCAGGCGATCCTGTAGCCAGAAATGGCAACTAGAAAAGCAACCTGAGGGGATGCAACTCCTTCCCCTAGCTCTGTGTCCAAGAATAATGACGTGTGTCAGTTCTGTGGATCTGTGCTGAACCCGCCAGAGTGATTCAGAAGGGCTGGCAACACCGAAGCGTTAGTCACTGTGAAAGATCAAGAAGTTAGTGTTGGCATATTGTGGGCATGTCAAGGAGAAAGGAAAACCAAATAGGGAAAGGGGGAACGGGATGGAAGAGAAGCTGAGAAGGAGATGGAGGTGGAAAGGGTAACTTCTCCTGTAGAGAACACTCTGGAAGATGAGGGTCATGCCAGTGCAGGTTCTGGATGGGACGAAGTGATAGCCTGTGTCTGAGCTCAGAGGAGGAGTATCTGTAACCAAGGCAAGCTGGCAAGGAGGAGTGTGTCTTGCTCAGCACATCAGTGTCCTCAGATGGGTGACCCTGCAGCCTCAGCTCAGCATTTCTGAATCTAAGCCCACGAGCAGGCAGCACTCTCTGAGATCTGACAGGGCACCAAACCAAAGCCTCTGCACAGATGCTGAAGCAGGCTCAAACCCACCCTTAGGTGTGCCAAGATCTCCCACCTCTTCTTCCCCAGTGCGGGCTGTAGCTTGTCCTGACTGCCTGTTCCAGCTTGGCAGGAGCCCTTCCTGGGGTGTCTGCTGAGCAGGCAGCTGGCTGCTTGGCCTCACACCACGGGGAAAGCATGAGCTGAAGCACAGTCCTTCTCAAAGGTGCAGAGGCTCTCTTTCTGGACAGGGCTTTGACCAAAGCCTAACACGAAGCAGCCAGACATGTGCTGGCTGAAGATGGGACAGAGAGAGCTCCTGTGGGACACAGAGTACTGCTTGACTTCTCTGTCTGACAGGTAACTCAAGTTAACTCAGGTTGAACTGTGGACAGTGAAGTCTCCACACGTGGTGACCTTTGCCCACAAAGGTCTGATGAATTATTTCAGTGAGCAAGGTGGGCAGTGAAGGTAGAACCAGTGAGCCCTAATGTCCTACAGAGCTGTAGCTGTTGTGTCTTGCAAGGCTCTAACTGACTTGAGAAGAACCCTTCCAAGCTTGGGACATTCACATTGGGTGGGAGCTGCCCAATGGCTACTACTTTATTCCTTTGAAATCAGGAAGAAGAACAGAAGATGCATAGCCACCTAAGCCTTGTTTCCAAGGAAGCCAGACTCAGAGATGTGTGAGATAGCTCAGGCAATTAGGATGGACATCTGACGCCTCTCAAGTGTTGATTCACAACCCCCCACACTTGCAGTGACCTGCCAGACAGAAGTCCCCATCATGTTTTCTTGGTAACAGGCTCTGACAATGCCTCTGTGTATGAAATACCAGCCTGGCACCATCCAAGCAGGCAGGAAAGGGAATAAAATGTACTTTAAAAATCAATACCCATTTGAGGTTTGTTTCTATATTGAAGGGAGCGGAGGAAAAGATGAAAAGGTTGAGGTAGCATAGACCAAGTGATTCACCAGGACAGTGAGGGTCAGTAGGTGAGGATGGATGATACATTTAATCTCTGTGCTGGGCTTGAAAGGATGTCACTGAGGAGCTGACAAACCCTTGCAGCATAGGTGGATGTGTGACCCCTCCTAAGGCCGCACTGGAGGGCTGCATTTTGTCTTTGCAACTAAAAATTACAGCCTAGACCCTGAGCAAGGGCACACTGTGGGTATTTGGTTCAGCAAAAGGGACCTGCAGAGGACAGGTACAAATCAGGGTTTGTTTTTAAGGTAAGTAGGTGAAGTTAAAGCTTCCATAAACAGGCTCTATTGTCTGTGGTCCCACACGCTCCTGGGCTGCTCAGATGGTGTCAAGAAGAGCACAACAAACACCAGCACCCATTTTAGGGCATGTGAGTTACTCCTCAGGCTCCGTTGCCTGATCTCCACTGACTACATTGGGAGCTTGGGTCCCTGCAGCCAAATGCAGCCAAATGCAGCCAAGTAAAATGGGGTCAAAGGACCACAGAGTGGTTTGGGTTGGAAAGGACCTTTAAAAGTCTTAAAGTCCAACTCCCCCGCAGTCAGCAGGGACATCTGCAACTAGAGCAGGTTGCTCACAGCGCCAAACAACCTGACCTAGAATGGTTCCAGGGATGGGGCATCTCCCACCTCTCTGGGCAACCTGCACCAGGGTGTCACCACCCTCAGCAGAAAAAATGTCTTCCTTCTCTGTAGTCTGAATCTCCATCTTTTTGTTTAAAACCACCAGCTCTTGTCCTGTCACAACAGGCCACCTTCTGTGCCTGTTTTCTTTCAGCTTAGACTTGGTGTGGTGTTCCTCTAGCTTAAAGACCAAGGGGAACCACTTTGCTGGACTACAGTCAGGACATAAACAACAAAATAATAAAATGAGGCTGAGAGCCTTGGGGCTGTTTAACCTGGAGAAGAGCAGCCTGAGAGGGGATCTGATCAATGCCGATCAGACCAAGAGAGGGGGTCAGGAGGATGGGACAGACTCTTTTCAGTGGTGCCCAATGACAGGACAAGGGGCAGCGGGCACAAACTGGCACCCAGGAGGTTCCATCTGACCATGAGGAAAAACTTCTTTGTTGTGAGGGTGCTGGAGCCCTGGAGCAGGCTGCCCAGAGAGATTGTGGAGTCTTCTCCTGGGCAAGCTGCTGTGGGTGACCCTGCTTTAGCAGGAAGGTTGGTCTAGATGACCTTCAGAGGTCTCTTCCAACCTACACCTTGCTGTGTAATAATGAAGGATGATCCAGATAACACCACATACTGTGATTTCTAAGTCATCCCAGGGAGTCCAAGGACTGAAAGTGAGAATTGGCTTCAAACACACGGCAGCTACATTAGCTGAGCACCCATCTCAGGGCCAGTTTAATTTTTGTTCTCCAGTTTGGAAGACAGCAGTGGGGAGGAAGGGTACACACAGTCCAGAGATGTGTATGAAGAGATTTCACTCTTTTTCTGGGTTGATTAGAGATTTATTATCCAGGACCTCTTTCCAGTCTTCAGACACAGACAAAGTAGGTGGTTACCTAGAGCAGCAGAAGCTGAGCTTTGATTCCAAACCTGCCTGGGCACCGAGATCCTGGGCAACCTGCTCTGGATGACCCTGCTTTAGCAGGGGAGGTAGACTAGATGATCCCCAGAGGTCCCTTCCAACCCCCACCATGCTGTGTTGCTCTGATTTCTTTGAAGACAAATCTGAACCTCACAGCAGTGAGGCAGCTTACACTCCCTCAAGACAGCAGAGACTCCCCCCAGGGACAGATGGATCCAAAGCCTGAGTGATGTAGAGCTGGCCAGAGGTGGCCCAAGCCCTCCTGCCTTCTCATCTGACCTCGCTGCATGCCTGTGTGTCTGCATACTGCGGAGAGGAATTGGTTTGTTCAGAGCAAACTGAATTTTGCCTGCAGGGCAGCTCTGCCAAGTCCTCCTCCTGTGGAAGGCAGGAGTGATGCTAGCGATATTCCATGTGAATTCCCACCTGCCTCACACGGCTGCTTGGGGCTTTAAATAATACTTACAGACTGCTGGAAAAGCCACATCTAGGAGCTGTTATGTAAGCAGGAGTTATCATCATTATTATTGAAGAAACATTTGAAGTGAGTTATTCCAGTGACAGATGGAATTAGCAGGGGATGGTGGTTTTTTATCTGTCGTCTCTCATCTTGTTTAATCTCATCCTTCTTTTGTCACCCTTCAGCTCTAGGCTGGCAGTCCTAACACCAGCTAAATGGACAGCATATTGAACATGGCATCACTGGATGGCTCTCCATGGCACAGAGGAGTAAGTGAGCTCTTCCCAGGCACCCAAGAGACCAGGTTTTAAAATTAACCAGAATCCAATCTGCGGGTTGAAAGGGGCACAAATGATTTAGAACTGATGATAGCTGAGACCTGAATATCTGTTCCCTTACCAAGGCTGGCACTCAGCTTAGGCAAAGCAAGTGGCTGCCACCCTCCTGTGGAGCTGTGGGCTGTGAGAAGGAAACTTGCCAATGGGAAACATTTACTATTCCCCAGTGGTGATTGTTCTTCATAAGAACCAGCAAACGACTCTGATGGCAAAGGCTAATTTTCTCTCTCCATGTTCAGCTCTGGGCCCCCAGCCTATGAAAAACATTGACCTGTTGGAGTGGGTCCAAGGAGGCCATGAAGATGATCTAAGGGCTGGAATCCCTCTGCTGTGAGGCCAGGCTGAGACGGTTGGGATTGTTCAGCCTGGAGAACAGAAGGCTTCAGGGAGACCTTCTGGTGGCCCTTCAGTACTTAAAGGGGATGATCAGAAAGCTGGGGACAGACTTTTTAGCAGGGCCTGTTGTGACAGGACAAGGGGTGATGGATTGAAACTAAAAGAGGG
This sequence comes from Indicator indicator, assembly GCF_027791375.1. Lineage (NCBI taxonomy): Eukaryota > Metazoa > Chordata > Aves > Piciformes > Indicatoridae > Indicator > Indicator indicator. The sequence continues at coordinate 13,013,899 of NC_072032.1, read as the reverse complement.
AGCTTCAGACTGGAGAGAAAGAAGAGACTTTTTACACTGAGGGCAGTGAGACCCTGGCCCAGGCTGCCCAGAGAGGTGGTAGATGCCCCATCCCTGGATCCATTCCAGGTCAGGTTGTTTGGGACTCTGAGCAACCTGCTCCAGGTGCAGATGTCCCTGCTGATGTGAGGGGGTTGGTCTGGATGACCTTTGAAGGTCCCCTCCATCCCAAGCCATTCTATGATTCTCTGACAGCAAAGATTTCCTTCCTCTACTTGGACAGTGCCTCACACGATTTTTATTGTGCCTGAGGCTTTTACAGCAACAAGGCACAAAGATCATAGAATCATAGACTCAGAACTGTTAGGGTTGGAAGGGACCTCAAGGATCATCATGTCTTTTTATGATTAATATTTCTTCAATGAGCTGGTATCCAGACTTGGTAAAGTTTCTATACATCAAGACTAAAAAAAACTCAAGGCAGAAAACACTTAGTGATAACATCATCTTAATTTCCTTTCAAGGAAATCCTGTTTCCTTCTTGACTGTGTTGGGCACGAGCAGCTGGGCCAACTGGATGCTACAAACCACACACTTGGCATTCTGTGGCTTTCCTACCCTTCTGCTCCCACCTCACCACATCACCTTTCTTCTATCTGTTATTTGCTGCACGTTTTCTTTTAATTGGCACATTTAATTTCTGATGCCATTAGATTCTGAAATAGAGAGCCTGCTTGGCAGCACCTCTTCCTAAAATAATCACCAACCTCATTAATATGATTAAGAGGAAAATCTTTTACAGCTTCTGGGGCTCAATCTGAAGCCGAAGAATGAGCATTTCAATAGACAGTTTCTCATGCAGGCCTCTTTTTTTTTATTCATTTATTTTTTTTTAATTTTGCAAAGCTTAATTTTAAAGGTTTCTATCCAAAAATAGTGCTGTGCTGTACTGTACTGTACAGTAATAGTAAAGTAACAAAAAAGCCCTTTCATGAAGTCAGAAAGAAACAAAATGTTAAGCATTGTAAGCTCCCAGGTGTTCATGGCATGACTAATCCTGCAATGGGCAGAGACCAAGAAATAAGGATGCTCTAGAACATCAAATGATGAGAAGGAGATGATCATGGAGTTAACAGGGGGGGTGGTGATGGTTTGTGATCTGCAGGATTTTAGTTACCAGTCTAAATTTAAATCCTTAATTTGCTTGAATTAAAATTGCTCAGTTTGGTTGCAGCTTTTTCACAGCCAAGTCTGAAAATGAACTACAGTTGGATGTTATCAGTCTTGCTGTATAATTACAACAGAAATAACCTAAGGATGATCAGATTGTTAGAACTGAGGTAGTCTCTTGTCACCCAGTATGGTAGGGGTTGGAAGAGATCTCTGGGGATCTAGCCCAACCCCCCCTGCTAAAGCAGAGTGATCCAGAGCACGTTACCCAGAATCACAATGTCCAGGCAGGTTGGGAATCTCTCCAGAGAAGGAGAATCCACAACCTCTCTGTGGGCAGCCTGCTCCAGGGTTCTGACCCTGACATGGGAAAGAAATTTTTCCTCATGTTCAGAGGGAACCTCCTGCATTCCAGTTTGTGCCCATTGCTCCTTGTCCTGTCACTGGGTAGCACTGCAGAGTCTGGCCCCAGTCTCTTGCTTCCCACCCCTTATCTCTTGCTGAGCTTTGATCAGATCCCTTCTCAGGCTGCTCTTCTCCAGGCTCAACAACCCCAGGGCTCTTAGCCTTTCCTCCTCACATTGATGGTCCAGGCCCCTCAGCATCTTTGTAGCCTCTGCTGGACTCTCTCCAGCAGTTCCTTGACTCTCTTGAATTGGGGATTCCAGAACTAGACCTACCACTCCAGATGTGGCCTCATTAGGACAGAGCAGAGGCAGAGGAGACCCTCCCTAGACCTGCTGGTTAGCCCTGGAGGGGATCTGGGGAGGGCAAGCCTTGCACAAATGTAAGGCCTCTCTTCATTCTCAGGAGAGCTGAAGGCTAGGCACTCGTTGTTGTTTCTCCAACAAGCCATTATTTTATTGCACATTTTTCATTCAAATGTCTTTTAGCCCTGCTCACAGAGAAGGGCCAGGCTGAGCCACAGACAGAAATAAAAAGGACAGCCTCTGTCTTGCAAGGGCTATGGTATGAGAACAAGGCAAGATAGAACAGATGGAAGCAGACAGATGGAGGAAAGCACGAAAACAATGATCCAATGTCAGCCAGCATGACGGGAAGTCAGCTCAGCACCCCAGTGGTCTGCTAGGCAGCCTTCTGCAGGAATCAGTAAAATGCAGCAAGAAGAGCAGGCAGGTGCTTGTCTGCACACTGTCACTGGGGTAAGGAAGGTTGGCACTGCTGGCAGAGAGGTGGCTTCACAGAATCACAGAATGGTAGATGTTGGAAGGGACCTCTGGAGATTGTCTAGTCCACCCCCCCTGCTAAAGCAAAGAAGAATGTGAACCTCAAGGAGTGAAAAGTGCAAGACAGGACAAGAGGAAACAGCCTCATGTTACATCAGGGGAAGTTTAGGTTGGACATTAGAAAACACTTCTTCATAGAAAGAGTTGTCGAGGACTGGAATTGGCTGCCCAGGGCAGTGATGGAATTCCCATCCCTAGAGGGATTTAAAAGCCCTGTGTAGATGTGGTGCTGAGGGCCATGGTTTAGTGGTGACCTGGCAGTGCTGGGCTAATGGTTGGACTTGATATTAAAGGTCTTTTCCAACCAAAATGTTTCCATGATACAATGATTGTAAGAGTCTAGCAGTGCAGTAGCCAGGTAGCAGAACTAGAGACTGGGTGAATGCACTCAAAAGAATGAATATCTAATGGATGAATATCTAATGGATGAATATCTAATGGATGAAGTCACTGCTGCTCTTCACTGTTGCAATTCATCAGACCAAAGATAGACTTCCTTAGCACAGATTATCTCCATTTGAACAAGTCACCTTGGGTTCCCTTCAAAGCCAACCCAGAAGAACAGAATCTTCGAGGGCATTCTTTACCTCATCCTAAAATAGAGATCTAAAAGAGATCAGCTGACTCATGCCCTGAAAGAGAATGATTTTTCCTCGCAAATTATAAAGGGAGCTTACACACCCAAGCTCAGATTAGGAATCCTGTACTGCAGGAACAGAACTTCAAATAGCCACCATGGTGCATGCCCACCCCAAACACTCTGTGGTCCGAACATGGGAGCAGAAAACTGGTATTGGGGATGAGCCAAAGCTTGGCTGCCTTGCAGTGGGAAAGAAGGGCAGAGGCAGAAGAGACTGGACAGTAGAGATAAGATAGAGGTGAGAGGGCTGAGCACAGAAGATAATTCATTAATACTGATCATCTGGATGTCATGGGAAAACTGACTGTGGGTTTGTGGTCCATGCTGAAAGAGAGGAGGCTGCTTCAGCAACTACCATGAGGGAAAACATCTCTTGAGAGCACTGTGTGGCTTCTCTCGAGAATGCAGAGCTGCAAGCACAAGACTGGAGCTCCTGAAACAAGAAGCATGTGCACATGTGAACACCTGCATCTGAATGAGGTGGCTAAGCTCCCTTTACAGGCAATTAAAATCTGAGGATCAATTCTGTTGGCCAAACAGGCATCAGGTGCTGCTTGAGATGCCCAGTGGTATCACATCTCCATTTCCATAAGGGCACAGGTCTCCCATAGGTCTGGTGTTGGATTTACCAGCTCTGCATGGATGTCTTGGGCACTTGGCTACCTCTCAGGTGGCACTAGATGGCTGTGGGTAGGTAACAAGAGTTGAGACCAGCGAAGTGTAAGAGTGATTCAACTGACCCTAGAGTAGATACCCACATTCCAGTAGTGGAATGTGTCAGGAATCACTGAAAGCTATTATTGCAGAAAGGTGAAGGGCTTCCCCCAACCAGCCCCAGGCAGGTATGGAAGTACTTCAGATTGAACTAGGTGCTGGTCTTAGGCAACTGGATCCCATCCTGCTTTGCCACCCCATTGTGGAGAGATTTAAATACACAATCCACATGCAGAAACTTCTGTGTAGAGACTTAAACTCAGGTTTAAGTCACCTATCAGCTGAACTTCAACCCCTGGTCTGTAATTCAAATACCCTGAATGTCAAGGCATGATGGCACTGGTGTGGTGAAGGGACTCAGGAGTCTGCCACTGAAGAAGGCAGATTGGTAACTTAAGTGGACTCCACAATATTTCAGGTATGAAGCCAAGATGCCTTGTCCTCACAGGCCCAGCCTCAGAGCCCTGATGCTACTGCAGATTTCATCAGGAGGATCAATTTTAAGAACAAGGTGGCCCTGCAACAACCAGGTCCAAAGTACCTAGAAGCCACCTGTACAATCAGTGGAGATGAATGTGTTTCTGACAGCCCTGTGCAGCACAGAATGCAAGGTCTGAATGGGTGATGGAGTGCAGACAACTCCACTGTCAGAGCAGAAGCACTCTGGTGGGATGACACAGACAGAAAGTGCACTGCAGGATCTATTCTGAAGCAAAGCCTCCAGTTCACAGCACTGCCAGTTTGTCACTTCTCATCCCTGCTAAATTCACATATTTATTTTCTTGTTTAAACTTAGCACAGCACTCTGAGAAGGGAAGGCTTTAGCTTGACAAGTGGTTTGTTCAGGCAGCCGATTTACCAATTCAAAGGCTACTCCCTACAGACTCCTAGCAGAAAAGTGAGCGCTCAGTCGTAAACCTCAGATTTAATTAAAGAAAGACTTAGACCTCCAAACATTATCACAGCTGGAAAATCCATAATTAGCTGCACATTTTTCCAAAGGAACTTTCCCTTGATTTGCCTGAAACCTGGGGAAGAGCTCCATACATCTATCACAATTTCCTACCACTTCCAGCGCAGGCATTAGAGACGCTGTGTGGGCAGATTTAATAGGCTCGTTCTTGCTTCCTGGGGAGGAGAAGGATTGCATAAGATGTGAGTCAAGACACCAGCCCTGAAGCTGTGGCTGTGACACTTGTAGGAGCTGTGCTGTCTGCTGTTGGTCAGGGTGGAAATAAGGAGCATTCTCTGGGTCACTGCAGAAAGACTGACTAGAAATGGTCTCAATTTGCCTGAAGTTGGGGGCTCAGCATCACCCACTCCTTGGGAGGAAGGCATTGGGGTCCCTTTTCTTATTCCAGGTACCCCTTCACACTCCTGACTGCACCCTAAGCTTTCTGACCCGTAAAACAAAGCTTTCTTCAGTGAGGAGTCCTCCTGATCACTCTCTTACGGTCCCTGCTTATTTCCAGCACTCTTTGATCTTGTTTTTCACTTAAGTCCAGAGTCTTTTGATACAGAGTCCCCAGAACAATACCACATCTGGAGTGCTGGGTCCAGCTCTGGGTTCCCCATTTCAAGAGAGACAAAGAACTACCGGAGAGAGTCCAGCAGAGGCTACAAAGATGCTGAGGGGCCTGGAGCATCTCTGTGAGGAGGAAAGGCTGAGAGCCCTGGGGCTGTTTAGCCTGGAGAACAGCCTGAGAGGGGATCTGATCAGTGCTCAGCAAGAGCTAAAGGGTAGGAATCAAAATGGGGCCAGAATCCTGTCAATGGTGTCCAGCAGTGCAAGGGCACAAATTGGATCTCCCCATCTGAACATGGGGACAAACTTCTTTGGTGGGAGCAGGCTGCCCACAGAGGTTGTGGAGTCTCCTTCTCTGGAGAGATTCCAAACCTATCTGGATATTGTGATTCTGGGCAACCTGCTGTGTGTGCCTCCACTTTTCAAGGGTGATTTAATTGGATGAACTCCAGAGATCTGTTCCAACCCCTACCCTATTGTGATTCTGTGAAAATTTGTGTCTATTTAACCCAATTTGGGGCATCTTACCTAAGAATACCTAACCTAGGCTTTTAGTTATCCTAGGTACCTTCTGGGGGCACTGGAAGGAACCAGATAACCTCAGAGGGTGTCTCTTAGGCATGCTGAATCATTATTTTTTGTATGAGGATGGTTGGACATTGGACCAGGTTGCCCAGAGAGGTGGTAGAAGCCCCATTCCTGGAAGTATTCAAGACCAGGTTGGATGGAGCTTGGAGCAACCTGAAGGATTGTGAAGGGTGTCACTGCCCAAGGCAGGGGGTTGGAACTAGATGATCTTTTGAAGGTCCTTTCCAACCCAACCCATTCTGTGATCCTGTACCTTGTTAGGAACTGCATGGCAACCATCAGCCCAACTTAAACACCCCAGCTGGGTGCCTGTGGTGCAGTGGAGTGATGTTGGATCCAGGTTCCTGAGATGATTTTACTTCACTAAATAGTCTTCTCAGTTTAATCCCTATTTTCTTCTTTGAGATCAAAACCAGCAGTTAAGCCCAGATTCTGTTTATCCCTCAATCTGATTTAGACAGGATCAGCTAATAATGCCTCCTGCTTCTCCCAACAGAATTTCAGTAATCGTGGCAGATTGCTAGTGCTACCACAGCCAGCAAGGAGAATAATCTCCTTCCAGCTTTCTTCGAAGTCATGCTGACCTATTCTGGTTCTGTACCATCCATTCCAGCTCCTGTTTCTCCAGCCCAGTAAACCATGGCTCACAGAACAGCCTCCCAGTTTGTGCCTTCATTTCTGTGTGTTTGGTGCCTGTGCTGTAGTCATGAGCTCTAACTCATTATTATCCTTGTTACCCTAATAGCCGGTTTCATGTCCTGCATCTGCAGGCTGAACTCCTTCCCTTGCACTATTCCATACACATTTCAGCTCTTCTCTGAGCAGAGCACTCCCACTGGCCTTTCCCTAACTGAATCAGCAACCTAAGCAGTTGTCTCCTTTCTCTTTGCTGCCCACCCTTCTGCCCACTGACACAATTCATCTTCACTTCCTTTGCTTTTTCCTCCACTTTTTATTTAATCAAAACTACAGGTAGACGCTAGCTGGATCTCTCCCACTGAACCACTTGAATTTTTTTCAATCAGAATCCAGAAAAGACAGAGGCAGAGCTGGCTCCGTCAGGTCTAAGTGTTCGTAGACACAGCTGAGAGTTTCTACAGCATCCTACCGACCACAGAATCATAGAATCATTCGGGTTGGAGAAGATGTTAAAGATCATTGAGTCCAACCATTAACTCACCACTGTCAGGTCATCATGGGACACTAAACCATGTTGCTCAGCACCACACCTCTATGGCTGTTAAACCCTTCCAGGGATGGGGACTTGACCACTGCCCTGGGCAGTCTGGTCCAGGGCTTGACAACCCTTTTGGGGAAGAAATCCAAATAATTTCCAATTGTTAGGAAAAGATTCCAATAATTATGAGTTTCCAAATACCTCATCACATCCAAATCCAATAGCCTGAAATTTCTTTAGATCTTCAGAAAAAAACTTTAAAAGCAGTTTAGAATTTCACTGGCATGTGAAGAGGTTTTTTGAAGGTCCTTTCCAACCCAATCCATTCTGTGATCCTAATACCTTGTTAGGAACTGCAAGGCAACCATCAGCTCAACTTAAAACGTGCAGCAGCTGAAGATACCACAACCATTTGTAGATCATTCTGTCCTCCCAGGCTATCTGGTACCCCATTTGCTCCCCAGGGGCCAGGACTAGGTCCAGTCGCCTCCAACATATTCATCAATGACCTATATTAAGGGATGGAGTGGACCCTCAGCAAGTTTGTTAGAGATACAAAACTGGGAGAAGTGGCTGACATCCTGTCAGGCTCTGCTGCCATTCAGCAAGGCCAGGACAGGATGCAGTGTTGGGTGGAGGGGACCTCATGAAGTTCAACAAAAGCAAATTGGTCCTGTACCTGGGGAGAAATGAACCCCTGCCCCAGTACAGATTAGGGGTTGACCTGGGAGTGCTGCTGAACAAGTTCACCACGAGCCAGCAATGTGCTCTTGTGGTCAAGAAGGCCAATGGGATCCTGGGATGCATTCCAATCCCCACCACGCTGGGATTCTGTGATCAGCTGTGGTAGGAGACTCTTAATTAACAGGCTGTAATATTCACAGTACTGTAGCTCTGCTTTTAGCAAGCACTTCCCTGAGGTCACATCCAGAGCCTGGGTGCTTGTTGTTTTGCCAGGTAGAAAGAATCTCTGCGTCAAAAGCTTTGCAATTAACACGTCATTGGCACAAGCCAGGCCTTGAGTTTTAAATACTCCTTTTTTTACATGATGTTTGCAGTTATGAGGAACACCTGGATTTTACATCCTCTGAACCTAGCACATTAATTAATCTCTGAGTTTTAACCAGAAATATGATATTTCACCTCCAAAAGCCCTTGGGCTTTGCAGAGTTTTGGGAGAAGCTGAAGCACGCAGGGCTGGTCAGGCTCAGCTCGCCCTGAAAAGCTGCTACCCCCGTGGCCTTTTCTTAAGATTCCTCTCCAGTTTTAATTTCAGGTGACATTTTATTGGAAGGGAATTTAGCATATTACATCTCAGACTGAGTAAGTCTCTGGATATTGTTAGAAAAATTAATAAAGAATGTGAGCAGCTTCCTGTGTGATGTGTAAAGCGATAAACACTCAGAAACCCCTTTCTCCCCCCCTCCTCCCCACTGCCTGCGAATTGCTCTGCTAAAAATAAAGGAGATGACAGAATTTCTCTATTGTACGACAAGAGGAGTCCTTCAGTCACTTGCAGCAGAGAAAAGCAAATGGCAAGCTCTCTCACCGATGACATTTGGAACTGTTATTAGTGCTACAACGTGCAGGCTAAATCCTGCTCTCCCTGGCACCGCTGTCATTAAGGGAAAATAGCACTGAAATGGAGCAGGCTGTTCCTCGCACTTCCCGGGGAAAGCAAGCACGGAATCACTGCTCCTTGCAGCACTGCTTGCTTATTATTTACTGCCTCTTCTCTTCCTCACACCAGTGCCCCAAGCATGCACCCTGGGATGTGTTATTTTCTTAAGCCTCACTCATGAATGATGAGGTGGTGGTTTTGGGGAGTGTGCATAAACAAGGACTGGGATAGGCTGGGACCAGCAGGTTTAATTGCGTTTTTGATCAGAGAGGGGTTTGGATGTAAAGCTGCATTTCCCTGTCAGCACTTTAATTATTTGAAGGAATGTTTTGCCTTGGTGTACTTGAGCCTTCTGATTTATCTGCTGCTGAGAAATAGCACCCAGCTCACTGCAGCAACAATACAGACAGAAATGAACACACACTGCCTTTTGGGAGGTGTTGCATTGGGTACATGGCAGATAACTAGCTGGGAGGAGAATAAATAACTCAGGAGACAGAAAACCACATAGAGGAGCCTTTATTTTTCATTCTACTTCAGCTTCCCTCTGCTTAGTCGAGAATGAAAACTGGTGCAGTTATATATTGTCTCCTATGCAGAGAGGTGGACAGTTTGGAGCTATATTCATGTGGACAGCTGGATATATTGCTGATACCAACACCAGAAGAGCCTAATTGCTTTTGAGAAGGAGCTCAATAACTTTAGAGAAGATTAAATGGTGTTCTGTCTGTGAAACACGGATCCTGAAGCTGCAGTCAATGACCCTGGAGACTTCTCTCACTCCTCCATACCTCTCGAGCTGTGGGGGAAGGACCATCAGTACCGTGGCAGATCAATGATCTGCATCTTCTGCAGCTCTGTGAGGAGCAGCTGAGGGAACTGGGGCTGTGTAGTCTAGAGGAAGAGGAGGCTGAAGGGCAACCTCATGGCCCTCTACAGCTCCCTCAGAGGAGGTTGGGGCCAGGTGAGGGTCAGTCTCTTCTCCCTACTACCATGTGATAGGATGAGCGGAAATGGCCTGAAATTGTACCAGGGGAGGTTCAGTTTGGATATTAGAAAAGAATTCTTTGCTGCAAGAGTGCTCAGGGGTTGGCAGAGGCTGCCAAGGGAGGTGGTGCACTGACTGTCCCTGGAGGTGTCCCAGAGATGCGTGACCATGGCACTTTGGACATGGTGTAACAGCAACAGCTGGACTAATGATCTTGGAAACCTTTTCCACCTGAAACAACGCTATGATTGTATGAACAGTCGGGGGTGGCAAGGACCTCTAAACATCACTTGGTCCAACTCCCCTGCTAGAGCAAGATCACCTGAAGTAAAGCACACAGGAACACATCGAGGCAGGCTTTGAATGCCTCCAGAGAAGGAGACTCCACAACCTCTCTGTGCAGCCTGCTCTAGGGCTCTGCCACCCTCAAAGCGAAGGATTTTTCCCTTGTGTTTACCTGGCCCTTCCTGTGTGGCAATCTGCGTCCATTGCCCTTGTCCTGTCACTGGCTACCACCAAGTGCCTGTCCCCACCCCCGCGCCGCTCGCCCTCTCGCTCGTCAGTCAGTGTCACCCCTGTGAACCCCCGCGGTGCTGTGCCCGTGCCCACACAGAGCCCCTCCCGTAGCGCTCTCATCCGGGCTCTTCGCGCGCCAAAACACCGCCGCTCGGCGGCGCCGTGCCCGTCCCGCCCCTCAACGGCCGCGGGTCCCGGCGCAGGCGCGCGGCGGCCGCGAGTCCCTGGCGACGGGGGCGGGCGCGGCGGGAGCACGGGCGCAGTATGGCGGGGCGCGTTCCCGCCGGCTCGCCGCCGCGGCGGCCGTAAGGAGGAACGTGCTGCAGCGCTGATGCCATGGATCCGGGACAGGAGGAAGAAGAAAGGGTTCCGGTGGGTACGGGGCTCCGCGGAGGGCTTCGGGCAGGCGGCCAGCTGGGGCGGCGCGGCTGGCAGGCGGTGGGAGCTGTCAGTAGCCCCTAGCGCCGGCTCGGGCCTTGGGGAGGGGGTGTGACCGGCTGGAAACCGGCATCGTCTCCCCTCTGGCCTGGAAAGGAGCTGTCACTGGCTGGTTCTGCTGCCCCAGAAGAAGGGTGGATGGAACTGATCTCAGCCCTTGCCCCTTTCTGCCCCGCAGACCCGAACTCCGTTCATCCCCTGCCTTCGTCTCTGGCGGGAGGGTTATCTGTAATTGTCTTGTTCCCTTTGTGCCTTGTTCTTTGTGCCTTTGTGCCCTGGAGAGGAGTGGGTGCACTGGCTTGGTCACTGACCCTCCTAGGAAGCTGGAGCAGCCCATGGAGCCATTCGTGCCCTAGAAGGACTTACACATGGCTTTGTGCACTGCTCCGTGTTCACAGCGGTGCTGGAGGTGGGGGAGAGGCGATTTCTGTAGATCATGGGTGTCCCATCACATCCTGCCACCCCCACGCTTTGGAATCAGTGTCTTTGTGAACTTGAGAGCGTTGGGAAGTTTCCTTCCTGTGATGCACTGTGCTGGCATCAGGTCTGAGCTGTCCCTCTGTTCTCATGGTTTCCATCAGCGTAAAGGGCTTGCAGCACCCGCACAAGTTCTGACTCTTGCAAACTGTTGGGAGGCATCTTTGTGCAGGGTGCTTGAGCAGCTAACATCGTACACTTGGATCTGAAGGTCTGTTTGGATGTCACATCTGTGGTTCTGCATTAGGGAAGGCATAAAGAGGACAACCCAAAATGAAAAGTTAGACGGTCCCAGAGCTCTGAAGGAACTCAGAGGTGCAACAGACAAATGTCAACCAGTGGTAGATGCCATACTAATTTCTGCAAACATCGCCTGAGAAGAACCATAGGTTTCAGTCTTGCAGGACAAATAATAAACACTCAAGGAGTGTAAGCAGCCATGTGAATAAATATGAAATGCTGCAGGCAAGTGTAGCCTTAAGGAACATGTGAATGTGGGAGCTCAGTCTTAACTTGGCTTCCAGAAGCCTTCTGCTGAAGAACTTTCACCATTTATTGTCAGGAGGGCTGATTTGTCGCAGAATAGAAGGGAGGATTCTTGCACTGCTGTGTGTTCTTATATTTAAGTAGAAATGAACTTCATTCAAAAGCTGATTTACAGACAGGTTTCACAGTTAATGTTATGATACTAAGTTGTATGTGATGTTGTACACCAGGGAGTTTGCCTCCTACTTTGTGTTTTGCCTTCACTGTGTCCATTTATTGTGATCCATTTCTGGTGTCAAGTTTTGTTGGTTTCTGGTGGCTGTTGCTCCCTTCCCAGCGTTTGTTTTGCACTGTGGTTTAATTGCTGCTCTGACAACAGGAGCTCAGCTCTGGGAATACCAGAGGGAGCAGAGCCAAGCTGCTCGTTAGGGTGCTGCTGCTCTCACAGAATCACAGAATTTCAAGGGCTGGAAGGGACCTCGAAAGATCATCTAGTCCAACCCCACTGCCAGAGCAGGATCACCCACACCAGATTACACAGGAACACATCCAGGCAAATTTTGAATATCTCCAGAGAGGGAGACTCCACAGCCCTGCTGGGCAGCCTGTTCCAGTGCTGTCACCCTCACAGTGAAAAAATTTTTCCTGGTATTTACATGAAACTTACTATGCCTCAACTTCCACCCATTGCCTCTTGTCCTGTCATTGGGCACCACTGAGAAGAGCCTAACTCCATCCTCCTGGGACTCACCCTTTATATATTTATAAACATTGATAAGGTCACCTCTCAGTCTCCTCTAAGCTACAGAGCCCCAGCTCCCTTAGTCTCTGTTCGTAGGGAAGATGTTCCACTCCCTTGATCACCCTCCTGGCTCTGTGCTGGACTGTTTCAAGTAGCTCCCTGTCTTTCTTGAACTGAGGGGCCCAGAACTGGACACAATATTCCAGATGCGGCCTCACCAGTGCAAAGTAGAGGGGGAGGAGAACCTCTCTTGACCTGCTGGTCACAACCCTTCTCATCCACCCCAGAATGGCATTGGCCTTCTTGGCCACAAGAGCACATTGCTGGCTCATGGTCACCCTGCCATCCACCAGGACCCCCACGTCCCTTCCACCTTCATTGCTCTCCAGCAGGTCCATCCCTAACCTATACTGGTGCATGGAGTTGTTCCTTCCCAGGTGCAAGACTCTACACTTGCCCTTGTTGAACTTCATCAAATTTCTCCCTGCCGAGCTCTCCAGCCTGTCCAAGTCTTGGTGAATGGCAGCACAACCTTCTGGTGTGTCACCTGTCAAAAGAAGTGACCTGTGTTCCTGTGCCCTGGTTCCTGGTAGCCTCTCTGGGTTTTTTTTCTCCCCATATTCCAACAGACAGCAAAGCAGAACAGCCAGGCAGTTTGCTGATCACTGTGGTTCAGATTGCCTTAAGAAGTATCTACTCAGCTCGCATCTTAACTGTTTGCTTACTGGTGTGAGAATTGGACTGCATCCTCCAGCCAAAGTGCCAGTTTGTGACCATGGAAAGGTAGTGTGGAACTTCTGGCATGAGACTGAGAGAGTGAGAAGAAATTCTGGAACCAACATAGTGAGACTTTTCTTGTGTTACTGGTGAAAATACTTTGTTTCGTCTCTTAGTTTATTTTTGATGATGAGGGGTCCTGCAAACGTTTTGATTCTACATACAGCTAAGTGTAAATATTATAAATAAGGTCCAGAAGGATCAAGGTTTTGGTCCTTTCTTAAATGCTGCAAGTTGATGGCTGCAGCTCAGAAATTTTTCCTTCTCCCTTTCCTTTTTAAAGCTGAGTGGAAGCATCAAACTATGGTCCCTGCTGACAGAGGTGCCTTTCAGTGGTAATTTAGTGTGGAAATGGTAAAGGAATGAGCATTTTCTGGCCTGTCCTCTGAGTTTTAAGTACAACTTACAACTCTTCAAAGTATGATCTAAACAAACAAAATAAATCAAAAGTGGGGGACACTTTTTCAATGACTTGGGACTGAGAATGTAAAGTAATTGACCTTCTCATTAAAGCAAAGCATTTAAGAGTGCTGTTAAATGTTCCTGCTGGAGTTGGGATTTGGACAGTGAGCAGTTAAGGAACGTTTTTTTCCCACAGAAACGAAAATTTGCAAGAGGTAGAGAAGAGGTTGATGCTTGAAGGGAAGTTAATGGTTTGGCTTGTTAGCTGTTAGATTCCTGTGGCACTGTTAACACAGGAATTTAGTATGTTTTTATTACTGGAAATGAGGCTCTTATCTGGGCTCCCTTTCCCATGGGAGTTGGACCAGGTCTTTTGAGGTCCCTTCTAACTAAGCTGTTCTACAAACCCCGAAATACTTATTTGTGAATTAATAGAAAGAGGAATCCAGATTCAGCTGGCAAGAAATGGGATAAACCCATGGCTTCCTTTACATCTTTCTTCTTATTCTGTGCCTGGTAGAAGAGCTTGTGGGTGAGAGGTGGTGTCTGGGGGTGGTGGAGGCTCAAGAAAAGGACTGGTTGGATAAACTGGACATACATGAGTCCATAGTGCTGGACAAGGTGCATCTGAGTGGGGTGGTGGAGCTGGCCAGTGTCACAAAAGGCCTTCTATCAAGATTGTGATGACTGGAAAAAGCTTGGTGTTACACTTTTTTGTTTGCTTTAGTTTTGTTTGTTTGCTTCTCCTCAATAAGCGCAGGAAACAGGACCTGGAGAGTTCTTCTGCTTAGTTAGACTACTCAGCTAACCAGTGATCTTCCTCGTAGCTCAGTCAGTCCTTGGGCTGATGCTGTGTAATGTGACCACCAGTGACTCAGGTGAACAGGTTGAATGCACCCACATTGAGTTTGTGGATGACAGCAAGTTGGAGATCGTGGATGATATGCTGGAGGACAGGACTGCCGTTCAGAGGGACCTTGGCAAAGTGGATTCATGGCCCAAGGGGAATCTTGTGAGCTTTAGCTATGAAAAATGTTGAGTGAGGAAAAATGTTTCCTTCACTGAGAAGGAAAATCCCTTGACTGGTGGCCCTTCAGAGAAGAGCCTGGGGAGCTGGTGGCTGGCAAGTTGAATGTGAGTTGACAGCTTGCCCTTTGCAGCAGTGAAGGAGGCCTGCCATGCGTTGGGCTGACACCCAAGGTACAGCTGAAACAATTTGTGTCTCATTCCTGCCAGCACCAAACCATTGTCACATCTTTCTGAATGATGTTTTTGCAATCAGTATCATTTACTGCTGTGCTCATGAATGAGCTTCTGGTGCTGAACCATGTGCAGGCAATGGGAATTTTGTTACTCCTTTCAGTAGCTGGACTTAAATGCTGAAATTTTCATTGGATTTGTGGTACTGGGCTTCTGGCCAGGAAAAAAACATCTCTGCTATAAAATCTTATTCTGCATTTGAGTGAGATTTTTGTTTGTTCTGACACAGACAGTAAGGTTGATATGGACCATAAAACCCCCATAAATGAAATTGCTGGGTTATCGTGAGATGCATTAAGGGAATTCCGAGTTTGCCTGTAACCTCTGGAGTGCTTTTGTACAGCAGTTGGCTTTGCTTTTCCTTGACCATTCAGGGAAATAATTGCCCCAGGAAATGAGCAGGTAGGTCTAAGCCGACGTTCCCTGTGTCCTTTGTGTTCTGGTAAAATGGTTCCTTAATCTTCAGGGCCACAGTGGTCAATTCCATATTTTAACAGGGAACTATGTAGCTGTTTCTCCCTGTTCCTCTCTTTATTTTCCTACTTCTGCTGTCCCTTGCCCACAGCTGGGGAAGACCTGGCCCTGCAGCAGTGGGTTGCTGACTCCAAGTGGTATGAGGCTTGCATTGCACTGCTGGTCCAGGTGATGGGAGGGAGCTCACGCCTTGGCTTGCTTCTGCTTTGGAACATGAAATAAGGGACAAATAAAAAGCAGAACCTTTTAGTGTATAGTCCAACTTGTGCAGCTGTGAGGAAGCCTCCAGTGTAAGGATTTCAGTCACATATCCTTTGGGTCCAGTTCTGGGTTTGTAGGACAGGGCATTTTTTGCATCTGTGTTCAGAACCCACTGTGAATACAGGCAGGGAAATCTGTGCTGGTCTGGAATACAAAATGTGCAATTATTCCTTAATTGTGGGGTTTCTGTTTGCTTGTTTATCTACTGAGAGTGGGTGGTAAAAGCATAGAAATGCAAGAATTTAGAACTAACTGAAACTGGAGCATCTCTCTGATGAGGAGAGGCTGGGAGACCTGGAGCTGCTGAGCCTGGAGTAGAGCAGCCTGAGAGGGTCAAGGCTCATCAAGAGCTAAAGGGTATCGGCCAAGAATGTGAGGCCAGACTCTTTTCAGAGGTGTCCAGTGATAGGACAAGGGGCAGTGGGCACAAACTGAAACCCAGGAGGTTCCCTCTGAACATGAGGATAAAATTCTTTGCTGTGAGGGTACTGGAGGCCTGGAGCAGGCTGCCCAGTGAGGTTGTGGAGTCTCCTCCTCTGGAGAGATTCCAAACCCCTCTGGGCATTGCAGTCCTGGGCAAGCTGCTGTGGGTGATGCTATTTTAGCAGGGGGGTGGATTAGATGATCTCCAGAGGTCCTTCCAACCCCTGGGATTGTATGAAACCACTTGAAATAAATTAAGAAACTACCCGGTGTGATTGCTAAAATCAATTGATTTCAAACCCATTGAATTGTTATCTTGGAGTGGGTGTGTGGTCTGGTAGTGGTGGACTACAGTTGTATTGTGACCTTAGAAGAACTTTGGATCTTGGGATGAACTAAGAAGTTTGGAAGGCGTTTGGGGTACAATTCATGATGTTTTTTTTCATGTCTCATTCATATTAATTTTCATTGGTGGGTTGCAGGATTAGCAGATGGTGAGACCTAGGAAACAAGTAGATAAGGCTGTGCTGGGGAAAGTGATAAATGCTCTGGAAAATGGTATTTGAATTGGGAATGGTCTTGACAAAATGGGGAGAAGTAACTCCTCAGGTTAGCAAGATTAAATCCAGCAGAGGCAAGCTCAGTGGGGTCCACCTCTAGCACCTGTGAGGTAAATGCTTGGTGATGTTGAAAGAGTTGCTCCTGAACTCCTCTGCCTGTTTTTGCAGGGTTCATGATTTTGCAGCTGCATGTTGAGATGGATAAGGAAACTGGAACACAAATTTACAGTGAATTAACCTGGCCAAGTACTGCTGCTGTTTAAGAGGGAGAAATGAGCTGAAATGAGGTGCTGGGAAGAACTCAAGGTGTATTTCTGCTGCTTTGGGAAGATGAGACTGATAGAAATACTCATCTAGGGAGCTCTTCCCCATAACTCTCCAGATCTTTTTCTTTGTTGTGCTGTGTTCTGTTGATTATATTTTTACTGAGATGAAAGAATAAGGAGAGCTAAGATTAGATACTCAACCTTCCAATAGTTCGAACCTGAGACATGTTAATATTTCAATGAAATGCAGCATCAATTAAGAATGCCAAGCATTGAAGTTAATGGCAGTGTTGTGTGTGGGTGGCTGTAGTTGTTCAGCTTTATTTTTGTCTTTTCCTCTCGTTATGTGTTTAGCACCAAAAGCTAACTTCTGGTGGATTGGATTCACAGGAAGAAAAACCTTGTTGCATTTTCTTTGTTTGAGTTTGATTAGATGGAAGACGCCCTGAGAGATGATTATACTAATTTGCTAAATCCTAACTTGTTTCTTCCTCACAACTGCTTTGTTGTATACCCAGTACCCTGGTACACACAGTGCTGATACATGGCACATTTCTTCCTTTGTGCTGCTGCTTTAATATTGCTCTTTGGTATGAGGATTAAAAATGAAATAATGAAACAGAATGTGCTGCTGTGTCCCTGCTTCCTTCCAGCTGCCAGCCCCGCAGCTCCCAGTGACTTGGTTGCCTTTGAAAAGGAGAGATTATTTCCTTCAGGGAGTTTTGCTAATGCTGTGTCAGGTTGCTTTACAGAGCAGTGCTGTGTCCTGGTCTGAGCTAGAACAGAGCTAATTCTACTAAGGGATTTGACTTCTCAGCTCAGGCTCTGCTCACTGAGGCACTTTCTGCAGTTCAGGGCAGGGTTGCACAGCCAGGGGCTGCTCCTAGCAATGAGAAACTGATGGGGAGAGCTCCTGCCAAGGGCTGGGCTGCAGAAAGGCTCTGCCTGAGACTCTCCAGCCTGTCAGGTCTGGCTGAATGGCAGCACAGCCTGATGGGGTATCAGCCACTCTTCCCAATTTTGTATCATCAGCAGCTCCCTCCCTTCATGCAGGTCATTGCTGAGGATGTTGAACAAGACTGGCCCCAGATTTGCCGTGTTGTAGACTTCTCTGTGCCTAGTTAAAGGAGGATAAGTATTTATGATGTACATTGCAAAGTAGTGCTGTGAATCATTGTTTATGAAACATTTTTGGGTTGTTTTCATGGAAGGAGTTCTGGAAGTAGCCAGTAGTAGCAATATTGCTTTGATTCCTTCCTGCTCTTCTGAGCCTTTGAGCCTTTGGTAGCTCTGGATAGAATTGTACTCTGCACCTTCTAGAATATTGCTATTTGTAGCCGTCGCATCATAACTCATTAGCATTTTTTCACCAATTTCTTCTTGAGAAGTCTGCAGATGATGCATCTTGGGCTTATTCCCAAAATAAGACTGGGTGACCCTATTCCAAATTCTGATGTCAAATGAATGGGGTTTGAAACCTGTCAGTGCTACGGGAGTGTTTGGGAGGGGAGGAAGAAGTACTTCTGTGACTTGAGTTTTCCCCAGGGTTGGAATTTCATTGTACTGTATCCTTCTAATGGTGGGACTTGGTGATACCAAAGGTCTCTTCCAACTGAAACAATTCCATGATACACTCTCATTTCATCCCCTTATACCTCAAGACTTTGTAAATTCTCTCCTCAAGACAGCTGACTTTAGCTGATAGGGACTTCTGCTTTTTGTTTTTGTTCATTCTATAATATATTTCAGTAAAAGATTGAGGGATGAACTACAGGTAGAAGAAGCTTATTTAGATGCAAAGTTGTAACACTTCAGTTGTGTTCAAATTGGGTCACAGAATCATGGAGTGGTGGCAGTTGGAAGGGACCTCTGGAGATCATCAAGTCCATGCCCCTGCTGAAATAGCATCACCCGCAGCAGCTTGCCCAGGATTGCAATCCTGATTGGGTTTGGTATCTCTCCAGAGAAGGAGATTCCACAACCTCTCTGGGCAGCCTGCTCCAGGGCTCCAGCAACACTCACAGCAGAGAATTTTTCCTCCTGTTCAGATGGAACCTCCTGGGTTCCAGTTTGTACCCATTCCCCCTTGTCCTATCTCTGGGCACCACTGAAAAGAGTCTGGCCCAGGCTTTAAATTCAGTGTTTGGCTCGAAGGTTTAATGAAGTTATTATCTTGGTTCTATTTCCTTTGTGTTGCCAGTCAGCTGTTGTTTTTTCTTTTTTGAAAGCAAGTTAAGCAGTAGGCTTTGGGAACTGAAGAATTCCCTTCATGCTAAGTGGTTCCTCTGCATGCAGGTAGGAAGGGTGAGGGAGGGCTGCAACTGCAGCAGCATAAAAAAGGGTTTGAATTTCAGTGGCTGGCAGGTTAATGAGTAATTACCTGATTTTGAGAGGAGGTCACTGTAAAGGGGAGGATGAAGGGTAATGTGCACAGTTGGGTTGTGCAGTCTTTTGTTCAGGGTGTGCACCTCGCATGCTGTTGTTACTCATCCCACTCAGTTCGCTCTGCTCAGCCTGTCTAAATAAAATCAGCACCTTTTTTTTCCTGGAATTAGTTTTCTAATCACACTCTGGGTCCCTTACCTAATGCTATTAATGTCCAGTTGGATTAATACAGGTGCCCTTTTTTGAAGCTGCATACTGTAAACCCAACTAGTCAATAATAAACCTTAATTAAATTATCAAACAGCTCCTGGAATGCTTCACGTTCAGAGTTATTGTCACGTAGGCTTCAGCGCTGCTGCTTTTGATGACTCGATTAGTATGAACAATAGGAACTAGGGGAATGCAGGAGAGATTGAATACATACTTACAAGCTACTCTTGTTATCTTTAGCTCCCATAAAAAGCCCGAACACGCTTGTTTTGTGCAGGAATTAATTTGGAAGAGCAGTTTCTGCCTGGTAAAGTCCTGGTTTCATAGTTGTGATGTACACCTCATCAGTTATGACCATCTTCCTAGTGCTGTAGCCTGTTTGGACAAAAACAGTCCAAGAAATGTACTTGGCAGTGCTGACCTGAGCAGAAAGCTACATCATGCTTTTATTTATCACAGAATGGAAGGGACCTTTAAACACAGCCTAGTCCAAGCCCTGTGCAGGGACCAGAGACACCTTCAACTAAAGCAGATTGCTCAGAGCCCCATCCAACATAACCTGGAATGTTCACAGGGATTGGAACATCTACCACTTCTCTGAGCACTCTGGGCCAGTGTATCACCACCCTCAGCATGGTGTTAAGACAAGATGCAGCAGGCACAGACCGGAACCCAGGAGATTCCACATGAACACAAGGGAAAACTTTCCTGTGAAGGTGTTGGAGCCTTGGAGTAGGCTGCCCAGAAAGGTGGAGTCTCTTTCTCTGGAGGGATTCCGAACACATCTGGGCATGCTGCTATGGTTGTCCCTGCTTTAGCAGGGAGTTTGGAATAGATAATCCCCAGAGGTCCCTTCCAACCCCACCATGCTGGGATTCTGGGTGTCTACATGTTAAGGTAGACACCCAACTTTCAGTGTTGGGGATTGATTTGTTTTACATTTTTCATAGTCCATTACATAACTATATTTGTGTTGAAACACCAAGGAGTGATTTTCTGTTTTAAACCCCCATGCTGTTTCTTCTAGCCCATTGCAACAACTCCACCACGTCGTGGCTGGAAGGAGGAGTCCTTAAGCCGCAGCAGCAGCGATACCCAGGCCTCAGTTACCAGTGGGATCTCCCTTGGAGAAGCCATCCGTCAGCAAACTGCTGTTAGTGGGGTATTTGTGCTGGGCTTTGTTCTGCTTGGGGGTGAAGGTTAATGATGTGAGTGAAAGTTGCATCAAGTGCTCTGCCCTGTATCATTTAGACCTCTGCTGTCCTTGACCTGTAAAGTCAGGGTTTCTGTATTTTGGATCAGCAGAACAGGGTTGTTGTGAGCTCTGACAAACCATCCACAGTAGTCTTGTTCAAAGCTTTTTGACGTCTGACATTCAGAACTGAGTCCCCAACAGTTCAGTGACTATTCTTACTATTTTTTAGTTTACTTGTATATTTTTCTCCCCCTTCCTTCTCCTGTTTCCTGGTTCTCAGCCTCCTATATTTTCCAGGGTGGTGCCTTCTTCCTTGCCCCAGGGTCTGTGTTAAGTTTGTAAACTGCTATAACCTCACCCTTCTGCCTCTTCAATCATCAGATCTGTCTGCCTAAACCCAGCTGATTTAGCTGTTAGAGACAAGCTCAGCTGATGTAAAATCTGATTTCTTTTAGGCCTTCATGTTAATGTCCTGATCCATACATGATCAAGGAAAGCTGTACTCGCCTCATGAGCCAGCCATAGAAGTTCTGGTGCATATGCTGTCAAAGATTTAATTGCTGTTAATATTTAATGACTCACTGCATCAGATCACTGATGGTTTGGAAAGACAGGCTTGCTAAAAAAAAAATTATTTCCAAATGATTTTAAGAATCTTGTGCAAAAAGTAAAACAAAATTCTGGTGCAAAAAGTAGCTCTTGATATCTCAGTAAGGTTTCAAAAGGTAAAAGAGCTAGCAGCTGGTAAGCAGGAATTAGTGTTGTACTCCAGCCACTTCACAGGGACACTTTCTTGCTTATGTTAACATAAAGGTAATAATTTTATATGTTATATATGCTGCTGATAGTGGTTTGGCTTATAAATGATTAATACTCTTAATTCTCTGCACTGAAGACTGGCCTGTTCCTCTTTTATAATTAAACTTTCTCTGTTTAATTACTTCCCCAGTAATCCCAATGCAAATTCTTTTAATGAATGATGTGAACTAGGGCTGCCCCTTTCCCTCTCAATGTGAACCAAAAGTCTTCTCCTTAAAATGTACCAAAGCATTGGGAAGAATTTTCAGGCATTAGTTGTAACTGGAAATTTCCTTTAAAGACAAATCAGTTCTGCTCCTGGGGAGGGATAACTCCCTGCACCAGTACAAGTTAGGGGTTGACCTGCTGGAAAGTGGCTCCACAGAGAAGCACCAGGCAGTCTACACTAGGGAGGCCACATCTGGAGTATTGGGTATGGCTTTTGGCTCCCCCAGTTCAAGAGAGACAGGAAACTACTGGAGAGAGTCCAGCAGAGACTACAAAGATGCTGAGGGACACTTGGGTCCTCTCTGTGAGGAGGAAAGGCTGAGAGCCCTGGGGCTGTTGAGCAGCCCCAGAAGGGATCTGATCAATGCTCAGCAAGAGCTGAAGGATGGGGGGGCAAGAGGATGGAGCCAGATTCTTTTCAGTGGTGTCCAGTGACAGGACAAGGGTCATCAGGCACCCCAGGAACCCAAGAGGTTGCATCTGAACAGGAGGAAAAGCTGCTTTTTTGTGAGGGTGCTGGAGCCCTGAAGCAGGCTGCCCAGAGAGGTTGTGGAGTCTCCTTATCTGGAGAGATTCCAAACCCACCTGGACAATCTGTTCTGGGAGAACCTGCTCCAGCAGGAGTGTTGGATTAGATGATCCCCAGAGGTCTCTTCCAACTGCCACCACGCTGGGATTCTGTGCAATTGGAAACCCTTCTGCTTGTTACTCCCTAGTTGTACAGTGCAAACCATCTGCAGTATGTGGTGTCAGGAACCATATTGGCTCAGGATCCTACTGAAAGTCTTCTGCAGTGCTGGTATTTGGAGATGGAGCTCAGCTTCAGAGAAGTGATGGGAGGCTGGTGATGGATAGTGGATGATGACAACTGAGGTAGCAGTGAGATATGACTGTGGAGATCAGCAGTTCATAGTGCATTGTAATTCTTTTACATTAGGAACTGATTTAGAAGCAATAATTCCATTGTTCCATAATTTAGTTGTTATTTCCTTTGGAAATATATCCTAAAGCTTTCTTGATTCTTAACCACTTTTTTTTCCTCCCTACTTTATCTTAGGGAATGGAGTCATGGTATCAACTTCCACCAGAAGTGGATGGGAGCAATTTAACTGCTACCTCAGGAACAAAACTTGGCCTGACTTGTGATAAAAGTGACCTGACAGAATTCCCTACACTGGAGGAAGGAGTCCTGTCTTCAGCAGAAACGTCTAGAAGGCAGTATCCTGGAGACACAGCACATGGATTACTGCTGGGTATGTTCAAAGATGCCTTTTATTTGACTGCTAAGCAATTAGGATTTTACTTTTGTATCAATGCCTAACCTCACTGTAAAGAACTTCTTCCTAATCTCCAGTCTAAATCTGCCCTCCTCGAGCTTCAGTCCATTCTCTCTTGTCACTACAAGCCCTTGTGAAAAATCCCTCCCCGGCTGTCTTGCAGGGTCGCTTCAGGAAGGCTGCTCTAAGGTCACCCCAGAGCTTTTTCTGCAGGCTGAACAGCTCCAACTCTGGCAGCCTGTCCCCACAGGAGGGGTTCTCCAACCCTCTGATCATCTGTTGGCCCTTTACTGGACTTGCTCCTGCAGTTTGGTGTCCTTGTGTTGGGAGGACCAGAGCTAGAGGCAGTATTCCAGGTGTGGTCTCACAAGAGCAGAGGAGAGAGGGAGAATCACCTCCCTTGCCTTGCTATCACACGTCTTTTGCCCACATTTTTGTAGTCTGCTGAACTAGGAACCATTTCATCAAGAAAAAATTGCTGCTGTTTGTCAGGGTTTGTGTGTTAGACACAGCTGCAGCTGAGGAGTGAGCACAAGGCTCTTCAGCATGACACGGAGATGGAAGAATTCTCTGTACTGCTGCTGTTTTATTTGGTGCTCTCTAGAGAGTGAGCCAGTAGCTACAGGCTTGCTGTATATGCACTTAAATTGCCAGATATGGGAGGAAAGGTGAGAGGGAAAGGAGAAACCTAAGATGTGGTATTAATTTATTCCTTCTTCTCTTCAAAAAGTGTTTGGAGTCTCACTTAGGGGAGGGGGGGGTGGAAATTGCAATGCCAGTTGTACTGAAATTGCTCCTGCTGCACTGTGCAACAGATTGACAAAGCCAGGAAGGGTTTGTTTTTGTTTTGCCTTCTTTTTTTACCTTCCACAAATGGCAATTTGACTCTGACATTCAGAATTGTCAGCAGGCTGTAAGATAAAGTAGCATGCCCAGCTCTGCTTGCTCAGTGACTTCAACTGTGAGGAAGCTTTTGACCTTCAGAGCGACAGCAGGAAGAATTACTGTTTTGACACAAGATGCTCCAAGAGTGATGTACTGACGTCACTTGCTGCTTTAAGCACTGAGCACCTGCTCCTCTGCCTGCAAAACCTAGGTTATGTCTGAGCAAATGAGCCTCTAAATCATTGCAAGCATCTGAACTGTGAGAGCCAGGATCTTTCTGCATCCTGAAGAAGGGTTCTGAAACCGTTCGAGTTTGTGTGCTGGACGGCTCGGAGAAGCTGCTGAAGACAGAACATTTGGCAGGACTGGAGAGAGGTTTTATATCTATAGATTAAAAAAATCAGTTGTGCAACCCCAGTTAAATGTCATCTGTTGAACTCTCTCAGGGTACTTTCACAAATCATCTCTGCAGGTGGCAAGCTGGAAGAGGGGGCTTCCACCGAGATGTGGCTGCAGTGAATCTTGTCCAGTCTCTTCCCTCTGTATTTTTTTGCTGTTCCTTTTTTTCCCTCACTCTGCTTTCCTGGCCTTGTCAGTCATCTGCTGCTTCAAGCCAGTGATCAGCAGCACAGTTCTGACTGGAAACCTCTGGGGAAGGTAGGGTACTGTCATCCTACAGCAGAGATGTGCTACACAGTGCAACTAGAATGCTCTTTGGAGAAGCCAAGGGAGCAAGGCTGCCTGAAATGGAGCCTGGTCTGAGGGTGCACTTCTGCAGTATATTTAGTTAGCTAAAGTCTGCTGGTGAACTGGGGACTGGAGCATCTCTTCTTCCAGGGAAGGCTGAGAGACCTGTGGCTGTTTAGCCTGGAGAAGAGCAGTCTGAGAGGGGATCTTCTCAATGCTGATCAATAGCTAAAGGGTGGGGGGCAAGAGGGGATGGGTCCAGACTCTTCACTGCTGCCCAGTGACAGGACAGGGGGCAGTAGGCACAAACTGGAACCCAGGAGGTTCTATCTGAACCTGGGGACAAAATTCTTTGCTGTGAGGGTTCTGGAGCCCTGGACCAGGCTTGTCCAGAGAGGTTGTGGAGTCTCCTTCTCTGGAGAGATTCCAAACCTATCTGGATGTTGTGATCCTGGGCAACCTGCTTTAGCTAAAGGGTTGGACTGGATGATGTCTAGAGATCCCTTCCAACCCTCATTCTATGAAAGGAAGAGTGTGGCTTTTCCTTGTCCTGCTGCATCCCCTTGGCCAAACCCGTGTTGTGAATCAGTTCAGTCAGGTCAGCTTTGCTGTTCAGACTGAAATGTGATGGTAAAGTTGGCAATGGAGATGAGTATGTTTCAGCTGGACCAGAGCTTCCTTGTCTGTGCAAAAAAAAGGAAGAGAAAACACATCTCTGTCTGGGAGGGAGAGATTTGGCCTGTTCCTTTCAAGTGGAGATGGAAAACACAAAGGCTCTTGGTCAGAAATACAAGTAAGAAGCTGAGGAAAGAGTTGTGGCCTCACCACTGCCCAGTACAGGGGGACAATCCCTGCCCTGGTCCTGCTGACTGCACTATTGCTGATCTAAGCCAGGATGCTGTTGGTCTTTTTGGCCACCTGAGCACACACTGGTTCATGTTCATCAATGGTCTGTGCAGTGAGGTATTTATCTCTCAGCAAACACCTGCCTTGCCTGTGAGCCTTCTCTGTGAGAACTGGGGGTTTTCTGACTTTCCAGTGGTGCAGGGACAAGGACAGCTCTTGTGGGGACTGCATGCAGTGAAGATTTCCTGTTTATAGTTCTGCCTGGGGAGCACTAATTCATTTTTCATCTGTTTGAGTGCTGGCTTGACTTTCTTAACACAAATGTTGAGTGGTACTTAAATTAAAAGCATTGATTTGTCAGCCAAATGTTGTGACTTGTGATGTGTGTATATTAGTGTAAATGCACATTTATCTTATCAATACATGTGTAGGCACATTAAAAGAAATTGTTTGGCAAGATCTATTTTTGGCAGCCTTTGACAGCTTTTTTCTTATTTTTTCCAATTATTTCTAGTTCCCTCCCTCAGCCTCTTTTTGTTTCTTCGTTTACAAAGACAGCACAGGCAGTCTTTATTGGAGAGAAGCTTTTTCTGTAATCACTTAGATTTTCATTTTGGGTGGAAATGTGTTTTCAAGCTAAAGAAGTTATGCTGGAATTCAGAAAAGCTGATTTCCCTCTTCTGTTGTCTGAATAAAAATGAGATGCCAGGGATCATCCAGTCCAACCCCCCTGCTAAAGCAGGGTCACTCACAGCAGCTTGCCCAGGATCACAATGTCCAGGTGAGTTTGGAATCTCCCCAGAGAAGGAAACTCCACAACCTCTCTGGGCAGCCTGCTCCAGCCTCCAGCACCCTCACAGCAGAGAAGTTTTTCCTCCTGCTTCAGATGGAACCTCCTGGCTTCCAGTTTGTGCCCACTGCAACTTGTGCTGCCACTGGGCACCACTGACAAGAGTCTGGCTCCATCCTCTTGCCCCCCACCCTTTAGCTCTTGCTGAGCATTGCTCAGATCCCCTCTGGGGCTGCTCTTCTCCAGGCTCAACAGCTCCAGGGCTCTTAGCCTTTCCTCCTCACAGAGATGCTCCAGGCCCCTCAGCTTCATTAGAGCCTCCAGTGGACTATTGTCAGTAGTTCCCTGTCTCTCTTGAGCTGGGGAGCCCAGAACTGAACCCAGTACTCCAGATGTGACCTTACTAGGGTAGAGCAGAGGTGGAGAAGAACCTTGCTTGATCTGCTGGTCACTCTCATCTTCATGCACCCCAGAACGCCTCAGCTTGTCAAGTTACTCAGCAGTAGCTAAGTTTTTAAGGTCCATATATCTATATATGTAAATATAATTTCTTTCCTATAAATTAAGGAAAAAAATGTTTTTTTTTACGTTTCATTGCTGCTTGGTATCACAAATAGTGACAAAGAAAGTGTGAGTGAGTGGGGACTGCTGTGGTGATGGGGAGAGGGTGGTTTTAAAGCAGTACTTGAAAACCCAAGAACCCCACTTAAGTTGCTGTGGCATGTTTGTGCCATCTGTCCTACAGATGCTAAAGTATAAATTTGGCTTCCTCTCAAAGACATTAGACTGACCATGTGGTGGGGACAGCTGCAGAGAGAGAGGGGAATGGTTGAGACTCCATCCAGCAAGCCTGATTATTTTTCTAGCTACTGATGAGGTGGAACTAAGGGGCATCCAAATTTGGAGGCAGCTTTGCTGTGTGCTGGAGGATTATTTCTATCTAAATAATTAGCCTCTCGCTGCATAGTATCCTAAAGTAATTAAAAGACTGTTAATTGGAAGTATTAAATTAAAAATGAATCAGAAAGGTCATCTTGTGGTTGGATACCACTCACTGAGTGATTTAATAGAGGCTGGAGAAAGCCTCAGGACAAAGCTGACGTAATGTAAACTTGATTTTTTTTTGGTATATAATGGTCATCCTCTCTGATGTGATTATGCTTCTGTAAGTGATGCTGAGTGTAGCTTGTCTGAGGTAGCTGAAAACTAATGAACCTAAATTAAATAAATGTGAATTCTGCTTCCAAAAGTCATACTCTTGAGGGGAGAAATGGCTTTTTTGCTTTAAAATAAAAGCTTATCTACCAGAGGATTGGATGTGATTTCCTCTGCATCCATCGTGTTGGTGCAGTCACTTACACTTAGCAGATACCACCTTGGAGTTGTCTTTATTCTTGTGGTATAGAATATTCCCTTTTGTTTCTGTAATCAGTGAAGTGAAAGAAGAAGTGGCAGCCAGCCTTAAGAACAAAGAGACATGTGATCAGGGAATGCCAGCATGGTGGGGGTTGGAAAGGATCTCTGGGGATCATCCAGTCCAACCCCCCTGCTACAGCATGGTCACCCATAGCAGGCTGCCCAGAATCACAATGTCCAGGAGGGTTTGGAATCTCTCCAGAGAAGGAGGCTCCACAGCCTCTCTGGGCAGCCTGCTCCAGGGCTTTGACACACTTAGAGCAAAGAAGTTTTTTCTTCATGTTCAGATGGAACCTCCTGGGTTCCAGTTTGTGCTCATTGCTCCTTGTGCTATCACTGGACACCACTGAGAGAGTCTGGTCCCATCCTCTTGCCCCCTGCCCTTTAGCTATCAGTCAGCATTGAGAACATCCCCTCTCAGTCTTCTCCAGTAAGCAGCCCCAGGGCTCTCAGCTTTTCCTCCTCACAGAGATGCTCCAGGCTCCTCAGCATCTTTGCAGCCTCTCCTGGGCTCTCTCCAGTAGTTCCCTGTCTCTCTTGAACTGGGGAGTCCAGAACTGTACCCAGTACTCCAGATGTGGCATGTCTGGGACAGAGCAGGAGGAGAGGAGAACCTCCCTTGACCTGCTGGAGTCTTCTGAATGCAGCCCAGGAGACCGTTTGCCTTCTTTTATTGCTGCAGTAGTAGACAGTGCTACTGCTGTAATTGTGAAGACTTAAGTTTTCATTATCTTCTTATAATCACTTGTCTCTTGAAACCCTAAAGGAAAGATTCTCTGCAGCCTTTGCTGTAATTGCGATGTAAGGAAACCTGCAGACGGGGAAGGGCTGGAGTGAGGATTATTGCTTTCTGAAGTAGATGGTGTTCTGGGCAGGAGCCCTGTGGACGTCCTCTGATGTGTGCAGACTGCATGGCAATCCTAATGGGAGGTGCTGGTAGGAAAGGTAAGGGATGTGGGCAAAAGGAAGTTTAAATTTCAAGTGAGAGATGTCAGAGCCATGAAAAGAAACTTTCATTTGATACGTGGTAAGAAAGCTGAGTTTAATAGATGAGGAAACATGTTCCAGGAGAGGATTGAAATGCTGGCATGACATCATTTTCACTGCAGTTGGCATGGCTTTGGATCCTGAAGGCTGTATTAGTTGGCAGAGCAGTTTAAAGAAGGGTTGCCTGGCAAGCTCTTACTCCTGTGCTGTTGTTATTTTTTAACAGGCATTCAGGACAGTCAATCTTCTCGCCGCCTTCCGCTGCTGAGGTATTTGCAAGGCCAAAGATTTTCAGATGAGACTCCTCTCCAGCAATCTGAAATGAGTTTTAGACCCTTAAGGTAGGGTAAAGTTACCTGGTATCATGAGAATGCAAGTTAATTGGCCTTAAATTGTCCTATATTTAAGGATTCAATGATTACAGTTTCATGGTCGCAGAATGAAGCCGAGGGTATGATTTGCTCGATGTATAGAGAGGAGGCATTGTCAGAGTTTTACTCATCTTGCTATTTTGCCTTCAGAAGAGCTTGAACAAGGGAGGAAAAAAGGAATAAACCTCTTCTGAACTTATCATCCTAATGTACCTGAGGAGAACAGAGAGCTGTTAGATGCCCCATCCCTGGAATCATTCCAGGTCAGGTTGTTTGGGGCTGCAAGCAACCTGCTGTAGTTGCAGATGTCCCTCTTGGCTGCAGGGGGGTTGGACTGGATGACCTTTAAAGGTCCCTTCCAAACCAGTCTGTGATTCATGATTTATATTAAAAAAACCCCAAACAAACCAAACGAAAAGATCACTTGCAAATTTATGTATGTGTGTAAGCAGCTCCTATATTTAAATAATGAACATCCTGTTAGTAAAAAATGCTTCAGTCCTAAAGAGATTGAACAATCCTGACATGCTAAGTATAAACTAATAATTACTTTCAAACCTTTATTTTGTTAGGCAGTAGGTAGGGCTGGTTGATACTGTTTGGACTTGCTTTCATCAGATGTTGTCTGTGGAGGGGATGTGTTTATGTGTAGGTTGATAAGCCCCAGTTCCTTATTTGAGTCAAGTTCTACTTTTGCCTTTTATATTAAAGCAGAGAATGTGGATGTTGAAATAAGAAATACGATCAGAAATTCACTTTTCTTCCCTCTTGCAGAGGAGTCCCTGATGTTTCTGGTGTGTCTGAGCAGCACTCAAAGCCTCCACACATCCCTGAAGTTGTGTCACTGACAGATGCTGAGTTTCCTGGTGGCAGCTTTCCTTTGTCCCAGCATCCCCTGTCGTTCAGAGCCCTGGAACTTTGTGATGCCAGTAGTAGTGGTTTTATGTCTCAGCAAACCTCACTCTCTGGGCAGCTGCTTGTGAGCAAGGAGGCAAATGGAGGCTGTAAAAATGGAGCTGATGAGGAGGCACCAATTCTCCAAACAAGAGATAGCGTAGCAAACTCCACTTCAGAGGTGATGCTAAACAAGGCCAATGGACTGAGCCAAGTGGAAGCTCCTCTGGCAAAGCAGAGCTGTAGTACATCTGCTGTAAAAGATGAACATTTCTCCTGTAACAGCAATGTGCCAGCTGCTGGTTGTGAGCTTTCAGAGAAAGAAAAAGGTTCAGTGAGGCATGAGGAGTTCTCATCTTCAGAAAACTCCTCTTGTAAAACAACACTGACTAAGAACTCAGAAAAGAGTGAAAGAGAGATGCTAAAGGGAAAGGTAAAACTGTCTGAGAGTGAGTCAGAAAGGTGTGTGAGGCAGCTAGAGGAGCTGGAAAAAGAGAAGAAGGTTCCTGAGCTTGATCTGTCTTATAATTTATCTGATGAGTTGAAGAAAGACAGTTGTAAAAATCCAGATGCTCAAGATGTTTTTTCTGCAGAGACTTCTGAAATGGGCAAAGGAATGTGGAGGGAACATGGAGTGGATTTAAATGGCTCTGAAGGCTTGAAGTTCATGGCTGCTACTGAGGAACTCCAGGGTGCTTTTCTCAGTCAGTACAAAACACCATCTCCTACAGGAAGAATTGAGAAGGAGGAGTTTGTCCCTGCTGTGACAACCACCAGTGACTGTGCACCTAAACAGCTAGTTGTGAGTGATATGGAAGCTCCTTCATGCAGGGAGAATGCCCCAGTGGAAGCAGAACCTGAAGCCAGCAGGAGTGATTTAACTATTTCAGGTGTTTCCATCCTAAAGGGCCATACAGTCACAGGCATTTCCCCTTCCTTTAACCTTGTTGGTGATGGCTCCTTCTCAGTACACTTGCCTCGTCCAAGCTATCAGTCTACTCCAGGAGTACTTCTAAAGAAAAACACTACGGCAGGAGAGCTTGGTGGTGCTGTGATCAAATCAGATATCCAGGCCTCTTCCCCATGCTTAAATGAAGAAACCTCAGGAAGGTCCTCTGCCAGCACACCTGTATCTGTGGAGAAGCAACATGCACTCCAGTGTGCTCAGAAGGAGGACAGTGAACACTTGAAGTCCTTAAAATGGAAATATCCCCACACTGGAAGAATTCAGTCTCTCCCATCTCTTAGTTTCATGGAGAAGGTGGGGGCTTGGAACGTGAGCCAGCCAGAGGAGGTACCTGATGCAGTGACTCCGTGTCACCCAGGGGGAGTTTCTGCTGGAAGGAAAGCCCACAGTGCAATTGCCAGTTCTTCAAACTACATGATGTCAGCACAAAAAAGCAGCAGAGACCCCAAAGATGATACTGGGGCTTCCTCTAGAGAGACAGGTTCCCTGGGAAGTTTGCATGGTCGCAACAAAAGCTTGTTGCTTGACCATCCTCTTACTCGATCCCAGTCTGACAACGCTGTCAATGTTTGCAGCTGGAACATGGCCTTGGC
Organism: Indicator indicator; assembly: GCF_027791375.1. Taxonomy (NCBI): domain Eukaryota; kingdom Metazoa; phylum Chordata; class Aves; order Piciformes; family Indicatoridae; genus Indicator; species Indicator indicator. Next base: position 12,982,639 of record NC_072032.1, on the reverse strand, counting down.
TGGAGTTGTTCCACCACCAAACTCAACAGAGGCAGTGCAGCCTCTGAAAGAAAAAAGTGATGTTTTAGGAGAAAAAAATGATGTTTTGGGAGTGTCTGAAAACAGTTCAGGAGGCTCCCTGGTACAGAAATTCACAGCTGAGGTTGAAGATGCAGAAAGTACAGACCCCAGTGTGTTTGTTCTGGGTGAAGGAGTTGCTCAGCTCCCTAGAGAGGAGAGAAACTTGCCAACTGATGACCAGAAGAATTGTGATGCTCCGGAAAATCAGCCTCACAACCTAAGTATTCCTCCTGGCCGTGTCTGCATGGACTATTTTGGTGATATTTCTCCAGATAGTTTGAATCTTCTTGTGAGTTCTGGGGAGAGTAGCCATGGAGCTTTGTGCTCTGCAGGGTGCTCTGCAGTGTCTTCCAAGCACTCCTTCCCCAGTGCAAAAGATGATGACTTCATCCCTATTGGAGCAACTTCTTTGGGAACTCCAGAGAAAGAAGAGCTTAATATTGAAGAAAGGATCCCAGTAAGTTAGTTTCTATCCAGAATCTGTAAGTTTTCTTTAACTTTTGCTTCTGAAGAGATGAGAGTGCACTTGGCCTGGCTGTCCTAGTGTGAGTGGGACGTGAAGTGTCACAGGAAGGAGACACCAGCATGCTTATGGCTAGCTTCTGCTATCCCATTCTATTGAGAACCTGCCACATGATAGTTCTAGACATATTATCAAATATGTGTTTTATGTAAACCCAAAAAATTCTTTCAGGACTCATTACAAGTGGTTCTTAATTTAACCTCTGTTTTCAGAGTTATCTCCTGTCTTTTTCCACTGTTCTTTTTAAGAGGCTCTAGGAGGGCCTCCATCACTGCAGACTAAATGAACTGGTTTTACACTGCTCTGTGCTGCTGGTGAATTTCACCCATGATATTAGTTCAGCTTCTCTTAAATACAGAGGTGGGAAAATAACTTTTAGTTAATATTTAACATGAACTGTGTGATCTACTTTAGGTGATCCTGCTCTGGCAGAGGGGTTGGACTAGATGATCTCTTGAGGTCCCTTCCAACCCCCTGACATTCTGTGATGCTTTGAATAAAGAAAGGTTTGGGTATGGGAAAGCATTTTTGTTTTTTTTTTTTCTAGATGGTAGTATCATGGTAACAGAATGCAAGAGAAATATACAGATTGGTGGCTGCTGCTGGTGGAACATGACATAGGAGCAGGACGTAGTGATACAAAGGGAAACCTGTCTGATAAAAGACTTGTAAATAACTTGGTTGTGGCTCTTTTAGCAGAGCATTGATAAAGTCACTTCTTATCTCCCAGGTTCTTTCATTTCAAAAGCTGAGGTTATAATTATCCAAACGTGAGGCTGAGACTCAACTGCTGACTAAGGGAATGTTAGGCTGCAGAAGAGAGAGCTGAACTTCACACACCCACGGATCTGCAATAATAGCAAAACCAACACAGAACTCCTTGGCAAATCAAATTGCTTTTTTTCTTCTATAAATACTCATTTTGCTTGTTCACTTTGTTCCAGTATCCAAGGCATAAGTTCTTGATTCTTTCTGTGTTGCTCATAAAGATGCTTGGAGCCTCTGTGCGTCCTTCCTCCTTGCTATCTTCGTTGGCTGATGGAGATTTCATTTCTCCCTTCCCCATCTGAAGATGGTTGATGAGAATGGAGGGCAGATTGTGGCAGCCATGCTCACGATCCTGCTAGCTGCTGAGTGTTAGAGAAAATGAAATGCAGATTTATGTTAATACTGAACATGTAATTACCTTCTGAGTAAGTGGCTGTTCCTCTCACAAGATGACTCCTGTCATCATTAGGTCTTTGGAACTGTGTTTTAGAAGCACTCTTCCCTCAGTTGTCTTTGCAAATACATGATGAAACAAATATAAATATTGCAGGGAGGAGATCTGAGATGAAATTCATGAGCTGTAAAGGTTGTCTGTTACCTCCTTCTTTTACTGACTGTAATCAGGCATGTTCTCCAGCCCTAATTTTGAGGAATTCCACTCTCATCAATCACTGACAAGGTAAAGGAGATCAAGTGACATATATGACTATTAATATGGAGGCTTATAATAAAGTCAGAGGAAGTAGAGTTGGCTAAGACCTATGAAGTAATTTATTTCATTTTGTCAGGTAGTTTAGGACATATTGTAGAAGAGTTGACATTCAACTTGCCCCTACAGGTGGTTAAGTCAAGGCAAGTTTTGTTGTTTCTGTTTTTTTTCTTCATATCATGTCTGTATATAAACTGAAATGCTGTGTTGAAAGGGAAGAAATTACTTCCTCAGGAGATCCTGGATGGCCTTTGATAGGCTCTTAACCTCCACAAGACTCTTCCAGCTTCCAGAACATGTTAATACAGGGAACAAAGCTGTGTGTGTCTGAACTGCCAGTCTCTTGGCACGGAGAGAGCTGATTTCACTTTCCCTAATATATCTGAGAGTTTTAGGTTTTGAGGATGATTTTTGTTTGGCTTCTCTAAACTAACTGCTTTGTTTAATGTTAATGAAGTTACACTTGGATAGTGTAACAGACAGAGCTCTGAGCAACCTCATCTAGGAGAAGAGCAGCCTCATCATGATGTTCCTGCTCACTGCAGGAAGCTTGGGACTAGGTGACCTTTAAAAGTGTCTTCCAACTCAAAGCATTCTGTGATTCTTATGATAATATTTTCAGTGCAGCAATCATTTGGGGAGAAAAAGTGATTTTTAAGCCACACCTTTGTGTTCTCTTTAAAATGACAGATGCCATCCCAAAAAAGGTGAAGCTGAGGCTTATCAGTTTCCTCTGAAGTACCAGACAGAGTACAGAACATCCATTTGAGTAGAAGCACTATAAGCAGTTGGCTATGGCCACAAGATTTGTGGCCCCTTCTTTACTGACTTTTTCCATAGTCTGTGGATCCTGTGGAAAGGGCTGGACACTGGTTTGGTGGTAGCAGGCTACTGCCAGCTGCCATCTTGGGCACAGGACGAAGGAAAGGTCAGGAAAGCAGCAGGAGAGTGCAAGCACGAGCAGAAGCTATCACCACCACTGCCATTCCTGCAGCTTGCTTCTGAGTTGCTACCAACCCCAAATGTTTTGCTTGTGTCTTCTTTTGCCAGATTTATCTTCGTAACCTTGGCATTGATCAGTCACCTGGAACCATCCTGACACCGTTTGTCCCCCGAGGACCCATCAGGGAAGTTGAATTCTCCCCTTCAGACCTTAGAACACTAAAGGACTCCACTGACACACTGGCAAGGACTGTTCCACAGTCACAAGGTATGGGGAAGGAGGGCCTTGTGCCCTGCACAGAACTTCCAACTCACCTGTGAGGTTACTCTTGGCCTGGTAGTGTTTCTCCTCAAGTGATGTGTGTTCATATGAATTGATCTTCTCCCATCTGAAGTGGGAGGTATTTGGCACTGGAAAAGTAAGGATTAAAACCTTTGTAAACATGCCCTCTTGCTGAGGAGTCATGGCTGTGGGGCATCTTCTGGCCTTTCTCTGTTTTAACTTACTCCTCTTTTTACAAGAGGGCTTAAGAAGGGAATGTTTTCTATCTGAAAATTAAATATGACTAGGCTTGTTCTTCCTGTGATAGAAGTAAGTGTTGGTTTCTCTTTCTTTCCAAGGCTTCTCCCTGTGTTCAATGTGGCAGGAAGGCAGATGTGTTCTGTAGCTGACCAGAGCAGTTCCTAAACCCATCCATCTCAACATAAAAAATCCAGTATGACTGTAATGAGGGTTGAGGCATTTCTCTATGAAGACCAGAGTGTGCTCAGTTAGGGTTGTTACTTCTGTCTTCTTTTAAGCATTGTGGGAGAATGGGCAACTGAAACAACTTGGCAGTTGGTACAGGGATAAAGTTGTCCTCAACAGGAAGATTTTTTTCAGCTGGACTCTGGGCTGCTTAATGGACTTGAAAGTATCAGGCCGTGAAACAAAAATGTGTTTGAAACAACAGAGCTGTTGGCAGGGAGCTGGCTCTTCACTGCTGTGTGGATTTACACACACCTGCCAGTGTGCATTTAAAAACAGCCTTTGCACTTAATTTTGCCTTTTTAATGTATTTATTTGTTTAAAAAAGCAATTGGATAGTCTATATCCAAATGCTAAAAGCTAATCTGGTCTGCTTTTGGACCTTTCTAATCAGTGGTAGGAAACAAGCTTTACCCATATTGGCCTAGTTGAAAATATTCTTTCAGTGGGCAGTTCTTATGGAAGTCTTAGTTCAAGACTCAATCTAAAACCAGTTTCCCAATATTTGAATTCTTCTCTCTGTCCACACAAGAGTTCTTTACTGATGCAGCTGTTTTCTGGAGCCCCAGACTTAATGAATCTTCTGTTCCTTTGCAGGCAGAATGTTGTCAGCACTTGAAATCACACAAACAAGCTTTAACTTTGGCACTTCCACTCTGAGCATGTCTATACCAACGAATTCAGAAGCTGGCTCTGATATTCTGTCACCTCATGAGCTCTCTCCTTGCTTCTCAAGGTCCTTTGGAGACAAACCAGTGAGCCAGTGCAGTGTGTCAAGACACCAACCAGAGACAACTGCTCTGCTTTCTGCACAGTGGGAGGCAGAGTGTTCAGCTGTCTCCAAACCAGCCCAGCTGAGCCAGCAGCTCCAGTCTGTTCCACCCAGCTGCCATTCAGACAGAGAGGGTCCCATGCTCCTTGCAAATAGTGTTCAGGATCTGCTGGCTGAAAAGGAATCAAAGGATGTGAATAGGAGCCTGCAGAGATGGACTTCTGACTCTTTGGCTGGGCTTAAAAGTGAGATGGAAGTTGACAGAAGATCACAAAGTTCAAGTCTAGGTAGTAAGAGAAATAGGAGTCAAGGAAGTCATTCTGTGATTGGATCTGGTGCACTGCAAGAGATACATAAGCTGCTGGCAGAAGTCAAGGATATAGTTGGCATGAGGGGTGAGCCTGTCTCTGCCTCGTCTAGAGAAGGTGGTGAGTCTTCCCTGGTGCTGATTAGCAAGGAGGATAACCCCAAAGATTCCAGGTTAGGGAAAGACAACATCCCTCAGGGTGAGAAGATACTGTCTTGGGATGAGATTACAACCCAAAGAAGTATGCAAGAAGAGGGGTTGGTGATAAGGCCTCTGAATTCTAACACATGCAACCTAAGGCAGGAAAATTCTGACCTCAGTCTGCACAACAGTAAAGACACAATGAGGAAAATGAGCCAAGACTTTAGGACAGCAAAATCTGTAGGAAGGGCTGAGCCAGAAGGTTGTAGCAGTGTCACCACAGACAGAAATCAGCCTGGTCTTGTGGGCCTTGCACAAAGCAAGGGCAGTAGTGAGGTCAGCACTCTAAGGGCTTCAGAGCTGGGGAATCCTCCCTCCTTGGAGCCTCGAGGCAGTGTCACTGAGGTCGCAGGAGGCTCCCAGAGCAAGCTGTCCAAAGGCAGCCTGGCTGGAAGCAAGGCAGGAGGCACACAGGAGAGTGATGACAGCAGCAGTGGGGACTCGCTGGCTGCCCATGTCAAAAGCCTTCTGAGGAATCCTTCTTCCTCTGAGCCTCCAGCCAGTGCCACCCATGTCCCAGAAGGCTTCCAGAGTGTCTTGCCTAAAGCTGCTTCAGCCAGGAGCAAGGCAGGAGGCCCAGGAGAGAGCGATGACAGCAGCAGCGGAGATTCCCTAGCTGCCCGTGTCAAAAACCTGCTGAGAAGTGGCTCACCTGTGGCACACACAACCCAGGTGCTGAGCAGCACGGATGAAGAGGAGAGGAAATCACGAGGTAACAACCTGTCTCAGTTGTGACAAGTCTTGGTTTGGCTGTATGCTTAAGGGATTGCTTTGAAACGAAGGCTTGTGGGTGTAGGAGAACCTCTGAGGTCATCTGAGTCCCTTCCCCTGGTTTTAGGGATTATTATATTTATTATTAATGATAAGCTTTAATGGGACAGGGCTTGAATGTAGCTTCTGTAGCATGATAGAAGGGGACAGAATTGGACTTCCCCAGTTTGAATGCTTCCTTTTGCATAGCAGTGACACAAAGTGTTTTGTCCACACAGCTGTTAGATGTGTGCAGGGTTAAGAATTTTGGAAGGGACTGTGTTAAAGAGCATTGACTGGAGAGACTGTAAAGGTAGCAGAACCTGGCAATGGCTCTTGGATCTCTCTCTCCAAAGAAATGTCCAAAAGACCCATTTTAGATTGTGTTCCTGGTCTGTCCAGGAGCTCTGGCTTTTGATGGAGGTCTTGTTCCCTTCTGAAACATGGCAGCAAGTGGTGACAGGAGCAAGAAATGCATAGCAGAGGTTTGATATCACGTTGTGAAACTGTTACCATGCATGATGTGGGAAAATGGAAAGGGACCTGCTTTCTGCTTGATATTGTTTGTGTAGCATGGGTGAAGCTCAAACTGGCCAGCTGCTCGGAGGACTCTCTGTCAGACTGGAATGAAGAGGACCAGCGAAGGATAGAGGAAATAAAGGCAGAGCTGCTTCGGAGTGCCCAGAAATCTGCACTAGCCAAGGTACAAAACAGGCTCTGGGTGGGCTCAATAGGCTGGGGCTGGATTCCTGTCACTGGTGCCCAGTGACAGGACAAGGGGCAATGGGCACAAACTGGAACCCAGGAGGTTCCATCTGAACAGGATGAGAAAATACTTTGTTGTAAGGGTGGTGGGAAAATTCTTCTCCTCATATCCAACATAAAACTCTTTGCTGTGAGTGTGCTGGAGCCCTGGAGCAGGCTGCCCAGAGAGGTTATGGAGTCTCCTTTTCTGGACTCCACCTGGACATTGTGATCCTGGGCACTGCTGTGAGTGACTCTTCTTTAGCAGGAAAGTCGGACTGGATGATCCCCAGAGGTCCCTTCCAAACCTCACCATGCTGGGAATCTCTGATTCCAAGAAATTGCTTTAAACTGGCCACAAAACTTTTCTGCTTTCATCATGAAAATATTTTTGCTCTCCAACAGCTTTAATTTGAGATAAAAAATGGGATTGAATGTGCAGAATGGCAGTGAGTAGGTTTTTGTGTTAGACTTGAGATAAATGTATCCTTCCCTCCGAGCAAAACAATGTCACTGAAGAATACAGATGGAAAACTGTTCCATGGAAAAATATGCAGCCAGTTTTGTTGCTGACAAACTAATCTGCTATAAAGTTAATGGAAACTGTCCAGTGAAATACCTGTTGAATTTATAGAGCAAAGCTGGCCATGCACTGACTTTAAGAGAACAGAGCAATGATTATCAGAAGATATTTTTCTTCTCCTAAGCTTTAAAGACTGAGAAAGACAAACTGTTCCTAGTGCTCAAGCAAACAGTTCTTTCATCAGACCATCATCTTTATTTAGTGCTTTCCATGCAGGCTCGTGATGAGTGTTCTCTTTGCAAAGTTTAGAGCCTGCTTCTCGTTTTTATAGGTGACAACTGGAGGAATAGAATGTGCCACTGGGAGGTTTTATTGTTTCCTGCAGGAAGCATGTGAAAATTGTCTGTAAAAAAAAAACAAACCACAAACCAAAAACACCACCAAAAGGAAAATGCAAGGAAGGAGTAAGACAGCTTGGGAGAGTTCTGATCTTCTGATTGTAAAGGTCATTCTGTCTTGTGAGATAGTCAAGTATCTGATGGCTGTCACTGGTGGTGTGTTAACAGACACTAAAAAAGCATCATCACAGTGATTTCTCGAGTTCTAGCTGAGTGAAGTGCCGAGGAGGTGATTAGGACATATGCACACAAATGGGCTCCAAACATGTACTCAAGGGCTCAGCTGAAGAGTGACCCAAATAAGGGAATATTGAGTATGAAAACTGAAGTTTGAAGATGTCTCTATCAGCCAGCAGTGCTTATGAATCATAGTCAGAGTTGTTGCGATTGGAAGAAATCTTTCAGATCAACAAGTCCAGCCATTATCCCAGCACTGCCAGGTCACCAAGTGACCCAGGGGAACTGAATTGTATTGCTTTGCTTTCTCTTCAGTGAAGCTAACAGCCCTTCTGTAGTGAATCTGTTTGCTGCAGAGCTCCTTTGTGGAGTGTCCCTGTACAGCTCATCCATTGCTCAAGTGTCTCTGCTCACGCTGTGACACTTCTCTGATGAACACCAAAGCCTGGCAGAAATGCTCAGGGATAGGCAAACACAAAACTCTTGACATAGGATGTTTCTGAATTTCATCCTGACTCTTCCTGAAGGTCTGAACTGGCCATCCATGGAAAGAGAAAGTGCAGTGCCTTGAGCTTCTTCAGGAGGAGGAGACAACAAAGGCTTTGGTTAGAATCATAGAATTGCTTTGTTTGGAAGAGACCTTTAAGTTCAACTCTTAAACCAGCACTGCCAGGTCACCACTAAACCATGTACCTCAGCACCACATCTACACAGCTTTTCAGTCCCTTCAGGGATGGGGACTCCACCACTTCCCTGGGCAGCCTGTTTCAGGGCTTGACAACCCTTTCAGGGAAGAAATTTATTGTACTATCCAACCTAAAGCTGAGTGTTCTCCCTTTCTGTACTGTATATGCTGTATTTTTCCACTCCTCCTTCTTTCTCACTTTCTCAGGAAGTTCAGCAAGTTGTAGCTCTAAATTTGCACTGCAATCTCTGGTGGATCATATGCCACACAGAGCTTTTTTTGAAAGATGACACATAACAAGCACAATAAAACATGTGAAAGCCTTGGGAAGAGGAGTTTATAGCAACTTTTGTGCTCGCTTTCTGTAGTAGGAGTTGCTGTGTATTGCTTCAGGCTATGGTATGTGGTTTAGGGAAGAGATGGTCTCAGGAACACCCATACTGTGGCACAGGGCTGCTCAGTGTCCTTGTGTTCTTCTACAGTGCCTTGTTGTCCCTCTTGGCTCTAGGAAATACAGGAAGCCAGGTAAACTACTTGACTTGCTTAGAGTAGATAAAGCCACAGAAAAATACTGCTTGGGGATAATAAACCAGAACTTGCTGCAGTAGTTTTCTGAGATGTAGAAAGGATGGAAAATCTGCTGTGGAATACCTGTTTTTACCTTGTGACTTACCCCAAAAATGGTTTTTACTGTTTTTTGTATCCAAATTCCAACTAGCTGCTGAGGATCTCATTATCCAGGGCTCTGTGTTCCCTTTATTCATGAAATGCATACTCTGTGGGTTCCACACTTGTTCCAAGCAGTAGGAAAAAGGAAATCTAGCCTGAATTTATTGATTTGTTTTGCTTTGTGTAAAGCAAGCTTCTCTGGCCCATCTCCATGCTTCTATCTCAGATTTGCTCTCTGCACCTCCATGGAAGTATTGTGATTTTTAATGACACTTAGGAAGTGCAGATAAATGAATCAAATGATGTCCCCACTTCAGAAATTCTTGCTAAGAAGGCTGGTGGCCTGTGGTTTCACAGACACTGACCTGCTTTGGCTCTACATTTTGATGCTGATGGAATGATTTGCCTTTTGTCTTGTCCCTTTCAGTGGTCACTAACCTTGATACTGCCTCTGACACTAAACTGACCTGTCCAACAGAACTGGGGTGAAATCATGTAAGGGGAGCTGCTTCCAGCATGCTGTGTGACGTGTGGTGTGGTGTTCTGGCAGGAGTGGGACTAACCCTGTGATGATGCCTGCTTTGCTTAGTGCCTGTCTCAGTGAGGACAGTCTCACTGTGTAGGTAAATCTTTGTTTCTCTGGAGCTGATCCAGCTACCTTCAAAGGTTAGTGCCTCAGTTGTTACTGCCCCTGGCTGGAGGTGCAGCATTGATGGTACAACTGGGTAGTTGCCTTTGTGTGCTTCAGGGCAGAATCTTTTGCATTTCTTGATCAAGGCTGACAGTAACAAATGATTGTGAGTAGAACTTGAAGGTTTTCTCAGATGTACTTGCAAAGGTTTCTCTTTGTGCTCCTAGAGGAACAGTTTTTCTGCATGCATCTGGGAGTGTGCTCTTTTGTTCCCTGGTTTGTTGTGTGCTCTTTAATCCAGAGGTGTTTGTGTTTCTCTTCTTCCAAACTGCCTTTTCCTTGCACCAGTCAGGTAAGTTGCTGCAAAGATCAACTGTCAGCATTTCACAGAATCCCAGCATGATGGGGGTTTGGAAAGGACCTCTGGATATCATCCCCTCCAACTCCCCTGCTTAAAGCAGGGTCACTAAGAGCAGGCTGCCCAGGATCACAATGACAGAGAAGGAGACTTCACAACCTCTCTGGGCACCCTCTTCCAGGGCTCCAGCACCCTAACAGGAAAGGAAGCTTTTCCTCCTGTTCAGATGGAACCTCCTGGGTTCCAGTTTGTGCCCCCTCCCCCAAGTCCTGTCACTGGACGCCACTGACAAGATTTTGGCCCCATCCTCTTGGCATTAGTATCAGTGATCTGCCTCATTAATAGGCAGCTAAAAGGCAACACCATCTAATGACTGTGCTCAGAGTGTGGTGTGAACCTTTGTCTGCTAAGGGGCTATGGCATGTGTTGTTTGTATTTTCTTTACCTGGTATGATAAATTACTGTTGAGTGTTGCTGTTGGGACTTCTTTTTGATGGTGGAGTGGGGTTTGAGGTACAGGAGAAAATGAAGAAATGAGGACTGGAGGGCCTGCTGAAAATGGGAATCTTCAGTTCACTTTAGTTCATTTTGGTTGGAAGAGATCTTTAAGATCATTAACCCAGCACTGCCAGGTCACCACTAAACTGTGTCACTCAGCAGATGTCACCACATCTACACAGCTTTTAAACCTTTGAGGGATGCTCATTTCACCACTTCTCTGGGCAGCCTGGTCCAGGGCTATCTTCTTAAGGACTGAAACCATCACTGGAGTCACAAAGGTTTAACACTGTGAGTGTCTCTCCACATCCCTTTGATCTTCATGAATTGAGGTGGTGAATGTTCCTTCAGAAGACAGCCATTGTTCCTTGTATGTTATGAACTAAGATCCTGGCAATGGCCAGTGGCATCTGAAGGCAACTGAGAGAAAGGGAGGAAGTTTTATTCTTGCTCTCCAGAGCCTGGAGTCCTGTTGAAGAATTATTTACAACTTACCCTAAGTAGCAGAGTTACAACTTCATAGTTGACAAAACTCCGGAGCTCCATTACAGGTGTCACTGCTACTGGGTTTTATAGCATCAAAACCTTGTTAGCTAATTTGCTGCACTTAAAACAGGGTGAATTTTTAATTAGTCCCACTAACAGATGAGTTCCAGAGGACTCATTCATGATGACAGACTCAGTTACTGACAGCAGCAGCATTTCTGTGACTTCTGCAGTCCAGCTTCTGATGAGGGCAGGGTGCTATCCACTTAACCTATGTAAACTCTTCTCTATTTTTCAGGATCCCTTGATATGTGGTTTGAAAGCTGCTTCTGAGCACAGCCATAACCAAGAGCAGGACACAGAGCATTTCAAAGCTCCAAGTGACAAAACACTTCAACCTAACAACCAGCCACAAGGCATTGGGAGTAAGGAGCTTGCAGAGTCTAGCTCAGGACAATCTGTGCCATTACCCAGAGCTGATCCTTCTGATTGTTGCCTGCTGAAGGACAGGCACTTCAAATCCTTGAGCACCATTCAGTCACCTACCTGCCACCAAAGGCAGACAGCTGCCACTAGTCACTCTGATGCTGTTCAGCTTCCTCCACCGCTGCAGAAGGCATGGGATGTGTGCACAGTGAGGTCTGCAGCTGCTTCTGCTGCACACTCAGCAGCCTCTTTAGCAGCACAGAAGCAGCTGTCCATGGACACACGTTGTGAGGATACAGCTAAGCAAATCACTTCCATCACCTTTGCATCCCGAAAGCGTTTGCAGTCACCACTGACTCCCCTGGCACTCAGCAGCAGTCTTTCTAGAGATGGTCTTGATGGGATAAAGCCTTTGGAACCTGACTCTGCTAGCACTGAGAAAGAGAGCCATGGCAAACAACATGGGGAGAAATCTAAGAGCTGTCCTCCTTCAAGTCCAATGCTTGCTGGCTCAGTGTCTAAAGAGAATGTTTTTACTGCTGAGAAAGACAGATTTCATCATGTCTCTGCTGACAGGAACAGAACTGGAGCTCATCAAGAAACAGACTGTTTGTCAGTAAGCACCCATGCTGAGAAAAGACAGACCCTGAGTGCAAAAAGCTCTGATGTTCTGCCTCAAGATGTGACTGCTTTGGGCAGGCACAGTGCCAGACTCGTGGGGCTTGACTGCCACACAAGATCGAGTCAGGAAACGAAGAGATGTGATGACTCCCATTCTACAAACTCTTACCAGCAAGAGAAATGCAGCCCACCTGGACACAGCAAATTGTGTGAGAGTTTGGAAGACTCAGATGCAGCCCTCCAAAGTGATTTGCTGAAGGGCCACATTAAGTTACTGGGAGAAAAGAAGAAAAGTCCTTCTGTTGAAGCTCCTCTCCTTCAGAAGGAGGCTGTGAGAGAGCAAATGGGTTTGTCTCACCATTCATCTGCAGATGACATCTCACCCACTACATCTGTATCTCCTTCATCACCAACTAAGAAAGCTCTCTCTTGTGTCCACATAACCCTTTCTTCCAAGTGTAATAGTCCAGAGCTGCACAGGGATGTGAATGCTGACAGAGAGAGGAGATGGAGAGATGAACCTGAGGTTAATACCCAACCAGTGACTTTAAAAACTCCAGAAACTGTAATAGAAGCTGTTCCTAAATTACCAGCTGCTGGCTTTATTCCAGGAGATCAACGGCGTTCATCTCTCCCAGCACCAGTGTCTGCAGCAGATCCCTGCCTAGTGCTGCCCTCTGTTCCAGTCACAGCAGAGCAAGAGCTGCCCCTGCAAAGCAGTGAGAGATCACAAGTCACTGCTTTGGGCTCAGGGATGGGCTCAGGGATAGGTGGTCTGAAGAACATCTCCAACTCTGCAGTCCCTGCAAAAACTGGGAAAAGTACTTCTGATGCTACCACTCAGATAACAACAGAAAGCCCTGAAAAGATCACCTTTTCAGCAGAAATTTATGTTCATTCACAAGACAGTGAAAAGCCTGTCCCCCAGCTATCTCCCCAAAAGGCACAGGAGCTTCCCAGCAATGCAGCATCAACCCTTAACAAGACTGCTTCTCTCCCGAGGCAGAGCGGTGAGCAGCTCAGTGTCTTAAGTGTGTCTGTGGCATTTCATCTACTCACAGAATCACAGAGTGGTTGGGGTCAGAAGGGACCTCCCAGGATCATCCAGTCCAAACCCCCTTGCTAAAGCAGGCTCACCCAGATCAGGTTGCACAGAAACGTGTCCAGGTGGGTTTGGAATCTCTCCAGACAAGGAGACTCTACAGGGCTCTCACACCCACCCAGGACAGTTTTTCCCCACATTCAGATGGAACCTCCTGGGTTCCAGTTTGTGCCCTTTGTCTTGTCACTAGGCACCATGGAAAAGGATCTGGCCCCATCCTTTTGCCCCCTGCCCTTTAGCTATTGATCAGCCTTGATGAGATCACCTCTGGGGCTGCTCTTCTCCAAGCTCAGCAGCCCCAGGGCTCTCAGCCTTTCCTCCTTGCAGAACTGCTGCAGGCCTCTCAGAATCTTTGCCCTGGAGCAGGCTGCCCAGAGAGGTTGTGGAATCTTCTCTGGAGAGATTCCAAACCCCTCTGGACATTGTGATCCTGGGTAACCTGTTCTGGGTGTCCTTGCTTTAGCAGGGCAGAGTGGACTAGATGATCTCCAGAGGTGCCTTCCAAACCTCACCATGCTGTGATTTGTTGCTCTTCAGTTGCATGACAGGGTGAAAGCTTGCCTTGCATGACCTGCTTTGCCTTCCTTCCCCACAGCTCAGCCCATACTGCTGCCCTACAAGCCTTTGGGAAGCACTAGGATGTATTATGTTCCATATCTGAAGGCAAGATCCAAAATGTCTGCAGCTGGGACAGAAGGCACTGTTGAGAGCTCTCACTCAGGTACTTCATTATCTGCCAAATGCAAAAAGACTTTTGTAATGGATGGATCAAAATCTGTCTGTTTCGTATGCAGCATTGTCTGGGTTGCTCTCAGGACTCTTCTGTCCCACCAGTGAGCACAGTGATTGTAACAGAAAAATGGTTTTGTTCATGTCCACACCACTTTGTAACAGAAAGATGTACAAGTCCTGACTGAAGGTTGTGGTTTCAATTCCTTACCTCAAAGGGATGTTGGAACTTCACCCTGGCAGTGAAAAGAATCAAGGCTTCCATATTTTACAGCTTGATAATTTGTTACTCTCATTGGGAATTCAGTTTGGACTCTTTCATATCACTTCCAGTTCTCTTCCTTTCTAGTTCTTTTATTTATGTGCATCTCCCCCTTTTTTGTGTTAATTTGCTGGGCCTGCATTCTGAAACATCTGTGTCATGCAACAGACATCTCAGATGATGGCTTTCACAGGACTGAATTTGTTTCCTCTGGGGATTCCAGTGTGCAAAGCCTTTCTATAAAGAATATAATTTCTAATGGTGGTTTAAAGTACATCTTCACCTCTTCCCCACATCCTCCTGTCTCCCAGTAAAGAACATTCCTCATTTACTGGAAGAAACAATGCTCTGTGATTCATCAACTTCTTTTGCCTTGCCTTCTGCATCTTGTTCATGAACAGAAGTAACTCTAAGCAGCAGATTGCTGGGTGGTGGCCACCACTGCTACAGGCAGCTCTGCATTGCTCAGGGAAGCTGTTTAGTGCCCAGCAGAGGGTTTTGCAGCGTGTGCTGTATTAAAGAGGGAGCTAATTGCAAGGAGATAATGGTGGCTGGTAATGAGGGATGGGACCTGGAACCTATGAACAGATATGGCTTAGTGCCTCTGCTCCTTTAGGCAGTCACACAACAGAGCTTGGGGTTGTTCTTTTCCTTAGTATCACAAAAACTGTTCTATGAAGTCCTTTAATGAAATAGATTTTTGTGGAGTACTTCAGTGTGATTGTTGTTGTCCTTTATAAGCAGGCAGCTCAAGATGCCTGGGGTAAGGTCACCTCACAGAGCAGTGCTGGTGTATAGATAGGCATTTGAGCAAGCTGCTCTAGCTGAAGATGTCCCTGCTGACTGCAGGCATGTTGGGCTAGATGACCTTTACAGGTCCCTTCCAACCCAAACCATTCTGTGATGCCTGCTGATGATGTTAATTCTTCACTTTAGAAGGGTTTTTTTCTCTTCAAAGCTTTTCTTTTCAGAATGGAGAGATTTTGGTATTCCCAGAAGATAATTTTTCTTCACAGGAGAGACATGGACCTGTTGGAGCAGGTCCAGAGGTCAGTAAACTGATCCAAGGGCTGTAACCCTTCTGCTGTGAGGACAGGCTGAGAGGCTTGGCCCTGTCCAACCTGACCTGGAAGATTTCCAGGGATGGGGCATCTACCACCTTGCTGGGCAAACTGGGCCAGTGTCTCACCACCCTCAGTGTGAAACATTTCTTTCATCTATTCTAAATCTCCCCTCTTTTAGTTTCAAACCATTACCCCCCATCCTGTCACACCAGGCCCTGCTAGAGGAGTCTGCAGTACCAAACAGAATGTCACACTGGAGCAGGGATCAGGAATTGGGGCCTTTCTGAATGGCCTGGATAAAACTGAAAGGGGAACAGCAGTGTTAATATAAAACCATCTAACAGGATTTTTCTGTGGCTGTGATGGTCTAAAGACACAGGCAAGAACACAGCTGTGAGCAGAAATAATATTTGGATAAACCATCCTGTGCAGTTGGAAATGAAAGCAAGTCTGAAGGCTCTTGCATGTCTAAACTCTTCCCTGACTTCTCCAACTGTATTTTTAGATGGTCTAATAAAAGATTACCTCTACCCACAGAGCTTGTCTGGAGCTTAAAATTATTCAAGTTATGTAGGGCTTTTTAATTTTTTTTAAAAAAGTTTCTCTACATAACCTTATTTTCATTTTTTGCCTGTTTGCATTCCTTCCATTTTGTTGGTAACTTCTTAAAAATACAGAAATAGCAAAAGTTCTGCATAGTATTCCCAAGCCTGATCTCATTTGTCAGGAGGATGTGGTGGAATCCTCTTACAAGAGCATATAAACATTGACCTTGTATGGCAAGACTAATTCCTGCAGTTTCAGAGTTAGTGGTATGGGTCTGGATATGCTCTTCATGGTCTTGACATTGCACCAAAGTGTGTTGGGAAGGGAAGAGAAGAGATGTAAAAAACTACAAGGAAAATAATGCTGGAGAGGAGCCCCAGGGAAATGTTCACCATGAAGCAGCAATGTGCCCTTGGGGCCAAGAAGGCCAATGGTCTCCTGGGGTGCACCAAGAATGTGAGCAGCAGGTTAAAGGAGATTCTCCTGCCCCTCTGCCCCAGTCAGGCCACATTTGGAGTACTGTGTCCCGTTCAGGGCTCCCCAGTTCAAGAGAGACAGGGAGCTACTGGAGAGAGTCCAGCTGAGCCTACAAAGATGCTGAGGGGCCTGGAGCATCAGAGTGAGGAGCAAAGGCTGAGAGCCCTGGGGCTGTTGAGCCTGGAGAAGAGCAGCCCCAGAGGGGATCTGATCAATAGCTAAAGGGCAGGGGGTCAAGAGGATGGAGCCAGACTATTCTCAGTGATGCTCAGTGATAGGACAAGGGGCAATGGGCACAAACTGTGGCAAGCAAGGTCAGTGTGTTATCTTCAGCCAGAAGAGAAGAAGAAACAGCAACCAGACACCCCAGCAAGTTGCCCTGACTGCACACTCCCCACTTTGTTTTGGGTAATAGTTCTTAAACATTTCTATCTATCCAATGGAAGTGTTTAGAACAATCGTTATTTTGCTTTCTTACACCCAATAGGGACTTATTTACACTCTTTCACTTTCTCTGCTTGAACTTTGCAAGGAAAAATTAAAAAGACAGTTTCAAACCATCACAAACTGGAACCCAGGAGGTTCCATCTAAGCAGGAGGAAAATCCCACAATGGTTATGGAGTTCACCTCTGGAGAGATTCAAAACCCACCTGGATGTGTTCCTGTGTGACCTCCTCTAGGTGATCCTGCTCTGGCAGGGGGTTTAGACTGGATGATCTTTTGAGGTCTCTTCCAATGCCTAATGGTTTGTGATTGTTTGCTGTGAGGGTGCTGGAGCCCTGGAGCATGCTGCCCAGGGAGGTAGTGGAACCTCCTTCTCTGGAGAAATTCCAGACCTGTGATCCTGGGCAACCTGCTGTGAGTGATCCTGGGCAACCTGCTGTGAGTGACCCTGCTTTAGCAGTGAGGTTGGACTGGATGATCAGCAGAGGTCCCTTCCAGCCCCCACCATGCTGGAATTCTGTGAGTTTGCTCAGGGTGATGAGGTGTGGTGCAATTGGATTCCTCCTTCCTACTCAGGTGTATGTAGTATTTTCTTGGGTACCATGTTGCAAAGGACAGAAAACATTGTTGATGTAGTTTTAATAATGCTGAAACTTCATTTGCATTTTGGGAAAGACTACAGAATTGCTACTTTTAATCCTTTGGAGTGCTTGGAAGGTGTTAGGATGGAAACCATCCTGTTTAAGATTTGCTGTTTGCTCGTTGCTGTAAAGTGCCCAAATCTGAAAGCATTTTTTTCTCTCCCAGAATGCAGAGATCCTTCGAAGGCTGTAAAAACCACTCATCCATTCTTCAAATCTGCACAGTCTTGCCTTCATCATCTAACACCCCAGTGTGAGAGCTCCTTCCCATCAAACAGTGAGCTGTCAGAAAACAGTTCTGGTGCTGGCCACCCTGGGCCTTGCTCACATTGTGTCCTGCAGCGTGGGAAGAAAGGCCCTCGGCAGCAGTGTGTTTGCTCTGTTTGTCGTGAGAGAGGTGGGGAAGGTGAATTCTTCCCACTCACTGCAGAAGCAGATTACAGCAAGAATGAGGATCTGAGTGGCAGCACATCTTTGGGGAGTGAAACACCAGGGCAGGAGCTACAGCAACATGGCAGAAGAGAAGCAGGGCAAAAGGCAGCTAGAAATTACCCTTTGCCACGTAGCCAAACAACTTGCCTTAAGGAGAATATGGAGAGAGCCCCAGCACCGAGACAGAGAACTCACTCCAGTGGTAGCTTGGATGAACTCTGGATCAAGTTTTTGGAGTGCCAGAAGAAACACCAGCACCATGATTTTAGGAGGAATGGTGAGCTGACCCTTGTTGAACGCCTCGATCGATTGGCCAGGGTCCTTCAGAATCCCATTAAGCACACACTAATGCCAACCACATCTGACAAGAAACTTTCTGAAGAGAAAACAAAGGGAAGAGAACAGAAGAAAACAAGACTGCCAGAAAAGGGGATGGCTGAAAGGACCTCAGAGCCTAATGCAACACATGTTGAAGAAAGACCACGTGTCACCCATGAGAAAAACAACTTTGTTGAGCTCAGGAAAAGCAGGGCAGGAGAGAAAATTATTTGCCACAGGAATAAAACTTTGGAGCACCTGCGGTTCTCGGAGACTCCCAGTGACACTTCCTCAGAGGCCAGGCTTAGTAGAGATCATGGCACCACCATCAGTTCCACCCTCTCAGAATCAGATGTGGTGACCCAAACAGAGGTGGAAACTTCTCCTCAGACTGAGATGAGCAGCTCTGTTTCCACCATCGACACTGCCAGGCTGATCAGGGCTTTTGGGCGTGAAAGAGTGCGGCTGTCATCCAGGCTCTCCCAGCTCTATGGCACCATCAACCTCCAGAAGAGTCGTTCTGAGAAGTGGGAGGAGGGAAGTGGCAACCCAGTGGGTGTAGGACATCCAAAGGTTACTTCTGAGAGACACAGGAAGAGGAAAGAGATGCAGGTACGTGGTCAGTTAGACAAAAACAGAATTGTGCCTCCCCTCAGCAGGGACTCTTCAGCTGTGGTGCAGTAGCAAAGTTTTGTGTTGAGAGAATCATTCTGAATTTCCCACAGGCTGTTGTTTATGTGGCTTCTGTCTTTGATCTAAGAACCTGCAACAAGTCTCTCTCTGCCTTTCCAGGAATAAGGATGAGATGAAAATACCTTCAAACATCAATTGTGCTTTGCTTCCCTTTGTTCTTTGTCTTTTTTCTCTTTATCTGTCTTGGGAAGCATGATCCTGCTGTCTCTGATTTTTCTTTTTACCTGCAGGTTCTGTGCTTTACCAATCCTCCAGACAGTGGTGCTACATTTTGACTGCATATTGCTCCCTAAATATCTCTGGGCAACAGCAGAGACCATTTCATAAAAAAAAATAACACAATTGTTTGGATTTTCTTAGTGTTTGTCTGCTTTAAACGTTGCAATTATTTTATCCTGGGGAATGCTGGTTCTTAGCTTCTTCAGTTACTGTATTGGGCAGTTTAGACCTATTCAAAGACAACTCTCAGCCCTTTCAAACAGATTGGTCTGGAGCAAAGCTGTTTTCAAGTGGAGAAAATCCTTCTGATTGTTTCAGTCAAATTTGTCTGTTGCCCTTTGGAGGAGAAATCAAAATTAATTTCCTGAAAGGGGGCTTGGATGTGGTGATTATAGGAAGAAACGACAGAATTTTGCTCTTCTGTAATATACAGCAATGCTGAAATGTACTGGAACAAGTGAGAAATAATTCTTTTTCTTTGTTATTGTGAGAAGAAATTGGGGTTGGTGTCATTACTGAGAGATTTTATGCAAATGAGTTAGGGCTTTTTTGATAGAAGCAGCTCAAACTCAGGATCTTTGTCAATTAGAAGGTATCTGGGGGAAAAACAACCTTTGCCAAGACTGAGAATGCTTTGAAACTATTTTAATGATTATTTTATTAGTAATACTTATTCAAAGGAAAAATAGAATTGGTATTAAGGTTGCAACCCAGGTGGGTTTGGAATCTCTCTGGAGGAGACTCCACAACCTCTCTGGGCAGCCTGCGCCAGGCCTCCACGACCCTCACATCAAAGAAGTTTTTCCTCATGTTCAAATGGAACCTCCTGGGTTCCAGTTTGTGCCCACTGCCCCTTGTCCTGTTCTCTGGGCACCACTGACAAGAGTCTGACCACATCCTCTTGACCCCACCCTTTAGCTCTTGCTAGGCATTGATCAGATTCCCTCTGGGGTTGCTCTTCTTCAGGCTACACAGCCCCAGGGCTCTCAGCCTTTCCTCCTCACAGACATGCTCCAGTCAGCATATTAGTAGCCTCTGCTGGACCCTCCCCAGTAGTTCCCTGCTTGTTTATTTTTCAGTTGCAAGTATCTGTGGCTCAGAGACATGTATTTATAGCAGGAGCCCTATTCCTAGAGCAGCTACTGCAGCAGGCTTCCCAGCAAGTGCTGCATCTTGTAGCTCAAGTTTTTTATGGCAGCCTATTGTCAGCTCTGCTTCCAGAAAACTTGGTTACAGCTTTTCAAAATTTATTTATAGAGCCCATCCCAGAAGGGTTTTATCTCCTCCGGTTTCTGTTCTTTGTAAAGCACTCTTCAAGCTGCCATCTGGTAGCAGGTACACAGCTAAAGGTTGTGCTGTTCAGCTTAGAAAGCTCTGCACTGAATCTCCCAGCCCAAGGAGGAATGTGCCTGTCAATTTTCACTGCTGTATTTATTTCTGCAGGCTGATGTCAATGGCTTATCTTGGGGCTTCTTCCTTGCTTTATACTCCTTTCCCTTTTGCTCAGCTCATATTCAAATTTGCTTCTGTTCTCTGAAAGGAAGACCCAAATCTACTACATCTGTCTCAGGCACTCAGCTGGAGCTGTAATAATTTTCTGAAACTCAAAAAGCAATCCTTGCCAGCATGCATCACACCAAAAATTGCCTCCTTTGAATGTTGAAATTGAAGTGGTGGTAGCAGAGGTGCAATAAAAAGGTAATAAAAAAGCCTCTGTTCATTTCCATGGTGGTTGGCATTATGAGTTACTAATAGGATACTAATTGCTGTGAGCCAAGGAAAAAAGTCAATCTGTTTCATAATTAAAAACTGAATTCAGTGGAGCTGCAGAGCTTGGTTGGGTTTGAAGCCTGGGGAAGCACTGTGGGTTAATTGCTGTTAATAAAGCACTAACCTCTGCTGTATTTTCTGTCAGCAAGAAGCTGGTGGATCAGCTGCATGACACAGAGTATGTTCCTTTTTAAATGGCTGTGAAGTTATACCACTGGAGTTAATTTGTTGTAACAAGCTTGTTGCTGCTTACAGCCCTGCAGCTGGCACCTCTGTTTGGTTTCACATCTTCACCATTCACCCAGTGTTTTGCCTAAGCCATTTTCTTACCTCCTGTCTTCTGTTTCTTGCTTTCACTGAGTTTCATCTTCTCCACATGGAAGACTTTGTATAATGGACATCCCCAGGGTGAGGGAACTCCTCTGTTTGAAAGGAGTTTGGTCTTTGATGCCAGAATTTACACTCTGAATTTACCAAGCAGCATTGTTAATCTTTTAAGACATCTAGCAGCCTTGAAATGCTCTTGGGGTGAAAGGGTAGGACTCTAGCATTCTGTTTGAATGTTTATTCTCTCTCTTTCCAAAGCAGAACTATTACACCCTTTGCAGTCTCCCATGGAAGTACAACCAGCAGATGATCTTTCCACAGCAAAGGGTTTTTCTAAGCTTGTCTTGACATTGCCATAGAATCACAGAATCATTTTGGTTGGAAGAGACCTTTAAGATCATCAAGTCCGACCATTAACCCAGCACTGCCAGGTCACCACTAAACCATGTCCCTCAGCACCACATCTACATGGCTTTTAAATCTCTCCAGGGATGGGGACTCCATGAAGTTAGGACCAAGGAGTTGGAGGATTTAATGGAATGCACTGGTTTGGAAGGGACACTCAGCACTGTGCAGAATCTGATCACAGGCAAGCTCTTGCCTCCAGAACTAATGTGGTTTTGTTACTCTGACAGGCTGCTGAAGGTGCATTGGTGTGTGAAGGTGAGGTGAAGGCTGGCTGCAGTGTGGCACATCAGGAGGAGGCACTGCTCAGCCTGTGCTAAACATTAAATGATAATAGAACCAACGTACAACAGGTCAAGAGTGATGACTGGAACTTTCTTGCTGTTTAAAACCCACTTTCTGTTAATTTCATCTGATATTTCAGGAATTTCTGTTCTCTTGCATGTGATTTCTTTTTTCCTAGAATGCAGTCTCCATTTCATGGGATTCAACTTCCTCAAGCAGCAATTCTTGGGGGCCAAGCTCTGCTCTTAGTAACAAGCGGCGGACACGGATGCTGAACAAAGGTATCCAAGCAGGTCAGTGCCTGAATCCCAGACTCATCTTTTGCTGTGTTTGCTTCTGCCTCTCATCTCTTTGGAAACCAGAGTCTGCTGCATGTTTCTGGTGAGAATTAAAAAGTCACAGAATTATTGAGGCTGGAAAAGACCTCTGAGGTCATCCAGTCCAGCCTATGACCTAACACCAGCACACTGACCAGACCATGTTACTTAGTGCCACATCCAGTCTTTCCTTAAGCACCTCCAGGGGTGGTGACTCCACCACCTCCCTGGGCAGTCCATGCCAGTGTCTAAATACCCTTTCCATGAGGAAGTGCTTCCTAACATCCAACCTAAACCTCCCCTGGTGCAGCTTCAGGCCATGCCCTCTCTTCTTGTCCTAAGTTGCCTGGGAGAAGAGCCTGACCTCCACCTTACTACAGCTTCCCTTCAGGTAGTTATAGAGTGTGATAAGGTCCCCCCTGAGTCTCCTCCTCTCCAGGCTAAACAACCCCAGTTCTCTCAGCCTCTCCTGAGGGGGTGTGCACAAACAGAATTCTTTAAATTCACTTCAGATGCTCTTAAATGAAGATGTTCTGTCTGAATTAATGAGCTACTCTCTTTCTTTCTTGGCCTGCTTTAGCAACTGGTTTTCTCACTTAGAGAAGTTTATTAACTGAAGCTTCTGATCCACTTCAGGAGCGAAGGTGGACTCACTGTTGTTTTTTTTTCTGTATTAATTTCTCTGAAGACATCTGTTACTCACAGAATGTATTTTGTAGGCAGATGCTACTTCTGAAGTCAACTGCAGTGTTTTGTATTCTTCTTGGGAAATGTTTTAGATGTTATATTCTATTTAAAACAGCAGCTGGGCCTGGCCTGGTGCACTTCTCCATTTCTGTTGGCAATGATCAGTTTCTTTATAGCTTTCATTTACATGCCAGCTTCCCATCATCAGATGGAGTCATGGCTTTGTTTTATTCATCAGCCACATCAATTATTTATTTATTACTGTTTTTTTTCCCCCCATGTACACATGGAGTGATTCAGAGAAGTGTTTCCATGGCTTGTTCTGGAGATGACATTCTGACTTTTTGCACCTTAGCTGAAACCTTCCACATGCTGCATTTCTGTGAAATATTTGTGGTGGTGCTTCTGTAAATATTTGTGGTGCTGTGAACAAACCAATCTTTTATAGCTAAAACATAGGTTTGGATGGAACACACTGAGTAAACTAGCAGCTCCAAAGAAACCTGCAGTTCCAAGATGTGAAGCTCTATATTGACCTCTGTCTTTCAGCAGCAGGTTGGAAGTTGACTCTTCTGAGAGTCAGCTCAGGTTCACAGCCAGGGGCATGTTTGATTTGAGTTTGATTCCCACCCTCCATATAGCTGTGTCTGCTTGCTTTGCTTGGGGTGCTTGTTTGCCACCTCTTTACTGTTACTCAGGTTATCATGCAGTAACAATCCTGAGTCACTGTAAACTCTCCTTGGATTGGAAGTGGGGACACAAAAGATCTTGCCCTTTGAAGGGTGGGTAAAGCAAGTGATCCTTCAGCTTCAAAGTAAAAAACCTGAGGCACATCCCCCGAACTGTGCATGTAACACGTGCTGATGTTGAAGCATTTCCAGCTGCTCTGGAAAAAGATGTTCCTGCTTTGTTTTCCACTACAGGAGACTTGGAGATTGTGAACAGTGCCACAAAGAAAAACACTCGAGATGTTGGTGTGACTTTTCCTACCCCAAGACCTAGCCAGCCAAATCAACGGCCACAGGAACCCTGGCATCGTGTGGAAGGTATTTTAGGAGAGTCAGATGGTGTGGTCACAGATCACCAGGCAGCAGGAAGCCAGGGTGAGCAGAAGGGACAGCCAGGCAATTTTTTCATGGAGAAAAGGACAAAAAGGAGCAGGCTGCGTTTACCACAAGGTCAGTTCCAAATGCACTTTCTCTGCAGACTGGCAAAGCTCTACATCTCACCTGCAAGCAGCAGAATGTGAGAGCAGGTTTAGCTAGGACACAGAGTGGCCTGTTACTGGGACAGTCAGTTCTAGTTCTGGCTTTAATAAATGGGTTTTAAATGAAAGCAGGATGCCAAGGGACCTCTAGTGCTCTGTTGTTATGACATTTTCAATCAAGCTGGAAGAGGCAACCTAGGTTGTAAAGAGAGTACATAAGAAGCAATGAATAAGGCAAGGATAGATGAATGAGATGGGAATGATATAGATACTTCACCTTGGTATTCAAGGTATAAAAGGTTGTGTTAAGCTCTGAGGAACTGGTCACACTGAGGTGCACTTCATGTTTCATGTACTGAGCCTTCAAAGAGCAAGTGGGAAGATTGTGGTACCAGAAGAACTAGACCCAAGTGCCTCCTTTAGCTGGAGTTGCATTTCTGAGCTGATGGTGTAGCCTCTTGGCTTGTTTTTTTTTTTTTTTTTTTCCCCTGTTAATTTCCTGTCAGTCTTCAGAACATCATGATTAAATATTTAAAAATATTTTCCTTAGTCATGGTTGTTGTTGTTATTGTAGGGACAAGTCATTCTCTGTCACACTGGTTTAATTTAGAAACTTGAGAATATCTGCTCAGAGTCCCAGCTGATGTAGTCAAACCCCTTTGTGTGTGTAAGCTGTGAGTAATCTAATTCTTGGATACGCAGCTAACATTTGGAAGCTGTAAAACATTTGATCTTGAAAACGTCTCTAGAAAAAGGACAACACAGAAGTTCCTCAAAAACTTAAGATTGCTCCTAAATAACAGTTCTCTTTATGAAGAGAGAGGCACTTGCACACTAAACCCTTTTGTGCTTTCCCAGAAGTGGTGTTTTGATGGAAACCTGCTGATCTTCGGACACTTGGCAAAGGAACTCTTTGTGAAACTGCCAAAGATGTCTGCCACAGAGTCCTATTAGTAAACTGAAGTGAGGATTAATTGCAGTGTTAGGCCACTGATGGGATTTAGCTAAGACCTTGGGCACTGAGGGCTGCAGATGGGGATGGAAAATGGGCACAGGTGTGGTCTACAAATCTTCATTCTCTTCTGTGATGTCTGCAGGCGTTTCGTGGGTCATCCAAGCAGAAGACTTAAAAGCTGAGTCTAGGAAAGAAAACCATTCCAATTCCTTTTCTGGTCCTGGTCCATCTTGGTTTGAACCATGGACCAGCATAAAGCCTTGGAGAGAGCCTCTCAGAGAGAAGAACTGGCAAGAGCAGCAGCCCAACCACGTGACTGAGCCAGCAGCTCAAGACAGACATGCTGAGAGCAGGTCCTTGCAGCCACCTGGGAAGCTCACGCTGCAGGTGAAGGTCTTGGAAGGACACACTGAGTCTTGAAATGCTTTTTGTTCCTCTTTTTGTGGATTGTGTGTTATCAACAGGCTGCCCAGGGCAGTGCTGGAGTCCCCATCCCTGGAGAGGGTTAAAAGCCATGTAGTTGTGGTACTGAAGGACATGGTTTAGTGGTGATCTGGCAGATCTGGGTTAGTGGTTAGACTTGATCTTAAAGGTCTTCTCCAGCCTAAACAATTGTCAACCACTTGTGCTCTAGACACTTCACCAGCTTTCTGTGGACATGCTCCAGCACCTCAATGTCTTTCTTGGAGTGAGCAGTCCAAAACTGAACAGAGTTTTGTGTTGTCTCATCTTAGGAGGCTCTTGCAGCACATCGCCCTGATTTCATCTCCCGTTCTGGTGAGCGTGTGAAACACCTGAAGCTTGTGATGGAGGAGAGGAGGATACAGAGTGTACTGCAGTCTGAAAGAGAAGAGCTCTTTAATCCTCCAGAGAAGAGAAAGGGCTACAGGAATGCAAGTCATTTGCTGGCTGAGAGAGGTAGCTTTCTGGTTCTGCTCTTTGTTCCACAGGAATGAAGAATTTCCCCACGACACCTAAGGCTGTTTGTCTGTTTGCAATGAAAGTGCTGCAATTGCTTAACATTAGTGTCTATAAGGATCCATAGCTCAAAGGACTCAGATTGCTGCAGTGGGGTTCTTTGTGAGAAGTTGGCTTGTTCACCATTCTCTTCCCTCAAAATTTTCTATTTAGGTCTTCTGGTTAGAGAAAAGAGAAGAACAATTCCAAGGAGTGAAATGGTTCAGAGATCTAAACGGTAAGGTTCAGAACACTGTTTCAGGTAGAGAAGTGCACCTGGGTAGGAAAGGTGGGAGAATTGTATCTGCAGTCAGAGAATTCAGTGCTGGGGATAAGTCAGCTTTTTCAGTTCAAGATGTAAGCACTGAAGTGATTTGTTTGGGTTGGAAAAGACTTTTAAGATCATCCAGCAAGAGGGTTTACAGAAGACAAAGGAAGACTTTTCTTGGAGGTGCATGGTGACAGTGCAAGCAGCAGTGGTGATATGTTACAGTGAGGAGAGCTTGTAACTGGAGAGAAGGAATTTTTTTGCAAGGAGGGTAGTGATGTGCTGGACCAGGGCCTAGAAGAGTGGCAGAATCTTCATCCATTTGAAGAGCCACAGGTTGAGAGGCAAAGTAATGTAGCCTTGAAGCCAGCCCTGCATGAGCAGGAGGTTGGCCTAGATGAACTCTAGAGATCCCTTCCGTTCCCAGCTACACTGGGATTCCACAAAATATCCATTGGAACATGCAATACATTCTATAGAAAACTTTCTCATGCTGGCAGAGTCCAAAAAGAATGTTTTGTTTCGGGAGCCTTTGGCATTCAGAAGGACTTTTAGGGCATGACTAGAGAGAAATGGCAAATATGGGATCTATCCCACTTCCCCAGAGAATGCATCTCCACATGGTTTAACTGCAGCAGAAGGATTTGAGTTTGAGTCACTTGGGCTGTGAGATCAACGTATCTGAACTTATATGTTAGCAGAGTCTCTGATTGCCTAATAACCAAAGTCAGCAGGACTTCTGTGGAGGCTGATTCAGTCACTCATACTTGGTGCCTTTTTTTTTGGTCTGTGCTGCTGTCATACTTCAGCTCTCAGCTGGAGCTGAGAAGTAATTTATTCCCTACCATTCTTTTGGAATCCACACCTTTAATGAGTGCAGCAGCCTTTTTCTTTTTCTCTGTGAGGCTATAAATGGAATTTCTCATGGCAAATCAGCCAGAGGTAATGAAGACAATTTTCAGTTAATTTCCCTGTAATTCCGCATTGCCCATTTCTTGCTCGAAACATCTCTGTTGTGAGATGGTTTGTCAGGGGTAAATCAGCCCGAGATTTATCTTTCAGGGGAGCCCTCAAACAGTGAAAGCCTTTAGAGAATGGTGAAGTGGTAGTGAGGCAGAACCCCAAACCTTGGAGATGCTGCATGCATAGGCCTAGCACCCACTGATGCCTTTCTGGCAAAACATAAGAGGAGTAAAATAACCATCCAAATGTGATTTGTTTCCTCTTTTCTGTAGTGGTAATGTGGGCAGTGACAGCTTTAGAAAAGATGACCTAAGTGCAGCTGCAGACAGAGCAGAAAAAGAGGGTTCCAGTTTGTGACCGCTGTCCCTTCACTGGGCACTGCTGGAAAGAGCCTGGCCCCATCCTCTTGCCCCCACCCTTTAGCTCTTCCTGAGCACTGATCATATCCCCTCCCGGGCTGCTCTGCTGCAGGCAAAACAGCCCCAGGTCTCTCAGTCTTTGCTCCTGCTGCAGCTGGCTGATCCCTCAGCTGTATGGTCATTTTAAAGTTCTAAATATTACTTTCAGGAGGGTGTTGCTTGTCAGAGAAAGGCACTGTGGGATGTGGGAATTTCCGGTGTCCCAGCTGCTGGGTATTCCATATTTTCCCTGTGTGACAGCGGTCCCCCTCAAAGAAACCTTTCTGTGATGTGGCTGGGCAGTAGCCTTTCACAGAACTTGAAGATAAACCAGAGGATGGGTTTTGATGTCAGGAATTTCCTTCCAAGTTGCCATTTTTAGCTTTTCATTTTTACCCTTCAGGATCTATGAGCAGCTGCCAGAGGTGCAGAAGAGAAGAGAGGAAGAGAAGAGGAAAGAGGAGTACAACTCGTACCGCCTGAGAGCACAGCTCTACAAGAGGGTGGGTGTGCTGCTCAAGCACTTGTGCTGCTACACTGCAGGATTTATTTTTCTTGAGGCCACAAGCATTATAAGTAATATTCACTCAGTGTTAACCCCGGGGTGGTATTTTGCAACTTCTAGGTGGTTAGGATCTATTAGCATTTAATCAGAGTTAAAGTAATCAAGCTTTACACAAGTGTGGAAATAGAGTCCTCCCTTCCTAACCTGAAATCCTTCCAGTATGTACACATGGTGTAGGGAGATTCTCCCCTGCCTCCCTCCTCTCTGCCCTAGGAAGGCCACATCATGGAGTACTGGGTCCAGTTCTGGGCTCCCCAGTTGAAGAGAGACAGGGAGCTACTGGGGAGAGTCCAGTGGAGGCTACAAAGATGAGGAGGGGACTGGAGCATCTCTGAGGAGGAAAGGCTGAGTGTTTGATGTAGCAAACAGTAACAATTTATACACAGGAATGTGATTAATGTCTGGATAAAATTTGTTCTGTCTGAGAAGTGCAGCTCCAAACCTGACCAATATATCACTTTGTGAGCTATTCATGTACTTTCTTTTAAGACTTCATAGTATCATGGAATCATTTTGGTTGGACAACACTTGTTAAAGACTGAGTCCAACCATTAGCCCAGCACGGCCAGGTCACCACTAAACCATGCCCCTCAGCACCACATCTCCATGGCTTTGAAACCCCTCCAGGGATGGGGACTCCACCACTGCCCTGGGCAGCCTGTTCCTGTTCTAACTGTTCATTTTCCAGCTTGGAAAGAACTAAAATGTGAGAAACAACAATTTGCAATGTAACTACTGAGGTTCTAAAGCTTTACCTTCTCACTCTTCAACTATCCCATATGCCATCAAATGTAGCCTGCTGGAGAACTTCAGCAGCAGGCAATAAACTGCATTATAAACCTGAGTAGTGCATTGAAAATGAAAACTATTTGGGTGTTTTGGGATTTTTTTGGTCCTTTGTTTTTCCTTTTTTTCCCTCTGCATCTTCAGCTTGCACTTCAGTTATAGCATTGCAGCTCTTTCCTGGCTGAGTTTTCCTACCAGAGCTGGAATAATAGAGTTAGTTATTTGTTGGAAACAGGAGTAATTGGATTTTAAGAATCAAGGCTTGCAGTGCAATGTGTTATCCAGGATACTTTCCTAATCTGATTGTGAGTATTTGCCACTAGAATTACTTGAGTTTGCTGCTGTGCTTTTGTAGGGTATATTCAGGGCATGTTTTTTTTCACTGTCTGAGAATCTCAGAAGCAGTTACAGTAAGGTCTTAAGAGGTAATGAATGCTGGCAGGCTTTGACTTGAAGCAGCATAGTCAGCTGGAAGCACAGAGGGAATCAGCTCAGATTTTTTTGTATACAAGTGTGGTTTTGATTAGAAGAGGGCTGATGATTCAGTGCAGTAAATATTGTAATCTTTGTCTTCCTTGAGGATGCAGCATAGCTGCAGCGAGTAGCTGTAAATACAGTGAATGGTTTGTTTAGATTTGGGTTAATGTGTTGCTGAGAGCATCAGTTTCTAAGCAGATCTGATTGTGCATGAAGAAAAGAACCACAGATTTGGTGGAATGACTCCAAAGATGACATAGGAGAAGAAAAGGGCTGGTACAAAAGCTGCCCTAAAGCTGCATGGAAGCTGGAGTTGTAGCATTTCAATCATCTGTACCCAAACTGTGGTCTGAGTATCTCTCATAGTGGCAAGTTTGTGAACTGCTGATCATAGAATCATAGACTTGTTTGGGTTGGGAGGGACCTTTGAAGGTCATCTAGTCCAATCCACCTGCAGTCAGCAGGGACATCTTCAGTTAGATTACACTACTCAGAGCCCCCATCCAGCCTGCCCTTCAATGTTTCCAGGGATGGGGCATCTACCACAAACTCTCTGGGCAACCTGGGCCAGTTTTTCACCACCCTCAGTGTAAATAATTTCTCCTTCTCTCTATTCTGAATATCCCTCTTTTAGTTTCAAGCCATCACCCCTTGTCCTGTCACAACAGGCCCTGCTAAAAAGTCTGTCTGTGGGAGTGAAGTGAGAATGAAATAACAGTTTTGTGGGCATTGAGTGAGGATGGATCCTTGGGAGGAAGCAGTAGGAGCTTATAAATAACTGGAAACATCAAAATTCCTGTGCTAGAAAGTGGTGGGGGGGTTGCACAGGCTTTTCAAACTTTTGAAATCATTAAATACTTCTCTTGATTAAGATAGAAAAGTTATTTTTATCACAGAGTGATAAAAACTGTCCCAGGATCCCTTTGGTTTTGGACTTTTAACTGCACACAGAGCATAAAGTGACCCTGGTCAGATAAGGGAATGGTGCATGCCCTTCAGTTTGGAAAACTGTATAAGCTGAGATAGATTCCTGACCTGCTGGTAGCCTAAACCAGAGCTCTTTCAACTCTAGTACAGTGAAAATGGGTTTGATTGATTTTATCAGGTAGAAATTCATTCTATTACTAAAGCTTTTCCATCAGATTCAAGTCATTTTTATAAACAGGGAGCAGGGGAGGAACGTCCATAAAGGGGATAACAAACTTAGGAGTTTATGTACTGACCTCTAGCCCTTAAAGAAAAAAAACACATTCCGATAATTGCATTTCTGGATGGGCCATGTTCTTGAGAGCCTGTGTGAGATAGGGACCACAGGGTGTCACTGCCCCAAAGGAAAAGGCACATGCTCCTGTGGAACTGAGCTGCACTTGACTTGCTGCTTTGCTTTTAACGTTTGTTTTTCATCCCCTTGGCTGCACCTTCCTCCCTGTAAGCAACCTGCTAGAGCTTTGTGTGGTCGCTTCCTGAAGTGGAAAAAAGAGGGGAGATAGCAGCTAACTGCTGCCTTTGCTTTTGAGGTGGCAGAAGGGCCTGTGGAGGGTTTGTGGGGTGAGCTGTTTCGAGCCTTCCTAAGGCTCTGTGAAGTGCTGGGGACAGATTCCACACTGAGATTCAGGTGAACAGCTTTGCTGCTTTTCCTCTCTCTGTGTAAGCAGAGTGCATTCCGTAGTGGTACGGACACTGAGCATGGTGTGTGTGTGTGCT